>NW_027287316.1:47867473-49287473 GCF_022747635.1 Hetaerina americana
CGTTTTTATCATACCGAAACCTCAAAACACTCCAATCTTTCCTCCGTATCATGTTCAGTAACCACCCTACACGATCTGTAATAGAAATCTTCCATAATGTTTTTCAAAATCGTTACTTAGGTCCTCTGTCATCAATTCCTCCTCTTAGTACGGTTCTAATTTGCCCACTATTATAACCGTTTTTGCGCAAAATACTCCCCAAACAATCGTAATTTACGTAAACGATCTACCAAACAATTTACATTCCCAAATAACACTTTTTGCTGATGACTGCATTATATACAGACGGATAGAGCACGTAAATGACCACGTAATACTACAAAATGACATCGATCGCCTTGGTGACTGGGTTACAAATAATAATATGGGCATTAATATAAGTAAAAGTAAGCATATAAATTTTTCAAATAAAAATAATGCAGAAAAGGAAATTTACACCCTCTTTGGAGAGGGAATCCCATGTACTAGTCAATGCAAATATTTAGGCATTTATTTAACAAGGGATCTTAGGGTGGGGAGTCCAAGTAGATAATTTGACACGGAAGGCATTTAAAGTATTGCATTGGGTGATGAGAAATTTAAAAGGAAGTAGCGTAGCCACAAAAGAAAAAGCATATAAGGCACTGGTTATCCCTATCCTAGAATACTCCTCTATAGTATGGGATCCATATGAGGTGGGACATATTAAAAAGATAGAAAAAGTTCAAAGAAAGGCAGCAAGATATGTACTCGGAAGGTACAAAAGAACAGATAGTGTTACAGAAATGTTAGATATACTGAAATGGGAGGGTTTGAAAAATAGAAGAAAAAGGAGTAGGTTAGGCGCGATGTATAGAATTGTTAAAAAGGACCAAGCGTGGGAAGATTTATGGCAAGGGATAGAAAAGCCTAACTTTAAGGGAAAAAACGACCATAGCCTCAAAATAAAAATAAGGCCTCAAAAAACAAATAAGAAAAAATACTCTTTTTTAAATAGAACTAAAATTGATTGGAACCAGCTGCCTGGAGGTTTGTTTGAGCCATTTCCATCCAATTTTAGAAGTTTTAAGTTAAAATGTAAAGCAGCCACTGGGTAATAAACTTCATTGTAGTCATGAAAATATTGTTTGTATGTGATGTGGTCGGCATTTTGTATGTGATGTGGAAGTTTGTTTGTATGTGATGTGGAAGTGTCATTATGTAAAAATATTTTGTCTCTTATCCGTTTTTATGTGTTCTAATGTAATTTTCTTTGTATCTTTTAGAGTTATCTTTGACCTAACCTGACCGTTGCCACCAGGAAATTTGCCTAATTGCAACGTAATTGTGTAGATAAAAATAAAATAAAAATCGTTTTTCCTGCTCTACTTCGTTACCTTCTATATTGATGCTTATGCTATGTTAGAATCCCTAATTATGGAGAAGGAAACTTTGATTAATGAAGTTCTTCCTCATGCATTTGTTCTTTACGCTTTCGACTACGGCTATGAAACCTTGAGGCGTAAGGAAATACCTTTCCTTCACGATTAAAACCTTTCGCTGATTGACCAAAATGGTGCAATTACGTGTGCAAGAGCACGAAACCTTATTATAATATATTAACATTTAAATAAATTAAATTTAGATAAAATTAAGTCCATCAAATTAGAACTGGACGTCATTGGCCAGTTAATTAGTTCCTTCGAGGCTAAGATCCAGCTGCGACAGTCATCCAAATCCAAATCAGTCGAAGAGTCTCTTTTTCAAGATGGATTAGATTCGCCGGCGAGAAGATTCTGTCTGTCAACCGCATTACGCAAAAGGCCTTCTGAATCCATACCCCCCCCCCCGAAGCATGTTCAGGAGCACGGAAAATGGGAGGGAAGTCGAGGGATTTATAATTCAGACCAAATTCGTGCGAAAAGTCAAATCTGTGTGCCGTAACTGGAAGCGAGCATTATTATTCGAAGGTTTATTACCACTGAAGAATCCCGAACGAGTGTTTTCGAAAAAAAATCATAAATTTCAAAAATAAAAATACAGTTACTCAGAATTCGTAAAAAAAACCGCCCTCCTCACTTCTGTTTTTACCACTGCAGAACTGCGGTTTTAAAGGATGCGACATTCGATGCAAGATTGATTGAGGTATACCACTCGATAAAGTGGAAGGACGGAGGGAGTAGGAATTATATCTGCGCTCAGTAAATAAATGAGTAGCAATTTTACGACGTCAGCAATTTTAATTCCATAGAATGACAAAATAAATCACGAGGGGAAATAATTAATGAGTTGTAAATTTACTTCTCTAGACATAAAGACATCCCCGTCAAGGCGAATGATTTCTACATTCTGAAATTGTTCCATTGTAATGCACATTTGGCGGATGACTTCATTAAAAGTTATTGGAAGAATTTTTCTTTACACGCACCCCGTTTATCTGAGTATGCATATATATATATATATATATATATATATATATATATATATATATATATATGTGTGTGTGTGTGTGTGTGTGTGTGTGTTATATATATGTATATATATATAGAAATAAAGTTTATTGTTTTTGCACCAAGTTCCATTATGTCAAGGCAAGTATTAGCAAAAAATCTGTCGTAAAAATTTTACCTTAAATTACCATTAACATTTTAAGGCAGCCCATTCCGGTAGTGATCAAGCGGAATAAGTACAATAAGAAGAAATCGTATGAGTAGTTATTAGAGGAGGCGAACGATAGCTGAGGTCATTTTCCCCATGGGTGGGAATGGAGGAAGTGTGGAGGGAAACCCAGCTTCGGCATTAGCCTACTCTCAACGAGAGGCGCCGAGGGGTCGGCAGTTTAACGTCCCATCCGACGGATGGCGTACTCACTTGAAGTGCTCTCCACAAAGCACCTCAAGGTAGGGATCGAGATACCATCGAAAAAAAATATGCCGTCTTCAGGATTCGAACCCAATCCCTCTGTGTGGGAAGCCAGCACAGAGCCAACACATCATCCTGATAACCCGGTGAAGAAGAACTCGTTTTTACAAATGGTTGCATTAAGTGCAGGAGGCTAATCACAATAAAGTTGGCCTGAACACTCGCGAGAATCTCAAAAACCTGGGATTTTATACTCGTACATCAGTACAAAAGGAATCACACTGTATCCGGTGACCTCCTTTGATTTGACCTCATGAACTCGTGAAAATCAAAGAAAAAACTAAACCGGAAACTATGAGAGCTTCTTTAAACTCCCGGTAATACTAAACTCTTGAACCACATGATAGTCACGGTGTTTTTCAGGTAAAGCTTGTCCACCCGTAGAGGGCAAACACAAGTAATCAGCGATCAAACGAGGATCAAAATGAAATGAATACCTTGAATTACAAGGGATTCCCTTCCGGTGTCATAAAAAAAGCTCCACAGGAGATTTAATGTCGCCCCGAGAGCGCTTCATTGAGCCTGTGAAAATACACGAAATAAACAAATGAAGGTGAAAACGTCAAATTAAAATACGCCCCGTTCGCCCTTATCATTATCGCCATGCTTCTCACCTTAAGCCGTCCAAGCGTTAGGCCTCCAAAACTCACTGGATCATCCCTAATGTGCCCTACCTCTCGGAAATACCCTCGTGACCTTTATCCAACCCCGTTCGTGTTGAACTAGGATTCCAAAGAGGAAGTTGGCATATATTTACTACAATGCCTTGGAGAAAAATTCAAATAAAGCAGTCGACAAATAGAGCAGTTTCCCTTCGACCCATGTTCCAGGTAATTGAATAATACTCATATCACGTAATGTATTTTGGTAGCTTTCGCGACCAGAGGTCACTGAATGTTTTAGGGGAAGATACATCTACCTCTATTGTACTTCAATGGTGCTATAAATGGCTAACGTTAATATAGTTTTAGGCAAAACTAAAAACATTTAATTAGGTTATCCTGATGCTTTGTTAACACTGGCGTTAGGAATTGTGTAAAGGATATCGGGGATTGGAGAGAAAAAAGGAAGGCAGATATTGAATCCTGGTCGAGGAAAACCATAATACCCTTGGCATTTATCAAAAGTGCTTTAAAGGCTCATGATTCAAACCAATGCAAAATATTTCGGCGTCGAAGTTTTTTTCGCTTTTCCGTAGCCTCTTCCCCGAAGGTATAAATAGCAAAGACTTTTTATGGATAAAATAAAGTATTCCCGATTCACTCGCTAGTTTCAGTATTAAAGTTTCAAATGGTTTTATATTATGCAATAGATTTTTTTCACGAGAAAAATCGACATCCATTTCCAATGCTACGAATGTTACTTCAATTCGAGGAAAATTAAAGAAACACTTTCAACTGTCACAAAAATCTTCTTTTTTATTATTTATAATTCTGAATTGTCTGCAACTTAGGTCGTTCTATTAATTTTACCTAGTCATCACAAAATCAAACTTGGCATGGACTCAATAAGTTTTCATTACAGACTGAGAAAGAAATCTAAAAAAAATCGCCATCAAATTTCAACCAGCGTTCTGACGGAAGATATTGCTGGTTACGCGTACCTCAATAACTGGGGCGATTTCGTGACACATCAAATATTTTACACAAGCTATGCCAACTGCGCGACAGTGAAATGTGCATATCCAACAAAATGCACACATAGCCGACGATAACCAATGCTTTCGACCTAGAAAGGAGGACAATGAATACCTGAACAAAGGAGATCCTTCACACAACATACAACTCTCTCCCTCTTTCCCTCTCTCGCAAGTGCTAAAGTTTCCGCGAGATGATTTTCAACGGACACGCGAAAATTCACGCAGGGCCGGATAAAGGTGGAAATTGCCCGCGATTCCGCGGAACAGGCGAATAATTCACCCGATATAACCGGACGGAAACGGCGCATTCAACATTAGCCAAATTGAGGATCCTGGTAGAGAGGACGGACGGTGTCGCATGCGAATTTCCAGCATTCATATTCAATGCCTCTCCCCTCCTACCATTCTCCCCATCCCCATGCCAAATCTCGTCCATCGTTGGAGGTCGCAGTTCTCGTTATACATGGACCGCCACCCGCCGCTCCAGGACACACACGAGTCCTCTCACGATTAAAACACGGGCGTCTGAAACGCGACGCCCCCCTACTCCCCCCAACTCCCCTTGAGCACGCCGCCGCCTGGGGCACACCGCACCGCCACAGTCTCGGCCAATCCGCCGCCGTTGTCCGCATCAACACGCACTGAACCTCGGATGGGTGTGGGTGGAATCGCCGGCGCGTTTAATTGAAAGCCGCGGTGTCGGAATCGTAAACCCGTCGACCGGGGGCGACCCATCCCTGGCGAGGCGGAATTATGCCAACTTATGACGTTCACAATGCCCTTGTTATATGATGGGTCCTCGAATTTCGGGGATAGATACGCTCCGCATGAGGGAGGGGGAGATGGGTGTGTGGAAGGCTTTCGTTTCATGGGAACGTGGGTTCTGGCGTGTGGGGATAAGGGGGTTGGCACTGTGCGAACGACATAGATTAACTCAATTAGGCCGTTCCCTTAGACCCAGGAGGACTAGGAGAAATCCACAACGTTCAATCCATTTCTACCATACTGTCGCCCGCACTTCTTACTAAATAGCCCGTCAACTTCGGCTCTACCATACTTTTGTGCATCGACTTCGCTGTGCGATACTCATTGGACAAAGCCAGATGTACCTGCGAGATACGAAAAGCTAGAGTGCACATGGTGTCACCCAAAGCAGAAATGACGCCGTTGTCACCGATGTTACGCAACATCCAGTCATTAGTAATGTATATGCGTCGAAGACTGCGGCAAATATTTAGGATTCATTATATCATAGTTGAGTACCCTTAATGCACTAGTGGTCATTATGACCCTTAGCGATTGGAGGGATGGACAGGTTTAAAAAAAAACCGACCCTAGTGCTAAAGAAGTCGATATACTAATCATAAAAAAAGTAAGATAACAGCTACGCGCATCATTAAATTTAGCTATTTAAGAATTCTTGTAATACTATCCTAGTTTTAGCATAGTTGTATCCGAAAATCCGTCCGTAAGTGATTATTTTCGAGACTTTTAGGTCGACTAATGATTATCATATTGGAGTTAAATCACATTTTGCACGTAAGCAATTTATGAAGCGTCCGGCAAAACCTATGTTGATAACTCTTTCGCTCCTTCTTCCTCTCTCTTTCTTAACATTGGGCCAGTACTCTGCCTTTTCAAACTCAATGAAGTGTACACATGGGTTAACCAGGCCGATTTTTATCGAATTGAGCACAAGACCGACTCAACCAGAAAACCATCTCGTGGATACAAATTCAATATTATATACAGCGTTTTTGCAGTAGTAGATAGATAGATAGATAGATAGCGGTCTTTATTTGGGCGAAATTGAGACCAAATGGTCCCTTCTTCCATTTAACCCATCGTCATATACATATTATATTAGCCATTTAAACTTACAGTTACATTCAAATCTAAACATAAACACATAGAGATAGACATAAATTCATTAATCCAAATTTGCACATCGAAAAGAAAAAAGTATATACATATATATAGACACACACATACACATACACACACATATATACCTATATGCATACACATAAATACACATATACATACATATCCACACACACATACATATACACACATAAAACATACATACATGCATTCATACACATGCATAAAATACATACATAAGTACGCACATACACACCCATACATACATACATATACATATATAAATTAAGAATACTCCTACATATACTCAAATTAAATGACAGTGAAGATAGAGTACAATAAAATGAGGAAAGTCTAAGCAAAGAATGAGGTTTGTGGGAAAAGCTAGGGAGAGCGTGGCATTGCTCAACTAGTAAAAACCCACGCAGGAAAAACACCCACGAAGAGAAGGGGGGTGTGAAAAACCTGCGAAAACCCTATTAATTAGAGGAAAGATACATGTACATTGTAACAATCATTTTTACAGAGTATACATATTATTAAGTTACTGAAATTGAAATGGAGAAATTAAATACATTGACAACACATGCGGAGTAATGAGAAGCGTGATGTTTCTAAAAATAATTACGCAAACTCCTACCGCTTGAGATGACAAAACAAAAAGCAGGGTAAAAAACAAAGTAGACCCAGTGATCTGTATAACAGCTGAGTGGAATGACGGAGGGATACTGGTTAAGTTAAGTACCTGAGGAAAATGAACTTGTGAAGTGCTCTTCTAAATGTTGTTGTTGATGAAGAGTTTTTTATGTCATCTGGGAGAGAGTTCCACAGACGGCATGCTGTAACATGAAAAGATTTGTGATAGATTTCCGTGCGATGGTGTGGGACAAGAAGTTTGTTATTACCCCTGGTATTTCTGTTGTGGATTGAGTTGATGAAGAGGAAGTTTTTGTATAGATAATTAGGGGTGTGCTTTGAAAGTATTCCGTAGAGAAGTGAAAGAATATGTAAATGCCTGCGGCCTTCTAGCTTTAACCAGGATATTCTATTAAATGAGTCGGAAATATGATCGTACTTCCTAAGATCACATATGAACCGCACACAGGAATTATGGGTCTTCTGGAGTTTGGTTTTTAGTTCGCCTGAAAGGTCTTGGTATACTACATCACAGTAATCAAAGTGGGGTATGAGAAGAGTGGACACAAGAAGCATCTTTAAGGAGGGGGGAGCAATGTGCTTTAACCTTTTCAGTGAATGCAGGGATGAGTTAATTTTTCTGCAGATAGCAATTGCATGATCAGTCCAAGATAATGTCTCATTTATGGTTAAGCCTAAATTATTTACTGTCCTTAGGTATGGTATGACAGATCCTTGCAATTTTAGTGGTGGTAGTTTATCAATACTTATTTTAGAATGTATTTTATGGTATCCAATTATGATGGACTGACTTTTGATTGGGTTTATTTTCAATAAATTTTTTTTATTCCCCATAGTGACAAAGCAGCCAGATCTGCATTAATTTCGTTTATAATTGTAGGTAGGTCTTGAAGGCGGGAATGGTGATATATTTGTAAATCATCGGCATAAAGGTGATGATTGCAATTTAAAATGCATTTACTAATATCGTTTATATACAGGGAAAAAAGCAAAGGTCCAAGAATGGATCCTTGTGGAACACCCCTGTGTATTTGAAGCCAGTTAGAGGATGAATTAGGTGTAGTGACACTTTGGAATCGGTTACTTAGGTATGAGCGAATCCACAGTAAAGACGAGGAAGAAAAATTCAGGTTTTGAAGTTTTGCTAAGAGAATATCTTTGTCAATAGAGTCAAAGGCTTTGGTAAAGTCTAGGAGAGTCATTATTGTCACCTCTTTGCGATCCATGGATAGTCGGATGTCATCTGTTATTTTAAGGAGAGCGGTAGCTGTGCTGTGAGAGGACCGAAAGCCAGATTGTAGAGGATCAAGTAAGTTATTTTCATTCAGAAACTTTGAAATTTGTTCGTGAATGAGTCTCTCGAATGCTTTTGATAAAGGAGGCAAGATGCTGATTGGTCTGTATTCAGCAATGTTAGTGGGTGTGGATTTTTTGGGGATGGGACGGACGAGGGCACGTTTCCAGAGGGAGGGATATGTTTCAGTTAAAATAGACCAATTAAAGATATGAGTTAAAACAGGAAGTACAATGGGAAGTAACTTTTGTATGAGAATAGCTGAAATTCCGTCAGCTCCATCTGAGGAGGACTTGATTTTTTTGAGGGCCTGGAGGACTTCCATTTGTGTGACGGGAGAAATTTTGAATGAGCTTCTAGCAGAAACTGGAGTTGGTTCAGAATTTTGCAAACTGTATATGTATTCATTTTTTGCATTAAAGTCGATTTCCGTCGGTGGGGTTGTGAATAAACGGTTTAGGTCGTCTGGAGAAATGTCAGCAGGTAGGGAGTGTTGATTTTTAGTTTTTCCAACACCAAGGTACTTCAAGCTTTTCCAAATATGTGACGGGGGCTCTTTAGATATTTGGAAGGCATATCTGATTTTGGAATTTCTAATGACTTGTTTAGTTTTGTTACGCAGTTTTTTGTAGATATTGAATACATTTTCGTTTTTATGTTTTTTAAACAGGCTATAGACTGCGTCACGCCTACGCATCAAGTATTTTATTTCATCTGTTATCCAAGGGGAGCGTGGTTTGGACAGTCGGATTTTTCTAAACGGTGCATGTTTGTCTCCTAGATCATTTAAGAACGTATTAAATAGTTCTACTTTTTTATCTATGTCGTTGATGAATTCTATAGACTGCCATGGAATGGTAGCCGCATCGGATACCAGGTATTTGTCATCTATGGACTTGAAATCGCGAGTAAGAATGAATTTCTGCTTAAATTTAGGACATCTAACTGAGTATGTTAAAAATAACACATCATGCATGGATATTCCTGGGGCAGAAAGTTGCCCATATGTTGTGATTTTGTCAGGGTTGGCTGTAATTATTGCATCAAGCCAAGTGGCTGATGAAGATGTATGATGGGTAGGTTCTAGGGGAAGTATACTAAGACCGAGGGATGACATAGAGTTAGTAATTGTTTTAGAGTCATGAGTTGAGGAAAGAAAGTTGGCATTGAAGTCACCAGTAATAATAACATGGTCATAGTTCGGAATGAGGGAAGATAATGCTTCTTCCAAGTCGGAAAAATAACCTATCTTGGGTGGGCGGTAAACTATGCCTAAAAGAATTTTTTGTAGGTTGAAGGTTATCTCTAAGAATGCAAACTCGGGTCTTTTGCAGTAAACGGAAGAACTTTTTGATATAATTTTGAATGAGAGATCTTTTCTCACGTAGACACCTACGCCTCCACCACCCTTGCCGATACGATCATGTCGATAGAAGTTGTAGCCAGGAATGTCGATGGATGAGGTAGGCATATGAGGCTTAAGCCAAGTCTCAGCGATGGAAATTGCATGAACGTCGTTGTCAGGTAGAAGTTGACACAATTCGTCAAGGTGCGCAGAGAGACTTTGGGCGTTGAGGTAAATTATTTGAAAAGAACGAGGGTGAGATCTAAAAATGCTGCATAAGGTTAATTGATTGTTAAAGAATTTACTTGGAGCCACGTATCGTTCACGTAGATCAATGGTTGCAGAGGAAAGTCTTCGAGACGTATTTTTACCTTCAAGTTGGAAAGAGACGAATTCCGGTGCCAGAGGATTTAGGGATCTGTGGTGGCTTTTAGGGAAGAATTCTGGTGCAAAAGGGTCTAAGGGCGAAAAGGTTTGGGAAAATCCGAACCGGTATTTTGTGGGTAGCTGGGTAAAATGTAATGACACAAGGTCATTATCGGGGAATTCAGTCGTGTATGAGGGACAAGGATTAGCGATGTTACCTGTGGGGGTCAAGGTATTTTGAGTGGAAAGGAGTGGGAGAGCATCCTGCGGTGATGGTGTTACTGGCGGGGTATGGCCGAGGGTGTCCTGCCGTGGGGGTAAGGTAGTGGGTATGCGATAATGAGTTTGGGAATTTGGGAAGGCGTAATGGCTTACGGGTGACGACTGGGAAGTTATGTTTTTAGGAACCTGAGAGCCAAAAGAGGGGTTCATCATACTTCTTAGATAAATACTGGAAATAGCGAAGCTATCTAGATTAACACAAGCAGAAGCATAAGAGGAAAGAATTAAAAATATTAAAGATCTAAGTATTTACAAGATTAAAAGCATTGGTACGTTAATAGCGATACACTGTATTTGTTAAGGTAGTCTACGAGATTGTTCAGAAAAGCTCTAGATGGGATAGGCGCTAAGCACTGCACTACGCAAAGACTAAACAATTGCAGGAAACAAGTAAATAAAGATCCTGCAAACTCAATTGAAAGGAAGGCACTATCAAGTGAGATATGGGAAAAGCATTACGCACTGACACTAAATAAATTTTCACTAAATTACTTCTAAACACAGCACTACGGGATGATTATTCAAATGGGAAAAAGAATATAAGACACTATTTAAAAGGGAGGCACTATTTAAGACAACTAGGGGAAAAGCACTGGGCACTGACACTAAATCACTTTTCACTTGATGACTTCGCAACGTAGATCAGGAACAGGTGAGCTGGATCAAGCAGCAACAGGGTATAGAAGGTTAGAGATGCAGGAGTAAGATGTGGTGGGAAGTCACTATCACAGAATGAAAGAAGGCAGATCAGGAGCAATTTCCGGAGAGTGGGCGACGAGAATGTAGAGGCACAAAGCACGGAAGGCAGGAATTTCGAGTACCAAAAGGTAAGAGTGCGGCGCGGTAAGGTACTATGAGGGAATGTGTTCGCGGTAGTAGAGAGAGCACTGGCAAGTCACAAATCACTGTATTTAATTATTTCAATCTATCTGCAAGCGGTTGGTCAAAAATGCTCGTGGTAGGCAAGTATGCCTTCAAGGCAATTCACACACTGAGTTAGCGGCGTCCGCTCCTCGATGAAATATTGCGAGAGTTATAATCAACACTCGCCTGCTGCATGTCTCCTTCATTTGATACATAAATCCTGGAGCCATCAGGTTTTAAAATAGTTATTTTACCATCTTGTGTCCATACGTTCTTCGGCCCGGCGAGATCTTTGGCGGCAAGTAGCAGACGCTTCCTAGTGGCTGTGAGTGACTCTGTTATGAGAAACCCGCTCGCTTTTAGGTTTCTTTTTGCCCTCCACACTTGATCCCTATCTTGATAGGAGATAAACTTTACGATGATGGGTCGAGGATACTTGTGGGATTCCTTAAATGGACCTATCCTGTGGCTTCGGTCAAGGGACATGGGGTTCACGCTTACCTTTAATTTATTAATGAAGAAATCTGTGGCTACACGCAAACAGTTCTCACCTTTTTCTTCATTGATCCCATGTATAAGAAGACAATTTCTTCTCGAGTACTGCTCAAGATCATCGAGGCGGTAGTCAAACCTGGAGACGCGTTCTTCAATGTCCTTCAACCTTTCAGAAAGATGCTTTAGGTCTCCGTTGATTCCATTTCGAAAGCTGATAAATCTTTCTTCGAGCGACGTAATTTTCACCATCTTTTCTTCGGAGCCGTCCTTCTTTGCAGTTTCCAGCTCTTCTTGGAAACTCGCCATGGTTTTGTTTATTGTTTCCAGCATGGACTTTAACTCGGCGTGGTCATGGGAATGATCGTCCTTTGGTCCGTTATGGTTGACCTTGGGAGGCATTGCAGCAGCGAGTATTGTCTGGGAGTGAAAGTGGGACGGAGCGACCGCTAAACACGTCAACCCTCTACGAGCATTCAAGGATGACTGACTGACTAGTACTATGGATCGAAACCAGTTAAAAAAAAGTTTCAACTATTAGAAAAATTATTTATATTTAAATAGTAATTAATTCAACGTTCTTAATGAAATACAGATCTGTTACATCATCCGATCAATTGGTTTAACTCTTCGAATTCACTTGGATGGGTACTAGGAAGGCGGTGGCTCCGTCCCAAGAATTGAATCCAATCGCGATCAATAGTGGTGTGTAAAACTTAAATCTAACCTCATATCAATACGATACATGTGATGCAAATGTTATGAATTGGAAATTCCCTTACATACGTCATTCTTCCTAAATACAAAAATATCGTAGGTAAATGAGAAAAAGGCATGCGGAGCAAATATGATTTAAAAAATAAACGTGATGAAACAGGCCATAACATACTATAATCTTAAAATTGATGCGTTGAGAATTTATCATTCGATTTTGAATGCCATATTCTATACGAAATGAAACGAGGTGCTGAGAAAGATTAGTAGATAGGGAAACTGGCATGATATCTACGCAACTCGTAGTGTAAACCCTGCCCGGAAGGGAAAACTTGGGACCGAAGTGTAGCCTCATGTCATAAGTTCATAATTCATTAACAAAGCGTTTGGCACATTCGGGAAATCTTTCTTTTTTAACTTTCCACGACACGGAAATAGGTTTACACTTCGGAACTTCCAAAAAAAAATCGCCAAAATCCAACATCCAAAACACCTCTCTCCTCCCTTCTCCCCCTCAGGCCCTTGTGTCCCCGTTAAGCCAGAGTTCCACCGCGGGTTAAGGCGGGGAGAGACCTAGATACAAGACCACCAAACAGCTCGAAAAGCGAAAAGTTGTGTTCCTACCCTCCCTTTAACCCCTGGCGCCATCCCCAACCCCCAGGGAGAGTCCGCAGCATCCAGGAATAGCATTGAATGGGGTTTGGATGAGGATTTCGCGTGGCGCAGCGAATCGCCTCGTCCCACCTATGTCACTGGGGGCGGGGGGGGGGGGGGTTGTCAGAACCGCGCGGTCGAAGTGACGTCCCTCGGATTCGCCCGTGCGTCTGTCAACTGTTCTGTGCCCGTTTCTCCCTCTCCCCTTGCCTTGACCCCAACTAACCGTCTCCCCCTTCACCCTCAAACGTCAACTGCTCGCTACGTGTCCCTCTCCGAAAGTAGAACATAACGAGACGTCTGGGTGTGAGGATCAGCTACAAAGAACACGGGAGAGTAAGAGGAGGATTATCAAGGTCTCATTTAAACAATATTCCGAAAGCCGTCGGGATGGGTTTCGGTTTAGTTTTGTCAGGAGAACGTCTGTGATAAAACACAAAGAAAAGGACTAGTGAAGAGTGAGTCAATATAAAAGTGCCTCGTTTGGTTATGATTTTGAACTGTAAGTGGAAAAATGCATCCCAGGAACTACCTATTCGAGAATGTATCGTTATCGCTATTGGTATTCCACCGGTAAAGGTAGGTTTTTGATGGACACAGCCAATGTAAATGTAAAACAATACATTTACTCGCCTCTTCTAAACAAAAACACAACCTGACATAGGACACTGCAATGCAATATGGAATTCCGCATGCTTCCTCCCTCCCTTCATTCCATCTATCATCTCTATCCTACTCCTTCCCCTACCTAACTTGCCATACGTCCTCCCCTCTATCACAGTCTTTGACATCCCATCGCCAATCAAAACGTCCGGGATCAACCTTTTCTGCCTCTTTTTTTGATTTTTCCCAACAATCAATCCTCTCTCCTCCCTCATCAAGCCTAGCACTTCCTTGTTTGTTTTCTTTTCTGTCCACTTCACCTTTTCAATCCTTCCTCACACTCACATTTCAAAAGACTCCACTATAAGCCTATAATCCTGCTTCAATAACTGTTTTCGCTCCGTACAAAACCAATTTGTAGGTATATATTTCTTAATTTTCGTGAAAAAAATCGCAGTCGTATGCTCCTTATTTTTTCAGAAATTCTTCTAAAAGAAGAATTTGTAGATATTTTCAAAAGCAGAGAGAAGTTTGTTGGAAAAGGTTAGAAGAAGGCAGGAGGTCTGACGAGATGAAGAGAGTACGAAGTATGTGGAGTTAAAAAAAATTAATGAATTATAATGAGTGATTTTTGCGTATTTAGATCAGCCCTAGCCCTTAGGTGTATCGAAAACTTACTTTGACGGGAAAACAACTGTTAATAATAATTAATAAAATATGTTAATAAAATCATCAACTGATGTAGTGCACATATGAAATTATACCCTCTAATCGAAAAGTAAAAATCACACAGTTGATAACTTTGAGGTGCAGGGTTCGTCCGGAAAATATGTATACTGAGCTCAGGAAAAGAAATTTATTACACTTTTACATATCTTAAGCTAATATTCCTCAAAATAGGACCCTCGTGAGTCGATACACTTGTTCCAGCGGCGTTCCCATTCCTGGAACGCTCCCGCGAAGGCATCATCGGGAACCTCTCGAAGACTCGTCGTCGACCTCTTCTCTGCCCTCCACGAACATCTTGTGCCACCGAAAGATCATGTTTCTGGACATGGCTGACTCCCCGTAAGCCTGGTTAATCATACCGACAGTTTCGGTAGACGATTTCCCAAGCTTTACCGCAAATTTGATGGAATATCGCTGCTCCAAAAACTTCGGCATCGCGTTCCGTGACGTGGGTCTAGCGTGGAGGTTCGCGTTAACAGAGCTCCTCACTACACCACAGCTCAGAGCCGACTGCCTTTTTCAGCGTCGCTTGCCAACATACCCCCCTCCAATCGCAGCCCGTCAGAGCGGTGCTGGGCGCGCCTGGAGCGGCGGGAAAAAATCAGTAGTCAGTACACTTATTTTCCGGACGAACCCTGTACATTAAGTCTAAGGTTGAATATGGGATGTCTTCAAAGGCTGCTATGGTAGATCTTATAGAAAGAGATAAACACCACCCGCAAAAATGTTTCCCTTTTTCCTGCATTTTGTTCAATTCTCGAGTCAAAGCTTTCTTGCGTTAGATGGATCGCAAATGCTCGCAGTGATATCAAAGTATGGTCTAACTGACGAGGAAGAGCGTATCTCTTTCACTTATTAATCATTACGTGGATGATGAAATTTAAGTTTAAGATGAAGATATTTGGAACGTATATTCATACTTCATATAGTGCCTAAAGAAAACCGTATCGATAGTCTTGAGGAGAGAAACGTGAGTAACATGGATTAGTGGTTTGTACTGAATTCGAAGGGAGAACGGCTAAAAGTAACCATCCATTAACTTGAGAAACCTCCCGACACTGCTAATAAGTAGTCATAGGGGATAAATAAAGAATAAAAAAGAAACAGGCTGATAATCGGCAAAGGAAATTTCCAGATTAAAAAAAAAACAAGTTGCAGAATCATCAACTTATATTTGGGTATTGACAGTTTCCAAGGCCTATTCTGGCTAAGGATTATCCGGTTATCGAACAAAGGACGACGCAAGACTCGAATCAAATCAAAAGAAACAAATTGCAGAAATTTTCGCTAGTTCAATGGCTCGTGCCTCAATTCCTTTGTATTAACTCAAATCGAGTACGTGGATTATATTTCTAGCTTTAGTACGCCTGTGTTTTACCAGATCTGAAAACGTAGATGATGTGGAATCCCGGATTTTCATCCCAATTTTTGGATCCGAATTTTTCGAGTCCTTCGATTTCAAAACCTGCCGCTCACGAAGGGGTGACAGTAGTAGACAGTGCTCACAGTATTTAGAACTTATCATCCGACTGAATAACATTTTCAGGGATGAATTAAACAAATAATAAGCAACCCTGTTATGCAAAGCAGAATTTTCATTACTCATTTAAAACGTAGGTATCTCATAAACGTAGGTACATACTCGCACGTCAGATTTATTTTAAAATATTACAACCGCAATGTTCAGACACAAATAAGTTAAATTAGGAACAAATCAGGCAGAATTTTGAAACTCAATTTAATGTAGTAGTAGTAGTATTTGGGGGAGGCGACCGACATTTGAGTTCATTTTCGCAATTAGGGATGGACAGGAAAGGATGAAGGGTGGAGAGAAAGCCGGCGTCGGCATTAGCCTACTCTTTACGAAAGGCGCCAAGGGGTCCGCATCTTAACGTCCCATCCGACGGACGGCGTACTCACTCAAAGTGCCCTCCACAAAGCACCTCAAGTAGGGATCGAGATACTGATGAAAAATATTCAACACCGGCAAAATTTGAACCCGGGCCCTCTGGGAGGGAAGCCAGTACGATAGCCACCCCAACATCTCGATCCCCTCAAATTTATCGTTTTGCAGCACAAGTGAAAACGGTTTATAGTATAGAAATATGATAGACACAAATCCAGAGGGAAGGTTTCCCTTATTTGTTAAGGATACAACCAGAGTGCGCAATATTTTTTCGCAAATAATTGCATAGAATTCACCAAATATTACACAATTTCGAAGTCACCTTCTAGGAATCGGCGTCAATGTGAATTTCAATGCAATGGATACAATTATTCCAATGCTGTTTTTTTCCGTTGAAAACACGGTACAAAACACATGCACTCTGTTTCTCCTTAATCGTTAAATCATTTCGTCAAGCATACACTGAATAATTAATCCAATTTAATTATGCAAGAGCACTGGACACGTAGGTTGCCCTTTCATTCCCATCATAATTAATTCCAACTATGAGAATAATGCAATGCTTAAATAATTATGACGATCCAATTAAAATTTCATCTTCCCGCTCATCCAATTTTCCATGCGCTAATTGCAAACGCATATAGCAATATTTCGTATTTCTCTCGCGGTATTTATTCGAGCTCTCTGAAAGGGAAAAAGTCATCTGATCTAGTAAAACCACCGGGAGATGCAATACGAAAGATAAGAATACAATAAGGAGTATAATCCACGTACTCGATTTCAGGAATAAAAACAAAACAAACGGAGACACAAGTCAAGGGGGACAAGCGGAAAATTCTGCAACTTCTTCTTTTGATTTAATCCGAGCATTGCATCATTCCTTTGTTCGGGAATACGGAGACGTCTAAAGAGAAAAGACACGTATGATGCATGGGGAAAGATCGATCAGGGACTGTTTGTTTTAAACAAACGAGATTCTCGGGAGGATGTCGACTCGACGAGAGGGGAGTAACAACGAAAACTCATCACGGGATATGAGAGAGATTTTGCGAAAAGATTTAAGTTTGCATGAAAGGACGTGGCTTGACCCATATGGCTGTTGTCTGTTATAGTCGCAATGCATTTGAGACCTTTGGATTTTTGGATCCCCTCAACCATTTTGGTATCGCGATAGAAAACGTAGCTGGATGCATATTTTTTTTTCATTTATTGGTTGATAGGATAAGAATAGCTGGCCTCGTTTTCCCATCCAAAATCCACCCGACGTGCATTCGAATTGCATTCTTATAGCAAAAAAAAGAACTCGTAACACACAGGAATCGAGACAAAGAATATCGAGAAAACATTTGAGGAACAAAATTTAGTTGAGGAAACAAAGGCTAACACGAACAAAATACAATGGATATGAATAATTCAAACGAAAGATTAAAGTGAGGAAGACTCATAATAACGTATTCGATGTAAATGACGTAGTATATTACCCAAAAAGCAAAGTTACCAAATTAAAATAGCAATAAAGCATGCACGTATCACCAGAGGTAGATGGATACAATAAAATAATTAATTTTATTGATTTATTTATTTAGCGACTTTATTGGGCGAGGTTGAGACCTGTAGTCCCTTCTTCCACCTAGAATAGGGGTCATAATAATATGAAGGCTTGGAGGAGCAAAACCATCTGAATATGAATTAGAAGAATCGTGAAAAGATTACAAGACATTATAATATGAGACTTTTACGAAGACCCCCGAGTTTTCTCGCGACACAGAAGAATTTATTCTAAAAATATCGTTAAATTAGGTAATCTACCGGTTAAAGTAGGTTTTGGGACTATGAAGGAAATTACTATGGCATCAAATTATATTGTTACATTCGACCACCGGAATGAAATGAGAGAGATAGACACCGCCACAGGCAATTAAGCATTCGTTCTTCCCTCTACACGTAAAGATAACAATATCGAACCCAAGAGTATGAAGCAATTAAATTAACTTTAATATTAGAATTCGATGAATTTGTCAAGAAAAACAATTATTGCATGTTACATATACGTATTTATGCGCACGAGTGCTGTGTATGAACTACAATATATCCAAGGCCATACTGCACAGGTGCCCTAACTTACCCCATCCTACAAACCCTTTCGGCGGCTTGTAGGATGTGGTGTAGATATAAATGTAATAAATGATAACATTAGTGAATAAATGGTTTGAAATAAGAAAACTCTGGCTATTCGTAAACCATTATCGTCCCCGGTAGCAGCGGGGTAAAGTCATCGTCTGCTAACCCAAGGGTTGGGGGCTCGATTCATGCCTGGGTGGATTTTCCTCCACCGAGAGATTGTGTGTTTGTAATTGTGTCCTTTGTTAATAGTCCAACGTAAAGGCAAAAATGTTAATTTCGGATTATTGTTGAATTAATAAATTCAAAAATAAATTAAAACAGAGGCAAAATATTAAAATCTCTTAAGCCTCATTTATTAAACAGCATGACTTATCATCGCAATTATCATTTCCCTGAGGAGGGAGAACGGAGTGTTAAAAGCATTTAGGAGCGGTAGGAGGGATAATATTATAAAAATATAAATATTTACTCTCTCGCGTGAATATTAATTCATTAACGAGATGACAAAATTGAATCCAACTACAAACAATGGCCAAAGTTAAGAGGCCCAACGAAAAAAAAAATCCTCGGAAACATGACGGGGTACTTAAAGTGGCTATAATTGCAACACATTTTAACAAACTTCGAGGTTTCAATGGTGGTTCATAAACTAAATGATAACTTTTACATGCTATAAATTCATATTTGTACACTGCACCTGATGTACAAATGTTTCTATGAGCTCAAACACATTTTTCAATTATTTCCGTTCATACGACTGTGGTTATCATTATCTGAATTATTTCAATTATTTTACATTATATAATGTGACTAAAAATTAAGAAAAATTTAATTTTAGATATTGCATCCATGGTGTGTAATCAACCCTACAATACGCCCAAGCAGTGGCTTTCAGCGAACAATTTGGAAATCTAAAAATGATATACTTCACTCTTTCAGGCTTCACTTCGTGGAATTGTTTGAAGTCCATATTAAATTAGTTCGTGATTTTCCATACACTTTATTTTAAAGTACAATGCGTTTCACCGACTCACGGTATCATTAAGTACCTGATGATGCCGTAACTCGGTGAAACACGTATTGTAAAATAAAGTCGGTTAAACATTACGAACTCATTTAACATGGGCATCTAAAAATGATTCGACAAATACGAGTTATGCTACTTCCCGCAGGTGATTTGCACCATTGCTTATTCACCATGCCTGCGTAAATAAATATGCAGCAAAGCATATAAATAAATTAAGGCGCAAAGTTGCGCGAAACAAATTTGACACTACAAAGATAAAATAACATGGAGGCGTCTAAACATACAATAGTTGTACACACAGAGAATACATTAATTAAATTTTGCGCAGGAATGAAAGGTGTCATTAGGTGATATTATTATTATAACGTTACCTACCGGTTAAGGTAGGTGTTTGGATGGACACAACTACCAAATAAATATTTCGTGACAGTACTGTGTTCGTCCTTTATGTGTTCCTATCCGTTTTTCCTTATATCTATATCTATATGAATGATTATATATATATATATATATATATATATATATATATATATATATATATATATATATATATATCTATATATATATACACATATGTTGGTCGCGGTAGTTCAGTAGGTAGAGCGTTGAATTGCTGGCCAGAGGGTCCCGGGTTCGATTCCCGGGCAAGGCACTCTGGGCACCTGCAGCTCCACCCAGGCTAAAGTGATTTTTCGGGTACCAGGTCTTCCTGGAAAACCATAACCGGCACAGGGAAAGGAACTGGCCCCCACCCTGATGTGTGAATTTTCACACGCCGTATAGGGCTTAGTACTGGGTGATCTCTACCATCACCAACTAAAAACGGACCTTCGGGTTGATTACTTTGTTTATGGCTTATATACATACTCATATATATATATATATATATATATATATATATATATATATATATATATATATCACATATATATCCCCCTCCCCGGACTACAACCTTGACGTGGTGGAAGAGCTTGTGCGTTCCGATGACCCCTAGAGCTGTACTGGCGGGAATAATAATAATTGCTCCTGGTAGGGTCACCCATGCCAGATAGGTCGAAGGTTAGGAGCCAGGTGATAGGTAGTCCACGCAGCGTCTGTTCCTCAGTGAGGCGGCTGCAATGGCGTCTGACCCCAGTGGGGCAGCCAGTAAGTGATAGTGTCACGTTAAAAACACTATCGAGGAAGGCAACATTCATTTATACATATATATATATATCATATTTATCTTGGGAATGATAACTGAGGTGGTTTCCCGTTGCCTTCCTCAATAGTAATTTTAACGTGACACCATCACTTACTGGCTGCCCCTCTGGGGTCAAACGCCATTGCATATATATATATATATATATATATATATATATATATATATATATATATATATATATATATATATACATATGTATAATATTGGGACAACACAATAGAACACAAATAAAATAGTAACACTTAAAAGGACACTTACACGGTAAATTGTTTAAGCTTTCGGCCTTCTCTGAGGCCTTCTTCAAGTAAGACTCTAATATATATTAATAAATAACTCTATACATATATGTATAAAGAAAGCCAACGCGAGACACACGGTCGCCGTTGAAACGAATGATAAAAGGCAAAGACTCCGAATGTACCGGCAGTCGGCACACACACAAACGAGCGAGATAAATAAATTGCCAACGTTTGGAGGCATCACGGATCTCAGCAGCACCAATTCAGCTCCATTTTCTATTTTGCTCACAAATTTATCCCCCCCCTCCCTGTTTTCCTGCCCTCAGTCTACGCCTCACGTCACGAAGTGAAAGAACAGGGAAGGGGGGTTAGGAGTGGAGTAGGAGAAGGCCGGGCGGAGAGAGAGAGAGTAAAAAAAAAGAATGGCGCCAGTGACAGGAAAAATATTGAATCCGGTCATGGCATCCCACCGTCCAGCAACGAAACCGTCACGAATTCACCGACGATCGATCTGACAGATCGCGGAGGAGTGCTCTCGGCGGGGAGCTGAAAGCAGCAAACGAATGCCCACCTCCTTGCCGTTTTGCGATTTGAGCTGCGACTTCCCACCAAATGTTTTAATGGTTCGTTCGGGAGGCGAAGGAGAAGGCAGCACCCCCGGGAAAAGATGTATCATTCTTGAGCCGAGAGGACAGCACAAAATAAATTCGTCAGCGGTCGGGGATTGAACGTCCCAAAGTTCCAGAATGCACCGCACTGGTCGGGAAGAGGGCCTCGGCGGTACCTTCTCGTGCTCATGCTTGGCATGGACCGAATCCATAGTCTTATGATTCACCAAGGTGAGCCCCATATTCTTTCGCTGACTCCACGGTTTGATTTTATCACGCAGACGGAAAGGTCTTGATGCCGCTTGACTTTTACGCTCTTATATCAAAGTGAAATGGATAAGCCTCGATAATTGTGGGGATTCGAACTTATCACGGCAGCAATGGATGCTACTAGAGGCTTCTGGATAGGCCGAGCGTACCTCGTTTTTTCCCGAATTTTCTCCAACGTTTCACCAAATATCAGCCACTCAAACGTATTTCGCAATACTATTTTTTACGAGAACGGTGTCATGATAGAATTTCATCCGCTTGGAGCGAAAAATCTTGTCAAAAAACGTTAAAGTTAGGAACTCGGTTAGATTTCGACGAATTCTGCGGAATTCCTTTAAGGAAATGGAGCAAATTGAGGAGGATTGGCGAATATTTAATTTAATTTATTTATTTAGAATTTCGTTGCAATTAGGCGATTTTCCTGGTGGCAACCGTCAAGTTTGATCAAAGATAACTCTTACAACGAAAATTACATACATACCCGCACCATAAAAACAGATAAGAGACAAAATATTCTTACATACAATGACACTTCCACATCACACACAAACAAACTTCCACATCACATACAAAATGCCGACCACATCACATACAAACAATATTTTAACAACTACAATTAAGTTTATTACCCAGTGGCTGCTTTACATTCATACTTAAAACTTCTAAAATTGGATGAAAAGGGCTCAAACAAACCTCCAGGCAGCTGGTTCCAATCAATTTTAGTTCTATTTAAAAAAAGAGTATTTTTTCTTATTTGTTTTTTGCGTCCTTATTTTTATTTTGAAACTATGGTCGTTTTTTCCCTTAAAGTTAGGCTTTTCAATCCCTTGTCATAAATCTTCCCACGCTTTGTCCTTTTTAGCAATTCTATACATCGCGCCTAACCTACTCCTTTTTCTTCTTTTTTCAAACTCTCCCATTTCAGTATATCTAACATTTCTGTGACACTATTTGTTCTTTTGTACCTTCCGAGTACATATCTTGCTGCCTTTCTTTGAACTTTTTATATCTTTTTAATATGTCCCACCTCATATGGATCCCATACTATGGAGTATTCTAGGATAGGGATAACCAGTACCTTATATGCTTTTTCTTTTGTGGCTACGCTACTTCCTTTTAAATTTCTCATTACCCAATGCAATACTTTAAATGCCTTCCGTGTCAAATTATCTACTTGGACTCCCCACCCACGATCTTTAGTTAAATATACACGTCAACGAATTCGGCAAAACCGATTTTGATTCCCCATTGGTTACGTTCAATCTCATGAATACCAAATAAACATTAGGATTAGCAACAAATTTACGCAACTTTACGGAACCGTGGGCAAAAAAATCATCCCCACATGGACCTAGTGACAACACATTCGTATAATCTTGTTCTCTGGTTATCCTAATCATTTTATGACAGTTATATGTGTACGGGGTAATCCTAATGTATAACAGAAAAGCCCATATACGAGCTTAAAAAGTGCGTCCAGCAGTGGATACGGAACTGCGGTCATTATGTACTCGTACATGTATCTCACCCAAAAGCAACGCAGCTCAAGTTTCCGACAGTTAATCATCAAGCATTCGGTATGATTGTTGAAATCTTCGGGGAGCACTACACTAAGATAATCTCTTTAAAATTCTTGACAAGCGGATTGAAACAAAAACCACTCCAGGAAAACCATCAATCATGGTTTAATGAAAGGATACTCAAAACAAAATCAACTTATGAGAGAACAAATGTGAACTTTTCCACAAGTTTATTAGTAAAATGTTCAAATTTGTTTTTTTCAAAACGACGAACCTCCACTAGATCTCACTTGAATCTGTTGAAAATCAACTTAAATGAATCGAATGTCGCTGTGCCTGTTTACGTATGACGAATGTTTCATCGAGCTGTGAATGGTTCCTAGGCATTGCCTACCATGGTTGGCGTATGACATGCTTTTCGAAATTCAAATATACAATAATATGATGTAGGTTTCAATTATACCTTTTTTATATTTAAAAAATTACTATCGTGCATTCACCCCTAATATATTTTCACGTATTCAAAATTCACGCCTTTTAGAACTATTTTCGCGTTCGCGTTATTAGTACGAACCAAATATACGTATAATAATCGGTCTCTGATTACCCCCCCCCCCCAGGAATAGTTATTCTATTGATTAACTACCACTAAGTATAAGACTTTCCTCTATCAAATTTTCCCTATTCAGGGTATGTCCTCTTACGATACGTTAGACTAACTGGAGGACTCTCACCAAAGTATTCATATCAAGCGTAAGGGGAATTAGTAATTATAGAGCGCATCATGCCACTGGCACTACTGCCTTTACGATGAATGTCCAAAATCCATAAATCCTGCATGTACGCTTATGTCACCGATATGTGATATACGCTCCCCGTAAAATTATATCGCAAAAGACGAGATTAATCACAGTCTGTCACCCAAAAGTATGTGCCCCCGGAGATGCGAAATTATTTTTTCATTTTCTCAGGGTGGCAAGGACCAAAACGACATTTTGGGAACCAAAGGCAAAGCCCATTCTAGAATATATCCCTTCAATGAGCGCCAAAACATTCGAAAAATGACATATGACACTCTTCACTTTATCTGCCATGTGAAGTGAAAGACATCTGGAAAATATTAAATGGGATCCAACAAGCTTGTTCCTCATCAAAGCTTCGTAGTTCTAAAATTTTTCATGGCACTTCCTTCTTTGACAATATTTTTAAGACCGGCTACATAATTTGCAGGGGAAGCTATGAAATTCCAATCCAATTATCAACTTAATCCCATTTTAAGGATTCTGACTCCGTGGCATTGTTCAACAAACAAGCTAGCGGTAAGATACAGGTATTACCTTATGTGCTCAAGTCACTTTTAAGTTAACTAATTTTGTGTACAATGATGGCAACTTATTGAAAAATGCGAGAAATAAGGAGAATCGAACGAAAACGCTGGAAATGTGCTCCTTCTAACTTCTGCCTGAGATTTCCACTCAATTCACCACTATCGACGGCGTTGGATAAGGGTCTGAAGATTTGAAAGGGAAATTAAAATTGAATATTTTGATCATGTAAATGGATCGTGAAGAACCGTGGTAATCAACCGGAAGGTTTCCTTAAAAGGTAAGGGGAAAGTTCAGCTCGTTCTACGCTTTATGGTTCGAAAAATTCAACCTTGCATTACAAGGTAGTCTGTTTCTTTCCTCATGCCATATGCAATTTTCCAGAAAGATCAAGTGTCCGCATAATAAAACTCTCGGAAGATGCGAATAGTATTCGAAGTAACTGGGAATCCGAATGGAGCCCTGAGTTCAATAGCTGAATACAATTTCAACTTGAATCTCACACGCTCTTAGCTGTTATAAATTTACCTATTGTTTAATGGAAATTTTATGAGGTTTATTCTCCCCTAAGTCGACTGCGTTGAAAACTACTGTTAATTATGCTTCTACAGTGACACTGGTCTCATTTATCAATCACATTGAACAATTACCAAAATTTCCATACGAGACATCGCAGAGAACAGACTTTGGGAACACAGAAAAGGATTGAAATCGCCAACCGAGGAAAACAAATCACACAGAGATATGCTGGAGGCTGAAGAGAGTTGGGGGCAGGAGGGATGAGGGAGAGAAAAAGCTTCGTCTGCTGAGGGTGAGAGATGAACCACTCCCCCTCCTCAAACGTCAATCAAGCCGAAAAGCAATCCCAAACGGAGCTTAATCCCCCAGAGCGACGCCATTGCTTGCCAGTGTGACCCTCCCAACTCTCCCAAAACAGCCGAAATCTAATAAAATAAAATAAAACAGCAAGGGGGGTTTTGGGGATATCCTGGACGAAGGATCCCCACGGGGATATATTTCACGACTTCCGAAACGTCTAGTCCAGGACAGGATCATCAAACGGAAGGATGATAATCGAATGGTGAGACGAAGGACCTTAACGCACGACTTCGCTTGAACTAGAGAGGGTTTATCCCTTACGAGACGAGGTCAATTGCTGGTGTCTTCGAGAAGACGATTACGGTGGATGAAAGGAAGCCGCTTTTCCACATTTGTGGATAAAGGACGAAATTAAATTATAGAGAAAATATTATCGGTCGAAGAAGGAAGCGCGGTAGAGACTCGGGGATTCGCTGTATATGCGTTCGGATAAAAGGCCTACTAGGAGAAATGAGGCAATTTCAGAAGAGAGAGAGAGAGAATCTGAGTGATCTACAAGTTGAGAAGGATTTTTTTTTCAAAAAAGATCACCTACGGAAGGGAAAAGATTTTCAGATTTCGCTCAACTGGAAGGATGGGTAGCCGATTATTTAAACTCCCGTCGGTGACGATTTGTTTCGTTACACAGCGCATCAAGTTACCTGGGTTCTAATGACCACTGAAAATAAGATTTCAAATGAATATTTTGTTTTTGAGCACTGGTCATGTCGGTGCTAGTTTATTAATTTACTAATTGCATTCACTTTTGGAAAGCAATTATTGAGAAATACCCTAGGTTCTCAGGTTTCAAATTGTGATAACGTCCCACAAAGTAAAGTAAATCAACGATTAGTACTTTTTCATACATGAATCCAAAACTCGGAGATGAGACTCGGGTTCACCAGATTACAGTTATCTTAAAAAGAGAGCAAACCGTTCAAGACACGGTCGGAATTAGTATCAAACGCTCATTTTACGCTAAAGAACCACGTCGTGCGATGATAGATTGACTTAGCGGTGTTTAATCATGTTCAAAAGATTGAATGCCCAGAAAAGTTGTTCACGGATATTCTGTTTGCTTGATTTGTTGACAGTTTGTCAGCGTAAAGTATTGAAAAGGTTAATAAAGTTTGACATTATTAATACATTTTATAAAAAAAATATGAAGGGTGTCATTCCCATCCAATCAGCATGTCAGCATTAGAGCTACCTACACCTTTGGTCGGCCGTATAACGATGCAAAGGTGGTGGCTGATTGGCCATAGTGGCCCCTCAACTGGATTGGTCAAGTTAAATACATCACACTCGAACCGCCAGCCGGCTGGTACGGAATGGTTGCCTTCCTTTGATTCACAATCAGTCGGATGACCTTTCACGCCACAACACACCACAACTGAACGCTGACATGTGAGCGAACTGGCTTTGGCGAGGGAGATTTTCATCCGAATGCAAATTACGTATATCGCGCTGATGACGCAGTATCTCGCATTCTGCAGAGAGTTGCGCCATTGGAGGGCATCGTAATGGAAAAAGCAATTAGGATAGTGGATACCACACGAACGAGAACTAACTGGAACACCCGGAACCAATGGTACAAGTGGATTGGAAGAGGCGAAAAAACATCGTCGTCCAAATAAGTCGATATTTTGACAAGACGCGTCGATTTTACGCAGCAGTGAACTCGTAAAGGAGTCGATATCATTCCCACCGCTACCAATAAGAATTGGAAATCGGTCATTGCCTGATTAGATATCTGAGTAGATTAGCCAGGGTACTGGTCGCCACGTCCAAAGGAGTCCGATTAAATCGACTCAATCGTTCAGATCTTTCGATCGAACATCGTAATCAGCGCGATTTTCATTTAATGTTTCGATATATGAGCGAGTTATTATATATTTAACGAATTTTAATGTATTTCCTGGATTTATGTTTGATTTGTTTCGACGTTACTACCATTACAGAACTAATGGCAATAGTTATGAATTGGTGTGCCTGATTCTGCTACAAAGTTGCGTCCAGTTGGCATCCCATGTGACATAAATCGATGGGTTACGAGCTCTTATCCTGTGCGCATCTGATCCTTGTAGGTCTTGGGACCGAGGCTAGTGTCCTATTTTGAGCATTGCTCGGTAACTTGAAGGGAAATAAAAAACTCCTACCGTTCATAATCTCCAAAACTACGGTGGCCTGCGGACTAGGATGTTAGGCATATTTTTTATTGACTGCGTAACGATACCGCGACCAGGGAATCCGCGAGTTTCGCCGGGCCGGATCTGAATAGCTCACCAAGGGATAGTGTAAAATGAATGGGGACGGAATAGGAGAGAGAAAAAAAGTGGAGGCGAAAGAAAGAGAGATAAACTGAGGAAGATGAATATACGAAGACCGAGAAAGGATACTCATAAATTACACGTGAACCACTGGGAATTTGGAAAGAGGGAGGACAGCGACCGGCAGCGAACTGCACGCGCGAAACGCATAGCGTGGAATGCCAACGCCATTCTCAGCACCCACCGTTCTAACGCAACGGGAATGGGGGAGGGCCTTTTGAATGATATTTACTGGCACTCGGGATCTCGTCGTCTGCACACCACGACCCGCCGTGGTTAATTATGAAAATTTCAAAGGATCTCGGTTTCCCTTCCGCGTGTTTGCTTCCGCCGGACGATAAACGGGAGAGCGGGCGACGCGGGATGCGAACGGCGTCGGTTGGCATGCACACCCGGTCTTTCGGTCCAATAGGCGATCCCGCCGACCAGGTGAATCGAGTGCGCTTGTTTTCTCAGCCAGATTAAGACTCCTCCGCCCCACACGACATTAATGTTTCGCCAGTCCCCCCCTCCCCTTCCTCCACTCTCCCCCATCACCCTAAATCATGACCCAGCTCTCCTCGCTCTGTTGCATTGTCATTATTGCAGACAACAGGAAATGCGCCCATTGACCCGGAACGCTCCACTGCGGCAGAGGTCTTTTCACGGGGTCGGATAGGGTCGGAATAAAGGGACGCCATTAGCAAGATGGCAGGTTTGTCTAAAGCTGAAGAATTAACGGAGAGGGGTGGAAAATTGGCACTGGCAGTCATTAAGGTAGAGTACCATCCAGTTAAGTTTTCAGAGAGCTTTTTGAAAGATAAGTTTCAATTCATGCTGCCCATTAAAGGACCGTAGGCCAAGGGCCAAGCTTGGGCGAAAAGCTTCGAATGCAACTTGAAAAAGGAGACCGTCATCAAAATATCTTCTGCTAGTCAATATTAGGGTACTTTTTTTAAAATTTAGAGATGCCCGTTTTTTATGGCGGGTAATTAATGCAACATGCCAATCACTATACCACGCTGTCGGCGCTTCGATTATGCATTGATGTAGCACGGCCGTACGTAACGTATTGCATAAATAATTCATATGAAATCCATTTCCAACTCGCACAAAAATGGAAAGAAGTTACATAAATGATTTACATTACTCTATTAAAACCCCACCGATCATAAAAACTTGGTGAAAATGAATGGCTGCAACTATTTCTCTCACCGCAAGAAATTATTTATTAAAAATTTCATCGATGAAGAATGAATTATAGTAACATGTGTATGGGTTTATGGAGATTTTGTGCCATTTTAGTTTTGCATTTACGAGTGAAGTAGAGTGTCGTGTAGCAGTCGGAAACGTACCCTATGCCGGTAGACTACTGCTAATAATAGTTATTATATCGTAAAACATTCATTATTCATTCCCTAGGCTGGAGTCCGGAGTGGAGTTGCAGTCAACACTGCGAACCTACTTCGAGTGAGCCTTCCTGTTGGGCAACTCAATGGCAGGTATCATGACTCAAATGCTAGGAGAATTAAACTTACATGAAGACATTTTTAACCTTATTAGAGAAAACTATTCTTTTCCCATTCATTAAAAAAATTATTATTTTCCGTAGATGGTGTAAATTCAATGGTATTATTGGGTTCTAATGTTGGAGCGAGCTTATTCCTCGCGACGTTGATTACCGTTCTTAGACTTTCTTCAGATTGATACGATTCTCTGGTGTCTCTCCTACTTACAAAACTGCGCTTTTAACTTAGAAAAACATTCCCATTGATCATATAAGCAACCGTATATTGACAGAGTTCTATTACCTTAACTGACAACATTTTACCTAAAATTATTTAAAAAAATCACCCATAATATATGCATACATCACAAACCACCGACGTCTAAAAAGTTTCTCCGCTAAAAAATAATTTATCGTGTTTCTTGCTAATTGTAACTACCAATGCGATCGATACACCAATCGAGTAAAAAGAGAATGCCTAAGGAGATTTAAACTTTGGTTTTGAAAACTTGAGGACTTCATCAAAATCTTTATTACGATTTAGTATGTCAACACTTCATTACTCAGAAAAACAATTGAGGAGTTTACTTTGTTACGATAACGAAATCTTCCTTACGATATATTTAGCCACGCTACGAGAGATACAAGCACCCCTGAACTTCACCCTGCTCTCTAAACCTGTTAGCCCATCATAAACATATTCCAAACTATATTCAAAAACAACGGACAACAAACATTTTAAAAACATTCCCACGATACTCATGCCGAAAGAACATCGGAATCTTCAGTCTGCAGTGTGAAGAGGATGTGGGGCACGCGAAAAGTGATCGGACGGGGCGCGAAAACAAGTGAAAGACGAGGTGAGGCAATCTCTTTCCCCTTAACCCCTCCCCTACTCGCCCTTCACACCGAAAGACGTTCCCCTCATCCGGCCACGAAAACCTATCACGAGGTAACGAACACGTACTTAGTGCATTATGCATCACCAATGAAAGCAAGGGGAAATAAATGAGGGAGAAGGGGATCGGGCGAGCGCCTCACGGCCAAGGGCGTAGACCACCATCTGGCGGTAGTCGCGAGTAAACTTGGGGGCGGAGATAGTGAGGAAGGAGGTGGGGGTTGAATAATTGAAGACGCGGCGGTGGGCCCGCCGCCGCTCGGAACGGCCGGGTAGTAGTAGTTTTTAGGGGAGGCGACCGACAGCTAAGGTCATTTGCGCCATAGGGGATGGACAGGAAAGGATGAAGGGTGGAGAGAAACCCGGCGTCGGCATTAGCCTACTCTTTACGAAAGGCGCCAAGGGGTCCGCAGCTTAACGTCCCATCCGACGGACGCCGTACTCACTCAAAGTGCCCTCCACAAAGCACCTCAAGTAGGGATCGAGATACCTCTGAAAAATATTCAACACCGCCGGGATTTGAACCCGCGCCCTCAGGGTGGGAAGCCAGTACGTTAGCCCCCGCACCATCTCGATCCCCCGGAACGGCCGGGCGGAAGAAAACGGGTAGCACATTGAGAGAGGAGGTAATCGAATCCCGAGGAGGCGGCGGCCCTCCTCAACGCGAGGTTTCTGCAAGGGTTTTCCCCCGACTGCCGAGTACGTCCCTTCTTTCCTGGAAGTTGGGGAAACGGACGCGGGAAGAATCGGGAATGATTCGGGAGGCGCTTTCCTGCCGCTTCGCACGTGCGCTTACCGGCCTGGAGAAGATCACTTGCTCGTTCGAACCGCCGTCACTGGAGTCGGATCTGTTCCATAGCTAGACGGGTGATTCCCCGGAAGGCACTGTAGGACCCTTCGCCCGTGAAATGAGATCCATTTCGGGGCGTCAACCGTGGGTAATGACGCCAATCGCGGCGGGCTGGTCGGGCGGGTCCCATTAGAGTGAGGCCGCGCGCGAGTGCGGTACGATGCACAATCGAAATGGAATCGAATTTCAAGTTATTGTGGCCTATGTGATGTATTACTTCAAGCCTCCTCTCTCGATGCAATATACATGGGTTAGAGATGTTGCTAGTACATTAGGTACAAAATGGAATGTGTTTGTTTTTATGTTTCACCAACTAAGCGAGCTATCAATACTTTCCCCTTTCTTTGGCCTTCAATTACAACAGAGGAAGCATAAAAAAATCTAGAAAAAAACCACAAAAACTATAGCTTCAAATATACATTTCCTCCAAGGTCTACAGAATTTCCCAGGATTGATGCAAGTGAGATATCCTTTGACTAGTATATTATTAATAGGTAATCTAACGGTTAAGGTAGGTTTTGGATGGACACAACTACCAAGTAAAAATGTCCTAACAAAACACAACCCAACATTCCACTCTACAACAGGTCCCTCTTAATCTCCGTGTAGTTACTTCCTTCCTCCATCCACATGTCCTTTGACTAGTTTTTCAGTCAGTACAGAAAATTTTCGAGATTTACGTTTTCGGTCGTAATATCCACTCACTCAATAAAGAAACGATAGTAACAACTTTCCACTCGATAAGTTTAATAGTACGACCGGGTTTCGATGTACATGGCCCACCTGAAGATGATGTAATATATTGAAACTCGGTCTTATTATTAAACTTTTTGGTGGAATTTACTATCTTTTCTTTATTATGTTCGAATCCCACCACTTATCATTATTATTTTGTGATGACGAGTGTAATCATTTGAATCATTGGAAATTGGATGCAAGGCAAGAAACCATTATAGTTAGTGCCTCAGAAACAGTACTTATTATTAGGATAATAATTGTACGAATTTTTCATTAACTAGGTACGAAAACATTTACTTTAGGTATGTACATGTACACTATAACTATCGATGATAGGGACGTTGAGTAATGATGAGGAGAAAATATTCATGAAAAATTTAATTTTGAATTTGGTTTTGTATGGTGAGAAAATATGGTCGCTGAAACAAGATAATAGTTGCAGACTGAAACGTGGGTATGTAAAAGGATGGAAAAGTTTACATGGCTGTAGAGGAAAGCCAACAAAGAAATGTCCGACTAGAGGAGAGAGGGTTGTTGGGGAAAGTCTTCAATCTAAAGGAGACAGGAAAGTTGGATGCAAAGTATTTTGATTGGTAATAGAATGCTGGAGACTGCAATAGAGAGGAGAATGATAGGCAAGCAAGGAAAAGGATAGGCATATTGGACGAAATGAAGGGAGAAAGGAAGTATGCCGAGTTTTTTGTGAGGATAGTCAAAGAAAAGGATCATTGTTCAGCCGGTGTCAATTCAAAACTTCTCTTATACGGTAGAATACCAATGATAATGTTATAATTTTTTTGAACTTTTCATGAGCGTAACACCAGTAAATATATCAGCTTATCTGTTAAAATGGTATAATCAAAAAGCGCATCAACATTTCAAATAATATTTGTAGGATACAATTAAAATCGTCTGGCATCACCAGCTTATATACCGATTTCATCCATATGCCCATATCCAAACGGATGGGACGTTTTTAACGACATCGAGTTGATGGTTAGATCCGACAGCTCTAATGTAAATGCAAAGTTACGAAATCGGATTTCGTCAATGTCCATCGCGATGTCTAAGTCTCGACACTTATTCATAATTAATGCATACAAGTGGATAGTCGGTTTAATAGAATAATTTTTCATATTAAATGATTATTCAATTTAATTTTTTTTCATTTATTTAAATAGAACAATTTCAGAATCGAAGGTCGCGGAACCCTGACGCAGCCGTGAGGTAAACGACGGGTGAGTGTCTGCAAATCGTTCCACTTTGGGTTTGTACTTCAGACCCAGCAATTGATATTCCTTTCTCTCCTTTAAATGCACTCTGAAAGTAAACCCTAAATTCTCGCTCATTGTCACCTGATTTACGAAATCACGAGTATCATGTCAACACGCAAATGTATTTGGAAATTACACTGATCAACACATTATATATCATTTACTCCCGCGAGCATGGGAAACATTTTCCATCAACAAAAATTCCTTTTTTTGGTTATTTTCGGAAACATTTCGCCATTTGATCATAAAATGACTTTTCATTTATTTTGATTACATTCTGAGACAATAACTAGAAATTTCAGGGCTATCTATTGCTGTCACAGACTGATGAGCGCATGAATACGAGAGTTTCGAGAGGAAAAACTCATTAGAATTGATCGCGACCAACCAATATATTTTAATTTTTGTTCCCTATAAAATATAAATAATGTTCCAGTAATGGTTTCTCTTTGTCGAATCTCCCTATCCCTCTCTCCATTACCTTGAATTTGAATTTTAAATATAGCAGTCCACCCTTTTCTATTTTTCAATCAAAAAAAATATTAAGGGCATCTACGTCTGATCACCATGACTGACGCCACATTGGACCGTACTGGCAGAGTTTCAAGGAACTCTATTATCCATGATCTCTGACGTAAAGAAAGCTTTGAAAATTCAATGCGATACACTCTGGGGGAATGACGTATGCACAGAATGTGCACTGACGTCACCGAGTCCGTCGTAAATGCCAACCATCTATCTATATTCCGGAGACTTCCTCTCCTACACTCTGACCTGAAAGGAAAGTGTGTGCTCGACAGGGCGTTATGAATCTTTAGTGACGCTCATCATTAGAGATGTCAAAGATGACACGCCTCACCATAGATGACGAGTAAAAATGCTGAATTTCCCCGCCAAGGAAATCGCCGCGCACCAGCTATTTCAATTTCATCCAATTTAAAAGGCTACACTACTGATATTATAAAAAAATACCAAGAACTGCTCCTTTTTATCCAATTATTAAATTTCTAAACGTACTATTAACAAAAATTTTGAATGAGCTACATTTACCAGATAGTTATTTTAGAGGAAAATACAGGTCTAGAATATATTTGATTAAATATCTGGATAACTTGGATGAAATTGAACATTGTTCATTAATTCCATTGGTGATAATCTTTTTAACTCTCATGCGCCGTCGTTAACTGTCCAAATTATACATCGCCATGTTATCCGGTCCAAATAACCATAATAAAATCATTTTCGTAAATGTGACGCTCGAAAACCGAAGGAAAATCCATAAAAAGGCTTCCCCATTTATCGTTGTCCAACGCAACGCTAATGTAAACTCTATGGCCCCGACCTGCTTAGTTAATCTTCAGGATTCTTCCCAATCTCCGTGATTGGCGAACCTTAGTAAAAGGCCTAAGAGCTGTTAAGAACTAACTGGAATATATTATAGCAATTCTATCTAAACCTATTCTGTGTATAACTTTTCAATCTTCAAAATTATCTTTAGCACTCTCCTTATCTGCCATTCTTGTAAAGGTCATTGCCAACTCAGCAAATGGTTGCTTTTTCCAGTGACTTGACTTTACTCTTTCCAATTTCAACCTCCCGTCACGTTCTGAGGCAGACAAAGAAAACAGTTGAAAGGCATTCGCTTGGGATGGACACATAATTTACTCCTGACGTAGGCTATACCGCAAGTTTTCCATTTCTTCGGTCATAATAATCACATTTTCACACGAGAGCTTCTAATATCTCGTCGCGAATCTCTTAGATAGAGAGCCTTAGTTCAGCAGGGAAGGGTAGGTAAGTGATGATATTTTTGATGCATGTCGGGTAAATGCGGCACTATTCCTATCCCCACTAAAAATGAGACAGAAAATCTGATTTCATTTCATAACCAGACGATTCGTAATGATAAGGAGGTTAGCCAAGGGAAAATATCCATCGCCGACAAATCATGCACAAAACCAGATGCGTATAATTAACCATGAGTAAAATCTTACAAATTCGAAAATAAATCGATCTCAGAAAGATGATTTCCCATCTCTTTACGAAGAAAAAATTGCTAACAGTTGCTTCACAAAATGGATCAAAACTTTGTGGGTATTTTTCTCACACACTCACTCTAGCAAAACTGACGAAAATGGGTGGTCATTTACACCACAGTAGAATATCTAAATGGAATATTTAATTAATTTTCTCATATAAAATATCGCATTTCATCTAATTAAAGAGACGTTTCCATTTTATCGGTCACCTAAAAAATTTTACACAAAGGATTGGTGAATAAGGCAGTGGAACAAGGGGAGCACACTACTAACGTATACCATTATGGTTGCAGGGAAAGTAAATCAAGTTCCAAAATATTTTCAACACGAAAACAATTCCAGGAATCAAGGCATACTATACCTCTACACAGTTGTCACCTTAATCGACTTATCAGACTCTATAGATAGACCCAAGACTACAAAACCCCAAAATTCATTGAAAAAAACCTACAGACATGTCCTAAAAAATTAAAATATTTTGATGAAATTACTGAACCATTCAAAATTAAAACAATAGCTCGACAATGCGACGGAAATTTACCGATTACCAACTTGGTATTGGATAAGGCCATAATACGGTGGGATAAATACAAGAGAAGAACATCGAAGGGATCAACATGAGCCAAGGAAGAAGAAAGTTTGAGGCATAATCTCCTGCTTTTGCCGGCGATATGGCAATGATTGACCTGACACAAAAAATATTTCTAATGACTGAAACTCTATACAAATTTACACCAATAACTGGACTTTCAATCACTAATTAAAAAACTTAATACACTGTACACAGGTACAATACGTAAGAATCCATAGTGAAGAATTGACAAACATTTGAGATAAGAAATCCAATAAAACGAGCTGGATAACGCAACTAGCAAGAAAAGTCTAAAGAAGATTAACAATTGGCCCAGAAATTAATTTAACACCTCTACAAAAAATCATTATCATTGCAAGAAAACAGTGTTACCACTTGAGGCATTATATGCATTAGAATACCTTGCGTTGAAGAGGTGAACACGGAGAACTGGAGAAGAGAGAAATGAAAATAGTGGAAGACATTTTGGGAATATAAAAAAAAACAAAGGCAACAATTGGAAACGGAGAAAAAATCTGATCATACAGATGCATAGAAAAATTACTGATATTATAGGAAAAGAGGACAAAAATTTTACGGACATCTTTACCTAATGAATGACAATAAGCCAACAAAGAAAATGTTTAGCTTTGATAACTACACAGTTGGATGGTTTGAAGATGAGATCGGAGAAACTATAAACAGTGAGAATATGCAGGCAGCTGCTCGATTCTGCAAAATTTCCGACCCAACAACCAAAAGCTAAAATGGGTGATGTCAAACGAACACAGACTTTGGAAGAAGAAAAGAAGAATGGTTTTGAAAGAAGAAAAAGACTCTGCAATAATCCTAGACTCGAAGTGGTCTTCTGTTGGCAACATTAAAAAAAGCAAAAAGCATTTATTTATTTGTCTTAAGCCGGATCTCGTAAAATAGTCAATAAACTTACACGTGAAAACAAGACGTTAACTATGCTACCGAAGACCTAGTTGACTAAATCTTCCCCTCTTAAACAAACTTTCTACATTTCATTAATTTCCGATATACATTCCAATATTTCTTTTTTTTGGGAAAAAATATGGATCAAACCTATATAATATCTTGTCCTCAAATTTTACGACATATTTATTCATAAATATTTATACCGTGAAAATACAAATGTTTCGGTGTTTCATGACAATATGAAATACCCATTTGCTCATTTGTTTACAAGCCCCGCTTTTAGAGTAGTTCTGAGGAGACCCATATCGAACATTAACCTCAAATCTAAGCAATAAATATGAGGAATGTACGCTTAATCGCTTAAATCGTTTAAATTTATTAGGTAAGAGCAATAAAAGCGGTTTTCTAATATGAGGGTTCAACATTTTCCATTATTGATATTAAAGAATTAAATATATCTTTCGCGGACTGCCAGGGTTCACACGTATATTTCCAGCATACCCGGTTCATAACACATTTTGTATGAATCACTTTGTATAATATAATATTTGAGAGGATTTTCATAAAGGAATCATCTTCGTTCAAGTATACTTTTAAGCGTTTCGATATATCATAAAGGGAGTTCATGAAATGTACGACTCAATTTTCACCGGGTGAACGTTGATCCTGGTACATTGTCGGCATTCACGAAGAGGATATCGGTGGGGGAAATTAATATTCCTCCAGCTCTGACGGTTTTTTTTGGTAGAATGTTCGCGAAACATTGACAGAAAATTCAAGTGGTGGGATTTTCGGTAAACTTTGAAATCATTACGCTTGGTTCGGGATATTAATAGAAATCACCTTAGGATTGATCACAGCGGATGAATATAAGAGACATGCTTTCATACCAAACTTCATGCTCGCAATTCCGCAATAAACCCGAAAGTGAGACACATGATTCAGCCTATTCAGCACGAGAATCAAGAATTGAGTCCAAATAACAACTCCAAGTAAAAAACATAAGTAAAATTCTCTCAGTAATAAGGTATGGCATGTAGGCATACTCGACAAACGTCAATGAATTTTTTATCATTATCCGATCGACCTAGGGTAGGGTCACGATAGACCCTGGCACTGCAAACTTCTATACACGTAGTCTGTAATTAGCATATCAGAAAATATCCTTATACCCCTCAGTAAATATCAAAATAACTCAGTCCCTAGCTCTGAATACTGCCTAACTCCATTTATTTCATCTAAAAAGCCAACTCTTTTCCTCCCTCTACCTCGTTTTCCGAACATTCTTCCCTGTATCGATGGCTGTATTCAGCCATCCGTTGCTTCACAGTAACTCCTACATCCCCTTGTTCTACCTTCTTCGAATTTCACTCAACAACCATTTCTACTCGTCTACCATTCCTAAGGCTAAATCCTTTGTTTTCCTTTCCGTCTATTTTCTTTCAACCATTCGTTCTCACACCCACATACCTCTCTCATAGGCCTTCGGTCTACCTTGGACTCCTGCATCAACCTTCACGTTTCCGAATAATGTGAAATTATGCTCCGTGCTTAAGTTTACACTAGTCTTTTCTTTGCATCTCCAATTAAGGTGCCTGCCATCAACCATTGCCTCCTTTTAAACGCTGTTTAACTCACACAACTATTCTCTTCATATTCCTCCTAGTCAACCCACTCTCCTCCAAAAACTTTTTAAATCGAGGAACTACTTTACCTGTTGTAGTTTACGTACATCAACAACTTAAAAAAACAAATAAAAGTTCCGTGAAAAACGAAGCAAGGAGTTTATACATTTATTGCTCTCATTTTGCAAGAAATTATCATCATGTAAAATTACCAGATGAGGTCGTTCAATTATTGTTATCACTTACACATGAACGCCTTATACGAGAAAAATTATGAAAAAATCATAGAATTACCAAGTTACACGGGATTATTAATGTATCTTTTACGGGAAATGTAATTACTCTCAAAATAGCTTCAAAAGCTTAATTCACTTTTCACTTAGAAAGTGACAGTTTAACCTTTGAGAAAAAGATGAAAGAAAGACTATTTCAGGTAATTGGTGTTATTTAGATATGAAAATGATGGAAAACTCTATTTAAAATTTCAACATAAAAAAGTGAAAGGTTTATTTTGCAGGCAAAGGGAATTTTCCCCTCAAAGACTCATTTGGAATCTTTGTTGAGCTTATTTTTTCATGAGAACCGAAAATTTGATTAAACGATATTGGACGCTTATCGCTAAGATCCCAAATTATGGAAGGATTCTACGGCAACTTAAATGTTCCAGCTGAACTAACGCAAATGTTGTTGCTTACTCATCCCTTCGTCCCTTGCTCCCACTTGATGGCAGATAACGGACCAATGTGGAAAGAGCCTCTCTCTTTCGCCTTTCAATCAATAAATTGGATTAGTTCCACCACCACCTTGACTACAGCAACTTAAGTAGCACGTCATCAAATTAGATAATGCAATTAACTACGAAAATAATGGAGCAACACTTTGGGCAACACAAACTGATTCTTCACAAACATTTTCAATAGAGGTAAATTACTTATTTAGACTGTGTTTAACTGGACGACATGTACTCGATCTTTATCAAATATTGTGCCGCATTGGGAGCAGTATAATTTTCTTCTTGAGAGGATGCAAAAAAACGGCATTTGAATAGATAAACCTTACTGACGAAAAGAGGGGCCAGCAATTAACTAATAAAAATTACAACGGTGAGTCAGACTATGTCATGTAAATTAGATGTTTTATTCTTGTTGAGAAACAAGTATTTCGATTATAACGGCGTATTCACGAGATGATTATGGTCTTAGTAAGTCTATCAATTTTAGGTTTTGAAAGGTCTATGAAAACTATCATACATTTTTGTGGCATTAAAAGCACTTCCTCCGAGACTTATCCATGTGATAAGTATCTTCCCCATATGTCTCATACTTTACACCTCACTAATCTCAAGACGCCCTAAAGATTCCGTTCGAGATTAGAGGCGTACGGAAAAAATAAAATGGTAACAGAAAAGAACACAAATAATGAAGTGCTACAAATTTTGCGAGGAGAGAAGACATTTTTATAAGAAATTCGAAGGCAAAAAAAAAGAAAGATCTGAGAGGAAGTAAAAAGTTAAAGCCATGGAATGATAATGCAGGAAGTATAAACAAAGCTTAGCAGAAAATGAACAACTAGGCCTATTCTTTGGAACGCCATATTATTTGAACCATTGTGAGAGGCTCCGGGAAACAGGAGGACTAAGGTCGTTCTGTATCGCCTCACTACGAAAATACAGAAAATGAACGGAAACGCGGAGACACGGAAACGCAATTAGAGTCGACTGAATGAAATAACGCCGACACAGTTAAATCATTTGATGATTCCAAATTTAAGTTCAAACAAAAGCAAATGATCGCAGGAAATAATTGGCCTAATCTCTCTCTTGATAGTGAAAGTCCATTCAATTGTTTTATCGCTCATGGGACATTATTAAGCATACGATCCAATAACCTTGAGGGCTGGAGTATCGTTTTTTTCGATTATTTACGATTCAGTGCGAACTCGTAATTCGAACAGTTATTGTCCCAGAAAATTATAGTCAAGTGTATTTCCTGCCTCCACGCTCTCCGGGTAATCCAAAAGGATTACGTTTTTACGGTTTAATTCAAGCGACGAGGAGCACCGTGTATTCTGGGACCATCAATTCCAAGGACGCCAAGTAAATCTAGTCTAATATGAATTTAAAATTTATACCATTAAACTGAAAATATTACGAACGGCGTTTTAGGATAATAATACGTAGGTGCCTTTCACGTCCAACTTTTTAAAATTTATGGGCAAGGAGATGATGATAAAACTTTTTCCACAGCAAATCAACGTAAGAACTGAAACATTTATCGTTGCCTACTACACAAAAACTGTCATATGACGAATTACCAAAAGTCGATGTGAGATACAATCGAACTACTACTGATAAAAAAGTGACATAAATAAAAAAAGATGATTGGCTCAATGTTTAATGCACTTATTTATTTAAATTATAAAACATTGTGATAGTGAATAGACATGAAAATTTTCATCTCATGAACTTCCAGTCACGAAATAAGTACTTTCGGATGTGACAGGAGGGGTTAGAAATATCTTACGGCTTTTCAGCAGAAACTATTTTCCCAATCTTCCCTCCTCCAACTTTCTTTTAATGAAATAGTGTGATCTATTGTCCAGCCAACTCGATTCGTAATCACCTACCAGATTTGGGAGAATTTTGGTCGGATCATGCATTTGTAATTACCAAATTATAACACATAACTTGACGTAAGACTTTGAATCTAATTTTATTTACTGCAATTCATCAAATGAAAAGTAATTTTACATCAGTTACAGCAATATAAGGGGCCTGATTTATTGCATAACATATTTTTTATATTAAATATATGTCAGTTTTAAACAGAGAACTAAGTTTTTCATTTTCCCAATCACCCTTACTCGGCTAATCCATTCGATTTTCTCAAAATATAAGTAACTTCGAATTCGTTATCAAAATATAAAACCAACTAAAAACGTACAAATAAAATAACGTCCCAACTTTTCCCCAGTTCAGCAATGTGTAACATCTGGAAGGGAAAACTGCTGATTGTAAATTACAATGTTCACAGTGTTTGCAGCAGAAACTGCGTCAAACTTAGTTCTTCCTCTGCGGTCATTGGATATAAACCTGAGACTTTCAAGAAAGCGACTGCGGACTGGTGGCTTCACCCAAAAGAAGAAATTAACATGGATTGGAACACATGGAAGGTTGAATAAGATAGTGTTGGAGAGGTTGGGCCAGAAGATGCTATCTATCTCTGCTAATTTTTAGATGGAAATCGCTTGGATATTTCTCTCAACGGCACTCACGCATGAATATCTATTAAAGCTAACCACTGAAAAAACTCCGGGAATCGATTCCAGACTATTAGATAAATGCTAGGCCACTAACCAGTAGAATATATTTATCGCTATGCTATTAATATTCGCGGCCGTTGAATTAGGGCTGCACCAGGTGTTTGTTACGACATTCCTAATCTCATACCGCATATTTTTCCCCTCAATTTTAAACTTGATTTTATACAATGGGTGCCCTAAACTGGGTCACATTATTACGAAGAAAGATAATATCATAGGCCGTTTATTAACATAGTGGGTATAAATACGTAGGTATATGGCAAAGTAAATAATCCTTAATTAACTGTTAGGGTACAAACGAAGTTTCGCGAAGGTCGCTTCGATACTAATCGTCTGTATCTGTATTGCTAAGATTTCGTCGATCATATAAAACCATCGGAAAAAGTAAATTGGTACTTTTCGCTGGTATTACTCCAATCTATGATTTTATTAATAAGAGGCGATTGTCCTTAATTTATACATAAATATCTATACAAATCAATTACTAAAGAACATGAGGGACATTGACTACATAATACTTGAAAATATTATTACCTATATTCGATGTAATTTGTACAATGGGTACGGGAAGACGTGATATCGTCTATGCTAAGCCCACATATAATTTCCCTAAACCCTTATTTGATGATTCAATTTATTAAACGTTAGATTTAATAGTGTTTACAAATAAATTTACGAAGATAAATACTTTTTTAAAGCTTTAAGAAGCGTTTAATATAAAATTTATATGCATAGCAAGTTATACATAATATGAAGAGTGAACAAAAGAGATAAGTAAGTCTAAAGCGCACAGTGCACATACTATATGTGGCCGTTTAACTTCAAGATGGAGCGTGGCTTCGTACAGCTCGGATATATGGCCATTGAAGGAAGAAGATATACATAGATCGGAGGCATTTGAAATGTGGGTGTGAAGAAGGATGGAAAAGGTGAAATGGACGCAAAGTTAAAAAAACGAGGGAATGCTAGGCATGTTGAGGGAGGAGAGAAGATTATTAGGAGAAATCCTAAAGAAGGCAGGCCGTTTTGAATTGCAATGGGATGTTAAAGACTGTGATAGAAGTACGGGAAGGGTTAAGGGGAACGTTAGACAAACGAGGATGGGGAAGGAATAGGAGAGGCATGTTGGATGAAATGAAAGAAGGAAAGAAGTATGAGGAATTGAAGAGGGACTTACTGCAGGGTCCGATGTCAGGTTGCGTTTTTTTGTTAGGAGAGGGAACAAAATGTGTTGTTGTACAACTTTATAGGCTGTGTCCATCCAAAAACTACCTCATCCGGTAGAATACCAATAGAAATAATGATTTGGGATTTACGATAACCGACAATTTAGTTTTCTTATTCCCTTCGATTAAATTCACTTACAGGATTTTTCAGGTTTTTCAGGATTTGACGCTTCCCTTGGCGTCAAAGCAATGAAGGAAAATACGTAAAAGAATTGATTGACTAGATGATGAAACTGTATGCACGACTATTAGAACTCGACATGAACAAAAACAACCAGGTAGATGATGAAGGTTAAGTTTAAGCAATTAAGGTGGAGGTTAAGTGGAAGCAATATTGTTTGGAAGACAGGATGGGACCAGAGAAATCGGTCACTATCGAACGGTGAAGCGAAATCGAGAATGGATTTTTCACTCTGACCAAACACGACTCGAACTACATTAATTTTATGCGCACTTTAACGCTACCCTGGTATACTCTCAAAACATGCTCTTAGTATACCTTTACTACAACGATGGATAACGTGGAGTCTATCTCCTATTCAGTCTGAGGGTCGATCAATCACGTTACATTTAAAAATTCAACAGACTAATTTATCCCTTATATAGACTGAATGACTACATTAATACTAATCACCGCTACAGTAAAGATTGCAAAATATTCCCCCCATGTGTGCATATATATATATATATATATATATATATATATATATGCACGCATACACACACAAAAAAATAGAAATACAAATATATAATAAATATATATAATATAAAAAGCAGTCTTACTTGAAGAAGGCCGAAAGCTCAAACTATCTACAAGGTGAGTGTCCTCTATGTGTTATGTGTTACGTGTTTTATTTTATGTTCTATTGTGTCGTTATATTGCTATATATATATATATTTTTTAAGGTAATCTACCGGTTAAGGTAGGTTTTTGGATGGACACAACTACCAAACAAATATTTTACTACTCCTAACAAAACACAAAATCCATCATCCTACTCTATATCAGGTCCCTCTTCATCTCTGAGTACTTTCTTCCTCCCTTCATCCCGTCCAACATCCCTATCCTGTTCCTTCCCTTTCCTCTTTTGCCCAACATTCTACCCTCTATCACAGTCTTCAACATCCCACTGCCGGTCAACACCCCCTTAATCCACTTTTCCTGCCTCCATAGGATTGCTCCCAACAAACCCCTCTCTTCGCCCACCATACCAAGTACTTCCTCATTTGTTTTCTTCTCTGTCCATTTCACCTTCTCCATTCTTCTCCACACCCACATTTCAAAAGCCTCCAATCTACGTCTATCCTCCTGCTTCAATGACCACGTTTCCGCACACAAACACACACACACACACACACACACACACACATATATATATATATATATATATATATATATATATATATATATATATATATATATATATATATATATATATATATATATATATACCTGTATATATAAAATCGTATGATTTTTACCAGCTAAGTTATCATCAAACTAAAAATATATATTTTTTCGTAATAGAATTATTTGTAGTGTACCGTTAAGGTAGGTTTTGGATGAACATAAATCCCTACTTTTCTTAGCCTCGCCTGAAAGATAACCTGAAACCGCTCCAATAAATCCTTCTTCAATTCCGCATACTGTCTACCTCCCCTCATTTCGCCCATTATGCCTCATCTTTCCTCCCTCTTAATTATCCACAAAAAATATGCTTTGTCTTCTAGTACCAAACCTCCGTCTAAATTGTAACGGTTGATCTCACCTTCAATCCTTAAGGCGTAAGGAACTCGTATATTCAATGTTGGTGAGTCAACACTCCTTTCCTTATGCCGCCTACGTTTCCCCATTATGCTCTGGTGCGCGGAATATCACGCGATTTGAGTTTTGCTCGGGAAACATCCAGCGTCCCGGTTTGAACCCGAGATCTTGCTTTCAGGATACGCATTCATACTGCGTGAAGTGTTCTGTGCGTAAAGGATTGGGATTTTTACCCCGCGAAATACACCTATCATTCGACAAAATTCTCTACACCAGTGACCGAATTGAAAAAATAGCTTACCCACCTCGAATCGAATCGAGCATGACTAGGCGCTTGCTGCATTGCGATTCGTTTCGTTCAACCGCCTACATTTTTTTCGGAATCACCACGATCGTCGTTATCAAGGTGTAGTATCATTGTAAGATTTTTTTGCAAAAAAACTTAGCATTTCCAGGCATTTCACTGTATTTCACAAGCCTTCCAGTCTTGTATCATCGCTGCCACATCCAATTACGGCATTCCGACGAGCCACCTATCAGGAAAATAAACAAAAATCTTGGTGGCTCAAAAATGAAGCCGGAAGTCTCGTGACAGACAACCTCCCGACCACGAAACACTGCTGATGGGCTTGGATGGATCGTGAGAAAGAGTACGGCGGAATAGGTAGTAGTGAGGCATAATGTGATATTTAATCCAGCTCACGATTACGTGCCCAAGAAAAAAATATATACACGGCAAATCATCTTCCTCTCGTTTGCCGAGTCTGGATCGAATACTTAACGGCTTCAATGGGGCGAGATTCGGCCGTCGTTCAGGCCTAAGCCGATGCGCCGCCCTGTCCTGCTGCTCTGCCACCACTCCATCGCTCCTCGTGCCGTGCCCTTTCTCTCCAAAGGGAGGCGCGGCGAGGCAAATGAGGTTCATGGGGCGATGCACGCGCGCGGCAGCATTCGACTCACATCGCCGTGAAGCGTGATGTTTTCACGCAGCTCACACTCGGGGAAACGTGAAGAGACGACGTAGTGCTGTTGTCGATTCATTCTGAGTTTCGATAATTTGCTCTCTCTACTCAAAGTCGAAGGCATTGAACATGTATACAAAGTGAGGCTGCCATTCCGACCAAAGTATTCAAGAAATTAATGATTATTTCGTTCTAAATGAAAGTAGAAATCTGACATTATTATTATTTCGTACCTATACAGACGTGCGTCTGTTACCTTTTCTTCGGGCGCTAGAACTCTTGTGGAGTATATATAACGAATTCTGAAAGAGACGCTCGTGCATTGAAAACTCAGAGAAGGTGATAAATAAGCACCATCTGCAGATAATAAAGGAGAAAACAAGTAATGAAACGTGGCAGAGTAGCAAGGCACAAACGAGTACGAATGAATATGGAGGATCAAAAGCTGGGAAGAATGGGACATTTTATTTGCAAAGCAGATCAGCAACATTGCCAGAAACAAGAAAGATATAATCATACAAAAAGAGCCAGGACAAAGAGGAAATTCTGTAACAAGAAATTTTTGCTGACATAATACCCCAAACAATAGCCCGGGGTAAAGGGAGCACAGTTCATTCAAACCCATCCATAATATTCTTTTACGGGATAGCAACGCATTGGCAAAGAGGTCAGCAAGGAGACAACAATTGCAGCATTGAAAATGCGTCATAAAAGAGAATCAGTTGGGTAGATTGAGTAACTAACGAGGAGGTTATGTGAAAAGGGGGAGAAAAAAAAGTAATGAAAATTCTGAAAAATTACAAGCAATAACCTTATTGGGAATATTTCTAGAGGCACGAGGGGATCGAGATGGTGCGGGGGCTAACGTACTGGCTTCCAGATTTTTGCTGACATAATACCCCAAACAATAGCCCGGGGTAAAGGGAGCACAGTTCATTCAAACCCATCCATAATATTCTTTTACGGGATAGCAACGCATTGGCAAAGAGGTCAGCAAGGAGACAACAATTGCAGCATTGAAAATGCGTCATAAAAGAGAATCAGTTGGGTAGATTGAGTAACTAACGAGGAGGTTATGTGAAAAGGGGGAGAAAAAAAAGTAATGAAAATTCTGAAAAATTACAAGCAATAACCTTATTGGGAATATTTCTAGAGGCACGAGGGGATCGAGATGGTGCGGGGGCTAACGTACTGGCTTCCCACCCTGAGGGCGCGGGTTCAAATCCCGGCGGTGTTGAATATTTTTCAGAGGTATCTCGATCCCTACTTGAGGTGCTTTGTGGAGGGCACTTTGAGTGAGTACGCCGTCCGTCGGATGGGACGTTAAACTGCGGACCCCTTGGCGCCTTTCGTAAAGAGCAGGCTAATGCCGACGCCGGGTTTCTCTCCACCCTTCATCCTTTCCTGTCCATCCCCTATGGCGCAAATGACCTTAGCTGTCGGTCGCCTCCCCTTAAAAACTACTACTAGAGGCACGATGGTTTGATGAAAAGAGTCAAGCAGGGAAAAGCGAATGAGAGGAAATACAGAAGGAGACACTGAATGAGAAATATGGCACGTTATCCAAAAGCAGATAAGAGTTAGAGCAACGTCAAACAAACCTTAGTATTAATTGTCAGTTTCCATGATAATGACAAAAAAAGTTGTAACAGAAACTTTAAATCTCGGAATAACATGCGGAGGATTTTTGGTTGGTAGATACGCGCTCTTATTACTTTCCCGTTGCGCTGGTTTTTAAATATACAAGTTTACTGGGAAATTAAAAGAATAAAAATTGAAAATCACAGGAATGAGGCGCTAATTTTTTTTAAATTACATGATTTATCTCCTCTTACAAAATATTAAAATGTGGTTATTGATTCACATTAAAACGTTCAACATTAATGCCAATGAATATTTGAATTGATAACAATGCAAAACTTAATGCAAACCAATTTATATTAATCGGCCAGAATTAATATTTGATGCCCGAGTCGAAGTTTTACCCGTGCGAAGAAACTATAGTATGTTATGCGTGCGAACAGTTTCAAGGATACCTTCAGCGCATATTTTTGTTTGTAGAACATTTCACCAATTGACAGCAAACCATCAGTGGTCAATTTCAGCTTGTCAAATCTACATAAAGACACGAATGATTGATTACATTACGTAACTTATATATTTGAGAATGAATCATGTTTACACCGAAATATAATATTTAAATTTAGATTCAATTCCGACATTGTGACAGAAAGGAAATCTTCGATTGTGAAATCGTGATTCATTTTTAATTTAAAGTAGTAGTTTTTCAAAGAACCATTTAGCATGAGTAGGAACAAAATTACTCAGAAAGCTTTACTGGAAAGATCGGAGGCACACTTCGGATGGAGCATTGATACAGTTTGGACTCGTAACGCGGCAGATAATAATATCATGCTACATGGATGGGCGGTACTGAGAATGGGCCCAAAAGTGAGAAAATGCGTTACGGTCAGAGCATTTTAAGCTGGCCCGTTGGTTACTAATTCAACGTGCCCAAACAAAGTGGATTTCAGTTTGTTGACTACGAATGACGGGTGTTTGATAATCCCTGCATAGACAAGGTATGGATTTATTTACCGGGATTTCACCGAGCGTACTATGGGACACTCAGAGTACACTCCGGCGCCGAGAGATTACGCACCTCCATCCTTGGTAACTTTGCACAAATAGCCTATCTATTGTTTCAGATCACCTTAGTAGTCGCCGTGTTGCTTTGACATTAACAAAGTGTTTCATTTGCCCACTTTTAATAGAAGGCGCAAAAAATTCTCATATGGACGAGGAAAGGTATTTTCCTAATAACGAATAGGTGGTGATGATTAGAATTTTGGAAAACACATTGATGAAGACTTATAAAGGCGTATAACTCTATTAGATTTGTTTTCAAAATGTTTACGAGGAAGATTAAGGCCCAAGAAACTTATAAAATCTGCCCAGAAATGAACTAAACATTTTATAGTACTATCAGAAAATTGCACACAAATTTGATACACAATTCTACATTAATGATATGTGAGAAATTTTTCAAATATTCATATTTGCTATTTAGCAAACTAGCATGTTTTATATATTGGTATATTTTCTTCTTGAGCACGGCTTTGAAATACATCTTTCTTAGAAATGACGCGATAAACTGTGATTTTGGCTAAACTGGGTGGAAGCTTAGTAGTTGATGAGCAATATTTTACCTCCTTAGGTCTGACATAAGAGTTAAAGAGCAAGTTCAATGGAAATGAGCAAGGCATTAAAATGGATAAAAACTTAACAATTTTGAATAAGGACGATAACTAAATAATGCACAGGCATGTGGCGTGAAAAACGATGGTTGCAACAATGGCTACGACACCACCCTTCAATAACTTTTCTAAAGAGAATTATAAATAAGTTATGCGTGAAAGAAATAAGGGTAGATGATGCATATCCAATTGTACGGTATTAATGAGCTGAGTACTTCAGGAATATGTGATCGATCATTAAATACGTCGCTCTACGTTTAATTGGTAGCTTGGTATAGAAAATACCTTGATTTCTAAGAAACAAAAGTGCGTTTGATTTGAAGTAAAAATTCTGCTGCACCTTTGCCAGATTTCTCAATCAAGATTTATGGGATGCAATTGATTAACATGCTGAGGGATGAGAGACATTGAGGATGTGGACCAAGGGCCATCCTGTCATTTGCTTTGTATCAATATCATCTGTTCTTCAATTCGTGTGGTCCGCATCTACACCGAGGTGAAAATATAAACCGATGATCTAAGTGAGTTCCCATCGTTCGGAATAAAGGTTGCAAGAAAGATCTAAGAGTTGCCAAGCGTGAAACTATACGTTGAACTCTTTGGGAAAAAGAAAATACATCATTCATTTATATCACTCTAACAGAATCGCTCTTATCCTCCGGAGCGAAAACCCAAAGCACATGAACACAACTTGAATCAATTTACTTCGAGGCGGAAACTCACGTGCACGTAAGGTGCAATTCTCGCGGAGAGATTTCCAAAGTTCAAGGTGGAGAAAAAATATTAGGAGAGGAAGGGAAAAAAATCAAGAACGATGCTTCCGAAGTTTCACGTTCGATTCCGTCCCATTTTCGAAACTTCCTCGGCTCCCACATATAGAATCCTAAGGGACCCCGTCGAACGGGCATTACAACGAAACTGTTTTAAGCCCGTGCGCCTCTTCGCGGATTTCTGCCGAGGAATCTTCATCTTTTTTCTCTCAATGGACTGGACAAAGTCGCGAGTGGAAACGAAACGGGGGAAGCACGGGAGAGGATGCGATCGGTTCTGGGTACGGGGCACAGAGAAAAAAAATTAAGTCAATTACGGGTTGCCTCTTGCGATCCCAAATTGAATTTTCCACCCACCATGGCGAGTGATAAGGGCGGGATGGATTTTACGCTCTTCAGGAGCTGACCTATCCCTTTAACGACCCCTGCATCCAACTATAGAATTGGACCCTCATCCAAAGGGTGGGACCAATTTTAGAACGGAAACTCAGATACATAAGTATATGACACTTTACGGATTAATTTATGTCTTATTATATTAAAATGAGACTTACGAGATGTGAAGTTCCGAGTAGTAAGGTACAGAGACTGGGCATTTCAATGTGGAAGAGGTTATATCGGAGTTATTAGAGATGTAAGCATTGATAACAAGGAAAATACTCTGGCTATAATTGAGGGAAGACGAAAAAGCATTGTATATCGCTGTGGAAAAGAGAAAATTGGCGTGGCAATCGAAAGAGATAATACTCGAAATATCGAAAGAGGCAGTTGGATTATGGACGCTGCGCGCTGAGGTATAAGGGAGAACGTAAGATAAGAGCGGAAGAAATAAAAATATTCTGAATCTAACCGGAATGAGGTGATAGAAAGTGTGAAGAGATGAAGAAGAAAATTATGAATAACAGTTAATTATCCTCAGAAGTACTTCTTAAACCCGAGATGTAAGGCGTACCAGATTTCGGGGACCACCACTCAAAACCTGAATCTACTTATATTAATATAATTCTAATGCCAATTGGATTCATTCATATAATATGAAATAAAGCGGTATGTTTTTTAGAATTTGATATCACCAATAGGAGTGAGGGAATTTTAAGACAGTTTTTTCAAGTGCTTTAAAACGATTGGGGGGAGGAGTAAAATAACCCGTCATCTTTACACTTTATTTCGGTTTTATCCTATCCGATTCGAGACTTTTCTTTAAGCGGTTCTCCACAGAAACCACAATAAATGATACTGATATCTTTGGTCACAAGTGCTGAATAATTAACTGTTTACAAAGAAACACGACGGAACGTGAAGTCTCTACGAAGAAGTGAACTAGACTGAACTAGAAGTGAACTTTTCCATTCGATTCCACAGGTAATATTTACATTTACAATATATTTATTGCAGCAGAACCGGTTTCAACGATAGTGCGCCACCCAAATTGACCAAGACTGATCAATTAAACTAAGTTTAGGGGACTTCTACCCAAACGGAAATTGATTCAAAGTTATTTGTTAAAATATTAATATAATATTCCTGTTAAACTCGATTGTCTTCTTTTATGTGGAAGCTAAATTCGCGCGTCACAAAAGCAACTATTTATTTGGGCTGAATTGTACTAAATATTGAATTCGCAAAATAAAAACATACTTGTATCGGCTTTTCTGAAGCTACTGAAATATAAGCGGGCGCTCCATTGCTAGCCAACGTACGAGTGAATAAACCGCTTTAGAGTTTGTCGCACTGAACGTTGGAACCCACGCTGATTTACGCAAGAGAAAAAAATGATTAAAACACCTCAACAAGGAGATGTATTCTCTTCCAAGTGTAGCAGAAACGAATCGGATGAGTTGTGACCGGAGATTGGATACAGTAAGCCTTACAGTAACACTTTGTTAGCCTGGAACACAATATATTCTACAATTGAGTGCAGGCTCAAAGCCCCCATGATACGCCACTATCCATGATTCGCTAAATAATTCAGATTAAGACAAGGCAGATAACACAATTGTTCGAAAAACTGTTAAACATTATGCAACGGAATTATGTCCAATGATATGTAACCAGAGAATTTTCGCAAAATTCTGGACGGAAAAACCACATTCGGCCCGCCCTACAGGAGAGCAAACCATCAATATTTATTCTTGCCCAAGATAAATGTGTAGAAGAAAGCAGGAAAATTAAAATATTAAATGAAAATACTAAATGGGAGAGTAAAGAAATCTAAGCACCTTATTCAATACCGATCCTATTCTAGTTAAAACATTTTTATATCCTCCCTAATTTGATTTTTAAGTTAATTTTGAAATTCCTGGAGATATTATTTTCATCATCCAAGGATGACAGACAAATAAGCCATCACGCTCTTTGATGTTAGAATAGAAATTCTTTGAACAGGTACTGTGTTGATAAAAATTCAATACACTGACCTACTACAATCTTACAGTACCATTTCATATTACTTCATAATCACTGGATTAACAGTTACCTCCTCCACTGAAAACGTACTCCAGTTAAATCAAAACTTAATTACAATGCGGTAGCAATGTTTTATGATATCATATGTAACGCAACTGAGTAAATTGTTGACTATTAATTTAAACACGGTTGGTCACAAATAATCCTTCTAGAACAGCATTAAGCAAACAAACTTCCACATAGAGGAGGAAATTGAAGACAGGAACGTTGAGTAAGAATGTTAGAAAAAACTAGTTAAAACTTTTATATGGAGCGTGGCTTTGTACGGAGCGGAAACTTGCTGTCGAAGGACGATGATGAGGTAGATTGAAGGCTTTTGAGATGAGAGTGTGGATAAGGATGGCAAAGGTAAAGTGGAAGGAAAGGAAAACAAACGAAGTGGAACTAGGCATTTGGGTTGAGGATTGCTGGTAGAGATCCAAAGGAGGCAGGAAAGGTGGATGCGGAATTTTTGGATTAGTGATGGAATATTTAAGACTGCATTAGAGGGGAGAATTTTGGGCAGGCGAGGTAAGGGGGGGGGGTAGAATGGGCATTTTGGATGGAATTAATGGAGGAAGGATGTATGCGGAATTGAAGAGGAGTTTAATATAGCTTGGGGTGTTAGTGCGTGAATTGTTAGACGGAGTAGGGGAATGCGGCGATGTTCAGTCTGTGTTCATCCACAACCTTCCTCTTAGGCAAGAGGCGGACAAAAACGGATGGAAGTAGGAAACCAATAAATAAAAAAAACACTCGACACTACGGACTGATTATTTTTGTATCAATATTCCACCGTCAATGCATAGAAAAAGATTTGTCGGTAAAATGTTTAGGTTATGGGTGCAAGATTGACACATAAAATTACATTGGTCACCCCCACGCAATGGCGGGATATAGCTTTAGAGAGACGTGAGGGTACATAACGGATGATCACGTTCCTACTACACCAGAGACAATCGACTGCGGCACTTGGGATTTCCTCAGATCTGTTAAGATAATTTTATTCGAATGGCAAGTTTCTCTCGGGAGTGGGCAGAGTTCAACAAAAGGTCAATCGCAAAATTTCCACGAAAAAAAACTACGATAAAGGGTCAATCCACAAATTACTCCATGGCAAAATCCTTCCGAATTTAAAATTGAGGGCAAATGAAGATCACGAGAAAGCTGGAGAAATTGTGGAACTTTTTCATTCCATTAAGAGAGATAAAACTCTCAAGATCAAGTAAGGAAATTCGAATGGAGATAAGAAAAGCTTTCAAGTGAAGTTCTCAGGCTTCAATAATGAGATGATTTAGTCGGCTCGAAGATCGTTGTTGCAATGACAGCCATTGATCTCATTAGCATTTCTCGAAAAAGTATACTAATTCAACCACTTTCTTATCAGTCATCGTCATAAATTACAAGCAAATTCAAGGGAAGATATTTAAATCATTGGATGTGGCTCAAAGTAAGAGAATTTCGAGAAAAAGAGATTAATGCATGAGTTTATCCGCTTGCATGGCACACAAAAACTGAATACGGCCTGAAAACATAAATAATTCGCGTTTCGAGGGCATCATCCCAAGCTGGTTTCTTTCGTTCATGCTTTTCACGCCTTTTCTCTATGGAAATAATAAAGCAGGCACAAGACCATATTTGCAAATAATATTTTTACTACGCATTAGACCTGCATATGATTGTATTTTACTACCGCGTGATTTTGATTTTATTATTTTTATGTCATAATGAATTATGCGAAGTGCTATTAGAAAGAATTTAAAACTAACCTTGTAATTGCGGTGCACCAAAAATAATACCATAAAAATGAAACAACAAAGATTACCATACATCACCCTCTCTATTACACTGTTGGAGAAAGGAAAGACACTATAAATAATTACAAAACATTCATAATCACATCTTTAATTCAGAAACACATCAATTTTACATGCAATCATTTCAGAGTGTAAAAATCATTCACCATGACCGGGATCCCGAACCCAGATCCCTTAATATCCGGCCGAGTGCTTCAGCCAGTTTAGCTATCGAGGCGCCTTTTAAAGAGTGAAAATTTAGGGACCTTATCACGGAAAAGGCGAATGATTTTTACACACTGAAATCATTGCATTAAAATGTATGTTAGCGGATGAACCCGTTAAAAGTTACTGTTACGGCATCTCCTGCAGTTTCTTGGGACACATCAATTTTTCCAGGACACATTAAATCTTACGCTGTCTGAACAGAAAATTAAACCTTAAAAATGAATGGTATCCTTTCGAAATTTTACTTATTTGATTCCTCCTGAATATCATCTTGCTTAACTCTGTTTCGGTAGGTTTCGGATGCACACCACTTACACTACGGTAAAAAGATAATTCCCTTACCTCTCCTAACGAAACATAGCCTGATATACAACGCCACAAGGAAGGGGTAGGAATTAGATGGGAATGTTGGACGGAATAAATATAATAATACGTAAAAAAAAATAACAATCCGACTTGGGTAGCCATTCTGGTCAGCATCAAATACGCGGAAGTATCACGTCGAACCTGAAAAAGGGGAGCGGATCACGGCATGAGGTGGACTTTTATTTTTGTCTCCTTTTCCCAAATTACGTCCCTAGTGTGGGCTGAGGAACTGAGATAGGTTTCGACGGATTACACGAGGATTGCAGCGCGCGGGGAACCTCCAGGACCCCCCATCACTCCCAATTCTCCGACCCTCGGTGATTCTTTCCCTCACTCTATTCCTCCCACGCACTCCTTATCCGCCCCTGACTCGGTCAACCTCTTTTGCCTCGTCACCCACTCTCCCCCCATGTTCTTCTCCAACTCCCACCCTTGGGAAACGCCGAGCGGTGAAAAGGGTCGTTGCCCCATGTCTGTTTCCTGCAATCGCAGCTCGGTATTGATTCCAAAAGCCGACCTGGCTTCAATGGCTATGATTGCGAAGTAATGCATGCGGGTTATTTTGCTCCAATGCGGGGATTCCGCAATTTCTATGTTTTGCTCTGCGTCCCATTAATTTTAACAATGTGTCATTACTAAAGAAATATTGCTCCCCCTTCCAGCTCTAATTATGGAAACGCGTAAACCCACGCGTTGTTGTCATTATTAAAAATTCATTATTTTCCGGACGTTCATTCTAAGGGGTTTTTTCTTCGTGGCGCTATCAATTACACAAATGTTTCCTCGATACAAAATTGTGAGAGAAGATATTTAATGAATTTGATGAGCAGGAACTTGAAGTTTTTATGGAAATAATTTAAGTAGGTCTAATAAATTTGGCCTTTTTATTAGTAGTTTTACATTGGTATATATCTTATGAGAAGGAGGATCGTAATCGATATCCGAAAGTATATATTATTAAAAAACCACGACCAACTGTAAAATTGACAACAGCATTATCTCCCCAAAAGCAAAATAATTAATTCTTGTCACTAAATGCATGCACTCACGTAATTTACGTGGCATATCTCATAGGTTGCTAAACGCTTAAAACTCTGAATACTCCTACATGAAAAAGCCGACTAATTATGTTAATACTAAAATTTCATGAAGACAATCGAAGACCTGATGTAAAAGTTGGCAGCCGGCAATGCTGATTCGCAATTGAGATATATTCTTAATTTTTCTAACAAAAGGAATGATTTTCATGAATATTGAAATACCTTAAATTTCTGTCGTGTTTCGGGCATACTTTCCTCTTCAAATGCAAATCTCACGGTTTAAAACAACATTCTTGAAAATACGTGCCCTGAAAAGTCACATTAAAATAATGGACATCTTAAAACAACCACACCTTATACTTTTACTCCGATGTTTGAATTCAAATGACCTAATAGCAATGTGTTAAATACAGTGCTGCCAAATCAGGCAATAATTTTGCGTACTCACTGTTAAATAGGTAAACGGCGTGTACAGACAAAACAATATTACGTCACATCAGTTCTCAACGGCCTACAAAACTCATAGTATCTTTTGAACTACGAAACTCTCACACTATGCTCCGTGAACGACGGAATCACCATGCATCCATACATGTATTAGTCTATACGATCAATTTCATCGAATGGAAAACCAAATCCACTCAATATGGTTTTTCGATCTGAGCATACATTTTCAAAGCCGTCCTTAGAATTGTTGCAACAGTAGGGACGTTCAAATTTTCTACATCTACCTTCCCACTACACAAATTAGGACGAAAAAAATGAATTTCTAAAAATAAGCGAATTATTGAATTATTTTACGCTACAAGTAAATTTATAAAATGTTCGCTCGTTAAGCTGTTTACTAATACGAACTGAACGATTTGTTAGAGACGATCGAACTCGCTCGACAGCTATCTGGATGGCGGCTATATCGTCCAAGTTTCGATTTAGGCCATAATTGTTAGTGATCATATAGGAGTAGATATGATACAGCATTATCCATATGAAGTTAATACCCACGAATCCATATCTAATTAGTGCAAAAAAGGAACGTGGCCTGAATTTTAATTACCGTCTCCATCACTCGATATACCAAGCACCATTTCATCCAGGGAAAAATTCTCCCAGACCTGACGCCATCATTCGTGACTAGGATGTGACTGAAGAGAGAGAAACAATTCCGCCATGAGCAGAGAGACCGGCCTGAACTGTTAAGATGGAAGATTTCCATTGCCAGTGCATATGCCCAAGTAATCAGAGCAACAACCATTTGAGATTAGTGAAACATATGTTTTGTTCACATTATACAACTCGATCCATGGACATACTCTTACATGACGGGGGTGTTTGGCCACTAGACTATTATAACTCTACGGTCAGTTATAAATATGTAATCAAAGAATGGCATGTGGTAACAAGCCCTTCCTGCTGAAGCAGTAAACAGTTTGTTGCTTAACATTGGCTTTATCATGACTGCCAATTCTATGAAGGAAGAAAAATTTTTTTTCTCATTTTACCCACTTGGGATAGTCATAAATGTGAAGTCCTATTAACATTCGTTACGTAAGTTACATGCACTTTTCCAAGAGTTTTTAAATTTGACTTAATATCTTCATGATCCAGCGGAATCGTATTCTTTTTCGTCAGAACTAAAATATGAAATCTATTCGTGATAATAGGCGTAAATGATGGAAGACTAGCTAAGCAGATTTCTCCAGAATTTCGTTTCCAAAGTTTTGTTGCAAGGCAACGTTATCAGCTGACCATAGTTGTGAAAAATTAAAATTCAAATGGAAGCTGCCATACTCAGTAATACGAGGGTCATCCGGAAAGTAGTACCCGTTCGTGCCGCATGAAGTGCTGACGACGCGAGTAGCCGCTGGACGAGGTCAGATAGCTTCAGTGGCTTGTCTGCCTTCTCTGAGCCAAGTTGCGTGACGCTAGCATTGCCTGTGTTGTTTCTGTGATTGTTTACAATGTTTAAAAAAATTGAGAACGCCGCCAGTTGTGAAGTGAGGGCAGTGATTAAATTCCTCAATGCAAGAAACGTTCGCCCATGTGATATTCATCGCCAATTAAAGGAGGTGTATGGAGACAATGTAATGGACGAGTCGTCTGTTCGGCGGTGGTGTCGCAACTTCAACATGGGGAGGGGGAACACACACGACGATGAGCGTTCGGGGAGACCGTCTGTCATTACAGACCAACTGGTGAGCTCAGTTGACGAATTCGTGAGGAACGATCGGCGCGTCACAATTGATGACATCTGTGAGCATTTTCCCAATGTTTCTCGAACAATTGTTCATGAAATTGTTAAACACCATCTGCATTATGCAAAAATTTGTGCAAGATGGGTCCCTCGCAAGCTTACAGATGAGCACAAAACCAAGCGTATGGCTGCAGCACTGACGTTTTTGGGACGTTATTCTGATGAAGGAGACTCTTTCTTGACTCGCATAATTACTGGTGACGAAACATGGGTTTGTTATGCATCACCTGAGAGTAAACGACAGTCAATGGAGTGGCATCATGCTCATTCACCAAACAAACCAAAAAAATTCAAGACAGTTCTGTCCACCAGGAAACTCATGGCAACCATTTTCTGGGATCGACGAGGTGTATTGCTTATTGATTTTATGGCCCGTGGAGACACTATTAATGCCAATGCGTATTGTGAAACATTAAAGAAATTACGGCGGGCAATACAAAATCGGCGGCGAGGTCTATTGTCTACTGGTGTCATTCTCGGTCATGACAATGCCAGGCCTCATGCAGCTGGGATAACACAAAAACTTTTGCAGCAATTCAAATGGGAAACTTTCGACCATCCACCGTATAGCCCGGACTTGGCCCCTTCAGATTTTCATCTCTTTACAAAGCTTAAAGACTTTTTGGCAGGAAAAAGATTTGACAGCGATGAAGAACTTAAAGAAGGAGTGACCCTGTATCTCAATGAGCTGGCGGCGAAGGACTATGCAGCAGGAATACAGAAACTTGTCACACGTTATGACAAATGCCTTAATTTGCTTGGAGATTATGTTGAGAAGTAGTTTAAAGTATCCTCTTTCAAATAAAATTTTTTATGTTTGTTAATATTTACTTTTGTGTCCTTATTTCACGAACGGGTACTACTTTCCGGATGACCCTCGTATATCCACCAAGTAGCGCATGAGACAGTTTTATATTTTTGATAAATTTTCTCAACTAAAAACATTCTTCCACCATTATTTAATTCTTCAATGCCAGTTTTATCCTTCGGACCAGAAGCGATTTACTCGTACAGTAAATTATTATAAATGTGATAAAGCTAGCATGAATTGAATGAGAAAAAATGAGGTGAGGTAGTTCAGAAAGGCATCGGTAAAAATTAACACTTTATAAATGAAAAAATATTGATGAATTAACATAATATTTTAAGAATGACTACAGTTGTAAAAAATATTTTAGAATAAATCATTACTTTATAATGAAGGAGATTGGAGGTAGCAAAAGAACAATTGCATGGAACTACCTTTATCATCGGAAATCCATAAACGAGAAAACAAATTCAATAAATTACATATTAGAGAACTCTGACAAGGAAACCAATAATGAGAGTCAACAGAGCTGACCGTAAATCTACCATGTTCATCGGCCATTCCTTAACAACAAATATTCCTCATTAAAAACCAGCGCTCAGAAAGTTCCTAATATTAAAGTAGTGCTGACAAGAGCATAGCCCTAATAAATATCTTTCCTCTTCCTGAAACCTTGAGGTAGAAGCATAAAGAGCGTGTACTTTCAAATGAAGAAGGATCTGAGATTAAGGTATATCAAAACTCACCAAAAAGGAAGACAAAAGAATCCCAATTAATATAACGTCGATAAAGCCAAAAGCAGTATTTGGACTTCGACTTCAGCATCAAAGAATAAAATGCATCACATTATTGAGGCAATCAGAGGCAAATGAAGGAGGTAGATGCTAGCTAATTATGCAATAAAAAGACATTGAGTCAATATCTATGTTTTAAATGATTCGAAATGTTACCCTTCTGCAACTGATTACTGCCTTTAACAAAGTGCAATCATTTGAATTGGGAGTTAAAGGCACTGGCTTTCATAACAGACGCATTTTCTAATAAAAATTATATTCATTCTACAACGAGAAAATAAGCAGTAGTGTGTTCAATTACACAAATTTCTCGTGAAAATGTAAAATAGAGGGTATAATTGCAAAAAGTGCAGAGCCTCTGTGTTAAAACATATTTCACTCGAAAACCCTCGCCCAATTTACAAGAGCAACTCGGTGTAGGCCGATATTAAAAATGGGTCAACTCCCGATGCATTTAGAGGACACAACTACCACATACATAAGCCAAATTAAAAAAAAAGCGCCGTATTAGATAAGGGGGACGATATAAAGATAAAAGAAAGGATAGGAAAAACGGTGGCAATGATTTTTGCGCAATCTATTTCACGTAAAATAACTCTAGGAACGTTCTTTCGGAACAAATGGTGCATAAAATATTTATTTTCAATATAATCACCACTTGGAAAAACAGGTTATAAAACATAAATTTTCAATTTATACTTGATTCGCCAATATTTTCACAAATCCCTAAAATGTTCACGGAAAACACACATTACTTATTTAGGTTTGCCGATGATCAAGCTTTAATATGTCAGACAGCCAAGGGGTTGCAAACTCTGCTGAGTGCTTTAGAAAGTCAGTGTGCGAGATAGGCATCGCTGAGAATGAATGCAAATAAAATAAAAGCTATTGCGGTTTTCTAGGAAGAGCTAAGCTAAATAATAAATCAGGAGGGCAAAAACTAGGGCACGTGGAACCGTTTACGTATCTCTGAAAAGTGTTTTGGGCTAAAGTTGTCAAAGTAGTAGTGACACAAGGAGGAGAATTGCGTAAGGCAAAGAAGCTTTCACAAGGAGGGAGTTGATGACAGAGACTTAGAGTGAGGATGTTAAGACATGCCTCGTGAAAACCTTTATACACAGCGTGGTTTTGTACGATGCGGATGTATGGTCATCGAAGCAGGATGATAGGCATAGATTGGAGGGTTTTAAATGTGTGTGTGGAGAAAGATGAAAAGGTTAAGTACACTGAAACAAAAACAAATAAGGAAGTACTAGTTATAGCGGGGGAGGAGATAAGATTATTGGGAGATACGAACGTAACAAAAAGAGGCAGGAAAGATAGCGAAGAGATAGAAAGATAGATGCAGAGCGTTTTGACTTGTAATGGGATGTTGAGGACTGTGATAGATGGAAGAATGTTAGGAAATCGAGGAAGGGGTAGGAATAGGATAGGGATTTTGGACGGAATGAAGGGGGAATGAAGTATACAAAATTTAAGAGGGTAAGACCTACTGTAAGGTTGGATTTCGGGTTGTGTTTTGTTAAGAGAGACGAGGGAATTGTCGTTGGACCATTTGGTAGCTTGTTTCCACCAAAACCTACCTTAATGGGCATATTACCGACATTAATAATGTATGGACTTGCATGTGCTAATTTCCATTGAAGATAAAGATAAACCTACCGCCAACTACGGCATAAAGTTGATTCTTTTCGAGAGAACGGGATATTTTCGGTTGAAAGACTTGGAGCTAACACACGGGAATTGAACTTTTTGACTAATATTTTGGATTTTTTTGTTCAGAATAGACTGTGAGAAAAATTATCGCGATGGCGGAGATAAAATCTCACATCATCGTAAACATGTTTGCTGAACCAGTATTAATTCAATACTTTGAACAGAGCAAAGGTGACTACTGTAGAGTAATAAATAATTTGACTTCACGGGGCAAAGGCAGAGGTGCACAGCACAAGCGTTAATGAATTGAGGGGGTGTTTCCATCGAAATTTACTCTCACAATCAAACGAATGCTACTGGGCTTCTTAGTAATCACAACGGACTCGATAAAGGAGATAGCTTCAGGCGTCACTTTGTGGAAACGATACATATTGCAAAGGAAACACTTGGTTTTTCCACATAAAATATTTATTCACGACCTAGGTTTCGACGCTCAGCGTCATCTTCAGGTGAAGTTCACCTGAAGATGACGCTGAGCGTCGAAACCTAGGTCGTGAATAAATATTTTATGTGGAAAAACCAAGTGTTTCCTTTGCACAACGGACTCGGACTGCTTAAACTAGGTGAGGAAATAAAACGCAACATTTGAATTAGCCCCGACTCCACTGAAGCGAAAAACGGCAGAGCTTCAAAATAATTTCAAGGGCTTCGTTTTACAAAATAATATTCATGCCCCTGAAAATGATTCACAACTCGGAAACGGGGAGATTTTCGATTCTTCATTCATAAATCTAGCGACACACCACCCGGTGGCTAAGTCACGATATTTAGGTCAACCTCGCGGATGTATCGACAAACCACACGCTCATGAAAACTGGAACTATGTGCAGGAATTCGAAGTTAAGGTGAACCATACGATATGGTACGATTTGTGTCACTCCCGGTAGATTCATGTTGTCTTCTCGAAGGACTGTGGAATTTATACAAAAGTGTGGCCAAGACGCTTTCATCCTTGCTATAATGCAATGCAGAGTAAAGTGACTCCTCATTGAATTTGAATTTTTTACCGGGAAAGAGCACAGTTAGACACGACTATTATCAACATGAATACTAAAATGAATACAAAGGAAGGTTACAAGTATAGGTATGCCTAAATAACGTAATTGAGAACTGAAGACCGTTAATTCGCGAATTCAGTCTTGTGAACGATTAAAAAATTCGGTTATTATATTTAAAGACAAATTTTGAAAAGTAATACGGCTTCGCAAACGAATTTTCCAAAAACTATTTGAAACTACCTCGAGATCTGAGCAAAATTATCCAAAATGCATCGTAATTTTTATTTTTGAAAAAGCCTTTGTGGATTCACAGGCATGCTAGAATTGTTATCGTGAAACCAGCCTTTGTAGTGGACTCCAAACGAAATGAATGAAAAATTAAACAAAGCGTATGTTCCAAATGTTTGAGGAGTTCTTCATCTGAAGGATGCGCTCACTTTGAAGTATAATCCGTTTATGATGTTAATAGCGGTAAAGACGTGTATGCTGTTTAAAGAGAAAGAAATTGATAAAATAAAACCAGTAACACGATGAAGGCAGTTGAATATTACGAATTTGTTTTGCTCCCTGTCCGAAAATTTAAATACTAAAGCAAGTAGTGACAAGATTATAATGGTCAGAATATAGCTACAAATGCTTCACACAAACAGAGTAATAATAATGACGCAAAGTGCTCGTATATTAGTGAAATTCTTCCGCGCATGCGTATATAAATAATCTCATTTCCAAAAACATGTTAAAAATTAGAATACATTTCAGTTATGACGCACAACAGCTTCCTAAAGCCAAAGGTAAAAGAATGAACCGAAGAGAAAGAACAAAAAATAATATATATGAAACACCCGTACACGCAAGGGGGAAACATCAGAGCCAGGAAATATAATTCGAGAAGAGAATACCATGTACGAGAGACATGAGGAGAATTTCATTATAACTTTTCTAAGGAGTGAAGACTATTCATATAATTCTGTCTAAAAAGGCGATGTATACTTGATCACTGTACACGATAAAGGGAAGAAATACGATCATACTCCATCTATTTAGCTACCTCAAGACACACTCCAGTAATTAGTTAATCAATTGGTTGAAAATTCAGGGGAGTCTCTCATTGAACGAAGGTCAGAATTGGCGTTGCCATTATTTGTTCGGTCACATAGAGAAGAGAATAGTGCTGAAATTATAACAATAGATTTGACTGCGAATTACGCAGTATGTTATTACTAGCTGAAGAAATTCAAACAAACCTTAGAAGAGAGAAAACATTTCAATACATCCATAAGTACCATATTGGGTTAAGAAACGGACATCAAAATTCGGAGGTATTGGAATTAGCTACTCTAGTTATGAGAAAGAAGGGGACATCCTCCTAACGTCTACGCAGAGGGTGAGGGGAGAGCAAATAAGTGATCTAAGGACAACGATATTAAATAATACATTGAGGGAGGAATTATTTAAAATTTCATGACACTTTCAATAACTTTCTCTTAAGGCCAGGTACCCTTCCGCGAGCTTTCGGAGTATTACAAGGGAGAACTTAAGTGCCTATAGTTAAGACGATGAAATTCCCAAACAAGAAAGGTAATGAAACTGAAGTCTGAGGTTGTTGGATACTTTTATACTTTTTTTACTTATATACTTTTGATACTTTTATACTTCCGATAGTTATACGCGCTATCCCATCGGTGTGACTAGAGAGTGACACTAATGAGCTATCGAGCCGAAGGATATACGATACATCATCACAAGAAACTTAAGTACGATATAACAACTGTGCGGGATGTGAAAAATTAAAGTAACATGACCCTTTGGCGTTATAATCAAGTACGGGACATTAAAAATACGATTGGGGAAAAATATTCACAATACTATAACAGCTTAAATATCGAATCTATGAAGATCAGGGAGATGATACGCCATCTTGCACACAGCTGAAATGCCTCAAATTCATTGCAGTAAGTATTACATTTTGACCTTTGTTTTAATGATTATGCAAAATAGAGTTTCATTTTTCTCCTCTAGTACCACAAGAAAGAGAATCGTCATTAAAGCTGGGTGGACGGGGCGATGGGTAAATAAAAAATATGTGAATAGAAAGAATAGGAGAAGGAAAGCCACATGAAAACTAAGCAAATAATGCACAAACATATCGAAAATATATTGAGGCTGGGTGGCCAGTTGGAGGTAGTCGTCGAGAGAAAAATGGAAGAAAATATCTAACAAGCAAGTCCTTAGTTGAAACACATGAAACAAAGAATCTTTAACGATACGAGATACACAAAGTTAAATAATTGATATAATAAGCTAACAAGACCTGTTGGAATAATAAGTGTGGTGAAATGCGTGAAATAGTCATTGGGGATGATTAATAACTTTCACGCCGATGTTCGATGCGACAGAGATGGTGGGACGCGCGATGCGAAACAAATCAACGCGGTCCAATCCGGGGACCATCCTACGAGGTCAAAAGAGAGATCAGAAGGGAGATGCGGAGAGAGGGGCAAGCGAAAGGATACTCCTCCCGACCCTCTTGTCCCGGAAGACTGACGGCAAATTTCCTCGAAACTTCCAAGCAGAGATTAGAAATTTTTTTCCAAGAGAGTCAGAATTAACCGTCCTTCGCCTCCTTGAGCACGATGTTTCCGCGAATTTGTTGTTAGCACCGAGGTGAGCAGTAGTATAAAGTTGTTGTTCCTACTGTAGGTGCTACTTCCCCCTTGTTTTCGGTTCCCGAGGACGCCACATCGAAGTGCGTCGGGGGAGGATGAGAGAGAGAGAGAGAGCCTTTCTCTTTTTTTCTGCAAAAGGTTCCGCTGGTCCTGATTATTTTTCCCTCGTACTACTTCATTCACATACACCCTTGGAACCTCTTTACTCTAAGATAAAAGAAGTGAGGGTAGCTTAGGAAGCCAAATTAAAACTAGCGACGAAGAGAGGGAGTGAAGAGAATGGCGCCTTTACCGCCAGCCTTTCACCACAGAGGACCTTAAGACTGCATTTTAAAAAAGCCCTAAGATTCATAAAATAACTACTTCACCACTTATACCAGTGGAGCGGAGGATAATAAAAGTGCGGCTAACGATTGCACGTTTCCTGATGACTGGTTTACTTTTCATGATTAAAAAGATAAACATAGCTTTTCAAGGAGATAATCTCATTGAGCATTGATATTCACGCACTTTTTTTTCACGGGGATCGGGATTGGTGCTAACTTACTGGCTTCCCACTCAGAGGGCCTGGGTTCGGACCCCGGTGGCGGCAGATATTTTTCAGTGGTATCCCGCTCTCGACTTGTGCTTTGAGGAGAGCACTTCGAGTGAGTACGCCATCCGTCGGATGGGACATTAAGCTACGGACCCCATGGCGCCTTTCGTTAAAGAGTAGGCTAATGCCGTTGCCGGGTTTCTCTCCACCCTTCATCCTTTCCTGCCCATCCCTAATATCGCAAGGTATGAGCTATAAATCATAATTTAGAGTATTTGCAGACACTGCAGCATAACAGCATTACTATAATATTGAACCTCATCCCATTATGAGCCCACCATGTCTTAGACTCTGTGTGCCACGGTGCCATTATGTAGTTAAAGAAAGGAAGTTGTTTGTGTACTTCACCATTACCTCATATTTGTAGTACAACCGGCAGAGGAATACTGATCAAAATGACGTGACGAAGAAAAATTTATCATTTTACTGATCATAGACAATGTAAAAACAAAATGATGTATTCCAAAATTCGAATTCGTCGAAGAGCATCCACAAAAACCGCAGAATATTGCTTCAAAGTTATCTAGTTGTCTAACCAAGCAAAACACGTTTTGTCAATCACGGGCGGTACCAATTGAGTGGCACAATGCTTAACAAAAAATCAAACGTATCAATAAACTTTGTTGGGTTATGGCACTATTTGTGTGTCATGTGTTGTCGATTAAACAGTGAGAACGCTTCATATCGCATTGTTTAAGTTTTGAACCCTTACCAGACACCTTTGAATAGCGGTCTTCGATGATAAACTTAATGGGGAACTTCTAAAAAAAATGTTTCATTGAATACTATATAAAATTTCTTTACTTAAGCTTGGAGCTTTAATTAAGAGAGTATTCATCTATACATCTCCGCAAATACCGCAATATGGAAGTGAATGGAACACCCTACAAGAATGCGAATTCGATCATTAAAATCCTCAGAGGTGAAAATCGAAAAAATAAAAACTTGTGACAGAGTGAAATAAATGTGACAAAAAATAGAAATTAAAATAAAAGGAAACGAATAGCGTGATTTTAATATAATCATATGTAACAACATCACAAATACATGATCTCCAAAAAAATTAATAAAAAGCCAGGGAAAATTATAAGGACATGACTTTTGTGACCTATGGGCAGAGGAGACATTTGAAAACAGTTCATGATAAAAATGTAATGCAGTAGGGAATTCTGCGGCCAAAACATAAAATAGAATGTAATTTCAGTTAATCATACTCAAAATCTGATTTACATATCCATGCCAGAGTAAAATGTATATAATTTAAAGAAAGGATAAAAAGGGAAAGGTCGGAAAGTTGAGATATTTGGGCTATCGCTGGGAAAAATAATTTTTAAAAAATTAACGGTACGGAGCCCATACATTTTTAATGGGGGAATGCTTGAGTTTTAATGAGGAAGGAAGGGTTTGCCAGACAAAGTGTTTGCTTTGGGAGGTTGAGGTTTGGCGGAGGCTATACGTACAGACATTGGGAGACGGAATACAAAGCCGACCTCGCTTTTTTTTACCTTCATGGGTACGACACCGTGGAATGAAAAAAAAAGAAAACGCTCGAATTTTGAAAACATTGATTCAGAGAATGAATAAATTATTTCCATAGACTGTTCAAAACGGCATTCTACTTTTTAAAGAAACCCCTCCATATTAAAACGGAAGTAGACTAGGGCATAAAGAAATCGGATTTGGAATTCGCCTCTTATTGTTATCAAGAGGGAGGGTACAGAAAGCAAAGATATTTTTGTACATTGCGAGGACGAAAATGAAACCATTTCCTCGTAAAAATTGTTAGCTAGGAATTCTTTAGAAAAAGATCAGAATCCAATAACGACGTTGACGATGCGGGTGTCAAATAATTAAGAATACGAACAATAGCCAACGGTCAACGATGGGTAAGAATATCACGCGGATATGCCATTCATAAAATATTTATTTCGTTCTCTTGTGATAAGTCATCAAATCGTGTCCTTTTTCAGTGTATTCATTTTCGGGGAGGTTTTGACGGTATCTATGTTTCCTTATGATGCTTATCCAACGGTCCACGTCTACGACGCCGAAGCCACAATGTACTTAAATGCTTTAGTTGTCATTTTATGACTGGCTAAGAAGAAAGCCGCCAATTGTACAATTATCTGAAGAATAATACATTAAAAATTATAATTTTTAAAGTGTTCGGGTGGAAATTAAAACGCACATTAAGTGCGAATAATTAGTGTATAGTTTAGAAATTTTTTAGTAAAATTTGTTGATGAGAAAAAAATATACGGAATAGCGCGCTATTTTTATCTCATCAAAATTTTGAGAATGACCTATTTCGTTGCATTTCATTTTGTTATTTTGTGAAACATTACCAGTCAGGGGGAACATTTCTCTCTTTATGTTAGTTCACATACGTTGCTGTTTCAAAACAAACCTTCACTTTCTTTTTTGGCCTATCGGATTTAATAAAAATATTCGACGATCCGATCTCGTTCCGAGCTGACCCAAATCTTTTATGGATACCAGATCCAACCGACGGTTCCTATATGATTACTAACCGGAAATATTACATATTTGTGGATGACGAGGACAAAAGCATTTCTTTTATTTTTTCATCATCGCACCCCACTGTTCATATGGCCATTTTCGTGTCCTGTTCGTCATTTTGTGTTGTCTACTGGAAAAAGCTCTGTGACTAAAAGCGTAAAGAATGGCCGCCATGTTCATTCTCAGTTGTATCAAGCCAGGAAAAACCAATAGTGCTCTCTAGAGCAGCTGAAAAGCTGATAAGAGAAAGAATACAGAAGGATAAAGGTGTTTTCAAGTGCTCAGTCGATCACACATAACAGAATACACCCTCTGTGAAAAAATGTTAACGGATAAACCGATTATGAACTTTTTCTTTTGTAATAAGACAGGGTAAGGTGTACGAAAAGGATGGGAGCTATAAAGAGGTTAAGAGGATGGCAGTGGTGATTTAACTTACCATACACACATTCACATGGAAATAGATATAAGGAAAAGAGATAGGAACACATATAAAGGATGAACACTGGAGAGGTGGGGAAGGCGGAATCGAGCACATCACAAGCGCAAAAATATTTCCTTGACCGGGACTTGAACCACTCTTTGAAATAGAACACTCATCGGCGACGCATAAATATATAAAAGCACTAATATAAATTTTTAAAAACATAGGAATACATAGATAGGACACTCATCTCTGTAGTGTTGACGTTTCGACGGCACGGCGGCTCTGATGATGACGGCGGTGCCGTCGAAACGTCAAAACTACGTGTCCAAGTCTTTGGTACCTGTTCAAGCAAGGTTTTTTTTCATGTGTAAAAACAGAAAGTTAGGGTGCATACCCACTCACTAAACGAAAGGACTCATAAAGAACTTTTTGAACATTTAGCATGTCTTCTCTGGACATTCTAAAAAAATAAAAAAATACTACCTAAATATTGGTACAAGGCTCCATCAAAGAGAACCGCTCATGCGAGAAAGTATTTTCCGCAGCCAGAGAATCAATTGAAATTGGAATAACATACAAACAAAATCCATAGAGAAGACGAGTGCAGAATGAGTTCCATTTAAAAGCATTTTTTTCAAGCCAAAGGCCAAGGGCAGGAAATCAGTGGTCATCGGTTTAAAATTGATGCAGTTGCGCAAGACGACAATTGATAACATTCGGCGGCCAAATGAGAAATAGCGACGCGACATACATGAATGCAGTTCTTTCATTCTTGAATATTCGCGAAGCACTGGAAGCGAAATGTAGGCATTATTTTCCAGCATTTCACAAAGAGGAGCCGGAAAATTATCTTAAATATTTCGTCCGTCAGAAAATTGAATCTTTTTCGATTGATCATAGGTTTTTAATTTTACAACATGATGTTTTAATATGATCAATGTGTGTCTAATTGCTTTAACACCCGCCTTCGTTTTTAATAATCATAGTTGGCTTTTTTATTCGACATTGGGACTTGCCTTCTATTTTCTTTCAATTGTGGACAGTAGAGACCTGAGTCTCTAATCCATAGATTTGTTCAAAGAACGATGTTTATAATCATGAGTTTAGAATCAGTCAATCAGGAATTTCTACAAATTTTCAATGTACGTTTCGGAAGGTCCTTAGAGACTATTTACTTCAAAGTATTGTCGGAATTTCTTATTTATATTGTCATTTATTCGTAAATTCTTATCGCCCATTCATCAAATCCAAAAATACCACAATCTTATTTTCTCAACTCCACTTTCCCAACGTCCCCCCGTAACGTATCATGACCCTCAACACAATTCCTCCTTTTAAATATTTCCTAAATCCAATTTCTATGCCTTTTTTGGAATAACATTTAAAATTGAAGTACGGTTTCCCCAGCCTACCAGTGATTAGATTAGGTGATTAGAATACTGATTAGACGGTTACAGACCCGCACTAGTCTTGTCTACTATCACCGGTCACTAGGAGGGCGTGGTCCTCCGACGATCAACGAAATAAGTGACTAAAAACAGTAGTGATGCACCCGCTGATTGACCCTGGGACATATATTCAGCACTCCCCGTCCACTTTCTTTCTATAACACACGATCCCTGATCACTTTCCACAGATTTGAAAAATGAAATGCCATCTGATTCATAATCTATTCAGATTACTATCGAAAACTTCGAATGAGAACGATTATCTGGGAAATATGCTTTGGAGTTTTTTTTCCTTCGGATTACGGACATTCATTTGGGTTAGTAACCTAAGTCTGCCGACTTAATTGATCCAACTGATGCCCTTCCATCGGGCACGCAGGAAACAATAATGGACGCAGCAATATCAACGCGAAAGCAGCGAAGGTGGAAATACGGTGAGCGCACTAAAACAGGAACAAATAAAAGAAGGAAGCAAAAATGTTTCCAGCCCGAAACTTTTCAACTCTCGCCCGGTATGCCGCACGGAGATTTTTCTCCTAGCTATTCGGACTGAGTTTACTGAAATGAATTCCCTTCCTTTTTACTCTCGGCGCTCTGGTACTGGTTCGTTTTCTCTTTTTTTCGTAGGAGCGTGTGTATGTCAAGAGGGTTTTTCTCACGCGCCGGCTCCCCCTCCCCAATCCTAGCTATTTCTCTCTTACCTCTCTTCAGGTCTCCGGGAAAGGGGGGGGGACGACGAACGCTGCAAATCCCAACATACCGCAAGTGCAAGTGCGGTATGGAGTTTTCGGGGGATGAGACCTGATACACATAATAAAGAACTGGGTCGTCCGATGGAATAATGCACGCAAACGGATTCAGTCTTTCACTCCACTGATGTATGCAGGTACAAGGTTAATCTTTTTTTCTGCCATCTTTTATCTTTGCTTTTTCGACAAAGGAATCCACGACCACACATGCGCGAGGGATATAGAGGAATAGTGATGGAAATAGAGAGAAAGGAATTGGAGGCCCTATTTCGAATGGCCAGAAAACATAGGGGTGAATATGAGGTGGGTTAAAAGTTTATTGAATCCGCAGAAAAAAATGGGGGGTCGCGAAAAGGTAGAGAGAGGACGAATTTAATTAGGACTTTATAAGCGCTCCTCCTCTGGGTTCACTCTCTCGACGGGAATACAATGGATTTTGCGAGGCAAATGGGAATGAAAGCAGACCAAATATGCGGAGGTAATGTGCAATTGTTCTATATGAAAGATCAAATCATCACACGTTACCTTTGTTGAAAACCATACTCATTTAAGCATCCTATGCTGCATTCTGCACGTCAAACTCATTGCTCTGGTGTACGTGGAGATTTATTATTTTATATAAGTAGAGGAAATTGCAAATGCTTAATTAATAAAAGCCTTAATAAGGTCCACGGGTAACAATCTACGTTCAAAAAATCTCCACGGAAGGTCCAGTTATTAGTGTAACCTTAACTATCGCTTAGTGGGGATGCAGTATTAATTCTAATTTCCTCTACTTCAGCACATTGGCGTTTCACTTATACTCCAAAATTCAGGTTCATTATCCAAATAATTTCAGAACGAGCCTCAAAAGATGTGAAAATAAAGATACACTGCTTCATTAGGCGAGTAAATAAGACAAGTAAAAAAAGACAGGTAAACTCAATCATTAAAAAAAAACGGATTGGTTATTTCATACCTGGCGGGCAATACATAAAATACGTATAAAAGGATTACACCCAATACGAGGAAATGTTCGCTGAAGAATTCGAAAAAAGTACAGAGAAGATCATCTAAAATTCTGAGAAATTGTTGCTGGAGGAAAGTAAGTGGTGCGAGTCTATTAAAAAAGTTAGGATGGGAGACATTGCAGGTAAGAGGATAAAAATTCTTACTCGAGGGTTTGAGAAAAAAGCGGGGCCTCTGATTTTCTCTTAAAAACAAGAAACCTAAGGGAATAAAATCTCAAACAACAAAGGAAAATCGGAAAACCAGGATAAAACAAATGAAATAGATAATCTATTGATGAATATGACATGAGATCTGAAATCAACCTTGAACTTTCAAAGAGCTCTTCGGTAAAACATCAGCACCTAATTCGATTTTCATGACAAAATCGATGTTTTTTTCTTTTATGAATTTCATTAAAATCATCAAGATTCCTATTTTAAACCCAACACTTCATCTCCCCACTTGCTCGGCCCATATTAATAAATTATAAGGCCCTCAAACGTTTTTTTCCCCATTCTTGGCAATGAGTAAGGCCTGAGTACTCATTTTGAAAGACTCACGTTGCTATAATTGCATTGCTAAAATGCGATATGATTGAATATTAATGCATTTCACATGCATTTTCCATGCAAATCAGTACTATTGATAGCAGCCATTTAAAGGCTTAAGGAAATTTCAACCTTACCATTTTATGCCACATGCCAGAGAGTACGTATCGAGTAGGTAATTGGGATTCCATGAAAAAATGCGATTTGTGGATTTTGATAATCTTAAGGTAATGTATCTCGATTTACCTCAAATAGTTAATATTAAATTAAAAATCAAATTTCAACACTATCGGTCATTTCTATTAAATTAATGAGAGAAAAGGAAAACTGAGGCTAGGTACGAATTTTTGTAAAAAAATTAGAGCGAGTGGGTTCGCAATTGAAGCACCAACAATTAGTCATTAATACGAAACCAACTTACATTGCCCGATAAAACCAGGATAACCGTGCCACAGGAAAATAAAATATTCAGTGACTATTTATTTTGCGAACCACATCCTGTTTTAAGAGTATTTTACTTCCTCGTATGAACTCTAATTTAAAATGAAAATTCTCATTATTTTTTTATGATCTGGTACCCATTTAAATACCTTGAATGTGCATTCTTCTACTTATTATCCCAATGGTGACTCTCACATTAAATCTTCACTATTGAATATTATTTTATTTATAATATTTCCTGGATTTAATGCTAAAGATTATGTAAAAAAATATCTATTTGCCTATGGTTCAATTAAGACAAGTTGGGTTATGTCATTCACCAAATTCCATTCCCCGAACAAAAAATATAATTTTTCTCGGCCAACATTTTCAAACTTCCTCTCCAATGATTCTCACACCACCAGCATGGGTGACCTTTTTTGGGCCAAGATACACGCGTTTACGTATAGATGTATTTCCAACAATTAGAAATGCTGTCTGTAAGTCATCCCAAATTTCAGACACTCGGATCTTCTAAACCAGAAAAAACAGGTTTTTTAAATAGGGCCAGATCCCTCTGAAACAAAATTTTAATGAAATGGAAAGCACACCGTTGAGACCAAAAACTACTATCTAACGTTGGTCAATCTATGCAATTAAGAAATGACATGCCGCCCGTAGACGTCTGGGGCAAAATATTCAGGAGTCGGGATAATCATAATTGGTCCTCTCGATATCTGGTTGCCGAAATTCCATTAGGGGTATATTCTAACATCTTTAGTATCCAAAGATTAGGTTACTTTCCCATAGCTTGGAAAAGGGACTATCAATTTATTTGCACCAGGGTGGGTCACTTAAAATACTATTTTACTATACGGTCCTATTTTAAAATTACAGGGTTACTTTTCCTACCACAGGTACTCCAAAAACGATAGTAATGAGCATCTCACGAAAAAGAAGAGCTAAATGAAACATTAAATTAGGAAAACATACAATAAACTAGGTAGAATGCTTCAATACTTTGAGGTAGAGCACTTCATTTAACAGCTGTTTTAGACGAAAGTTGGCTAAGTAGCAATGACATTAATAGAAGAATTAGGTTAACTAAATATTCTTTTCCAAAGAGGATATTGAGTAAAAGTATTAAAAAAAAAGACTACTGAAAACTTTGACACGGTGCGTAGTTCTGCAAGAAACCGAAACTTGGTCGTTGGAACCAAAGTATATTAACAGTTTGTAAGGTCCTGAAATGTGGGTGATCGCAGGAATGGGAAGAATAAAATAGACTGTAATTAAATCAGATGAAGAAGTAGGAAATAGGAATGGATTGTGGGAAGAGAGAAAGGTTTTTGTAGAAAATAGAAGAAGCTAGGAAAGTTGGAAGATCATTGGATAAGATATGAGGATCTGAGATAATAAGACGCAATAGAATGTCAAAGACGGATAAGTGAGGAAATGGGAAGCATTGAGGGAGGAAAATATTAGCCATTTTTTTGAGGAGGTAAAGGGAGAAAGGTTTATGGAGCTCAAGAATTGTTGATTATTTGTGGTAATGTGTTAGAATATGTAGCGTCGTTTTTTTAGAAGAGATAAAGGTTTGTGGCTTAAGAGGTGTAGCAGTATCTAGCCCATTAAAAACCTGCCTTCACCAAAAGACTTCTGCTGATAATGGTTACACTAGCTGCGATATCAACAAGGTGCGGTGATGAAACATAAACCGTTTCTATCCGTCCGTCCTTTTTAAGCCGATTAATCTGACGTGGATGGCTTCGCAATTGTTGCGGCTTTCCATGACTACGCAACCGAAAAGAATACCTGATGCAAGGAAATGGTGGATCGATATTAAAACCTTCTCCGACAAGGATCGTGGCCGTAATTCGACCAAGTTTATTCAATTTGAAAGATGAGGAAAACATATAGGTCTTGCCATGCGAAATCAAAACAAGAGGATTTGAGATGGGCGAATCCGACGTGGGCAGACTGAGAAAACAGAAGTAAAACGATCACTTGTCTTGCCCACTCCCTTTTATCCCAAAACAGGTTCAGGGCACCAACTATCCGCGATCCTTCTGGCCATTCCCTTACTCAGACGATGGTGGCAGACTTATTTTCCCTGGTAAACTCCCGAGAAGGAAGGGGAAAGAGCGGGTGGATTGGGGGAGGAGGATTGAGCGAGAGGCGGAGGTTTGTTTGAGTTATTGTGGCCGACCTCATTCCACCCTTATCACAAAAACTCGCGCCACCAACCCGGTGAATTATTCATGAAGGATAACTCGAATATCCGTCTCCTGGAAATAATATTTTTTTGTCCCGAGTAAAGAAACCTTACTGCCTTGGGTTCATAAGTTTGATCTGGCACAGATTTCATCCAGATTATGTATTCTATCTTCCATCGATACCTGCGCTAAATTCTTCCATGCACAATAGAGATTCAGGTGTGATGTGATGGAATTGTTCCATGATAACAGAAAATGCTTGCAATTTTCCACTTTTTTTAACTTGAAAATGGTGTAACCACCGGTACTAGTCGGTATTAAATTTTCTAAAAAGTGGAAAATTACAAGTGTTTTTCTATGTTTCTGCTGAAATCGTATTTGTATTTGCCTTTGGTTATTTTTGTATTAAATGTGTTCCCTCTATATGTTTTCATGTTTCGATGAAAATAGCTTGTTACATGTTCTCTTTCGAGTCATCAGCCTTTTATATATGTTGCATAGCCTACATCCGTCATTTTGTGATTTAAGTTTCAATAGTAACACTCCGTTACGGTACGAAGGTCTATCTATAACAGTGATTTTCATTGATTTCATCTTTGAGAAAATACCTGGCTTCAATCGATTATTCTTTAATCCATATGCCACTCATATTTCAACACGGATGTCAAGTTAATAGAGACGATGGAAGGATCATTCGTGGCGGAATTAGTTTACCTCATATCTGCGAGCCTCCAGTTGGGCGTGTTTGGAAGCTAATGGACCCCAACAATACAAGTATATTCCCTTTTACTAACTAACACTTACACTACAAAAGAAGTTGTGGAATCAATTGTTTTTCATGCATGTATTGGGAAAAGATTGATCTCCGCCTATAGTTTTACAAACATATTGATAATTTTGCTGAATAATTTCTTAAGATAACCGAAAAACTTCTTCGTATTCACCTGAAACTTCCTATATTTTACAACATGATAAGTAACAGAAAAAGGGCATATATCGGGAATCAAATTGAGTAGTTTCAGGCGTGATGTGGTGGAATTCCGACATAATAAAGAACGGATTATAGCAATATTCCACAAATTCCACTGGTGGAAAATTGCTATAATCCGTTCTTAATTATATCGGCAATCGTTTCGTTTTCGAAGTTTTTATCTGATGGCCAGAAATATATATATATCATAATCGGAGTAGGATTCATTTGCTCCCGGACATCGCTCAACCTAATCCTGAATAACATTCTGAAGCCTCAGAAGTTGTCCTATCGAAAATAGGGTTTTATTTATAAAAATATCTTTTAATGAGAAACGTAATATAAAAGATTTTTTTCACATAATGAGAAAGAGATCTCTGAAAAAACTTGAAGAATTCGAAACTGTATATTAAACGCTTCAATTTCCCAAATAAATTCACCAAGACTATATGCGTCACCACGGATAGTTATTAAATTTCGGATGATTCTCATCCCACAAAATTAATTCGTAAAGATCCAACAATAAGGGACTTTTATTCTGTGCAAGCCATTGTGTTCTTGCATTCTATTTTTAGTTACATTGAAATATCTATGAAATGTCGGAAACAAGAGCGGAGGTGAAATTCAGAGCAAAGCCTCAATTACAAATGCAACTGTGGTTATTTTTTTGGACATGCATTTTGTATTTAGATACATGCATATTTATCAACGAATTTTAAGGAAGTTCAAATCCATTTTTCTTTGAAACGTATACCTTTCCACTTCCACTAACATCAACTATAAAGGAAGGGAATAAATGGCATTTAACACAGCCGGGGAAAGAAAATAGAACACTATATAAGTACACGAGGAAAATTAGAACGACTAACACTGTTGAAGTTTTTCCATCACAGCGTAGTCGCTGAAAAAAACGTCGTTGTTGGCCACAAGCAAAATAAATGTAAACGTGGAGGGAATACATAACCTTGAAAACATTTTTAATGGAATAATTAACTTCAAAGGTATATGACTAAAGATACGAAAGATATTTGACAGGGAATTTCCATTCTAATCATTTACGATATTTTAAAGATTTTAAAGCCCAATTCAGATATTATTGAATTGTGAGCAGTCAATACTAATTTAAATGAAACGCATGAAAACATCAAAATTATAAATGTAACAGAATTTAGGGATTTCTGGCGTTAATTCTTACCGACAGGACACGAAAGAAGAAGAATCACGAATCTCCCTTACCTGCAAAATAAGAAATAAAAATAATTACACAAATATAAAAGAGATGGCAATTACTAAGAAAAAAGAAATCGTCCAAAAATTACCTTAGAAAGAATTTATCAATGAAATAGTAAATTTAAATGTCTTTTAAAAATATTGATTAATGAAGCGATATAACGGCGACAGACCTTTCAATAACAACGATATGGTCATAAAAAAACAGCTAAGAAATAAAAATAAAATTATAGAAAACGTAGTATAATATGGATTGAATCATAAAAATACAGGAATCAGAACAAAATATTTCGTTTAGCATTTCAGTCTTTCGACTTGGTTAATTACTTAGAGTCAATGAACAAATATTAAATATTTTCTTGATATTTTATGAAATTAATTATTGAAATAAAGAACGGAAAAATCTCGTTACTTTTAAAAATGCACGTACATTATTTATATTTAACAGAATAGGGGATTCATTTAAATATTCTATATTTTAGGAATGAATAATTATTCAACCCCCCCTACCCTGATGTGTGCATTTCATAAACCGTTGGACTTAGTGCTGGGTAAACTTTACTATAACCTATCAAACCGACCTTCAGCTTTTTACTGTGCTATGGCTAATTATTTAATATTTTACGTAGTCAACAATAGAATAACACACCGCATCCAAGGCAATTATTCAGCCCCAGGAATGATTGATATTTTAACTGCCGCATAGTCATATTTCATGAACTAGTATTCATTAATAGATATCACATACGTCTACTGAGCCTCAAATATTGCCAATAAAAATTTTAACAGACAAAAATTTTACGAGGAAAATGTGCGCATTGAAAATGATCGTATCTTCTAATCTTTATAGGTATTAAACGCTATACTCGGTGTCATTAAAAATTAAAAGGTACCTCCCTCACACATGTATTAATGTTTAAACAACCTGTTTCTACAAGGGGACATTCATTCACAGCAAAGCACTGCTTAATAAAAGGAGAACTTTTTAAAGGAAATGAATGGTAATCATAAATGCTCATTTCATGCTATCCGGGTTCTAGCAGCTTAAGATACATATGTACTATTAAGCTGGATAAATTGCTAGAATAGATTTTTAGCCCTTAACCGTGAGGGATACTAATAATCTATCGCTATAAAGTTGACGAAATGACGACCCCAGTGACTACCCTTCATTTGGCAAAAAGTGTAATGAAAAGCGGTTTCAAAATTTCCTCAGAAGGGTTATGTTAACGGGCGCAGCTGGATGGACCGATGCATAACTCTCCCAAAATCTGAAAAATGAGCAGCTGAAGGTCTAGCGATCATGGTATTGGAAGGTTCACCGTTCGGAACACAGGCTTTCTCCAATGGTTTTTTTCAATACTATTTATCCAACTGCACTCCGCCTATAGAACTCAGTCAGTAACGGCCCAGACACCCAAAGGGCACCTAAAAAAACAATACAGCAATCAGAATAAACAAGGTGGTACACTTACTGTAACTTGGCTCGTTTTTCCCAAAGTGTACATTAAGCATTTAATTTGTCGGGCTGACGGCAGGGTATTCAGTTATTACCACCGAGATCAGGATTGAAATGGTCAGAACATAACGAACAAACCAAAGTAACCCCCAAACGAAGTTTGCGAGGATCGCTGGCCATTCGAAAAACTGTAGAAATGTCCTGAGTTAGGACATTGAGAATTATTTAGAGCGGGAAGATAGCCATTACGGTTGGGAGATTCTGATTGTTCGTGAAGCGTACCGAATCAGCGTTATGACGCCACAGCACGTAGCGTGGCTTTACCGCCCGCCCGCCCGCAGCGCCGCCACGTCGCGTCGGCGGACGGACTTCATTATCGGTGACGAGTGATTCCGCTATGTGGTGGTCCGGTTGTCGACGGACGGACAAACATATAGTATGCATGCATTCCACGCACTGTGTGCGATTTAAAAGCAAAAGAAGCGAGGTGGAAGCTAAAAAGGGAAATTTGTGGAAAATCAACTTAACCATCATTAGCTATCGGGGATTTTATTTTCAATTTGAAAGTTTACTTTGGTTCGAGGAACAATCGAGCAAACGAGAGGGAAATTATTTCGACGCCCTTATTTAAAAAAAAAATTCTTCCATCGGATCCAAGTTCTTTTTACTGCGGTGAGAGGCTACATTATGTTCAAATCCGTCTTACAGCTACATATTTAATGAAGTCGCTGAGTGCGGACTATGAGAACACTTGCAATTCTGGTATGCCGCAATTTCACCGAAAATCTTTTTTAAATTAAGCCTGGCTTAATACATCCGGTTTCCTGGATTAAATATTATTATTAAATAAACAACCGGTTAAGGTAGGTTTTGGATGGACGCAACTACTAAATAAATATTTTGTCACTCCTAACAAAACAAAAAATCCAGCAACGTACTCTACATCAAGTCCCTCTTTATCTCTGTGCACTTCCTGCCTCCCTTCATCCCGTTCAACATCCCTTTCCTGTTCCTGCCCTTTCCTCGTTTGCCTAACATTCTCCCCTCTATTACAGTCTTCAACATCCCACTGCCGATCAATACGCCCTTCATTCATTTTTCCTTCCTCCCTAGCATTTCTCAGGAATTAAATATTAAATGATATTATTTTTACGCAAAAATAGTGGATGAAAAAAGGAAATACGATTGCCGACCTTCCTCAAAAAATTTCATATATTCTTAATTAAATGTAGGAAAAATGCTGTCACTTTTGCAAAGAATAATATCTCATAGTTATTTGCGCAGAATTTAGCGATGAAAAATGAAGTTGTAAATAAGCGGTAAAATTTTTCCTTTATAAAATTCCTAAGAAAAAACTTTACCGTTGCATAACTCCAAAAAAATGCGAATTTCTCTTTGCATGCAAGGAGAAAGAGTTGGTCCGTGGTGACATCTCTCGAATTTTATCCGATCTAATCTCTTTTCTTGGTTTAGCGGGATTCTAAGGCCGCCCCCTCCCCGGATCACGCGGAAACTTTGTCCTTTACCTTACCAGGAGTTAAAGTCAAGCTTAAATTCTTCATTTACATTAAAATACCTATTACCCTGCAAGGTGGCAGAACCAAAAGAACTCTCAATTAAGTGTGGGCGATCGTTTTTCCACCCGTAACAGCGATAAACCTGAATAAGTTGCAGTCATCTAATTGTCTGAAGTCGTGCATGTAATCGTCGTGTCTAAAGGAATCCTAGTTCCTGTAGTGACCCCTTCAACCTTTCATCTCGGAATATCCTTTTAATCTTAAACCTTACAATTCAATTGTTTGTTTGTTTGGGGACACATCAGGTCAAGACGGTACTGAGAACTTACTTCTAATATGTTTAATAAATAAGGTAAAAATACAAAAAGTAACAAAGGTCCGATTTGGATATACTTTTCTAAATACTTTTGGGATCGACAACAATCGATTTTTTGAAAAAAAACCTATTTTTTGCACACAGCAGCACATATTTCACTCCTAATCAAGATTTCAATTAATGACTTCAATAAGGAGCGACAATTAAAGTGTTCAATTCTTTCTCTTGGCATTATATTATTAAAAAACGTACATTTAATTGTCGCCGACAGCTGAGTAGATGCTTCATACCTCGTAAATAGCTGCTGCAAAATTCGGTAGTCTGTGGGTTATTTCTTTAAGACAACTTTTTAAGTACATTAGTTCGTTTTGTTTGTCAATTTCTCCTTGAGTTTATATCTGTATTTCACTCAGAACGTTGTTATTGATGGAATTAAAACATTTAAATCGAAAAAATGGAATTAGTTTCGGTGTTCATCATGTTTGAGAAAATCAATCGTACGTACAGAATTTAGTGGTATATTGATAAGGGTAATTATTTCACTGGAGATACGTACACAATACTATCACCTTACGCACGAAAATAAAAAGGTTTTCATCTTTAGTAAGGAGGTTCAACCACACAGCGAGTAGTTAAACCAAGGGATCCTGAATACTTCTTGCATACGTCAAATATATCATGATCAAGGCGAAATAGAATCTCTACGCTACCATCAACATTTTCACACTCTAAATCTAATTGAGTCAGGTTGATTCACTTTTTATTTGCAAATTATTCTATATTGATAGTCCCTGAACAGAAGGACGAAAAGAAACAGAATGACTGACGGGCGGAAACAACCGAAGAGACGACTGCTGTGGGTGGAAGTAAGTTACCTGATCTGAACGTTTTACACTCCTCAAATGGGGCAATCGGATATCATTTACTAGATTACTTGCCACGCGAGTCTGTTACGTCTGCGTATCATCATGAAGCACGAAACCAAAATTCTGACGAATTCGACGTAACTACCATCTACATCTACATAATACCCCGCAAGCCGCCGCAAGGGCGTGTGGCGGGGGTACCAAGAAACAACCTCTACAATACCTCACAGTTTAGGTATTAAGGAAGCATTCAACTCTTCAGCACTGCTCAAAAGTACCAGTGACACACGATAGAAAGAACCCTAGATCCATGGGGTGTTAAATCTAATATAATTAGTCTTTAAATAGTTTGAGACAAGAACGAAAATACCACGTATCGCGGTTATTATCTAATAATAGGATCTCACACCGCACCGGCTGAACATCCCGACACTAACTCAATCCCTTCAATACGACCCCAATAGTACATTTAAAACTGCGATCGTTACTTTGGTGTGAAAATCCCAAAAAATGGGTTGAGGTAGAGATAACGTCGTGGAGTCATGTCCCGACCTCACCCATGAAGCAACTGTATGCGCCCAGATGGAGAGAAACCAGAAGCGAGAGATACTCAATGAAACATGAACCAGCGAATGCAGCGACTCTTCGCGACTAGTTACCTCTCAATTAGACTAACATTTTCTCGTATTACTCGCGCCTGACACCTGGGCATCTGCCTCTTTCGGCACTTGGAATGAAGGAGTGACATAGGCAAATCGTGCCTGAGGGCTGGAGCAGAGAAGTGTTAAAAAAAATGACGGGTATATTATTTCATCATTCATCATCTGATATCTCAGAAAGCAGTGGTACGATATAAATGACGAAGAAGAAAAGAAAATTCCGGCCTGCCCTTGTTTCCCCAGTCTAATCTTGCCGAGCACAGAAGAAGAGGCCTAATGGGCTAAAGCCGACCATCAAGGGAAAAAGTGGGAAATGAAATACCTTTTTTTCCTCCAGAAAGTTTTTTCCTCTGCTATTACGTTCCGTAGAGGCGCGAAAGTTTTGAAAAAAAAAGAGCCATGAGTTTGCGCAAGAATGATGAAGGCTCTTTTCTACCGGTACTTTCTGGGTTATTAACTGCCACAATCCGGTCGCAACAGATTCGAACGGGAGAAGGTGCGAGGGAATGAGTCTTGGGCGCTTGAGGGTGATCCATCATAACTTTAAGAGAATGAGCTCCTGAGTCATTATCAGAAGAAGGCGATTTTCAGGGCGGAATATTTTTTTAAGTAGAAATGGAATGGATTCATAGATATTTCCTATATTTCCTTGCATGATATCAGCAGAATATAAGTAAAGGCGACGAATATAAAGAGAATAGGAATGGGTGAGTTATATAGTAACTTAAATAGCGTGTCAGTTTTTAATATTATCAATAGCAGTATTATTATTAATTTCAAGCTATTGATGGGCCCAAAGGATGATCATTATTGCACTTCTAAGCCCGGTTAAAGCAATACTAAACACCCTATCACTAGAAACTGAGATAATACGATATACTAGACCATTTTCAACCACCGCGTTCTTTCGACCTTCCATCATTCCATCCCAAATATTTAAAATGCTTCTTAATTACCTTACATTCTCTTTTCTAACACGGTCTTCAACATCCCATTACCTCTCAATGTTTCCCAAAAAAAATTAATTTTTCATTCTAATATAACTCAGAGATACAAAGGCATGTTTTATTTTTATATATCTGGAAGTGACGATTAAATACAGGCGCCTCAGGCGCACGCGTGCGTAGGACGCGTGCATAGCCCAAGTTTGTAGATCTCGGGGATCGGGATCGTGCGGTGCCTTCCCACCCAAAGGGACCGGAAACGAATCCCGGAGGTGGGAGGTTTTTTCAGTGACATCCCGCTCCCTACTTTGCGTGCTGTGTGGAGAGCACATGTGGTGGAGTAAGCTGTTCATCTGATGGGACGTTAAGTTTGAGTGAATCCTTGACGCCTTTCGTTCAGAGTAGGCTAATACCACCGCCGAGTTCCTCTACACCCTTCATCCATTCCCAGAGCATCGCCACATTTTCCACTTGTCCTTAATTATGCAAAAAGACCTTAAAATTCGATCGCTCCCCTAATAACAACAAATACCAATGTGGCCTACGTACAGTATTAGTCATTTTAACGGGACTTTTAAACTGGAGATACTAGTATAGCATGACAATAAACAGAGTTCGATAGCAAAAGAAAACCCATAATTACTTAAATGATGTGTAAAACACAACAATATCTGATTTTTAGAACTTAAAGAGTCTATCTGAGAGTCATCACTCCGGGATCTCCGGCGCACAACTTCATCGTGCGGACGTCTAGGAAGGGAGGACAGGGATAATAAGGATTATCCAACTGCTCTGCCTAGAGTAGGGTCTGTACTTCCGCTGACATAAACACGTTCTGTCGTCATGTCGTGGTTTTGAAGCACGTAGCAAGTAGATGTTAGAGCTGTTTCACCCCGTTTCCGCGCGAAACTACTTGTATCGGGCGGTAAATTTTACCCTCTCCTGTTTGGTTGTCCCTGGAAACCAAGAACTACAACCGCCTCTGACACGATTATCTCATGCTGTATTCAATCACCGAATCTCTTATCGGAAAGTATTGCAGCCGTTGAGAAAGTTTTGTAATATGAGATTCCTATTATGAGCACAACATATTCGCAACAGTTGACATGATAAAGGAGAGTGTCCTGCCACACTTCCCCGAGGCGATAGGCAGGGTAGAGCGTAGATTTAATTACTTTACACTGTTGACTGATGGAAGGTAACGCGAAACCGTGACGCACTGATACTTTCAAGTTCACCTTGAGATAGTTTGATACACGCTTTCTTGGTTGAAAATGTGACTTTTAAGATTCTAGAGAGACATAACGAAAAGGAAGCATGCCTGCTAACATCAAGAAAAGAAGCCGGAACTGCTTAGCAACAAAAAATCACGATATTTTAACTGCTCTGTGGCAAAAGGTGACTTTTTACCTAATTTATCATTTTTAATGATCGTAGAACGACAACGATGCTATCTTCCCGGATACGGAATTCAAATCATAAAATACAATTAACTAACGCTAACGCGCCACCTGCCTCTCTATTAAAAACCCGGAATTAAAGATTTAATTAATTAATTATGAAGTGAACGAAACGAATTGATATTTACAGCTCCCTAGCGCCTCCAAATAGAGACTGTGGGAATCAAAACATTCTGGTGTGCAATTCCCACAGGCATTATCGCCATAATATAATAAATTAGCCACCTCACTTAATATCCTCGTTCTTAACCATTATCTCGGGTCATTTCACTTTAAGTACGACACATTTGAAAGCGTAAAAGAAGATATTTAAGTAAATGGAAAGATATTTATGCCAATAAAAACACTCCTCGGGAGACAAGCCATTAAGACTTTCAATTCACGCCCAGCACATTCACCCGCAGCATTTAATTGCGTTTGCGTTAATGAAGCCAAGGAAGTTGCATGGAGATTCAGAACTGACAGCCAACATTCTGAGACAAAGAAAAATGAATTTCAGTCAATTATACTCCGGGGCGGTAGGAATTCACAATTTGCAGAAGAACTTCACCTCTCTCACCGCTACTCATCATCTACACGGATAGAAAAGACCTCTTTGAGGAGAATTCACGGAAGTGCTTCCCTTGGTCTCCAGTCTCCCGCCGAGGAGAATGTAGTAAACGAAAATGTTTTCAACGGACAAGACAAAAGTTGGTATTTCATCATTCACAATTACCTCTCCCCATGATTCTACGCGGAGTGGAGGCGGAAGAATAGAGTAGGAAGAGTTAAAAGAGTCATTTCACACACGCTTTGCTGCTGATTTTCTCTGAGATCAAATGTAAGCTGAGGCGTCATGCTTTTTAACGAGAAGCACACTATATATTCCCATTCTGTGTGCTTTTACTTGAGACGAGCATTGAACTACTGAATTAATTTTCATGCCGGTTCAAAAGAACGATAAATAGTTAGAAGTTAGGTTTACTAAGCAAAGATGAGATTTTACATTTTACTCTTCCATTGAAACTATTTACTGAGGAACGATATAGAGTCAATCAACATATCTGAGTTAAAATGGACACAGCTACGCAAAACTTGTCAAGTCAGCACATTTATTTATTCAGTGAAATTAAATGAATTATAATAATCGGTACATAAAATATTTGCTTCGAAGACTGGTCGAACAAAAAATGTTTAAGTAATTAAAGTAAATTCTGTATGTCATATTATGATCTTAAAAAGAGTATCTCCTTTGAGTATCTCCTTTGCGCTCGAGTAACAGATAGGATAAAAATGCTCCAGGGCTTCTATAGCAAAGACGATTACATAAAAAGGAAGACAGCGGACATTTTCTTAATTGCCACAAACGATTTATGTACCCATTCTTCAACCTCGTTGCACGTTACAGATGCCATATCTCCCCCCCACCAGAATGACTTTATCAGTACGCCCTCCATACCCCTTCTACGTTTTTTTCTTTAAGGGCAGTAGCGGTAAGTACATTAGAAGAAAAAATTAACAAAATAACCATTTACTAAGAGTTAAGAGCTCACATAAATAATTTTGAAAGAAAGCCGTAAAGAAAAAAATGAGACAAATACAAAATTGAGAGTTTAATTTATGGTCATTAAGTTTTCCCTTAAGTGAACAAAATGCTGGGAATAAAGGAAAACGACCAAAGAATTATCACATAGGGCTGACGAGAGAATAAATTTAAGAAGAAATTCGAATAATAGCAAAAAATTGAATTGGGAGAATTTGAGAGATAACGGTGTCAGTGGCTCTAAGAGACAAGAAGTTAGGTGGCAGGGGTAAAAAAAGGTATTTAGGATGGCTTCATGCAGATAGAAAGCAGGTTCGAAGAGCTGGACAATGCAATAGCGTATGGAAAATAATGTCTATATTTAGCAGCAAATTTCAGAAGTGCACAATATTATATTTACGCATAGTGATTGGAGAAAATTCACGCTGGCTTAAACGCCAAGCTAGAGTGCGGCGCATAGATACATAATAAAAAAATAATTGCTTCTGAAGTGACACATCAGCCTAAACCTCTTCGTTTCCATTCAATCTTCACTCATTCCACTACCTTTTAGTCCTTCGTTGCCTCACGCAATTGAAGTCGGCTGACTTTTTTTTTCGACGATTATGCAAAAATGTTCGTTATGAACTCAACAGTTGAACTGTCAGAAGAAAATGTGAAAACCTACAAATGATGGTTGGAATTAGACTCACAGTTAGAAATTCAATTAATATTCCGCGATTGGCCATGTAACGAGCGGCCACATCTTCTGCATTTTACTCCAGATTTACGTGATTCCGATTGAATTTATTACGGTAGTATCACAATTATCGCAATTCTTCCATAATTTCTCACCTTCACGTCTTACATTGCCTGATCCGCGTATTCCAGTCTTGATATCTTTTAAAAGTATTCCTATACCTACATTAATCTGTGTTTTCGTATCCAATAGACTGAAAAAAACCATTATTATTATTTATTATTAGGTAATCTACCGGTTAAGGCAGGTTTTTGGATGCACACAGCTAATAAATAAAATATTTTGTGGCTCCTAACAAAACACAAAATACAGCATTCTACTCTACATCAGACCCCTCTTCATCTCTGAGTACCTTCTTCCTCCCTTCATCCCGTCCAACATCCCTATCCTGTTCCTTCCCTTTCCTCATTTGCCTAACATTCTCCCCTCAATTACAGTCTTCAACATCCCGCTGCCGGTAAATACCCCCTTCATCCACTTTTCCTGCCTCCATAGGATTGCTCCCAGCAAACCCCTCTCTTCGCCCACCATACCAAGTACTTCCTTGTTTGTTTTCTTATCTGTCCATTTTACTTTCTCCATTCTTCTCCACACTCACATTTCAAAAGCCTCCAGTCTACGTCTATCCTCCTGCTTCAATGACCACGTTTCCGCGCATGTATCAATAAAATTTCAATTCTAAGTAAAAAAAAACCATAGAAAGTATAAATAACTCAGATCAAAATCTACATATTTCGTGACTGTCCCTATCGAACAGTGGGATGTTAAGCCCGTAATAGGTATTAATCCTCCGGTACTCGAGGTCATAAAACGGAGAATAATTTTCTCCCTTTTTTTAAATTAAAATAAAAATAAAATGACGACTCGATTTTGAATTATCAGAGCACACCATGCTCGGAGGGAAGTCATGTTTTTCGCGGGCGCTGTTCCACTAAACCGGAACATCACTGCCATATTTAAAATAGAGCCACATCAAGTCCACTCACACGCAGCTTGGAAATGCTGTTCGTTTTCATCGTTATTAATTCATTTATTTTAGAAATTCTCACACAAACTAGGTGCTGATGCTCTCCCCAACACCCATGATGAGAGGTCGTCTTCACGAAACAAAAACATTCACAATCGAATTAAAATATCACGAGGGCAACTGAACGGGTAAAATGATAACTGCGCTCCAGAGAGAGGGTTCGGCAGAGGAGAATGGGCACATGGACAATGCCAAGAGCATGATTGTTAAGGGGGTGGGGTGAAAGCTACGAACATGATTTCGCAAACCCAAATGAAAACACGACAGACAGACAGCGCGATGGGTACAAACATAGACCTCATGACATTGTCCAAGGAAGAAGGGGGAGACTATGAAACCCGTCAATGTCAAAGTCCCATATGCAAGTGAAGGGGGTTGGAGAATCAGTCACGGGTTTATACTTCCACAATCGCAACCATGGTGCGCGCAATCGAATGGAAAAGAATGGGGCGAGAAAGAGTGAGAGAGGGAAAAGAAAGGGAGAAAAAAGGTCAGCAAAGGAAAGGGGGAGAAAATAATCTCGGGAACCAGGATGAGCGATCGGTTTTTCTAGGTGTGGGCCGAGAGACTAGCGATCGAGATTACCAAATCTCGTACGGGGCGGCAAATTCGGGGCGGAGGAATCGGCACAATTAGGTTGCAGGTTGGCGGCGGCAAATTTTCGCGTTTGCTGAATGGGTCACGTAGGACCAATCTCCTTTAATGATATGCGGCACACGTGTGCCGTTTAGAGCGCCAAAACATTTGAACGTGTGATAGAGAGAGAATGTGTGTGTGTGCGTAACGAGTTCGAAGCGAATCACGGAAAATCGAGCCGAAAAGGGCCTTAGAGGATTCGGCCGGCCGTGACGGCAATGCTCAAATGTTCCAACTCGAACGAGAAAAGATAAGCGCTGAATTCCACGGCTTTTCACTGAACGAAAATATACATTACGATAACTATCAATTTATTGATATTTTCGGTAGCGGAATCGATTCTCATTCCCCGTCAAAATTATTTGCCGAATATGATAAGAGCTCAGCTAGAGATCCTAATATATTTGTGGTTGGCGGGGATCGAGATGGTGCGGTGGCTACCGTATTGGCTTCCCACCCAGAGGGCCCGGGTTCAAATTCCGGCGGTGTTGAAACTTTTTCAGAGGTATCTCGATCCCTACTGGAGGTGCTTTGTGGAGGGCACTTTGGGTGAGTACGCCGTCCGTTGGATGGGACGTTAAACTGCGGACCCCTTGACGCCTTTCGTAAAGAGTAACCTAATGCCGACGCCGGGTTTCTCTCCACCCTTCATCCTTTCCTGTCCATCCCCTATGGCGCAAATGACCTCAGTTGTCGGTCGCCTCCCCTAAAAACTACTACTACTACTTGTGGTTCACTAGAAGCTTTTACCCAAGGCAAGGAGGTATGTGCCAGAGAAGCGATAAAAAAATGAGCTCATTTGGATTATTAAAATAAGAACTTAGGTAATTAACAACTTTAACAAGATTTGATTTTTGAGGGAATTGAGACCAATGGCAGCGATGCACAAATATTAACAGTGGATTTTTAACGAGCGAGTTCAACGATTTCCCGATCCCTTGGCTAACAAATGTAGATTTTTTTCGGTCCAGGCTGGCGGGCTAACATTTTCTCCCATGCTATCCCAGAGGTCGTGGGTTCGATTGCCGCCCCGGTGGGTTTTCCTCCACCTAGGGGTTGAGCGTTAGTGTATGCCATTTTTCTTATTTTCCTATCGAAAATTTGACACAAAAAAGGCAAAAACTGGATGTTTTCCGATTGGAGTAAAAAAATACATAATAGCGAAATATATATTAATAATGCAAGCATGAGAATCACCTCGATCCACGAAATGGAATGATAGAAAATAGTCCGCAATGCCGTTTCGTTGGAAAAGGATGACTCGTACAGCGCGTGGATCACGGTAAAGAGATTAAAGGATCTCCACGAAAATTGCGCGCACGTAACGTAGTGACGTAGGTAAGGAAGCCATTGGATTATATCCTTCAACTATGACCTTGGGAAGGATAAATGGCCAAGACCAGGCCAAAGTGGAGGAGCCACATGGATGGAATTCTAGGAAATTTCTCCCTTCCTGTCCCCTTTCCAATACCCCACCGCCCTTCCGAAATTCTACTATCCTCATCGGGCATAAAACGTACGAAGGGGATGAGAGGCATAAAACCACAGGTTTCGTGCTGTGGAAGAACGAGGTGGGAATAGGGATGACAGCCGCTGTGCGGCACTTGGAATAGAAAGTGAAGCGGGATGGGATGCGTCAGCGGCGGTTTCAACCGTAGTTACAACTTCCGCGGAATCGTATCCGCAATGAAATGATAATGGCCGGAGGAATCTGAGCGAAATTATTTTACGTTGCGTGTCATCTGCTGCCGTCATACATCTTTGACCACACTCGTCCATAACCATGCGAACAAAGAGTTTTGGAGCTCCCGAATGAATCAGACCAGCAATTACGATCTGGTTTTCCATTAATACCTATCTTACGCTTTAGCATTGCTATTACTCGCTCCTGCACAACGTTCATTTTCAATTATTATTATATGAGCTAAGTTCTTGTTTTCCGTTCTATTACTGCGCAGTGTCATGATGAAGTGCGTCTCTGGGCTAAAGTATGACCGAATATTAATTAAGCAAATTAATTGATAGTCAACCATTCTTTTAAAACTCTCATTGGGCTTTGACATTTAATTAATTCAAAAGTAACATCCTTGCTCCAATTTACCATTGCGTAACTTATAACTTGGTGGAAATAACCTCGTAAACCTGAGAATAATAGTACTCTTCGCTGAATACCGCAATGGCATCAGAAAAAAACCGTGAAAAGATAACGCTTAGGACAGCTCACGTGCATTATCCTTGAACAGGTTGTTGCATCATAAATGGTTATACTAGAGAAACAAACGAAACTGCCGACTATCTTGATGACATAGAACCCTCAGAAGCACGAATTAAAGAAAACAGCCTCGTACATGACAGATTTTCATAAATTTAACTCACAATTTTTTTTATATTTTCAAGCGTATCTTGGCAAGAAGAAAACCTAAAAAAAACATCGAAACGTGATCAATTTAATTGGCCATGCAAACGTTAGGAAGCAATAGAAAATTTTATTACACCAAAAGTATTCCTGTTCGAAGAAAGTGAAGCTCTCTAAGCATCTAAACAATTTCCAACTTCAAGCTCTTTTTTTCTTTTTGATACCACAGTAGCGTACGAGGAATTGGAATTCTCTTTCTCCGTAAAATACAGATGTTTTTTTTAATTAGTGAATAGTGATTAAATTCATAAATTTTAAAAGATGAAAAGCTGAAAGTACAAAGATCATCTGTAACGCCAACGGTGGTCCATCAGTTGTTATCAATGTTAGCGGAAAATGAAACTGAAAAGAAAGTTCACCGAAAGTTCCACGTGTCTTTCGCTTGGCAAGCAAATGCACAAAACTCTGCCATGCATCTTTTTGGTAGATCGTGGGGTATTTATGTCAGCTTTAAACTAGGAATGCCCCGAATAATCGGCTTGGCGAAAATAACCTCGTAAACCGGTCGCTGTGGCGGTGGGGTAGCGTCCCTGCCTGCCAACCCAGAGGTCGTGTGTTCGATTGCCGACAAGGTGGGTTTTCCTCCAACTAGGGCTTGCCTGTTTGTAATTGGCTTTGATGTATGCACAGGGGTTAGGAGGAAGAAGGGATTATAAAGTCTCAATCTCGGTCCAATAACGTCGTTAAATAAATAAAAATAGATGAATAACTAATTTTCACGACAATACTTCATGGACAAAAGAAATAGAGTTATGCACTGAAAGTGATGATAAATTGGGAATAAAACTGGTAGATACTAGTTTTTTTTACCGTTGAAGATATTATTTTCTCTTCAAGGGTCATTACAAAGGCAAAGAACAAATTAATCCAGGATTACCAACACCACCAACGTGAAGCCTATAATGACGACTTAAAAAACCTAATAGAAAAGAAAAAGTCGTCATTTTCTGGATAAAGCGAAATAGGCCATTTCCACAAGGATTCATTTTAAAGTTTTCTTGAGGATTATTAAATGAACTCAGGATTATTAATGCAATTAGGGTATCTGTTATTCATGTAATAAAATATTGAGCACGTTTATACAAGAAAACGATAAACTACATACAACAGATTATCTAATTATAAATATGATAAATATTTGAGCTCATAACCATAAGAAAACGATAAGCTACCATTAACAGATCGTTTAAAAAAATCTCATTTCAGCATCTATATTACAGTAGGTATACGTTCACGCAGGTACTTCTCTGAAAAAGTGAATAGTATCAAGACGGTTCTAATTATCACTACATGCATCGCAAAACAAGTTAGCACTTTGGCATGAATTTTCTGCTCAATCACAGTCAATTATGACGTTGCTGCTAATAATTTAGAAAATATTGCCTGACTGGTTTTATTATTCACACATCTCTCTACGGTATGTTATGTTAAGGTTAACGATCACTGAATAATTACTTTTCATATATATCTCAGGCGACGCGCTGTTCGCATTTTATTGTTTTCATGAAGAATCTACAAATAACGAGAATCTGATGAATAAAATGATGATTTCGTTTGTTAAAGAGGTCCGGGTTAACTACTTAACGAATAAGAAATAAGACTTGGGCATTAGTCAGATGCTAACAACGTCGGGAAGTTGAGCAGTCTCGTTTGCTATTGTGGATAGATTACATTAACTCAGAATATTAGCCCAAACACAACAATGAACATTAAGAAGAAATTGCGTTAAATTATATTTTTGCAACATAAAATGTTTAGAATTTGATGAACTATATCACTTCATATTCAACTTATTAAATGCCAAAATTGGAATACCCTGTTCAACGGAGAGTTTTTTTATTTCTGAGCAAGGTAATGCAATTACAAAACTACCTCTCGCCTTTCCAGAATATAAATTTTCTCCAATTAGTGAAGAAAAGAAAAAATATTACGCATTAATATTTATTTTTAAAACAGGAGAACAACGGTCTACCGTTTTCCTTTCACCCAGCGTAGGATTCGGGTCATAATTTGCTGAGTAAAATACGACCACTCGTAGAAATGCTTCTCTTTCCAACGCAGAACTTCCGAAGAGAAAATAAAGTGGATGGCATGTGCTTTTCCCCAGGCACGTTTAAATCGCCGATGATCCAAGAAATGGCCCATTTCCCTGTTCATTAAAACGAGATATCAAACAGAAAAGGGTTCTCGAGTAAGTTAAGGTGTTTCAACTTCCTGGCTTAGAAAATAACACTTAAAAAAAAACCAAAAATCTTCCAAGAAGTAATTTGCTTTTCCGCTTGCAACCCAGCACCATCGCGGACCGTTCACGAGAGATGGTATTACATGAGCCAAGGAATCATCCAGTGTCCGAAATAATGAATTCTAATTCTATAAGAATATAAAGGTGAATCTAAAGAAGAAATCAGATTTTTTCGTTCTAAAATACGTTTCTAAATAATTTGTTCATTTACCGACACTAATGGGCCTTCAAAAACCTTAACGAAAAACAAAGTATCAATAAACTTTCTATTTGACAAAATAATTTATCACGAATTCACAAAGGGCACAAAAATGTTCATCCACACAAATTCGAAATAGAATTCCACCATTCCTAAAAGGAGGAAAGTCTGACTACCCATTAATTTCATGAAAATATTCCGGGATTTTAACTCAAATGCATGTTTCTCACTATCGTTTCATTTACTTTTTCTGCCTCCCTCAGATTCCATGCACCAATTCAATACTTCCAACTTATTTAGCACGAAGTCCATTCGTTTTTATCACTATGCATTTCATTTTTCCATTCGTTCCCAAACCTAAATCTCAAAAGCATCCCATTAACGCTTATCCCATTGCTTTAAATAGCAAGTTTCTGTCCTATACAATACGATCTTATGCACTGACTAATCTTTACTTTGCTTATTCACTCAAGTTCCCTGGTAACTATTTGTATATTTTTTGTAAATCCTTCTCTTTAATAAAAATACATTGTCTGAAAATAAATGTAGAGAAGCAGCAGATGTTAAATTCATTCCATTTTTGCTGTCTACACGTATTAATCTTATTCATTCGTTTGTTAAGATAAAAACCATGAAATGACGTAAATATAATTACTAGAGTACGAATCACAGAATTACTAATAATTAATGAAAAATAAATACTTCAAGGTGAATCAAACTATACTAGTATGAAATAAAATGTATTAACAGTACTTTTCAATATTTCAAAGGCAATACCACTATAGGCCATAAATACGAATCGCGATGATCATTTTACTTGGAAGAAGAAGGAGGAAGATAGTGGTCGATGGAAAGGAGAAAAAGGATACCTATACATGTAGAAGAAGGATGACAGAAAATGTATCTAGGACATAAAATAGGTGAAGGTCAATAGCAATGATGAATAGCATCATCAAGAGTAAATATTTGTGCATCCCAGTCCATTTTATTCAGTGTATCTGTAAAGCATTCTCTAAAAAAATGAGTGGGTACCATTTAAATAATTGCAAAAGAGAAAATCATCAATTCTGGAATCATTATGTGAGATGAATTAGCATGAAAAAAACTTTTTTAAATTATTGGGTTGACTTGAATTAATAAATCATAACCACGAGAAAATCTCCGAAATAACGATCGCGAAAATTTTGATACCTCGTCCACATACTTATCTGCGTTGTTACTCATAATAATGTAACAGAACTGTATGACTAGTGTGAGCTCTCACTGGATTCTACTCTGGAAAATGGAGAGAGCGCATTATTAAGACTGAAAGATACTGCAACCCAGATTCTAAGCCAAGAAGTTGCATGATTCCCCCAAAAAAAACGAAAATCTAAACAGCAAAAGGTCTACCGTGACGAAATACAAGTTGTAGAAGTTTTGCACACAATTATTCGCAAAGAAGAGGAAGGGAACGTAAAATTGGTTGACGCGAGAGGGAGTCCCATTTCAATTGGGTAATTTGACGGACGCTAGCGTAAAATATGGGTCTCAAATTAGCCAGAATAACTAACACCGTGCGATTAGTTGAGGGCACAATGGGTGGAACACCTAAAGAGGGGAAATACGTAGGTTACGTAAGGGAATGTGTGGAAAAAGCGAGGCGAAACAATAAAACGAGGACTAATTGACAACACGACTGCTTCAAGTTGCAACACGTGTTGTGGGTGGGAAGCTAGAGGGAGCACGCGTGTAATTGACTACGCCCGCGCCGTGTTCCTTGAAATTCAACGGAAACGTTTGTGCGTGTGAAAATGCACGGAAACACACGTGAGAAAACCGTTGCGCGGTTCGACAGGATGTCCACTGCGCTCACGTGAAACGAATTCCAAAACGTACACCGCAATTCCCGACCCGGGGGTGGGAATAACTTAGTATGCGAACATTATGGACACAATGAGAACCGAAGCCACCAAAATGACGGTTGCTACGACAGCACAAGTATGGCGGCCGCTGTTAATTTCCAAACTACAAAAAAAACAACATACTACGACCTGCCATTTCCTAATATTGCTCTTTCCTTTTCCCTTTCAAGAAAAATTGGATCCGCATTTCCACGAATCATTATATAATTTGAATTTATCACTCAGGCGAAAATGTCAGCAAACTCCACCATATTTCTGTAATGCTTAAGAGCTTTGAATCGACAGAAAAGATAACAGTGGAGGCAACGCATTAATACTGCTTTAGGAGAATGATGAAGATCAAAGGCCGGATCAGATAATCTACGAAGAGTGGGAAAAGAAAAAAAGCCTTTGAAAAGAAGAAGGTATGGCCTTATTGGGCACATTTTGAGACACGATGGCCTGATGAAGAAAGCCATCGAGAGATAAATTAACGAGAAGAAGCCGGATGAAATAGATGGTAAAAAATAAAAGGGGTCAAATAAAATATACTCATACACATGCACCAGAAATATGAACTTTTTTTACGTTTTTAGGTGCTGCCTTGCTGGCCTTACTCGCCGACTGTTCTAAATGGTAATTTCAGTTATGAAAAAGAGAGGTTAGGAGTTCTTTGACTGAAGACTTTCGCAACGAGTAGCGATTTTTCTGCATAAACTCTTTTCAGGGATATTATCTGGGTTATTGTGAATATTTTTACGACACTAATTTTCGTTTAAATAAGACCTTCCTCAGTAGCTGCCAATTTTCCCACAATGAAGTTAGAATGTAGTCACAGACATGGATAGCAGAATATCCCGAAAAATGTGTATGTATATATATTATATATATATTATATATATATATATATATATATATATATATATATATATATATATATATATATATATACATACACACACAGAGAGAAAACATTGTATCATTCACTTTAATAAATAATGAATTGAGGTGGAAAACTAATAAGGCGAAAGAAGCAAGGTGGAGGACGCAGTGCGAGGATATGAAAAGTTTACAATGGAAGCGCTAAATTGATGCGCTGTATGGGAAGGTAAAAGCACTGTCAAAGAGTTAGAAGGGAAAACTCATGCACACTATCATGGATACGTCAGGAAAATTACTAGCTGTAACAGAAGATATTCAAGAGAAATGGGAATAAAACATATAGAAACATGCGGTAAAAATATTAGGGCCGTAAACTTAGAGTATATGACGTACATGAGGATAGCTAAGTAGGTCCAAGCATAATTGACAGCGAGATAGAAAAAGCATAAAGGGAATTGAAATCAAATGAAGCCATAGGGATGAATGACATTTTCGCTAAACTACTTCAGCGTCTAGGAAAACGTGAGAGTAAGACTTTTTATGGACTAATTCGTACTTTTATGGACTAATGAGGGGAAAATATGAAGATTTCGTCAAGTTAATGTTCCAAATAAGGGAAAAGCAGCCGTATAGAAGGACTAGAGAACATTGTTTCATTTCGCAAGAAGATCAAGTGGTACGGACCAATCAATATAACAGGCGATAAACTATTTATGTAAACATAGATGAAACGGTTGAAGCTTTTAAATAGCGTACGCTGAAGTTCATAAACTAAATATTAATTCCAAAGAAACTGCGGGAGATGCCGCAACGGTAACTTTTAACGGAGTCATCCGCTAATGTGCATTTCAATGCAACAATTTCAGAGAGTAAAAATTATTCGCCTTGACCGGATTTCGAACCCGGATCCCTCGATAGCATAACTGGCTAAAGCACTCGACCGGACATTTGAGGGATCCGGGTTCGAATCCCGGTCAAGGTGAATAATTTTTACTGAAATTGTTGCATTTAAATATTAATTATCTATCACAGAATAGCAAAGCCGATGGAGGAACCGAGAAACGTTGAGCCAATCTTAAAACTGATGATGATGTAGGGTTTTGATAATACTCTCGAATGAATGTGATCTTTTAAGTTACTATGAGATATCACCGGGTTCTAACTATTCTATATTTTTATTTAAACATTGCATCATGACGATATAGAAATATTTTAAATGGCTGTGGAAACATTTTCATAAAATCATAAATTTCATCACTGTGGTTTAATGATGGATTAAACACATTTCTTGATAATTACTGTGTTTCTTTGCATTTATAAAATCATATTTTTCCACTACGACGAAAAACAATTATCGACTTCACCGCAAGTCGCAATGGCAAAGAAATCTTATTACTTAAGTCCGCGTAGTAAATGCTATTAAATCACTCGAATTGAATTAAAACTTCTTTATAGCCAAAAGACGTCTGCCTTCATCAAACAATTGAGTGGGAATCTATTGCTGTTGTTTACGTCACAAACAGTCTTTGACTCACCGCTATCAAAGACGTAGCCTTCACTGCTCCACTCAATTCATCGATACAAAATGACAACGCATTATCTAGATGAATTTGGTTAAAAGAAAATTTTCAAGGTTGTGGAAATAAATCCTTGCAACGTAATTATCCACGAGATATTGACTAATAAAACTCAAATGTTTGCTGCTAAGTCAATTAATCCATAATCAAAAGACAAACTAATAGAATACGAATATACCTTTCATCGGGGATCGGTCCAAACAATCTTTCGTGCAATCCATCGTCAACTATCCATATCTAACACCGTACTAAAATGTTTATTCACTCGTGAAACGGAAAAGCTAATTGCTTTCGTTCCAGCGTCAAAGCAGGTTTGGTTCGCTGTATTACATGTGAGAGAATTTACGTTGTTATGGACTCAATTAAACGTTATTGGATTATTTTGTCATTCTGAATTCATCGAATCAGCATCAACGTCGTTGCCAGCCATCAAGATAAAAATTATTTTCATTGGCTCTCTTTGTGATCCAGGGCTTCTAATGGTCAGGTCCACACTGACCTGGATGCAACGTCATTCAGATGCAACTTAAAGACCCTTTGTCCTGCGGCGATGGCGTCGCACGTCGAGCCTATGACATTTCTATTAACCACGAAATCGCTGCTTTGACGTGCTGAACGGGCCATCTATGTGGAATTTTGATAACTTTATTGCTCTTTGTACGCGAGGCATTTAATTCATGGCTGTTGCAACTTTAATAATGATTTTACGCGGGAATAAAATTATTATCACCAGCACACAATGCAAAAATAAATATAATCCCTAAAGAGTGGCATTTTAAAATCTGAAAGAAATATAATTTTCTAACATTTTCCTAAAAAGAAAGTTGAAAATCATGTTAAATTTGAAAAAAAAACTCGATTTCATATAGAGACCTCAACGCGTTCTGCATTCGATAATTTTATGCTCGGGGAACAGCAGGCATTAAAAAAAATATTGTCGGGAATATAATATAGATTCACTTTGAATTTTATTGAAGACACCAAAGGGGAAGGAGGAAAGGAGGACGGACTCCATTCCTCCTTCAGTAGGATACACCCCTTGCATAGAACGAACGAACCTACGTAAATAGATCACAAAATAATTTTACGGTAATTTTAAAACTTCCTATTTCTCCCTTGTGACATTTCATGACAGCACCTAAAACTTCTCGCTTAATAAATGGGCTATCCCCCTAATTTTGACTTCAGAAAGGATTGACATTGCAAATATTTCACGAGACTTCAAACCTGTTCTTCCCTTCCCTTGACAACTCTCGTCGCTCCAGGGCAATCCCCATTCTATGGGTTTGATGTTATTTATTGGCTGACCTGGTTGGCCTCGTGATTAACGTACTTGTCGACGACCCACCACCAGCATTATCAAAGCGGACAGAGAACTTCAATTTTTTTGGGGGTGTTTTGAGGAAAATGGACAAAGTAGTGAGGCCATCATAAGAAGAATTGCGGGCATGTGCTTTCACAAAGATGACAGGGTTGAAAGGCCCTGTTCGTTATTTCGCAAAATCTTTAGTTAGTACTAGTGTTCATGGGGAACACACATCTACAGCTACACAATATTTTCGGGGGTTGAGAGCAAGAACTTGGGGGGCAGCATGACTTAATAAGGCTCCGTAAATTGATCATGGAGGCCAGCGTAGATTAGACGCTTTTCAGATGTGATTGCGTAGGATCATAGAAAAAAAAATAAAAAAAAGAAAAAAAATCAAGGAAATAGTAATGGAGGTGGTCGAGAAACGCTCTGATCGTACGGGGGATTAATTCGCAGGTTGCTGGGATAATTACGAAAATAACAGGAAACATGGTTCCATGGAATACAGAGTGAAAATTGAATGATGAAGAATGTGATCGAAGGGACTATGCTTTAAAAGCGGGGATGAGGAAGGAAAAGATGAACCTTTTTGACCAGAACAAAAGGAGATGGAAAATATACTGAGTTAGAAAGCAGTTAATATATTATAAAGTGCGGTGTCAAGTTACATAGTTTCGCTTTAGCCTGGGTTTAGACGTTAGTAGCTCTAGGGCTGATACAAAAGTTGTGGGTTCATATCCAAACTGAGAACATGGATGTTACGTCATGATATCACATTTTCTTTCACCCGTAGTCACATTGCATGGGTTTTCCGCCTGTGGAGTCACAATATAGCCAAATAATTACCACCATAATTTTAATTTTCTGAGATTTAGATTAACTTATCGTGGTACGAAATTGAGCTATGGATTACAAAGCGGAGCCAACGTTGCACTTAGCGCCACAGCTATTTGTATAGAAATGAATTATCCGGTAAAATGATTTAAATTGATAGATTATAAAGGGAACTTAGTAACTTAACAACGTCAAATTAATAATTTAAGAATGAATCAAGTTATACCGTTGATAAAAACAATTCATTTTTACGTCCAATATGGCTACACGCGCTCAGATGACCGTTATTTTAATCAAACGCTTTAGTTCGCAACTAGTTCTTGTTTATTTTCGTAATTTCTCAGACGTTGAGTATATTCCCACATTAAATTGTAAACTTTTCCACACTCAATTCTAATAACCTTACGGAAAACCCTTACGGCCTTCAACTACAGCTGCGGTTGTCAAGAGAACGGATTCACGGCAACCATTACGCCAACATTACGAGAAAGGCGGAGTCACGTCATCATCTTGCGAATGCGGATCGAGAGGCGATATCTAGGCACACACTCACACTCGCAGAAACTTCTAGGAGAAAGGAGAAGTCTGGAGGGAGGGTGTGGGAAGGTTGCGGGTGACGGTGGGCACACAGGTGAAAGGGGTCGCTCCAGAGACGTTGGGGTTGGGAGAGGAATGATTCACGCTCGCAAGAGCAGACGGCCTTGCATCCATTCTCCTCTATTCCCAGGGGAGTGCTCGAGGTGGCCACCGAAGCAACAGCCTCATCTCCCCGACCGACGAGGAAACAAACATCCCAGTGCTCGATTGAAGGGGAGAAGGCCGGTGGGTGAAGCCAGACGGGGGGTGGGGAGAAGGAAGATTATGATGGTGATGCTACCGGAGATATAGGTGGGGCCGCAGTGAATGGACGGCACTGGAGGAGAGTGAATTGGGATAGGGGGTGGTGATGAGGAACATTGCTCGGTAAGGAAAAAATACCTCCCTAAACACAAAGAGGTGCATCTCAAGGTCTGAGGCCATTCTCGAGGACGAGGAGCAAAAAATAACACTAAGTATGGAAAAGGGAATCGACATTTAATAAAACTTAAAGGAATGAAACACAGGTTTCAAAACAACTATTCATCTTATAATAATGCGAACAACAATGAAGTGAAAGCAGCGCCAACGCAAAACCTTGCAGCGCTTTCTAACAAGGTTGCTGTAATCACTGTTACGGTAGCCACGTGTAAATACGAAAAAAAATATCATAACATCATGTGACGTACACTCCATACTATATATCAGTAATTTAAAACGAGTGTTGACTAACTGCTTTCAATTGAAAAATATAAATTATTAATGCCTTCATGTGATGCTATAATACAGAACTAATGTTATAGTTGCTATCGCAATTACAAAACTGTTACCCGATTTATAATCAGTAATTGTTAGATCACACGAACATAAAATGCATAATAATCTTTATTTAAAATCAATGATAATTACATGATCCTTAAATTTGTAAAGAGAAGTAATATGCAGTGCATAGATTGTCATCACTTATTAAACAAAGTTGATGCTATCACAATCACAACTCTTGCTACGCGTTTTCCAGCGATTTTAATATTTGATGATTGACTATAAAATAAATCCTTACTTTTATGAAAGAATGATATGTTTCCCCATAAGCCTGTGAACGAAAATTTCGAACGATACCTTAATTACGGGAAATAATGAGTTGTTCAAAAGCAAAAAAGGAAAAGAAAATAATTCCTGCGAAAATAATGTGTTATGTTCATGATAATGAGATTTTACATGATAGTGTATTTATCGAAAATACCTCCAGGATAATTAACTTCACTCAAACGAAAAACTGGTAATATCATCATCCTACTTTAATCTCAAACAAAGCAACTAATGAGGTAATGGAAATTTTTTTCCCATTATACCGGAATCAAAAACTGAACTAATTATTCCGATACCTTCAGGATCTACCCACAGATTTTCTAGCTCGTCCTGGTGGAGAGTGATGAGCAAATATTAGCAAATAGGATCAGTACGTTGGCTAACACGCATAAGAGATTTATAAAAATTGACCAGCTTGCAAATGGTTGAAAAAATCGGTAATTAGCATACTAAGGTAAGAAAAAATAAAATATAAGCTGGAGATAAGGGAAATTAGATCGGTCCTACGCGGAAAACCTTTCCCTCGAACCGGTCTTATTTTCTATACGGCTGTTTTCGATAATCCCGCCAATGACTTCATATAGTGCGGTGGCAGGCTTCTGTTGCTCCGCACCCATCGAGGTGGTTGGAAAGAGAAAGAACCATTTCCGTCGGACGTCACACTTCGAAAGAACTCCGCAGATTAAGTCGTCCGAAGTTTTTTGATTGAACTGTGCATTCCTTCACGCTTTAAAAAAAAGCTGGAGATCTCCAAAAAATAAATAATGGAGGTGCCTCTCTCGACCTTTATAAAGCAAGATTTTGAGTATGCCCCAATGTACCATTTATCTTTTTCGCGGAATACCGTCGCCGAGGAATGGATAAAATACCTGCGAGAGCGCACACCTTTTCACGAGCCTCGCGACGAAAGAGAATAAAAAGCGCAGCCTCGCGCACGACTGAGGAATTCACGAAGGCATCTTAATTGAGGGTGGGAGTGAGTGAGTTAACTCCTCGCTTCGAACCGAACCTGATTCACACACGCGTCCCTCCAAGGCAACGTTGTCCGACCTTCATCTTCTTTCCGACACCACTCCCTTTTGACGCGAAGCCCTGACTTCCGCGAGCCGGCGAGAAGTCTCAAAAGCAAAAAGGCCTCTTCTGCTGGAGGAACAATCACACACGAGAGGCGGGCTCATGAATCGTCATCTCCAAAGGAATGTGTTTCGGAGACTCGGCGTTGAGTCGTTGATTTTAGGGAATGCCATCGAGGAAAACAAAAAAATCTCTCGCTCCTTCCGTCGGCGCAAAACTGAATCATTTCATCGCGCCGCCTCATTGTCTCCACGTTGGCTGCGTGGGGACGACGAGGCGGCGCGTGTAATATTTCGAAAAGGAGGTCCAGTGGCAACAAAAGATTCCCTATGGCGGGAACCTTCCTTATAGATAAGGAAATGCGGCGCTAAACTACCGCTCCTGAGTAATTCTGGATATTGTGAGATCGAACGCCGGTGAGCAAACAGAAGCATTTTCGACTGTTTGGACGCCGCATTCTTAAGTTAGGAGGTACAAATAAGAAGAATTGAAGGGTGAAAACTGCGACCAGAGGATACTACATGCCTCTACTCGCAATTAACAGAGGAACAGATAAATGCATTGTACTGCCACGTGCCAGCAGCATATGACACATTTCTGGAAGCGAGAAAATGCCGCAGCATACTACGGGGGAAAATATTCTACCCTTCGAATGAGATTGGTGGCTTGTGCTAATGAAGGAGCACATTACATTTCGCAAGTGGTTTTGTTCTCTTGGGAGGTAACCTAACACCCCCCGCCACACTCCCTTTCGGCGGCTTGCAGGGTATTTTGTGGACTTAGATCTTAAGATTGGTGATATTCAAATATGATAGGTTAGAGAGATATTATTTACAGTTAAAGCGAGAAAGCATCTAGCCCTATTGTGAAATTAACAATCTTTTACTTTTATAAATTTTCATGTTTCGATATAAAAATAGGTAGCTAGACTGTGAAGGACATTTTAAATGTTTACTCTCTCTCGATTACTCAATAACAAACTAATCTGCATTTGAATAAGCCGAAATAAACCATTACTGATGTTCTTCCTTTACGTAAAGGTGTTTTCGGAGGAAGAGGGATTTTTGCCATTTTCAATTACTTCTTAAAAATAAGATGAGATCATTAATGTTGTGAACATTCGATTGTAATAACTAAACATAGGATTTCAAAATTCTGATACACAAAGAGACTCGGGCGCGGGTAGAGAAAGTTCAGTGTACGGTACAATTTTTAATTACGAATTTGATCATCTAAATAATCACTAATCGACCCGCCGGTTGGCTGGATCATTGAGGGTAGAGGTCATAGGGCGTGTAAAACTGACACATCAGGGTATGGTGGGGACAGGTTCTTTCCCTGTGGCACCAGTGATTTCCCAGGGAGAACTGGTACCGGAAAAAAAACACATTGGGCGAAGCTAAGGGTGCCCACATGTCTCACCCGGAATCGAATCCGATCAGCCACCCAGTCGGTAACCCAACGCTCTACCCACTGGACTACCACGCCACTTAAACTCATAAAAAAATAAAAATATAACAGCGGGCAATGCAAGAACAAAAAACTAAAATAGCGTCCAGAAAGTACGGCATTAAGACCGAAAGAGAGTACGGTATTAAGATATGAGTAATAAATGATTACTATCCAGGAAAGGAGATTAACTAACGCCTGGGCACATTTCCACTGCATAATACAAAAATGTTCGCCTATCTATTTTTCGTGTTTATATTTCCACTAACCTTTCCTCTCTTCTCTGATTGAGCAAAGGCTATTCGACAGAGGGGGCGTATTCCAGCGTTCGATCGTCTTGAAATACGGAATCAAGTTCAAGGTAACGTATGAACCATTACATGCATATTCAGTCGAAAGGCATTAGCCATTTTGGTCCCATTCTCTCTGTTCTCCGTCTAAGCTTTTTTTTCTCCCATAACGAAATGGAAATCAACAACCTTCATCAAAAAATAGGCAACGAACTGCATCCTCACGAGAGGGTCTCCATTTAAGGAAGAACTCATTACACCTCCGAGTGAGTTATTATCATTTTGCCGCCGAGGGCAACTTAATCGCGGTAGCGATGTCGGAGCCGTGAACGACCGAGCGAACGGCTATATTTTCCAGCATCCACCGCTACACGGAACTTTGACCAGAGGATTAGGTAGAGAGGGAGTTTTAGGGGTGGATCAAGCCCGCCTTGCCTTATACAGGGTGCGGCAACATAACGTCCTTTTTTAAAGGAGTTTTGCTTTTGAAAAAAAAGAAGTTATGTTGCCACACGCTATATTACAAAATTTTTAAAGGTTAAAGAGAAAATATACCATCGTCTATTGTTTTGGAGACTAAAAATGCAACAAACAAATTGCCAAAAACATTACGCGAATAATAATTGTCGAATTATTATTATTAATTGTCAACCTTTGTTTTAAGCTCGGTACAAGCACGTAAAGTTGCATTCTTTTTTTTGATGTCGACCGCAAATTCCTCACTCCCGCTAAAAATAGGCCGTTTTGAGAGTCATTTTATTTATTTCTCATCGGAATACGTTGCTATTAAGTTATGTTTAATTCTGCAATTAAATAAAACAGCGAGTGAAGATTAAAGTTTTTCAAAACATACTCTATGCAATTTACCTACAATTGCTATGTGCGAAATAGGGAAATAGGCAATACCAACGGTCTAACACCACATTCAATTGTTCGTCTCCAAGGAAAAATGGCAAATGCGTCACTGACTGGGACAGCGAGAGGGAGAGAGTGATAATTTATGGTCCCTTTCGATTATAATACTGTCTGGACGAGAGAGGAGAGAAAATAATGGGAACGTGGGTGATTCCAAGTGAAGGGTTTGCGGGAAAAAGAAAGGAAAGCCCTGCGCGCCGCGTCCCTGTAAATGCGATCGCGCTTTCCATCCTTTGTGATTCATAAATTAGAAAGGAGCGAGGCGAGGCGGAGGACACTACGCACGCCCACATAAACACACACACACACACGCAGCACCCACACACAGGAACACGCACCAAGGGTTTTCCTTTGAAGGGCGCCCGTTGGAAACGGTTCCTCTTCTGCCCTCTCGCTCTCCGCCATCATTCCTCCTTCACCTTCAGGCTCTCACTTTCATCAACCCTCTTTTTTACCATAAACGGAGGAAAGGGCAGGTATGTCACAGTTATCATAATGCGTCAGTCGCTCTGAGTCAACCTCGGTGCACTTGCGTGTGAACGTCAATGCATCCTACGGCCGAGGATTCACAATAATTAGAGCAAGGAGGATTTGAGGAGGATCCATTCGCTTTCTTCACACAAAAACGAGCCCCTAGCGACCCGACGGTAATAGGGGCGTTGGGGCACTAGGAATGAAAATATAATGGGATAAGTCTGTAAACAGGGAAAATTGGGGCTTGATTGTTGGTGTGTACGTAACTCTTTTATTGGAGAAAAAACCCAAAGGCGATATACCTCATATACATGATTATCTGGGGACTCGAATTTTCATCACAGCCACAAGGCCCATCACTACAAGAAGTAGAATAAGTTACAGACACAAACGCATAACCAAAGTACCAAAACATAATCTTCATTCTTGAAAAGAGGGAGAGCCAGCAACGCAAAAGCTAGGAACCAAGACGAAAGTTTTACTGTTTAATATACTGTGAGAGATAGTTAAATGGCGAACCTAGAAAAGCTATCACACAATGCCGCGGTTCTCTCGGCAACCAAACAGCGCTGCTCTTAATCAACCGGTGTTAGTCCAACGTAACATTACTCTGATGACCGGTTTTATACTGTCTTGATAATAACAATAATTTGCTCGTGTAGAAATTTACATACAAATGTTGCAAACGATTTTACAATAAAGATTAAACAATTGTTAGAGAACGTGGGCATACTAACCGTAGAAAAGCTGTCCTAAAGTTAAAAGAGTATTTTGAATGTCGTTTTGCATTTAACTAGAGATTGTAAGACTAATTTTTTGCTTAAACCGTAGGATAACCTTGAGTTTAAGCCAAAAATTAATTCAACATCCTTAAAAATCCTTAAAGTCTGCATATCAAATAATTATTTGTCAGCTCCATTTGTTTTCTACTTCCGTTCATCCGTCTAAAATGTACTCTCTTTCCCTCGTTTTACCTCGAATACCAAACAGTCTCTCCTCTATCGCTGTAGGGTAATTGTTTTAGATAATTATACTTAACGAACAAGCAAATATTTACCTAAACCAGACATCGTTTTCTCATGCACCGCAGGGCATGAGTGAAGGGTACAGCGAGTGAAGACGCACTACAAAATGAAATTCATGGAGAACAGCGTACGTAACATATCTAAGCTCGCAGATTCAAGAGAGAAAGAAAGAAAATAATTATTCTTGGAAGATTTTCTTGCCTATTCCGATGCAAGAAAAACATACTTCTATAGAAACAAAACGTCTTTACATTTCCAATATCGAGAAATGGCGATTGATTAAAGAGTTGTCTTATGCAATGATTTTATTGGAGGACGATGGATTGCTAACGGTGGCTGTTTCGTCGATAAAACAATGAAATGCGATAGCATATCTAGAAAAAATATATGTAAATGCATTTTTAAAATTGAAATACTGCATGGTAAGTGAAATTTTCACAGCACAAATATAATTTGAAACGATACAAAACTTGTTTTCTGGATGAATACACATACACACAGAAAAGAATGAATACTTAATTTTTGTATTAAAACTAGGATATATTCCAATCAGGAAGACCAACGGTAAAATTTTCAAAATAGATTCGCAATGCACTTCGCACTATTCGGGCAAAAAACAAATTACACAGTATGTTGTTTCGTCAACGTGCAATGCAAAGAAACTAAGATATTGATCGCGTGTAATGTAATACGCTCTTTTTCCAGCATCAAGGAGTAATCACGGTTTTGCAAAATTTGCTCCTTTTTTTATTTGCAACCTGCGCTGAGGACATTACTGAAAATTAAGTGTGCACCTTAGGGAAAAGATGGGACACGTTAACTCCCTTTTCCGATGCCACACTTACGACACCACCTGGATTTTTTACCCAATTCGCTCCCATTTGGGACCTCGAAGAGAATCCAAAATGGAGGGATAAGGCCCAAGGGGGCGGTGGACGTTTCCGCTCACCACCCTCCTACTTAAAGACGTGTTTGCCGAAATTTATCGGTCGCTTACAACAAGGGACTACCACAATTTCGCATCCTTGTTTACCCTCGGGAAGGAAACGTTCCCATATATCTTGCCGAATCACTACCTCTATTGCCTCTAACTAAGAGATCCTCCTTCCGACCTGTGCGCCTTTGATGAATACTCCCCGCGAGGGCGATAAATTATCCAGAAGTGTAACTCGTTGTCTCGATAATCAAGCCAATAAGAGCTACGTGTGTAATTTAATATTTGTATAAAGTAAATACATTCTAAGTTAGAACCGATTGTAAAAGTATAACACAATTAACGAAAATTTTAACTTTAAAACCAATTTCCTCGCATGTATGAAATCTTCAGGTATGTATCTTAAATTGAATAATTGAATTGATACTAAAAATTTTAAGCTTTCAACTATAAAACATTAAACGAAGGCAGATAAAGTACGACTGGTTTCAAAGTATCACCAGTTATGACAAAGGATATCTTTGCGGTTAAATTGGCAATCTTAAATGTTATCAATCTGATTGTATAACAATTTATATTTATGTTTTTCAACTTTAACTATTTTAAAAATGCAGTAGTAACTTCATGCTTTAATTTTACTGAATCAGGCTGATGTAGTGTACTCACATTGGCAAATAATAATTAGTATGCTTCACTTTTCAAGCAAACGCTAACGATGCCACTTCGTAATTCACTGAGTAAACGTCATGAGGTGCAAATAAAAATGGCTCCTATTTTCTTTGCAACTAGTGTTTCTTTTTATTTTTTAACTGATGAGTAGTAATTGTGTCAAGACAAGTCTGGTAGGCATATTTAAAAAAGAAATGTGATTTATTTCAACCCACGATAAAAAATTTTACTTTATCAAATATTAGCTCATAAGGGGTATAAGTTAATACAGTCAAGAGAAAAAATTAATTTTATTTCACTGTGTTCTCGGTAGTAGTAGTTTTGATGGGAGGCGACCGACAGCTAAGGTCATTTGCGCCATAGGGGAAGGACAGGAAAGGATGAAGGGTGGAGAGAAACCCGGCGTCGGCATTAGCCTACTCTTTACGAAAGGCGCCAAGGGGTCCGCGGCTTAACGTCCCATCCGACGGACGGCGTACTCACTCAAAGTGCCCTCCACAAAGCACCTCAAGTAGGGATCGAGATACCTCTGAAAAATATTCAACACCGCCGGGATTTGAACCCACGCCCTCAGGGTGGGAAGCCAGTACGTTAGCCCCCGCACCATCTCGATCCCCACTGTGTTCTCATCTTAAGCATTTGTTTAACTACGACTTTCATCTTGATTTGAAGCAACAAAGTGATACGCATCAAAGTAAAATGCTGTGATTCCTTGGCGAAATAAAGGAGCGCTAGCCTTTAACCAATTTTTACATATTTCCGGTAATTAAACAGTTAAGTTCAAAACAAGTAAAACATTCGCAAACAGAATTACCACATGATTCAGATGGCGTACATTTCTCTAATGTACATTAGATATCTTTATCTATTCACGTGGTGTCATCCGTTGAGGAGTTATCGAATTCTAACTAAAGTTATCATGCGGTAAAAAATAAATCCGCCATAGTTCATTTCGGCCGCATCACCATATCACCATTTATGTACTTTTGTTTGATAAATTACTTAAAAAATTCTTTAATTACCAAAATAGAGAGTGAAACATTTGAATGATAGAACCAGGGCGGACTGAAAATGGGCAAAGGATTGGACCAGGAATCACAAAAGTAAAGAAAGGAAAAATGTACCATTGAATCCGCGGCGAAAACCCAAGCGTTACAATGATAGTGAAACGGTTAAACCGGGTATTACATAAACGGAGAAAAAAAGTTTAGCGATAAGAGTATAGTTTGATTGTAAAAAAAACACCGAAAAAACGAATGCCAAAACAGATATTATAAATATATATACTCGCAGGATTGACCTTATTTTAGAATTTATATTGTATTATTAGCGAAAACACCAATTTATAAAAATTTCAATGGTACCCAAACGTTTTTACCAAACAAATATACATACAGAGCGTACTAAATTTAATGTAAAATATTCTGAGACGAAGATGATATAAAATCTCTATCACTTCTCAAAATACAAAACACACTTATATATACTTACCATCACCTACCGAACCGACCTTCGGGTTGATTACTGTGTTTATGGTTTTTATGCCTACCAAACTATGACAGTACTGAAAGAAGAATGTGACCTAATAAAAGAATTTTGGTTTAGACTGTCCTCTGGATGAGACCAGCATTAACCTCGACTAACTTCATTTTCTTTACATAACCCTTCTTCCACGCAATTAAACATTTCATGTCCTAATAAAATTTGGACTGCACCAATATTTCACTTCATTTAATTTGGGACGCATGGATATCTCTCGTGGAGTGTGACTGACATGCAAACACTATCAATGAAATTAAGCATCCATTCCCGCGTCGGAACTGAAATCGCTCTATCTCTTGCTCATCTGAGAAGAGCATTCATCCTTCAATTTTAGCCTTTTCAATTCGTTTACTTAATATACAATAAGGTAAGTAATAAACGGAATTGATGAAATCTTGATATTTCTTTATTAGTTTAAGGGGGGGGGGATACCTCAATGTTTGGTAATATTAGGATGCACAAAAATCTGAATTTGCTGATTACACTTACCCACCCCCTCCCTCACCTCCCATTAGGCCCTAACGTAGATAATATCCGAAAGTGATCATCGTCTAACTACCGCTGCGGTGAATACGCCGACAAAAAAATGTGGAGCGGTGTTAACTAATTTAATATGTGACAAAAAAACCAAGGACACGAAGGTACCCACACACATGGTTACCAACGCATAAGGGTAAAATAAACAATCTTTCGGGTCCATCAGTCCCCCTCACCTTGGGAGGCTAGAGATGGGATCTGTAAAACGGGGTTAGAGGTGGAATGTAGAGACGAGGAGGGAGAGGACCCGTCGGAGCGCGACCCTAGAGATACGCGCCGCGAACAACACATTTCGCGCTGAGTTAGAAAAGTATACGCGGCAATTCCGCGGACGTCCCGGGCGTAATTTCCAGCCGAGAGAGAGAGAGAGAAAGGAGTGGGTTGGAGAGGGAATGAGAAAAGATGCGTGCTTTAGTTTCGTTCCTCCTCCAGCAAACGAGCAGGTCGACCAAAAAATAAAAGACAATGACAAGGGAGAGTAGGAGGTGGAGGAGTGAAACAATATGACAGAAATCCATTAACGCAAAGCATACAGCGAGTGAACACAAGGGCACCCACGCGAACCCACCCACACACACACACACAAACACACACACACGCACACAAACGAACGCACACGAAACGGACGAACACGAAGCTTTAATATTTCTCGCGCAAACGCGAGCAAAAAAAATAAATATGGCCGCTGGGATTTTGTCGTTGGGGGAGGGGGAAAAATGTAGTAGAGTAAAAGAAAACGGGAGAAAGAAGAGAGAGAGACACGGGTGGGGCGGCAATGCCATTTCTACGCCATAATTGCCACACGCCCCATTTCGTGGGCTCAACACCCGGGAACGCTCCGCTTCTCCCTCTCTCCTACACGAGATGCAATCGGGAACGGGGCGTGGGGTAACGGGGGGTTGTGGCGCGCGAGAACTGAATCAGCGCCCAGGGGCATTATTAATAACAACAGTGGAGCATATAAGCGCGGAGGAACATGATAATCCACGTTATATTTTTTTCGCCGCATTTCGTCTCTGATAGTCCGCGCTGGTGTGGTCAACGATGGTCAGTCCCACCGATTAATCCCTGGGAAGCTGCCCTCCAAGACTTGGCGCTTCGCCGCGCAGAAATTCGCCATTGGCATAGTACTCACTGCGCTCTTTTGACTGATCACGCCACATCTGAAAACGTTAATCGCCTCCGGAGTCCCTATTGTCCCTTTCTCGAACATAACCCAGATATAAACCTGCTGTGCTCTATGCCTACTATATACCAGTGTATCCATAGACCGTAAATGTGGAGGAAAGATCGCGTATCCATAAACACTTTTGTGGATATCCATAGACCGCAAATGTGGAGGAAAGATTACGTATCCATAAATTTTTTTTTGGATGTCTCGGAAATATGTTGAGGAAACTTACGACTTTGAACTTACTCTTTGGTGATGATTATGTAATGCCAAAACCACCGATAACAAATGATCCGAGTAAAAAAAATCTACCTTAAATGCTTTTAAAATATGCTAAGCGAGATGATTTTAATTTAAAAAGAATGATGTGTAAAAAATACTTGACAGAATGAAAATAAAAATCAAGCTTATTATACCTATTCACGTGGATTAACACAAATGAGAGCAATATTGCTGTAAATTATGACATATAGCACACTGGTATACACCATCCGACATCTTGCACTTCCACGAATACGTGAAAATAGTGACAAAACATTTTTTAAATACTGAAATCCTACACTTCTATCACAAAATTATGATAAAATGGCACCAGCTGATGATATTCGGGGATTTTAACGCGATGCCAATATGTTTTCTCCTAGCGTTTTAAAATCTGATGGGATATACTGCTAGCAAAAGTGAATAAAATTAATTTCTCTAATATTCCTTTTCCATTTTCAGAGATTGGCGTGTTGATTAGGTACTCATTTAACAGATGAGAAAGGGATATTAGAGGGAGACAAATATTTGCATACAAAAGAGAAACAACTGACCGCACGGACTAATGAAGTACTCGTAATCGAAATATGATGAAAACGTCTACAAAAGAGAAGAGTTTCATTTCCATTATTACCAATTTCAATTAAATTTATTTTTTTTAAATTACCAAACTAATCGCTGATAGACATGGGTTCAAATTATTATTGCATGAAAACCGAACATGCGAAGGAAAAAAAGAACAAAAATAACCTTATCTCATGATTCTCAAAGTGAATGGCTCTCTAGGATTTAATGTCATAAATTTTGCATGCAAATTTCCGAATCGTCTTCCCGTTGCAATCACGGGATTTAAATTATGCAGGTACAACACAATTCCTACCACCAGATTTCTGAAAATAGTGAAACCAATCCATAAGAGAAACATTTACATCAAAGATTTCAGCATATAATTTGATAGATTAAATTCGAGAAAATAGCTTCGTCACTATTTTACCCGTAAGTCAACGGATAACAAGCAAACTATTTGCTTCATTTACGATCGCTTACAAATGAATTTAAGTCATATTCAATAGGTAAGTGGGAAAGAATCCTTTGGCCCAAAGAAATTTTCGAAATAACGTTCAAAGTAGTTTATCCCATTCAGAGCGAAATGTTTTTTTAAAAACGCGATCTCATAGGAATCATGCAATTATTTCCCCACGTAGTGATTAATCCATATTCCGTTTCCACCCATTCGATCCTCTTGAACTCCAAGTCGGATGTTTTGATACATTTCCGCAGGCGATCCAAACACGCGTAGGATGAGCACATGATCATTCTTGAGCAAAGTATGCGGTTAGTTCTGATGGGCCTCGAGGATTGAGCTCATACACCTGTCATGCCTAACCTTGACGCGAGGTCGGAGACTGGGCGTCGGGATGTTTCGGTGTGAACCTTCGATCTTTCTGAACATGCGGATCACATTGGCGGGACTAAAGAGACATCTGGCTTTTGGCACATTTTCTTCCTGATATTATCTGCTTATCACTCTTTTTCCTAGGTCTAGGGGACACTCCAAGAGAGAACTCGCAAGTTCCGCCAATGCCCTGTTCACATTTATAGCTTCTTACGGGAGTAACTCCTTATACAGTGACGAGTTAGTAATGTGAACGCCATTTTATGCTCTGCCAGCTGTAACTTTTTACTCTGGTTAGTTTACGCTCGTAATCCACTTACAACTGTAACCCACATACAGCTGTGATTTTGTACGTAACGTACGTGAACGTAAGTAAAATAGAGCCAACAGTTGAAAAACAGCTCCCGTTAGTTCCCACTTGTTGTTTATCGTTTCCAACGGTTAAAATTTTACGGCATGGTGAAGAAAAAATTTCCCGACGATACGGCATAAATTAACAATTCCGATGTCATGATAATGGCCGTGCTTTTCTCTGTGAATAAACCGCAGTATCGACGATTGGGGATAACACCATCTTGAATTACTAGGAATAATGAATGTAACCCGACATATGGGGTTACGCACATAAACATAGCAATAGTATGGACGGATGCGCGTATTGTTTACCAGTATTTAGTAAGGTCATAAAAGATCGTAATGTGGACAAGGCAGTAAAGGCCTAGTATAACTGAACCAACCGATAGCCTTGTACATGACCATTTGGATACATTCACAGCAGAGGTCAGATGTTACAGTAAATCGCCTTGGAAGGAGCCCAGAGAAATATCGTGGCCGCCTCGAATCGGGGTTTCTATTTTCAGTTATCTATGGCGGAATTTCGTCCGTAGGGCACTCTGTTCATTCCGAATGCCCACCCAAAATCGCTTTTCCTTATTGCTAAACTTCATCAAATGGCTCAAACCATTTGTAAAACCATTTATCTAATGCCAAATCACTCAAACCCATTTAAACGACATGCAGAACGGTTTATGCTCAAACGAATACTCTACCCTATTTTTATCCCATGTACTATCACACAGAAATATAACCTCAGACGGAAGTCAAGTAAGCCACTCTTTTAATTAAAAGAAAACTAATGTACCATGCCCAACGGAGAAAAGATATTGGATTTGAAAACAACATTCATCTGCAAAGCAACCTCGCAAGCGCTGACATTATTACGAAACGATTTTCATGTCACTCGTAATACCATTTCTGTAAACGGGGCACCGCCTGGATTCCATATTACGCGAAAAAGCGTAACTACCGTGCTTTCAAAATAGTTCGGTTTCGATAATACTGAGGAAATGCATTCTCCAAAGTTCACGAAACATGCTCCGATCATTTCCGCGACCAGAAAACAAAATTAAAATCACATGTCATTTAGCTACACGAGCGAAGGGGACGGGAAAGCGATATGGCAGAAAACCTCGCTACGCTCGGCTGACGATGTCGGGGGATCAAAATCTCTCGAATAGGGTCATTCATTCGGGACGAAAATCGCAATTTTACGGGCGAATACGATATACGGCATGGAGATATGATTTTCGCATAAAAAATCTGCAATGATCCATTTTCTTCAGAAAACGAAGTTGAGAATGACAAACATGATCACGCCCACTTCTCGCAGCTGTGACGTCAAATCGCACCGCAGGGACAGTGTCCAATGAGCATTGAACTGACGTGCAAGCACGCGGTTGTACATTGTGTGACGTCTGGTACTGCCCCACACGTTTAAACGACACCTACACATTTGGACGTACACAATTGTGGAAGGTGAAACTTTGGTGTCCGACTGGAGAGAGAAATAATAATATATTTTTATACACAATTTTTGTTGAATAAAAAATCCAGTTGTTTATTCTAAATCCATCTAAGAACTGGAATAATGAAATTTACGGGGCGACATCATTGATATTAATCGAAAATATTTCCAAGCCAATAAAAAAACGGAATAATAATAGGCGCACATATGTTTTGGCCACTAAGTGATTATTTCGTAGATAAATGTCACTGAAATACTGGCTGGGTATTCTCTTTCTTCTGCTGTTTTTGGAGTATCTTTGATTTATATTACATTCTAGGCTTTATATCTAGGATTTATATCACATTAATTCGCATACGCTATTTCAACGATTTCACCGTTGCAGAGGTGGAATACGCATGCAAGAAGGAAAAGATGGAAGAAGGAATAGGAGAATTGAAAATGGAAGGAGTTTTACTTAAAAAAATAAGTCGGACGGCAGCGAGTTACATAGAACATACAACTCATTATCCGACGACATACAAAATTGTGGACGAAATAAATTAAAAAATTATATTTTTCGATCGAGTTTCACGTTCGTTAATATTCAGGCGGTATATCAGCATGCAAATGAGCAAAAGTACACTTGCTCCGGAGCGAAATTCGGATATGCTATTGGGATGAGGGGAGACAGTGGGGGTGGGAAAGAATGATAATCCCACTACCTAGAAAACGCCGACGCAGCGGCTCTCGAAGTGAGTTCGCCCGTCTCTATTCTTGAAAGAGCCTCAGCTAGGATAAAGCAATTATTGCGGCTCCAACGGTGAAAAAATTGAAACGGAAAATTAATGGGACGGAGAAAGTATTTCTTGTGGTTACCAGCAACGTGAACTGATGTTTTTCCTCTTTTCGCCTTCAGCTCTAACAGTATACATATTTTTGATGGCACGTGCCCTCCTCACAACATAAGTTCATGGAAGTTAAATTTATTCACATATTACAGGGTGCAGCACTTAAATCCTAACAGACACGCGTGTCCTGGAGTGAAAGTTCCTCGCCGGGTTGGCAAAACCTTCCCCAGACCTCTCCGAAGCATTATACTTAGCCACAATATCGTAAACAGAGTATCTGGGGTACCAGAAGAATCGAACTACAGTATTTCAATGGGCGAATACCCAGCGCAAACACTCTCGATAATAGCGGCTCTTCGATTGTACTCCGCACGTGTACATAACATCTCGGCCATTTTGACGTTATGACTGTTTACTAGATGCCTATAGCTTTGGAGAACGCCAATCGCGACCTCAAGTGGAACTACGATATGGCGGGATATTTGAATTGAAATTTGTGCGGATTTAAGCATCGCACCCTATCTATACAGGAGAATTATGAGCAATTCGCGAATAAGTATAAATGTCAACTAAAGGTGGTAGACACGGGATTACTGAGGAATGTATCAGGTACAAATTGGAGAGGGAGGGCGATGCACGGAGTGGGTCATAACAAACGTGATTGGGACGGATCGGTAACAGACAAGTATGAAAGATATGTGCTTCGGCGATCACGTCCTATTAAAAGAATTAGGGAGAGTGGAATAGTCAAATGTATAGATAATAGAATGGTTTGAGAGGAAGCGGTTGACCAAGAAATTTGAAAATCTCAAGAATAGGACAATGAACGAAACAAAGTGTGAATGGGAAACAATGAATGAATGAAAGAGACGAATGAAATATCTAAGGAAATAGTGGGACGGAAAAAATATCATGAGGAAGTTGAGTTTACTTCAACAACTTAAAAATCAGGTATTTTCCTTTGCCTTCCACACAAGAGAACGGCGTGAAGGGTATATGTATGCATCGCATTTAAGGTAAAAAGAATACATTGCGTTGGGACCTCATAGCTGCCGGGTACGTTCCGAGTGAAAATTTTGATGATCCAAAATTAGGGCTGGAAACGTACACAACCTTGCAACTCTCTCTTCATGCCTCAATCTCCCTAATTGGAACCTTATGTTCCTAAACTACTTTCCAAATATGCATTTCAAATCTGCTTTAAACTGAATTTTTTTCGGAAAAATAAGCATTTCTGAGAATTTTTCAACTGAAAATACATACACTCCGTGACATTAATGAAATAAAAAAATGATATGCACAGAATAAAACTTGCTAAAAAAATTGAGCTAAAAGATGGACAACAAACGGGCATTTGAATTTTAGTACGATGCCAGTGACTACGCCATCAAGTGATTGCGACCTTTCAAAAGCATACGAAGTGGGCACTCATACAAATTACTCATCTCGCATATGCTATTACTTTAGGTCAAACTTAATAAAGTGACTTAGACGGAGGAATTTCCAAGCTTTATATTTTAAAAATCGACGTAAGGAGTAAAAAATAAATGCAGTTTCCTCCCGTTTTCCATCGCTGATTTGGGATCTGGTGAACTGCAGATTCATGCACGGAAAGTATTAAATCCATTTACGATCCTGATTGTGCATCAAACAAAATAAACACTTTTCATTCGCTTCGATCACAAGATTCTAATGAAATACGTGTAGAATGAGGTGAATAATTTCTCGTTGCCGAAAGTCAAAGCAGTGATTTGAGTTATGTGACATTTTTATTTGACGTCATCCTTATCGATCGAGAAAATTGATTATGGCGGTCTAAGGCCAAAATCTAAAGCTACGACATTTTGTTTCATGCGCTTCGCTTTATGGATTCACGCGAGACAAAGGAAAATGACAAAAAAAGAGCCGAACGAGACTTCCTCCGTCCTGCACAACGTGAAATCCAATTTTCCGATACTCCGAATTTGGGGTAGAAAAAGTATTTCGGCCGAAAGGATGTTGCATCAAATGTTTCATGCATTTTTTTCAACCAGCACATATAGATTGCCCGCCACTTGGCATGACCCATTTAGTGGACGCGAAAATCTCTTAATTGATTTCTAAAATCATTTTCACCAGGACTACAAACACCAAAAACAGCGTTTTGTTAAGATAAGTTAGTATCAACAAAGCAAGGCATTCGCAACACGTGGGAAATAATGCTGCCATTGTGCAACTCAATTCGGCCTTTATCTATAATTAAATTTCTCATTAAAATTGCCGACTTAATTGGAATCAAATGATTACAATATCCTCACAATCTTAGGTAACATGAAGGGACCGTTACGCTTCCTGTTGAAATTTCAAATAGTCGAAGAAAGATTACAGATTTTCGCTTATGTCACGGCGATTACCCGCAATACAACTTCGTGGAGTCACGCATAATAAAAGGAATTTCCAAATTTCCAGCAGTAACCACATCTTTACCTAGAAAATGCCTTAGTAGGTAAAGATTTCCTTTTTGCGATCAAAGCTCGACACACACTCTACGCTATTGACACTTATAGAGGATCTTTGATAATATCGCATTGATATTAACTGAAAACCGATTAGTCTAAGAAAATAAATTCTAATAATCTGATAGGAAAACCCCTTTATTTTAGACCAGTAATCATTCTTGTTCCCGCTCTGCTCACGTCGCCAAAATCATCCTTACTCCAATGACCCTTTGGTATTACGGGACCAAATCCGCCGACGAGGTAAAAAATATTTAGGGTCAGTTTATGTCATAGCTAGGAGGGTGCTCTTTCGAGCTAAATTCCTTGTCGCTAATCGATGCCAACGGGCTGTGTGCCTTTGTGATACCGCGAGTCATTTTCCATTAATTTGTTTCAAAGTTTACTTCTTAAATGGGGAAACGATGTCAATCTCATCTCATCGCTAAAATGGATAAAAGCCATCATTATCAGTCCATTCATAATAATAATGAAATCGAAATAAATTACGTCTAACAGGGCAAAATGCTCCTCATTGCATATGTACATTAGAATAAAATGGTAGCATACTAGAAATAAATAGATACAAAATAGATATTTAGCCATTTCTGAAGAAAATTTCATTTTAATCAATGGAATACTTTCAAATAGAATTCCATTAAAACTATATTTATGGGTTAAAATTAAAAATATCATAGCGAAATAATCTAGTTAAAGAGGATTGGTGAAGTACATTGGATGGAGATCAGAACAAGAATTAGAGACTAACTCATCAGAACAGAGGGCAGTCACGAAGTGCCACGAACAAATGTAATGAAATGTGAAGACTTTATGAGAATACAAGCACACAGAAGATCCGATTGATCAGCATCGTACTAAGATACTAAAATTAAATATAGAATTGGCATAAAAATATTCAATCTGTTATTTTTGTAGAGGAAAATGGCTCATTTAATCTACGAAGATAACACGTCAAATTAGTTCTCTTCCTTAGCAGGAATAAGACATCGGGGAACTACGTTTCAGACAGCTAATTTATCGAAAATCTGTCCAAAATATGTGACACACGAGCATATTCATGAGGAGAAAATCATGGTTCTTGCACCGCCAAAATAAAATGATTAGTGCACCATGAAGAGTCAAAATATTTGCGTTTCCACAGGATAGCATTTAATGCTGTCAACTAGTTTCGCTACACTGCAACTTCATCAGGACTGAACAAAACATCTGGCGAAACTAGTTGATAGAAATAAATTCAATCCTGTGAAAACGCAAGGTATTTTGATTATTCCTTGTGCACTTTTAAATTCCGCAAAGCATCGGCCTGAACTATCTCTCAAAATAAAATAATTACGTTATCTCTCTTATGGTGCTGAATTGACAAAAGAACATACATGTCTCTAGACAAATAATGAAAAAATAACAAAGCAATTTGAGAAAGAGAAAGTTTGGAAGACAATCAAGCAGGTATCATTGCTTAGTTTCTGCTCTTAAATTTCCCATTCTTTTCTGCTTTAAGTATATTCAAAACAATAAAATAAAGCATTTGATTTTATGGGTCATAAAGCATTAAGCATAAAGCGAGTGTAAATTAAAACATATCAAACAGAGGAAATAGAATCACTCGTATAAGGGTAATTTTACCGAGTCCTCACACATTCTAGGGAGAGATCTCCCCCAGTTATCCCCATGCTGCTTCGTGTGAGCACGTGTGTAATCGCGACATCATCCGGAGTAAGAGAAGAGGAAAACAGTGGCAGAAGAGGTCAGCTCATTTCCATGAGTCGTCTATTGTTTCTTGTGTAAACCAAGAGAATCTCAAAAGTTTTCGTTCGGTGGCCACGAGAAAATCCCAGATTGCAACGTGGGATTCTCAAGGTCGCTCGGCTCGCTCCATTCTCCCGGAGTCACTTAAAAAGTACTCCAAGCTATAACGCTAGGCTTTATACTCTACGCTATGCTGTATCCTTGGGCTTACATTTCAAATGCATGAGAAGGGGGAATCTTAATAACGTGGACTTAATGAAAAGGGTGTGAATGTTTTCGGTCGCAGAATGGTAAAACTGGTGGAAAAATCAGACAGTCGCACAATAATTAATGAATATTTAGGTGGTCGGAAAAACAATACCCTAAAAGTAAATATACAAATATCAAAAATGGTATCATGCGTTACTTGATGGAAAGGCTTTACGTTCATAATGTTGAATTCAAATGACTTCGTATAAGAGTATTTACTTCTCTTTCATTTAGCTAACCTATTGTTTCCGCAGCTAGTGCCCATTTTGAAGACCTTGATAATGGCACTGTGCCAAAAACATGGTCGGCTATATAAAATAAGTGGGTGAAAAATTTACCAAGTGATTTTAATTCATCGTAATGAACTTAAATGTACAAGCCGAAAGAATGAATAGAGCAGAAAAAAACTCCTGGGAGAATACTGCGGTGCTCGAAGAACTCACTCGATTACATAATTTTTAAAATTTTATCCTTAAACTTCCCGTCCCACTGGCGAATTTCTTGCCGAAAGCTGTGTTCTTGAAAAGGAAAAAAAAGAGAGCGACCGCGAACGAGTAATTCCTGACGGAAGCTCCACCGTGCCTAGCGCGGGGATCGCTAATTCCCCAAGTCGCATTCCTACGTGCAACGCTCCGAAAAACCATAAAAAGTAAGGATGGTATTTTAAAAAATGCCCTCCATAAATGAGAGCCATTATTAAAGTCAAAAGAAGAGAGGGTGTAGGAAAAATGTAAAGCATACAAAACTAATAAGAACCCTTGAAAATAGATTACATAAATATTGTGAGACATTCCAACTCCCAGGATACTACGCATCAGGAATTGGCGAAAGAAATATCACATGAGGCTCACATGATAACCATTTTTATGAAAGAAATACCTTATATTTGCTTCTGAAAAATTCTATGTCCACGAGGGATGTGTTTCGATATAGACCCCTCTTCCTTGTACGTTTCTCTTCCAGTTCCCCAGATAACCAAAATGTTGATAACTTCTACAGTAGCTCTTTCTTGTGCCCTCTGCAGCCCCCGCCTCCTTCCTTACAGCCATACCACTTCAACATAAATAAATAGAAGAATCATGTATTTGGCTTGCTCAAGCATGTCTTTGCCCGGGATAGACTGTATCGCATTGACATATTTTTCTCTGTCATCGCACCCACAGCCCTTAACCCTCTTCCCCCAGGAGTATTTCGACTCTCGTCCATACCCTATTGTTCCTCCTTCCTACCGTCAGTCCTATGTCTGTCGCTCTTGTCCCTTTGAACTCTCCTAAATTCTTACTCTATCTAATGAGGTAGGCAGTTGTACGCCCACCGAAATCAAAGCAATTTTGTAACTTTTATTTTGCGTTTACATGTTTTTATTACCTATCCCACAAATTTCACATTTACGTTCCTTTGAATACATACACATCTAGGTACATAAATATATTGCCAAATGTCCTTATGTCAATCCAACTTATTACAATGTGAACTTATAATAAGCATGACCCACATTGAGGTCTTCTCCATTTTAAATCAATGGTCCCTTATTCCTTGAGATTAAAAGTACAAATTGAGGAACCCATTCAGTCAGGTACATATACATTTATTAGCTATTTGAAATAAATGTTAAAATGTTTGGCTTCAAGCGATATTTAGGGAAGTAGGATAATTTAAAATTATTAGAAAAAAGGGCGATATCAGCTTTTAGATGGAGATCCAATGACATGTAATAATGAAAAAACAAAGATTAACAGACCTAAGCAATTTTAATGTAATTTCCGAGAATGGAAAAACGCTGGAACCTAATACCGAACGCCTTGGGCCAAATCTATTCTTTTGGATCACATTAAAGCGAGGTGGCGATTTAATTGAGGCCGAGGCCACAAAAAGAGATCGGAAATTTTGTTAGTTTATAATCCTGCACCTTCTAATTCGATATTTTTTTTTCAAATAATGGTAGCAAAGAAAAAAAGAAGAAGACTTCAAAACATAATTCTTCGGGAAAATTCTGTCTGCGTTCCTCCGTGTTATTAATATAATTTGAACGGGCCAGCTGAACCCCAGTCGGGAGAGGGCGTGGTCGCTTTGTAAAATGTCTTAGTTTCTGGACAGAAAGCAATTCATTTTCCTCAAAAGACGGGAATGAAATCCATTTCATAGCGTGATTTACGAGCCACTTTCCTTATAAAAAATGCGGAAAAATCTGTGATATTATTTATTAAAAAGATATTACTTATGCGATATGTTATGGGTGAAGTATAAGGAATTTTGGATATGACACCCAAAATAGCAATCAAGGTTTAATATTTTTAAGTTACCCCCCTTTTGTTTTTGTTGATATAAGTTTTCCAGAAATTCTTTAAGCTGGTCTTTCCCGGTTCATTTTCCGACCTTTAAAATCCTAATTTATTCGAAATATGCGTGGCAAAAATCATTTCGTCCCGAGAACAGCTAACATCTGGTTATCGTCCCTGAGTTTCAGAGAATTTAACTAAAACGTTTACAGTTTTCACCCTTGGCAGTCGTATCATTAGGGATGGAAAATTAAGCCTTCTGAAAAAATATAAAATTATTTATAGAGAATAATAAATATTGTGCAATTGTTTGCATTGAAAATACGAGGTAAAAAGGTGTAGTCCATAAAAAAATGCACCTAGAAACAATACGACAAAAATGATTGCCGCGAAAAATTATCAAAGTAGTATCGAAAGTAGTCAAAAAAAGAATACACCAATCCATTTCCTAAAAGATAAATACATGTAAACTTTCGCGTTATGTTGTATTTGAAAAATAACAAGACACTCGCTGAGATGACGTGCTAAAGAACGCCGGAGTGTAAGTATTCCTATTAAGTATGATCGTCAAGCTCTCAATATATGATCCCTTATAAGGTTCGCTAAGGTCCCTTGGGTGTTCCACCGGGTCAGGGGTTTCATATTGGCCGACGTTTCGATGCTCGACTCGTGCATCGTCCTCAGGGTCGGCCAATATGGAACTGCTGACCCGGTGGAAAACTTCATCAAGCAAATACGCCGGGAAAGCACCAGATATTTCCCTTATAAGGCGACTAGAACCACAACTGGTTTCACAAATGATGACAAAAGATTTCATTAAGTTTTGGATAACATACCGTGAAATTTATTCCACGAATGACTCAGCGGTTATTACAGCAAACCAAAAACTCTGCGACCTTGGTTTTTGTCTCACACTATCAGCTTTGGCAGTATTTTTCAAACGTGCATAACGCCGTTAAATAAAACAACTGCGACCTCCGCCGATAACACCTTGGTATTTGCCCATAAAATTACTTCCACAGCAGCGACCAAACTTTGCTTCGTTAAGAACGACCCTTTATCGTGTTTTTAATATAGGATAACAAGGAAATACAATTAATGCAAATTCACTTTTTGACGACCCAACGCGCCTAAACGAAACGGGGCCTAGGAAACTTCAGCTGCAATGAAGTTAAAACATTCTTTGGTGGTTTCAAATTCCTTCTTAAGCATATTTTAATACCTTTTGAAACATCTAACACCATCGTGTTTTGTTTATGGATAAGAAAATATGCGGCAGTAAAAGATCTTAATAAAGATGATACAGTCTTGGAATCAGCTAAGAAGAAGCGACATTCAAATGAAAAGAATCGTTTAACTGAAGGAGACAAAATCTCGAATCACAAAATTTCAACGATATTTGGTTGGTTTTTGAATGTAAGAATAAAATGTCAGTATATATGAACACCACTACCCCCCAGTTCACCAAGACGATGTAATCAAAAACAATAAATTAAAGAGAGACTTTAGTGCATACGACAATTACAGTTACAGCATAAGTAACACTATCGTTAAGAGTGCCAGAGAATTATCTTGGCATAGGATAAGTCGGAGGAACTATACAAATACTCTGAAAATCGAGTCATAAACTGACCAATACGGCTTAACGGTGCCCGTCCCAGAGCTAGGGTGTTATTGCGCAGTTACGTGCAGGGGGCTCAGAGCGCATAAACAGCTATTATTATTGTTACGTAATCTACCGGTTATGGTAGGTTTTGGATGGACACAACTACCAAACAAATATTTTGTTTCTCATCATCAAACACTACGGTAGTAAAATACAACAGCGAACGAAGCTTCGCCATTTAACATATAAATTAAAACAAATTCGCTATCACCATTGAGCGAAAAAAATTTCATTGTTTCAAAGCTCTGTATCCATTTTCCGATTCCATAATGATTCAAATGAGTTGGCTACATTCTCATGGTCGGTTCCTCATAAGATATCTCAGTATATGTGTGACCTTGATCAAGCAATGAATAAGGGAGGATTTTTTTCGTAAAATTCCATCACAAAAAAACCAATGGTATATTTTGATAAAGTGCACTTATACGAGGGTCTTTAGAATAGCCTCGTATTTCAAAACGAGAATACCTATTCAATGTTCACACCACTTGGCTTTGGTGGTGTGAACATGGAATAGGTATTCATGGTGGTGGTTGGTATAGTATAGCAATATTAGGATATTGTATCCTACTATTACTATACTATAACTATTCATCGATTAATGATAATTTTGGCCAAGCAATAAACAGATGCATGGTATCTTGCACCATTTCGCGCCATATACCAAGCTAAATGCTTATGCGGCGCAATATTATCGTTTACGAGATTCTGCACACCCCGTCCAGCATTCGAGGGCGTTTCGTAGAAGTATTCCAACGATACATCTCAATGATTATATATGTAGATCAACATTTTTAGCAAAAAGGATACTGCTTTATCCTCGGTATTAGAAAAGAAAAAAAATTTTCAGCCAAGGTTTCAAAAGAATATGCACGTACCTTAGACAATTATATATTACGTAGTATATGTTACCGGTTATAGTCCAAGACACCAAAATCCTTAATTGCTAAAGACTACAATCTGAGACGGCAAGAATTAAAATTTAAGAGAATACTGTTTTTGGCACAAGGTCTAATTTGCATACCTAAAACGTAGTACAAGCCTACAATGCTCACTACAAAGCTACGATTCCTGAACTGGAGATCTAAGTCCGCATTTCTTTCCATTCTTCTTACCTTAAAGAAACTTCTGGGTAAATGAGATAACTCCATTAGCACGAAGAATAGGGGAGCTAGTTAGTAGTGAATACATTTGGACATCTTTTTCACTCTTTATTTATTTCCTATGGCTACATGTTTTCATCCACATTAAAAAAATAAAGACCTTAAAAGGAATGGAAACATAAATGCAAATTTTTCATTAAAACTTAACAAAACATTAAACTAGTATGCCGTTGACCACATTATTTTTTAATGAATATCAAAGAAATATTCTTTTCATCGATATATTACGGAAACTGAGATATAATTCCCAATATCAGAATTATGAATGAAATAATATTTTAAAATGTTATGAACCATATTCTCCTATTTGATATTTGCAAAAACGAATAAAAATATCTGGTATGGCAATGCAAATAGTGGTTAAGAGGAAAATATATTACTAGTTTGACGCTATCAAGAATGCTTAGGGAAAATCAGTGCAAATAAAAACGATATAAGAGAAAATAATGTATGTAAAGACTTAAAATTAAATTTCAACAGAAAAAATTATTATATTCTCAATAACGTTTCAATTGCAAAGATAATTTAAGCGGAATACCAAAATTATTTTAGCCATACATTAAGCTAAACGTCGATTTTTATCACGGACTAAAAAACACAGCTTCCGGGTCATTTGCTACAGTGAATCCCTTTCCCATTTAATTAACGTCACACATTATATACATAATTCCTTTAGCTTACCGTAAGGCATATAAACAGCACTCAAACGGGGCAGAGAGAGAAACAGCTTACCTGTAAAAATACAATAAAAATATTCAAATTCAAAGCAAGGAAAACTAACTCTAAATTAAATTCATATAATGAAGAAAGTTTAAGTAAAATTTTACGTTGACGAAAAATACTTCTATTCAAACTATTCATGCTAAACTCATCGCGTGTCCAAAATGTTCACGATGGAGTAATTCCCGTACACAATGGACTTGATAATAACTGTGTAACTTGACAACCTCTCGCGACTCCACCCTCCGCCTCCCTCTATTGCTTCCTCGATCCATTCTCCTGCATCCAACCGGGTTCAGATGGGTTCCACTTCCTTCCACAACCAATTTTATCCCAAATCCTCGTATCCTTACCCCCTTATCAACCCAGTCCCCCTCCCCACCTCCACCTCGACACCCAACCAAGTCCACCACTGCCACTATTATCCCACAAACCTCTCACTCCCGAACGGGATCGGCCCGAGGTATTTCGGTGCCCTGGGCGAGAAAGCCTGTCAGCGGCTCCGGTGGGGCAGTGCGATAGGTGGGGAGAGGAGGCGTTGGCTCCTGAAGGCGCCGGATGCGACCCTCATAAGCTGGGACCCTGGAACCCAGGCCGCAAGGTAGGGAGGCCCCGCCATCATCCATCACCATATATAACCCAATTATTCCATTAAAGGTAGCGCACCGTGTACAGGTAAGTTTTGGTCGATCCCTGATAACTATGGCATTTCCACATGGACTTCCAAAAGAGTTACGGACGCCATTAATATACTTTGACCTTTACCATATTTACCTAATGCTTCTCATGGTCTCTCTATCCACCTTTATGCCGTACAAAATGCCAATTCTCTCCTCCTTTGTCCCAGTTGGCCTAACAAAATTTTCCTCCGTATCACCATCTTTCGTTTACCACTTTACACCATAAACCCATCAAATACCCTCCTCGTTATATATTTTTCTGTCCTCTTCGAAAGTCTCTTTTAAAATCTCAGAGAACAGTTTTTGATTGTACTCCTTAAACTTTTTGTTTGCACTCCGATACAGGTTACGTCCTGCATATCTATATCTGAGAAATTTCCATCTATCTTCATTCCTGAACGGCGAAGTTTACGCGTCAGGTATGCTCAATAAACTTTGCTATTTTTCTTTCTTTATTGTTTCTTTTGCTGACTCTGTGCCTAAACTACACGCCAACCGTTCGTAAAAAAATACGCGAAATATTCCATATTGTAATTTATAACCATCTACTCTGTTTTTTGATTTAGTACCACCATTTTTCTACTCCATGCCCAGTTACGTCCCTCTATGCAGCATTCTTACCGCAGCAATGCGGCCTGAAACGTGTTTAATAGCAGTGTAATGATATTAGGAATGTAGTATCGTTTTTTCAACACTATTTAATAAGGAAATAGTAAATCACATAGTGTTCGTGAATGTTTTCGTTCGTATAATTCGCTGTGAACAATGGATCTGGTACCGATCAAGCTGTCTTCTCTTTACCCATTCCGATGAGTTAGCATCATTCTGTGTTGGCATGTATAATCCTTTTATGACTGTCAATGATAACATTTGAATTAACATTATATTTTTCAGTTGGACCAATGGATAAGGGCAGTTTATGCGTACATAATAATATTTGTTTCCCATTTTGGAGGTATTAGATGCTCCAATGGCTAAGGTTATAGAATGCAAACTAGATTCATTAACTAATAACATAGCAAGTGTAACATCTGTACCCGAGGAAATGGGCTCGATCCCATGATAATTGGATCGGAAAGGCATCGTTAACAGCCAGGCTATTGTTTTATAATATTCACTGATGCCAATTCGAAATTATACCCGGACATCTCGGCAAGCATGAGACGCGTTTCTCAAAGGAGAACTTTGATACCAGGACTGACAGCTATAATCAACTATTAAGAATGAGTATATCGATTAGGCACCACTAATAATATGGAGACACACAGTTTTGCATTCCATGCCATTAAAAATGTCCAACTATATATGCGCTGGTCTGCATTTGGAAATGACAACGGTCAATTCTTATCTGAAGCTGGATGATTTTATACCTAATGTCAAGCACAGTATCCAACATTCTATGGATGGAATTATTTACGTCTTAGTGTAGAACTGATCACATATTTCTAACATCTAATTTTAGGATATCTGTATCATATTAGTTTTGAGTTAGTAGTACATTAGTGTGTAGTGACAGGGTTCATCAAACCTACTCTAATCCCAATAGAAAACTGCTGACAATAATAAATTACAAAAGTTACATTAACGCAAAGAGTAATTCTTGCCGTTGGATTTTGTTTCTTAATTGAAATTGCTAGCAAAATGTAATGAACAGTTGACACTCCTGTATGAAATTCCTCGCTCTCCATCGGAAGTCTGTCCGGCACGACGCGCGGACGTGGACGATCGAGAGGAAGGTTCTTACGAAGGACGCTAATGTTGACGCTACCGAGAGTCTAATGCATACCGTCACGACTAACAATAAGGTGTGCGCCACGTTCCTGCTGGCATGCGTACTTCCTCCTCAGCAGAGGTAAGCGACCGCTTGCGCCTGCCACGTGCGGCTTAGCAGCAGGGCGAGAGATTTCGTGAAGGCACTTGCGCTCACAGAATTACATGTAGCAAAAAAGACGTTTCGATGCTGACATTATTTGAATACGAAAAAGATTGAAGGCGAGAACCATACTTGATACGTGAGACGCAATAAGAACTTAAAGTGCGTTGACCACTCACAAATGACATAGGTGAGATCTCCACTTGGATAAAACTGGGTATTAGCATTTCTGTTTTGGACAGAGTGTTAAAAAATTGCAAAACGAAAGCTCACATAATTTGGAAAACGTATTCAATATCAGGGACAGAAAAATCTAAAAATGAATTATACATACAGCACATCTCCAGATATATTTGTTATTAGTTTCCAGACGTAACTGCCTAAATTACCGTTCAAATCGCACATCGACATTACTAACATTACAATTAAAAACCTTAACATGTACTTTCACTGAAAAAATTAAAAATAATTTTAAGTATCCGGATGAAATTTCAATTAAAATGCGAGGAAGATTACTCCCATGAATCCTAAGAAAAACTGAATAAAATGATATTGAGCTGAAACTAATCCATGGTAATTTTATTAAGAATTATCAACACGCGGCATTGGGGTATAATTACTGAGACCTTGAATCATGAAAGAGATCCCCAAGTTAAATTGCGAAAAGTTAATTACAGATTGAGTACGCACCAATGTTTACATAGGCAGCGTAACTAGCATTTTCCCGTGAATTCAATGGTAATTCAATTCAATATCAAGGGCTCATATATTGGTTATGCAGATGACTCTGTGATTTATATGCTTACTAAAGTACCAATTCAAATTCATAGCCTTTATAATATAAGTTTAGGGTAGTCTTAAAATATTAACTACTCGGTCATTATTTTCATCAGTCACTCACTGTTGATTCCCAAGTTATGTTTGGAGTTGCCACCAATTCGACAAATTCTTTCCATTAAAACTAGCCATTCACTGGATGATGAAAAATTATTCTGCAAAAGGTGAGAATATTAACAAAAATGCTCAGCATGAAAGCAAAATATTTTAAGTCTTGTAAATGGTAGCGAAAGTTTAACTGACATCTGAATACCCCAATTATTACGTGATACAAGTTTTGAAGACAGAAAAAGAGAAGCCAAAATCAATTAGAACTGAAGAATCATGAAGACATTTCTTAATGAAGATCAAAACTTACTTTTAGCTTTCTTGGTCCTATTTAATTTAACTGACATTCCTCCAGCGTCGTGGAGAAGGGTGTAAAAAACTTCACATCCGGCGTGTTTCGGAGAAATAAATACTACTTAATTAATAAGGGCGGAGCGATAGGAGGGGACGTGTTGGAGAGAAGCTAGCACATGACCATTCTGGCATGAAAAAGATCTGAGGTATGAGATGGAATGTCCAAGAGGGTGCCATGGTAAATCCTTACGACACCCACACCCTTTTCTGAGTAAAAAGGCTATTCTGTTCAACGTCATTTACTATTATGGTAAATTGCGTACGTCATGCTGGACAGATTGTTAATGATGATCCACGAAAACTAGAACCGCTGAAAGAAACAAATGAAAGTCATTGATGATGAAATATCCTACGTGATTTTTATTAATATGCAATAAATAATTTTGATTAATAGCCCAACTTTTAATGAACATAACAATAACGGACACAAAAACATCTGAACTGATTGCGATTCTTGAAGACGTATTGCGCCTAGAAAAACGTCGATATCACCAATGTTCAAATTATACCCGAACAACATGAGACAAGAGTATTTAAAATAAGAAAAGTATTATAGACTCAGGAATTTCACCAAGAAAAAAACTGAGACATGATCAAGGAAAATGATTTTTATACCTTGAAATTCCCACTTTTCGGTGTAAATTAGAGGATGACATCGTTAAATTCACTCACTCTTGTGGCATCTCCCGGAGTTTTTTGAATTTGTCAAAAAAAATACAAATGATAGAACTTAACCAACAAATGTAATCTTGTATACGGAAATGTTTTGTCTCTCCAAATATATGTACTTCTATTTAACTTGTAGTATCCATGCCTTTCAGGATTTCCTCCACGTCGGTCCATACTCCTCGGACAACAGTTTCACCGGCGTTGCAGCGGGCGTTTTCAGGTCAGAAGTACATCTGACCAGAGGCAATATGGACCGACGCGGAGGAAACCCTGAAAGACTTGGATCTTCAATAGAATCACATCGCAGAAAACTTTACAAGGAATTCCATTTAACTTTGTTTAAATAGAGTCGACAACAGTTTCGGGGGTGATATAAGAAATGGAACAAATGTTGATTTCTTCTATTACTTTACTTAGTCTTATATTTGGCTTTCGATGCCTCAACGAATGGCTTGACTAACGCTTAAATTATATCATTATTTTATGTTTTAACGATATCCGAATTACGAGAATACAAATAAAAATTAACACTATGAATACAAACTTAATTAGTGTGTTCTATAAGGAAGTAGGGGTTAACGGGTAATTAAAAGAAACAGTGACTTTCCAGTTTAATTTAGCGCACTCTCATAGGCCGCTTGCATAGTCCGTATCCATCCAAATCATTGAAGCAGAAAGAAGAGATTACCAACTATCATTGTATGTATTATCTGCTTCCATCCAAAACCTATCAGGAAAAGTAGAATACCAAAAATATTGACAGTAGGTCATCCCTTGGAAGTCAGAAATACCCGCTCGAAGGTTAAACCCGGCACAGTGCCTCGTACATTTCTATTGTATTACAAATATTTGGGATAAGAATATTCATTCAGAAATGTAATCATTTCACCCAATATGATCGAGCGGCACAGTTGTTCTCGCAAGATTAATTTATGTTTACTGATAATCTCGATTGGGAAATATATTATATTTACATCATGTTTACATGAGCATCCCCTCAACCTATCCCAGTTGAATTTAGGGATGAGATAAAGTTTTTGAAGGTGGGCATAAAATTATACATACATATATATATATATATATACACACACATATATGTATATATATATATGATATATCTATCTATATAAATATTTATATATATATATATATCTATATATTTCTATCTATATATATATACACATATATATATATATATATATATATATATATATAAATTAGGGCCAGTAAGTTGGCCGGCACATCTCACCTTAATCTGATTAGCACATGTTCCTGCCCGATAGGAAAGACCCCGTACACGCAGCTAACGCGAGAGGATGGTGGCAGAAGGCTACTCAGACTGAGTGAACCGAGCTTGCAAAATGTTACAGAAATTCAATATTCTGCACGTGTCGCAGTTTGGGTGACCTCATGATCCGATAGTGCCGCCTTCGGGCGACATGGGAAGAGCGGTGAAAATAATAGCGGAATATATTAGAATTTGTCCGGAGGGGGTACGGGGTCAACACAGGGATGGCACCGTGTATTTTTGCACCGTGGACACGAAGGCCAGCGTGCATTGGAGAGTGCGAGAGAGCGTGTTGGGGTTAAGGGAGAGGAAGTTGGGAAGGCACCCTAAGGCAGTCGCCCTCTGTCGTTGGGGTTGACCTTGCCTCGGTTGGCCAGACGTACCCAAATCCGGGATATAACATCCCAGTAACTGAATTACATTTATAAACAATCCGTTTTCAGAATATGGAATGGGAAAGAAAAAATCTCTTTCCAGAATTAAAGTTCTTTTCTTACTGCTATTTATCAAATTAATAATACTGCCTTTACTTACCACTATAATCACAAGACAAGCTACATACGCAACATCCACAATTATTAGTAAGTTTTTGGCACGTTTTGACATTTACCAGCGAAAATAAATATCGCTTATTACTGTGAGCAATAATTCGAGTTAACGCTGCAATAAATTCTGCAAGTGGCCACCCAATGCAGTTATGAATCAACAAGAAAAAGAACAAAATTGTAACACTGAATATACATTCGACGGTCTATATATTTGCGCGAAGTCATAATATGCCACCATTTGCAAACATGCCGTGATATGGATGATATATCGTAATTAGCTGCGAGGTCTCTCCATGTTAATGTGAGTAATTTTGCGGCTGCCATTTCGCACCTTAGTATGTTAAAAGACCGGCTTAATTTCGCAGCTTATTTCGCAACCTGATTGGCTACATCTGCTTTCCATTAACTCGTATAAATCTAAAAAAATAAAACAATTATTATCATAACTGTTAGTCCCTTGCACTTGATAGCTTGGGAATCCCAAAGCCGAATAAATAGCAGCACAAAACCAAATTTTTAACCGGGTCATCCTAGTAGGAACCCTTGCAAGTTGGTTCCATAGCTCTTACACGCATGGTGAGGACGATCCTGTGTACATTTGTTTGTACTTAATACGAGGGTCATCCGGAAAGTAGTACCCGTTCGTGAAATAAAGACACAAAAGTAAATATTAACAAACATAAAAAATTTTATTTGAAAGATGATACTTTAAACTACTTCTCAACATAATCTCCAAGCAAATTAAGGCATTTGTCATAACGTGTGACAAGTTTCTGTATTCCTGCTGCATAGTCCTTCGCCGCCAGCTCATTGAGATACAGGGTCACTCCTTCTTTAAGTTCTTCATCGCTGTCAAATCTTTTTCCTGCCAAAAAGTCTTTAAGCTTTGTAAAGAGATGAAAATCTGAAGGGGCCAAGTCCGGGCTATACGGTGGATGGTCGAAAGTTTCCCATTTGAATTGCTGCAAAAGTTTTTGTGTTATCCCAGCTGCATGAGGCCTGGCATTGTCATGACCGAGAATGACACCAGTAGACAATAGACCTCGCCGCCGATTTTGTATTGCCCGCCGTAATTTCTTTAATGTTTCACAATACGCATTGGCATTAATAGTGTCTCCACGGGCCATAAAATCAATAAGCAATACACCTCGTCGATCCCAGAAAATGGTTGCCATGAGTTTCCTGGTGGACAGAACTGTCTTGAATTTTTTTGGTTTGTTTGGTGAATGAGCATGATGCCACTCCATTGACTGTCGTTTACTCTCAGGTGATGCATAACAAACCCATGTTTCGTCACCAGTAATTATGCGAGTCAAGAAAGAGTCTCCTTCATCAGAATAACGTCCCAAAAACGTCAGTGCTGCAGCCATACGCTTGGTTTTGTGCTCATCTGTAAGCTTGCGAGGGACCCATCTTGCACAAATTTTTGCATAATGCAGATGGTGTTTAACAATTTCATGAACAATTGTTCGAGAAACATTGGGAAAATGCTCACAGATGTCATCAATTGTGACGCGCCGATCGTTCCTCACGAATTCGTCAACTGAGCTCACCAGTTGGTCTGTAATGACAGACGGTCTCCCCGAACGCTCATCGTCGTGTGTGTTCCCCCTCCCCATGTTGAAGTTGCGACACCACCGCCGAACAGACGACTCGTCCATTACATTGTCTCCATACACCTCCTTTAATTGGCGATGAATATCACATGGGCGAACGTTTCTTGCATTGAGGAATTTAATCACTGCCCTCACTTCACAACTGGCGGCGTTCTCAATTTTTTTAAACATTGTAAACAATCACAGAAACAACACAGGCAATGCTAGCGTCACGCAACTTGGCTCAGAGAAGGCAGACAAGCCACTGAAGCTATCTGACCTCGTCCAGCGGCTACTCGCGTCGTCAGCACTTCATGCGGCACGAACGGGTACTACTTTCCGGATGATCCTCGTATTGTCAATGGATTCTTGTTATTTTGGGTATATCATCGTATTAGCCAAATATGACGCAAAATTAGACGTCTCCTTAAAATAAAATCTACGAACTAATTTTTCTTCGCAGAGATGAATACTTCGTAGTATTTATTTAGTGATCAAAAGTTCTGCGAGGGAGATAGATGGACTGGACCCGCTGGACTTCATATAAATTGATGGAAAATAATAAGCGTCATTTTCCTAACCTTAAGACTACGACACGACAGAAAAAATTGAAACATTCCTATATAAACCACGTGGACTGTTTGGTATAAACACACACTACAGGTGGATATAACTTATTTTGTCATTACTTATTTAACGTAAGTAAGTAACATCCTCGTTAGTAACCGAATCATATTTCATTTTCTCAAAATCTGACTCAAAACTACTTCCGTCATTATTAATACAATCTGATTCATTATTAATTATGCTCATCATTGAGTATGAAAGATAAAAATCACAGAGTCAACTGGAAGGTTGGTTTGATAGGCGATGGTAACGGTCAGCTCATACTCAGTACGGCGCGTGACATTCACAAAACAGGGTAGGGGGCCATTGCTTTCCCTGAGCCATCTGCAGTTTCCAAGAAATATCTGTTGACCGAAAACTCCTATAGTTAGGTGAAGCTGAAGGTTCTAAGAGGCGTAGCGCGGAATCAAACCCGGGCCTTCCGTTCAATAGCTTACCACTCTTCCCTTAGGACTACCACATGTTGTGAGAGTGTGATTGATAGAAGAGAAAGATAAAGGGAAGAAAGTATGTCGGTTTAAGAAATGTTAATTTATAATGCAATCTGTTTAACAGCGTTTATAAGTTCTAAATTCCATAAAAAGGCTATGACGCTATTGTGTAATATTTTTCAGTCTGACGACAATTAACCCATTTGCACGTTGACCACTCGTGGCGTAAAAGAAAGATTAAGTAATTACACGTTCACTGGAAAACGTTCCTTGATATTATTTTCCTCCCTTTTTTCTTGTGGCCCGCATCATAAAATCCAACGACATGCGCTAATGTGATGGCTTTCTTGGCTATTCGTATAGCTTAAGAGTACCGGGAAATAATTATCCATTCAACCTCAATGGCACTAATTTCCTCCTTCCTAAATTTTCTCATTTGCCGAGCGAGCAACCCTCACAGCGACCTCGGTCACTCCCGAGTCCGGACACGAGGCAAACCATTCGTTACGACTGCGACGGGGGAGGGAGCAAACCCTTTGATGGGTCGCGCTCAAAGCACGCGAGGCACGGAGAGAACTCAACACGGCGACGGATCGCGCGCTCGTTCTCGAATTCGCTGTGCAAGTACACACGCACGGGTAACCTTCCCGGAGGCCGTCGGGTGGGTCAAGCCGAGGCGGCGTCCCGTCAAGAAAAGTGCCCACTGCCTCCCTCTCCTTCCTCCTTTGTCCTTCACCGCGGAAGAGCGGAACCGAGGGGCATTTATCTTCCCCTTAGTGACACGCTACTCTTTTTTTCACCGTTTCGAAACTTCGCCGCTGCTCGCTTTGTCAAAAGGACAAAGCCTCCTCGGCAACACTTGATACCGGAGCACACGTAAAACCATCGCTTTTCTCTCCTCCACACCCAACCAACCGCTTTTTTCTTCCTTAAAAGGTCTAAAGGAACATCGATAGTGAGAGAGGTTTTATATGGTGAAAATAATTATTTTCCTTAACCAAGACACGAATCAGTCCCTCTCTGATTTCCACCTGGTGACCTTTGGGCAGCATACAGATGCAGGAAAGGTTAAGACTTTTGCCTCAGCCATGGAAGTATGATATTGAAAGGGGGCTCAGCGCTAAAAATAAGCGGTTAAAAAGGCGAAAAAGTAGAATTTTCGCACACTCACATATCATAATTGCTCCCTTTTATTTCAAATTGACCTTAAGAAAAAAAAGATACTGTTCAGTGTACACTCTTACAGGTTCCAAGACGGGTCAAAGTTTAAAATTTTACTAGCCACCTCGAATTTCTCCGTTAATTGTATATTCATGTTTTCCTCTTTTCAAATTTTAAATTTTCTTTGTAGGCATTTCTGTTAATATAAGACAATTTTATTGGTGAATATTTCCATCTATTAGAGAAATAAATTATTTTCTTTGTGACCTAGGTCGCTGATCATCTTCGAAGTGTTGCCTTATCTCAGATTCGCACCACTTTTCTGGTGTACACTCGCGCACATGAGTTACAGTTATTGATGCCCACGGTAAAAAATTGTTACCTATTGACCCAAATCAATAGCAATATAACAGCTATTTTTATACAAGTTTGTTTGTGACTTCAAACTTCATATTGTAGATAAACTTCTTTTGATATTAAAAATTCAGTCGTAGTCTCGACTTGAAGGTTTCCTTGTTTTCCCGCTGATCATTTCTGAGAATGCTTGCATGTTGAGTAGTCTGAAGAAGACCAAGTTATGTTAAAACGTTGATCATATGATATCCTTTTAATACGTTCTAGTAAAAGTAGAAAGATCGCTCGTTCTACTTCAAAAAATCATCGCTATGCAATTAGGAGGGAAACATCTAAGTCATTTAGTCCCATTTGGTTCCCTATTTTACATTTATAAACCCCTAAATGAACCCCAACGTATTGCGGGCGGAGGGATCACGAATATAAGATTAGAAAGATAGACTGCAAGACTGATAGGTTTGAAATGTCATTTTTTTCAAGAAAAATAAGAGACCAGAATGTTTGCAATCGAAATCCCCCAATAGTCAGTTCGACACAATAAGTATTAACCTACAAGGTAGGAACTGCGCATGTTTATGTATATCTACATAAAAAAACAATAAACACAGTAATCAACCCGAAGGTCGGTTTAGTAGGTGATGGTAGAGATTTACCATATAATAATTATAAGCTGCATACTGTATATATATATATATATATATATATATATACATATATATATATATATATATATATATATTTATGTATATGTATATATATACTGGGTCGCGGTAGTCCAGTGGGTAGAACGTTGGACTGCTGACCCGGGACCCTCCGGTCACTAATTCACACATCAGGGTAGGGGGGCCAGTTCCTTTCCCTGTACCGGTTATGGTTTCCCAGGAAGACCTGGCACCCGAAAAATCACTTTGGGTGGAGCTGCAGGTGCGCAGAGTGGCTTGCTCGGGAATCGAACCCGGGACCCTCCGGTCAGCAGTCCAACGCTCTACCCACTGGACTACCGCGACCCAGTATATATATACATATTTTTAAATATATATGTATTTATATATATTTATTTATTTATTTATTGCAGGTTCCCCCACTTTCCCCCACCCATTTGAAAAACCCTTACCCCCTCATCCCCTACCCTTTCCACCTGGTGCTGCGCCCCTTGCCACAAACCTTTTTGGTGGCTCGCAGGGTATAGGTGCAGAGGTAGAAACCATATGTAATTTACCATATAATAATTATAAGCTGCATACCCTATATTTTGAAACAATAGAACTGAATATTTGAAACAATTTGACATTGTTCCCATATTTTAATTACCGCATGTTTATTATACTTCAAAAGGGTCAGGTGAATTAAAAAAAGCGAGTAAAATCCAGCACAAATATAACTAACACGAGGAAAATTAAATGTCATCATGCTTCTTTAGAATAAAACCAGAACGCTACTTATTAATGACATATAAATTTAATGCCTAAAATAATATCGAAAAACGTCACTCGATCCAAACATCGTTGGAAATTAGGCAGAAAATAGAAATAGACTACATTCAGAAACGAATGGCATGAATTGAGCATAAATGCTTCCATAGTGAGCGTTTTACCCGATTTACATTTTCGTCGCATTTAGAGCCGATAAAATGGCACAAGGGTACAAGGTATGCCAAAAGCGTGATTTTCAGGTGATAATCGATTTAATTTTGAATTATGTCACCAAGTAATTCGATGCGTCTCTTAGTGAATATCTAACGTCGTAACCTAAGATATTGCAGTAAATAAACAATTTACAATAACATTGAGTCATTTGAAATTATTTTCAATATTCATTGATATAAAAATAAAGAAAATTTCGTTATCACACAACCAATTTCGTCGAAATTGGATTGAATATTTATAACTTTCCATATGTGAACGACTAGTTCAGATTATAGTGACCCATTCTATAGGGTCAACCCTGTCATGAAATGCTAAGCGGAAACTATAATTCTGCAACTGACTACTTTCATAATATCGGCGTTCAGTTACCTACGCTTAATCTATATTGATTATTTACCACTATTTATTCAACTATTGAGGCTTTGGAATATTCGAGATTAGTACTATAAATGATCCCACATACATGTTCAAATTTTACGAGAATTACAAAAAGATTATATCAGGCAAAGGGTTAGAAAGATCTAGGTTGCTCAGTGTATTCTTTACGGCTGAGAAATATTGATAAAAGTATGATTTTAAAAGAAAATGACAAAGAAAATATAATAGAATCGAAGACGAAACTGAGAGAAAGAAAAATAACACAAAAATATATTCCACTGGAACCATACAGGACATACGTGCGTGTACATAACACTTAGGATTTAATAGAAAAATAACTGTCAACACAGCGTAAAAAAAGGAATACCTGTATGAGGAAAGTCTGATTCACATTCTGGGGCGCAATCTTAGGCACAAACAATATTGAACTAGACGCATGTAATTCTAGGAAAGAAAGGATCAAAGAGTAAGAACATGATCGAAATACGGGAATCTTATGGCAGATAGTTACAATAAACTAAGCGATATGCTGCTACTACCCTATAAGACGACTACGTCACCATGAAGACCAACTTGAATTTCTTTCAATACTAAAGGGTGCGGCAAAACATGGCTTCTTTTTTTATGAAGCAAAATCCCTTTAGGAAAGGAATTTATGTTGCCGCACCCTGTATTAGGCTCAAGTTTATTGGAACTTCATGATGAGCAGGGAAAAAACAAAACTTTGTAAGTTCCAATTTAAATATAACTATGGGACTTATAAACTTATGCTTCGTCTCTGTTGAATTGATTTTTTATGAAACCAGAGATAATTATTTCACGCATACTGAGAAATTCATATTAAGTTTTTAAAGAAGATGAATAATTTTATTTCATCTTAGGATGGACAAGAAAATTCATATTCATGAATATTCATAATATTTGTGATTCAGGCTACCCTTGCCGAGATTCACTTCCCAATGCCACCTTAAGGATCCATATACGAAGTCATAATCTTAGGACACTTTGACTTTGGCATCCGTTGAAGCTCCTTAATAGCCGAGAGAAATGACGTAAATATCGGGAGATCTCACCCCTTTCACAACCGCGTTTCTTTTCACAAAACCAACCGCCGACATTAGGAATATAAGATGAGGAAACTATTTTTTGCGAGAGATTAAAGGCTGGAGCACTATGGAGAGCCGCACACTTAAAGGAACATGAATAAAAGTGCGATAAGAAAAGCCAGTTGAGACAAAAAAAACCGTTGGTACAGAGATTTATTTTTACAGCGGGAGCGTCCCTTTCATAGGTGAGAAATGTACACATTTACAGGGCACCCGTAGAAAGTCAATATTTTGAGCATAAATAACGGTATAGCACATAAAATTCGCCTCTGAGAGCAGCTGGGACGACAAAGAATCGACTATTTCTGTACCTCCAGGAAAAACACGGCGTGGACGTGAATGATAAACGGAGGAGATTTTTTTTTCACCTCGTAAATGGATTCGGCCGTCTCAAGTCGCAAATGCCGCGAGTCTTTTGCGCATCAACATCCGATAACTGCGGTAAAACCTTGGGTTTTCATTGTTCGCTCGGTAAGGGGGAGGCGAAAATGTTCCGAAAGATGACTCACAAAGGCACTTTTATACCGTCTAGGGCGCATGGCACGCAACAATTCTTGCGGGTAAAATTGTGAAAATGAGACTGGTTTATAACACCTAAAAAATGTGGACGAAAAGGTAGACTACATGCGGAAACGGATAGGAACTCGAGTTATACAAGTACGACTTTCCCCAAGATGAAACGATTTTGGTAAATTTTAACGCAGAATAATATAACAAGTGAACTCCCCGTGTGATAAACATTTTTCGAGAGAACAGTGGAAAAACATCCCGAAACTATTAGCGACAAGGTGAAAGAAGGGATGCATTACCAACGTTAGGATTGGGTTTTAAGTCCCTAAAGTTCACTGACTTTATTAGTTATAATATTTCTGCTTGATTACTGAAAATTATTGCACGGCTTTCGAGACCATGAAACAAACCGAACATCTTCGAGTTAGTCGGCGAACTTATTACATCTATTTCTACATGCACATTCAGCGAATCAGCGGGGTCGACACAACTCTCGGGAAAAATTTCAAAGGTTTTTCATTTACATGAATTCGTCACATTTTACAGATAAAATAAATTATGCTTGGAAAACTGCAGAATTTTCTGGAATGTTCCCAGAAAATGTATCTGAAATTAAATGTCGTCATCAAAAATACAAAAAAGTATCAAATCACTGAGCTACTGTGATTAACTTTGAACTCCGGGTTTAATGGGTGGAAGGTTGAGCTTAATCCAAAAAAATTCTCAATCCTATGAGGTCCCAATCGAGATAGGGGAGTCAGTTCCTTTCCAGATGTCACCTCTTGGGGTGCAAAACAGTTCACGTTATGGACAAAAACCCAACGCTAGGATTTTGTGAGGCCTTGTCCAAAGGCACTACCAGAGGTTTGAACCTTGGATCTTCTGGCCATTTTAGCACGTGGCCAACCTCGACGCTCCCGATTCCGTACATGGATTTATGGAACAGTTCCATTTCAAAGAAAAAATTTACAATTTAGTAGGTATAAAAGCGTTCTGAGATGGAACGGTGCCAATTGGCTCCACCCATCTATTCACGGGCACCTCAAGTGAGGCGTTGCCTCGCAATCAGTTTCGCATCAATTGATTTAACATTTAGCGACAGAATGAGAGACGCCCAAAAATTTACCGTCATCATAATTTTTAAAAATGGATTTTAGTTAATTTGATATGATACTCGTATTGTTTTAACAAAAAAAACACTAGTTCATCATTAATACACATTCTCTATACTCAATCTTATTTATCGTTAGTGACGTGATAGATACGTCATTTCATTTTGAAGAATCTTTCTTGACTACCGGGGATAATATTAACCCAAGATCATGCGAATCCGCAGGGAATACAGAGATCGAAATACTCGTTTGTCTTCTAAGAGAAGAATTTGGAAAGCGCATGAGGCAATATTTAGGTTTTAATTTAAATGTTGAGAAAGAACAAGCTTATATGTATGTTTGAAGGTTTCAAATAGAATGAGGTTCAACGGCCATTCCGCATGGTGCCCCTCTGTTGAAATCAAATAAGGACGCTAAAGATAATTTAATTGATAACACAGAGACCATTGACGATTACTTTCCGATATTTTGCAAAAAGTCACTGTCATTTGTGATACTATTTTCATCGTGATATGCTGACTGCCTTCGCACGCAACCATCACAAAAAAGGACCTGTCAGACGTCAGCGTAAGATATAAATAACGAGGCGAAATGAAGAGCAATCAATAAAAAGTCAAGGAAATAAAGTATTAAAACTCAAATCATATTTGGTTGTCTACCATTTAAGGTAGGTAGTGAACAAAAACTTAACGCCCATACATATTACAACAGGCAAAGGCTTTAGCCTCGCCCAACAAGGCACAACCGAACGTTGTCGCTTTTATCAGTTTCAACATTTCATCCCCGATCAAAATTCTCCGTACCCACCTTTCCAGTCTAATTTGAATTTCTCTCAACAAGCCTTTATCCTTCCACATCATGCCTAGTGCTTCCTTTTTTCCTTTCGGTCCATTTTACCAATTCAATCCTTCTCCACACGCACATCTTTAAAGCTCACAATAAGCAGAGTAGGCTATTCCAGTCCAAAGTCGTATATATTTGGAACATTAACTTAAATATCTTCACCCGTCGGAAAAACCCTCAAAACAATATAATTGTGGAACAATTATGATAGCAATAAATCGATCAAGGTATCACTTGCGCGGCTCAAAGTAAATAATCCTTCAATGCAGGTAGGATGCTGTTTGGTGTACCAACATGTATTTTTTATCGCAACAACACGAATCTCCGAAGCATTACTTGTACCAGCGGTTAGCTTGATACCGTTACCCTTTTGCCATCAAACAACTTTATTTTAATATTACTCAGTCAATAATTATCGGAGAAAATATGGTTTTCAGCATCGGAGAATTCATTATTCCTGACAGCGGATAGTATATATTATTAGTTAAACTAGGAATTGGTGAAGTATTCTTACGCACAAAGAGACAAGTGAATGAAAATGATCCGGCTTTCTTTGAACTCAATCATCATCCAGCGCATTGCTCGCAATGGCCTTGTCACGTTACAAAGGAGTTGCAGCTACGAGGTTGATATCATCCGCCGTTTCCATATCCTCAACCTTATTTTATCCCTTTGATCGCAACTATCGCTCCAAATTGTCGATCCTGCATAAATAAATATACGTGTGGGTGCTACATCCTCCGAGCAAAACCGTCCTTTGTCTGAAAAGGAGGAGGCCAAGCCTTCGCTAAACTACCGAACCACCTTTGCCTCCGCTTCCTCCCCCTCCTCAATTTCACTACACCGACTCCCTCTTAGTTTCCTTTTACTTCCTCCGCCATCATTTCCTTCATGTATATTGATGTCGGATTTCATCAGAGATATAACCCCATCCCGTTTACGTGCAGACATCCCTTTCGCCGAAAAGTGGCGGTCTATTCCGCCCTGCGACGCTTATTTATCTTTGGGAAAAATGAAATAAGTAATAAGAGGGGGGGTTGTGTGTGCGTGGGGGGGGGGGGGGTAAAGGGCTACGCTCCCGCTTTCCCTAAATGGGCTAATGCTTTGAGTGCCTAGTTCCCGAATGGAGGATGCGATCCTCGGCGAAATGCGTGTACGATACGTCTCCGCGGTCGGCGGGGAACCGACACCACGGTGCTGGTGGCTGGCCTCCTCTCTTCGGTAACCTTGGCAAGGGAACTAAGGAGGAATATCCCGGCGAAAAATAGTCGAACCGCAATATTATTACCTTGTAGCGTTAGGATCTATCTCCCCTATTCAAAGCTCTGAAAGATGCGTAGTTGCCGAAGATTGATTTGCCATAGCCATTCAAGTTGTCAAATTTCTCTTCAAAGGAAATGTGCCAACAAAAACTTATAGAGTATTAATGTTCCCAATAAATTCCAACTTATTCATTCATTAATATTTCCAATACATTATATCATTTATAAATCTAGTACTAACACCTTCTTGTAGAACAAATGGCTGTTTTTTTGTCCTAAAGAGATCTCGAGAGGTCTCAGACTCGCTGAGATCCCGATTAGCCGATTTCGATTTGCCATCCGGTTTCTCAGCTGCCAAACAGAGATTTTTTTTAGAAAGAAGAGATGAAAAAATAATTAGTTTAATTTGCATAAGTGATTGACCCATTAGATCCGGTTTCGTCAAGTTATTTTTTAATTCAAAATCACTTGAGTGGCAAACAGTTTTGACCATAAACTAATTATTGTTAAAAGCTATAGTTATCATAATCATCAAAGACAATATAGTTTTTAGTTGGCCTCCAACTTTCCTCGAGGTAAACTCCATCTGATGAGTTACGCTTTTTAATCGTTTCTGAAATCCAAAGAATAGTCAAACCAGACATTAATCAAACATTAAATAACCAAAATTGTTAGTGAAACCTGAACGTAAAGAGTTGATGAGTCCCCACAGTTCAACCAATCCAATACAATGGAAAATTCATCTCTCTCGATATTTTACCCCATCTATCGCCAAGCAACTACTTGCACTCATTTGAAAACAAAACTCATCGACGGAAATAGAATCTGAATCCTCCGCAGGCCACATTGCACTATGATTCCTATTACGAAAGAGACTGTTAGCCTTCCCAGCGAACCTAGTCGGACAATTAAATCTCAACCAAAATTTTCCAAAAAGCTGTTGGATGACGATTTCACGTTTTTCTGAACAGAACTTTTAAGATAATCTACTGGGAGAAGCTTTCAAATTGATCGAATGGAAGGAATAAAACATGTCGATACATGTCTCAATGCAAACTCCATCTAAAGGAAAAAAAATATTTCAATACCCTGACGTTTTCAAAGAACAACACGATGAAATTCACCGTCACGTCTGAAAATTGCAATAGACAAGCTTAAAGAGCAATGCCATGTCCATATGTTTGGCTTTTCTCCATGCAAAAAGCTAACAGAGATGACTCTCGCACGGAATTTTTCCAAGAGTTTTGGTTCTGATGAAATAAGAGATCCTCGCGTCACTCACTCGGTGGATACATCAATCATAATGAAGTCCCGTGTTTATTTTACCCCGAATTCAAGCTGAAGCCTCGAAATCCCATGAGTGAAAGCGAGAAAAAGAACCTCAATGAAAGTTAACTGCCACGTTTAATACCTTTTTCATCCCCAAAATTTCCCTATTTCATATTTTTTTAACAAGTCACATCATAGGCATCATATTGTATACTTGCTAACGACTCTGAGTTTCCGTCTCTAAATTTGAAGGGAATAAGTGAAAGACTTCGTGTAACGTACCCACGTATACCCGAATCAGAGACGTGGACCGCAGCCCACTAGGAAAAAGTGCTATAACTCAATATGGCACCTAATTTATAAAAATTATGAAACATATTCTGTACCAATTAAAATACCCAGTACGTTCATGCTCAAATTAATCCAGCATTAAACGATAAATATGCCAAAAAAAGTTTCCTAAAAATTCAACTATGTTGGGTGAAATTACTTCAAAAGTGACTTCTTTGGTTTCTACACCTGTATTTCTATTTTGATAAGTCCGTTATCAGCTAGGACAATTAAGAAACTGGCATCCCAGGGGCATGTTGGGAAACATCTTCCGCTATCAGAGTGTTAAGGATTAAATGTTATTCTGGGATCATCGGAACCAGGCTACCTAGGAAACGCATAAATGAGAACCGCCTACGGCCTCAAAGATCAGCGGCCGGCAGTCCATGGCCCAAGTGCCCAATCCGGTCCGTGAGCGATTTAAACCCGGATCGTTGAATGCTTGATGGGGATTTCCGGTAAAATACTGTTTAAAAATCTGTAAAAAACACTAATTTCAAGGAAAATTACCAGAAAACTTTCCACAGAAACAGCAAAATAATCTCAGAACTTCAGAAATGAATTCGCTACAGCGTCATTTGCTATTGCATTGAAGAACGACACATTGTGTCCAAAATAAGTTACATCTATCAGTCCGAAATAGAGGTTGGGCGTAATGGGTATTTAAGCAAGCGAATGAGGAAAATGTACCACCACTTCGTTAGCTATCGACGATGTACAATATAAAAAAAACGATAGCCCAAGCGAATTGCATCAACATAGAGCGAAAAAATGGCAACAGTGCTTCGAAGGGTTGATTCCAAACCAGATCCACCAACGTAAACATTAGGATGTTGAAAAGTTAAGAACTAATGGAGAAGATATATAATTAGAGCGATGAAGTTAATTGGCATTACACACAACTTTATAATCTACCTATGTAAGTTTGAATTAGCATATAAAACGTGTGAATTGAGCTCATAGTAGTAGTTATAATACGATACGAGTGATACGCAATCATGACAACCAATTCGTCGAAAGAAAACTCAGGGTCATGGTGACGAACTTCTTAAATGGAAACTGGATGGGTGATACCAAGGTGCGAAAGTTACTCCCTCACGTAACACACTTCTCGAATAATTCCAGAGATCTTGGTGCCGTTTGTATTTAATTAACTTTGAGAACTTGACAGTCTTGGCAGCGGCAAAAAAAAGGTCGCCAACCCCTCTAGCAGAAAATAAAGGTCCGTAGAATGCGTAGAGTTAGGATTATCATAAAAAATTCAGGCGTGACCCACCGAGCCAAATTTGCTACGTTTTTGGGGCCTGGGCTAATACGCCAACGGGAGAGTGGAAAAGCTTGAGACGTGATGAAGAGAAGGGAACACGTTCGCACGTGACACGTCGTATCCCGTTTCCAGGACGACATCAAAAACGTGGCGGGCGGGAAGTTGAGGCGTAAAGCGCTGGGTAGGAGGTGAAGGGTGGGGGAGAGGAAGGAGAAAGGAGCGGGAGAGGCAGGAGAGTGACGGAGCGTGGGTGGGTGGAAGGACGCAGGGAAAGGAAAAAAAAGAGTCGACGGTGATTGGATGAAAGAGAAAGGGAAACCAAAAAGACTCCGTAAATATTATCTTTACTGAGCACGACCACCCTTTCATTTCCTCCTTGTGCACCCAGGGAAGAAAAGGGGGTAACGTGACACTCACGGAACATATTCTCTATAAGTTTCGTTCACATTGCGTTACACTATAGAACCTACAAGAATGTCACAAATGCAATAGGATCCTAGCCAAAAATCACGCATATCTATTAATATTGGCCTAAAAGAGAATAAAACGGGGACTACATTTTCACAAATAGGATCTACTTCATTTCCTTGGATCTGTACTACAAGACTTTTAGAGGCATTTTGATCTTTCTTGAACCATTAATATTTCTATTTTACTAGTCCACGGTGGTTACCACCACCAAAATTTCAAAGGATAACAAACATTGGGTGAAGCCATACCTATCACTCATTTTAGGTTCTGCAGGTAGAATTTTATATCTGATCTGAAGTGTACTTCATTAGGACATGCCATGTGACTTAACATATTTATTGCCCATAAAGTTACATCATTATAATAGATACTATGAATGAATCCCTGTAGCATTATCAACTTTACTTGTGACCGGTTAATTCGAGCCCATTTTTAAAGTGAGAGTTATAAAGTGACAGTGGCACTAATCGTAAAAAGTGTATTGACTTAGAACTCAATTCAGTTCTTCTATCAGTTAATTAGGTCGAAATACTCTAGTAAATTACGGTATAATAGTACAATCAGGAAGATATATTTATATTTATGCAAATTAATATGTTTTTACGAAAGGCAGTTGTACCTCTATTCGTGGTTTATTAGCGAGTACTATAGTCGTAGCACAATGGGTAATGTATTTAGGTGTGATGCTAGACAGGGAACTAACAAAGAAAAGCGACGTTAAGACAAGGCTAAAATATTAAATGGCGCGAAATAAACTCACTATTAAATAGCCGAATTCATTAAATCTCAAATACTTTTGAAGACGAAAACGCGTCCTAGTCATTCATTCATATTCAAATTCGATCATAAGACCCATTTTAACACACGATCCACCTGAATGGTCAAATCGTGGCAACTTAACAATGAAAAATAACGCAAATTTTGATTGACTCCTGTTGTGAAAAACAGAATATTAATTACTGACATAAGAGAGCTTTACGAGTTAGAAGACATACAGGTTTATGCTATGACCAGAAAATTCAGTTTCCTCTGAAAAAGATTTAATAAATCCAGTATTTTCCATTTCAACTTACGTAATGCACATTTAAAACATCATTATGGAGCAATGATATCACAGATTAAGTTTAAAAAAATATGATTCTTCAATAAATATATCTATGAACTCGATAACCATGATTTCGAACCTGTGAACGGGCTGAGCAGTTGTGCTGGAAAATGCTACCAGGATGCTGAAAGGAGAGCAATAATCCATTCATACCTACATCAGCACTTTTGTTTTTCTCTTTAATTCCAATCCCAACCCGAAAACAAATATTCAATTGGTGACTCGGCCTCAGAGTGACTACAGATGTGGCATGAATTGTATTAGAGTTGTGGAGGGCAAGGGATAGACCGAGTCCGATTCCCAGGAGATGGGAAACCTCCCTTCTCCTATGCAAAGAATAAAATACACAGATACTCTGTGGGTTTGCTCCTGCTATCCCATTCCGCCCTTTCCCTTCGTTCCTCTCTCTTTCTACCTAACTCACTCCTCAAAATAAAAAAAACCTACTTCCCTGAAAACCTTCCTTCCCATACCCTTCCCTCCTTTTCCCGGCGACCCCCTTCTGGCTACCCCTTTGTCCTTAATAATTCATCGACCATCTTACGCCGCCTGTGCTGCGTCAAAAAGAGACCCGACTCTCAAGAGCTTCCTTATGCTGACGGTGCTGCATGGGATTCAGACTGAAACCCCTTCCCTCAGCGCACGATTTCGCTTTCATCGACGAAAAAATAGTAAAGATGATAAGCGAGGTGGAGGCGAAACAGCCATTTTTAGACGGTACGAGGGGAAGTAGACGGTAAGTTGAGCAGAAGAGCGAAGCAGAGTAATGCAAATGTTATTTATGTTGATTTGGTCTTCAAAGCCACCGAGTTTCCAAAAAAAAATTGAAATACCTAATTATTTTTCCGTGTGCAATGTAAACCAACCCCTTTCTGAAAACAAAGAATAATATTAATAAAAAAATGATAACAAATCATCGGGACCCTTTAAATATTCTTCACTTTGAAAAACAAATTATATGAATTGATTTCTCCAAGGTACAGCTGCAAGAGAAGCAACGCAACGCTGCAAGAGAAGGAATGCAAAATACTAAAGTGATTGAAAGCCATTTTGTGCGAAGGAAAACCATTATTTTATAAGATTAGAGCAATTAAATATTACTCTATCAACAAAATAATTTTTTTAAGGCGATAAAGATTATTGAGACCGACTTGACTCTCATGGATCAATCCCACACATTCCAGCGGAAACATTTGATAAGACATTCAGTTTCTTGATTTAATTTTCGAGTATGCGACGGAGGGCCATAATCCACAATCTTGACAGGTTGTAGTAATAGTTATGAGCCTTACTGCAATAGGAATTTCTGAATTATATACCAATTTACTTCCTCTGATACTCGGTGCTTCTAGGAAAGATCGAACTACTTGCTGCTTTTCCACCGGCATATTATCGTTAAGAACCATTTTGATACATCCCGTCACATGAAAGGAAGTAAAGACAGGTAGTTTAAGGGATTGAACCACGAAAAAAGGGATTATCATTCTTAAATCGCTTTTCACCACGGAGTACAACCACTCCAAGTATTTATTACAGAGAGATTTAGGACTTCCTTTAATCACTACCAATTTATCAACAGGTTATGAGTAATTTATCTAATACTTCCCATTTATTTCCGTTCCATTGTCATTATTCAAGATCACCCCACTATTGCGCAAACACCTATTAACAAATGTACGTTTGCAAAGGTTAAAGTTAAAAAGTGACACGCCCACCGTAAGCTACAATTTATGTAATGTCATTTTCACGGAGTATTTATAGAAAGTCACCACTTGATTATTTTCAGGCACTGTTAATTCATTTTTTTAATATTGGATTATTATGTGTGAGCAAATTTCTTAAGTAGCATCGATGAGGTTCAGACAATAGCAAACTATGAATCTGGGTATGAATCGTTTAGACACCAAGAAAAGCTTCAAGATACCCCATGGTAACGTGATATGTAAAAAACATCTGAGATAAAAAAAAGACTCAGATGTAAGCTGGGAATCATCACTGACAGGAAAATACACCACTAGACTGAAATTGCACGATCATTTTACATGCATGGCTCACACCTGAAGTTCAATAAATCATTTGTACACCTGAGTAAACCGATAGCCGTAATGATTTCGAATGTAGAACTCTACAGAAATGCGCGCAGGAAAAAATATTCCCAAAACTCATTATTTTCCGCGAATCAGGTCTGGCAGCAGCGATTCAAAAGTTCCTTTCCTCCCTCCGTTTCCATATGTGGTTACATGCTACGTCATGCAACACTGGGCGGTATTGCACAGTAGCTATACATTCAGACGACGATCTAAGTCATGTGACAGTAAGCCCGCACAATACACACGTACAGGTCTGTCGTCATAACTGTCGTCCGTCTACACGTAAGCCATTATCACGCGCGTAAATTTCATTTCCCATACTTCTTCCACATCCTCTGGGTTTCACGTAGCGCCATTGGCTGATACAGCGTGAAAAATCCCGGCCCTAAATCTTTTAACCAGTGCCCCAGATTCAGATTCCACCCTGCCAGCTACTATATCAACTGAGTAACAGTAGAAAAGACGTGCATGCACACTTTACCCGGGAGAATAACGAGAGCAGCCCGGGATTTACGGAAATATAAAGGATCTCAAAACAGTTAAACCACCGTGGGTTCAATATTTTATCCCTTTTACTTCGGCTGCCTAACCTCTCTTTTGCCTCTGGGCCAAAATCCTACTCCGCCGAGACTGGACCTAACCCAGAAAATCTCAACGGTCTCCATGGATCGTACCTATGAGTGTTTAAAATTCATATTTCCTCCATTCATACTGTCTCCTTGGAAATTTAAGTTTTGCAATGCTCTGAGGACGGCCGCGATGATTTCCAACTTCCGCATATTCCCGGATGGAATATGAAAAGCCTTATTCCCAGATTAACCAATGGTGATCCCATTTATCTTTTAACTCATAATCACAATTGTCCCTTACGAAAAAGTTATGGGGAGGAGAGGGAATTCATTCAGTTCATCATTATTTTTTATACGTACTCGATAAGTATGAGGTGCTTTTGCGTGAATCATGAAGAAAATTCAACATTATTGTGGTTTTCTAGAATACTTCCTATCTAGTATTTATTCTTTGTTTAGACCATGCTACTTTCTATCCATAATCATTCACCACCATCTCTCACATTTATCCCAACATTGTTTCTCTCCTTCCACCATATGTAACACATTGGTCTGTCCCACATCAATATTTTTTCATAAATACCACCATACCCATTACTAAAATTGCTCCAATCTTAGATTTTATTTCAAAAATCACATTTCGGAAAAATTTTATGTTGAGTTTTCCTTCAGTGACTTTTCTTTGCGTCATTACTTATAAGATTTAGCATAAATGTCTTCCTTCTTGCAAAAACTCTCCTGGATAACGCATATGAAGACACTATTATTAACGCACATCGTTATTCTTAAACGTTATTGCAATTTTATTCCACATCACAGCAAAAATAGGTTAACCAAACAGATCTCCAAATTACATGAAAATCTCTTAACATTCATTTTATTATGATTTCTAAATTGTAGATGATGGAGATAATTTCCGATTCTTGATAGTCATAATTAAATATATAAAAATAAAAAAAACAAATACATAAACAAGCCATTTTATATGTACTTCACACTTTCAGGTTTCACTTCGTGGAATTGTTTGATGCCCATATTAAATGAGTTTGTAATTTTCCACAGATTATTACAAACACATTTAAGATGAAGTCATTTTATTATTCTCGTGATGGACTGCCCTTGGAATCTCAAAAGATCAACGCAAAAAATACCGTGAGAACTACAGAATATCTTCGAATACTGCGTGAAGAGAAAATAACGATATTTTAAAATCATATATTGCGGTTAGTCTCACCCCATATTCAGTGCAACAATTTGCCCATTGTCGTATTTTGGAAATTTCACTTACATTCCTTTTAAAAATGAGGTTTTATAGATGATATAAATGAAATAATAATTGATTATATAACTTTCAGGGTATTTAAAGGTAAGCTTTTCACAAGTATCTATTCCACTCGCAGTGATACAGGCATATATTGCGAATAGTTATACTATGCAACCATCAACTATTTAGACATTCAATGGAAACAGCGGGTTATCCGTAGGCAACATCTTATAATAAGATCCCATCAACGCGATGTTATCAGGCTTGACTTCGGGGAAATAATTTTGAACGAAAGAAAAATACTGGGTAATTTGAACTTTGAACAACTAGTTCCATGATGCCTATTTAGCATTACATACATGGAATGCGTTGAACCTATTTGTACCAAATAAAACGTTCGTGGGTAACACTTAGTATTCTTCTTTCATCAATATCACATTCGCTTATCACCTGTTCCCACTTTTTGTTAAAACGTGTTTCCGGTATTTATGTTGTCCTAGGTGATTATTACCTCAATTTAACGGTAAAATGAGAGATATTTGATAGTTTGATACGTAAATTTTGTCATTTATTTCGATTGACTTCATACGACTAGCAACACCGAATTTCATTCTCTTCAATATTTCATGTATTTTTCTCAGCTGGAAATTTAAAATATCCTAAACGTGGTTCACCACGACTGACAGCCGCAATGGAAACCAATGGTTATCGGATATATTCCTGACGCAATCTCGTGAAAACCTTGCAACATGGCGTCCTTCACACTACTTAAAAAAGACCAAGCAAGCTGACCAATTTCGATTGATTTCTGAACTGGATTCAATGTTTATAAACAAACGAAACACAATGGTCAGATCAATGAAATTTGTAAAGAGAGGGATGAATATATATATTTTAAATATCGATCTATGAATAAATATCTCCAACATAGTTGTTTGAATTTTTTCGGCGTCTTCCGAAGACGATCGCACACAGGCAGCACAAGTTTCCCTGCGGCGGCTTGCGAGGTAATAAACATGTTGATGTTACCCAGTGCACAAGATGCAACTTGCATGCTGTCCATCAAAATAACACGCAAGTCCTAATCCTTGTCCTCCGTACGACTTTAGAAGTCGTGAGGAGGCACACTGAGCATCTGTTTACACCAAACATTAACCATTGTACCCTGCGAGCAAACAAGTGAGCCTACGACAGAGGGTGAGGACAGCTAGACTTCGTACCCTAAATTTTCTATCATATTTTAATTCGCATCGCAAATGTATTACGACAATGAGATTCAACCTTTTATGACACATCCATATGAATATCTCCTCTACAGACTACAAGCACTGTATCGGTGTAGATGATAACAATACAATAATAATTATGTAAACGCACCTTCATGAATTTTCCTCATCGCAACCGTCACATCATTTCTGAGGTACGAGAGCCACCAATTGAAATGGAATGCCGCCAATACCATATTTAACCTGCAGCTTGCCTAGTGCATCGTCAATAATTTATTCCGCTCAACGCTTGATTGAACGCATCAATTTTTACGTCAGTGTTATTTTCAAGCTAAGGTTCAAGTTGCTCACCCTGAAAATTCTGCGGTGATGGTGGTTGGAATTCAGCGCGAGAAGCGCTACAAAATATTTCATTTGAACAATAGATTGTTTATCATTCCAGGGAGGTTAAACATGGGGAATAAATTGCAGGCGTCTAATGCATTAACATCACATTGCTTGGTGGTTTAATATCGCTGTGCCATAATGCACGATCATTAAGCATCGCAGTCGTAACGTTGCGCTGCCCCATTCACCCGGAGATGTCCGTTGGCATATACAACGGGTCATTTACAGACACAGCATGCCGCCGGTGGAATAAACTGGCCCCGCCACCATGAATTTCCCTTGCTTCTCATAATCTAATTGCGCACTGCATAAACAACTAATTTACAAACAAATAAACCAGTTACATTTCAATAAAGGCCGATTCAAAAATATTCGAAAGAGAACATTTTTATTAGCAATAAAGCTCATGACACCTAACCTTCGAAATTAAACCTCACTTCCCCCTAAGATCAGTTACACTCTATTTAAAAGATGTGTCATTAATTAAGCAGGAAAAATTATTTTTAAAATGTTACCCATTCCATCGAAAAGTTACTATGGTAATTATATATACTATATATACGAAAAATTTCTTCTAACATCACACGTGATATATAGTATATGGTTTTAGAAGATATTTTTCGTTACATTGAATGTTTTCAGGAACCAAAATTATATTTTTCTTTCTTGCATAGCAGACATTCATTAGGTTAATCTTTAGTTTCACAGTCAGTAGGTTATTAGATTTTTCAGCCGTTTCTTGCATGCCCGTTATCCTGCTGTGCTAACACGCAGACGGGAGGGTCAGTATTTATAAGCCCGGCATCAATATAGCCCTTCATGACTATGGTCTAGGTAGCTTGTCGAGGAGGCATCAATAAATATTAAGAGGCGCTCCGGGAAAGGGAGGAAATGGGAGGAAGGACCCTTGAGGTAACATAGGAATAGGACATCGGCGACTCTGCTATCCTTTTGTCCCGAATTCTTCCTGCTTTTTTTCTTTCACTTCATTCCGTTCATCGTCGCTGCAATGTCTTGAAACGGTATCGTCCTCTCCCCAGAGATTCTCCACCACTCTTTACCCCTTCTCACAAAACTCATATGCTCTCTCCCTCTTTATTTCTGTGGGACGGATCCTGATTCGGCATTCCGTCTGTTTCCTTCTCGTCCTGGGCCTAACTTCTTTCTTTTCCACCCGTCTTCTCCATCTCCTCACGAGCCCTTTCGCTTACGCGATACGCTTTCCTCCAACTTGTGGAGAAAGGGTGAAGTGAGAAAACGGTTTTTCCATCTCGGAATCCCTTACTCAGGACCACTGCCTCCTTCCCTCCCTCTCCACTACTTCCAGTCTTATCCGTTTGCCCTTCATCCGGTCTCCCTTGAGGACATTCGTTTCTTCCGGTTATTTCTGAACTTCATCTAGACTCGTACACCTTCTATTTTCTTTCGCTTTCCCCGGACTTATTCCAATTTTCCCTTCACCCATCTGTCCTCAGGGATCGCAGAACAACGGACCGGAATAGTTCCGTTTCGGCATGGAATGAAACGAAACAAGGGAGGTCCGCGCCCTGTTCCAGGAGCATGAAACGATATGCGTTCCACGAGAGCTATGGTTCGATTTACTTAATACGTAACTTAATACGTCTCGAGAAGGAAAAAGATCGTTTTAAAATTCCTTTCGGAAAACTGACAAGTGTAATTTTCAAAACCGGCGCAGGAGGAAAAGAACCTATGACGACAATCAAAGTATTAAATGATCAGGGTATAATTGCATGTAGACATAGCCCGATAATAGAAATAACTATAATCAACGTGAGTGCTCTTTTGGTGCATGAAGCTGGAGTTCACTTTGTATTAAGCCCTTAACGGAGAGAAATTCACACATCAGGGTATTGCGTCCTGCTCCTTTCCCCGCGAGAAATGCGGTTTCCAAGTAAAAAATGCCAGTAAAATAATAGACAAAGCGAAATACAAATTCAACCAACTTTTAATCCAGATCCACCGGTTACTTATCGACCAGAGTACTAAGAGGGTGGATGCAGAAATTACCATTTGCAATAGAATTTTTTAGAGAGTGATTGAGGGCACAGAAATGATCAGGTGAATCAGGATCAGGCGGCGGAAGGAATAAGAGGCATGTTGGACGGAACGAAGGGTTGTTGGAAAATATGAGGTATCGAAGAGGGGTATATGGGTGTCACGTTTAGTCGTGTTGGGTGAGGCTTAGAAATGTAGCAGAGTTTAATCTGTTTGCCCTTTCAAAATCTACCTAAATCAATACAATAGCATTAATAATAATAATTCTAAATCAAACAATTTTGATACAACTTTCACACTAGTGGAGAAAATTTCACGTCTACGACATAAAATTACCAAAGGTTTGACCACCCTTGTATCTTTTACTCGAATTCATTTATTCATGTCTTTAACTAATCTAATTATGAGTACGAGTATGGTTACTGCGATTGAAATCTTAAACTTAAACTTTCGGCGAATTCTCGGAAGCAAATTCACTATTACCGGAGGAGTGACGAAGGGTCGCCTGGATGGATGGCTCAGCCATGGGGTCGGATAAATTCCTCTTGAAGTTTGTCACACGCCTGCGGATTCTGATTCAATCCCAACGCATACAGGCCCTGTATAAACCACGGCTACCCAGTAAGCGACGATAGGGACTACGCATGAGTTTACATCCCTATATTTGAGGTGATTTCAATTTGACGACAGTGAAAAAAGAGGTTAGTTCAATAAACTATTTTTTCAATGCCACAGCAAACAAAAAATTCTATGATTAAACGTCTTAAAAAAAGCTTTCCGCGCCATTATTTTTGTTGACTCGGTCCAGGATTTTTTTTTCGGGTGCGCAGAGGGATTTTGAACAAATCCCCGAGATGGGCGAGGGAGGCGTGATACTGTCTCTCCCAGTCGCTTTCCGTCGACTCCGTCCGCTGTTACACACTCCCCATATAATTAAACGCGTTTCCCCCTCCCCCCCGCACTTGGTCTCCTTTTGCGACGCGCCCATCGCCTTCAATTTATGTCCTGTCTCCAAGTATACGACTATCCTGTAGCATTTCTCCAAGGCGTGGCCACCCGACCCCCGAACTACCACGCAAATCCTCGGCGAATTTCTGGGTACACCATGATGATCCAAAACATGGCCCACCAACCCTCCTCTTCCCAAGATAAGCTTTTCTTTGCTCCGAAATTATGTTCCGTAAACCCTGAGAGGTTCTAAGTTGAAGGATGCGAGACACTGTGAGAGAGAGGAGCGGAAACACCGACTCGAAATTTTCACGGGCTATTCTGACCGGAGTTAACAAGGCTGCATTGGTTTTTTTTAGTGGTGTAGTTATCCTAGTTACACTTGTTTAATTATTTCAGAACGCACAAATAAGTACCACAAAATGGTGTTTTACGAGTTTTGTTTCACAGTGTCAAGTTTTTTTTCGACATAACCAATTTTGCTTAGGCGCACGTGCCATAGTTTTATATTCCACCCTTCCGCTTTAACTTTACCAAATGGCGACATAATAAATATACTTCGCGTCAAAATTATAACATTCATTTCAAATCAACATCCATTACCAATCTTAATCATCGCATACGATAGTTTATAGAGAACGTTTAAAGCAGTTCAAATTTATCTCATATCCATCGGAGTTGAAACAACTTTTAATGAACGCAATATTTCAAAATATAATCTCTTTGCCCCATAAATTACCGGCCACGAGTTCAACTCTCCCTTATTTGAAAGAGCTGAAGTCAACAACTTTCAATGACCCGCGATTACCGCTACAACCGCCGCCTTGGGCTTAACGAGTTGTAGGCGCTTCCTAATGAAGACGCTGCGGGCGCAGAATTCTTGATGACGTCAAAAGAAAACGTTCTACGCAGGAACTAATTATGACTTGACGTTTTTACTCCGGCATATTTAGTGCACTCATTTGCTAGAAAGAAATGAGTTTTCAAGAAAGGGAGCTTTTACTTTATTACGGGAGGAGAAGCGTTCGGGTTAATTCCGCGTCTAGAGCTATATGAGATCTCGCACTAACAATATGAGGACCATTTCAATTCACGAAGAGAGAAGGGTTTCCTTAAGGTCTTTATGTCCTTACCAACGGACCTCTTTTAAGGTGCAGTTTTTCATCAGGAGTAGTCTAATGCTAACATTTGGTTTATCATACGAAGTACATTTTCTTCTTAATTTTCGGAATTACATAAATACCCAAAAATGGCACTACATTCATACAGTTTATTTAGTATGCAACGTGAAGTTCAAACAGTGATTCAGTAATTAGTGCAGGGTTTCATAGGGTTTCCCTCGCATCTTGGGTGAAAGCCGGAACATTTGCCTTACGGTTGGTCGCAAATTAGTTTTCTGCCAAGGAGTGAATCGACTTTTAAATGTAAATACCTAATGCAAATCTACCTTGAGGAGGCACGTCGCCTATATTAGGATTTCATTCCTACACAAAATACCATGATTTCCCTGATGTATATTAATGACAACCAATATAGTATATTCTTTCAGCATCGCATAAACAAGTACTATACGTATACTTGTTATTATAAACATACTTATATAACCTTGTGTGTGCACCTATAACTATAAATATACCCGTACATTTTTGAAATCTAAAAAAAACGCGCAATGGGTACTCGTACTGTCGGATCACAGCTGAAAGTCAACGGAGAAGTTCATAGGACTACTTATGCAGGCTAAGAATGGCTATTCATATTTCCCTTGAATTTAGTAAATAACCCCACAATATGTTTAGTAAAAATTGTAAAACGTGTAACAAATACTTGGAGCCAAATTCAGCGGAGTCAAGTCCTCTGGTATAGCAATAAAGGAAAAACACGGACTAAAGGAAAAAAAGGCATTCAACTGGTAAAAAAAATTTATCTCGTCAACCACGCAGCATTATAACTTTTTTTTTAAACCTTCCGATTTTGAAAGCCCACAAAGTTGGAATATAAATAAGGGCAGAGATGAAAAAAATAACCCGGATACGGAGGAAGACAAACGAAGAAAGGTTGAAAGGGATGAATGGGGAGGAGAGTAAGTTTGGCAGAGATATTCGAAAAGGCAGAAAAGTGAATGGAGAAGACACTGAAAGGAATCAGGATGATGAAGGATGCTGTAAAAAGGGGAATGTCTGTTAGGGGAGGAAGAGAATAGGCACTTAGGATGGCATGAGTTGGGGTGGGAGAGTTGAAACTTACGAGAATGTATAGAGGGAGAAAAGCTATTCATTTTGTCCAGAACAAATTCGTAAGCCCAGAGGGATATGTGATACTTTTCAAGTATAGCTCTAACACCTGACCATGCACGGTGCAAGTGAAATAATTAATTCTGAATGTCGGTCAAAAGATTTCTGTCAAGCCAGTCAAGAACCACTGTGACGCATAAGTTCATTCGGAGGACAAAACTTTCTGCCATGCGACCTCGTCGACCTTGATGAACGGCAATATGTGACAACCATTCGCACAATTGCCACTCTTGAGGGTAATTGCTGAGGCATTCAATTCTTTAAATCAGACGCAGGGGTTTCGGGCGGGCGGGGGGGGGAGGAGGGGTTGGAGAAAGGGGCGCGCATTGCGGATTTGCAGCCGTCCGGCGTTCTTCCGTAAGAGAGGGGGCAAAGCATTGTCCCGCTCGGTTGCCCCGCTGCACCTTGAATACAACACCACAAAATTGAGGTCAAGAGACATTGGGGGAAGTGAAACGCTGAATTCCAAAAAAATGAACCTCTTTGTTAATCCACCGAAGTGGAAATCCAGCATTGTCAATGATGCACAACAGTCCGCCCCCGATACACGGCTGCACGGGTAACATTCATGCCAATTGGCGAGGGAAAAAATTTAGATATCAAACTCGTTACCGAAGTCGCTTTTAATTAGCTTTCATAGCTACGCAACGTCCGTGGGAACAATCGTAGCAGCGAATTAACCAGGTTAATTCCACTTCAGTTTCCAGCTGTGCAAGTATAATAGTAACACCCGCGTCATAATTTTTTTGTAAATTTTATGTAAAAGAGAAAAACTACGCCAAAGTTCTACGGCCGAGTTGATGCGTGCGTTGGATGCACAAATAAATAACATGATGTGAAAAGTCTAGCTGACATTATTTTATGGAAATTATAATGAGAGCTAAAACTGAGTTTAAAGTACTCGATGGAATGATGACTTTTCAATGGTAAAAACATACGTATATGCACGTTAGCACAAATATATATCATGCAGTTTTACAGATTACAAATACTCGTAGATTTTGAAGCCTGAAAAATGTGTGACTTTCCCGCACAATAAAGCTTGCAACATTTTTTCGATAAGTTCGAAGCTTTCGCCCCTCTCGTGGAGGAAGAATAGAAATCTCTTTAAAAAATGATGTCATGCTAAAAATGTATGTATACGAGTATATCGTGATGTGTGAACATATGTAGTTTAGGAAGAAAATCGACTGGAAAAGTCAACAAGGTAAATGTTCAAACATTTCAAATTTACAGGGGTGAACCAAAGGTTGTAATTACCAAGCATATACAAATTATGGATAATCATTAAATATCGCCCCTTAGGTCGAAATATTTGGAAATATAAGTTATAAATTGGACGTCGAATTGACTGGATTCATTCGTAATTAATATTAATCAACATCACACACATAACAAGTTAAAAACTCTGGGATAATACAAAGGCACATTTTAATACCTCTAGTGAAAACGTCACTCAATAAATACGCTTTCCATTCTTCTCCATCCAGCTACACTTTGAAGTAACTACGAATAATATTTTGAATCACTAATCAAACTATGAATATCCCGTTTTGAAATAAAAAAACCAGGGGAAACTGAAACTTCAAGAACTGTATTCATTTATCATTCTCCATCTAGTATCCTTGTATGAAGTTAGGGTCAACTCGTGGAGAGACGAAAAATAAAAAGCGACATTTTATATCCAGAAATTGTACACGCATTTCTTTTCTCTGTCAACCTATTTCAAACGCCTGAGAAAATAGAAGGTACACATGAGGGAAGACTACCAAATCTGGAACATACTTCTTAACTCTGAGACGCTATTAACGCTAATTTACGAAAAAATACTGATTTGTTGTATTTTTTTAAAATATATAAATAATTTGGACCAAACTTTCGCTAGAGCCTTAAGGCAACGGTAAAACTAGGGTCTTTGTAAGTGATCTGACATTTCACCCTCGCGTATGCTACTGATGTACGATTGCGATGGCATTTTTGGATACAATAAACACTACAAATAAGAGCGTTAAAATGTGAAGATAGCATAATTTTATAACTAACCTATTTTATCAAATATTGATGCATTAGATTAATAATTAAAGCCAAAAAGGTCGTTTTCCTCCAAGGATTCGAGCATGCCTTAAAAGTAATTTCAGTTAAGATAGAGAACATTGACCTCAAAACATATAAAATCTTTGCATACCTTGAAATATGATAAAATTCAATTCAATATTTGATCGTTATTTTACAATGTCATCAAAATAATTTAAAAAATAAACAATGGTTGTGGATTTAAAAAAATATATATTCAGAATTAAAAAAAATGTAACCTCGTGGGGACAGCTAAATGGGGAACAGATCCCGTCTCGAATATCATCACAGTACACACGAGATGGAATGTAGTTTTACTCATTGAAACATTTTCAATGATATTAAATTTTATCATTTAAGTGTTTTCTATGAAAGATAGCATTTATTTCCAGGAAATGTTTTTTGCCAATATTCCAATATTGATACACGAATGTATTCCCCGTGGTATTGGATCTACAATGTGAAGACATGAGGGGAGCAGAGAGCAAAGGCGCCCTCTCACGTCACGAAAAAACCCTTGAGAATGTAATTCACCAAACATCCGACCGTAAAAGTTTGACGGACGTCGGACACAATCGCTAGGATGTTAGCTTAAAAAGTCATAATGACTGAACCCATGAGTTTTCTTTTCTCACCCTATGCCGTAGGTATGCATTTCGCCTCTTTATGAGCCCCATTGTGTTTGGAAAAACACCAAAAGATTTTTACGCTTCCAGTTAAAATGCATAGAGATAGAGAGTGAAAAAGTGCGTCCCACTCTTTACTGCTTACGACTCCTATGACGTCAAGCTTTAGGAGAGGTTCTCTTGTCACCCTTCCGTTTTTTCACGTACTTTTGTGAGACGAGGTGGGAAGAAAAAAAATTGAGACGAACGATTACGGCTCAGCTATAGTTTAACGCTGGCCTTATCCTAAAGCATGCTTTCAATATTTTATCACCTACCCGCCCCCCATTTCACGTCGCTTATTATTCCTGTGGCTTTGGGAAAGAGTGGCGCAGCCCAGAGAAAGAGGTTGAGAATAAATACTAGTATGTCGCATTCTTTCTCGGTCTTCGCGATGGAGCTTATACGATATGGCATGGCGGTGATGGGCTTGAGATTATATACATATGTATATACATGCGTACATACAAATGTAAGTTTCTACACATACAAACACACACACACACACACACATATATATATATATATATATATATATATATATATATATATATATATATATATATATATATATATATATACATACACACACACACACACACACAAGTAATAATTCATTTTTTAATGATCCCATATTCGGAGAAAAACTTGAGTAAGAATTTTTGAAAGCTTGTGAAAACACTGAGAAACGATCTACGCGAGCGTGTTGTATTTGTGTGTTTTTGTGCGTGCGTGTACCCCATAGCGTCCGTGAGTGCATCTTGAGATTTTAAATCGGGATTGATGCCAGGGACAACCACCATTTCTTGAAACTAAGAAATGACAGAACTCTTGTTTGCTTTTGGTGTAGCGATTGCGAACGGAATGATAGAGTTGAAAAAGTAATTACGGCGGATATTTCGGAGCTTGTAAAATATTTAGACCTCAACTTTATGGCTGGAGCAAAGTGATGCAAAGTGCAGATATAACCTTTCATGCTCCTGAGGCGAAAATGTTAAAGAAAAATTTATACTGGCATACGGGGTGAGTTTTAAAATGCAGTGTCATTTTCTAAGGAAAAAATACTCCCCAACTTGACTTTCTTCGTATATTTTATTTTCAAAAAAATCCTAATGGTTCTGAGCAGGGTACCCGGAAAAAAAACATAAGAGGTCTAAATTAGAGGAAGCATAAAAAAAATGAAAACAGCTGAATTTAAACACTCGCATGTAGCAACAGCATTTTGATGTCGTTATTATTCCAAGATGTGGTTTATTATCCAGATTTCCATATTCTATTGATTCCACCTTGAGCTGAAGCATTAAAGTTGAAGAATAGAGAATAAAAGAATCAATAAAATATATGTTAAAAATCCTTGTATCAGTGTACCGACGTCGGTATAGGTACACAGTTCATTTACTTAGTTCTATAGTCCTAATGTTCACGAATCCGACAATTTTCAGCTGCAGTGCCGCGACCCACATAGGAAACGCCATTTCACCAGGTATTATTCACACATTCAGCGAGTAAAAAATTTAAAATACCGTTAAAGATAACATTTCTGACTTTTCTTCGCGAACTGTTGGCAATAAAAAAACAGCCTTTTTAATTCAAGCAAATTATAATTCGGAGGAAGAAATGAGTAAGACTCAAAAACGGATATAAAGGAAAGCTAAGCTCTTATTTTATATTCTGAGAAGCGAAAGGTGTATTAGTCCGCCGGTGAAACGATTAGACAGTTATTGAAAACTCTCGCAATTCTCATATTAAAACCGTTAAACTGACATAAACAATTAGTTATACAAAACTGGCAATATTCAACAGTAAAATTTACAAATTCTCATGAATTTTACCTCGAGTTTTTCTATTTCTTTTATTATTAACTTTTGCGATTCTTATATACGCTTAAACTTAAAATAATAACTCAGAAAACTGAATACCAGCCAATAAATATATTTCAGGATCTGTGAATCAAAGTGATATTTAAATGACGATACAACGTCGAGATTTTTACATCAAATCAAATACATAAGATAAATTAATAGCTTCCAAGCGGTGCACATGAATACTTTTTATAGCCGTCAAATTTATAATTGGAAAAATGAAGAAATTCAAGTGCCGCATATATTAGGGGACTATGCGGGTATAAAGAATCCACTTGTCCTCACATGGATCCCTACTTTGGCAGTAGTAAAAAATAAGTGATGCATACGAACGTTTTAAGCGAGAGAAAAACGTAAACCCTTTTTCGTTCACGAATTTTCGAATTAATCATAGTTTATGCGAACCCATATGAAGATGATAAAAAAATGCGGAAGCCTTACGAAGGTCATATTAGACCCAAATTTGATTCTGAAATAAAAGTCATACACACTTGGAAAAGAAAAAAATCAATTATTACATTTAAGATTGTATTTTTCATTTAGGACTTTCAGAAATCGACCATTGATAAAGTTAGGTGAGCATAAAGGCCAGAGGAAGATTGGTAGGCGGTAGCCAAATGGGACGGGGGTTCCGTATCTACCTAGGGATATAAGTAGACTGACCAGAACAATATTTATTTCACAAATAAAAGTTACGTGCAGTACCCATTTTGAAAATCTTTTTCACGCACAATCAGTTATTAAGTCCTAACATAAAATGAATTGCAATTGGAAAAATGATTGCATTTTTTATACGGCCAATTTGTAATGAGAGACGCTCTTGAGGATTTTCTCCGCCAATGGTGTGTCCCAGGGTCTCACTGCGTTTGCAAGCTCACAGAAAAGCTGCGGAAGAACACCATTTCGATGTCAGGGCAAAGATCGACTCAACAAATGTATTACATTAGTACGTGAAACAAATTCAAAGAAACTGCAGGAGATGCCACAACAGTAACTTTCAACGGAGGCATCCGCTAATATGCATTTCAATGCAACAATTCCAGGGTGTGAAAATCATTCGCCCGGTCGTGGTCATCCCGGCCAAGGCGAATGATTTCTACACTCTCAAATTGTTGCATTGAAGTACGTGAAACATTAAAATAAAGAGGATGATAACTTGTGACCTGAGGAAACCGTCTGGAATGCCTCCGGATCTAATGTCGCAACCTATAGGCCACCGCGGAGGAAAATTATCATCATCACTCGATTGGACTTTTGAGTCAAAAGATGGAACCGTCAAATTCAGTAGAGAGAAATAATAAAGAAGACTCTTCGACAAAACTGAAACCAAGACAACTCGCATTGGCTGATGCTTTTTGACTAAAATTCGCGGTTGGTACTAAATGCTGAGTAGAGGAGACAAACGAGCTTCACATGGGATGTATCTCATTTGAGGCACGCATGTTGAAAACACCGTTGATTTCGGTCACCACCAAAATAAAAAAATAACTCCTTTCGCTCTATGCGGATCTGTAACTTTCCTTCATTCTTCCTGGTGACTCTCACCGGAAGACTTTGATTCTTCCGGAAAAGATGTGACTACATTTATGGGACTTGCCGACATATTAAATCTTCTCGGAAATATACCTTCTTCAAATAAAATTCATTAGTTGTAGCAGTATCGCCCGTGGGAGAATTATACATGCATACATTTTTTTGTTATTCCAAGCAGATCCCAATCCCTAAATTTTTTTACGGAACCTAGCCGAGTTATATTGGCACGACAATTAAGGAAATATCAAATGAGGGACGTCGAAATAATTTTCTGGAGATGTCCCGAGGCGCATCCCATGTTGTATTAAGGCGGCATGCTCAGAACATTGTCGCCGATCTCCGTAATTTTTATTCCAAAAAATTCCGAGAAATTCCAAAAATTAAACGAAATATGCTAACAAATCTCTCCCCTCCGATAGTTTAATTTTCATTTGCAATGCAATTACCTGGCGAGAAAACAAATATTCATTTATTCAAGATTTTTTTTTTTGGGGACAAAATCGCGGGAGCTCAGAGCTACCTCAATATGCTGAGAGTCTCAAGGGGAATTTAAAATTTCATGCAAAGCGACTCTTTTAATCTTATGATTGCGTCCTTGAAAGAATAAAAGTTAGCCTTGCTTAACTCGCGAACGTCAAAAAAAAGAGGCAATTATTTAAATTAAACCGATTTGATAAAGGATCGAGAACACGGCTTTCGAAATGGGGAAGGAAGAAATGTGATCAAACAGCTGATAAGGAAGAACTTGCTTTCAAGAAGTTTTGCTGCATACATGCATTGAAAATCATATTAAATGGATTCCGGCAGGCTACTTTTGAGGAAGAGACAAATAAAAATATCTCGACGGCCTATGAGATTATTCCTAAACCTTCCGGTACAAAAAAATACTTTCTTGAGCGAAGGAAGATACGATGGCGTATCTTATTGTTACTATTGCTAAGCCCACTCAAAGAACGTTACTCGACGTGATAATGGGTGTAGCGAAGCGAATTATTATCTTGTTAAATTAAGTCATGCATAATACATCTTAATCACGAATATGACAATAAATATAAAATATAATATAGCTGAAATTCGAAAGAGCTCTTTTTCATAAATTTGATGTCAGGATACAATCCAAATAAAAAATCTGGGTAAGATTCGAATGAAAAAATTTGAAAAACATCTTAAATCGGTCAATAATAACAATGCTTTAAAATTTCCATTAGCGTTATCATCGATTGCTGCATAAAATAAGTTAACATACTAATTATTGACATAATTAATTAGTTAATGACTATTTATACAGGTTTCATTGATACTAATACCTAAAAATAAAATTTCTGAAACATAAAAACAAGTCCAGGATTGCGATTGAATGACACATGATATATGATATATTATTCACTGACATTTGCCCAAGCTTAGAAATGCCCAAGAAAAAATGTTCATTTTCTCGGCAAAAAAGTAAAGATTATAACTGTGATACCACGAAATCAACACTTGGTGTCTACTCCACGCATTTAGGTGATTAATGCTAAAAATAGTTTTCAAAATTCACTTCTTACGGACTTATAACCATCATAACTTGAGTTTGCATTTCACAGTCGGTGGAGACGAACTTTCCCGTAGAACATCCGTCTAAAGACTTGTACGTATAACATTATCAACGGCATGATAACGGAACGCACGGCAATAAATTGAATATTATTTCGAACACAAAACAAAAATAATACAATTTGGGCCAATGGAATTGAAGGAAACTACACAGAATCCACAGATAAGTAAACAATCGATAATTTTACGATACATACAAGGAATTCAATTAATACGAATAACTGTGAAAATAAACTAAGCAAATCTAAGAGAGAGATGAAAATGCTAAAAACCAAAGATACCAAGATCCTAAAAATAAGTCGATTAGTGGTCGTAGCATATTTTCTAGAAAAATTTACTGTTATCAGAAAAGTGTACATTCGTCTGTTGAATTGCAAGCCATGTTCAAAAAGGTGTACATTGTGGGGCGCTTTCGAGGTGTGTGGCCTCGAGATTCCTTACGAAAAAGATACACAGCTAATTAAAGATCCGTTATGATTGGACACGTGGAAGAATATTTGAAAAATGTTGACCAAGGACATATGCTTTCGGATCTAAGTGAAAATAAACGGAGGGGGGAATAAAGGATGGAGTATCACCCACCTAAAAGGACATCTAACTCGGGACTTGACCCTAAAGACACTTTCATATGCCCTCATTTATCCCCACAGATTCACTTCCCTTTCCTCGCCTTTCAGAAAAGGGCATGAGAAATAATCATGCATACTCTTGCAGAAAATTGAAGAACAGGGAGGAAGTATGGGAAGAGGAGACGAAGAAAAGCCTTTGGATCTTGCGGTCAAATGAGCTCAAACAACGGAAAAGCACATGATCTCTCCACCGTTAGCCCCCGTTAGCCGAAAATTCTTTTATTTTTTCCTTCACCCTCCCAGCTAGTAAATGCTTAAGCTCCATCTATGCCAACTCATTGTGTATCTTCTTTTCCTTGAGAAATTCGAAACCACCACAACACCCTAACACTCGGCCCACGGGTTTCGGAGCAATGGCAGATTCCTTAAGAAGTATGACTCGATGCCTCATTACCGATGCTATCTCCTAATATATGGTTTCCTTCATACATGTCCTGAAAACTGTATCGATGCAATAACATGTATTTGTGAACTCGAAAGTATGCATTGATATATACGAAAAAGATGCATAGAGTCGGCATCAAGCAGTTATTACATATAATGCACCACTGACTCTTAAGAAGTCCCCTTCGCTAACTCGAAGCACCTTGGAGCACAAAACTAATAGGCGTAAGGGCCACTACATTAACCTTCGTGTATTTTAGTATAATGCTCTAAGAAAAGAATAAAAGACCAATCCTACACAATCCTTAACTAAATTATCTACAAATGTATCCAAAACATTTTTAATATGAGACAATCAACTGAATGAATAGATAAACTTTCTTTATCTTCTTAAAGATATCATCTTTCGTTAAAGCAATGGAATTGCAGGTTAGACATATACCATCTTTATTTGATAAAATAAAATGGAATACATTTGACTACCCTTAATTCATAATCTTGGAAAAAAAGTCAACAACTTGTGGGCAAAGTTTGCACATATAATTAATATCAAAATGGTTGAATAATTTACTTATAATTCATTCGGGAAAAATTCGTGTAACGTTTAAAAATAAACAAATATTTACCTTCTTCATATTAGTATGTTCAAAATTTTCTGACAGGTGAATTATCTAACCGTATTTTGAAAACTTAAGAAAATAATACTTTACCATCGTAAAACGGTTCCCAGGCGAATAGCAACAGTATTTATGTTTTTCCAGTTAAAAATTAATATTTTTCTGCTGTGTTTCCACAAATCAAACTGTCTCTTTCGAGGTTCCCGTATTTTCTTATTATTTACTCTCAAAATGAATGCATTTTCCTAACAGAAAGCTGATGAATTAAGGCCAAAGAGTATTTTCTTATCGAATAACCTCCAGCAACTAACATTCAATGATCGTGTGAAAAATATTTATAATGATGTAAATTGTGTAACAAAAAATGTAATAGAATAATATACGCAATCAAATAACACAGTGATCGAGAAATAGTGCGCGAAAAAAGATGTCTCATTCATTTAAAAATATTCTGAGTTAAGTAAAATTGCCGATTAATGATTCCATTTGGCCAGAAGAACCGAACGGGGAAGAATCGAATGAGATGAAGAAAAATAGAAAATAAAACAGTATAAAAGAGAACACATTTCAGCAATACTCTTCAACGTTAATGTGGAAGGACTACTAAAGAAGGAATTTAAGGAAGGAAAGTTATGGGTGCTAAGGGAAGTAGGTAAATGGCGAGGATACTGACTTTCTCCATTTCAAGTAGCAGTAATAGCAAGGAATTCAAATCATCTGTAGGCATTCCATCGGATTGACACTTTCCGAGATATAAAAAAGAATTAAAAAAACACATGAAACTTCTGAGAAGAAGATGAAGAAAATTAAAGGAAAGAGAGAGTAAAGAGGAGAGACATAGAACGAAATGGAATATTTCATAGACCGAAGAAACAGTATAAAATGTAGTGCAATATGCTAGAAGAAAACCAAGCGCGGTACGTGTAGCGTGTACGCGGCTTAGAATGCGTTCAAGACGAAACAGCAACTTCAGTCCTAAAGGAGAGTGAGAAAATATTCGTACGGCTTGAGCACTTGATTGTGGCACCCTATGGATCAGAGAAACGGCCCACTTGATAGGTACATCAGAGAAGATTAAGAGCCAACGAAACCAATTCTCCGACGGAGATTAAGTGAAGGGATATAAACTGAGAAATGGCGAGATATAAAACAGGGTAAAAAACTATCACGAGAAGAAATACAGAGGAAATGAACCACATTCATTGGATTCACCTCACCTCGATATTATGCGAACAGATTTTTTTCGGGCAATAGCAAAAGGAAAAATGGAAGTATATATCTCACGAGGAAGACCAAGGGATGAAAGAACCAATCCACAGCCCGAAAAAAAAGATCAGTATCCGCAATTAGCATTGTTTGGGAAGTAATAGACTACTGTAATCAGCCAGTATTCCATTTAAAATACCTACTTTTAAAACACTTGGATACTACCAAATTATAATTCCTTTAGCAATCAATTTCTACGGATACTTACACGTGGCTTGTGTCGATAATATATCATCCGACAATGATATCGTTTGATAAGTGGATGTCCTTAGGTCTATTTATAACGTCGGAATTGTGGTCTTGTCAGGAGAGAGATAGGGAACATTCCGAGATCCCGATATGCATATCGAAATTCTGTCCATTTTCCCACGTAAACCATCAGCTCAGCTCTCTCCAACAGGACCCACTCTCAAACCACTTGAACGACTACGGCGGGATCGCTCCCGATGAAAGCGATGGAGGAGAAGGAACAAGGGTATCGAAGAAATACGATGAAAAGAAAAGGGAAGAACCTCAGCCAAGAAAAGGGAAACCCATTTCAAAGGATAAAAAATTCTTATCCTGCGTGGCATTTACACATAGAGTAAAAAGAGTCGTCTTTGCCAGTCTCTCGCTCCCTCACCTTACTCTTTCCTCGTTCGGGGCCGATGGCAGTCTAGGATATCCACAGGGAAGATATCCTGCGGGAATGTAGCCGAGGGATCTAAGGATGGACTTGAAAAGTTCCGCGAATACATGCAGGCATGTACGAGTAACATTGTGAGTGCGTTTTGGTGTACATAGGTATACATACGTATGCATATACGCTTTACCTCAATCAAATTAATATATAAGCCTGCAAATTCAGCTCTATTTATGTCGTCGAAAATATGCGAGACTGAAGTAAGAGAAAGGCGGTGACGGAGGGCGTCAAAGGGGTCATATCACAAGAAGTACATTTTTCCACACATCGAACAGTAAGCAGTGCTTTAAATTACACAATAATCCAAATAATGCAATTTATTATATTTATAATTTTTATCCCATCGATTTAGCTTAGAGTAACATGAATTTTAACCAAATTTAAAACTGTAAACTACTCTTAATTATCTATTTAAACTGTTAAAACTTAACAGTTTTTCCATTTGCATCATTTTTCCTCATTTATTTTAGACATCAAAAGCACCCGAGTAAATAACAGATGGATCCATATTAATTTACCTCTAATTAATATACCTCTATCAACACGACCTTATATAAGTTATGACTGTTCATAGATCATGTTTCCTAGAGATATCTAACGAAAACGATGAATTGGGAAACTAACAGTTATAAGTGCGTTCAATGCATGCCCCAAAGAACAACGGAATTCCCTTTTCCGAGAAAAATTATTTTGATTAATGCTAAGTTTGATCAAGATAAAATTTATTTCACCGAGATTATTTTGCCACTCTATCTTTTATCGTAATTTCGATAAAAATGGCATAGGCTCCCAGCAACAACGGCGGCTGAGGGAAGGGGGAGGCGCCAGACTTAAGAGTAATAAAAATATATACCTCATCATGCAAACTGCCTTTAAGCCAAACGATATCCGGCTTGAGCACGTTCGATAACACTTGTACAACTTTCGTCCCTCTGAATTCATCAAACACTTTCGGAGAGCGAAAACTTCAGACATAGGTATCGTTCTTGTGTCAGTTTCAGTGAATTGAACGAGTTTCTCCTCTGGTCCTTCAAGACTCAAACTTTGACTCAAATGATGCACCAAGGGCCGTTTTTACGAGAAAGATCTCATTCTACGATCCCTTTCACTAACTTTCTCACATTCACCCATTGTCCTCGGTCCTAAGACCTATCTACCAGTATGTCCCGTTTTCGTGTGCACAGGGATCTAGATGGTGCGGGGGCTAACGTACTGCCTTCCCACCCAGAGGGCCCGGGTTCAAATCCCGGCGGTGTTGACCATTTTTCAGAGGTATCTCGATCCCTACTTGAGGTGCTCTGTGGAGGGCACTTTGAGTGAGTACGCCGTCCGTCGGATGGGACGTTAAGCTGCGAACCCTTTGGAGGCTTTCGTAAAGACTAGGCTAATGCCAACGCCGGGTTTCTCTCCACCCTTCATCCTTTCCTGTCCATCCCCTGTGGCGCAAATGACCTCAGCTGTCGGTCGCCTCCCCTAAATACTACTACTACTTCGTGTGCACCTAAAGATGTGTGAAAACCTTGGTCTTGAAATATCAACTCCAGGTTAACTTTATTACTATCGGTAGTCAGCTGTTTAAAATAGGTTATTGGTGGACTCCACCTGATCATTCCTTAACTTCACAGTTCAATCCTAAAAGGTAAAACCTAATAACCCGCAATAAATTTAACTGTCCTTCGACTCTGAATACATTCTATTTCCCTTCATTCCATCCAAAATACCAATCCTTTTCCTCCCTCTAACATTCTTTCCAAACGTCATCTCCTCTATCACAGTCTTCAGCATTTCATAGCCAATCAAAATACCCCACATCCACTAGAGAACTTCCAATAATCCTTTCTCCTCCCCAACTACGCCTAAAACTTCCTCGTTGGCTTTCCTTTCCGTCTATTTCACCTTCCCCAACCTTATCCACGCCCACATTTCAGAAGTCTCCAATCTACACCAATCCTTTTGCTTTTACGACCATGTTGACGCACCATACCATACCAAAATGCTCAAAATCAAAGTTTTCACTATTCTTTTCCAAAATCCCAATTCAAAGTCCATGTTATTAACTTCCCCATAGTGAAAACTTGTTTGCTGAACGTCATTTTTCTTATGTTATCCCTACTGCTTTGACCACTTTGGTCGAAAATACCTCCAAGATAGGTAACCTGGTAATCATTTATAATATTTACTCTCTTATTATCACGTTTAACTACGCTAAACTCATCCTTATTTTTAAAAAACCCTCATAAATTCTGTTTTTAGGTTGACTTCAATTTATTAATTCTTTCCAATTAAATACTACAATTCTTCATTCTCATGCTCATTTTCAAGTGAGGTTTTTTCTACTCATGAATAACAGACAAATCAACCAGAGTTTATATTTTGCACCGATGACAACTCTGAATAACAGTTTGGGAATAAACACTATGAGTAAGGCAGGTAAAGTAATATTATAGTGTAAGTGATATCAGTGGGCGAAGAAAAAACCCACGACGAACTGTAGCGTTTCGTTGCTATATTACTGCGATGTCCCATAAAAGGATGAAGTACCTCGGAGCAGGGATTTAATTCTGAGATACTCCAACTTCTTTTACGAAAAATACCTGCCACACTGGAGGGTTGGGAAAAAATATGTTTAAGGTTAAGACCAGAACGTATTCCCCGGCTAACATGCGGGACACTAGTTAAAATCCCTTCTTTGGTTACAAACACACCGTACATTAAGTAACTTAGCGGATTTTATCCTTTAAATTCAAGATGAAAGGCGCCGTAAATCACCGGAGAACTAATAAATCTCAATAATTAAAACGAAAGCCTTCGCGGTGATGCACTAAGCACACCAGGATTTCCACTTGGAATCAGGCGTTGTTCCAATTGGCTGCACAAATATATCGCTGGCGTTATGATCAGCATCCTAAGATCCGAATATGCTGTTGTAAAACCTGCTAAAATGTCTTCCAGACATGGAACAACACGGGGACACCCCGAAAACCCGGCCAAGATTCACTTTTCAAGTTTTGTCACACCCCGTGGAACACGTCACCAAATGATTTTACTCGGGTCAATTGGGTCACTATTTGATTTGATAAATTTAAACTTAACCCGCAAGCTTTCGGATCCTAACTGAATAGGATTTAAAGAATGCCAATTTTCAATAATACACAATGGTATGAAAAATTGTTATTACCAGCAGGAAAAATACTCCTTCAGATATAATCTCTCACATCCCTCGCAGTAAAGAAGTATGGACATAATCCGACGCCTTAACTCAGACGAATGAATTCATAATACCCAACTTAATAGGAAGCGTGCATATCATTTCCACGGTTTTTATCCGATTGACAAACCACATAGAATACGCTGAGGTTAAGGGCGGAGAAAAGCCACGGTTAAATTTATCATAATAAGCCTAACGAGGAAGCAGACTGTTTCATACCCCTGGATACATATTACTACGAAAGAATAATTCAGATAGAGTTCAAATGAACCCAATCTTACATGGACAGGAATTTTCCTTTCTACGTGGACTGTTTCTGAGTGGCAGATACAAATGATAAGCTAAATTCGGAACTTGGTTGAGTCACACCCTGGTTTTCCATTTCATACGCCATCAATGAACGCTCGCTGCTTTCCTACCATTCGTTGCAAGTGAAATCTGACAAAAAATCAAATTCTGCTCAAAAAGGATTTGCTTAAAGAGGCAAACCTCTGCAAAGTATAATTTTTAAGGAAATATGCAAGAAAAAAGGGGGTTAGGTTTTTTTTCGAGTCCGTGCTCGTTTCCGGAAGAGCAGACTCGACAACATACAGAAAATTCTCCACCGTTGCACCCATAATGCTCAATCTCTTTACCGATTAATCACGGTGGATTTGAGCAAAATAAAAAGAGGGAGGAAGAGTATTCATTTTAGAGCACAAGGAAAATTCTTGTGGCGGTAATGGGAATTCCTTCCTGGCAGAGCGTAGGCTAAGGGAAAGGAGAGATAAATTCCGAGTGTGTTAGCGACTTTAAAAAAAAGAGCCTGATAATTCCGACTCTCTGTTTGGTTTAAACAGCTTGAAATATTGAGGAAACAACGGAAGCAGGAAAGTGAAAGAGGGTATTTAGCTATTCGCCACTCAAGGTTTCTTACCAACTCCCCAAACCTTAGAGTTAACTTAACAGTTAATCAAGGGTGTGGATAATTCGTGTTTATGCATATCTAAACAACAGATAAATCCGTCAAAGCGCAACCTTTTCAAAGAAGGTCACCCATATTACATTTGTTTCACCAAGCTTAGTATATATATCGTTTACCTTAATGATTTATGTTGACACTATTGCCTAGAGATTGACATTTTGAAACAGAAAAAAAAATATTTATAAAAAGTTCAATTCTAAAAAGGCCCACAGAAGTTCATCTAAAAAACGTGAAAATTCTACCTTTCTTGTGGAGAACATAGCAATGTACATAAGGAGGGGAAAAATATATAACTAGCCATAGGATATCGATGAAATTAACAAAATATTGTCCGAGTGATTAAATATTGCGTTAGCTCAAGCCGTGCTGTATTCACTACATGAACTGGCAACCTTGTTTATAATTCGCGTAGGCTAGTAAACAAACCCGCTTAACAAAACGGACACTGACGGTTGATTTATTGGGATTGCCTGTGAAATTTGGAAGAGCAATTTTTTATACCCATGAGAAAAGCAACAGTCATCCAAACGCTAAAGAACATCAACACCACAATTATTTTAGTCAATAAATTAACATGCTGCGTTGTCAAGTTTATGTTTCCAGGTTGTGGCGTGCCTCAAGAGTTTTTCCGACGAAATTTGTGTTTCCTACAAAGCCATTGACATTTTGGCATAAAGAATAACACAAGAAAAAATACAATATCTTATTTAAACAATTTGTACATAAAATAATATTTACAAGTTAAATTTTTCATTCGATGGAATTTAAAATGACAACATTGCTAAAAAATTCAGCGCATTTACTCACAATTTTAAAATCAATAACCGCATTTAAATGTATGCATGGAACAAAGTCGATGATTCATTTCAGTGCACATCAGCGGATGACTACGCTGACGTAAAAGTCACGGTATTTACCGCAGTTATTTGCATTTGCAGGTAAATACCTCTTTCCTTACAGTGAAATGAATAAATATTTTTATACTGTGTTTTTATGAATCGAGCATCATTATTTTCACGGGTAACAAACTCACAAAGTGAAAAAACGAACCTACTAAAGGTGTGCATACAGATCCTAGATAAATAGAAAACAATAGCCCAATTGCGAGGGCAAATATTACCAATATATTCCCAGGATATTCTTACTCGCACTTCAGCTCGTCTCCTACAGTAACTACCTGTGTACCTGTAAAACGCCTCAAATTTGCCTTAAAGGTACAACAAAGAGACTTTTAGAATTTTTATCCATGAGCAGCATACCCCTAGAACCAAACTACATTTATCAATCCGAAAGTTGGTCTGATAAGCGAGGGCTACGTACTACCAGAGCCGACGGCGCGTGAAATTCACATTACGGGGTGGGGGAAGGGAGGCTGGTTCCTTTCCATGTACCGACTAGGTCTGGTACCCGAAAAACATCAAATAGCTTCGGTTGAGCTGAGGGAGCCTAGAGATGTCACCTGTAATCGAACCCGGTCCAGCCGGGTCATTATCCCAGCGCTCCACCCACTTAACTACCACGTCCAGAGCACATTAAAAAAACGATATTGTTTCAAGCCACTATAAAAATGATCGAATCTCCTCGCCTGTACAGCGCTTACGTATTTAACGCAGTCGATCCTAATCGTCTAAAACGACAACTCTTTCCCGTACTCTACTCGGATTGCTAACACTCGAATCCACTTCAACACTCCGCGACGGGTTTCAACATCGCACTCTGTGAGATGATGACGGGAATACGAAGATGAAGTTCCGTCATCAGTTAACGTGACCACTTATGTTACTTCCTGCAGCCTTATATCAATTAGTAAAGTATAAAAAAACACTCCAGATAACCATAAGAATATTTTAGCATTTAACACCTTGTCCGTGGACTTGAAGTATATGCTTTCATTTTCCATTAGTGGTGCTTTATATGGCATTTATGGGATTGAAAGTTCTATGTCTACGGTTTTCCATAACTTTCCCAGGTTTTTAAGGCCGAAATTAATTTTTTTCCAATCAGAACTATCATCGGAGATGACTTACCATAGTTGTAATAAGCAAATCAATGTACATAGATAGCGATATACTATATGGTACATCTTCATGGAAGCCACATCGTATAGTATGCGAAAAACTAAAAAAAACTGCCTTCGCCCCGCTTCATTTTTATTTAAAAAATATATCTTTATGCTGTGTGGAGAAAAAAGTTAGCATTCTGAACCCATCACGCTGGTATAGTTGTCTTAAATGTTTCTTATTATTTAAAAAAAACTCTACGATCAATTTAAGAGGCAGCATTATATAACGTTTAATTAATAAGAAAAACTTATTTTTATGGATGAGAATCCAGTCTGTATTGGTTACTTATTGAAAAACAAATGCCTAACACTGGCGCGGTAAGTCAAAGAAAGAAGTATTAACAACAAGTCTGGGGAAAAAAACGATAAGTTGCAAGGAATGAGAGATCGACATTTTTCATCCTCAGAATAATAAAAAAAATAAAAGCGTCGCCTGACGATCATTCAATTTCACGGTAAGCGGCAAGTGGCAGGGCCAGGAGCGGAACGGTGAAAACGAAACTGGTGAGCGCGCAACCTCATTCTTCCCCGCACCCCTTTCACTCGACCGCCCGTCAAACGCACATCAAAAGGCCAATGCCAATTGAAAGTCGAAGCCACAGCACGACCCGGCTCCCGGTCAATGGGAGGAAGACAGGGCGGCGTAAAAGGTGGACCTCAAATGAACAAAATACTAACGAAGAAAAAACAAAATAATAATAGGCGATCACGACGAAGAAAAAATGTGTTGAAGGTCACGTAGCCAGGGATGAGACGAGTACGAGGAAAAGAGACGTTCTTACGGAAAATAAAATAAAAATAATAATAATCGCGACGAAACGAAAAACCGGGGAGGGGGGGGGACAGCAATACCACACTGGTATTACTGTCGTTGAACTATTCACAAAACATTTTTTTTGGCCGTACTCTTATCCCGGGAGTGAACAAACAAAAAGTGATTATATCGATTTCAAGACCGTTTCTTTTTCACATGTGGCTTTTTTTTCTCTTGCCCCCATCCCCTCTCCCTATCCATAACTACCACCGTATCACCCTTCTTTCTCCTGCTTCGGGAGAACAAAGGAGTGATACACTTACTGATCTACCGTCGAACAATCGAGCACTTTTCCACCGGAGAGTGGGACGCTATTTTCTTCCTTCCCTTTTATTCTTTTTTTTCCTTTCCCACGAGTCATTTTTATCCGGAGGGCGTGTGTGCATTTTGGTATGGATGGACGATGGAGGAGAGGAATTGAAAGGAAGATGGATGGGCGACGGGATGGAAGCCCACGGAGTGGGAGGCGCGGGAGTGAGAGACTGGAAGGCACGCGAAGAAACCGGGATAAAAGGTACGAGGGTGAGAAGGGGAGAAGGAGGACGAAGTCACCGGCGGCAGCGGCGACACCATTCCGACATAGCTCATGCATACTAAAATGCTTTGAGACCACAAAACGCCTCCCCCCGCCCCCCCCCCACAGCAAGAGCGTGGTTTGGGAAGTATTTTCTTTTTAAGGAGACGTATCAAGGAAGTGACGAAGGAGGGGGGCAGCATCATGTGGGGTCTCCGCGACATCCCAGGTAACAAACGAGGAAAAGGAAAATGAACTGGGTAGGAAAAGTTCACGTAAACGAGGAAAGCCTTAGGATATTGGCAAACTTTCTACGGGGATCCCTCTTTGAGATAACTCGGAGCTACACAGAAAAAGTTGACTCAGAAATAATCAGGCTCGTTTACTATAATATCTTGATAAACAAAACTCTATCAGGAACGGAGGGAATGAGAAACTTAAATGATCTTCTCGACCAATGTGAACCACTCGAACTGATGAGCTCAAATAGCTCTCATCAAGAAATTGCCTTTTATAACAAGTTCTCGATGGTTTCAACGCATAAAGAAATATGACTATGTCAATATAAATCTAAATTTTCAATAAAAATCTTTATAGTTTAATTGATGATTCGCAATCATGTAATATACATGACATGAGCTCAAATACTCGTAATATTGCCAAGGGCAAATGGAGATGTATTTTGTTAAAGGCTTATATCCTGGAAAACTAATTTTCGTGTTTGATGCACTCCAAGAGAGGCATTCTGAATTTTCAGTCTGTTTTCTGCATGTATTCTGAATTTTGCAACGAAACTGCAATTAAATCTTCATTTTTTAATTTCTTTGGGCACCGGCATTGTCCTGAGGAATTTATGAGGATTAATTAAATTGAGAGCTGGAAAAAAGCATTTATTGGCCTTGGCGAAAGGGCCATTCCGTGCGATCCTCTTTGTTACATCGGCCATAAAGTAATGAAGCATACGAAGGCAACCTCGTTTCTCTATTTTTGAGTTAATCATATGAAATTACGCGAAAACTCTGTGCTCCGTTATCCATAAAATAAAGAGGAATATTACTCCGTAAGGATATCATTAAATTGGGACAGCTGCATCCTAAAAGAAGCATTCACAATCAGTGTAGAGCAGACCACTCCCTTTTTTGGAATGGAGCGGCACATTACAGATAGTGAAGAGTTAAATATGGCGAGTCGCATAGCATGGATGAGAAAATTGGTCATTGAGCAAAGAAAAAAAGGTTTAGATTGGAAGGCTTTGAGAGCCACGGATAGGAAAATAAGCTAGAGTGAAAGGAGTAGCAGAAATATTGGTGGAAGAAAGAAGATTATTGGGAGGGTTATCCTAAGGGGATACAAGGGGATGGTGGAGGTATACAGAGGTAGGGGGATCTTATTAAATTCGAAAAAGAGAGTAAAATCCTGACAGCATCTCATAGTTAATTCTTTTTCCTCCTTAAGTTCCTCTCCGACGACAACCTTGTACTATAATGATAAAGAATAAAAGTATTAGGTTTTTCCATTTCCATTAAGACGTTTACATAATTAAGAAAAACTTCCGAAGTTCCGAACGATCTAAGCTCTAAACCGACCTAAATAAGGTGTACTACTTAAAATAGCATACACAAATCTTAGGCATGAGGTAGAAAGAGAGAGATAAATAAATATAATACATTTAGGTATCTTGGCGAGTTTTTAGAAAAATCAAGGTAGATCAGAAGAAGGCAATGGGCATGGAAAAATAAGTTTACCTCACCAGAGTATTGTAACCTTCTAAAATGTCTTTCGGGAACGACCAAAATCTACAGATTTTCATTTTCATAATTATGTTGCTCCATGGGCGCAAACTTGAATTTTCTACAGGCCTTTCATTCTTCAACATTGGTGTACGGGAATTATGTAAAAATATTTCCGGTTTTTCCAATTTTTCCAAAGTTAAGAATGGAGCAATTACAATACGCGTTCCTGATAGCCGGCCGGTAGCTGACGCGAAAAAAATAATCTTGGGCATTCAATGGCAATCAACATCTTACCGCATAATTAAAGAGATGAGACGCCTAACCGTCGTAGGAACAGTAGTATATTAAGGCGGGATAAATCGTGCTCCCACCAACTGATTTTACAGTTCGAACAATTCTGAAAGATTTTTAAGGACAAAATCTTATTTTTTTAAATTTTTATTTTTCAAATATTTTTTAAAACACAATATTCTCGCCGAATCATGGAGTGGCACATTAAGGTTAAACCATCTTAGTAATATGACAGAGGCCGTGATCTATTTCAGTTCATGAGTGCAATCTCTGGGGCGAAATGGTTGACAGTGCGGTCCATAAACGGTCGAACGAGATCGAATACGAAGGAAAAGAGTCCTGCCATGCACTGAAGTAGATTCATAGACATCAAAACTCCTCTCTTACCTAGAGACTGCGGCATTTGGCACGCTATAGGGGCCCCAACCCATTTCTCCAGGGATCCATTCCCTCCTCCGTTTTTTCACCTCAGTCTTGCGCTAGTAAAAATCGACTCGGGAAGCCCTCAAAAGCCTCCCCGAAACCGAAACACTTTACCAGAGAACGGAGTCTTGAATTTCTCAAGATGGGGAGACAGAGATAGGTGCTTCATACAGAAACGGCAGCTCTAGAAAGAAAAGGTCTGCATTCCCTATATATTTGCAATGGACTTACTCTTTTCTTTTGGCGTATAATCATGTCCTTTCAGAAAGCCATCACCTAAAAATTTGAGATGTTTTACGGAGGTGGCAACGTTACTTTAATCATCATTGAAATATTGATTGTACATTTAGAAATCAAGGCCGCGTAAAAACTCCTTGGTTCACTATCCATCAGGAATCGGAAGCAATTAATTTTCTAATGATTTTCATTTCTGTTGGCTTAAAATATAATTATTACTCACATGTCCAAGGATATTTGCTTTACAACTCTGGCGAGAGATATCGCATGAGGGCAAAATTTTACCCAAAATTTCAACCGACGAACTACCTATGGGGTCAATTCATGATTCTACATCTGCATAATACCCCGAAAGCCATTGCACGGGCGTGTGGCGAGGTCCAAACTAAATTCCCGTGATTCTAAACGAAAATAATACCATGCACGATCGAATACTAATCAGATGTCGGTGAGTCACTTTTCTATTAAAGCTAAAGCTTTTCGTGCGATAGGTTCGACTGCAGCGAAATTCAGTATCGCCGAAATTTTACAAGAGACGGATTACACGGGAGACCTATGTGTATGTTTGTACATACGTATACATGCATGTATATCGTATACATATATATATATATATATATATATATATATATATATATCGAAACGCATCGAAACAATTTCAAAACATTACCTCCTCGCAAGAGCAAATGCAATGGAAATAATTTTAAAGACTTGATCATGTAAAACCAACATTAAATGAAAATTATAATTCACTGTAAGCAATAAATGAACCTTCTAGCGCCAATACTTTCTACGGTTGTGATTCCGAATACTACATGCGAAAACATTCTTGTATTGTTTGCTTTAACTTTAGCTCCTGAACTTCTCAATGTAGCTTCGTCCACCAATCTAAAAATGCGAGGTCATGCGAAGTCAGAGTTATTCCTTTTAAGTCTGAAGCGATGCAAATGAAAAGCAAATAGAGAACGTATGAGTTTCATAAAACGTACGCCTTGCGGATTTTCATTTGCATCGTGGGCTGATTCTTGTAGTATGTAATCTTCGTGCTCCGAAGGGCTCAAATACTAGGTTTCCAATTATCGCGTGACCCTTTCTGAGATATCTGGAAACCACTTTATTAAGGTCCGTCCAGACGGAAAACTTACCCGGCGTGGTCTCCGCTTCGTTGGGAGAGAACAGGAGGCGTAGAGGGGATGGAAGGGGTCGTGAAGGAGACGCCTCGCGCCCTTCAAGGATTTGACTCTCAAATCTCCATGCAACCAAGTCGACGGATGGGGAGGAAGGACTTAACAAATACCCCCTCCTGCGCTCTCGCTTCCCCAGTCAACATTCATCATTTTCTACACTTACAAGAACACGCTGCAAACCATACAACGGAGTTGAAGCACCAGTGGAAAGGAATGGGGAATGGGGAAAGGGCTGTCAACGTTTTGAATTAGGAATGGGGAAATATATGTCGTATATAGTCACGTATTATTATAGATAAATGCTTCCATTAGTTAAAACGACTCTTTCTTCAACTGCTATGCTCACGGTCCGATAGGCATATTTAAAATGGACGAAGAATAATGCGCTGCGCTAAAGTAATCTACATTTTTTCCAAAATTTCAAAAGTTAATTGTACATATAGTTTTTGGCGATATTATTAAGTGACTTATTAAAGACATAAATTATTCGGATTCGTCCAGAAATAAGAGCCAGTAACGAGACTTAAGATGTGTCGAATCGCCCACCAATCCGTCATAAATGCATTCGATTACACATTCCATAAGCGACGCACGTGTGTTATCCTCTAAAAACAAAATGTTAACGTGACTCAACAACCTCCACGTGCTCAATCTGAAGAATTACCATTTTTTAATTTAAACTAATCTCAACGATTATGGAAACGCCTAAAGAAAAACTCTAGAGAACACAATAGGCATTTGAAAAATACTAAATATTCCATGTATAATGAAAAATTAGACTAAGTAATTATCCTTGTAGCACTTAAGAAAATATCTCTACAAGAAAAATAATCACCATTTGCATCTTGTAATGTGAGCTGGCACGACCAAGAGATGGCTGTCACAAGCCGAAAAATAACCAGTTAGTAAAGAGTGCAAAATAAGAGCGAGAACTGATTAATAAGGAATACAACTGGAGCGGCATGCTTTAATGAGATTACAATCACTGAAATGGAAAACGAATTATGATTAACGTTCGCCCAGGAGCACTCCGAGCTTATATTTTCCCCGTTAAAAGAATGCAGTTCCATTTCATAAAAAAATTTCATTCTACTAAGTATAAGACAAAATCTAGCAAACGCAGATGACACTCCTACAAAAACTCTTTTATTTTTGACCTCATTTTAAATGTCGCATAATGGGAAAATACTTCACTAAAATATTTACTCATTTATAATCTTTCGTTTGGCGTGTTCATAATTACCTCTTTTTCATATCAAAGTCGTCCAGAAGACGAATTTCAATTACTATACTAATCAAAGCGTGTTTGTTGGACCAACAGCCTCCAAAGAAACAACAATTTTAATTTGTAACTCGACTAAATACTAATAATTATACTCGAAATACCATCGTAACAGACGATAATAAATGGCTAGAGACTCATGATGTACAATACTACCGAATAGCAGAATGATTTTCAAATTGCATTTTACCATCAGGAAGAACACCGTTTTCAATCACTACGTTTGTTTAACAGTTCTTTCTCAGAATTAAACGTCATGAGCCGCACCCGCCTTGTGTAAAATGGATTATGTATATGCTGAACATTTAAAAAATTAGGCACATTTAAAAAATTAGGACCGTCACTAACGTATTTGCCCCATATAACACCTTTTCATCACTATTCATAATCAGCAGCTTTCCTTTTCTTTTCCCCTAATTCTGCCGAACCGAACCGGGTTAACCGAAAGCTAGGTTCGATGTAGAGGAGTCTCAGGAAAGGCTGGAGTCCGGTGACAGTTAGCGTCCAGCCTTGGCGGAGTGTGGATCGTTCGTTTGCAAAACCTCCACGAATTAACGTGAGTACGTCACGCTCCGTCATGATCCAGTTAATGGAACAGCGCTAAGCCATCATTCTGGGTGAAACTGAGCTAAATCGGGAAAGAGACTCACGACATGCTTAAGACAGCTTATAGTGATAACGCCATGGGTAGATTGGAGGTTTTTGAGGGGCACAAGTTGTTTCGGGAGGGTAGAGAAGATGTTGAAGACGCCGAACGTTCAGGAAGCCCTTCGACCTCAAGAAGTGGCAAAATCTTGCAAGAGGGAAGGCTTTCTCGGAAAGGGATCATAGATTAAGTTTTCACATGGTTACTGATGAACCTGGAATCCCTAAAAGAGATCTGCATCGACTTTTGGCCAAAAAATGGGTATGAGAAAGGTGAAGCCGAGAGAACTCGCGCGAAGACTCCTATTCGACCGAGCTGAGAAGCTATAATATGTTTTAAGTATAGAGAGATTAATGATGCATTTAAGTTACATTTATTTACTTTTTTGAAAAACAACAACAAATAGGCCGAATGATTTCCATTTATGGGGTGATTTTTAAGAAATTATTTGTTTCATATTTCATTGCTTTCCAATGCTTCCTTTAAAAAAACAGGGCTTCTCTCGTCTTTGGTGAAATTGAAAACAAACAAATTGAAACAGCGATCCTACATTTAATATTTACTATCTACGACCTTGGTTTCACCAGTGTGATATCATCAGGTTGGCACCACACAGTGGTGAAACGATGAAGTAGACCGTAAATATGGTATTATTCGCAGAACTGCTGTTTAAATTTGCCTGATCAATTGAAATATTCCATGAAGTAACAACCAAAACAATTTCTTAGGTAATAGTAGTACTTCAGCGTCTATTAAAATTTCAGTACCCGGAGGAGAAACTGGAAAATGTCTTCCCCACAACAAAAAATTACGTTCAGAATGACAGTAATCCAAGTGTCAAGAAAATATAGAGGAGTATTATGATGACAATGGCGAACTAGCGACCACTAAAGGGGGATAACATTCCCATAGAGAAAAAAAATTTCTACGCGTTAATTTAAACAGCACACTGAAAACAAGATTTTATTGCGATAATGGTGAGCTTTTTTAAGCGAGAACAGATATCAACACTAATAGGTTCTATCGAATTGGATATTGGTATCGATCATAGGTTAGCATCAAATGCAAAAAGGACATACCAGTAGTAGAATGCCGACTGAGGATAGAAATTGTGAAAATAATTTTTAATCTACTCAAAAAGAAAAATAAATGGTAAATTTCGTAAGAAAATATTCATCTACCGGTAATATCAACTTCAACTGCGGAACACACCGGCACGCGAACGTCCCGTTTTTCGGGTATGAGAAACATAGGAACCAACTGCGCACAAACGCGCTTCATGGGACATTTTTCGGTTACCAACGAGTGGGAGCTACGAAATTAAGTTTTCAGTGATTCTGAGAATGTACATTAATGGCAGCGGATGCCAAATGCTTAAATCCCTAAGAGTAGTGACTGGAGCTTCGAGTCCAGGTTCCTTTGAAATTGTCCACCCTCTTTAATCAATTTGACCCAATGTCCTAAATGTGCTTCTGGGAAGAACAGACTCCCAATAACCCATGTTACAGCAATATATTAGCCTCGGCAGACGATTATTTTTTAGTAGGAAGCAAAAATCCGTTGTAGCGTATTGCTCGTCCCGTGTCACTTCCATCGTCGGTGAACTGGACGTGGTTCATTTTGTAACGACTCTCGTTGGCGCAATACTGGAGTCAAGTCTATTAAACTTGTACCACCTATGCATGACACATTTAGCTAACAATTGAACAAAAAATTAAATTTTTAAACCTTAAATTATTTAAAAAATTATAATACTGTTTACTGAACATAAATTTAACCGAAACGGGATTAAATGATTTCGATAGACTTTAAGATTAGCACATATGAAGCTAATAAAGAGATTATCATGACATTATCAGGAAGAGTCAGCAACCTTGCGTGAATCACACTGAATTTTGCAAAGGACACTGTACAGAACTTGTGGAATGTGGACCCCAATGGTCAGAAACATAAAAGAATAGGAAATCAGAACAGAAGAGAATAGAAGCATTTAAAACGAAGTGCAGGAAGAGTACGCTGTAGATCAATGGACAGCTTTTGGAATTGCACAGAAAATAGCGATTTGGACTTAATTCGTAGAAAAATATTCAATTTGATGGGGCAGACGTTTGAGACAATGAACCCTCTAGAAAAACAATAGAAGGGTAGAGACAAAGTCTAACTAGGAATATCAACAGACAAATACGTATCCGGAAAAAAATGATGAAATAAATAAGAGCAATCATGGTGAAAGAGAATAAATTACGTTGGCTATACATAGGGCCGTAATTGAACATTAGTCTTAGGTTTGAATGACCATTGAGGTCCACGAAAAATTAATTTCCCCGTCCGCTGAAATGAAATGGCTTAAGTGATTAAACCGCGAAAGTGGTCGCGCTCGAAATTCTCTCAAGTGCTGACTTCAATTTTAAAAATAAGCAAAACATAAAATAGGTTCATGGTTGGAATTAGATTCACGTTTTGCGAATTATTCCAAGAGCTTACATTCAGTGTGATCCTGAGTACCTTGAGTATAGAGTTGGGCCCTATTCGGATTACTCTCTCTCTCTCTCTCTCTTTTTTGACTCAAAAAAATATCACTGGAGTTAAGCCAAGCAGAAATATTTCTGCACCGAAAACCTAAAAATAAAACGAAAAAAAGAGTTAATGCGCAAACACAGCTAACTGAGAGTAAAAATAAAACGAAAACGTTCCCTATGATAATTATGCCATGGGATTTTTTTCCTCCCTCGGGATTCCTCTCTCCCGGTTTTCAGTGAAGAAAAAAAGACGATGAGCGTTTCTCTTTACCCCCGATATGTTGTACGAGAGCATCATGCGCTAGACGGATGAAATAAGAGCACATATGAGGAGGCTAGGGCTCGAGTGCGTCGCGAAGGAGTGGTGGCGTAGGAAGGGGAAAAGGGACTGCCCGACGTAAAACTCGAAAGAGCGTTCAGGAATCCAATTTAAAGCGCTCCAAAGCGAGCCAACTCTCATTTAGAGGGGGCGTGAGGTGGGCGCAAAGGAAGCGGGAAAAAAGCCTCGTACTGAATGTAAACATTCATGACACAGGACAGAATACGCGCATATTCATACTCTCCGTGCGCATTACTTTCTTTTAGGATCGTCCAAAATTTACATGTTTATGAATATTTCAAGTTTTCTCCATAAATTGCACCCTCGTTGACCTCACGAGGGAGCGAACGAGTGTAGAGAGGTGTGCTTTCACGTCACAACCTATACGGAAAGACCCTCGTGCGTTAAATAGAGGACACGGATGACATAAAAACACGCTTCTATTAAGGTCCTTTCGAACGTGCTGTCTCGACGCGAACGCTAAAAGTCTCCGTCTGAAAAAAAAAGAAAATACTGGCGCGGGGGAGTGAGTAGCTAAAGTCATGAATAAAACGCGCCACGAGGAAACGATGCCGAAAACAAAGAAACTGAGGGCTAAAATTTGAACATTTGACTAGAAAGGGAGTCGACGCGGTCACGACTTATACTTGTTGCTTCATAAGATCTCTCGCTCCGGTCAGTCGAGCAATAAAACGACAACGTCCACCGGGGAATGAGTATGTAGAAGATAAAGAATTCTCTGCCCATGAAAAAGACTAGGAAACATGAAGCTCAGCATAACAGTGATTCGTGGAAAGAGTGCACGAAGCAGCAGTATGTTGTCACCGTAAAAGAATATGAAAAGTAACAAAACAAGTCTTGGAAAATGTTTGCCAAAACCCCGCACGAAAATACCATTCGCATTTCTTCTTAAGTCCTTCAGTAACACCTCATCACGCGAGCTCTAACAAATTCATTGAAGTCAACGAAATTGAATCCCCTCCTAATATCCCTTCCTGAATTTTCAGATATGCCTTCTAGGTAAAAATATTAACACTCAAAAGCTTATTATGTCAATACTTAGGAAGTGCGCTGCCCATACGTTAATATACTTGCAAGGTATCGCCCCACTCACATGAAAGGGTACTGAATTAGAACATCAGGAGAAACATCTGCAAGTAATACTTAAGGCAGTAGTACGTTGATTGGGACGAAACAAGAAACTTCTTGCATCGTTCAACGAAATACAGAATCACATCTTTCCTAAATATATGGTTAGAGGATTAATAATTTTAGCAGCTAGAACACCTCTTTGTAAAGTACTTTGGGCAAAAATGGGCGAAGTAGTGATAGAACAGCATAATGGGCGGGAAAAAGAGAACAGAACAACGTAAAAGTACATCCTTTACCGAGACGTCTCGGAAGCTTACAGATGAAAGCCAAACTAGAATGATATTATAACAGGAAAAGGGTTGACTACTGAAGAATTTTTAAATGTAAGGTACTTAACTGATGGCTAGTGCCTCATATATAGATGTAAGGAAAATACAGGTGGAAGCGAAACCTCTAGCATGAAACGTAGTACGACGTAGTTGGATCGTGAGGAAAGTACATGGAAGATTTAGAGGCTTGGGTGAAGACAGGTAAAATTGAAATGAACGAAAGGAAAACAAACGAAGAAGATCAATTGGGGAAGAGATGGTTTTTGGCAGACATTCGGAGACAGGAAAGTGTTCATGCAAAATATATTGAGAATGAATGAGCATGTCGTTTTAGGTGGAGCTGTGCATTATCTTAAAACTTACCGTAATCAGTAGATTAGAGAAATAATGATAACAAACAAATATATACTAACATTACTCATTTTTTAAAACAAAAATAGGCACTACACCTTAGGAAATTCGTTTAATTTTTTTCCGCTGTCGCTATAGGAACAATCGCGTTAGAAATGACTACCAAACGTTTTCAGAATTCCATAATTATTACCTAAGCTCATGAAAATTTTCCTCAAAAGTTAAAGGCGGGAAAGATATCTCTAAAAATGAACTTCATCTACTCCGTTAGCCATGATTCTGAAATAAAATTAATCAAAAGGCATGATTATCTCTAAGAATAATCGAGCACATACTGGAAATGATAAAGATTGTCCACAATATAAAAGGTCCATCAACTTTTACGTAGTCTCAGGGCATTGATGCTGCTGAAGTACCAATCCCCAGATAAACACAAAGATGGCGGACATTTTTTTAATACCCTTCTTATCTTGCTGACGGATTGCAAAACAACTTGACTTTTTTCCTCGTTATGTGCGCTTGCATGCAGTTTAATGGACTCAAAGTAATATAATCAAACTTTTGGCAGGTAACGAGAGCTTGAGGAGTAAATCACTTCGTGGACATATGAAATTAGCGTACCTATAAATGTATATAATTTGATCATTTCTTCAATTCTTATTAGACATCGAGGGCTCATTTACTCATAGAATTTGTAAGGACAAAAAGAATACGTATGGTTTACGATTGAAAAAAGAATTAATGAATTTTAGCGGACTGAAATTATTTAGCTAACTGTAACCATAACCGTCACTGGCTCTCACTCTAATCTAAGTCAACTGAATGGTGTTACTGGTATGATGTATACAGTTAGGCGAATTGAGATCTAAGTGAAGTAACCAATAGAAATTTTAAAGTGATCGGAATATTCGAAACAAAAATTAGAGTGATGGCGAGAGCATAATACTTTCAGGATATTATTTGCCAACCCAAAAAACACCGATGCCTTTTCCTCATCTAAATCGTACCACGTATGTCCAACATTGACTGTATCAAGATAAAATTTTGAAGAACGACTCCGACCACCCTCAGACTCCAACCAACTTCAAATATCATCGCGACTTGTTCCAGCCCCGATCAACGATGCATTATTTACAAAACATGATGATTTCAATGGAAATGTCGTTCAAAAGGTAGTAAAACGCTTGGATAGAAGTTGAGAAATTGATAGTGAAAATCAACTTTATTAAAATTTGTACTCGGATTTAACAAGGGCCTCTCTGACATGTTTTAATAAAATATCACGGAAGTAAAAGATTAGCATTAATTTGCAAACGTATCAGAAAGGTGAATTTTTTTCCCATCAAGAATGCCTACATTTAACAAGGAGATCTCTTCGTGAGATATTCATGGTAACCCGCCCGAAAAGTAAAATAAATCATTTCAGCCAATTATTATTTCTCTCGTCCCCCATTCCGTAACGAAACTCAGACCGTTCCCACGAAATTTAAAAATTAGCGGATGACAAGCGTAAAGAAGAAAGAAATGTCACATACCTTTCGGTGGTCGGATCGGCGCAGTTGAGTGGATACCGGAGCTCGATGACCTCGCCATTCTTCTCCCGCAGCTGTCCCTGGTTCTCCATGTAGTACTGGACCAGCTCGGAGAGGGTGGCGAACTTCTCGCCGCCATAGAGGTCGTAGAAGTCCCCAGTGTTCTGGATCTTGATGTGCGTGACTTCCCCATTGCGCCTACGGGGAGAAAAGCGAGGGGCGATTGCGGCCGTTAGTACAATTGTACACTTGACGGGTCTCATCCTGGAACCAACGGAATGGGCGCAACGTCTACCCTTTTCCCGGCAAGGGAACGCGTTTTCAAGCGGAGAGAGCCATTCCTATGAAATCGGTTTGAAATAAATAGATTTTAGACGGTTAAAATAAAGAACGGGACGCTAGGTCCACAACTATAGGGAACGGGGCTCTATGTCCACAACTTAAAGAATTACTCTCATGAAGAAACAAGGCTAAGAGGACCAAAAATCAATGAACGCATGGGAAGAAGGAGATAAAGGAAGGATGCTTAATAAAAAACGTTTTCAAGTCAATTATTAGAACTTCACGATTTTCTACTCGAGAGAAAATTAGCTACACCAAATAATTAATACGCGAATATTTTAGGGGAGTGGGTGGGTTGAATAATAGGAAAACTGCATAGTTCCCGAGGCTAAGAGGCGGCAGGGGAGCTGACGCCAGTGCAGCGACAGCCGCTTGCGGGAGAACAAAGGAGGCTCCGAAGAGGAACTCAACTTAAGCCTTGTGGTATATATATATCAATTAATTAGACCACGAGGGACACTTAAGATATCTCCAGATAAGCCGGCTTTAAGATACGGACGGTGAATGTCGTACTTAGCGGAGCCTGGATGTGAAAACCACAAAGTTTCCTTTTTGAAGTGGGAACTTGGTGACCCGATAGGCAATCGCGAACTCCCTCGGCAAACTACCTTAGCGGTTCTGGAAACGTGCCAGTCAAATCTTCCTCAAGCACCGATTTCGAATATTACATTTTCTGCGCAAAAGAAACCATTAGCAAAACGATATGCAATTAAGAAGAAGCTACAGGTTCTTAAATTTGATTGAAAAATTAATTAACACTGAACCTTCAGGCAAAAATCAAAATTAACCGGAAACATGGAACGGATGATTAATGACGAATTCATGAGTGGCATTTTAGTAAATTTTCATCGTTGAATGAATGCGGAAGTGCCTCCAATGATTTCGTCGATATGAAAAAGACATCATTGGAGAGATATTTTTCAATCAAAACAAATTAATATGAATCGAGTGGCTTGCCACTAATAAATTACTCATAAACGATTTGTGATACTTTATATCGAAAGAAAATCACCCATTGTCGCTCGTTCAGGGAATTAATTCTGTCTGATTATTCTTCAGGGATCTACAATGAAATGGATTACCTTCAGGAAAAGTTGACTTACGTGGACACTAGGAAAACGGTTCTGCATATTTCTGATTTCCAGAAAATATTCTTCCACTATGAATACAAATGACTGATAATTCTCCAATAGATACGGTGACAATTTTCAATGAATGAATAAATCAATATTAATAATACTAGCAAAAAAATTAAAAGTGTGAATTATCACCATTGGACACAAGTATGATGGCATGCTGAAGTAATGAATTTCCATTTACAATATAATTCCACTGTTAATTATGGGATTACTGCCTTGCATACATATATAATTACACACACATATATTTTATCAGACCAATCAAATTAACGCGCAATAGGAAATTAACAATTGTAATTAACTTTATAAGAATTAATGAAGTCTTAAATAAAACTTTATCCGATAGAACAATACGGTGCAATTGAGGAATCAATTCTTCCGACCCACTCAATAGCTCAGACATTACTGCTGGGCGTTTTAGTATAAATTGCCAGTATGGTAGGATCTTGATACCCTCAATATGAGGAAACAGCAACTAATCAACTACTGCCATCTCTTGTCATGAAAGCATTTTGATCATAAGGCAACATTTTACAAAGGAGAAACTAGCACTTAGCCTGTTAAGAAAATAAAACATCGAGTACACTAATGCCAAATTTTAAGTTCCTCTTTAATAAACAAAATTTCAGCTTTTTAATAATCGTTTGGCGAAAAAAACTATGAAACCAACCTCTCCCTGGCTTTTTAAAAATAATTTGTTTCTTTTTCCGAATTTAGGTCAGATGTACATCATGATTACTTGATCTGATGACTCCTGAAGGTTTCATTTAGATAACGCCACGCAAGAGTATAGCACTAACACTACAGTTAATACCAACTGACCATTTCCATGGAATAATTTGATCATACCACTTACAAGTCAGCTGTCTTTTCTCCCCATGCCGACCTACCAGACGAATTTTAGGTTATGGATTGAGATATTCATCTTTTAGAAGTAGTTTCTGGACCAATATTATAATCACAACCGCGGCACGATTTATCTCCAAACCATACAACTCTTGAAGAGGTGTAGCGATAAAAATGCTAAGTATAACTCTACTGTTCACATATGACCTCAAAGTAAAAATAATCAACCTAATTTAGAAATTATTAACAAAACGAAATTTAGGGGTATAAACAAGAATATTTGGCATTTATTTCGTATTGAACTTCCGCGTCTGCTGCTCCATGCATTCACTTCTCTAAAATGACACGTTTAGGTGATTATTACAGTATGTTTTTTTAATGTTTCATTTTGCTTTTTCCGTTGGCCACCCTGTGTAAGATGAAATATAAATCTCACAACCATCAAATTCTTTTACGGAGAACTCCTTTTGCATTGATACCAACCTGACGGAGAGCGTGAAATCTCCGGGGTTGCTGCGGCTGGGCCGGGCGAGGAAGCTGCCGTCGAACCCCCGCTCCATCAGCAAGCGCTCCGCCTGGATACCTGACACGTTGGGGTGGAACCATCTGAGGAGAAAAAGAAACGAAAATTTTAATGAAATTCGTCCATGGCTGAATCCACACATGTATAAATAATTGTACCGAATTCATTTTTAACAAATTAAAGGAATTCTACCAATTTAGGGTAGGTTTTAAACGGTCAGTAACAATTATTTACTGCTACCTAAGACTAGAACTTCCTCTTGTTTACTTCCCTGCTTACACGGCAGCAGAACACTCTTCCTTCTATCACGACCTTCAGCTTCCTTTCAATATTTCATCCATCCACTTTCAGCTTTTTCGAATTTCCCCCGGGAAATTCCTCTCTTCTACCACGCCATTTAGAAGTCTTCCTCTATGTACGACTTGTTTTCTCCATTTTTCGCGTTGTCCACATGCCAAAAGCCACCTATCTGCATTTATCCTATAGACTCAAAAGCTAGGTTTCACATGTACAAAACCTAAGCTTCTTATTAAAATGCTTGATAATCTTTTCTTGATACCTTTACTAAGTATACCATCTTCAATGCTCTACCTTTTATGCGATTGAATATTCGGATTCTGAAAGCTAATTTGCACCATTTTGATAAAAACACATCAAATAACAATCCCAAATTTTTAAACAATGCTTTCTCAATGAAAGCCGAAAAAGAACTCTTCAATTTATGCTATTCATCGAAAATCATATCTTCCGAAATATTTTAATCCAAATAAAAATTAAGTAACAACTATTAAAGCACTTTCATACGTACTCTCTCAAGGGGAGTTTTACTTAAAGTCAATCAGCACGAAGTCTCACGGTCATTTCCATCTGGAGCCCTTCTTTTTTTTCGATTATCTTCACTGATTCCTCGTGCATCAACTCACCATCCTTATATAGCTACTGCTTGTCCTCTTACATCTGCAATTTCGTCTACTTTATCTCCCCGTTGCCCACTGAATTACTTTAAAAAGTTGGCGTAAAATTTATATACCTGTAATTTAAGTGAAGATCACGAAATGTACTGCAACTTGGGACGCGAAATCTTGTGGATTTCTATTTATTTTAATTTTGTCGTTATGCTCACGTTTCCACGTTCATAACCCCGTGGCATTTATACTTTCACTTTCATAAATATAAGAATAGCCGACTGCCCAAGTAGTGCTGTCATCGATTAGTCCACAACTGATGAAATAGGTAAAAACAAAACTAATGCACTACTTCAATAAATGGATACAAACATTATTTTGCTGATGACAATCACCTAAACTACGTGGTTTCGGGTAGAATGTGTTTTCCTTGCAGTTCGAGAAACCAAATTTTTTTGAGCGCCCGCCGTCATAAATTTCATAATATCTATGATCACTTGGCAAAGCTCGGCAGCGATCATCGCGAAGGAGTACCCTCGGGCTCACACGCGAAATGAATTTTACGAAGCTTCCACGTGGGGGGGACCTCCATTCTGGCTTCGGTCTCCATTAAAAGCAGCATCATGAGGAAACTGATTTAAATTCCTTATGTAACATCCTACGACGTATTTCGATGCTATACATTTTTTTCTCGCCGCAGTGATTTCCGTAATCCAATACTACCTACCAATCATCGGGGAATTCATATTTATTCGAGGGTATCAACGTAACTTTTGCTTGTTATCCGTACAGAATTTCGATTATACTTTCAATTTAAGTGAAAAGAAGATGAACTGAACAGGATGAATTATGGGCATTTGCGTAGTTCAAGTTTGATACCTTGGTTCGGCAGAGGAAAGATCCACGTCCACAACTGAAGAATACGCTTTGCGATATTGATTTATGGCTTGAATCAACAAGGGACACCAACTCATTTTTCATGTCATTTTCATTTTGAATGGGAATTTCAGCTGGGTATTATGATACAGATTATGCCCACATTACTGTGTGGGAGTCTTCGTAGTGGAGTAAGATAAAATAACTCAGCAACAATTGAAGCTCACGTAGCTGCTTGAAACAAGATGCCCTTAAATTACAAGTTGGTGCGAGTTTGTAACCGGCTAAGCCATCCGGTCGATTTTTATTGATTTTTAAGAAAATTGTCTCAAAAATAAAATATAAATGAATATAGACTGAATGCGCCACCTTTATTTAATGTCGAACGTTTTCAAATATCTCAGCATTTCACATTGGACAACTTTCATTCGAAGACAGGTGGGGCAACTATTAGTCATCATCACAATCATTCGATGGCTTTCCTTGGACGACATCTACAGTTTATGCACTTGTAGTTGCAAGGCGAGGTGGACACGAAGAAACCTTGTAAATCCATACCACATAAATCAGCTAACTACTTTTCCAAACTAAAACTACCAGATCTCAGGCATTTTCAGCGGCACTCATGAATTATTAAATTTACAGGAAATGAGTAAGCCTGAATATGAAATATTGCGGTCAGTAGTACACAGTTCGTATTACGGGTAGCAATCATGGTTAATAGTCACAGCAAGATCTATACTGAAGAGCTCAAGTGCTATCCTGACATCAGTATCTACACTGAAAAATAAATTGACCGTTCCCATGTACGAACATCAACGGTGGCTTTAATCAAAAACGACCATGAAAAGATATTTATGGGAAATGATCATGTTCATGCAAATGGACGGAATGGCTATATGGAAGAATGGCATATTGAATGCTCTTTGCCCTAGGGTATAATATAACTATGACTATTCTAAATTTTATTTTACAATGATTCAGAGAAATGACTATTACAAATAGAATGAAACTCAACGAACAAGTACAATTACCATAAAAAATTCACAAAAAATTTTCATGTATGAATATGGAAAGGTTAATTGGCGTTACTATTATACGATATTGCGTCAAATTTAGCAATAATATTAGCACTATTTCATTATAATGCCTTGCTCCTATTGCCAACATAACATAGTCAGAGGACTCCGTGCAATAAAACTTTCGCCATATTGAGTCAATAAAAAATATACAATTTTTTCATTATCTTACACGATTTTTTCTTAAACTAAGCAGTAAGAAAAAATTGCAAAGGAAAATCAATACTTCATGCACACTACCACTTACATACAAGCGATGGTTGAGAAAACCATCCTTCTAGACATTGCAAATAATAATACCATGAAGCAATATTGATCAACTGTTCATTTTATATATACATATATATTTTATTTATACTGATGAGTTAAAAATGGCCAGCACAGAGAGCACTGTCGCAGATACTACTGTTGAAGTAGCCACTTTGAATATGGGATCAAGAATTAAAACATCCTGGAGATTATACTGTCGTAGGCATGCATTACACATAAGTCCTACCAGGTTGCCTATACGCAAAGGGGGTCATAATCTAAAAAATGACCGTCTTCCTCGACATGGGTTCACTTGGGAAAGTAAAACTCTTTACTATCAAATCTTAAGAAACGATAAGAGCTTTAAATACGTTGAACATTTAGAAATTCATTCCATGTTAAATCTGAGGATTTTTCGCGAAATTTTGTTCTCCAACCCATGCAACTGTGCTAACGTCCTATAGCTAACGATAAAGAGGACAGATGAGAAAATACGCGTCGTTATGAACTCCAACGAAAAGTTTCTGACCTCCTAGAAACTTCCATGGAGGAGGTGAAAAAGAATTAAGTAATTTGGTCGTTCCGTGAGTTTATGGAGCCAGTTTTAACGTATGACTGCATTTCGGGAAAATTTTCTCCGATCTCCCACGCCGTATACAAAAACGAAAGGAAAAATAAATGAACGGGATGAAAGATTGAGGAGACGAGATTTACGATTGCATCCCGACGGTGGACTTTTATGGCCAGGAGTTAACGTAATCGTACACCAGAAAGTTGGCGCAAAATATCTGAGAGTTACCGCGAGGTAAGTGGTAAGCCACTGCGGAATAGGTTGAAATGGAGCGCAGGGCGAATTTGCTTAAAGACGTGAAAAGGAAACGCATGTGACCATGGGAAAGGCGGCAGTTAAGCTGAATTTCAACACATTAACCTCATGCTCATGGGCCTAAATGTACTTTTAAGTACTTGCATTGGAATTTTTCCACCTCTTTAAATTTTCCTACTTTGTTGAGGGTACAATTTAGGTCAGAAAGCCCACATCAAGAATACGAAAATAAGAAATAAAACGTTAAAAAGCGGTGGAGCGCTCCGCCAACGAGAACTGAAGCATAATAGTCAAATATTGCCTTTAAAAAAAATGCTACACCGTTTACCCATTAGAGGAATACTTTCTAGAGGAATGTCAACATAAAGGATACAGTTCAAAGTAACGATTATTGAAATACCACAAAATAATAGAGGGTGAACGCATGTATACAGGTATATTCTTGTATATTCGGAATATTCAGAATTGTAATATCTAGAACATCTGTGAAACATTGCAGAAAGGAGATAAATGATGACATCCCACGGAATTTAGACTTTTGGAGAAATTGGAGAAATGCTAGTTGGAGATATTATTAAGAATTTAGAATCACTGCATGGTGTTAAGTCTTGGTCTCAGAGGTAAGGAGATTTGAGCTTATATGTGAGATTACTGCTAAGGGTTTTTGGAGCATCACGAAATTCATAAGCCTAACAAAGAAAGGCGATTGAAAAACTTGTATATTACATGGGAGAGTAGAAATCCATTCAAAACAATTTTGAAGGATTTAAAGAAGAGATGCCTATTTTTACTAATACCCTTAACTAATAGAAACTCGCAGGCCTAGAAAAGTTCCAACATATTTGAACGTCCGCGGAGATTAGGCAATAGAACCGTGATTTAATTCATCACTGGCGTGCGAGGATACTGTGCATTGTTCATATTCAGCAAAGAGACACCGAACCAAACAGTCCACACACATTACGCTCCTAATTAATTGTCTCATATAACCCAACCTTTACGCGTCTATTATTTAACCAAGCACTCCTTTGTGATAAAAAATAATACGGGGAATACTTTGAGGATATTCACAGAAACCGTAATATGGGATCGATTTCCCGATGAATGATTCTTGCTTATTGAGAGCGACTGTTTCAGTACTAATGCAGTTTAAATGAGACCGGGCTGAGTGGTTCCGAGAAAATTGGTTTCCTGAGCGCAAGCCTACCCAAGTTCACGAATAGGCTGAGTGGAAAGCACAGTGGGGTGAGGGTTAGGGCGTCGGTGGAACTTCTTCCCCGAGACTTGAAAGAGGGAAAATTATATCTAAGTGCATTTTCCGGTTCCAATAATGAGTTTAAGCAAGATAATCCACTCCACTTCTTTCCTCTCCATACCTTTTAACTTGTGACTCGTCCGATAGTGTCAAATTAATTCGTCACGAGAAAGCTTTTATCGGTGAATTTTCTTATTAATTCTTTTTACGTAGGGAGTATTTTCATTTCTCGGTGGAATGAAAAAATAAGCAATGTCACGGTATTATTTCAACGTCGCTCCGTTTTTTTTCGAGTTTATTCTTAAATCCGACGTTGCACGGACGTCAGCTACAACGAATGCTTATAAATATTTTTATTTTTCGCGGATTAACAAAATATTATATTACTATATCACCTTCCTCTATGGTTTTCCTCCAACCATAACGTCCCATTGTTTTCCATAAGAAAATGTTCACCTCCTAAATTAGGACGAGAAATACACCATTTTAACCATTTTCTTACAAAAGACAAGCTGAGCATAAAGTTTTACGATTGACATCTTAGGCATTTCTCACTTCACCCATTTCATATTATGAGACTAAATATTTGATTAAAACCGTCGATAGTCTTACTCACTTCCTGCACCTTTCTTAATTTATGCTTAACTTGACGTACATTATGCAAGCCGTGAAATAAACTGACGGTAAAAATGCCAAATGAAATGGAATGAGTTTTAAAGAATATGATTTGAATTGCAGATCTTTCTATTCCTGTTCGTACGCCTTGCTTATAAAATAAGGCCTCCATTATTTTTAGATTTGCTTTGAAAATTGTTTTTCCATATATTTGGCCATAGTCTTATAATAAAAAACGAATTCTGAGACATATAATTGATCGAATATCTGGAGAAAATAAAGGCGCAATAAATTATTTTAGTATCAAAACATGTAATTTAAACGTCAGTGACATCAAGTTTCTAAATTTAACAAATATTCCCTGCCATGCTAAGCTAAGATTACTATATCAAACCTAAACTCTTCTGAACACTGAGAATCTGAATGTATCCGTATAATGTGTTTCTCCAAGAAACGGCACCATATGATGCAGGCGGAATCGGTAACAAGCAGTGGGTATATGAAAAAGGTAATTGCATGGCTGAGGGAAAGGAGTATAAGAGAATTAGTGGGTGGAAAGAGAGGAGGAGAAGTGGGTACAGAATAGATTGCAGGGAGGTAGGATTGTAAAGCCTACCAAAATTACAAAATGAAAATTTATGCTCAAAATCCTTTAATGTGAATAAAGTAATATTAGAAGACGTAAATGCCGACATAGGTCTAGGACGTATTACTTTAATAGTGGTGTTTAATAAATAGTATACGTGATTATTTGAAAACTTTGATAAAGTCATCAAGGTAAATCTGAACTTTCACAAATTTATGGTATATGCATGTGAAATAATCTCTATACGGTGTCCTGAGAGTCCGCTCGGTAATTCAAAGTTTCGTTCAATATCAAGTCCAATAATCCAGCCGAGCATTCCAAAGTTCGTATCCCACCTCAACAAATACGAGTTACGAACATTTCCCCTCTGACAAGTAATTTTACTGGGTGGTGGCCGCTGTCTTATACGTTGAAAGCATCTAACACTCGAAATCAAACATTCATTTGGGTGCATAGTTTACTTTAAACGTTTGCTCCTTTCAAATTCTAATTTGAGAAAATATTGTCTTGTTTAATACCCTAATCAATAATGTGGATGGCTCAGTTATGAAAGTGAAAATTTGGTAATATACGTACAGCGCCAAGAAATAAGTTAAATCATCATGCATAATATTTTTTTTCATGGTGGAAATATACTCGCAACATTCAACTCATTGAAAATTGCATTTAATTGAATTAAAGTTAGAGAAAAAGATGCCCGAGACGGAAAAGCCTAAAGCGTTAACATTTGGATTATGTGTTTGCACAAAGTACTTAAAAATGAAATTAATCCTCAGGAATTGTGAGTTTATGAATAATTTAGCGGAGCGTTAACTATTCGGGGGTGTTCAGGTCTACGGGACATACTATATGGATATTGCATTATGTAATGAACTAATTACAGAGACGCACAACTTGGGGTTTTGGGGGCACATCATAGTATAACAAATCCCCGCAAATATTTTAAAAACAATTAGACTAGGGTGTTCATCATATTATGGAAATTAAAAAAAACTGACGAAAATAATGACTTGAAAAAAAACTCGCGACAATATGCGAGCTCATCCACCATAAACACGTTTGCTATTACCTGTGGAATTTCCTACTATTTTCACCCATTTTGACTTTACAGACTTCAATGTAGTATATATGGTATATGGTACTATGCAACCTACTCCTTCTATTTCCTATTAGTTCGCAAACATTTGGAACAAAAATGTAATTTTAGAAATTTATCATTTCACTAACATTGACATAATATATAATATTTGGACTATGTTATTTAACTAGATTGAGTAAGCCATTTAAATTCATTGTTTCTGGTGAAAATGAATTGCAGTCTTCCCCCGATAAAGTAATGCAAGGCAAACGTCCTTAGCTGCAGGGAAGCAAAATGTTAAAGGTCAAAGATTGATTGTATCAATTGAAGTGTCAAGTTCCTATTCCGATATAACACGCCTTTGCCTTCACTCTTAATCGAATTTTGAATGTACATATTTTTGCAAACATGGGATTTAAAACGCTATCCGACATTATAACTAATGTAACTCAATTTAATCGCAGTTGAGTGACTTTCAATGAAAGCTTACAATAGACAGATGTCACAGACGTGTGCGTGGGTAAATACCAAAACGAGTGATCAAACGACAGGCAACATTTCTACTGCGTCAAGAGTAATAGCGCGCAATTGATCGGAATAGGCATACTAATAATTTCAATGTGTTGTCCAATAAGCCAAAAAGGGTTTTTTCATTCGAGAATTTTGAATGCGGCTCGCAGAAAGTGGCCTAGCGAGGGAGAGGGGCATAATGACAAGGGTTTGCTCCTAAAAAAAGTTGGACGAAAGGGTTAGGGGGAACGAGAGGTGTTGTTGGGGGCAGGGTGATGCTTGGGGTTGCAAATAAAGGGAACTGGGCGAGGGAACGGGTTTTGAGGGAGCAAAAGGAGAGCGGCGGATGCTGCCTGCGGAGGAAGGGCATTGGGAAGGTCAAAGGCGTTAACGCACATGCGAGAGAGCTTAAATTTAGACGGGACAGGTTCGACCAAACCCCCTCGCCCCCACTCGATTTGATGCCCTTTCTGTCCCCCATGCTCCTGCATGTATTCCTTTTTCCCTTAACCCCTGATGACACCACCCTCTCCGCCTGGCCCTTCATAAAACACCTCCCACTCCGAAAACTCTCACGTGGCTGATTTCCTCCCATGCGTACGACCATAAGGCCCCAAGGTCGCCGTTCTCGTCACGACCGAACGCACCGGGACGCCTAAAGTAACAGAGTGGCGTAACTCAGCCATTTATATATCCAACTTTACGACCCGTTCCAATGGAACGGGTTTCAGGATCGACGCGAAAATGAGAGTACGAAACGAGACTCGTTTCGATATATTATGGTGCACGGCCATTTGTCGACAATGGTGCGATAAGGGTTGCGCTGATAGGGTAACATTTTGCGGTGCCTGGGAACCCGAAACCTCAAAGTCTCTTCATAAAAAAATTCCATACTCCCCATCTGAAACACTCCGGCATACCAGGCTGCATACCCAATTTCTCGGTCATACGGGTGGGACCGTCACCCATATTACCTAAGGCCCATTACGGCACAAAGATGGAGAAAATAAATCCCTCAGAGACCGACCTGGGGAGAAATTCTCAATAGTGTAGAGTTCTTTAGCGACAATTAAATGAGAAAGAAACGGAGAAAAAACGAAATTCTTTCATTTTCGAATCCGAAGACAGGATGCGGATTGCACTTGAAGTTTCAAATTATTGCGTCGTAAAATTTAACCCTAACTTAATCATCACTAAAATAATTTCATACTTGATTTGAATTTTTTCATGCTTACGTAAAACTGAGCTTATATTTCATCATTATAGCACAAACCAGATTTAGACTAAAAATATATCAGCAAGGGTGTGAAAGAGGACACTTCGACATTAAACGCATTAGTAATAGGATCTTTCGAATGACCCCTAGTCTCGGAAGACTTTCTTCGACATCTAAATCAACCCCCCCCCTTTTTGTGGTGTTTTTGACTTTGAACTTTGAACAGTACAGACGAGGGAAAGAAGACATTTGAATGCAATAAAAGCTCACACTATGACACCAATTTTAAGCCCGACGATGCAGGACGGCCTTGGGTTTTTGTCATCGAACCTTTCAATTATAAAATCTCTCTCGATAACACTGCATTTAATTTCAATCTAGAATTTAGCCATCCTTTGTCGAAATGCTTCCCCATTTTTATTGCGGAATAAATGAAATATGATGACAACGAGAAATGCAAGGCGAGATATCTGACACAAAGAAGCAACCAAATCGAGATATCTGAGGGGTAGTTCAACAACAAGACTGTTTATTGCATTGGGAATAATATCGACACAATAAACCAATACCAAAATATTCTCGAAAATGGAATTCTTCTACTTTCCCTAAGCATTACCGTCCAGGCCTGCGTCCATTATCCAGTCCTACAAGTTAGTCAATCCGCGAGAGGAAGCCTCTGAGGAATTTTATCATAAGGAGTTTGGAATACATAAAAACCTATCATACTTAATGATTCAACCAAGAAAACGGAAATATATGAAGATTTATAAATATTGCATATTTATTTATTTCTTTATGAAAAATAATTGAAAGCCTAGGAGACGTATGAGGGAAATTGCAAATGATTTCCTTGAGGACCAAGCTTAATTATTAATTTGCTATGACGAAAAACGTGAATATTCTTTCTCCAACGAATTCAAAAACTGATAAGAAATAGTTCCGATGGACTTAGTTAAAGGGTAATAAAAAAAACAAACAGCAGCAGGCCCTCCAGCATGATCACAATGCTGACTTGAAATTTCATATCGCCAAGACCTCCGCTGTGGTTCGCATATAGCCATGACACCTCATTCCTCAACAAGGTGCACATGAAGTGAATAAAACTAAGCCATATACAAATGTTTACATAATTTTGTTAACATCGGCTGGGTCAAATTAAAATTCATACAGAACTGAAAGTTCAGGTTCATTATAGGCGCGGAATTATCCACAAGTGCGTCGACAATGAATGCTCTTTGCAAAGCGCATAAGAATAGGGGGGACAGAATAGGAATTAAGCTCTTTCGAAACTGGTAAAAGTGAGAGAAAGGAGGAGGTAGAACTGTTTTCTTAAAAAAGGAAAATATCAAGCAGATCAGAGTGTGAGGGAGGGACGAGGAGAGGACGTGGATATTTTCACAGGTGGGCGAGTGTTTGTGATGTTCGCCGTCCCACGGGAACGGGAGGGAGAGGGTTCTCTTGGTGATGGAAAAGGCAGGAAGGTCAGGAGAGGAGAGGCTTTGGAGCTGAAATATGGATCACGGCATGGGGCCTTTTGTGTTAACGCGTAAGTGGCGTGGGAGAGATATGTGGGATGTGAAGGGAGGGGAGGGGAGGAGGAGGTCACGAGTAGCCCGCTAAGGGGAAAACGTGTGTGCGCTTGACGGATAACGAGATACTTAGGTGCTGCGGCGGAGAGCCTTCTGTGGGAGGCTGCATCATATGAGAGGGGAACAGAGAAAAAATTTTTTAAAACTAGGGAACGGCTATTTCATCTGATAAAGCCAATAAAATTACTCGAGGGAAAATATTTCCCTTCGCCAGTTACATTTGGAAGCTCGATTTACCTGTCATGGTCAGGTATCCAAAAAAAAACTTGAAATAAGCCATGATATTTTTGGGCGTCACTTTATTTTTTCTTTGAGATGACGTAAAGCTAAAAAGTTACCGCTAAATATTCAAGGGGACGCTTCACAAAATTATGACTTGTAACACATCACAATCCAGTAGAGGTAAAGCAATTTTATGAGGTAATATTAGCACATTCTTTGACTGACCAAGAGATTACAACTAATTTAGCTAAGGGCTTTTTAGAGAGTAGTATAATACCAGAGAGTCCAGAGGAATTTTGGCTTAATAACATTTTCACTGCAAACTATCTTATTCTCCAAACACAAAACTCTCCCCCTTATGTACTAGCGCTTTGAGTCAGAGAAGTAGGCACCAACTCATGCCTCCTTGACCTCCTAATTATTAAACTTCATTGTATCAACTGTCCAAAATAAAAAATAAACATTTTTTCATTTTTAAACATCATAAAAGGATTTTAGATTAGGAAAATTACGGACGAAAGGAAATGAAAACATCATGCTATTTGAAACTCATTTTTATGATTAATAGAGCTATATTCCAGAATGTGGTGGGAAAATGTGTGGGAGGATGGGAAAGGTGAAATGGACCGACATGAAACGAGTAAAGGCATGGTCGGGAGGAGAGTGAATCGTTAGTAGAAATCCTCAGGAAGCACGGAGGATGGAAGAAGAGGATTTTGAAGGACGAAGGGATGTTGAAGACTGTGACAGGAGAAGGAACATTAAGCAAGTGAGGAAGGAGTAGAAAAATGATGGGCATGTTGGAGATAATGAAGGGAGGAAGAAAGTACGTGGAATGGTAGCTTGTAGTGCTGGGTCAGGTTATGTCTTGGGCGACGTAAAATTGTCGATCAAAAGGCGTTACGGTAAAATAATATGATTGAGAAAGTTGATATTTTACGATAGAAGATGAGCATAGATTGATGGTCCTTGAGCCATGAGCACGAAAAATATGTAAAAAGGATATAGGTTAGATAACACAAGAAGCGCTGAGGGGGCAAATAGGGAATTTTTCCGGAGGAAAATTGAGAAGGCAGGAAAAATGATTGGAGGGCATACTGAAGGGTAAGGGAATACTGAAGGCCATTATTGAAGGCAGAACAGAACAGACAAGCGGGAATGCGGAAGAAAAAAAATGCTACTTAAACGGCATATAGGGATGGGAATCCAGGAAGATGAAAAAAACATTAATCGGGAAAAAATGGTATTCTCATTTTGCGCTGGGCTTAGAAATTTCACCAGCTTACGTTATAAATCTCGGAGAATTACCCCAATTCTATTTTTATTAGATAAAATACAATAAAAAAATCACAAAATTGATTAGGGTAAACTCTTTGTGATACGCACCCTAAAACTTCAATTATTGCTAAAAGAAGTCCGAGTTTAACGGAAAAAAGTTAGTCTATATTTACGATCGTTGTGACTAACTTTATTTTACATCTTCCTTTGATTTTAAGTAGCCTCGTTAGAACCTACCAAGGCAACTCCACCTTTTTGGGCGATATTCTCTAGAATTATTAATTGTTCACATCGGAATGATAGGAATAATAAAACTAAGCTGGAGGTTAGAATTCGTCCAGAGAGCAGCCGAGAGGCCCACGCTATCTGAAGACGTTTCTCTATGCTGCCTCATACACGCCAGCTTATTCCATAAAAAGAATTAATATTTTAATCAATCTCGTAATCCAAGAACCTCTTAGACCTACATTCTCCCCCAATTCCGATGCAAAACACCAAAAACCATAATATCTCTTATCATAATATCTCACAGATAAATCTGTGAAAAAGTGCAAATTTTGTTTTCCTCAAGCAAAACTAAAGTTAAAAATGTTGTTATTATATGCTTGCAAACAGTCCATGCGCGTGAATCATAGGGTATCACCATCCGCACAAATGTTCCAGATACAACTCCCGCGCCCAACTAAAGAACAAATGAATATACATTTACATAATGTATTATTTTTATTTATCATTATTTTATTTCTTTTCCTTAATATATTTATGCACATACGAATATATACATATATACATATATATATATATATATATATATATATATATATATACATATATGTATACATAAAATATTTATTTTTTTATTTTTATTTATTCTTCAATGTGCCTTAAATATAGCGTAAATTTTTCTTTGCGTTCTCATGATATCACTTTTCATTGCTATCACCTATTCGCAAATTAGTCATATTTTTGCAGAGTAAAGTGGTTTTTCAGCCGTTTATTGGTTCACAATCTTTACGCTTTTCTCCAAAATGTACCTACCTTTCCACACACTGGCCAATTTTTACCAATGTAGCATTTCATTTTTTTAAATTTCTATTTTACCATAAAAGCTGCAAACATTTCCACACTACTTTTACAACGATTTTTGACGTATTTATACATGTAAATGGTGAGGGTTAGTAGGAAGACAGTACTATATAGTCTCAATCTTCCCTGAGCACATTAATTAATTTCTTAAGAACGCCTTGTTGGTTTCAGCATTTCTGAGCTTGGTGCCCGCTAAAATTCCCATTATCCGTAAAAATATAGATCTAATATTCTATTATTTCTAAAGAGCAGCCTAAGAATGTTTATCATTATAAAGTAGTCTATCGAGTTGACGGAAAAGGAGGTAGACCTATGGGAAACGTTCGGGTAATATAAAGGAGGAAAGTGAGATGAGTGATACACATATTTTTAGGAGATTCTTCTGCTAATATCAATATCGGCCAACCTACGTTTCAAGGAGAAAGAATGGGCGGTCGGGCGGGAGTGGAACGTCGGAGACCGAGGTTTAAGTGCGCTCCGCCGCGGACACAAGAGCTTGGATCTTCGATCCATCCAAGTGTCCCGCGGCGGCAGTCGAGCGGCGGGCGGAGTGGAGAGCCGGTCACTTTGTGGGACAGGGAGACGAGGATGCTATGGAGTTTCAATCAGGACAATGGCAAAACAAGTCGAGGGGAAGAATCCTTGACCACCAAAACTGCCTTTTTTTTCAAACCTTGTTTCAGGCAATCTGACGGAAGAAAACGACTGGATTTCCATCACAAGTTTTTAACCATTTATTCCTGTTTTCCTGAAGGCCTACTTCACGCAAACATTTGAGTTATATTTATTTATCACGAGTTTCTAAAAGCTTGACGAGATTAAAAACATTTTTTTGATCTACTCAATGATAATGAACGATTATTTGGAATAAAATGTATTTTCACCTAAGATTTTAATCGCATTTACCTTTCCCTAAGGAATAACGATGCCCCGGGGTGTGCTACGGAAAAGAAAATGTATCATAACTGCACTAATTTGCGTGATCACAGTCGATATCATCATCATCGTCACGGCAAATAGTTTTGCTGCGTAACTAGAACCCAGGACTTCATCGCGTTAGAGAATCCTAATACATCTTCTAAAATTCGATGACAACAATATAAACTAGGTTTCTATCCAGTCAGGCAAGCACTTCATAGTTAAATTAAACAATTATTCAAAATTCTCTGGTAATGGGAACATTAATAATAGGCAATATGATGCTCCCAAAGCTAAGTTCATTTCAAAAACCTTTATTAGGTATGATTATTATACAACAAAGCATTAGAATGCCAATAATATACGTTACACGTTAAAAGCCACACTCAAGTCTTTGATCTAACGTTGCCATGCAGACTGCATATTGGTCACATAAAACGACAAAATCAAACGGGAAATTCAAGCAAATATAACTTCCAGAGGATTGAATGAACATTTATTTGAGTACAATGCGGGTCATTACCACTCAATCATACATTCAGTTACGAAACTCTTGAATGTTACCAATTTCCTTTAACTAGGAAAAATCAGCAAATGAAAAAGTCTCCTACAAGCCGATGTTTTTCAATACTTATTGAATATGTGATGTTCTCCATCTTGGTTACTAAAGACCCCAAACAAATATAACACTGAAGATTTAAAACAGCCTGTCTACATGGTCGCACGTTTTCGACCAATTTCGAAACTATTTCAATGACGAGAAATTTATAATTATGAACTATTAATCGAGTCAACGCTCAGTAATAATTTTTATTCGTTTATGTAGATCACTGGTCAAAACATGCCGTCTTCAGAAAATGTTCACTAATAATATCACGGTCACAAAACATTCGTAGTTTAACATTTCACATGTGAGATCAATACTCGGTAGGAATAGAAAAAATCATTTAACAATTGATACCGATTGTCTGATTATTCTTAGTCATATCAAGACCTAAAATTCAGGAAGAAATTGAAAAAAAATATTAACAGGTTAATATAGGTTATTGTAATAACTATATATGCTTGAAAGAAATACCATTGGTTAAGTCTAAATATCGCAGCTGATAAGCCAAGGACGGGTTAATAGAACCTATAATGCTGTAACATTTAGATACACTATGAAGCACTAGTAAATTTCATTTGATTTTTTGGACAATTATTTTGAATTAACTAATTTAAAATTGTAACTTGGTATATTTGTAAAATGTACGTATCGTCAATATTGTTATTAAAATAATGAAAATGCGCGAGAAAACCAGCTAAATAGATTAAAATCTCCGAAAGATTTTTGATTTCGGCTCTATAAATGAAAGATGGGAAATCAGCCGTTTTTTACCCTAGACTGCCCTTTTACTCTGGTTCCTGAACCATAGGGCATACCATCAAACGCCGTAAGCATTGGGAAAATAGCAAGGGTTTTCGAAGGAGGCATGAGTGGCGAGGGAGACAGCACGTTTCAAAGACTCCACTTGAAAAATATCCTCGCAAAAGGGAAGCAAAACCGAACAATACGGAGGAGGCGAACAAAAGGCAAAAGTCCTTAAAAAAAACAATGGCGAACCCTTGAAAAGCTAGGGGAATGCCCTTAGGCAAAGGTTTCTGAATTGGTAGAGTAACCAAAAGTTATTAATTCAACAGAAACCAGACAATTAATGAGTAAAGAAGAGGAGATCCTCATTATTGGATTTTGTGGTTCCGATATGTACACGATCGATCAATACCGGTGAAAAGGAAGGCAGACGTTTTTATACAATGAACGCATTAATGGAGAAACTCAGGGTTTCTGCCCATGTAGGTTGATAAATGTAACGGCTACAACGGTTTCGAAACGGAAGTGTACACGCAGTATAATGAAATTTTCTGAAATCACGAAGGCAAGGGAATTGGAGAATTCATATGCTTTTATATCTGAAGTGCAACATATGAGCCACATTCACGTAATTCTAACTCGTAAATCAAACTAGCAAAAAACACTTTTGGCAGAATGTAGGTGGGTCAACTTCAGTTTTAATTTAATATGATTAAATGATTCTCAGTTTACTCCTAAGTGTATCAGAAATGCCAAAATGGTTACTATTCCACCAAATGGAAAACCAAAACCGTGAATCCATCCTATTTCAATAAGTTCCCACCCATGCGATTCGCCAAACACGGGGAAATAAAAGATAGTTAAGAATTAATGAGGTGATTGAAGATTCACTCAAAAGAACAACCAGGTACATCGTTAAATTCATGACTGAGCGTAATATTTGTATCTAGATAGTATCTGTATTTTTAAATGGTCAAAATCACTACTTGTGATCCATTTAGATTACTCATCACAACACCATTTTCACATGCAAAAAACACCTTTATCTTGAATTATTAAGCATAAAGCAAGCGACATTTATTTCACGAGAGTAATGATTCATCTATTGAAATGTACTTAGCTTAAGTAATAACTGATAATCGGTAAAGATTTTAAAGGTTTAATTTCAAGAACTCGTTGGCAATTGGTGTTTACGTCGAAAATAAAACAATATTGTCTGTTTACACCCTAGAGAAAACTGATATTTCAGTATGGCTGGAGTGTGAATTCCTATATTTCAACTATCATTTCAGTTCTGTAACTACACACATGTTAAATTATTTGAAGATTTAATATTAATCTACATATAAGCCAATTATTAGGTGGCCAAATACGAGGTTTATGGATCCACGTTTTAAATAATGACAATCCGTTTTTCAGCGTTTATTGCAACCATATTTACAACCTTTTTTCCCAGATGTAAACCAACATACACTGCTAAATTTATATCCGCAAACATTTTGACAGCATTTTCCACGGGGGGATTCATGGGTAGGTAAGGAATTAATAAATATATATGCACACGTATTTCCGAAATTGGATGGCTCACCTAAGAATATATCCCACTTTCGTGTGAGACATTACTTCTATTACATCTATGTTCCGGTAAATTAACATCAATTTTCCAAAATGCAAGGTTTTAATGCTAAGGTATAAGTTTTCCTAAGGTTTCTCCCATTCACGGTTTTCAATGCTTAACGGATGGCAGGTCTCTCTTCATGGGTACGCTGTCAATAGGACCTATGGAGATGAAAATATTTCGTACGCCTGCACAAGTTTTGATTTGGATAAAAAGAATTCTCTGCTTTCGAGTAAATTAATTTTCATTACCTGTTATCTATTAAGGAATTCAAGTTATTTTGATAATTTTCAGAAAATGTTTCTCCCTAACTTTAATTAAATCTGTCGACTAGGTTCTAAGATTATGTAAACAATATAATGGAAATATTAGTAATTAAGACATGTCTCAGCATTATTTACTTAATGATAATAATGTAATGCAACTTGAGACTCGGGGATACACAAAAGCTCTTTACTCTCGGGAAATACGCTACCTGGTAAACAACCCACTGAAAATTTGTCTCATAATTTCAAAACTCTCGATAGCATGCCTACGGCAAAAGGCCCGACGAGAAGTGTATTTCGTTTGGATTTTGGTTCCTGCATAAACAAAATGGGTCCAGTGAGGGGAGGGCAGAGGAGAGAAACATGGATTGGTAAATATCTCTTCCTCAAAGAAACGCAAGGGACGAGCATGTGATTAATTTTGCTATTCCTTCGAAAACATGAGGGAAATGAGAAAGAAATAAAGAAGATGGGGAAGAGACACGGAAGAAAAAGAACGCCTTAATTCCTGAGCAGACACTAAGTGCCAGCAAATCCTCTTACGACTCGATTAATTCGTTCGAGAACGGCAATTCATTCCCCTTTGGCTGCTGCCGGAGATGTGGCCAAGAGAATGAGGAAACGCGCTCAGAATTCTCGGGAAGTTGAGTGGGAATTTTTGAGAGAGAAAAAAAGAGAGAGAGAAGGATAGGGTGCGGAGAGAGGTGTTATGGGGATTGCCGGGAAAAGGGGGGTGAAGGGAGGGAGACGGGGGGGGGAGGAATTTCAATCCTCAACTCCGGTCGCGTCCAATTGGTGGTTAATGGACGCCGTAATCGATAACAGAGTGGAGTAAAATGAAGATTTAGAGGTTTTTTTAACACTGCTAGAAGTAGAATGATTCATCGTGGCTTTATAATTAGGAAATAAACCACTGACGATCGCGTTCACTCGATTTCGGCACCATGACAGGCTGGCAGGGAGGAACGGGAAGGAGAGGAACAGATATGCATCATGAATTAATGAAAGGAATAGGTTTTCCTTATTAGCCCGATTCGAAATTTTAACAAAAACATTCCATTAAAAAAATTACGCGATACGATTATGAATTTTCGCCCTAGTATTTTCTTTTACCGATTAGTAATACCCACAGGAGAGTGATGGGAATCATCCGATGGTTAAGCGCGTGGTCCCATTACTGCCGGCCGAATAAACAACTTCTGAAATTATTCCGTTGGGTATCCCTATAGCCGATCAATTACGAGATCATATCCTGTTTTACTCGTACGCGTCACAAGCAAGAGAACCGGCGCTTAACCGTGATAAATGTTTTCGAAACGAGAAATTAACACGGCCGACCCTTATAACGCAACAAAAAGTAGCATTTAAGAAGTGATTTCACGCCTGCAATTTCTGGTGCTTTTCAAATATTAATAGAGGGCAAATCATGTTTAACTTTTATTAAAGCACGAATTCATGGTGACGCGGGAAATGAGTATTTGGGAAAGGGGGAACACATGCTGAGATTTCAAAAATATTCGTGACCGTGCATTCCAAATGTGCAAGGTTGTTTGAAAAGTGTTTTTCTCAAAAAGTAAGAAAAAACAATGAATCAACACTTATGCCTACGTGAAAATTCACCGAAAGTTTATAGTATAATCTACATAAATGTAGAGAGATACTAATGAGAAGAATTGCAAAAATGAGGGCTAAAATAATAATGCTAATGCCGTGACTCACTTCTGCACGATTTAAAAGAGAAATAAGAATTTCCGAACAAACTTAAGTGAGACACAAAGACGTAGTTTCAGTAAATTAGTATTTAAAAAAATTTTTTCAGCCTAACAGAAATTCATAAATTAGACCTAAGACACCTTTCTCGCCAGATGAAAAAATATGAAAAAAATGCATTATAAAGTAATGCAAGGGCAGAAAATATCTCCCCAACAGAAACAAAGAGACACCAAGATTTCTTAATGTTAATGGTGTACCTATATTTCCTCAATTTTAATCGAAGTAATACAAATTTTACACGTATGGATACGTACCAGAAGTCAAAGAATGTAACGAACCAGAATTAAAATCAAATCCTTTGCGCAAAATCACTCTACGGAGAAATAAAGAATAATTATCGATCACTGCATCATATTAACGGTGTTTTTAGAGGTAGGGGCTTGTTCTAACGGCATCAGCATAGTGGTCAGATGCATTTACAATGCTATTGTAATTGAATTCAAAACAGCAACGTGAATGAAAAATCCAATCGCAACCAAAAAAGGCTTGGTCCACAAAATAAAAAGCATCAACACATAGGAAAAGAAAGCTGCATGCAACTATTATTAAATCTTGATGGAGGATTGAATCCAGCCACGTAAACATCGGGAAGAGAAAAGAGACAAGTATTATGGGAGGGCGAAAGAGAGAGAGAAAAGAGAGAGAGAGAGAGAGAGAATGAAAAGGGAGAGAGAATATGGATTAAAAGGTACGCCCTGGTATCCTTTTAATGGAAAACGTGCGGTGGGGCGGTGAAATTCATCATTCGCATTCATCTTGACAAGCACTTCGGCCTCGGAGATTGAAACAGTAGAACTACTATTACAACTGCTCCTACAACAATCAGGGGATGATAAAAAAGAACCCTCAAACGCGAATAGAAGGAAGCAAGACCAACGCTCCAGGAGAGGGATGTAGCATTAAAATCGCGGGAAAGGGATTGTGAATGGAGGAAGGGGAAATGAAACGGCGAGATTCCTCAGACCCTTTCCTCAACCCCAAACATCAAAACGGAATGACTTAATGCAAACCTGGGATTACCTCCTAACCCCAGCCGAAAACTTTACCACCCCCATCCCCATCCTCCCTCAGAGACCTCTCGTACGCTGTCCCGCCAGTCAGCGGGACTATATCAAGTGCCCCTGGATTTGCGCAGCGTTCGCCTGACACGTAGCTGACCTAGATGCACAAACGTATTTCAGGGTAAATAATAAACTAAGGGATGTTGCCGGGGGAAAAAAAACAGCTCGGCGGAGAATCTTTCCCAGTCTTGGAGCAACGAACCCACTCGCTTCATCATCTCCAGGGACGATTCCAACGTTTTTGACACGGCCGCATCCCCCGTCCGCCGTCCTTGTTTACTTTCATTATTTCATAGAGGCTCCAGAACGAGGTCAGCATAACCCGCTACACGCGTCCTTTAATTGGCACGAGGACGAAGTCTTGATTAATGTATCATCCCCCTGGAAAACATATACTAAAACTTTCTTTTTAACCTATTCAAGGTTCAACCTCGTTAGAAACGGCTTGAAATATATTATCCATTGAATTATTATTATTTGGCAGTCTACCGTCTACGATAAATTTAGGATGGAAATTGGACTGCACAAAGGACTGAACGCCGCTACATTTCTAAGCCTCACCAAACAAGGCATAATCTTACACCCTACACTAAAACAACTCCAATCCCGCACATTTTCAAACTCCCTTCATTCCATCAAACATGCCTATCCTTTCCTTACCTCGACCTCGCTTTCCTAACGTTGCCCCCCTCCCTCTATCAGTCTTTTCTCCCCATTGCTAATCAGAATGCTCCGACTATAATTGTCTATCCTCCTTTGGCTTTCTCCCAAATACCCACTTTCCAATCATCATGCCTAAACCTTATCTGTTTTCCTTTCCATCCACCCTGCAACTTCTATGCTTCTCTACAAGTCACCAACTACGCCTCCCGCTTCGACAACTTTGATTCCGCCCAAAAAGAAATCCCAGCTCTGTTCATGTCTTTTAATAATTTTTTCCTTAGATAATAATTCAACGCCCCTGTCATGAACTCACTCCTCCAGGTAAAAGCTTCTCCAATTGAATACCAACATCTTAACGGATTTTTTTGAAACTATATAATAGTTTTGATACAATTAAGAGTATTAAATAAAAGAGTGCCGCACGTTTCTTGGTTTTCACCGAGCTAACTGGCTCAAGAAGAAAATAATTTCGCTAGCGTTCCAGCTATAGTCTTTAGGTTGAAGGTGAAGACGTCAACCACAATTACATGTACATCCCAGTAGGAACGCGGGCGAAACTATTGTCTTCTGAAGCCAACACGCGTGATGAATACCCGAGTAACATGCAAAGCTATTGGAATTTTTTCCGCGGAAAGATTCCAACGTATTTAAAAGAAGAATAAACTAATACCATCCGCAACGGAGAACTCAAAATAACAGGTGAAATCTGTTCGTGTGACTGAAATGAATGAAATATTTATTCCCAAGTGTGTACTTACAACAATTAATCTAAATAAAAAGCGCCCAGAACACCTGCCATAATTTAATTTAGCTTAATGAGATTATAGGCATTGAAAGTGTTCGCAGGTTACAAGTAAACATCTTTGCATCTTGCACCACCACAATGCAACCTTAAAGGGGGCGCACTTGTTTAATGTCATAGTACGACGCCTTGTTCATTAATGTACATCCGTGTAAGCATATTATTTTAATTAGTGTCAAAAATATCAAACTACGAACGAAGCTGATAAAAAAATTTGAAATATTCTTCACTATTACCATGGCACACTCTTAGTGTTTTGAATGAACTAATGTATTCTTTAACCAGACTCATAGATAAGAGTCCAGATTACTTATCATTTAATAACCGAGTATACCTAATATGCATGTTTGACAGTTGCCCAAATACGACAGTTGCCCAAACTCGTATATGCATATCACCTTTTGAATAGGAAACTAAAATCATGCGGAATTCACCCTAACGAAGAGTTCAAGCGTACAGATGCTTCTTTCATAGACGCTAATATAATTTTAGATGACACTAGGTTACAGTTAACCTGCGAGACAATCAGCAAGAACTTTGCCTCCGGCGTGGAAAGAAGACATAGCGCAGGTGATGTTGAGCGAGTTGAAGCTCCCTATGTTTGCTCTGTGATCGCGGTTACACAAATTTCGTCAGGGTCGGTGAATAAGGATAGGATATTGCACTGGTAATCCTATCAATTCCTTTCAAAACAATAAAACCACTACACATAATAGAGAGAAAGTAACTTTGTACGGTTTACACTCCGCGAAGGCAACACAAACATTTTTAGGATACCATATATTGTAGATTATTTCAAAACTTCATAGAATTTTAAGCACTCCGCAACAATATCACGCATTCTTCATGTCCTGCCATTCATGTAAGCCTTGTTGGGCGTTGATTTTAGTCCTTCAATTCCAAATAATGGAGTCCTTGAATTAATGATGAGCGTTCTAGGTTAAGCACTTCAGTTTATATCTTCAGCGAGCCACTTAGTCAGCCATAAATTATCTGAGGATAGGCTGCATTCATCTCCATAATTCGGAGTTTTTTTTATTTTTAACTTTTTTGAAGGCTACTCTTAACTCTAAGCTGAATAGAGGCTTTGTACTAGAAGTTGCAAATAAAATGCAAACATTTAAATTTGCACCTTTAGAAGTGAATGAGTTGCTAAAACAATCTTTATCACTCAAAGCATAACATATTAGCTATTTAATAAGATATACCCGCATTCATATAGATGTATTCATCATATTATAATAAAATTATTACATAATGTTCATATTGTTTAAAAAACGATAACAACATCTCCTATGTTGAAGAGTCATTAGCGTGCTTAAAAATCCGATTGGTAAGCGGTAGGAAATAAAGGAAACTTCGGAAAATACTTACGTCAACCGCTGTAATTTTCGCGACATGCGTAGGTTGGGAAAAGCAACAAATTAGACTATTGACAGCATTCATAAAATATTTTCTAAGCGCCAAGCAATTGCTAGACATGCTTATTAGTTTAGTAAGGAAATAAAAATGATCTATCACCATGCTTAAAGGAATTTCACAGCAATCTGTCAACAGCATATAATATAGATAACATAAAATTTTCTAACCCATGTGTATGACAAGAAACATGTACTTTAATGCGATTAAATGTGATAGAATTCATAACTACTGTAAACGTTAATTATTTCCATATTATTTATTTACTAAGGTCCTTAAAAAATGTGTCAGTTAATTTGCCCACATTATTCTCCTTAGTCGGGTTTGTGTCATTAAGAATGGAGAGGTAGTAAATTTGCGATACTTAATGGAGAGCTTCATAAAAGGCCTTACTTTGTCGGTGACAAAAATTTTTGGCAGGCTACCCTCTTTCGGGTTTCATTTTTGGAGCCAACTTCATCACGGAAGATAAATATTTTATTTGCCACCAAGTAAAAACTAAGATACATGACAATGACCCCATTTTTAATCTGTGGAAAGGGGACGAAGAACTCCATACCAATCCAATCCATATTATACAAGTAAAATAAAAATATAGATTCCAGTTTGTAGTAAAATACTGGTGAAATCATTAATGTAGGCTATTGATGGATAAAACTTATTGTAACTTAGTTGTAAAATGCAGTCCCCGTAAATGATTGGAATGAGTATCTAAACATATAGCATCTACATTATGCGTTCTTGTTCCTTTTGCCTACTTAACTCCTAATCTCATTATTAGCATATTTCACAAAATAATGAATACACCAGCACCGATAAAATACCTTGATGAAAATACCACAGCATTCACGCCAAACCACTTCTAGTGCATCGCAGGAGTAAATATTTAAATGCATATAACAGTATTAATTCGGGTTGTATAAAATCAACTTTCATATCGCGGCTTAAGGTGAAATTACATTTCAATTTTTAAGGGGCTGAAGTTGTACTTGCGGTTTTGATAAAACTCATTTTATTAATCACCTAATGGATAGTATAATATATGCACGGAAGTAATTTTAAAGATTAAACCAAAGCTTAAGAGAATATTTGGTATCACTAATTTTCTTCCGAAACATAAACATCTCCCTCCAAATGACAACCATTTTATTCCCCATCAGGTGACTGACATTACTATGGATGCAGGGCAGTCTATTAAATTAAGGAAAACTAAAATTATTTTCGCTACTGCTTGCAAAGCTGATTCATCATCAGTTATAAGCAACCCACATGCGCATGTCCTAGATGCTCTCACAGTTATCCCTATGATACACGGTCTTCATTCCTCCGTAGTTTACTCCATTCTTTGAGCTAGTAGTATCTTTTTCACCCTTTCTTCCCCTCTTTTCACTCTTAATTATACTGTACTTTCTATCATATCCTTAAGTAGGAAAAATTTAATCTGTGTGCGACATGACTTACCCAGGTATTTTTACTTTAGCTAATTGAAGTTATTAGTGTGTACAGTGATCTATCACCAAAACGAAATATCTCCAGGCGAAAGGATTTCAATTTCCTAGCATACTGCATTATTATTTGAAAGGTATTTTCACACATCTAGACGTTCAAACGAAAAACTAGAAATAAATCATTCGCCGAGTACCTGCCGTAATGGATTCCACTCTTCTTGAGGTGATGGTTCACTTTTCCTTTCCCTCCTATCCATAAAAAGACACTCCTTAGACTCACGAGACCTGCGGGAGTCGATTAAGAATTCTAACTGTGTTGGTTCCGCAAAAAAGAAGGATGGAAACCGCAGCGGTCCCGACGGTAGCACCTCAACTTGGCGAGGGATACATCCTCCGTTTCAAACTCCCACAACTCCGTGCTCCCGTCCACTCTTTGGTTAATCTAAGTTCGAAAGCCCGCGGTCTCAAATGCCAAAGGGAAGCGGAAAATGGAACTATTCGTGCCGAGCAGGAGGTTTCATCGAATTTCGAAGTCATTACTCCCACTTCTCCTTCCACTATCTCCCTATTCTTTCTTGAAAGCCATGTCCCAAGAAATCTTAAAAGTGAAGAAGGATAAAAATGATACAGGTCTTCATTTTATGTGGATCTTTAGGGCGTCCTAGTGCTCCGCCCCCCCTCGCACCCTGAAACTCGAGGGGGGGGGGTCAAAGAAAGGGAACTCTTTCTTTCGAAAATTTACCTGCCGAGAGGAAATCAGGTGCCCTTAAAACTCTCCATATTTTTTACCTTTAGCATCCAATCGCGGCGTCGCTCTCATCTCTCGAGCAAAGGGTGGAGGAATTTCAAAGGGAAGAGATTTAAATGTCAAGATTAGTCGAAATTCGCATGGGGGAAAGGGAGAAAAAAAAGGCTAAGTTTCCTACATGCTTTTTCGAAAAATGATAAACGAGAGAAAAAAGGGATGCATCGCGAAATGTCTCACAAACAGTTTTCAACTGAAATTAAAGAAATAAATAAACTTCAATCGAAGATGGTCCCCCGAGGTAGTTTTATAAGCTAATGTATGTTTAGTGCATTTCATTAAGAGTCGGGAAAAATATTTGAAGAAAACATTTGACATTAAAAGCAATTAATATTCTGACATTAAAACATACACACAAGTACAGGAAATAGCTTCATTAAAAATATGATCATTAATTATTGTATAAACTTCAAAATTTCCTCTCTGCCTCAGTTTTAACGTAGTGCATGTACGTTAATGTTTCTGGTTTAATGTGTCACAGCGATGCACGGAAAAAGTAAATAAAAAGTGAGGGATATAACCAATGGTGCATGCTTTAATTAATTTGCATCGTTTTAAAAGACATACTCATAATCACGTTATGCGAGCAAACTATAATTTAATTGCTCCAATGACGAAGGATAATTTTTTATTTAAAAAAAGGCAAAACAAAGGGGTTTAGATTCCAAAAATCACCTCATTATGCAGACAGATTTAATAAGACCGCGTCAAAATTTAAAGGATTGTGATCACTTCCTTCACATGGAATCACAAGGAGAAAGTAAGATGTGCATCTAAGTCAGTCAATAAACTACATTGTTTTATAGAAAAAAGAAATTATAATGGTAATCTATAGAATTGGTTAGACGAGAAAACAAATAAAAACCATATGCAGAAGAGCAAAAGCATAAAAGTATTAATCAGGCGGGTACTGTGAAAAACGAAATTTTTTATCTAGTAATTTACTGGTTTTCGCTCAAATCTTTACAGCAAGAAATGTAAAATGCAGGGCCACCCCGTTCAAACACATCAACCAAGGATTTCCATTTGAAAACACGAATTCGGATACGAACCTCATTACATGTAAAATGTATGCTCATAGAGATTTATACCGCGGGCGAAAATTTAAGAGATAGTTTTAGTAGCACGAGAAACTGAAATGACCTTTCCCGCGAGTTGCAACAAGTTAATTTCCCGGGGTAAAATAAAACATCCCATGTAAGCGAAGCGACAATGCTACACACACTATTTATCGAACGTGTAAAATACGAAAATCTGACATGAAAAGCATGAGGAAAAAGTGGAAAATGTGCATGCGACACTTCGTAACAGTACACACCGGCCGAACAAAGCACAGTAGTCTGGCTGTCCATCTATAACGGCTCCGAACAGTTTTGCCGCTTCATATCTTCACCGTTCGCTGCACACAAACTCCGAATCGCAGCTATGGACCATAGGCGTCTCGACACCAAAAGATAAACAGGAAAAAAAATTCCCCTTTCCTTCTAATATTCTCCGGAGCCAGCACCGAAAAAATCAGCACCTTCACACCCCCTTCTGAAAACGACTCACCACCCGCCCAACAACTCAAAGACCGACCCCTTTGCAACCAACAACCACCACAGAAACACCACCACTTCTTTTTTATTCCCCAGATGGCAGTGTGGAGAAAAGGGAGCAGGAGGAACAGTCACCCGAACAAATGAGGAACGAAAAATTGACGGCGTGGTTTTTTCCCCTCCCCTGTTCAGATCCCCATCACCGCCCTTGGGCTCAGGCCGGGCGTAAATTTTTTCCACCAACCACCACGAGGGAAGCCGCCTCCCTCTCCTCGGGGAGAAGGGATCGGGCAAGGCGGACGACGAGACTGCAAAAGTTCCGGAGGATTGCCCTCCCTTTGTTCTTTAATTCAAGCGAGCCTTGCCTTAAGTGCGAGCGCGGAACGATGGCGGTGCTTCACCCGCGATATTTCCGTCTCTCTCTCCCGCGACACAGGCACACACAGAAACACGGCGAGCACGCGAGCCAAACTCTCTCCCGACTCGCGCCCGCGCTTGATTGTCTTGATCTCCCGGGACGAATGGAGGAAATCGGAACGATTTGAAAATCACCGGCGAGAATGCTCTCGGTCCCGATGTATTCGTCACTCGTCTCCGGAAGAGAACGACGTCTCACTTTCCCCTTCCTCTCTCTTTACGTTCGTACCGTCCCGGGGACGGCGAACGGTCGCGAGGAGATATGAGGTCGTCGGGTGGAGGATGGGTGTTCCGACGGAAGCGGGGATGACGTGGGAAGACGTATTGTTAGGATACGAAGTAGGAGCGAATAGGAGGAGGAAGAGAGAGGAGAGAGGAACACGGGCTGCCCCTTGTGGGTGGTTAGGACCCTCCCCGCAATGCAGCTGCGGAGACGTCGGCCGCCGGAATAGCAGAGGGAGAGACCGGGCGAGAGAGAGTCGACGACGCGGAGGGAGGGGAAGGACACCCCGACGGAGGGGGATGGGAGAGTGTGGAGGGAGGTGGATTCGAAAAGATAGGGGCGGGGGGGAGGAGCGAATGAGGCACGGGAGAAGTGGGGAGAGGGGAAGGGATAGGGGGGGTTGAAAGGGTATAGGAGCGGAGGGGAAGGGAAAGACGGGAACGGAGGGGAGGAAGAAGGGGCGGGACTGGAGGGGGATAGGAGAGAAGGAGGATCTGTTCGCCCCCTTCGACTCCTCCCTTTCCCTCCCGCGGAGCGCGGGGCTACAGCTCCCTCGGTCGATAGCGTAGTGGTTTCGCTGCGAGAGACACTTGGTTACGAGAGAGATAAGGAGAGAGAGTTTTGGGGTGGTTGTCTCCTCCGACTCTGAATGCACACAGATGACGTATCTCATATTTGCATTTATTTTTCATACATTTTCGCCTGCCCGCTGTTATTCCCCTCTCCCCACGCCGCAATTATTATATTTTCGTCATTATCCCAGCTAAGTTTCTCCCATTTTTTTCACGCCCTCTGCCTTCACTGCAGTGGGTGCTAATTTTTTTATTGGGGTCTTTAAAGATAAAATATTGCACATCACCTCGCATTCATTTCTCTTTTACTACTCTTTCTGAAAGAGGAGATCGCATGAAATTCTTTTATGTAGGTACTCCGTAGTCATGTAGACATTACAACGAAAAAAACTTTCCCACATTTACTACTCTAGTTAAAAACAATGTCTGAAAAAATAATGTTTTTCCAATTTAAATTTAGATAATCATATTTTATCTATGGTTTTATTTAAGAATATAAATTGAATTACGACAGCAAACATGATATACTTTGCACCATTTTAAATTAGAAATCATACATTCGACCGAATTGCTACTATGAACTTATATAATAAGCGAACTGATCTGGAATGAAAACTTCAATTTGAAAGTGATCGGAGCAATACTATCTTTATCCTTCACAGCCGAACAATGCCCGTACGATTCACCCACTCATTTCGCTTCGTTGCATGTAATTCAAGTTCGTTCGAAAGTAAAATCAAAACTAAATAATGGAAGCTAAAATACGTTTGAATCTGGGAAGCAGTCGACAGCTGACGGCTGTCAAGCCAGGTGGATTGGGTACCGAGGTGAAGAGATTAAATACGGGAACTCACGTTTGGAACATAATTTTTTAATTTTTATTCTACAAGCTAGTCGGACAAAATTAAAAAAATCAAAGCTCCGTAGATTGAAAAAGTGTAACACCCCACGCGATTTAAAGCCTACACTGGAGCACTGGAAAAACCCAAGCCAACACCCAAGTCGGGACGCGGATGCCGCACTAAAGATCCGTCCGACTGCGAATCGAACTCCGGCGAGTGTCCAGCATGAAAAGGGACCCCACGGGCGAGACAATTTGTCCAAAATCATTTTTCGGCCCCCCGCCCGGCGATCCCTGCTTTAAAGCTACCGAATCCCGCGCACTGATTCTCCACTCTAGGACGCTTTGGTTGCAACGGTCTTCTCCGGGCGAACGCACCGAAGTTCCTGACACGTTCCTCAATCTCGGGCATCCGCGCCCATTCCACTTAATCCGCGCCATTTAGGAACGTATAAACTTTACTTCTTTATCTATCCTGCTTATTATGCTTATACGGGTTACAAGTTGTGTTCGTGGTTTTTCTTTCCTATGGATTTAAAAGGTATTATTTGGAATTCAAAAACCTACCTCAGCCGGTAGATTTCTTAATGATAACATTTGGAATTATAGGAACACCTGAACGAATGTAGGACATTTCCATTGCCAAAGTTCAAAACGCTCGCACGGACGTATTTCCCACCTTCATCCAAAATGGCGTCGACATACGGTCTCAAATACGACTAGTCCACGGTAAAATGAGTTCAATGACCTCAGGGAGAATCAGGTGGGTGCCATTACTTGTCTTGAAAGACGACGGTTTGGGAAAAGTAAACTTCATAATTTTCCCTATTCAATATTTAAATCAGAGTCGACACTTTATTTGTTTTTTGTGTAAAATAGAACTATATAAGTGTCATGTAGGACTTCAATTTCTCCCGGCGGATGATGGCAGTGAATTCTTCTCGGGATTTCATCCGGGTAATCTCCTCCATCTCCATCGCTGCCGACGTTTCGATGAAATCCTTTTCCATCGTCATCAGGGCCGATGATGTCAGTCTGAAGGTGCCGGTTTATATATCATCGGTGGTCATGTTGGGTCCCTTCTGATTGGCGGAGGCCGAGCACGTTTTCCCGCCTTTTTCAGGATTGGGTCCCATGTCCTGCTTAGGTCATGTTGGGTCCCTTCTGATTGGCGGAGGCCGAGCACGTTTTCCCGCCATTTTCAGGATCGGGTTCCATGTCCTGCTTAGTTAGGGGTTTCAGCCTAAGCAGGACATGGAACCCGATCCTGAAAATGGCGGGAAAACGTGCTCGGCCTCCGCCAATCAGAAGGGACCCAACATGACCTAAGCAGGACATGGGACCCAATCCTGAAAAAGGCGGGAAAACGTGCTCGGCCTCCGCCAATCAGAAGGGACCCAACATGACCACCGAGGATATATAAACCGGCACCTTCAGACTGACATCATCGGCCCTGATGACGATGGAAAAGGATTTCATCGAAACGTCGGCAGCGATGGAGATGGAGGAGATTACCCTGATGAAATCCCGAGAAGAATTCACTGCTATATAAGTGTCATTTTAAAAGACTTTTTTTGACGAAATCAATCCCAACACTTATGATTATAATGAGCCTGAGTTTTTAAAACCCGCCCGGGGCACATTTTAATGGCAATCCGATTGGGTTTTGTGTAAACGGCATTACGAGTACAGAACTATCCACCGTGAATGAGACTGTGAACCCCTAACCCACGTTCCCCCAAGAGTAGGGTCTTGTCAATCCCCCCATTTCTGTATAACCTCACTCCACTCCCTATAGTTCTGTTAAAGGCCTATTTACCCTACTATTCCTAGTGGCTACAACGACCAGTTCCCTACTTTGGAGCATTCCTGATTTTAAAATTTAAAAAAGCACAGAGAATTGGTGGGGATTAATCTGAACGCTTATGATGGATTTTGTAGTGCTGGAAATGGTTTGAAGATCGAAAATGGAAATACTTCCCCATTGCAATTCTTATTTTTCAATTAACTTTATGAAAATTAATATTTAAATGAAACTAACAAAACATTAAATGAAATCCACGCCTAATGCTCCATTATTGATAAATATAATGAGTATTAGTTAAAGGACATTTTTCATTTTTTAATGCATATTTTCCCGATGTAATTCCAATAGCCTGTGGTCTTGGTTTCCAAGCGAGGGACGTATAATGAAAAATACGAAATTTCGATTATTAAATGGAGAAGAATGGAAACAAAAAGAGCGACTGCAAATTAATAAAATCTGCATAGAAGGCAGGAAGGGATAGCAAAACCGCATCCAAACTCGTAGAATAGATTACAACGTTTAGTAAAATTTCATAATATTATTTTATGCATGGGCGTTGAAAAGACAAAAAAAAGGAGAATTCTTAAAGTTTCAGTGCGCAGAGAATCATTTTTTCCCCAATACATGGTGCATTGTGTTAAGAACCTTTATAAATCTGTCACGAGCTAAAAATGAATTACTAAATAATTAAACTCTCCAAGATCTCCATGTGCATAAAGCATTCTCCAGCTCAATGCGCCTCTGATATGTAACTGCACCAATAATACATTATTACACTGATTTAAAATTATATTTATTCAGCCACTCACTTCATGAATGCCAAAACTTCATCGGTTGAAAAATGTCCAGTAATCGAATATGTTCTTCCCTCTTCGTAAAAAAGGCAGACTAAACAATATATAAGCATTGAGAAACATAGAAATTATGCATTAAAAAGGCGAGAGGCCCGGAAGAAAGTCTATGAGGCGGAACTAATAAGCTCATAAGTAACCCAGCACGTTGTAAAAACTGAGGTACGGGCGATTTATGGGCGCTAAAAACCAAATTGGTAAATACATAAGCAGATAAGAACGACATCTAGACTATCGCATCGGAAGCCAAGTCTTCGATACGTTAGGACAAATGATTGCCTACTGACCATTTAAAATTTTACCTTCTCGATAAAAAATTATAAATGACCAAAGCGAACAATAATCGATCAACCGAAAACAACTTAGAATGAAAAATGACCAATGAGAATATCATATTAATGGAACAATTCGAGGCAAGCGTAATTTATCACTCCATTCACTTGATTCTACTCCAAATCATTAAGCCTAGGTACTTTTCTGCTATCTCCTACGCACCAAATTTCATAAAAAACTATATTGCCCACTATAATTTTTAGGAAACGTACCTCAAAGTTTACTTTTCTTTAACATAGTTTCCACTTTTAAAAATAAAATACAAATTCAATATTAGTCCATTATTCAAAGAACCCAAGAAAATAAATAACACAAAAAAAATTGATCGGTAAAAGTTAAGCAATACCCGATAATTTTCAGGAAAAATATTTTACTGCATTGTTATACTTACTGTTTTTTATATTATTTTATTTTTAATTACTGATTAATACTATACCTTAACAGTATTTTGACCTTCACAGAGTAGCTTCCACGAGTTCATACAGTAGGAGTTTTTACGTAAACAGTCAATAGTGTAATCGGTGATCATTGGCATTAGATTAACATGAGAGTTTCAGGCTTAACTAGGTGGAATTCTTTCATGATGAGGGTAGAGGAAAAAAAACAAAAAAACGTTGATATTCCACGCAAAATGGTTTAATATATTGCACGACAATGGTCTCTCAATGCTGCGCATCATCATCAGTTGACATACATGAAAAACCTTTTCTTAAATAGCATGGCTCGAAAGGGGAGGCACTTCCCCCTCTCCTATAACCCCCCTACCTGTCTTCCCTCCTCGAGTCATGCTATTTAAGAATAGCATGACTCGAGGAGTTTTTTTTTACGTCAACTGATGATGATGCGAAGCAATGAAATCATGGTCGTGCAATATATTAAACATTTTTATGTGGATAGCTAAGTTTTCTTTCTCTACCCTCAGCATTGTCATTAGATGCTTTTATTCATTTAGTGTTGACAACGGTATTATTCTCACGAAATTTGGGAGGGAAACGGGATTCTTTAAACCACAACGCACAGCAGGTTTGATAATCGTAATGCCTCATTATAAAACAAATCCAGCTCTCAAAATGAGTTCTATTCTCCACCAAAATGATTCACTTTACCCAAAAGAATACTTTTTCCGAAGGAAAATATCCGGCAAGGCTGCGTTCGTAGATTTCAATTTTGACATGAAATTATTAAACAAATTTTTGGTCTAAAAAACCGTAAATTTGGCGACAGACTTGCAGGTTAAATTGATGTTGAAATTAATTACTGAGTACATCACGGATAAATCCTTAAGCTTAATGATTCACATTAAAACAAGATCACGGCAGCGTTACTAAAAAGCTATCTTATTCGCAACTAAATATTAAATAAAATAAGAAGTTTAAAAGGCAATACAAAAATGTTCCCTCACAATTTTTTTCTGACATGAGGTAGGAATCAATCGAAAGGATAAAAAAAGAGTGCTTTGGTGCGTGGGAAGGAGACATATATCCTAGGGAAGAGGCATCGCTCCTTCATCTCGGGAAAAGATGTTGCGTAACATTTACGCAAAGTGGGGATACCCGGAAATGACGGTTGATGCGAAGGTTTATATTCGACCGTTTTAAAAACTGGAAATTTGCTCTCAAAGAATACTGGCCACATACACTTCCCAAGCACTCAAATACTGGTCCCTATCCACCTCCTCCGACACTGCATCCGGTTTCGTTTGGCAACCGCAAAGAGAAACCACTAAATGGGGAGAGTATCCCAGAAATAAATATGACACAAATGCGACAAGAGAAGGACCTAGTGAAAAGAGAGCAGAAATTTCGGGGAGTTAGGCTGTTCGACTGTTTAATCCGATATCCTTGGAAGGGCATAGAAAGTTGTTCTGTTTACGCGAGGTTCAGCACAAATCGATTTCGACTGGGACTTGGATGCTATAAACATTTCCGGCGAGGCTTTGCGCCAAATTAATCCGAAATGCAGAGTTGGCGACCTTGGAGGTGCGATATATCTGGATTTTCCGTTCGTGCCGAGAGTGATACATTTTCGTCATTCCATCTTGGATGGAAAGATATCGATTTTGGCGCTACGGGTTAAGTACCTCCACAAAACAATTTCCCAAACAACACAAATCGTCAACTTCAAGAACGCTTATACAAAATTATATTTAATATCCATTTTATGTATTCTATCTAATAATGTTTGTTTACTTAAGTACTATTTTCTATCAATAAAGAACACTTCCTCATGTTTGCGAGACATTAATTCTTTTTTCATTTCTTCGAAACTTCTGCCTGCCTTCATGCTGTTTAAAAAGCAGACTCTTCCTTCCTCCATCCCGCCTACCCTTCTAGTATCATGGCCTTCAACATACCACTGCTATCCAATACTTTCTCCACCCACTTTCCCAGGCTGTTCTGATTTCGTCCAACAACTTCCTCTCTTCTCTCACCCTATTTTTAAAACTCCAGGATTTTTCTTTGTCTATACAACTTATTCTCTCTATTCTCTACCACACCCACATGTAAAAAGCCTCCAATCTATGCTCTTGCCTCAAATGTCAGGTTTCACATATATTGAGCTATACCCTAAACATTAAAGTTTTTACAAACATTTACTAAGTGTACCTATTCTCATTTCTGTAAATGTTTTTCCGCTGATAGAATATTTCGCTTTGTATAGAAAGGTAAATTGAGGTTTTAGACATAAATTACAAAATAGCGAAACACTAGTGGCGTCATAATAGTCAAATGAACTTAACAAAAGCATTTTGAAATCACGTAGGCAACGCCCGGAACGCGGATCATGGATCTTCATGACCCAAAGATCTTATCGTGACGAATGATACAGATAACGAATATTTTATCACCGTTTTTCATATTTTGCGAGACGAACAGCAAAATAATGCGGTCGAGGAAAATAATTGGAGTTGGGTCGAAAGATTCACGATTGATTGCTGATAAAAAGCAAAATCGCGTTATGGACAGCGATAGAAACAACGTACACATGAAATACTCACGATCGCGTCCCTGGTTATCCGACACCAATCTCAAGTGACAAATCTACGAAAACATTTTCCACGTTTAAAAACGCATCGATTCCGTTCCTCCTGAGACTACAATTACGGAGGAACATGCTAGGTGGCAAACATATCGAAGTTAAATGAACAAAAAATTCTTGGAAATTCCGCGTGAGCGACTGAAGTGGGCTTCGCTCTAAGACTAAAAAATCCATAATACTACCTTGATCAAAAGGTTCCCGGAATAACCACCGTGTGGCGCTCCAATCGTTCCGATTTGAGTTCTGTTTTCTTTGTTAAATTGGTACATCTGTTGTTGATATTCCCTTTAAATCTTAGTGTCATAACTTGACATTTGCAAAAGTTACGTAGCCAAGAGTACATCTATCTCTGTGTGTGTTGGCGATTTTTTACAATTGCAGAAATGGATTTAAATTTGCAACAACGAACTTGTATTAAATTTTGCGTAAAAAACGGATTTAGTGGCGCACGGACGTTGGAAATGTTGGAAAAGTGTTTCGGCAACGATTCTCTAAAAAAAACGGTCGTTTACCAGTGGCACGAGCGGTTCAGAAGTGGTCGTGAGTCAATCGAAGATGATGAACGCAGTGGCAGACCATCGACATCGAAAGTCGGTGAAAAAATTGATAAAGTAAAAGAAATGTTGGTCAATAACCGCAAATTAACCATCAGAGAAATAGTGGAGGACTTGAACATTGCCTATGGATCCGCCCAAGACATTGTGGTTAATGATTTGGGTTTCCGTCGTGTAGCATGCCAAAAGACCTCAATTTCATGCAAAAAAGAGACCGTGTTGACGTCGCAAAAGACATGATTTGCGAGGCTGAATCCGATCCCACATTCATCAAAAGGATCATTACTGGAGACGAGACGTGGGTTTATGAGTACGACACGCAATCCAGACATCAGGCAAGTGAATGGCGTTCACCAAATGAGCCGAGACCAAAAAAACCACGTCGTTTTCAGTCAAAAAAGAAGGCAATGCTGACGGTTTTCATGGATTACAACGGTGTAGTGCATCATGAATTTTTGCCAGAAGGCCAGACAGTAAACAAAGAGTATAATTTGGGCGTTATGAGACGTTTGCGTGAAGCAATTCGCCGAAAGAGACCAGAAATGTGGGCAGAAAACTCGTGGATTTTGCACCATGATAACGCACCGTCGCACAGTGCTATCATTATTCGTAATTTTTTGACGAAAAATGCAACAAATACCATCCAACAGCCACCGAATTCATCTGATTTGGCTCCCTGTGACTTCTTTCTGTTCAATCGAGTTAAAAAACCATTACGGGGAACGCGTTTAGCAGCCGAGAGGAAGTAATGGAAAAATCGCAGGAAGGACTGATGGACATACCGAAAACCGACCGTAACTTTTGCAAATGTCAAGTTATGACACTAAGATTTAAAGGGAATATCAACAACAGATGTACCAATTTATCAAAAAAAAAAACAGAACTCAAATCGGAACGATGGGAGCGCCACACGGTGGTTATTCCGGGAACTTTTTGATCAAGGTACCTTGATCAAAAAGTTCCCGGAATAACCACCGTGTGGCGCTCCCATCGTTCCGATTTGAGTTCTGTGTTTTTTGTTAAATTGGTACATCTGTTGTTGATATTCCCTTTAAATCTTAGTGTCATAACTTGACATTTGCAAAAGTTACGGTCGGTTTTCGGTATGTCCATCAGTGCTTCCTGCGATTTTTCCATTACTTCCTCTCGGCTGCTAAAACGCGTTCCCCGTAATGGTTTTTTAACTCGATTGAACAGAAAGAAGTCACAGGGAGCCAAATCAGGTGAATTCGGTGGCTGTTGGATGGTATTTGTTGCATTTTTCGTCAAAAAATTACGAATAATGATAGCACTGTGCGACGGTGCGTTATCATGGTGCAAAATCCACGAGTTTTCTGCCCACATTTCTGGTCTCTTTCGGCGAATTGCTTCACGCAAACGTCTCATAACGCCCAAATTATACTCTTTGTTTACTGTCTGGCCTTCTGGCAAAAATTCATGATGCACTACACCGTTGTAATCCATGAAAACCGTCAGCATTGCCTTCTTTTTTGACTGAAAACGACGTGGTTTTTTTGGTCTCGGCTCATTTGGTGAACGCCATTCACTTGCCTGATGTCTGGATTGCGTGTCGTACTCATAAACCCACGTCTCGTCTCCAGTAATGATCCTTTTGATGAATGTGGGATCGGATTCAGCCTCGCAAATCATGTCTTTTGCGACGTCAACACGGTCTCTTTTTTGCATGAAATTGAGGTCTTTTGGCATGCTACACGACGGAAACCCAAATCATTAACCACAATGTCTTGGGCGGATCCATAGGCAATGTTCAAGTCCTCCACTATTTCTCTGATGGTTAATTTGCGGTTATTGACCAACATTTCTTTTACTTTATCAATTTTTTCACCGACTTTCGATGTCGATGGTCTGCCACTGCGTTCATCATCTTCGATTGACTCACGACCACTTCTGAACCGCTCGTGCCACTGGTAAACGACCGTTTTTTTTAGAGAATCGTTGCCGAAACACTTTTCCAACATTTCCAACGTCCGTGCGCCACTAAATCCGTTTTTTACGCAAAATTTAATACAAGTTCGTTGTTGCAAATTTAAATCCATTTCTGCAATTGTAAAAAATCGCCAACACACACAGAGATAGATGTACTCTTGGCTACGTAACTTTTGCAAATGTCAAGTTATGACACTAAGATTTAAAGGGAATATCAACAACAGATGTACCAATTTAACAAAAAAAACAGAACTCAAATCGGAACGATGGGAGCGCCACACGGTGGTTATTCCGAGAACTTTTTGATCAAGGTAGTATATACACATACATACATACATATACATATAAAAGTATGTGTATATATACATATATAGCATTTGGATGGCACAATAGAACACAAAAATAAAATAGATAACAAGTAAAGGGGCACTAACATTTCGGATAGTTAAAGCTTTCGGCCTTCTCTGAGGCCGAAAGCAAATATAGATAGTTCAACATAGATTTGTCCCTTTTGTCCGCTGAAGATGGTGGTCGTACCACCGAATACTTCGGAATACGTGTAAGGGTCTTTTTTAAGTCTATCTATATTTGTGTTGCCCAACCCCATATATATGTATACACACGAAAAAATGAACTAAAAAAAGGATTTAAACACGCACACACTAAAGTCGTTTTCTTGAATTCTACGCATAGCATTCTAGAAGAATAAGAAAATTATCGCACCGTGATATAGTATGACGCAATGGATTTGCTGGCAGGCGATGAACAATGTAAAAGTTACGTTAGTATTTGTTCATTGAAAAGTGGAATAGGAAAGGGAGAGGGGGAAAGGCAGGTGGACTGAGAGAGTTTTTTATTATTGCATACGGTCTTTTGGTTTTAGTAAGAAGAAAAGGGAGAGCGAGGGAAAAACAAACGACGGCAGACATAACGACACTCAAGATGTCCTTTTCATCTCCCTCTGCCTTTGAGAGGGATTTTCTTTGAAAATCGGGAATTCGAGATCTTTAATTTGAATTTTATAAACGAATTTCAATGCACAAACGAAATAATACTGCAAATCTATTGCTCAAAAGTGCTAATTAATATTTCGCCGGAAAATAAAATCGCTCTTCTCGAGACTAATCCCACTCGAGCAAAATAATTTAGGTAATTTATGAAAATTATTTTTCTTAGAGAAAATGCTTCCATATGATTAAATACATATACACATTAAAATGTTCAATTTGTTTATTTCTAATAAGGTAATTCTTGAGCTGCGAATGAGTATTTTCGAAATACCTCCTATTACGTTTGGTTTCACAATACATTTTTTTGCACTCCAAGAAATGCAGTTTAACTGGGAGGACATTTTTTTCGAGAGTGCAGGTGATTTGTGGGAAAACAAAAATTGAATTCCAAGTTCAGGCAACAACATATCCCCGAAAGAGTGCTCATTTTATTTTTAGAGTTTAGAAAAACTTCCCAGGAATCAAATACCTACGAGATTATAATAAAAATCCTACTTCTGATTGAAAGCGAGACTTAAAACTGTGTATTACAGAGTTAAACGAAACCCCTTCAGTAATATGATCTTTTCCTTTTTTTATTTTGTATTATTTGTATTTTCATCATGATTTGAGAAGGCCAGTCCTCAGTTATTTTTAGCGGTTACTTAGCTACCTTAACAAAGAATATGTTACTAGTTAACTAGTTACAAATGTCCGTTGTTCCCATAGAATAATCGTTTAGTAAGGTTTTAAAAACCTCTGATTAGAACATAAGAACACGGCAAACGACGTAAAACTGCAAATTTATTGGCTAAGGGCACTATTAATACTTATTCGTTTTCCGTCTACAGAGCAAAGGTACTTTAAAGAAAGAGTAGGGAAACTCTTTTTCCATTTCGTCCTTTGAAAAACTAACAGCAAGTTCTATTAAGGAGCTATGAAAATTCCCCTCGGGCAGTGAGCTCTGACGCGTTTAAGACCTTTCCAACGCGAAGGTTACTCATGCCATAAAAACTCTCTTTGTTGGTTAAAATGACGAAGTATGTCGTAACTTCATAGTTCATTTTCGTGAATGGTGGTCTATCTAAATTCAAATACAAATAACGAAATGAGAGGATTTAAGAACGAGGAAAATTATGGCAATCATACTCGCCGTGACGTAAGATAATTTTTGTAAGTGAACCCAGAAACTGATTTAATTTTAAAATTTTAATTTTATAAAGCCCTTCCCTTACTTAACGTACAATATAACAACAAAATCAGTGTTAATAATGTGGTTCTTGAGTGGCATAGCCTTTTTATACGTATTTCTGCACGCATATATGGAGAATGTCAATATTAATTAAAATCTATAGTTAACAGCATGGGTTGATATTGAAAATTCAGCAATCGAAAGCGTCTTACATTACGTCCGCACTTTGAGCAAAGGGAATGTGGGGAAAACTAGTGAAGGTAAATAATAGGTAAGGAATAAAGTAAGAAATGGATAGGCCGTGAATTAAGTTTTACGTAGATTGTAAATAAAAGAAACGATACTAAAACAGGTAAGGAGTTTTTGGGAAATCATAGGGGGGAGCCGAGTCGCTGTTAAATTTTTGGGTGTTGTCTTTTCCTAGCCGATCAGCCGAGAAATTTTATTTATTGCTGTTTACCTAACGTATTCAGAGGCATGTGATGAATGTAGTTAATGAAAAAATAAAGGTGATGAAACAGTCAAGAAGTAGAACAAATATAATGAATGTGTGCATAATTAAATAAAGGGAAATAAAAAATGAATATCCATATAGTCTCTAGAAAAAACGGTGACGACTATAATATGGCTTGAAAAATTGTAAGAATAGCAATGGCATCGACAATAGAAAGAAGGGAACTGGGCAGTGGTACTCGTTATAAATATCATATAGATTTCAACAAACTTTTGAACGAAACGTGCAACAATGATGATTTAAAAACTTGAGCTATTGACTGATGAGTAATGGCGTAGTTTGGAAGATTCTGTGAAGTAAGTTTCGAGGACAAAAGAGAAAAATTACAAGGGAAGACAAACGAAAAGATAACAGATTGTATGGGAGAATGGTGGAAGGAAGGGGAAGAATTGAAAAAATAATTGGAGAGATTTATTGAGAGATCCTTTCATTGAGAGAATGCTTGAATGAATGAAGAGGATGGATGCGAATTCAGAATAATGATTATTTGAAGGGCAAAGAACTTAGAAATAATGAGTACCTGGTGGCAATCATAATATGCTAAATCCTAAGAATTAGAACAAACGACTATTACATGTTCAACGATATCGTTCTTGCCGATTCACCTCATATTAATTTTTTCCTCAACATAATATTTTTTACTTACGATTGACATTTAAAATAACAAATCTATAAAACGAGATCGAGAAGGCACGGCTTATCGCGGTGGAAATTTATTGGCTACATCAGACATTTAGAGTCTACGGGCGGATACAAATGATAAACATTTATATTAAACCCCACATGCATTGGTGAAGTAATAATTTGTTACACTATAAGGACCATTTATAGATAATAAACTGATGAAAGAGAAAAGGCGAGAAACACAAATTAGTAAAGACTTTGACGGAGACTTGTCAAGTTCCAAAACCAGGACTGAGCGGTTAGAGGATGAGCTAGGAATGCAAAACCTTGAGTTGTCTTGCAGAATGACGGAGAAATGATTTGTATAAAGAAAAAGAAAAGAGGAAGCGCTACATACATAACATTTTCAGGCGCATCTTACAATATTCAAAAGAAAATTAAACCAATGCTACAGATGATTTACGTTGGTTTACCAGTGTGTAAAATCACCAGTGCTTTCACATCTGCAACACAAAATACTTAAGATAATTACAGGGGAATAATAGAAGCTTCTGTATGAAATTCAAAGACGGCATAAATAAGTAAAGGTTTTATTGAAAAGTAGCGTGATGCTAACGGCAATAGTATGAGTAGAAGTATTATGCTCGGTAAGCGGAGATGAGGGAGGGTGAAATTACGTATGCTTGAACATCAATAGGGGAAGTTGAAATCATATAAGGGTTGAAAAAGACAATAATACATAGAGAAATGAATTAAGGATATTAGAAAATGCTTAAAACACCTATAATTAGTTGTCTTTAATGACACTTCGAAGTCGGTCGGGTAGTCCACCTTCGACCAATAGACTACCCGAAGCAATAATTGTAAGAGGAAACAAGAAGTTATAGATATGCCGCGAGAAGAGTGGATTCCGATGGGGTAAATTTGAAGAAAAGAGAAAAAAATAGACCACACTGATAATGTGTGGCAGCTGAATGCTGGAATATAAGAGAGGAAAGAGTATTTGGCATGCGCGAAATCGAGGAAAAGAATAATAGGGGTATTATTCGCGCATGTACTTATGTGGGACCACACAGTACGAGGGTTCACATGAAGAGTTGACGAATGTAAGAAGCGTATTCGAGAAAAGGTGTCGAAGCTGCTAGTAATTGAGATTCTATTTCAAAATGGTGTATCGAAATGTTGAGGGACCTGCTAAAACCTGTCTCCAATCGGCCCATAACCCATTAATCATAGGGAAAATAATAAGTTTCAACTTATATTAATGGAGTTCTTTTACCGTTACCTTTTACCGTATATCTCCCGGAATAAAATAGAGTAGGATAATTCACTGCTTCTCTAGCATAATAATTCTTTCCTTAAACTCATTTTCCTCTAGTCTAACACCAAGAGCTAATACTAACTGATTTCATATATCTATAAGCTTTCATATATTGATTGTATACATGATACGTGTCTACATCACATATTCTTCCTTTAATTTGATAAGGTGTAAATTATACATGCAAATGCCAAGCAAATTTATTTTTCTAGTATATGAAATCTGGGTCCGGCCAACAGTGACCCCGGCCCGCCAGTAAGCTTCCGAAACGCGGTGAGATATGAATGAGGTAAAACGGAACGCCGAATGGGACGAGAAAAAATAGATGGAATGGAAGGGCCCCACGAGGTGGAAAGGAAGAAAAATGGGAGGAAGATTCTTCATCTACAGAGAGAGAGAGTTCACCTGTGTATTTGTGACACACACATATATATATATATATATATATATATATATATATATATATATATATATATATATATATATATATGTATATATATAAATATATAAAAATCTACATCTGTGTTTTTATATATTTGTGTGTCGCCGAAGAGCGTTCCATTTCGAAGATATTTTATATATATATATATATATATATATATATATATATATATATATATATATATAGAGAGAGAGAGAGAGAGAGAGAGGAGATGAAACGGAATGGATTCGGAAGGAGAAGGAAAGGAGGCTGGCATTCGGGAACACGGGCACGGCATGATGCCGAGACGTGGGCGTTGTCGTCGGGTCGCCCGCTCACAAAGGAACTCCCGGAATCGGATTCGGAATGGCGATATTGAATTCACAGCCGCTCATAAGCGTGGGATGTGATTCCTTCGGCAGTAGTGAAGAGAGAGAGAGAGAGCCCTGTCTCATTCGATTGCTGCTCAGGTCGAAAAATAGACACGAACGACGCCCACAACTGAAATCCAGCATCCGCCAAAGCGTCGGCGAGATCGCACGCGGAAACGTTTTAACGGTTATCGACAACCTTAGATTGAACAAGATGTGAATATCAGGATAGCTTGTCAAGAGCGATCGGCCATATTGGTTTGACTAAAGACAGCCTTAGGAAATCATTTAAGGTGATCATGAGGAAAAGAATTCATCAGATCTCACGCTGAAGCGACGTCTGCACACGCAGATGAGAGAGTGGGTGTTGTTTATCATTCAAATGAACAAATTCGGCTAAAATTCCTTCCGTTTTTCACTTATTCTGCTCTGAAGTAGAATAAATACCTGGAACACTACTTTTTTAATTAATCCATACCTATACCAAACATGTTCATCTAGAATTCATCAGAAGTTTCCAACATCTTCCGAAAAAAAAAAAAAAAAAAAAAAAATATATATATATATATATATATATATATATATATATATATATATATATATATATATATATATATATATATATAGAGCTTAAAATACGCGGGCACTCTTAACGAAAACAAAACAAATATGACTTCACTGCACAGTTTACAGGGTTTGTAAAATTACCGCTAGAGCGAGAAGCGTTTTCAGTGCTTGGAATGGCGCCGCACAATGCAAAAGAACAGCGTGTAATCATCCATCGGGTGGCTTAACACCCATCGAAATTCATCGTCAACTGAGTGAGCATACGGTGTTGGTGTTAATAAGGCAATAAACTGTTTTCTTATGTGCGACAATTCAAGGTATGCCGAACGTCGTGTGGCAGCGAACCCAAAAAGCCTCAGCCCCGCACGGCCTATCAACCATTTCACAGGGGTCGATTGAGACCCCAACCCCAAGCGCTATCGTTAATCAGGGAATCATAATCGACGCCGTGGAAAAATGTGTACGTCTACAGATATATTATGTTGAGATGTAACAGAAGTTTTAACCTTCTGCAATAAAGAGTTTGTCATAACAAAAAGTAGGAAACTTTCGAGCTGGAGAGCAACTGGTACAAGGACGTCGCTTCATCCCCCCCAAAGACGTCACATTCATCAATTAAAAGATAATTTTAGCAGAAGTACGCAAGTAAAAAGATGGAATGAACTAAAGTGCTCATGCCTTAACTTCCATAAATAAAAGATAAGATTCATTCCAACGATATTTCAACCGCTAAAAGCACTACTTAAGTATTTCGCAGAACATAATATGTTTAATTGATTGTATTTACGAAGTCGGAAGCAAAAGCAGTAGATGCGATTTTTGTCATGAATTTGCTTTTCAGCAAAATATCGTAGTTTCTTTCCAATAATCATAATTTGTAATGTACTAACGGCTGCTTAAATGTTGCGTTAATACGTAGCAAGTGCATCCCATACAAAATTAAGAGCAGGCTCTCTATATACAACGGAACGCCCTTCCCATGGAACACTTTGCATTACAAGAGTTTGAAAATTTTAAACATTCTCAAAATTATTTTGAGACGTGATTTGAGGCGTGATATGCATGTCAGTTTAGGAGATTTCAGTCGGGAGAATACGTCTAGTACGGTAAAAAGTCATTTCGTTTCATATTTAAGGCGTACACTCGGCACTGGGGCTATCTAATTGCCTTAGATTATCGTAGAGAGGAACGCTTGAGGGACGTTAAAACATCATAAACGGAATAATAAACGAGTAAAACACGGAGATTCACCACGCCACTCCATGAATCTCTAGGTGGGTGGAAAATTCTAGACCTTAGCTCAAAAAAAGGTGATATTTCTTTGGTAATTTAACTCTGCGAGAAGGAACGTAACTAGTCATGATGAAAACATTACTATTCTGATTTCTGCAATTAGAAACTTGGAAGCTACTGTACACAGATGCAGCACGCGTGCGCCTGCTAATGACTCATATTTTTGAATTGCAATTGAAAAAAAAATTAGCACCACGTTTCCAAGAAAAAAATTAATTTGCGACCGTTCAGCCTAAAATCATCAGGTAAAAAAAAATTGAGAAGTGGACTCCTTTTATGCGTCAGGCCAGGGTTCGTGTAGGGGAATGTGAATAGTCAAGTCCAATGTGGTGCCCTTGAATCTTCATGAGAATCTTCATATTGAAGTGGTCGGGGGGGTGGGGGTTTGGGAAATTTTATTGGTTGGGGTGAAAAAAAAAATTTCTTCCTCCCTTCGCAATCATGGAGTTCCAAAGAGACGTGCCAGAAACATTTTCTCCTTTTTTGCGGTATTTTTCAATTCCTGCCCTCTTTGCTCCATATTGCAACTTCGTTTCAAGTTTATAAATTTCTGGGTGCTTCCGCAAATACATTTTCCAACTTTCAACTCCAAAAAACAAGAGCACATTTTTAAAGAACGAACAAAAATGATGAGTTTCGCGTTGGAAAGCGCGTAATTTTCAAAATGCCATTTAATTTTTTTTTCAATTGAAACCGCTGCTGAGGTGACATTCAACGTCGAGTTTTGTATGCGTTGTCGACGACCAACAATACTCAGAAATTATATGCACTGGCGTTTCACTATGCCATTTAAGAATCACCATAACCTTTAAATTAAACAATACGTTACCTTGGCCGCAGATTGCCGTTATTTCATGAAAATCTCGTCGGTTTCTTAACCTATTCTCTAGTCTGGGATTATTATATTCCCTTTCTATTCCAAAAGACGCGAGCGGTAGCTAAAATCTCGCAAAAATTAGCACAGTTCAATTACGTCCACGCTACTTCCTCCACGGTGGCGCCATGTAACGTTTCTCTTGCATTAGCTAGAGAAAATGACAGCGAGAATGGAGATATTATTTCAAATCAACTGACAGTTCTTTATTCAGCCAAAGAGTATTCTTCTTACTGATTAAATGGAAGATTAAGAGACAGATCAACGAAGCCACTGGAGTCACAGCAAAAGCTGAAATTAACTGCTGTTACCTGTTTTAATGAATTGAAAATCTCAAAGAGAGATCGGGTAATTATCCATTTGATTCGCCTAAGGGTGGTATTAATGGTTACAATGTGAATACCTAGCGAGATTTTACCATAAAAAACAATATGAGTATATACTTGTAGTTCTGGTAAACTTCCACTATGGCTTTAAAAGAAAGCCTAGGATTTCATTGAGATACAAGGCAGTCTCAAGTTCAGTTAGATATATTATTCTACGTTAACAGTCGTCGTACCAGTAGTCTTATTTATGATGTTGGCTATCGATTTAGGCTAAATGGAAGCTCAGCTGTCAGGAGCTGTACCTGCCCTCACGGTTGCGTTATTGGCGCTAGGGCCGACCTCCATTACCTCGAAACGAGAAGAATAAGGAGATTGTTCTGGGGATGGTAATTTAGTATTAAGAGACCCATCGAGAGGCCCGTTACAGTGAAGGACACCGGGTCTAGTCGATTACTTGCATTCGAGTCTTCTCAAAGGCGAGCCGATGAAATTTCGGAGAGAAAGGTTTCGTGTCGAATGGAACCAACTTATATAAGACGGGAGGCGGGAAAAATGGGGTAGCGAAGGAATTTGTAAACATATTTCTCCTGGAAATGGATATTAAATCACACCATTTTTATTGCGGCGGTAATCTGCCGGGGACCCTGCCATTAGATTTTTAAAAATACGATCCCCTTATATTAACAGCCTTGATTTGTCACATTAGTCTGAACGGAGCCCCTTTTATCGTAAGGTACCTTGGATTGAAAAACGACTGGGACTTGTGGAAGGTAAAAGAATTGCAGGGCGAAGCGAACGTTCTTGCTTACTGGGTTCTTGAAAAGAAAAAATATAGAACAGCCAAGATCGCCTCTAAGATTGCTCCTTCAAGGAGATGCGGTTATTTTTATGCCCTACCTTGGAGTTCAAGAACCGAAACCAAGAAGAAGAGAGTCTGAAAGAAAGGATGATGGGTCTAACGTTTTAACTAATACGTGCATGAAGGATCTAGAGTACGCAGTGGACGACCTCAATGCGGAAGTTTAAAGTTTTAGGATATTAATATACAGAGAATATCCATCGGAGAATACTCTCACGTTACATTTGAAGTATGACCCACGATAAGAGATGACAAAAAAATAATCTTCGACGTAATTATAAAACATGCGTAATATTTATGGCTTACTACCTTGAGTGTTAAAAAATTAAATTAAATTTTTCCGGACGACATCACAAATTAGTTTGATTTCACCAAAATTCACTTGGTCGTACCTCGGTCAACAAAAGAGCAATTACTATTTTTATTATAAGGTAATCTACCGGTTAAGGTAGGTTTTTGGATGCGCACAACTATCAAATAAATGTTTTGTGACTCCTAACAAAACGCAATCAAGTAACCTACTCTATAACCAGTCCCTTTTCATCTCCGTGTACTTCCTTCCTCTCTTCATCCCGTCCTACATCCCTATTCTATTCCTGCTCTTTCCTCGTTTGGCTAACATTCTCCCGTCCATTACAATCTTCAACATCCTACTGCCGATCAATACCCCCTTCATCCATTTTTCCTGCCTCCTTAGGATTTCTCCCAACAAACCCCTCTCCTCGCCAACCATACCTAGCACTTCCTCGTTTGTTTTCCTTTTGGCCCATTTCACCTTCTCCATTCTTCTCCAAACCCACAGTTCAAAAGCCACCAATCTACGTCTATCCTCCTTCTTCAATGACCACATTTCCGCGCCGTACATAGCTACGCTCCATATCAAAGCTTTCACGAGTCTTTTCTTAATATCCTTACTCAATGTTCCTGTCATTAACTCCCTCCTCCTTGTAAAAGCTTCTACAAAAGAGAAATGATAAGAGCAAAATTTAAGGAAGACGAATGAGAATTAAGAAGATAATTTGAAAACATTTACGAGGGTCATCCGGAAAGTAGTACCCGTTCGTGCCGCATGAAGTGCTGACGACGCGAGTAGCCGCTGGACGAGGTCAGATAGCTTCAGTGGCTTGTCTGCCTTCTCTGAGCCAAGTTGCGTGACGCTAGCATTGCCTGTGTTGTTTCTGTGATTGTTTACAATGTTTAAAAAAATTGAGAACGCCGCCAGTTGTGAAGTGAGGGCAGTGATTAAATTCCTCAATGCAAGAAACGTTCGCCCATGTGATATTCATCGCCAATTAAAGGAGGTGTATGGAGACAATGTAATGGACGAGTCGTCTGTTCGGCGGTGGTGTCGCAACTTCAACATGGGGAGGGGGAACACACACGACGATGAGCGTTCGGAGAGACCGTCTGTCATTACAGACCAACTGGTGAGCTCAGTTGACGAATTCGTGAGGAACGATCGGCGCGTCACAATTGATGACATCTGTGAGCATTTTCCCAATGTTTCTCGAACAATTGTTCATGAAATTGTTAAACACCATCTGCATTATGCAAAAATTTGTGCAAGATGGGTCCCTCGCGTATCTCAATGAGCTGGCGGCGAAGGACTATGCAGCAGGAATACAGAAACTTGTCACACGTTATGACAAATGCCTTAATTTGCTTGGAGATTATGTTGAGAAGTAGTTTAAAGTATCCTCTTTCAAATAAAATTTTTTATGTTTGTTAATATTTACTTTTGTGTCTTTATTTCACGAACGGGTACTACTTTCCGGATGACCCTCGTAGCTTCTAAACGTAAAGAGAAATTAATGAAACGATACAAAAGGTATATGTCGAACCTTCCCCTTCAGGGGAAGGTTCGACATATACCTTTTGTATCGTTTCATTAATTTCTCTTTACGTTTAACGACCCTAAGTGAAAAAAACCTTCTTCGACAAAGCAAACGATTGAAGTTTGAAGTACTTTACCATTTAGTCAACACCATACGTTCTATCAATTGACTTAGTTCTCTACGCAGCAATGAATAGCCTCACCCACTAAAACGTAGCAGAGATTATATATAATATAACCATCGATTACGAGTATGTCGGTGGTTACTTGGGCCAATTAGAATTTATTGTAGGAACTTTGAATAAACCTTCCATATCACATATCTACGATACATTTACAACATACTTATTGTGTTTATAAACGTCAAGTTAAAATTACATGGGGAAGAGTTATACTTATTTTTCACCTGTAGGAGATGAAATTAGTCCTCTTCGGGTCATACTTTTTTCGCCAAATATACAGCAGGTATAAAAAAGATCTAACAAAATCAATTTTGAATAATATGTAGCGATCGAATTACGAGAAAAAACGTCCGTCTGAAAAAAATAGGAGACTACTTTCAAAATGCAACGGTCGGGTGAAAATAGTGGAGAATATCTAAATTGAAGGGTTTCAAGGTTTCCCTTGCAAATAAGAGAACGATCGGAAACATTGAGAATTGCACAGCTGGAAAAATCATTTTACCCACAGTTCCACTCCCACGCCAGGTATTTTCATCGAATTTGATATAAACACGCTCCATGGAGCAACGATTACTCAAAGAAGGGAAGAGTTTTAGGCAAATGCCACTCAATATATTCCGAGGTTTTGAGAGCCTTAAATCAGAATAGGATAGCTGGAGTCTTCCTTCGGTGTATTTATAGACGCGGACTGCAAAGAAAAAATTTCGTGAAAGGTCGAAAAAATCACATGACGGAAACACTGCGCTCTCCCTGTTCACGTCTCTTTCCTACCTTGACGAAAATGGAGTTGTAAAATTTTATCGACCACCTTATTTAGCATTTTTTCCTTCATCATCGCCTGTAGAGCTTTAATCAAGGGAGCGAACAAGAATAAGGGGAAAAACAAGAGAATTTGTTAGCGTTCAGAAGCAAGTGAATTAAAAATATTTTTTTAACACGCGCAGGGGCTGCCCAAACTGACATGGAGAAAAGAATTTCTGGAAAATATGAAGAAATGGTTGCGCAGAGAATACATTCAGTGGTCCATTACTACATAAATCACGTCGAAAATGTAATTTTGGGCTACGAGTAGGAATTTCATTTAACATAAGTCAATCAAATAAAGAGATGGGAGATCAAAATGTACACTAAGCTGTGAAAGGAGGCATTAATCTCAATATCATTCGCCTGCCAGCCGTACATTTTATAAACCTCTACAGAGTATTTCAGAAATACAACCTGTAGTCATTTAAATGAACACTCCTCAACGGTTGTCTGCTGTGAAAAATAAAGTAATCGTGAACTAGGTTAGAATGTGAGATTTGAGGGCACTTCGATTATTTTTTCTTTAAAGGGAGACGAAAAATAGAAATTAGACTTCTGAGGTGTAGGTACGACAATTAACGGAGGAAATAAATTCGGTGGAGAGAGAGACAAACGTAGAAGTGTGAAAGAGGCTTGGGAAAGAGAACGCTGGGAACTGAGGAATTTGATAATAATAGTTAAAGTGGAATTGATAACAGTTATTAAAATGGAGAATGCTAGGTAATCTGGAAATAGAATACGAGAGAAAATAGGTTTTGGACGATACCACAAGGGGTATCAATTTAAATTTAAATCAATTTGAAAAAGTGCTGTTAACATACAGAAAGGTTTTAGAAGTACAGAACGGTATGCAAACAAATAAATTCTTTATTGCTATGCAAAAATGTTTTAGGTACCTTCTGAAATATCTACTCAATAGAATAATTTCATAGGAAAGACTTTTCAAGATAATTCTAGAAGAAATTAACTCATGAATAAGTCACTTCCAAGTAATAACTACTGGTTATAAGTGCTTGCCCATTTCATCACGCACGTGCTATTAAGAGGTTGCGACTCAAGGTTGGAAGTTCCAAATGGCGAATTTTTTCAAAGAGAAAGAAAGGGAGGATTGTGTCATAATTCACGACGAACAGGGATGACGGGTGAGAGGTCCTCTTTACGAAATTGATCTCTTTAGCGTTTGAATTCGCGCGAAACTCTTCTCACGAAGAGAAATTCTTGCCGAAGACGGGCCACTCACACGAATGATGAAGAATCTCTTTCGTCGCCGCTCACTCAAGCGGATCTTTCAGCATCGCCCCTTAAGTGGTCAATCGATCGAAAGAAGAAATGGGGAGTTTCGCGAAAAGACAGAGGAATTCGTCTTTTTTCGTGCCCGCGATTTAGCGGCGCAGACTTTCGTCGAGACCTCCCTCGGCTGAGTGCTACCATTTTTGTCGCGCTAAGGAAACAAGAGGCCATATAGAGTAAGCAAGTGCTAGTACCAAAAGTATGCGGCTAAAAAAAACAAAGGCATTACAAATGCCTTCCCTCGTACAAGGCAGGTTCAGGTTCCAACCTCGATAGAGAAACGTTTCACGCAGGAAGAGCTTTTTCATTTGTCTTCACTCGACAGCAAATTTGAATATTTTGACGGCCCTGAATAGTGGCGCCTAACCTTTCCACTCCACCACGCTAGAAATTCGGTATTCCTCGGGGGCTGACGACAAAATTGCCTTGGCTTTTTTTCAAAATAAAGAGATTCCACGTAATATCAGTAAAAAAAATATTAATCATTCCGTTCAATTGGATACATGAAATTTATTCGAATTTATGCAACGAGGAAAAAAATTATGTGCATCCAACTGACGTGGATGAACAAAGGAGGTAATAAATTATACAATTATTAAAATTAATAACTTTCTATTTAGATACAATTATTGATTTTAAATGATCTTTTGTTAAACTAAATAAATGAATGAACAAGAGGTATTAAATAATAAAATTATTAAAATGGATAGATTTCTATTGAGAGAAAATAGTTATTTCTACATAATCTTCCATTAAACTAAATATTTTGATTTTACGCATGAAAGAGATTATTAAGACCCCAGAAGGTCTAGGTAAAAGTTCTTCTAGGAGGTAGACTATTAGCATCTAAACAGCTAGATAGAGATCAACTATTCATACTCAGTTACATTAAGACGATTCTGCAATAAGCGTTTAATGTGTTGCAGAAGAAATTTAGAGACTAAGGGCATGAAGATCGCAGGTAGCCATTTAGCCACTTCCACTAAATTAGAAAATTAATGAGAGAGGTAATAATACGTCTTTATCAATTTGTTTTTGTGTGCGCAAGGAATGATAAACACATTTGGTACATGCAGTCGATGAATAAGATTTTATTTTGAATTAATAGTATCAATATCTATTATTCACGAAAACATTCCACGAAGACACTGTGAAGCCAAAATTCCACGCATAACATTATTTTCTATTAGTATCCTTGTAATAGTTTCTTATGGCAAGAAGACTCGCCAGGCGCGGAGACTGTCCGCCAGATGATATAATGCGCGAGATAGGATGGCATTAGGGATAGAGAGATAGGATGCGCAGTTGGGATAATACTATATCAATTCAAGGTTTTGTATAAATCCTTTTACCCACCAACTACTTTAACCCGGTTACTAATTATAGCCTGAGAAAATGAAAAAAATTATGTTTTAGTTACCCTTACAAAGCAACAAAATTTTACTTCCTACACCCAAAAAAAACAAATTTAAGCATCCAGTTTCCTTTTGGCCTTACTGACTCGGGGTTAGTGAATGTCTGCCTTGAATATAATAACGTTTTGATAATTATGTGACCTGCTTTATTTCCTCACCGCTCATAAAAAAATTCCAATCGTTAATTCTCGATTCTCTTCTTTACACATGATTGGGTTCCATGGGTGGATGATTTTGAGGTACACTATGTATTTCTCGAATCCCCTGCGAGAGAATTCGATGAGTTCATTATTCCATGATGCTCTTTGACAGCGGTGCCACTCAAGAATCTTTCGAGAAAATACTGAATGTCGACGATTTATCGGACGGAGGGGTTACTCCAGATAATCATGGCCTCCCCTCAATACTCCCCCTACCCTCGATTCCACACCGCTTTGGCAACCCTTGCTTGGAAAACCATTTGAAACCATAACAAATCATCCCTCGCCCCTCCTAAGTGGGAGCGGAGAGAGAAGGAGGGGTGAAAAAGATCGTTTTCCAGCGTCCCTTTTTCCCATAAAATGGAGAATGGGACCTTCACGAGGGTATAGAAATGGCACAGTCCTGGCGACTCCACCTCCATGCCAATCAAAATTCTTAACGAAACCTCACCCCAACCACAACCCACCCCATTCTCAATCCCCTCCCCCTGACCCCAAAAACTCTCTTCATCCGAGCATGAAATCCCCCGGAATCCCTTGTTTTCCAAGACTTTGTGCCCGGAAAGCAGAGACACACCGAGATGATGGCTAGGGTCCTGCGATCCTGCGATCTATTGCTTTAGGGGAGGGTAGGAAGTTGGGGGCTTCAAGAAGAAGTGCAAGAGGGGAGGAAGGTGAGTGTCCCTTATGGGATTTCGATCTTGAATGAAAAAAAAACAGAAGACCCTTCAAAACACATCAGCGGCAGACGTCGTTGATCTTGGTCAATTAGGCATGCAAGTCGCCTCTTCCCTCTTCTCCATTCGCTTTCTTATGTCCCCTGGGACGGTTCGAGACAAAGCAGGAGGAGCCGGGGGCTTATTAGGAATATTAATACGGAAAAGTTGACGAAAAGGAAGGAGAAGAGGGAATTACATTAAGGGAAAACATACAATGCGAAACTGAGCTAGTTTTTAGCTCAGTTTCGCATGTCATGTTATTCAGTTTAATATCTTCAAAATTTAAGGGGGTGAGAGAACCCTGCAAATAAAATTCGGTTTTCATTTTCACCAAATTTTGCTGACGGTGTAGTCTAAAAGCATAAGTGGCAGATATCGATACATTGGCCATTGTAATTACAGCTAGGCAAATTTCACATTCGAAGATGGACATTTTTTTCAATGTTTAGATTATTGATCATATACAAACTATTACATTGATGATATATAAACTATATTTCAAACGACACAAACGCATAATCGTTAATAATAAACAGTGATACCAAACGATAAAAAAATGTCATTTTTTAATTCATCGTCCTTTTTTATTTGACGTACAAGGAAAAGATGCTAAATCATTACTTGGCTCAATGAAGAATCAGTGTGATGAGTACGGGATGAAAATCAACCATACGAAAACGAAAGAAATGAGATTTTTTTAGAAATAGGAGGGCTAGAATAAACAATATAGTTGGAGGACATAAAAAAGATCAGGTAAAAAACTTCATTTATTTGGGAAGTGTTATGGAGGCGGGTGGGCAGAGTGGTGGGGATATTACAGAAGAGTCACGTGATGTAAAGGAGCATTCACAAAAGGGCGGGAGTTGATGACATGCACTCTAAGAAAAGATGTAAAGAAAATACCAATGCTAACTATAATAAGGAGAGCGTTTGTAAACGGCTCAGAAACTTGGTCACTGAAGCAGGAGGATTAGCGTTAACTTGAGGGCTTTGAGATGTGGGTTTGGAGAAAAATAAAATTGCCGAAAAGAATCCACACGTCACGAGACACGGTTGGGGGGGGGGCAACTGTTGGGAGTAATTTGGGAGTTAAGACAAGTGGATACAGGAGATATTGAGAGGAAATACTAATAGGTGAAGACGATTATAATAGAGGGAATAATACAGGGAAAGCGAGGTAGACGCAGGAGAAGAAAATGCTTTTGGATGAAATTAAGGGAGGGAGAAAGAATTCAAGCAACAAAATAAATTCTTGTAATATAGGTTTTAAGGATATTTCATGCAATGTTAGTAAGGGCTCAGGAGTAAAATTATGTGCAATGCCAAGTTCCACCAACAACCTACTCTAAGCCAATAGACTGCAACCAATAATTGGGAAAATACATGTAATGCATCAGCATATGTCAGAGGGTGAACTTCTGTAAATAAGGAGTGAAGGCTATAAGAGCTGTCATGCAATTACGGTAAGTCTGGTTAAATTTGTCGATTCCTCAAATAATGAGAAATTGACACACCCAAGTAATAATATTTGTGATGTAATAACTAATTATTCATGCATTGAAGACCTCTATTCGAGGTGGTTCAAAATTCAGAACTGACAAGAAGAATGCAATGAGGAATGTGATACATTTAGCAGATAATATCATTGAACTATTTAACTCGTATTACACGATAAGGAACCCCTTGCGAGTTGGAGTGGGGAAAAACTATTAAAAAACAGGAACATCTGCAAACAGGCTTATACAGTTCATTTGAAATAGATTATGGTAACATTGGAGGAAAGGGTCACACTCTACAGGTTAAGGTTGGTTTTGTATCGACACACAAACAGCTGGTACACGCCTCAGCGTACAAGATACAACATGATACATCTCACTACAATAAACTCATATTTTAATGCCAAATACTTACTCCCACTCTTTTCATTCAGTCAAGAGTATCTATTACATTCCTCCCTCTACCTCGTCTGCCTAACATACAGGTAGCTCACCAGATCTCAGTTTTCAACTTTCAATCTCCGAGAAATGCCACATAAAGACTACACGAGAGCGGGCATGTTTAGGACGTGGAATTTCGGCCCGTAGAGTGCACCACTCTATAGTGAATTACACGTCACCAAAGAGACTTAAAGAAATAAAACACTAAGGATTAAATTTATTTTTATACATGGTAGGAAAAGAGAAGCGGCAGAAACAAGAAATATCGAGAGCTAGCGGAATTTTATAGGGTTTATAATGCATGGGGGAATGATGTAGAAGGAAACAGCAGGGATTCCACGTAAAAGTAAAATACTAACTGTCAATAAGGTTTCCAAAACCTGCTCTTAAAACACATATAACCAATGATGATGATCACAGTTTATCAATCATGTGATAGGCCGGAAATGGCACTTTAAGATAACTTATTCAATTCCAATTTTTACTCTCCTTCATAGTTTGTGCAGGGGTAATTTGCGTATTGTGTAGAGCTATTCTCTCAGAGCCTTCGATTGACTGCGCCATCGATCTCCACTCTCCGATCTGCGCGATCACCGCTCCGAAATTCGTGAATTTCAACGTTGGTGTCCACTTTTTGGTTTTAATAAACCATTTGGCTGGAATTAACCTTTTAAGTTACCCTCTTCCTGTAATGCCTTCCATCGATATCTTTCTCTCTCTGTTATCCACTCTACTAGGAAACAAATATGTATTCACTAGACCCTTCCATCGTAATTTTTAACTTAACCAATCCTGGGAAGCACTTTGTTTTCATCATTTCTCCCTTAGCTTCTGTTGTCACCTATGCCTAAAAACTAAAAAGACTTGAAATGATTGAAATTCTATTAGTATGTGTCCATGATGTTTAAATCGGTATAAAATTCGTTAATAATTATCTCTTCTAATTGACAAATAATCTTCTTCACCTTATTTACCTTTATCTCCCCCTTTGTTCTTCCTTCTCTAGTGATTTAGCTAACTAAGTAGCTAAATATTCCAATAGCTAACGTTTCACCTCCCCGAATTTACCATTTCCTCTCCATTCATTTTATCAACTTACCGCTGCATCCGTTGATTCAACGCTCCCAGGGCGCAACCAACCCCTAACAAGCCCCACGCATCCTGACCAACTCAACTCTCCCCTTCATGATGGCAGACGTAAGGGGGAGGATAAAAAAAACCTTCCCTGTGGGATGGAATGGGGTGAAGGGGGGGGGGGAAGATGCACGTGTAGAAAAATGAACTGAATGAAGAAAAAAAAATACAACCCCGCCCTTCAACTCCGAAAAGGTGGTCCCGCCCACCCATTCACTATACGATGCGAAGTAATAAATAAAAGAACCGAGGTAGGTATCCTTTTTCATCGACTGTGAAACACAAACACGCACATTCGAGCACACACACACATATAAACGAGAAAGAGAGCTTCCGGAATGAATGGAGGAACGGATGCTCGCGCGAAGGCGGAAAACGAGAACCACAAGCGCGCGTGGGCGTTTCTGAAAGAGGAGGCTCACCCATCGCCAGAACGGGTGAGATAACTCGGGAGGACCTCACGGGGTTGCTGCGTGGGAGAATATAGGAAGGGGGGAAAACAGAGGGCAGCGGGAACTGGTGTTTCTTCTTCGGAGCAAAGGTCCTGGGCAACCAATCTGCACACTTCCACTCTCGCATACGTGGGAGATCCCTTGAATAACATCACCAAGAATGGCCCACGACCAAGAATGAATGGGGTAGCATAGAGAAAATATCGAATTTATATTTTTCGGGGAGTGGGGACGAAGGCAGATATCCATGTTAAACGCTCAGAAGCGGAAGGGTCGAGATTCTAGGTATTCCCCAAAGGCACAAACTCAGACATCCCTTCTAACGGAAACGGCATAACAAAAAAGGAAAATGTAGGCCCTCGCAACAAAGCGCTGGATATGGATGCAGAAGATCAAATGGTCAGATAAGGAGAGACACTTAAAAACACAGAAGAGTAGGAAGAGAAAAAAGCAGTATGGGTAGGTAAACCGCAAACAAAGAAAAATATGGATGGGTAAAACATTGAAAGAAAACAAATTTGTAATGAAAACTGAACGAGGTAAAGTGTAAGGAACACTCAAAGAGAAAGACCATACAAGAAGGTCACATAATAGACCATACCACATACATATATATCATATAATAAGAAATAAAGACGGAGAGGTTATGAAGGTATAAAGCGTAATGAAATTTGATAAGGAGAATAATTAGCTGCATCAACCAATCTCAATAGTGATGCAATTATGAATGGAGAAAGAGCATACCCCAGTGTGATTTTGTCTCACAAGCCAAACTCAAATCTATTCGTGTGTTGATATCCCAAATGAGGATACCGTCTTAGCCTGCACCACCCGTAACAAGAATACGATTGACAAGAGCTTTTGGAAGAGATGTCAAAACCAAGATGTCAGTGCAAAAATGCGTAAAATAGCGCATATTTTGTGGAAATGATGTTTAAAGCATCAGAAAAAGTAAACAAAAAATATCAATATAGAGTCTGACCGAAAACTAACATTTTTCAAAAATTGAATTATACTGAAAAAATAATTCCCTGTCGGTAATTTTTGGAGCATGTAGCCCTGGAGGTAACTGAGACATGTCTGTATTGGTATCAATATAACAGGGCTCACCGTAAAAGAATGTTTTCATTTTCACTGTCACGGCCAACATTTAAAATGATCAGGTTCTTTCAATTTAATTTAGAGAGAAAAACATAAATAATTCTAAACTCAACAAACATGACGCACCTACTTCGATGTCGGTAAATAGTTAAGGCACATAATTTTAAAAAATATTGAACGAAAAGAAGTACACCAGAATCCAGAAAAATAACATAAAAGAAATAACCTAACACAGCTAAACCAATAATGACGAAGAATTGACAGGAGAATAGTGGGAGAAGAAGTAATCAAACACTTCACTTACAGCTCTCCTCTGGTGATATCAGAGAATATGGTTTTAACTTTGTTATCTCTGAAATTGGGATAGTGGCTAAAATGCCAAGCATTTCCTTCGTAAAGCGACAGCTTTAGAGACGAGGGCATTACAACACTGCAATGCTCTGATTTAAATGGTTTTCATAAGCTTTTAGGTATCGAATGAGATAATTTGCTCTTATGAAGACAAAAGAAATTCCTCTGGTAAATTCCGTTAATTCTTCGAGACATTTATTAGGATTACGATATGCATTAGGGCTGTTTTGACACATGCCCAATAACTCAAAATCGAAGAATCCGGAGGGGGCAAGAAAAATTGATGCAAAGTATTTTAAATGCCGATGGAATGTTGAAAACGTTGAAACAGAAGAAAATGTTAGGAAGGTGAGGTTGAAGAGAATGAAGGAAGGTAGAATGCGAACGGAAATGAAGACGCGTTTATTGTAGTGCAGTGTCTTATTGTGTCTTGTTAGAGAAAGCTTAGAAATGTAGTAGGGCTAAGACCTGTCCACCCAAAACCTACCAACAGAGTAGTTCACCAAATAATTATTTCCATAATCTATTTACGTATGAAATACGGGCGATTGAGGGCATATTTTGAACACACCAAGAAATATTATTGAGAAATGCATTTAATATTTATAGTGTCACTATTATCACTAGACAAGATCCGTTTGGAGAAAATAGGATATCAAGATAAATGCTAAAATATATTATACATAAACAATATTTATTTACCCATTCTAACATGGAAATGTTCTAGGGTTGGGTGAAAAGGCTTCCGGGGTTTTGAAAGCGATATCATGCATTTTCCTCTAAATCACGAGCTCGATACTGTTTGCAAAAGGATACACATTCTATATTAAGACAGATTACAATTTGATAGTCTATCGTTTAAGCTAGGTTTTGGATGTTCACAAACTTAAAATCTCAATATTCCTTTTCCTAGTCTAATACGACACAATAAGCCCTTCTTCAATTCTATACCTATTCTACCTTCCTTACTTTGGTCCAACATTCCCATCTTTTTTCACCCCCCCTTACCTCGCTTGCCTAGCTAGCAATTCCCCTTCTATCACAGACTTCAACGTTCTAACGCCAGTAAAAATCCTCAGCCTCAACTGAACTTCCTATCTCCTTCAGTTTTTTCGAACAATCCAAAAATACCTAGTACTTCTCCATTTGATTTCATATTGGCGATGTAACATAAAACATATAATAAAGAACATTTGGTTATGCACCTATCAGAATATGGAAATACCCCAACATGAAAAAAATACGCAATGTTTTCGATACATATTCAAAATTTAAAATAATGGTTCACGCTATGATCCATAGAGCAATTATTTTTTAACATTCGCGAACTCTTGAGACGTCAATACGCAGCTGATGCCGGCCGAGAGGAAGAATGCGAGGGTTGAAGTCATTCCCTTGAGAAAGGCCGTGACGAATCCTATTCATCTTCGCAGAAATGAAGGGCAGATTTTGATTTATAACGCGTCCAACATCCGCTATCTTTACCTCAGTCTTCAATAAATCTTGGACCAACCATACGAAACCGTAAATTCAGCCATGCTGGGGATTCCGTCGGAAATAACGGTGGAGGGAGAGATTCCCACACGAATGCCGCATCGCAAATGATTAGGAATATAATTTTTATGCGGAGATAAAGCCGCGCGGTGGCATGTATTATGCTACTAAAACATACTATTCTATATCTACATGTAAAGGAGAGTCTTTATGTTTGTTCAAAAATGTCTTCCTTCGTGAAGAAAATCCAGGAATTCGGTCCAAGGGTAGCTCTGACATCGGATTAAAATAAAAATCATGATAATCAACCACATATCCCATTCGCCAAAAATTCAAAAACATGTGAATTAGCTCACATGGGGAATATTATAAAGAAACCATTTAGAATCCGGTTGTCTGAATATATTCTTGCATTAATATAACTAAACATCGGCGACAATACCTTCTTGCACGCATGAAACATTACATCTTTAAATCTAATTATGATTTATTTTATTCATGACGTCTGCTTCGAAAAATTACCCTTGTGTGGAAAATAGTCAGATTTTACTAACATTAACAGCATACATTTCTCAACTCAACTTTCCAAAGCAGTATTGGAATAAAAACTGGGGAAATACACATTATGTCTTATCATGGCAACTAAATGATATGAAATGTAATAGAAAATATTGAAGGTAGTTGCGGAAGATAAAGTAATAAGCTAGAGGGATATGAAACCGGGAAGAAATTAGTTGAAAAGAGAAGAATAACAACCCTTTGCTGAGTTGTTCCTAGGGTTAAAGGCCACTGATGATATACGGATCTTTCCCTGAATCTCATTAGCTATAAAACAGAACGAATTCACTGAAATCTATGGTATAAGCAGGACCCTATCAAGGCTTATGACACATTCAATGAACATGGATTGACAGAAAACCCTTCTCGTCAAAATTCAAAGTGTATTTTTATGAATGCTTCAAAAATATCAATGATGAATCCATGATAATAAATAGATAATATTACACAAAGATAATAGAGCAGGAAAGATCAGGCAAGCAGGGTTTCTGATCCCATGGACTTGCTCCGCTAATTACAGCATTACTTACTAAGATCAAAGCACTTGCTGATATCTTTTAACGACTTTTGCTCCTACTTTGCCAACTAATAATTCGTAAATTACATTACAATTGGGATACATCAATTGAAAGGGCACAATTTATGCCAACTATAATTAATAGCAGTCAGGGTTTCTCATTGTAAAATGAGATGGTGGAAACGAAATTTAAAATTTATTTACGTATGGTTGCAAAATTCTGATCGTAGTAAGAATTAGTGCAGAATTGCATAACGCGAGGAGAGAAGTAGAGGTAAATGCCATCGGGATCACAGTCTCCATATTAAGTTGGTACTGAAAAAGCAAACAACACGACTTTGATTCGTGAAGTTTTTCAAAGATTCTGAGGAAGGGTAGCTAACTGAGGTACTTCTAATCTCGGCGTTAGCTTTCTTCAAGCAGCGCCTAAATGAAAGCTGAAAATAATGAAAAATATATACGAAAAATAAGCTATATTTTCTTAATAAAGGCTTTCTGGGGGAAATGAACTCCCTGGAGTAGATTTACTTCTTCTGAAGAAAACAAATGCTCCCGAGCAATGATGCTTATTTTTTTTTTGGCAAAGAAAAAGGTGAGACATCCGAAGGCAAACTTCTTTAAGAGTCGTTACTCAATGCCTTCGCGCCTGAATTAAAAAAGTATCTTTTTTGGTAGTGACGATGAAAAATGTACTGGGCCACGACAAAGGAAGAATATGAGCCTCCCTCTGCCATTTGTCCACGGCGCTCACCTTTTCCCCTTGTAAACTCTACACCAATGAATTTCCCCTGTTCCGCAAGGGACAAAACGTCCTCAAATGAGCCTCGACAGATGGAATAAGAAAGGAGATGACTTTTTTTTTCCTCGACACCAGCATGGTCCTTCCAAACAAGTCTTCCCAGGGAGAAGGTTTAAAAATAAAACCTTCGAACTGCCACCCTCGCAGCGGACCTATTTCACGGAACTACCACTACATTTTTTTTTTTGGGTCTTCGCTATATCTTCCTACGAGACTGCTGCTCATGCTGCTGTCATCATTAATAGGCGCCCTCGAAACTCGTGAAGCGGAAAAAAATCGTCAAAAGAAAGGAGACGGCTTTTATTTTCCGCGAAATACTTTTCGGGATCGTTCAACTAGAGAGTCTTTTGAATGCAGAGTACGGAATGAGAGAAGAGGTCGTGGTGGAAGGAGTACGAGACCGCCCACCTTCTCGTCTTCTTTGATTATTCGAATGGGAATGAACTCAAATAAGACAAAAATTAGTTCGAGAAGAAAGCAAGTGCTACAGGATTATATGCGGACGGGAGCTCCTCCATTCACGACGAGTGAAAGGCGGAAAGAAGAATATTCGAAAGGCACAGGACACTCGACTTTGATGTTAAAACCTATAAAATTATTAAGACCACATACACGTGAGTAGAATCATGCCAATCGGATGATATAAGAGATATATACCGCCAAAAAAATGAGATTTACGAGCTCACTCCATTTTATTCCGCACAATTCAGTTCACACCAGATCAAAGTTTTCGAAATAAAGATTTTTAAACAAGGTTTTTAAAATTTCGAAAGAAAAACTATATGAAAATTGTACTCACTTTGTTAAGAAAAGATAGGAAGAAAAATGCATTACTCCCAGCAATCGCATGTTTAAATCATTTGTCCACACGACCTTGGCGTCGAACGAATTATTCAATACTGCGGTCGGCCGTGTTACATATTCCACTGAAAACTTCCAAACAACATCAGCAGGGACCGATTGATCATTTCTACTTCCGTCTGGAGATTAGTTGACAGTAATCCATACGCCATATCAACGAAAAAAATACCGGTGGCACAAATACATCAAAATCGCATTTTCCGTTATCGTGGCGAGTAACCAAACAACCAACGGATAAACCAGGAAATAACAGTTTTTACGATGGCAAGATTTTAATTTCTCCATTTTTTCGACCCAGGTTTCCATTATTTAAGACATTTCCAAAGGGCGAAAGAGAATCAAAAGGTGACTCTCTTTCACACTTACTGAAACAACATCCACGTGTAAATCTGGTTTTGAAAATGTGTGTGGGAATATACGAAGAATAGTTGATTTAATCGCGGGAAATATTTGCACTGTATTGAGCTTGATAACATCAGGTACATTACTTAACGGCTTGAGATTAAAAGCGGATACCAAAATTGTCGGCTTAGGCATGAGCAACCAAGTAATCTGTGCAAACGGAACTTATGAAAAACAATCGATTACTTCGGACGCAGCGATGTGTAGCGTTGAGGACTAAGTGAGCTTCACCATCGATGAAATTCTAAAGACCATAGAGCATCTAGTGCGGAAATTTCGCAAAAAGGTGGAAACAGTCGATTCGCTGACCTTTACGGGAATTCTACGGATTGGTGATACCGGAAAAGTTTCCCTACGCACACGCCGACGTGATCAAACGATGGAAAAAGGATATCCAACTTCTCGCGAGAGAAAAGGAAATGGAGAGAGGACAATTTCAAGAGACTTGCTCATCCCCCATGAAACACATGGGTGATTATTTATACATATATATTTTTATAATTATAATAATATACTATATATCCGATTATACGGCCTTAATACTGTAAATATATGAACTCAAAAACAAAATGAGAAAAATTACGAGGGTAAAAGCCACGCGAAAAAACACTAGTTATTGCTTGAAAAGTAATATTAAGTGAAAGTATTATTGCTATTGGTATTCCAGAAAATAAAGTAGGTTTTGGAAGAACACAGCCTATATAACCCACAACTCACACGACCAGGCACAAGATGTGGTAAATCGCCTCATTAACGAAGAAGGGTTTACCCAGGTAGTAAATAAGCCCACTAGGGGAGAAAATATCCTCGACGTTCTTCTACTTAAACCTCCAAACCCTATCATTAGCATTGATGTCTTTCCGGGAATAAGTGATCACAAAGCAGTGTGTGTTCAAATGGGCTGGTATAGATCAACAAAAGCTATGGGGGATGAAAATAAAATTTGGCAATATACCCGGGCAGATAGGGAAGGGTTCCAGGAATTTTTAAGGGGCAAGCTTCCTGGATGGGCAGCTAGTGGAGCGACCGTGGAGAAAATATGGGAAACATTCAAAGAAATAGTGGAGGGCACTTTGAGTGAAAACGCCGTCCGTCGGATGGGACGTTAAACTGCGGACCCCTTGGCGCCTTTCGTAAAGAGTAGGCTAATGCCGACGCCGGGTTTCTCTCCACCCTTCATCCTTTCCTGTCCATCCCCTATGGCGCAAATGACCTCAGCTTTCGGTCGCCTCCCCTAAAAACTACTACTACTATGAAAGTAAAGAAATGTCACACCATTACAGGACCCTGGTCCGGAACCTAAATAGGGAAAAGAAGGAGGCAAAGGAAAAATTTCTTATAAATGCAATTTCAAAAGACAGTGCAACGAAATTTTATAGATACATGAGAACAAGGAAAGATAACAGGGAACGCGTAAATATATTAAAAACTAAGGAAAATGACATTGTAACAGATGTAGAAATAGCAAATATGTTCAACTCCTGCTTTACGGACGTTTTACGGGGAATAGAAAACAAAAAGGAAAATAAGGATTGCCTAAATTGCTCAGAAACGACAGAGAAATACATCAGTATAACAGCACCAAATACTGCCCACGACAAACGGTATTATCATGGAGGACTCATATTTTGTGAAAACAATAAGGAGGATGAGGAAAAATAAGTCAGTGGGACCGGATAATATCTCAATTGACATTCTAAAACTGGGTGATACCGCAATAGCTTTGTACCTGAGTCATCTATTCAAAGTAACTTTAAATAATGATACCTTGCCCAATGATTGGAAAAAAGCAAATATTACACCAATTTTCAAGAAAGGGGATAAAACAATTGCCAGCAATTATAGACCGGTAAGCATAACCTCAGTTGTTTGCAAAATAATGGAAAAAAAGAATCACTGACTACATTCGGGAATGGTGGACAAGAGATAGATGGCTATTCAAACACCAACATGGGTTTAGAACGGGATACTCGTGTGAAACGCAGCTTTTGGGATTAAACCAATATATCGGCGACGCAATAGACGAAGGAAAGGATGTGGATGCAGTAATTGTTGATTTTTCAGCAGCTTTTGACCGAGTGCCTCACGATAAATTATTATTAAAGTTGGATTCGTTACCATTGGACTCGAGGGTAAAACAATGGATAAAAAATTTTCTTAGAGGCAGAACTCAAAAAGTAAAATTAGGGGATACATTTTCAAATGAGGCGAGCGTTTTAGGAGGAGTTCCACAAGGCAGTGTTCTAGGGTCATTACTCTTCCTAATTTACGTTAACCATCTACCAAACAATTTAAATTCCCAAATAAGACTCTTTGCTGATGACTGCATTATATACAGACGGATAGAGCATGTAAATGACCACGTAATACTACAAAATGACATCGATCGCCTTGGTGACTGGGTTACAAATAATAAAATGGGCATTAATATAAGTAAAAGTAAGCATATAAATTTTTCAAATAACAAGAATGCATCAAAGGAAATTTACACCCTCTTTGGAGAAAGAATCCCATGTACCAGTAAATGCAAATATTTAGGCATTTATTTAACTAGGGATCTTGGGTGGGGAGTCCAAGTAGACAATTTGACACGGAAGGCATTTAAAGTATTGCATTGGGTGATGAGAAATTTAAAAGGAAGTAGCGTAGCCACAAAAGAAAAAGCATACAAGGCACTGGTTATCCCTATCCTAGAATACTCCTCCATAGTATGGGATCCATATGAGGTGGGGCATATTAAAAAGATAGAAAGTTCTAAGAAAGGCAGCAAGATATGTACTCGGAAGGCACAAAAGAACAGATAGTGTCACAGAAGTGTTAGATATACTGAAATGGGAGAGTTTGAAAAATATAAGAAAAAGGAGTAGGTTAGGCGCGATGTATAGAATTGTTTAAAAGGGTGAAGCGTGGGAAGATTTATGGCAAGGGATAAAAAGGCAAAAACGACCATAATTTCAAAATAAAAATAAGGACTCAAAAAACAAATAGGAAAAAATACTCTTTTTTAAATAGAACTATAATTGATTGGAACCAGCTGCCAGGAGGTTTGTTTGAGCCCTTTCCAGCCAATTTTAGAAGTTTTAAGTATAAATGTAAAGCAGCCACTGGGTAATAAACTTCATTGTAGATCTGAAAATATTGTTTGCATGTGATGTGGACGGCATTTTGCATGTGATGTGGAAGTTTGTTTGTATGTGATGTGGAAGTGCCATTGTATGTAAAAATATTTTGTCTCTTATCTGTTTTTTTTATGTGTCCGTGTGTAATTTTCGTTGTAAGAGCTGTGACCAAACTTGACCGTTGCCACCAGGAAAATCGCCTAATTGTAACTTAATTGTGTAAATAAATAAATAAAAATATAATTGTACAAACCTACATTTTCTTGCCTCTCCTAACGAAATACGACCAGAAAATCGATACTACAATAAGCCTCTCTTCGATTCCGCATAACTTACAAGTACTTACTCTCTACTTTCCGAACACCACACCTGCCCCTTTTTAACGCTTACTAGTTTTCCTAATGCTCTCCCTTTTATCGCAGTTGTCCATTCAATTGCTAATCAAAAATACTCAATATCCAACTTTCCTACCTTCTTTTGGTTACTCCAAACAATTCGTATGTCATATTACTACCATTATATTTGCTAATTACTATGTAATATCAATATTACATCATACAAATCCTGAAATATGTAAAAACATAAGCACGTTATCATAAGGGAGCTCTCTACTCATACTTTTGTCAACAGCCTGCTGGTACTCCTTCCTTTAATTCCCGATTAATGTATACAACAGTACATTTCCTTTCCTCATCCGTCTTTCCTGTTTTAACCTCTTGATTCTGACGATATACTTCCTCTACACTAAATTATGATCTGAATCCCCATCCGTCCTCCGGAAAACGTGCAATTTAGTCCCGATGTTCCCAAACATATTGAAGTTAGTCTATCTGATATTGTAGTATATCTGAAATACGTATTCCTGAATTATACGTATTCCGTAAGTATTCCTGAATCCCATGGAATTTTCCATGCATCCTTGCCTACGCCTCTCGTGGTGCCTGAATCAAGTATTCGTAATGATTAACTTGTCTCCAATAGAACTCTCTTTATCTCCGCGATCATTCCTTTTTCCTGAACCGCAACCCCCAACCTCATGAATTCTATGGTCTCAGGCTCAACTTTGTGGAGGTTCATGTTCGTTTAAATGAAAATACTTTGTAACTTCCACACAATTTTTATTCGTACTACCGGTTTCAACGCTTCGGCGTCATCATCAGGTCCTGATGATGACGCCGAAGCGTTGAAACCGGTAGTACGAATAAAAATTGTGTGGAAGTTACAAAGTATTTTCATTTAAACCCCAACCTCATAATCATCTCTTCCTTCACCATTCACCTTGAACGGTAACCGGAATGATTTTTACACTCTGAAATTGTTGTATTATAATGCATATTAACGGATGACTCCAAAAGTTACAGTCGCGGCATCTCCCGCAGTTTCTTGGAATCTCTTCCTTCGCCTACAGTCGCGTTCCAAACTCTCATCGCCATCAAATGTTTCCTTCCAGGAACACCCGCAATTTTGTCCACTTATAGTTCGAAGACCCTTTGGACTTCTTTCTCCACATGATTACTTGGAGGCATTCAGACCAGAACAACGACCTAGTTCCATTAGTTTAGCTTTTACTTTCACTAATAATATTGCTAACTAGCTCTATGTTTACTAAGCTTCTTCCTATCTTTCTGTTCAATACTACTGCCATTCATCGTCGTCTCTCCTACCCTCCGCTGCATATTACTCTATTACAATCGTTTGTCACGTCCAAATGATCTAAGAATGCAAGTACCCGTTGCATGGAAGAGATAAAAAGAGCGACGTAAGAGTGGATAAGAGGCAGATATCTGCCAGAGGGAATGTGAATGAGTGAGCGGTTGACACGAACCTTTCTCGTCCACTCGGCATAAATTCCGACGGATATATTACCGTTGAATTTTCTGGGAGAGCTATTTTTATGGTACCCTTCGACCCGCGAATTCTTCATTATTTCTCACTTCGGCCCTTTCTCCAAATCCTGCCCGAAGCCAAACCGAAATAGGGGCTCCCGTTTGTGACGTGAAAAAGGTGCGCCTACGTCCACTGACCACACCTTTCGTAACCCGAAGGCGACCCATCACCACTACGTAAACCCTCCTACCCCCATGCTGTCACGATCACCTTCCTTCCTTGTCCCACCCTCCTCACTTCCCGCTCACTAAGTCTACCAAGTCAAGGGCGTGCACAAAAAAATTGCAATGGGACATCCTTCCACCACTCTGCATGTATTAAGTCGTTTATCAGCATTCCCTCCGCAAATTTGCCTGCGAGCCGACACAGAGACGGGAGATTTGAGGTAAATTTGGGCTATTTCTTTAGATCCAATTGGTGATGAACAAATGCTCGTTGCATCGACGGATGTTAATAAAAATGGTCTGTTTCGCATCAAAACAGTGGTAAGAACGCGATATCAGTACCTCGTACAGCATGTAGATCAAGATATGTATTATATTTAAGTTCACCAGAATTATTTGTCATTCGATTCAAACAACGGTTGACTGCATTCATCCGAAACCTTCGTTTTCATCAAATACTAACAGCTCATTCGTCTTTCTCTTTATCTCGTCTATATAGTTTTTCGTATCTTTCTTTCTGAAAATTGCATTACTATGTTAGTATAACTCCTTTACTTGTATTTCGCAAGTTGTACCCAATTCATCAATTATTTTTACTTACGTTATGCATAGCAATTATATTTTATGATTTGTTCATTTTATCTTCAGCATCCGTCCACGGTAACAGATTTCCAAGTCTCACGAGGTTGAACTATTGCCTTCATTTACCACTTCAGATCACTTGGCTTTTTTAAAATCTACTATCCTGTAGTTGCTACCTCCTTGCCTTTAATCCCGTTTTAACCTTATTAGTTCTGGGTTTGGTGTGACATTCTTCCCTTTTATAGTAAAAGTTATGGGTTCAACATAATAATAAATATTTTCAATGTACTAAATTGAACCAGTCACAGCAGATATTACTATAATTTGATGTTGAAATCAAATCGAAAACTTTACATTATGTAGAAGTACCGCAGGCAGCGTATACGTCAGTTTTACACTCCCTTAAGAGTAATATTTATGTTTGAAGTATCGGATATTATTCCGGAGTATTTGGTGGAGGGATGAAGGGCTTCTTAAATTTTATATCTTAGGATAAAATCTCAACTAAATCCGCCGAATTATGGGGGTGTGATATGCATGACAAAACTATTTTTTAAACTTTCTCCACTGAACTCCAAACCCATCTGCTTCTTTAAGAACACGGATTATGGCATTATAGCTTTTATTTGGGTCCCACAATCGCTGAGATTATTTTGTTAATGAGAAAAAATACTCGCAAAACCCTCCATTATCTTCGGTAGACGTGGGATGGTGATTTATCAACGTGCTTATTGCGTGTGCTCAAGGGGTACAAACTTTAGGGGCTCCCGGAGGATACATTGAATGGCGGTGTTCACTCGTATGCCGAGCTTCCTTCAACCCTTAGGTATGCCTGGACCACAATGAGAGGTGTGCGGATATTAAGGCTAACTGACGGTAATGAACGGAGGAATGTCCACTTGCTGTTAAACCGTTAGAAAAATGCAGCTCAGGCGCCTATTGTTTTATCAAACAGACGGGACTAGGGGCAAGAGGATGTGGGCGTCCGGATAAAAGAATTCGTTCGTGCGTTAAGACCAGAATGTGAAAAAACCCAAAATATTCCTGAATGCCAAAGAAAGGAAAGGAAAGCATGAGCTTTGTTTTTAAAAAAGGAGACCCTGCCCTGCGACTAGCGCACTTGACTCGGCCGTTTTGCATCCGCTATCAGCGAAAGAAAGAAAGAGGCATGCCAGGCATGATGGATTAGCTATGCGCCGACGGGCAGTGAGAGCTAGTGGGAGAAGAGGGGAAAAGGTATTATGCAAGATTTCCCCCTTTCTGAGAGATGGCAAATATCTCGTTTTCAAAGAAAAACTATTTTGCCGCACAGTTGGACAATATCAAACAAGATTTAAAGATTATAAACAATAATTTCGTCGAATATCATGAGTACGAGTACTACATGGCAGCAATGACTTTATAATGTACTCCAGAAGAAGTGAATAACCAAACAACACTAAATGTTATATAATTACTGTACAGGACTCAAAAATTGTAACTATAATAATATATTTTCTGTCGCACAAAAGGTACGAGCAGTACCCATGTTTAACCGATTCGGGTCCCTGCATAAGCGCCTGCATATGACTTGACGATGTTTTCTATCTCTTGATGATATTTTAGTAAGTGCGCAGTAACGTATTCACGTAATACGAAAAAGCTGGAATAAAATTGGAAAAACATAAAAAAAGAACACAAAGTATATTTTCCGCCAGAGATATAACAAAAAACAGAAGTACACCATAATTTTAGCAAAGCATATTTCACATCAATCTTACATGTACAAATAACCACCTTACAAAAAAAGGAACATCGCATTGGAATTTGGGCATTATTATTCACATGGAGTATCTTTCTCCTAAATACTCTGGGTTGACAAAGGAACCCTTGTTTGATGCCCTTGAGAACTGAGTCAAGTATTATACAAGGCACTACTACGCCAGGGTCATATGCCCAATTAAGGGCACCTGAGCAAACACGTAAAGGGTAGGATATGAGAGGGGGTCGAATGCAGCGAGACATAAGCGACAGTACATGGCAATCTACTCTAAAAAACCAAGAGCCAAGAGGTCACACGTTTTTTGCGCCCAATTGACGGGAGCCTTAAGCACTTTTGAGCTTCTCCTATGTAACAGCTCCGTAAGTGGCCGAATACCGTGGAAATACAGTAAAACTGTATATTCCAGTATTATTTTTTTGAAGGAAGGAATTTGAAAATAATAACTAGTAAGTAGCCGTTTAGTGATGCGGGTAACTCAATAGACCAAAAAGGAGTTTCTCCGATTCTTTAATGCATAACTCAAAATCTCGTGAAAACATTTCTTGATATCCCACAATTTAAAATTGTTAAAGGGATGACTAGATTAATAACATTAATTAATATTTCAAAATAACATAACGCTTTTCCAATCAGAGATGAACAATATTCTTGCCTTATTGTCCACTGTCAAACGTCTACTGCTGCCAACATGACCGATGACGAGATACGTTCTCCATGACGAGATCTAGATTTCCTGGTGGTTAATTACTTTATGCAAAGAAGATTATAATTTTAAATTTCCACTGCATTTACTGTAATTTTAAAAATTTTAATTAATGAAATAAAATACAATTCCACTTTAATATTACGTTAACGTTAGATGAATTAAAATCAACCAGGCACATGACGCCTATCTGCGACATCGCGCTGTGGGTCATGATTTTTTAAATTACCTCTCATTCTTCTCCTATCTTGATGAAGGTCTTCCTTCGAGTTCAATTACTTTAAAACGTTCATGGACCACCTTCTGATTTTTTTCCTACTCTCGCAAAAAGGGCGCATCCTGAATTTCAGTCAACGACAACTCTTTAGAAAATTTACGCGATTTTTGCGAGGTCAAACGTAGTGTTCACTCCGTTCATCTAAAATTTGCCACACCCACGACCTCGGAGACGTAATACTTCAATCAGGGAAAGCATTGCCGCTTGACCTTTTTAATGTTCTCCACAAATATTAAATGCTGTCGAGATTAAAATGTACCCACACCCCTACCCCGTCTCTCGTTCCAGCGACCTTCGCTCCCTCCAATTTTTGCAATCCCCCATAATTCCCCTTCATCCTCAAACTTTATCCTTGGCCTTGATGGCACAGCAATGTTTATTCGTTTCCACTCTTTAATCTCTCTTCCCCCTAACCCATCATACGTATATATGCCTGCGGTTTGACCTTTTACGCTCCCCTCTTCGGAGGTCTCATTTCGTAGCGTATCCTTTCCCTCTCATCTCTTTTCCTCCGATTCCTCCTCTCTCTACTTCTATATCTCTTACGCACACTCATTTCCAGTTCCATCCCTTTGTCATCCGCTTTATTCATTTAACGTCTCCTTCACTCCCTCCCGGCATCCACATTTACTTTTTTTAAATTACAAAATTACGTAGGGCGACCAAGCGATCAAAGTTCGCGTAGACACAAGAATTGTAACGAGCGAGAAAATTATTATTAGGTTTGGCTGACGAGCTCTAACCGTTTTTTTTTTCTGAAAAAAACAAGTTTCGACAGGACCATAATCTCCGCTGCGTAAGTTTAATAAAAATATTTACAGGTCGATCTTTTGGTTCTCCGAAGCGAAAAAACTCCAGAAGAATGAATTAGTTCAAGACCTTTTCTTAGGCGCTTCCTTATCATGTAAGTTTCAAAACAAAACATGCAGTGCAAGAAACATAAGGAATGACGAACGACCTAACTAAAAACAGAACTTACGCAGTAACGGTAACTTTTTTTATGATTCACTTCTCGATTAAATATATAAGTAAAAATGACTACTTCTAAGTTAATGCAATACATAACGCTTTTCAATTATTAATAATTGCAACATCCATACAATGAAAGGAAATATAAAAAAAATGTATTTAAAAACTACTTCTCACATCAAGCAATCGCAAAAATGAACAGCGTATTTGATGCTCCTCAAGATATTCGTTCAAGGTGTCATTGATGAACAAAAAGATGCCAAGAGATGGTTCTAAGCAAAATTATTTACAGTGTTATGAAAAAAAATCCCCATGAAAATATATGTTTTAAAAGTAAAATAATTATTAAGATTCTGATATAAACTGTATTTACTAGTGGAAACTCAAATAATTTTTGTATGAAATAGTAAACATTCATAGTGCTACAGGTTTTGGATCATCAATATTTCTGCCAGAACAATTATGTTACGATTTCGTACCGCTGACACTGAAGAAAATTAGTGAGAAGAGGGAACGAATGAAAGTAATCGGAGAGTAATTTATTTTAAAAAATTGAATTTTGCCCAAGCATCATGAAGAAATACTCCTGATGAGACTATGCGACTCAAAAATTGACATTCGGAAAAAAAGACGAAAAAAATCAACAGAGTATTTTTTTGCAGAGGATCAAAAAAACACTCCCGGAATTGCAAATTAATAGAGACGACTCCATGCTCTAAATTAGGGAGACTTATGGAAATGTGGACGGGACGGGGGGTTGTGAAGTCCGTAATCCGACCTTAAACAAGAAGAATAGTAAGACATCAGCGGTCTGTCCTCTTTCCGATTCTCCTTTTCCTCCCATTTCCATTTGCACCCTCAACCCTCTCCCAGGCTCACCAGACGTCCTTCTACAGATATGGGCCCCACCTCCACCCTTTTAGCAGCTCGCGCAATTAGTCGGTCCTTTATAAAAGCCCTCCTTCTCCAAACCCCTTGCCTTGAAAGGGATGGAGATCCCTTTCCTCCTTTCTCTTTGCCCTCGGTATCCACGCGTCCTTCCACATTGAGCCTATTCGATGTGCAATATTGAAGCGACAAGCAATCGTCAACAACACAAACATGCAGCGTGTGCAGTAATGGTATTATGGAGATTATGAGAGTATATATCAGATACATTAGTATACTATTTACGACTTCCACGATCAAAATCGGTAAAACTACAAATTAAGGACAACATATGAGAAAGATTTCAATTCTATCTTACCTTCGGAAGTCTTCGCGACTACCTTTAGAAATTAGGATGAATTAGAAAAAATCTGTGTGAACAACAATTGCGCCAGGAAAAGTTAAGAAAAATGTATTTGAAACCGCCAAAAATATAGTAACATAAAAGACTAAGAAAAAATGTTTATGGCACTTGAAGAACTTATTTACTTCAAAAAATGTTACAACAAGATTTCAACGCTGTGCTGATTTAGTAGTCGTGTTACGATAGACGTGTTAACATTTTTCCTTTACCTTCTGGAAAAACATAAAAGATCGTACGTAAGATACGAAGATCATCTCTAAAAATATGCCCATGTTTGTTTCGTAAAAAACTGCAAGGATATGGAACCGAGGGGAGCGGTAGGGTTAAAGTCATCATTGAAAATATGTCTCAAGTACCACAGGAAGCACGACTTGGCACGTTTGCCTAGCAACGCCAATGAATCGACGTTTTTTCGACATCCAATTTAGATCGCACTGCGACGTTTCAAGAGCGAGCATCGCACAACTGATCTTTGTGTGGAAAGAGAGGAGGGAACGGGAGAGAAAGTCCCGCCTCTCCATTCATCCTTCGCCCCGCCCCCCCCTGCAAAAAAACCACCAAAGCGCCGTCATTATAGCACTCGAAAAAAGGGACGGGAATAATGTGGGCGCGACAGGAGGGTAGGAAGAGAAGGGCGAGGAAAGAAAGAGAAAGCTCCCAAACCCTGCGTAAGTTCACACATATACACACACTTTCTCTCCCTCCCCGAACCCTGCCTGTGACTACCTCTCACCAATCCACATCCGTCGACGGTACCACGTCATCTTCCCCGTTCGTCTCGGTGACGAAGGAATATCTGCGTGATAAGTATACGGGCGAACATAGGCGCGTCCGCGTCACTGGCCATAAAGGAGAAGATCTCTCCTCACCATGAACTCAAAGCTTATCTGATATCATTGCCCACGGAAATGCCCGGTTATTAACACACGAATTCCGAACGGGAACGGGGATTAGCACACAGGGGCGCGAATTAAATGTACATACTTATGGGCGCCTGGGCGAAACTTGATTGTGACGGAGTGGAAGGGATCGAATGGGGCTCGGGGGTTATTGTACTGTCTGGAGTGGACGAGGGTTCAAGTGAAAGGCTCGTCCGTCCGTCGTATTTCAGTGCCTACACACGTTAATAAGTTAGTTATCTTAGGTGTCTCCGTTGCTGTGGAACATACTTATGAATAACCATAGAGGATTTTAATGGATAGAACAAAGGAATTTTCAAGTTTCCTGATCTTTTTTAACAAAATAATGATAATATATGGCAGGCATGTATAAAGACCAAATATCAATAAAGTAGAAAAAAACATATGTTTAATTTTAGGTAACTACGGGAAGACTGCTGAAGTCTAATCTTAATTTCAATAGCATAAATGACGCCGCCTGAACCGCTCACAATTTTAAATTTATTTTAATAGTCTATGAATGAAATTTTTGTTATTTTTATTTAAAAAAAGAGTCTACAAAAGCAAGTATCGTTCCAAATCCACATTATTGCGTTACCTGAAACTTTTTTCAATTCCACTGCATCAAAACAACTGCTCGAGATTGAAGTAATGAACAGTCGGTGACATCAACCATTACCTCACCTAATTTATACATGTCCTGTGTTCACACAAGACTATATTTGCATAGATACCCAGTGGTGCACCAAAAAGATGTGACAAATAGGCTAGTGAACGCCAAAGCCAATGCTCTGTTGCTGGTTTGCTCATGCCTGTAAGTGCATCCTTGTATATTAGTATACAGTAGGTAGGGAGCTCGTTGAAGACGGCCATCGCTCCGGACGGCCGTCGACGGCAAGAACCGACACGAATGCGGACAGAGTGAAGACACTGCTGAACACAGACCGACGCTTAACCAGTGAAGAAATTGCAGACCAGTTGGGTCTGTCTGCATCCAACGTCCAACGCATTATTTCACAGGATTTGGCCATGCGCAAGGTGTGCGCCAAGATGGTGCCGAAAATCGTGCCATGGCGCGCTCGTCGTCAGACAGCTCCTGGCCAAATACGGCGTTGCCACGTTGCCGCACCCGCCCTATTCTCCCGATCTGGCACCACCGGACTTCTTCTTCTTCCCCCTGATGAAAAGACAGCTCAAGGGACGACGTTTTGACTCGATAAAGGCCGTTCAAGAGGCTTCGACGAGGGTCATAAACGGCATCCCCAAAGAAAATTTCCAGCGGGCGTACAGGGAATGGGAACAACGTTATACTAAGTGTGTAGCAGCTCAAGGAGCATACTTTGAAGATTATTAAGTCGATGTCAGTATATCGTTAATAAAATTCTTGTAAAAAAATCAGTCCTACCACTTTTGGGTGCGACCCTGTATGTGTATATTAGTATAAGAGTAAATTAGTATAAGTGTACGTTTTAGTACGTGTTTAGACACACGAAACATCGGAAATTATCACCGATTATTGAGTCAATAAAGTCATCAAATACTCTTAACTAGAAAAGCATTATCCTGTGGTGAAGTGCCATACACGTTGATATTATGCTCAAATTAAAAAAAAACAATCATTTGTGTGTTTCACAGAGTTTTAAAATGATGACTTCGGAAGAACCAAAATAAATAAAAAACGTTTTGTACAGTATTTTTCTCTCAACATAGAGACCAACCACAAATGTCACGCTTCGAAATTTTCGCTGATGCCAGTTGATGCAAAAGGTTTCAACCGACAGTTTTTTTTCAACAACGGTGATTACAAATTGACGACGAAATAAGCCTTCCAAAGGATTGGCGTTGGTTATCGCTGTTCACTTCCGCATGGAATACACCTACATAGCTTAAGTTTATTTACGTGGGAACAAATTCAAAATCTACCACCGGGAAAATCCTCATGCATAATAACACAGACCCATTCTCCCAATTTTTCAGGCATGACGACCACCCACTTTCCCCGCCGAACCAACCGTTAGCGGTGGTTCGCTGTGGGAGGAACAGCCCGGTCTTCTTCTCCAGTAAATGGGCAGAACGTCATGCAGTAATATTACAGTACCTCCGAGTGAAATTGTTTAAACGTTGCCAGTATATTTGACGCAGGAGTGATATCCTCTGAATTGATGAATTAACAATATTGTCATTGTGTAATTGTAACATTAACAATAATGTGTTGGCAACACTCATCACGGGATACTCGGAAATACTATATTTACCCTGTTTCCAAAGAAAAAGGTGGATGGAAGATAAATGAAAACCATAAATTAAATACGTTCATGACACCAGGAAGAGGATACTGAAGGATATGATGCGGAGCAGAAAGAAATGGGAGAACTAATGGGACAACACAGAAAGTATACGGTGATTTAATAATAATGAGATTCGTGAACGCGGGGATTAACGAAGAAATTGCGGACACATACCAAATCGCGTAACATCATCATAAAATATATATCCTCATGCATAATGTGTAAAGGAATTTTAACGATAATTAATGGAACTAATAAATATATCCACAAGAGAAGAAAAATCTGCTCGGAGTAGAATCGAAGTTGAGACATGACTAATTTTGAGCCTTCACAATGGATAAGAGACGAGAGTGGACAAAGAAGAGCATTGAGACGCAACACGGGAGAAAGAAGGAAAGACCAAATCTCTGAAGACCGCAAGATTAATTTTAACGTAAATGAACAGTTCATTTGGATACAAAAAATTTTTCGCTTCCATAAAAAATACCAGTAATTTCAGGTACTCAGATTTTCCACTAACAATTTTTAACAAACAAAAAAATATCTTAACTTCTTCTACAGAACCATGATATCAAACAACTTAAAATTAAGCAATTAGCTAAATTCTCATTTTAGTTCTATTCAAAGATCAAAGCTAACGGAAGTAAAAGCCATGCCCTTTATGGCTCTGTAACATTTTTAATTAATGGATTAAAATTAATGCGTAGCCCGATCGACATCCACAACTGCTACGAGTCATTTATTTTTGTTTATACATGAACCCACCAACTATAATTTCCCTAATTGTTTATACCTAACGACAAAGCCTTATCCCTAAATATACAAACCCTTTTGAATATTCTCAATGTTAACGAGACATTTGTTAATAAATGCTGCTGCCTTTAGCTAACCTTTTGCAAGTGATACCAGTAAAACCCGCACATGTGTACTCCTAACCCACGGGAGGGGGGATCCCATATACATGTATATGTTCTCGATGTGATTTAATAGTACGATGAGAGACTAGGTGACTTTCCAATGTTCTTCAAAAAACATCAAACTCCAATAATAATAATAAGCGTTTCTGCAAATGCAATTTTACATATTGTGCAATTCTTAAAAAATTTTAAATGGTTCATAAGCTACATCATTGGTGTTTTGTAACAAGTGCGAACTTCTCCTCACAAAATTCCGCGAAATATATTGCCTCTAAATTTTAACACGCACGAATTGGGCTGGAGGGTTGATGAAGATCGTTTTAAGTTTCAACTTTTTGCTGTGGAGAGGAGTGATTCAAGATTTGCCACCACGTATTGCGCGAGCAGTTGCACAGAAAAGTCGGGTATACATGCACGGAATTCAGGTAATTGGCCCAATTAGGATAGACGCCCGAAGTGGTCTTAGAAGGCACCGAACGCGATGCTGTGCGAGACAGTTTTCTTTGTCACGAGTCCCCGAGGTGGTTTCAACGTCGTCGTCTCACCCCAAGCCCAAGTGAAACGAGTCCGTGACTAAAGAAAAATCGTTCCTATGCGCCAACTCAGCGATTTGTCTTCACCTAAAACTACGTTCCCCTTCATAACGATTTTGCGCTGCGTTGCCTTAACTGCGTGCGTCATCAGAGCACTCCATTTGCAATGCTTGCGTGAGAGCAAACAGAGGATGATGTTGACCCAGGTGCCGGATCTTTTAACGAGAGATGAACATATGACGGATAACAAGCGTTGTTGCTCGCTTCCTGGCGCAATTGCTACAACGAAGCTCGCGTTGAAACTTAAAGAGTTGGCTAATTTCTGCGACTACGCAGCATTTATACACATGCATATTTATGTATATGTATATGCATGAAAATATTTATATGTATGTATATATATAAACTACGTGTATATATATGTATGTATATATACACTTATGTAAAAACTTCGTGTGTATATATATATTTTTTTTAAATTAATAGCGGTTAACAACAAAAAGCCGAGAAAGACAGACAAAAGAACACTCACACGTATTTCAAATTTTGTGGAAAGAAGGAACTCATTCCTTCCAGAGGAAGGTTACTTGACCAACGGACATATGAAATGCGTGTGAGTTTTCTTTCGTCTGTGTTTCTTGCTGTTTTGTTGGCTAGCGCTTTCTCGCTCCTTCATTTAAATTATTATTCAAATCCGCGAGAAAATCTTACAAGATACGTATATGTATGTATGTATATTATATATATAAATATATATGTGTGTGTATATATATATATATATATACACACGCACATATACACAGGGTTCATGCCCGACTCGGTCGGATGGCTGTACCGTATCGGATGGTCGTTTTAACCCAATCCTTCAACACCCCCCTTTCAGGCAAAAAAGCACATTTAATTAAATCACAGAAGTAACAAATATTCATATGGACAATTTCCCAAAACATTGAGTTTCATAGCACATCAGACCAGGTATCTAGTATGAGTGCGCGCTCACCAGACATCCGTTTGGCACTTGGCATCGAGTTGTGTGAGATGAACTCACTTGATGGACGTTAATCCTTGTTTCTAAGCCACGAGCACTATTTATGAACAGATACTGGCCAAAATATGTGGGAAAAAGAAATTAAACTACTATTACTCGAAAAAATCAATACGTCTTACTAAATTCCGTTAATACAACCCTTCTCATTAATTTCTTACTTTAAAAAATCATGACTATCCCAATTCCATTATTAACCTCCTCATCCCATTGCTAACCTCCTCATGATCTTCCCACCTGCTGTAAATATTGTCATAGTACTCTGATGTTCACAATACACTGTTTTATCAAACGATAATAAAAATTAAACTGGTATCCTCAAATTATAAAAACGTGACCATTAATTATTTCCTCTCTTCATCTCTTTCATAAGGTCATGAAATTTTTGAGACTCGCAAGCGTTGAGCTATTTCTGTTGCATACGAAAGAAATCGCGTTTGATAGTAATAAGCAACATAAATTATAAAATAAAAACGGTTCTAAACATCACTCTATTATGAGTACTAAAAGAATATCAGTAGTGTGAATAATAATATTGGTAAAGCTTATGGAATTGATAAATGACTTCATTCAGCAACCCGATGTATATATTGGAGGGTTATCACTTCTGGTTACGTCAGGGGACAAGACTAAGATGGAGGAAACTCTCACTCAGTGCAAATATACACAGCCACTAATCAGGTCGGAAAAGTCTCCTATTGAGCCGTATCACTGAACCACTCCGTCGAAAATTTGAGGCGAAGAGAACACTGCTCATCTTCTCGATCTCATCTATTCTCTCGGGAATTCTGCGCCGTATTTTCATTAAAAAACCATTTAAGATGATTATCTCCTTTCACGTCTAGTCATTGGCAAACATCGCGAAGACAACCTCAACAAAAGTTTAATCACTTCCTCGCTGTCCCATTATATTTCTTCTTCCATCGTCGAGCTATTTTTTCCCCGAGGAACCGTTGATTTCTTTCGTCCCCTTTGAAATTGTTGCCTGCCGCTCAACAGAAAACCAATTTCAATCCCTTACTCGTTGAGTTAAAGATTTTATTACATCCACGCATCGTTCTCCGTACTCTTCAACATTAAATAAGATTTTCGTCTCCATGCCGTCCTTCCACTCCCCGACCGCTGTGACGGCGAGGTGAACGACATCGCCTGGTGACCTACAGGTCGAGGTTTTGAATCCCACCCAAGTGAGTTTGGGTTACGGCGATGCTATACCACAACACCTAGGGTTTTGGTTTCAGCCAGGGTCCCAGTCCTCTTTATTTAATTTTTTTAATCATCAGATGTAAAAGGACAAAAAAGGCTGTCTTTGGATAAGAGCTAAGAAGAGAGAGAAATCACAATCAAAGTATGAAATTTCTATTAGATAACCATAATTCAAATTTCATAATCCGTCTTTTCCGGCGCAAAAACCAAGAATGAAAACGTTGTCATTACGGAAATCACAAAGCAGATAACAAGAGGTTTCCTAAGTAAAATGGCGCGTGCCGCTGTTTTCTTAGTACACTATTGTTTATAAGTAAAATACGAAATAAATAAAATATAAATTATAATACATTAAAAGAAAATCAAATACTAATAAACCTTTGACAAAGAAATTGAGCGAATATCGAGAAACCTAAAAGGATATTATAGTTTCCATTCGATTCCAACACCACTTTCGTTAATTTAATTTCATTTGAACAGCGTTACAATTTTCTGCTGGGAAGTGGAATTAAAACCCCACAACCGAAAAAAGGGAAGTCTTATTACGACATCGATTAATAGCGAACCGTTGGAAAAAACAAAAAGAGATATCTCGAGGTCCTAAAAGAGCCGTAACGTCACTTGAGTCGACCGTCGTTCTGATAGGGGAAGCGAAATCACGTAATTCCGCGCTGATTATAAATTACAAAGATGCCAAGGCGTCCCTAAGGCCTGAATACCCTTCCTATATAATTGAACCTGGATTGTACGGGGAAGAGCGGCAGATTGCTGCTTAAAATAGAGTTCAGAAGCCAAAACATTTTACTGGGTAATGGATAAGGTCATATATATATATATATATATATATATATATATATATATATATATATATATATATATATATATATATATATATACTTTTATATATATATATATATATATACTTATATATATATATATGTATTCATATACATGTATGCATACACATATATATCCTTTTAAATTATACACCTTTGAAAATAAATTCCGCGTGAGACGACGGTATGGGCAGGTCGTGTAGGCGTCGGACTTAAGATCTGAAATTGGTAGGGGGTTTTGTGTACCTAAACGGAGGTCGGAATGAGATTAAGGAGGCAAGAAGGAGGGTTTGGAGAGAGAGAGAGGGAAGGAATGAGGATGAAGGAGGACGAGAGAGAGTATGTATGTATATATATATATATATATATATATATATATATATATATATATATATATATATATATATATATATGTATAAGAGCAAGGCATTCGAGCTGCTTTGGGGCTTTGGAAATGGCTTTTCCGAATGAGAGGAGGCGTCGCCTGAAATGGGGGAAGAAAATCGAAGATTCAATTGGGTTGCGAAATGGTGGTGAAATGGGAAATTTTTTCTCCTCCCCTCTCTCTCTCTCTTCCTCTCCGAAACTATCTCCAAAAGAAAATGAGAAGACAGAAAATTACACCCCGCCATGAGCATATACCTTCACATACTGCCCCGACGCATATAAGAATGGGGGTGAACGGAAAACTGATGGAAGAAAGGATTGGAATTCGAGATGGGACCAAGGAGTATGAAAAGGTTCCGGTTTTTTAAAGAAGGAAGCGAAATGTCATTCTAGAGATAATCGGATAAACACTCCGAATTGCAGAGAGTGGATGACTAGAGGGTAAGGTTTAGTCATTTCCCAAATGGATACGGAAAACGTTATAAGGACCATCGAAGAATAGAGAGAAAGACAATCGTGTTCAACTATCCCCCCCACCCACCCACAAGTAACCCGAGAGTGATTGATCGAAGAAATAAATCATCCTTGTAGACTCATTTACTCCGGTGGATAAATCGCTGGCCGGCTAACATGAGCATTGCGGTTTAGAGACCAAAGTACATTAGGTATTGGAAACACAAAATAGAAACTTCAGAGATAATATTACGGGAACCGTCAAATAATTTTAAAAATCTAATAAATAATAACACATGATTTTCATCCCAATTTCGCTGGGAATTATTGTAGGCTTTCATTTATGACAGGAATTGCGATAGCAAATTGAGAACATTTGCAGCTTTATATGATTAACTGTTGGTTCGATTCATTTAATTATTATCTAAAAGTGTGCATAATAAATTCGTGAATTTAAAAAGCGTATTACACTGTGTGGTGTAAGTTCTATGGTAATAATAGGATTTAAAAGGAATTTTCAACAAGTCACTCAGAGAAATTCTGATCTGCATTCCTTGCCCTTGAAAAGACCAAAAATAATTTTAATGATATTTATAATTTGAGAAAAAAATAGGTTGAATTTACTGGTATTAAAAAATTCGAGATTAATATTTTGCGAATAATGGACGCCAATTTTATAGATACATAACTATTCCATAGCAAAGAAATCAAACATTGCCAGATAATGAAAACACCAACCAGGCATCAAATCGCAGAATAGTGCCTTTTTTATGGGTGTTTTATAGAACTCTGGCGATTCATCTCCGAAGAAACCTATAATCTATGGAATTTCCTGTGACATATTTTCCTTCTTATTCCTATAAACTTATATTCCACTTGCCATCATTAGTAAAACTCCAATGGGCCAACTGCGCAACAGTAATGTCCGGAAGGACCAAAAAAATCAAGAGAAAATCTAAAAGCAAGTGGAGGAGCACTTATTATCAAATGACTGACCAAAACCGCGAAACTGAAATTAATTCATGCCATCAGAATAAACATTTTTATCCTCAACGCTGAAAATCGATAAATAATATTTTGTGGTGACTCCAGCGGTCGGTAACCTATGAACTTCGGAGTGGGTCAATGATCCTCATCTAGGATTACGGCATTGTGGAAATTTCGCACACGTTTCCTACCAATTCAACCATGGCATTTATCACAGCACCCATATACGGCCACAACAGTTTGCTTACAAAAAGGGACCAAAACAATAAAAGAACTTCGCCAAATACAGAGCCGAGGAAGCAACTTGGGAGCAATCACCCCCTTAATTTACACATAAATGACTGATGAGCGGGAAATTGCGGAATAAAAACATTTTCACTGTCCGGGACCTGAGTTCCGCAATGCATTGCCCAGTCATTTATCCATTTAAGCTAAATATGGTTGCGAAGTATACGTATCGATGTATAAATAAATATATTTATTTATTCCCTATTTTATAATATGGAGTCTAGGCTTGGGCTGCACACAGACTGAAAATGGCTACATTTCACATCTTCGTCTAACAAGACACATCCTGGCATCTCAAACTTCTTCAATTCCGCTTACTTTTTATCTCCCTTTATTCAGTTCAATAGGATTATCCTTTAATCTCCCCCTACCTAACGCTCTCCCTCTGTAATAACCTTTTATCTTTCTCCTGCCTCCTTTGGATTTCTCAAAACAATCCTCCCACTTCCGCCACCATGTCAGGATCTTCCTCGTTTGTTTTCCTTCCCATCCATTTCACTTTTTCCATTGTTCACAACATCCACATTTATCAAGCCCACATCCTACGTTCATCAACTTTCTCCAACGACAGTGTTTCTGCGCAGCACAAAACCATGCTCCATAGATAAGTTTCAATGCGTCTTTTCTAAACATCCTCATTCAAATCCCCTGCGATCAATTCCCTCCTACCTTTGAAACTGCTTTCCTAGTGATATTACACTACCTAAAAAAATGAAAGCTGGAGAGGATGGAATCGAAAATCATCTTTTTATGGCAATAACTTACGCAAGGCAGAAGCGAAGAAATTTTTCTTTTCCAATTAACTATAACGGAATGCATTTCACTTAGCATTCTGCGTGCAAGAAAATAGTTTTTTCTCCATTATCATTATTCCGATCGCATTATCCCGCGCAGCTACCGAAATGTTGTAAATAAAATATTAAGGGAAGTAACCATGGAAGAAGTACGCGCTAAAATGTGGGTGAGTGGAGAAGCATATGGACACCAGAAAGTGTAAAAACTTAGCAGATATTTTCAGCATGATATTAATCAGGACAACTGCAAAGATATGTCAAGGCGTAATCACAAAAACAAGTGACTGAAGAGGTCAATGCAAATGAACTAAAAAAATGAATGTATTCCAAGTAGCAGGATTGCACTGAGCGCTGGCACAAACATCCTGGGGATCGGGTTGGTGCGGTGGCTAACGTATCCACCGAGAGGGAACGGGTTCAAATCCTGGAGACAACATATATTTTCAGTGGTATCTCAATCCCTACTTGAGGTGCTTTGTAGAGAGCACTTTGAGTGAGTGTTGGATGGGACGTAAAATTGTGGACCCCTCGGCGCCTTTCCACAACAGTAAGCTAATGCCGACGCCACCCTTCCTTTCCCGTTCATTCCTAATGGCGCAAAAGACCTTATCTGTCGGTCGCCTCTCATAAAAACTACTACTACAAACATCCTGAAATCGATATTTCATTATTAAGGCGTTTAATATTTTAAAAATGATTATAACGGTGCTCCGAAACAATGTAAAATTAAACATTTCCGTTATGCATATTGAAAATCTGTGCATGAAGAAAAACTATTTGGGGAACAATTAATTCACATGACCCTTTTTTGTCTTTTATTTTGTTTCTAGTCCTAGAATATACCAATATACAGAGACAATACCAAGACAGAGATACGAGACCAGGGCAATTGGAAATGGGAAAATCTCAGGGTGTTACACGACACTCCTATACCCTTCCGGCAACTAGCGTCCAGCGGAAACCCACTCGACAAGAGCGACACGTAAAGACACGGCATTCGTGGTCAAGAAACCTAAATAGATAAGGAGCAGACCCAAAATGCCCCTTCGTGGCACGTCCCCAGAACAAAAAAGTTCTCCCAAGGCATGCATGCGCACTCAGCCGGATGGGAACATTCCTCCGCCTGGATTACTCCCGGACACAGGGGACTGAGCACGTCACATTCACGCTCACCGATTCAAAGAAAAGGCATACGTAAAAATAAAAATTATAGCCTTGGGAACTCTTATTCTCGCACCACACCGAAAATGTAAAGCCTTTTGTCCGGCCCCATCCGCATGCCGAAAAGGGTCAATTGGATTTCCACTGGTCGGGAAAAAAATCATTCCCTCCACTCTCCTTCGGGCAGTGTCCTTTTGGTCGAGCGGTCTGGTCCCCGTCGAAGGTCCCCGCGCCCCCTCCCCCCAATGAAAGACCCCTCTCCACTCCACCTCACCCACCAATGCGTAAGCACGTACGAAGAATCTCGGACCCCTACCCCGGATCTCACCCTTCCCCCCCCAAAAAAACGGTTCTTCCACCCTCCCATCACTTTCTCACGAGCAGATTGGAATCTATGCGACTGCGTAACGGGCCGGAAAGGAACGGGGGCGGTTTGGCGACCATGGAAGTGGACAAGGGTGGAGAATAGTGCTCGATGGGAGGCCGTTGAGGGGATGTAGATAAGTCCGACTGGAAGACCAGGGAAAGAGGATGAGAGATAAACACGAACGCACGGGTCTTCGCAACGCCCAGATGCAAAGAAAAAGGAGAGATAAGGTCCATCGTCACTACGCGGGATAAAAAATGAACCTTGTTTCTTGAGGAGCGACAAGGGTAATGTTTCAAGCGATAAGAATTGCTCCGTTGTCGTCCGTTGGTGCGCAGCTAAATTTACGCTGAGTGCCCTTTAACTTTTTTTTTGGTGACGTAACCTCCCATTACACTTCTCGAACGCCGAAGAATGATGAGGTGCACACATTTTGGCCGTCAGATACGTGAAAATCATCCAAATTTTCCTTTAAGCATTCGAAAAGGTCTTCATGAAAGACGGACACGGAAGACAGTCTTGCATTCAAGAAGCCTGATGTGATTGCATTTTAGGGGATTAATAATCCCAACATAGTATCTCCAGATAAAATGAGAGAAACAGACAGTGAGGACTAAACATTTAGGTGTCCTTAGACTCCCCTCACTCTGGTCGCTAAAGATGGTTATGTAGTCTGACAACAATGTTTCAAAACATATTTTTAACCTTTAATCCTTATAATAAATACCGCATGATGGGTTGAGGTTAAAAAATAAACAATCTTCTATAGATTACATAACACATTAGACGCCCATATTCTTGGAGGATAGTCACCCAAATTAAAAAAAAACTCAAAGTAACCATACAATCTCTACAATATTCAAATTACCTTAAATATATTTTTCTCGCCAAACGGATGATAAATAGCGCAAATCAAACCTCAATTCATATTATTCATATTCATATATTCATAGTATTCCGCAGAAGAATTAAAATGCGTTTATTTGCGCGTGAACTTGAAAAATATCGCAATTCCGGAATTTTCATTGTAAAAAAATTGAATCTGGTATACTATATATTCTATAAACTCCCAAGAATTTAGTTCAATGTGATTTGACTGTCATGAAAGAAGCCTTTGTCGTTAGCAATTAAGTTTTTTGCCATGCTTGAAAATTAAATTCCCCAATTTTAAATATCACTTCAAACACAAGACGCAGCTCAATATTTTCTACTGTATGACGAGAAAAAATACTAATATACCTGAAAATAAGTTAGTTTTAGTCATTGCAATTTGGAACATAAGAGTATGATTTTCAGGGACTCAATAAGCCGGAACAAATAGCTAATTTAAAAAACATCTAATTCAAATCCAATTTATACTTAGTCTACAAAACATTTGACAATACCTTCCCAGATTATTACATTTTCCAGCGGGAAACTTTACCTAATGGCATTTGCTGCGTTGGCCCAAAACTAGCAATATACATGGTTTCTTTCGCTAAAGAAAACAACGCAATAAATCAAAGTTCCAAAGTTGCTTGAATTACGAAGTTAATCAAACGTAATGGGAACGGAAAAGAATATGAAGTTAAATCTCGGTTAAGGGGCGCTCAACGCTGGACCAGATAAACGACGGTAACGATGATAATTACGTCGTAAAGAATTCATATTCAATTTACATTCTACTCTCAGTTTAAGCTTAAGTTTCTCCCCTAAAGCGAAATGAAACTGATTCATTACAAAACGAGAAACACTAAGGGAGGACCTTAATGGAATAAACTTGTAAAATGACCTTTTAAACATCTAAATTCCAGGAAAGATTATTTTTTTACGAAAACGTTCTGAGGAACTATATGTCTCTGAATAGCTGTACGAATCCACGTCCACTTTTCACTTACCATTATTAGATAACATCTTATTTTGTGTCAATTTTACAGTAAAGTGTTTGTGTCTTAAATATTACTATGACTAGTGTTCATGATGCTGTAAATGATGAAGCATAAAATAAGAGAGAAGATAAAATATCAACATGCATCTAATTCTTTGAATTATATCACTACGGCTTTCTTCCGCTATCTGTTTATCAAGATTCTTCCAAATTAATATTACTAAAATGAAAATGCTCATTTTCAAACTTAAGGCTCCTTTTGAACTGAAAGAATTCTGGGTTGCTATTTTCAAAATATCTCAAGCGAAGGCATAAGACCTTCGGAAAACTAACGGAGACCAGAAAGATCTAATTCGAGATGATCATCATATGTAACACTCCAACACCAAATGGTCAGTTATTTTTTTAATTCGAAAATTAAATTATATTTCAAATGTGAAAATAAATCCTGGCATATATATTAAGATCACACTCAATGTAGATATTTAATACCACTCTTGTGAGAGAAATAATTCTACATTGTTGAAGTAAGGGTAGTCCCGCGTTGTTTGGTACATGAGATGCACACCAGTGAAAAGAGTAATTTTGCGGTAGCATTTTCCTCTGGGATATTTATTTCTCAGAGACGCCACTCAACTACGCACTCCAAAAGTCTAGAATATTTATAATGGCTGCCGTCACGACTCGGTGATTACTGCTAATCCTTAGGTTACTATGGTTAAGATTTCAAAAATATATTTATCAGATGCCATGAAAACCGTATGGCCGTTGGACAAATAGCTTCTAAATTGGCATCACTAGGAAATTGGGAGCGGAAAGAGTAATTAAAGAGATATTTTTACACATTAATTGAACCAAGACGATTTTTAACTTACGACGTTATTGTGGCTACTTGATACTCTCGGTATTTCAACGCCAGGACGTAATAGAATTTGAAATATCTGAAAAAGTAAGGTGATTTCCAAGACTTTGAGGTCTCCGAACACCAGGAAAGGGTCAAGGGGGACCGCACCCTTGAGGGTGGGGCCTTTTTGACCCACACCCTATACCCCTTTGGGATATAATTATAAATTTTATAACATAAAAGAGATTAGTAAAGTTTAAAATTAATATCGTTTGTACGGAACAACTCTCCGATACCCGTTGTCCCTCGAGGACAAAATTATCGACAGACCTATACTTTGAGGTCAAACTTATTTTAGAATTTATTGTTTTATAAAAAAGTTACCTTTCCTATTTTTCAAACACCTGTCGCGGGTTCATGAGTTGGGAGAAGGACAATAAGGAAACTTTCAAGACGAACTGGTGTTTCCTGAAATATTCAAATTCGATTGGAACATTAAGAGTTGGCGCAATGCCATAGAAACGAAATAATTCAGAGGAAATTCCAACACTAAATGACAGAAAAAACCGAGTTCATAAAACGCTTTCCGTTTCTTCAATGAAAAGCGACTTGAATGTCACCGACACCTTCTTATCCTTGGAAGGCACGGTTTGGGTACGGGGTTTCTTACGCTGCAGAGATCAGACAATGCTGACTGAGACTGGTCCTCCTCCAAATTGCTATCCGCCTGACGAAGGCCGCGCCATCATCTGATCCAGTTACCGTATAATGTGCGAGAAGGATGGGTTGGGACGAAGGGACATTATGACATTACGAAGACCCAGAGGGAAAGAGAGCGAGCGAGAGAGACAGTTGAACGGCTATGAGACGTGAGAGAACGGCGAGACGAGGTGAGTAGCAAATGGATTGACAAGGGGACATAAACTAGTTATCCCCCAGCTTGCCCGCGAAAAATATCCCTCCGAAAGGCATTTCCCGCGCCTGGGGATGATCAAGAATTTGAACATTGCCTTTTTCAATAGAGCACTTCGGGAACATGACTGTGATAAAGTGAAGAAGATATTACCTAGATCTATTAAGGTATATATCTCATGGAATAAGCCGAGAGCATCTGGAATTGAACTGCGAAAACGCTGAATCAATTATTGAATGAAATACATAAAAAAACCATGATATTCATGAAAAACTTGGGTAGCAAAACTCAAAGAAAATACACAGTAACTATAAAATTAGGGAAGGGAGCATTACATGTTAAACCTATCTGAATGCTATCACTGGGAATCCACCAACCGCCGATTCGCTCAAGGCCGGAAATTTCTTAGTAGAAACAAAAAAACAATGCGTTGGAGAAGAAATGAAGAGTGTAAAAATGGCAAGGTAGGTCATATGTGCTCAAATATAAAGGCAAATGAGTAAAATATTTGTATCACATCATTAGTAACAATTGTATCACTTTCTCTTAGAGAGAACCTGGATGGATTGTGGTAACTTTGTATCGGAGTCGGGATTTAGAACTACTCCCATTCATGCCTGTGTAAATAAAGGACGTTTTTCACCTAATTTCCGTTTTGTTTTGAAAGAGGTTTTTTTTCAATTAAATGTATGCTACAGCAAATAATTTTTAATGGACGCATTATCAAATATATACTATTTTTTCAAACTTTGATGAGCATATACATCCTCAAGATATAACATGCTTAACAGCCTTATCCCAAAACATCCGTCGTTTCCTTATTACAGGTTCACAGCGCTTCTTAGGTATTCGTTGAACTATTACTGAATCGTAGCCTACGATTGTGTTTCATGTGAGAACCGTTAGATTACAGAGAAGTCAATCATTTTAAGGACTAGGTATTCGTCGTATTCATCGGAAACAATGAGTGGTACCCCCCGATATTTCAAAATTACTGTTTAAAGTTCCAGCAGGTTGCCTTATGGTAATACGGCAGTTACTTTATGTTCGGTTGAAAATAGAGGATGAATCCTGTATTGTTAGAGCTAGAGTGCGAATGCCTAGGGGCTGGAAATTAATACTGAATAGAAAAGTATTGTGGACAGCAACACACACGGATTGAAATACTAATGATGATGCATCTGTGACGGGCATCTTCTGCTGCAAGGAAAAACTGATGAAATGATGGACAGCTTTCTTTACTTGAATTTTAGCATTTTCTGTTACCTCTCGAATTTTAGAAACCCTACGTTCGTAGTCCACCATACTACCCTAAAAAAACCATACACACAGTAATAAACCCAAAGATTGGTTTGGTAAGCAGAGCTTATCCAGTACTAAGCCCTATACGGCGTGTGAAATTCACACATCAGGGTAGTAGGGCCAGTTCCTTTCCCTGTGCCGGTAATGGTTTCACAGGAAGATCTAGAACCCGAAAAATCACAAAACTTGGGTGAAACTGAGGATAGCCAAAGCGTGCCCGGGTTCTTTTCCCGGGAAACGAAAAGGGCTCTCCGGTCAGTAGTCTAGCGCTCTACCCCTGGACTACCGCCACCCAGTCAAGAGTAGCATTATGACACTGCTGAGGATGAAAATAAAATGGAAAGTCCTAGTGGCAAATAAAGAAACCATGTAACCACTGGTAGAAGACAAAAGTCTGTGGAAGTAATTAACAAGAAAAAGAACTTATAAACTACAATAACTTACCGAAGAGTGTAAGAGTAGGAAACACGCAATTGATTAATGAAAAAAGAAAGTCAAGAATAAAGAAACAACTCACGAAAGGACTATTATTTGTAGATACGGACGAGTGAGGACACCGGTAGAGCTCGGAGACCTACATCTAAATAATCTACATAATACCCCGCAAGCCGCCGCAAGGGCGCGTGGCGGGGGACCTACTACAAGACCAACTGTGGGAAGACCTACTACATATACCAATCGTAACACATAATTAATGTTCCTCTAACGATGCTATACTTTCATTTTAATGCAGGATTAACCGTAACCCAATAATTTTGATGAAGGATTTTATGAATTATAAGACAGCTTATAAATAATTGACATAGAGAAGTTACTCAGGAATTACTTTGCTCTCGTTGTCAAAAGTTCCTGAACACACATTTTGTACACCTTTGAATGCACTATACCAGCCATTGCAAAAAGGTATGTACTACATATAAAACTGTGAGAAAAATAAAAACGGCGCCAGGTATTGAAACACAGAACACGACAACAACTTTAGCCAACAAGATGTAACATATGGTAGATAACAATAAAAAGAATTACGGAAACGAATCAATAAAAAAAATTATTTTAATATTTTAATTTTATTCCGTATCATTATAACTTGAACTGACGAAATATTAACTGTTCATTGCTATGTAAAAAAGCGTATTACGCTTACGAGTGCCTCTCAAGAGACATTACAACCCCATCAGATATACAGGACTGTAAGACTGAGACAGACCGCAGTATTTAAGAGGGAAATTCTGCATTGAAGCACTTAGAAGGTTGACAATGATGATAAGAATTTCAGAGCCGCGCACACATTCTGGAGGAGCTATGCATGCAGAGAACATTGTACTTCACTCTAACAGATGGAAGAAGAGAAGGATATAAGGTATCAAGATTCGGGACGAGTCGCAAAAAACGATGACGCTCAGGGGAAAAAAAGAAAGAGAGGCAGAAGCGCAGAAGAATTCACCAAAGATCCCTCTCTCACTCTTCGTAGGTGATGAATGACCGAGGGGCATATGTGCAAAAAACATCCTCGCTGATATATATATTGCTGAAGGCCCTGAGAACGAGAGGAAGATCAGCAAGCGTCCATTCCCACATTTCAATCCATCGGTCCGGGGTGAGATATTCTCCCGAAGACTTGATGAACTCCAAATGCGGTTCTAGATAGTGCGGTACATCGATCTCTTTGGTTTTCGAGAAGAGGATAAAGAACATTAATGTTTAAATACTTATTCGCAGCAGGTGAACTAGGAGGAAACATTGAATGGATCTGAGTAAAATAAATATAAATGAAAATGAGTTTTAGCGAATCTGGTGGGCTTGGCAACATTTCATATCATTACATATCAATGCCTAAGCGGTAGATATTCTAACCATTGAAAAAAATAGACCGAAAAGCGCTGCGCAAAATTTATTTGTTATATCCATCTCATTATACCAGCCTAATTCGTTATCGTTAATTTTGTATTCGGTCAATGTGAAAATAAATAATGCTTTTTTGCAAATATTCAGTACCCTAGTAATATTATATCCTAAAATCTTGAAATCACATTCGTACACGTGCAATTTGTGAATTTCCGTAATGAACCTACCAACGACACAAGACTTTTGGCGCCGTTTCATCTCTCAATGATCATTGGTTGCCCACTTTAGCTTTTTAAGCTCCTTGTATTTACATAATTCGATGGCTATATTAGTAAACGAAATACTACGAGTGACAAAACTTACGTAAGGTTTATTTTGGGATTTATTTGCTTCTTTTCCGAACCAGGTGCCTAATTTAAGGGCTAATGATTCAAATGAGATAGGCACAAACTACCGCACCCAGAAGCTATTTTGCGACGCGAGATTGGTCGGGAGAAACATCGAAAAGTGGCACCTGAGTGACATGTGTGTGCATGATACCGAAGCATACCGTTTTTTTATGTTTTTCTCTGTAGCAGAATTGAACTTTGCCCTTGAAGCAAATGTAGGTCAGACCTGGCATCAACTGATGGCCAATATATTTTACTTACTCTCAATGACAAAACAATGTCACAAATTTTGGTTGTGCATTCTAGTTTTTACGCACTTTTTATCAAAATATACATCAAGCCTGAGTTTTACTTACAGTTACTCTGTCCATGTCAAAATATATTCGGTCCACTTGCTATCCGTCATGATCGAATAATGCCTCTCAAACCGTATACAGGGTCACATGCATCCGATTAAAGGACATATAACCTCTAACCAACCAACACACCACGTCGAAACGTGGAGAAACACTCATTCAAGCTATAAAACTGACAGACCGCATTTGTAACATCTCACTCAAGTTGGGAATTCCAAACTTTTGATCAAATGCCAATTTAATCGCATGTTCTACAAAGCCGTACTCGCGTTTCGGTCACAATCATCCTACAAACATTTCCCATCGCCTGTTACAATCATTAATCCATATTGGTATCGGTTTTTTCTTTACTGTGTATAAGCATACATACTTATATTAAATCGAATAAATACGGATTTCACTAGAGAGAAAATTCTCCATTGTTTCGTTTTCTCTTCAGCATTTAGAGGTAAATCACGAGCGAGGATTTGCTTTCAAGTACAGATTAATCAGTAATTTTGCATATTATTTGATTATTTGGATACAAATATAAATTAACCCACACCGTTATCACAATGTTAAGTGTATTTTAAGTATTGGTATGGCTATCCGATGAGTGGTCAAGATTTAAGTTTGCGGACTATGAAACTTTGGGGATTCTATTTCTTCCCTCGCCGCCGATTTCGAGGTTTGGACGAGACTGCCCACATGCCTACAGCAATAAAAAAGAACCAGGTGGATTTTATCTATAGAATGGCAGCGATTCGGGTAGCTCAAACAATGAAGGAATGATAATGGACTAATCAGTATGGAAATTATTTGAATTTTATCCACCAACAACAAGATATTCTCCAACGGGCAAATTAATTAAATCAAGGGAAATTCTGAAGCAGCGTCATTCCCCAGCAAAATTACTGGCACGCTGCGTTTCACTACCGCTCTCGCAGCAGAGATTGTATGCAAACTGAAGAGCATGTTGTTTAATTTGGGAAGGTGGACAAATACAAACTAATAAAAAGAATCAACATTAATATCTCCAGTATAAGTGCATGATGCAATTTAACTGCTAAAAACTGAAGAGTCTAAACTTTAAATTGATAGGAATTTTCTATTGGGAGAGGACGACCAACAACAATTGATAAAAGTAGACATGGCACATTTCAAGAAGAAAAATAGTATATCAAAACGAATTGTTAAGTCACATTTTTTTATCGGCAACACACGGCATACGAGACCGATCCGCACGGTCTCCGAATCCTCAAGCAAGCCATGTGGATGAAACACCGGAGAAATAGACTTCTAAGCCCATGTTATGTATTCCTAGTGCTGCAAAACAATGAAGTAGTTAATGAGGACCGATCGAACAATAAAAACAGTGATTCTCCGATGAAAGGGAGAAGAATGAAGTATTAGATAAAAAATGAAAAAGAGAAAGGGGGGACTCATCGGTATCTATTCAAATATGATACCTTGCCGAAAACAGTCGAGGAAAGTGAGCAAGAGAACGGAAGAGCATCGGTACAAGGAAGCTGTTCCTGGAAAGGGAACCTGATTGATGTTCATGAAGCAAACACTTCAAGACGTGAAAGCAGGGACTTGGGAAACGAATAAATCAGCCGACAAGAGGCGATAGAAAACTTGACACCAATAATTCCAGGAACTTAAGAATACTAAAATTTAAATTTTAAATTAAAGAAAAGGCATTATTTGGGCATTATATCAAAGCCTAATTAAAAAAACTGATAAATAACTCAGTAGTAGCCACAGATGCTTTTATAAAATCTGTATTTTTTCCAGATAATATGAATTCAGAAAGCTTGGTGATGATATTTTCAAACATTTTTTATTCAAATCAAGCTCAGAATTATTTAGAAGAAGGGAATACATGTGTTAAAATATGTGATAACTCACATACGAAGCAACAATATACGATTGGTGACAATGTCTAGGGAAGTTTACCAAATCTTTCCTTGAAAGACCCAAATATCAGAATTACCTACGTACTAACAAAGGCGAGTAAACACACTTCGAGCAAGGAAATATTAAAATATCAATTTATTGGTAAATTTTCTCAATGGAACCAAGTTTTGGATGTAACTTTCATTAATAATGATGCTCACACATCATTCTGTACCCATAATTCGACCGATTAACCAAAAATGATAAAGCTCGGAAATAAAGAACATAGGGTAATAGTTAGACAAATTTTGAGGATAAAAGATAAATTTTCTCGTTGGGCTAATTAGTTGTATTACTAGATAAAGCTTAATTACAGAAAATACTAATTAAAATTTACTACAGAGAGAATTAAAACTCTCATTCCGGAAAGATTATTCCGTAACTGGCTATTATAAGAATATAATTTGGAATGCATCATACCGACGCGGGCTAATTTTTAAATGCTTCCTCATTCATTATGGAGAAATGGATGAAGAACATCTGAGTAACTGGACTTCATCAGCCCTTCCCTTTTCACGAACGAGGATCAGAAGTGTCGATGCTATATAATTTGGTGACGACGGAGTCCCAGCGCTGAAGACGCCATCTAGAGGGAACAAGGAATATATAGTATATACTTTTTGGGATTCGTTATGATTCCTATGGAAGATAGGAGCAGGAGCGAAAATTTAATCACCTTCAAACGCTTTAAAAGGGGGTGATTTCGAGGCAATAAAACCGTGGAGGAGGCTAACGTTAACTGCTTGAACGGGGGCCCCGGCATCGAATTAATCGGAACGTTAATGACGTTAATTGGAGAAATTAGTTCTCTCGAAAGGAAGAAGCAAATTGGGGAACGCTGTATTCTGCCGGAAAGTGCCAAGGAACCAGGATTAATGCGTGTAAGGTCTGACAGGAACGTTAAGACTCCCAAGAAAATGGGTGCGGCACGAAATTTCGTTAGATCTCGCCGCGCTCATCCATTCCGCGTCTTGTGAGAGTAACTACCCGAGGATACAAAGAGGCAAACGCTACAATCCTATCTACTGCTGAACAGGTAATTCAATTTCTGATTCTGCCCCGGGCGAATGCTGTCCGTATAGATATTATCCATAAATCGAATGATCATTTTTCTTAGGTTCTACAGTACACTTTAATAAAACCGTCATCATCGATACTAAAAAATTGCTATTTATTATTATTATCAAAATTGATATCCCACTCGTACTATTTAAGGCAGGCTTTGGATGGAAAAAGGCACACGATTTCAGGTCAACATGCGTGATGCACGTAGACCAAGCTCAAGTTATCACTAGTAAAGCTATATGCGACCTAAGGAGAATTGCAACTAAAATCATAATCATCATCACGAAGTACTATGAACTAAAAGCAAAGAAAAATAATACGAGCAATCACTTCGAAGTACGGTCGTCTGTTAAGCAAAGCCCGAATTCTATTCACCGAAGGAACCATTAAATATTCTTCCGGTTAATGTCTCCAAAATAAAATGTAATGGGACTTTAGTTTCGGGAAATCTTAAAATGGAATATCAAAAGGCGCATAATATCATTAAGTTTTCGCATACGACTCTTCCAAGTGGCCTGCGCCGAAAAGATTTGTTCCCTTCCCGAAAACATTGGAAAGTAATATCATATATTTTAATCTTTACTCGATATTTCATCAGAGCTAAAAACGCCATGATATCCCGTAAAATTTATTGGGAATTATTTTTCTTCTCAATGTAGGGTTTATGATGGTTTTCAAAACTAAATTATTTTATTGGGTTGGTATATTATTCCTAAAAGAAATTTAAAAAAATCGATGATTTTTTACCAACGATGCTTACTCTAAAATTTTACGCTAATTTCGCTTTTCTAATATCTATAATAAATAAAGGAGGCATTCACACTCAAGATTACATAACAGCCCTGGTAGTAAGATTAAAACCAAGCGATCATAAAAACTACTTTCCATTCAATTTCTTTAATTTTTTTTTAAAACCAATCCATCCAACAATACTGTGCACGCAGCCGAACAATTTAAGCCGGTAACTCGGTGAAGGGAAAACAAAATAAAATTTTACCTGACCGGAAAACCAATAAAATTCTTCTTGCCAACGGAAATCAATCGAAAATGGTGTCGAATAAACGTTCCGGGGATCAGGAGGATTTTTGGAGCAAAAAGGAAGGTCCGGCAGTACATGAAGAAGGAGAGTGCCAGAAACGAAGTTGGGGTGCATTGCCGACGGACTGGATGGTGTGAATCACATTTACGAAGATTTCAGGGGGAAGTAGTTTCTCAATGGGAAACAGTATCAGAGCACCAACGGTGGAGTCCAAATAAAAAAGATTGGGGTTAAATAAAACGTAGTCCGGAGGGTACTATAGCATAATAATGGTCGTCAGGGCACGCGACCAAGCTAATGGAAAGCCAACTTGAAAATATCTTATGAATAGCCACGTATTTGAGCATTGTATATTCCAATTTGGGGTAGGTTGAGTCGTTCAGTCACATTAACACATCACCGTTGTTTAAGGTGACTGTCTAAGGAGGTTTACGCGAACTATACATTCCCAGACGGTTTATGGGCATTAGTAAGCGTTTATCGATTGAATAGCCAACGACGTAGGAATATTAACTTTTACGCTCATTATAATTCAATAAACTCACTACATGCCTAACGGGAGAAGAGAAGAATAGGCGCACATTAACGGAAGCAAGGGAATAACTAGATAAAACCTGGAAATTCAATTTGAAAAATGTTTTGAGTTAGGCGGGCATTTGACCACCGGAAATCCCACTTTTTGGTGGGAGTGTTTATTTGCTGCAGGATGAAAACAAGTGAAATACAAGAGCCAGATGACAACGAAGAGACTCAAGTGTTGTGATTGAATAAATTTACTTTGGCAAAGATTATTCGCCAATGAACAGAAACACAAAAAGGAGTAATCTCTGCACGAGAAAGAGACTCTTAAAGCCATTACAGAAAGGAAAAGCTGTTGCAAGTGTATATTAAGAGTCACCCACTGGATGACCTTTGATCTCCTTTGAGGTTGAAAGACATCGAAAAAAAGAGAAACCTAAAGCTATTTCATACAATTACATTATACTTAACAAAAATCTGTATGTACCGTATTAAATCAAAATGATACTCATAGAAATATATTATAACCAAATACAAAAACTGAATTACTTTGTGATAACCAACATTTTATAATTATTATGATACAAAAAGCAAATCAGCTCTGTAAATTTTAGAACTACTAATAATTGAAACTGCCGAGATTAAATCAAACAAAAAGCTGCACGACAACTAATAAATACACGTCACTTAACTATTTACAGAGTGCACGTCGCAAAAGCAATAAATACCAAACTCATTCATGCAATTATCAGTATTTATAACATTAGAAGCAAACTGCACCGTGCGCAGCCCGCACTTTTAATATATAATAATATTATTAAAAGTAACTATTATATTAAGTAACTTCATAAGTGATATATAAATATAATGTCTGTTCTTAAAGATATCCAAACCCTTCCATCATTTCTGCTGAGTAATTTTCTTTTGCTGGTTTAGGATGAATAAAGCTAAGAAAGGTCATTAACCTGTCTATCATATAAGAGCGCAAATAATATAATTTTACAATTATTCTCAGGTTACAATTTTTTACATTTTGTGAAAAGATAAAAAAACTCAAAACAAGATTCGTCCAACAGAAATAATGCATATATATAAGAGAGAAAGTTTTTGCTACAGCCATATAAGTATATCATAAAACTTATTTTATGTTCCTCATTATACTTTTACGCGACGAACTTTATCAAAATTAAATCCTATACTTACTTTCAGCACACATTTGCAGGTATTTAATTTCAACCCGTTTTAAATCACCTTCCCCTATAGGTATGAAGGAAGATGAACTTTTAAACCCAGGAGGTTAAATTGCTAACGGGGGAGGGCATAATCAAAAGTTTCAGGATTGAAACCGCAGCTTCATCCCAATGGAATGCATTCAGGGGCTGGACTGGCTGACCTCTCTCACCAAAGCCCGTCAAATACTACGGCGTGGGGAAGAATTTCTAATCGGAGGGGCCCTTCCCATTCCCTAATGTTCCGTATTCGCCCCATTTCCCGCCCGACGACGCCTCGGCACGCCCTGAGCACCCGACCCTCCCCTCTATGGCTCTCTTGAGGGCAAATTGTGGACGGGCCCGTAGGGGGGGGGACCATGGTAGGCGGCGAAACGAGAGAATAAGGGTAGGGCAGGGAGGAATGGCAGTGATGACAATAGGAGACGGAAAGAGGGTGGAAGAAGGGCGGGAGGGGAGGACGGCAAGGCTTAATTGGAGGTGTAAAACGGAGGAGAAAATGGTTGAGAGGAAAATAGAGCTGAAGGGAGAGGGAGATAGACGGAAACCTGGCCAATAGAGGGCAGGCGGCTAGAATTGGCGCGAAATTGGCCAATGGGAAGCCGTTGTAGAGAATGGGGCTGAAAGTAAGGTCGAATGGGGGGAGGGAACGAGAATTTGTGGGAAATATGTGACAGCAGACAATCGACAGTGGAGAGGGGGGAATTAGATATGAAGCGGTGTCGGAGAGAGAAGGGGGGAACTTTTCTTATTAAATGGCCCCGCCACGAAACGTGACGAGCGCTTTCCGTGGATTACCTAGGAGGCCTTTAAACGTCGGAGTCGGTCGAAAGTGAATTTCCACTCTCCCTGCCGAAAGATGTCTCTGTGTTGCTGAAAATTTCAGGAGGCATTCTCTTTCCCTTGTCTTCGCAGCGGCCCTCCCATTTTCACTCAGCCACCCCCGACCACCTTATTCCTAACTCCCCCCCCCCGCAAGTCGCTCATCTCTCGAAAACCGCCGTTACCCTTTCCCACCTCCCTCTCCCTCTTCAACCCGTTCCCCTCAAGTTGAAGCGTATTAGGCGAGCTCTTTATTATTACGTACTAATCTTCGTCTTTGCGTCGGCAGCTCCGAGAGGGCTCTTCCAACCCCCCCTCCCCCCACAAACCCCACAACCTCCCAACCTCCCCAAACCTCCTTTAATGGAAAGAAGTTTTAGGCTCGGTCGTGATTATTTTATGCGCATCTCCTCCAAGCACTTTGCGAACTACTGAGGGAATGGTAGGTGGGTTTATGAATTGGAGCTCTTTGGCGTTGATTGCAGAGAATTCCACTCATTTGAGAGGCTCGCTCACTGAAAACTTCAGGTTGACCGAGCCACTCGTCTCGATTCGGGCAGTTTCGCGTTTTGCATCCGCGATTATGGCAATTATATTTGCAGTGCTGTTCATATGGGCAGCTCATGTTGATAGTTGAGATATACCATTATGCATCGTATCCATAGAATTGAATAACGGAGAAACCTGAAAACGGAGATCCGTCAAGACATTATTATTAATAAATTATCTCCATCATTAATTTTCCTGCGCTAAAAGGATTTTTAGTTCAAGTAATATTAACCCAAAATGAGATGAATAATACTAAGAAAACAATATACGTACGTATTAATTAGTAGATACTCGAGTATTTAACACTGTTATTCACAGTCATGTAAAAAAATATTATGCACTTTGAATTATATTCAAGATTTATTTTTTGACTTCAGAGTGTTGCGAAAATTTATCAAACTGAGTAAAGCATTTCTTGTTAGTAATATATTATCTCGATAAAAGTTTATTCATCCAGTCTTATCCAGTTAATAAAGAGAAGCCATCGTTGATAGCCATCCAAAAACAATAAGTAATTTGGTGGGCATAAAGCTTTAATCTATCTGTAGCAAATCGGTAGAGACACTTATTACAGGAAAACATAAAGAGCTTAGTAATTTGAAAAAATCGGGAAAGCATGGGATTCAACAGTATAAATTCAGAAGATTTTTTAAAATGCAAAGAATCTCGGAGAGTACCAACAAAACAATCCGGTAAAACTACCGAGGAAATTATGGAGGACTCAATGAGTATTAATGCGAATTCAATTTGAAGGGGAACAGAAACGAAAGGATACCGCTAGAATAATTACCATCAGAAATAATACTGACTTCTCCTTTTACCAGAATACAACAGCCTTAAAAACATCCTCTTCAACCATGGAGAATAACACACAGTGGAAAGAACATTACGACATCCTTTCGAAACGTATCACATACAGCCTTGGAACACAAATAGCCGGAATGGAGAGCATTCTGAAAGGCATGCTGATAATGCATCCATGGTTCCATAATTCCCAAGACCAGTTTACAGAGAATCAACAGCGCTTTTCTCTGTCTATGAATTTTAAACAACCTGATATTACGACATCTAAATAAGCTTCCATCGGAATAATTTTTATTTTTGAATTAATATACCTCCAATTAATGGGTGCATATTTCAATGTTGACTCGACTCGTCTCGACATTAACAATCGCTATTTCAATTTAGACCAAAACGTGCGTTCCAATTTGAGCGCTTCTTAACCTAATTACGTGGATAATTAATTGATTCAAAAATATAATTTGGGTATAAGGGCATGGGTATAATAACTTCACAATATTAACCCCTCCTGCAATACACCACTTCCTTTCATAAATCTGAATAGACACGCATGAATTTATTTTCTCCTTCACTTTACCTTACATGGCTAACATTTCAACAATGATAACCTTCAACATCCAACAAGAACTTAATATCTTTTCCAACAATGTTTTCAACCCCTTTCAATTTTCCAACTTTTCTCCATTCCAGCACCCAGGCAAAAATGTGAACCACAGAATATCCTTCGTAATAATAAATATAGAATATAAAAATAGCCTCTAGGCAAAACTAATTTCAACGACAGAGAGTACTTTAAGGAAGTGTTTGTTCAATTTGAAGGTGATATCATTTTTCATATGCTATTACATATGCTGTCGCTTTATTTATGATTTTAAAAAATAGTCGTGTTTTTTGGGAAAATAAGAAAACAGTTTTTTATTACGCCTTGAATTAAATTTTTAAAAAACCAATCACTTAGAAACATGCGGATACGGTACTTGAGGTGACATGTCCTAACTTTACATAGACTCAGTTGGGTAGTACACTTCTGGTTCCAACTCAGAGTAGGGAAGAAAAAAGTCGATTGGTGATCGGAGATCAGGAATACGGAGGGATATAAATCAGGGATTCGCGAAGTGAAACGTGTTCGCACGGATGTTCCTCCGACAAGGATAAACACGGGGTGGCGCGGTCGTCCCTCCCCCTCACGGAAGGGTTCACGCACGCCGCCGAAGTCATGCATCACGCGAGTAGACGTCCTCCACGGCGAGCCACATCTTTCAGAGCGATGCACTCCCGAGAGCTCCCCATTGGCGTCACTGCTATCGGTTGCATTTTGATTGATCGCCAAACCACACCCACTTTCCAACCGAGACTCGGGAGGCTATTCGTTTGGATTAGGAGGGGAGGGGCAGGGCAAGGATGGGCTGCGGAGGGGCACGTCGGATGAGGAGGGGTAGAGGGAGGAGGATATACAGGTGGGGATGTTCGTAACTGGCAATCGGCAAAGGCGGGAGGGGTAAGGGGGGTGGGAAGCGGAGAAAGCGTTTCCAGGAGAGGGGCAGGGGGAGGAGAAAGATGCCGAGTTAGGGATGGATGGAAAAAAAATAGAATCATGGGCGTGAAAAACCTAGTTTATCAGACTACGGACGTTTGATGGGAACTCGGATTTTGGAAACTCAATCAGGACTAGGTATAATCCAAATCCCAAAAGGATCCCTGAACGAAACCAGGGTCTCTCAAAAATAAAGCCTCGCTACTACAAATCTATATAATACAGTGTCACGAAATCACTCTATGGACAAACAGGGTGAAAATAGCGTAAAATATTCCTGAAAAAGGCTATCGAGGGCGTCGTAAGGAAAATTTTCACCTGGACCGAAAGTGGTTCATGAAGCCATTGAGCTGGAGGAGGCAAAATTTCACAGCGCATTGACATTATTACAATTCTCATATGTGCGAGCCAAATGGCGAGCAAAATAGAATAAGTACGGTATTGAGGTGCCTTTTTCAGCAACACATCCGGGAAGCCTCTCACGATGGTAGCATACATGGCGTACAGGGAAGACTACCTTCAAGGATACACGATATACTACCACGAAACCAAGATTACCAACCTAACCCATTCATGTCACGAGATCCTCCAGTGCCGACAACCTGACATAGTCGGAGTCTTTAATCCCAAACCAGGCGAGAATTTTTCAGCGCAATAAGTTCACTGCCGATGTAGTATTACGTTCACATTTTGACGAACCAATGTCAGCGAAATAACGTTGGTTAACAAAACTTTGATTTGGTAACACATATGTACACAAACAAAAATTCCCCCTATCAGGACTGTCATATTTTACCCCCACTTTGGATTACCAAATAAGAGTCATTACGCAAAATAATACTCATTAGGCATAAGTTTGTAGCGCCGTATGACACGAGAGAAATCGATAGCCCTGCAGGGGAATTTTCTAGCACAATGTCCAACGTCCTTTAACTGATCCTTACATTTCGGCACTCGCCTTCCACTCCATCCACGGCACATCTCCAACAAATTGAAACGCACAAATAGAGGACTTCAAATTTTTTATTACTTCCCTCCTAGTAGATATCGTAATTTAAGTCACACATTTGAACAACAAGATAAAATCAACGATGTCCATTTATTATAATGTTTCTCGCGAATCAGAAATACAAGCGAGTTTCAAATGTACGAAAAACAGTTCTAAGGTTAATAGAAACTTAATGAACCTAACCGCGAAACCGATTTAAACATCCCATGTGTCCTTGAGAGGTCAACCTCCACGGAGATGACGGCATTACTTTTCCGTAACTTCCCTTTGCCGAGCTTCTCTTTAATTCGACTTAACTTTCTTTCCTTTAAATCGTCTAACATTTGGATCCCTGTTATGCCCCCTACCATCCCTCTCCCAACTTTTAGCCGTTAATAAGTCTCCCGGCCTGCCAACCCTTCCGAACAACTGAACCAGCCAGATAGCCATTCTCCCCTCAATTAACTCGACCATCCCTTCTCCCGCGTTCCTTTCAAATACCTTTCACTTTGATTTAGACCCTGCTACTTTTTTCGTCCCCACTCAGACAGTATTATTTTTCATTTACCACTCGAATCCCATTTCAAAACTTATCCGAAGATTCGAATCGATACATTCATTCCTCTCTGGAGCCCCGCCCAAAATGAAGAAGGGGTAGAAGGCTAAGCATTGAACATTAGTACACCTGAATCAATACTGCATCTGCTGAAGGCCCCTTCAAAAGTAAGTGGAAGGAAGGAGTCCGGTACAATACACAGAGAGTAAAAAGGAAGATAAACCTTGTTTTTTCATACCTCCCGCGATAAATAACTTTTATCGGGAGCACTCGTAACGGAAGCCTCTCGACCAGATGGTTTAGAAAAACTTTTTGGGCGTATACTTCACGGAAATAAACCCTGAAAAACTCCTTACGGGCGCGAGAGAGTGTGACATTGGACACCAATCATCAAACATCGGCAGTTACAAATTTAATAGTACTTCTATGCGGTTATGAAGTACAAAGGGTGTAGCGGGATGAACAATTACACGTACATTGACAAATAGTTAGAGTAACGCTTGGCTCAATTTCAACCTACTGCACTAAAATGTGTACTGCATATCCCAGCGATAATTTTATATTGCTCCAGTATTCGGTGAAGGGAAAACAAATTCTTCTTATCCTTCAGCAGTTTTAATCCTCCCGTGGTTTCATATATATTTGAGACAGAACTAAATTAGAATAATAAACATGAATAGCAGTCTTACTTTAAAGATAGATCATGATATCATAGTTGTAGATATTAGGCATATATTCCATGCGTTACGAGTGAATACTTTATCACATATGCACTCGCAAAATGTTCAGCTTTCTCGTCATTTATTTCCTTTATTTTTACAAATCTGCAACAAAAAATCTACTACTATTTTCGTAGAGCCCCCGGTATCTCTCCTTGGACTAGATACGATGAATTAATTTTTCAACTACTATTCCATTCTAGAATTATTTTAATTAGAGTCCTAAAGAACTCCTCCCTCATGCCAGGGCCCAGGTTTCCCTTAGATTTTTGAACAGACCTGGTATATATCTAATGAAGTAGATTCAAACTGAGCTCTGGAGTAGCTTCACTTAAAGTTTTAAACTGAAAAAATTCCCACGTTGACAGATACGTAAATGTCTTTTTATAATAGACCGAATTCTCCTTAATAAATATGAATGCATCTATATTACTCCACATGAACCTTGTCATTGTGTATCATAAAAATGCTTGCCATTTTGCTATTTATTTAGCAAAATGCGACATTTGTCTTGCCTGATATGAAAGTTAAATTTTTCCCTTATCCTCTAAACCGTGAACATCGTATTACTATTTTTTAAAGAATTTTTTTACTTATTTATTATTTTGCATAATTATAATTCATTATTATGTTATTCTTCATTGTTTTACTCATTACTATTACAACTTGTAAATTATCTAACATCTTTTTAACAAACACAGAAAATGGATTGAAAGCATTCAGAAGATAATCATAAGTAATTAACTGTGACGGTGGACAGAAAATCCCGTATTCTACCTGGAAATGGAAAATAATAGCCATTCCATTGAATTATTTTCATAAAATACGAAAAAGGATGGAGTTGAAAAAAGTATAAAAGAGATAAAAAGAGGCAACGGGCAAATACACTCAACTAGCGCATTATTTTTCAATTAAATTACGACTCCATTACTAATACATGCTCCTAAAATTCGCATCTGGAGTAAGTACAATATTATAATTTATGCACAGATACATTTCGTTTTCAGAGGCTTTTCCTCTTTCATCAAACAACCCTGCTTAATTTTTATTCACTACTTTTTAAAAGGCAATCCCAATCCGACGGCAGTTCAAGTAAAGGGGCACGGAGCTGAGTCATAAGTTGGACAGCAAAGGTAAATAAGAACGAAGAGATGCAAGAAGAGGGTGGAGTAAAGGAGGGGAAGGAATTTTTGGACCAGGGGTGAGGAGGCAGCAGAGGTAACGCTTCAAAGGGAATGAGAATGAAGGGAGACGGAGAAGACATGAACCTTTTTTATACTCATTGCATATTTAACATTACTTATGCAGAGTTACTCATAAAAAAATAGCTAAAAACATTTTCCCCACTGTTTTTCCTTCCTTTCTCCACTGCTTCCTCGACCGGGAGTCAAAGTTGGTCCAAAATTTTGCATCTGTCTGTATAGACAATAGGTTTCTTCGGCTACATTGGCGGAAGGGTAACTATTTATTCTGTTAGTATGAAGGACGCAGATTTTGATCCCGAAGAAGGGCATCTACAGAGTAAGGCATATATGTATGTCTTTTCAATTGTTCAATAGAATATATCACGTACCATAAAATTTGGATTGACATGAGAGAAATAAAAATACTGCTTTGTAATTATTTTAAAAGTAGTTACTAAGTGCATTAATCCGGTAGGGCGTACAGATATATTTGTACCAGTCTAACCAAGGCTGGCAACTGTAAAAGCGAAATAGATAAAAAAATAAAGAAACGAAATATTTTCAGGTAGGCGCGCATTTTTAGAATGGCATCAAAGATGAGGAGAAATATAGCAGTTTTAGTGAACAAATAGGCCCTTAAGTGCGAGAACGAAAGAATATTTAGTTCAGGTCAGCAGATCATTCTCAATATTTCCAAATATTATGTAATACATAAAGAATTGATGTGTGCTAATACAATATAATAATAATGAAATATTTTTACATCATATTTCTACGACCAACAATTCATTAAGTTCAATAATTATTCCCGATCCTTCACGTCCCAATCTCCTCGCTTAACGTCCCTATGTCCTGGAAGCCTTTGAAATATTTTACATTGAAATATTTTACATTGAAATATTTTATTGAAACATTTTAAGTCCTTGGAGCAGTTTTTTTGGAAAATTTTGTTTAAACGTTATTTGAAAAAATACTCTTCGTAAAGAAAATTTGGCCTCAACTATGCCAATTACTTTCTTTCCTCTCGCACTCCAGAATGTAAACATCTGCCTATCATTCGATTAAAATGTGCACATTTAAGTCAATGGAAACCCTTTTATGTTTGGAAATGTACCATAAAGAACCATTCTTTCGTTATTAGCACTCTCTCTTCCATTCCTAACCCATGGTTGAATAGAAAATACAGTTTCCTCAACTTATCAATTTGTTTCCACGTCGAAATTACTTAACATTCCAAGTTGTTTCTGGAAATTCCAGTACTCTACAACCCCCGAGAATAATAGGTAATACTTCACATGAGACCCCATGATTTACATAATGACTACATTTAAAAATGAGTACTTTACCCTGGAAAATTCACTCAAAAAACCTTTAAATATCGATATGACCTTGACATTTATCTTGCAAATGTATTATCTCCCCATGCAATATTAATAAGCACATAGTGCATACCTCAAGAATATGATGATCATTCACAAGCTATAAGCTATCTGAAGGCGAAGAAGTGTTCCTTGTACTAAATGGTAATACACGTAGAATATGGCATCCTATCGCTTAAGGAGCGTTTTGTTGGAAAAATTCCTACATTTGTTTAGCCTCGCTTTACAAGACTAAACCTCAAAAGTCCACACTACAATACACTATTCTTCAATTCTGCCTACATTCTATCTCCCTCTATTCTGTGTAACATCATTTTCCTTCCCTTAACCCGCTTGCCTAACGTTCTCTACTCAACTAAGCTACTTGTAAATGAGGAAAAAAGTGTCAGAATGATCAAAAATTAGTCGAGTGCTTCTCTTTTTATCATTAAAATTTTACTTACTGAAAATTGGAAACGATGAGTTAAAAATTAATTGTTATTTTTAATATTTGAATAGTGCTCCATTTGGATACGCGATACTGCAGTTACTTCATAGAGATAAAGGAGAAATTCATCATACCAAACGAAGTACTGACTTTGTAACCGGATCAAATCCTAAAAAAAGGTAAGACAAAATTTAAGACAGTAATAAATTTTATGATTTTGCACTGTAATAAAAATCATTTGGCATGTACTCCAGGAAACTGCCGATTTTTTCTAGTGCCAACCTGTGCGATACAGCCCAAGTTTTATAAAAAGCCCTCTTTTTTCCCAGAGAAATAATAGAACGAAAGAAAAACGGCGAAGAGCAGGAAAATGACGGAATTATACCGGAATGGCGTGAAGTATAAATTCGTTGACGCCACGTCGACCCACTAGACAACCCCTTCCCTTCCATCCATCCCTCTACTTCTCCCTCCTCCTTCTGCACATTCCCTTGGACCAACCCTTTGATACCTCGACGGCGTACGGGAAAGCATTTGCATTGCGTCATCCATATGCATGACGGCGGCGGGGGTTTTAGGGACTACACTAGCTGGTTACTGACAGACACCAAGAGTCTTCACCGTCCGGCTCGACGACTTTGGGAGACGACTTAACAGCGCGAGAGAGAGCGAAGGGTATAGGGTGGTGTGTGAGAACAGGACTGACGGCCGCGGGGCCGTAAAAAGCGATTACTCCACAACGTGAGTAGGAGGGGAGGGGTGCGTGACAGAGCAGTAGGGAGAGTGGGGGGAGAGGCCTAAAACTTTTTTTTTTACGGGAAGCTAAAACAAAAAAAAATAAATAGCATAATAATCTGTCCTCACTCATACGTATATCCGTCCCACCGGGATGCATAAAATTAATTTTTTTTTTTTTTTAAGAGCAGGACAGCTTGAGGGAAATGAGGGATTCGCTTAGTCTGCTAGCACAGGATCTGTTTTTGAATTTCCGTTTCCGCGAGTAAGCCGAACTGGTCGTAATTCAGAAAAGAAAAAAATAAACACCCTAACCACCCCTTTTTCGTTTCTGCCCCGCTGAAACGCTTCGGGGGTTAGAAGGGGGAGCATCGCAGGAAAACGAAGGGAAACGAGGCTTGTGACTCCTATCGCGTTTCAAAGCCGCTGTGTTAAGAGATCAAAACCTTACGGGAACTTGTGACACAAAAAAATTAACTTTCTCTCCGAAGAGCTACCGCGAATGGAGAAAACATTAGTGCGCTCTTAAGGGAAAGAAATTGTCTTTACTTTCCTCTCGCGTGGAGCCCGCTCACTACCACTCTTGCATTTATACCCTCATATTTGCATTTATGAAAAAATTGTTTGAACATCGGTTACAAGATATGGTGAGCATATGATGCGATGTGGTTCCCCAATAGTAATATCGAATTATGATCCATTACAAAAAAATCTGCATGTCATTTATAAGGGATTAGTCTGAATGAAAGCAGGATATTAAAGCAAAACTATATTCATGTTAAGTTTCAATAACCAAGCGTGTACTTTCTATAAAAGCAGATAATATTATGACAAAAGCAAAAATAAACAATCTACAAATGATTTACAAATAAATAAATGCTAACCGGATTATAGAACATAAAAAGCGCAATCCAAAAATAACCTAGGAACCAGATGAAAAAATGCTAAACCGTCGAATTCGACATTAAAACTTCAAAAAATCTTTTTATTAGAATTATGACTTTCACTCGCAGAATTAATTTAACGCTCAGGCTTCATTATGGCAAGTAATGGGATTTTCCCAGAAACAGTAGAATAATTCGCAAAAAATTTTTCCTCATCTTTAGGTAGACCTCCTTTGTTTCTTTTTACTCTGTTCTTGACAACTAAGTTTAAAGTTCGAGCCAATTAAATTGAAGAACCTCACGGCCCACGACACAGAAAAATAACGCTACATTAGAGTGGCCAGGTTTTTGTGAGTACGTACATTAATTGGGAGAATATCCGCTTAAGTTAATCAAAAAAAAAGATATTTTTTTCACGACGAGATGAAAATGGGATTTGGATTACTACTTGAATATTAATACGTCGTATTTCAGGAAGGTAAAATAATAAAGATTTTTATTGTTTCAAATACATATTCCCAACCTAATCAGTCTTCCATATATTTATTTCCTTCTGGAATGGGCAATGAAGTTTCCCCAATCATATTTTAGAACGAAAATAAAACCTGAATAAAATCATCTTAAAACTCTTGAGGTAAGCGCTTTATTACCGAATAAGCAAAGTAGGGAAAGTTATATCCGGAACTGGCAAGGAACAAAGGGGCGATGGACAAGGTCCACAAACTCCTGGATCATATATTCCTCTCCATTTGAAAAGCGTTCATCAATATAGATTCGAACTTCGCTGCACTAATGAAATTAAGGACAAGCCTTACACTCAAATTGCCAAAGAACTTTAAAACCGAATGCTAGTTTGACTCCCCAAGAAAACAAATCTTCGGGACAATTTCTCGGTACGGCTTTCTTTGTTTTATTTAAGCTACGAAGACAAAACAGTGTAGGAAAAGTTACATATCTAACTTCAATTTTTATATATAAAATAAAAAATTACTGTAAACAAGGCGGTGGTGCTTCAAAAGTAAAATGAAATTGCGTCCGAGTACGTGAAATCAAAACAATCCTCATTCAATTAATGTTCCTTTCCTTTGATATAAAATATACCATGAGGTCATTTTAACACAATTTATAACAAAAAATAATGCAATGAATTTCCGTCTTTTTAATTTCTTCAATTACCCGATCTGGTGCGAGATCCTAGATAACAGGAATGGCGGATTTGGGGGATAACAAGAAATGTACATCAATAATTACACCTGTTTTCATCCGGAATCTGCAAATTTAAAATTACACTAAAATATAATAGAATCGGACAAAATACATGTATACAGAAACATCCCCGCGCTTAACACAATTTTGAAGAAGTGTAAACAGCAATAAATACAAAAAAATATAGAGGAACTATTAAGTTTCCTAAATCACTGGAGTTAATATTCAATACCGAAAAACTGCGGTAGATAGCGCAACAGCCACTTTTGACGAGTCATCCGCTAAATGTGCATTACAATGCATCAATTTCAGTATAAAAGTATAGCAGTATAAAAACCATTCTTGCTTAAAATCCAGTCTTGATCGGGAGTTGAACATTGGAACATTTTTCGGAAGGAAAATAGATACTTTTACTGAAACTATGAAGCTTTAGCATTTCAGGAAGTCATCGTAACTATCAAAAAATAAAAGAAGGAAAAGCAACGTGATAATGAATTGAAATTCATCCAATTTAATACGTAAACCAGCATTGAAATAATGCAGATTGCGATCAGATGATGCATAGGTAGGATGTGTTCACAACAGCCAAGGCGAGCTGCGCAATATCTACGCATTTCCTCTTTCCTCTAAGCAACTGCAGGACAAGCCCGTAAGAACAAAGCCGTCCGGATTCGGTACGATAGTGAAACTGACCCGCGAGAAAAGCATCGAAACCACCAGAATTTTCTAACATCGAGAGAGCGAGACGCCTCTGCTTGGTCGCCGTAGTCGTAATCACATTCGGCGTGTTCATTAATTTGCCGCCTTCAGTACATTTTTCTTTGTTGAGTCGAGAGGCTTCCGTTTCACAAGAAGAAGAGAGTTTCGTAGAGGGGAAGAGCGAGACATAGAGGGGGAGAAAGTAGCGGAGGTCTTGAGTCTTGACGTCTCAAGATCTTGAGAGCCCGCTTAGTTTGCCGAGCAAGGGAACGCAAGGGTGGCGGGGAACTTGGCTTACGGCTCATTAAATACCATTAATCCTGCGAAAGAGAAATAAATCCACCAGCAGAATGTAAGACGGGGGAAGTGGGGGGGGGGGAGGGGGGTGGCGGGAAGAAGCGTGAGAACTTGAAAAAGAAAGAGCAACATAAGCTAAGGAAACCGCAGGGCTATTTAAAACGGATCCATTTATCAACCCTTCCTCGGATATGGTCGGGAAATGACACGAAAAAAAGTTTCTAAAAAAAATGGCAAGTTTTAGCGCCGCAGTGCGCTTCGCCCCGGAAATTTTGATGGCATTTCCCCATATCCCAAGCCACTTTTACGCACTGAGTGAATACTTTTACGGAAGAATTTTCGGGTGAAGCATTTCGAAGGAGATTAAAATACATGCTCGCTCTCTCGTGCATTAAAAGAAACGCCATAAGCTCGGGATTGCTCTTCAACCTACGGCATGATTTGGCCGGGCATTCCCTTTGATTCCATCCCACCAAAGCGTTTCGTGAAAGCGCAAAGAGAAAATAATATTTTATGGATACTACTAGTTAGCAAAATTTAGGCATTCCAATTCAATGATCAAATACACGAAAGGAATAATGTGTGCATATAGTATTTAGTAACATTTTCCATGAAAAAATCATAACTTTTTTGCAATTCATATATTTTTATGGATATTGCTGAGTACAATTCAAGCGTATTGCATGACCAAATACAAAAATAGAACGGGTTGAGAATTTTCATTATTTACCATTGAAAAACTGACAGTAATCAACCTAATAGGTTTTTTGATATGCCGTAAATTGAGTTTACCTCTTATTAAGGCTTAAGGTGGGTGAATTTAAACACTGCGATGGTAACAGAAGTGAGGGTGTTCCTATATATCTGTGCCACCTGCATTTTCTCAGGAAGATTTGATAACCAGAAATCACGGATGGGTATGTCCAGAAGCGCGTGTCGGATTTCGACCCAATTCACAATTCAAAGCCCTAACCACTGACCACCACACCCCGGCTGGTTATTTCCGTTAGGTTTAAGTGATACTGAGGTTTATCCTCCGCTTAATTTTACACAAAACTTAAATATTGATAGGGTAACATTGACCGATGTATCTTTTAATACTGACAACATCAGTTTGATTTAACTCTTGGTGAACACTATTAGGTCACTGAGAAGGAAGGAAATTAAAAAATGTCCGTATTGTTCATAAAATATAACCACGATTACTATACAAAGGGGATAAATTAATAAAATAAAAAGGAAACCACTATAGCTGTATTAAGTTATTATATACGTAGTAAAACTATTATGGCCATTGGAGTTTCCATTTTATTTTATTAATTTACGAGGCCGTAGAGCTCAAGCCCTTAGATTTTAAAGGGGACAAATAAAATAATATAATAATCTATTAACTGGTAAAGGCCTTCTCAATGATAAAAGGGAGAAATTTCTGGACAATGATTACACACGATTTACAAGCTTGTCCATTTCACAGGATATTTTAATTACTTACGTTATAAGCAGTTTAAATTAATTCTTAATATTTTTAACAACCTATTATCTACAAAATCCCACCGAAAAAACAATTTTACCAGCCACGCATATCGTCCTTATTAAAATTGCAAAAAATAAACCCGAGCTTACATTAGAAATAACTTCAAATTAATTTACTTACTTCTTCTTCAAATTAATATACTACATCCAAAATTGCAAAAATATAGTTAGCAATAAAAAAGATGACAGGAAATGTATTACCGTTTTCGAAAAAGAATTTAACAAAGGCAAGCATGTTAACTTCTTTTTTTGGTTTAAACTATGTTCTCTTTCCTAATGTATTTTTTCGCAAGTTTAATACATTTAGCGTTCGTTCGACTGAAAACTTTCTCATGAGCAGAAAATCACTCATGAGCAGAAAATCACACAGTTAAGATTAAATATAATTTCTTTCCTCGCGTCAGTCTAAAAAAATATTTTCCACAATCCGGTTTTATACTTTTTCACTTTTTTTTACATTACTTACATTTTAATTTTCTCATCTCTGCGATTCTGTTTCCACTAACCAAACGCAAGAATCCATAACATAATATGTTAATGATTTTATATTTATTCTTCAGTAAGACAAGAGTAAATATCTAATGATATTTCATACTGGTGATACATGCAGTTGCATACTCTTAAGTGACAAATGTTGTCAATTAGAGTTACATTTGTAGTTTTAGGCTTCAGTGGTATTTACTTGCACCCCTGAATTCGGACCTCTTGGCGAAAATAACTCACAGTTTTTTGCCTCAAACTTAAGTTAATCACAGCAGTCGCTTCTTTAATTCAATAAAATAAGAAGGAGTGATGAGGGGTACGTGGAAGACCACCCAGAAGAAATTCAAGAAAAATTAAATAGCCAACATTCGATCGAATAGAGTGGATTTCGTCTGGTATTATCCGAATCGATATATTTTCTCTATTAATCTAATTTGAATTTGTGCATGGGATTTCTTATTTTAACTTTGAGAAGCAGAATAAAATAGAACCTTACCCCGACGCTTCGCCATTAGTCTATGTCTAAGGATCTAATTAACATTCTTGTTTCTACAGGGAATATTTATTATTCCAGATTCCTATGCACGAGATAAAGGACTATCAACGGGCACACATGAAATTACGTAGAAAGTAGACCTTCTGATGAGGAATACCACATGTATTCCTCATCACAGGGTCTGTGCACTGAATCATTGAGGTAGAGGTTCGTTCGCAAAGGGAACTTGATCAGATGAAATGAGACAATTTGATTTTCATTTGGACTCGGGAAGGGAAAGATGCCCCTATCATATATCAACAGATGAAAACTCAACGAGTACATCGCAAAATGTACCTGGGCAAGCACTGGAAGTATTTTAAATGTGAACTCACCAACAAGAAGTATGAAATGACATTTCACCTCTCGAAGATTTTTATTTCCAAACAAAAAATGCCTAAACTTTAGTAAATGAAGTATGGCTTGCTGATAAAAACCTCAATGAAGGTGGAATATGTTTTATAAACGCCTGACAACACTGACTTCGGCCGTCATACGACGGAGAGAGGGAAATAAATGAGTGTATTCTAGCCATGCAAATAACACAAGAGGATAATTACTTAAGCACGCTACCCTTTTAAAGATTCCTTGCTGATTGCCTAGAAGATAGCTAACATTTTTCATGGTAAATTTGCACAGAAACACTTACCGAGGCAGCTACACGATAGGCCAAGGTCCTTCTTAATGAGGTATACATCATATTCAACAATTACGTAAGGACTCACCTGAAAAAAGAAAAAAAATAGAGAATGAACATCAACGACATTCGTTGCATTTAAAAGCACAACAAGTTACAAATACTAGCCATGATTTTAATACTACTCATGACATTTGTCTCAGAGGTCGGTGATACTGTAATTCCACTGAATGAAACAAATGTGAATAAAATATTACCTAAAATTAAAGTTAGAAATTCTTTTTAAGTTGCGAAGCACTCAAGGGTAATTCAGAGAATTGGTGACTGAAATCTATCGCACAATAAACGACATTCCTTCCTTCAGCGATCATTTTAAAAGATATCATGACAAGATCACACTATTTTTTAATATTATAACTTAAACAGCCCGACACAACAAATTACTGCGAGGAAACATTGAAAAAAAAGAACTATGTATATCAATTGAGAAATTCAATACACATTCAGTTACTCGCAAAGGGATTGCCAACGAGAGGAACAAAGTCTGTACGCCTTTGCCAGAATAATAAACATAAACAATGAGGTCCAGAACTTTTGCTCCCCTTCGTAACATAGTGTTCTCTATACGTCTAGATCAATCAACAAAAACGGACGATATCAATTTTTCAAACAGAACAAAAAACAAAAACACATTTGGAAATATTCTATGCTAACTGAGACGGGGGCATAAAAGCTATGAATCTTTTTTCGGTGTAATAGCACGCATCACCGTGGGCTCTAAATAAAAGCAGAAAACTCAACAGGGAAAAGGTTAAAGAATCGATCAATCAATGCTTCCTACATTCATACCCCTTTCCCACTTTTTGCTGCGTGCAAGACGTACAGATAACTTCAGAGCGAGAGCACGCACCAATGAACATCGAAATTGAGCGCACAAGAGAAGAAAACTCATGAAGGGCTCAGGGAACGGTGGAAAGTTCTTCGACCTGGGGTTAATTGCTTCCCGACCGGTGTTTCTCAACCGTTCCAGGTGCAGACCATTGGGACCAAGGAATAGTGCTGCTTCAGAAAAAAGAGCTCCGAAATAATGCCCATCTCTAGCGTATTACTTGCACCTACTCGACCATTTTCTAGCTCTGCATTTAAATGGTTAAAAAATAATATGCATACAGAGTGACGAATGAAGTCAAAGAGCTAGTGAAGATTCAAGCCTTTGGAATATTACCGATAAGAAGTTCAAAACTAATTGGATCGTTTTTGAGCGTAATAGTTCACTGAAATTGGAAAATATACCTGGACTGAAAACTGAAAGAACTGAAAGAGGAAGCCCCATGACGATTTATGAGAAAGCATTACCGAAGAGAGACACATGGAGTACATTATTGAAAGTAACTAGATGATAATGAAGGAATATGTTATAGTGAGGTGGTTTACTGATACGAAGCAGTTTATAGTCGAAACCATAAAAGTAGTGCATATCGCCGTGGACTTCTTGAACAGAAGATAAAAACAGCAGCATAAGAAGACAAAAACAAAATATAAAATCAAAGATCTACCATAGTATAATTTTAGTATATTTCACTTGCGACTATAATTACAAAAACCACAGCGTATCAGCTAAATAAGTTAATCAAGAACTCAAATCTCAATGAGCCAGACATAACTTGATAAATTGTCTTATGAGAGGCTAATGATGCAGGGTTATACAAGTAAACGCGCAATTATTCTCTATTAAGATGGGGTATTATTTAAGAAGGAAACACTATTCAGAGCAAGCTGGTAACCGTGAATTTTAAAGTGTGGACACAAAACACAATTGATGTCATTGTGAAAGATTCACAATAATCAGTTGGACAGGCACAAAGATTGATGAAATCTTAGAATTTTGAGAAAGGTGAATGAGCATGGTGAGTAAATAATGGAGAGAGAGGATGCGAAGACCCTCAAAAGTAATGCCACGCTGAGGAGATGCGAGTATATGGTAAGTTAGTCCAGAAGGAGGAAATAGCATGTTAGTTAGAGATGATACGTGTAAGACATTAGACAATTGGAACGCAGCAGTAGAAGTTGTAAAAAGTAAAAAAGCATACCGAGAGCAAATTTATAAGGTTTATTTTCCCATAAATATCTTCATTTCATTACAGGTAGTGGAAAAAAACAACTAACGAAGTCGAGTCGAAATCGAGACAGTTCCGGAACCATAAATGCAATGTACGAAAATTTGTACCCATTCATAGAAAGAAAATAACCCAAAGATATTGCCAAATGCACATTTAGGTCAAGTTTTATAATGTCTCGTTTAACTGAAGGTTAAGTATAACTTCAGGTCGAGGCAAAAATTCAGTTTTACGACTGTTAACACTTAGTTAACTAAGTGTTAACAGTCGTAAAACTGAACGTTTAATTAACTGTTAACAGTTAAAAACTGACTAATAAACAGTTCAACAGCTGACAGACAATGTTAAAACGGTTACAATATTCACATTCACTAATGAGTAACCTTATTTGTTGATGAAATTGGAGATGCCAGAAGTCTCCAGGTAAAGTTAACACCCATATTAACTATTGATTGGGTCTGGAAAACTTTCAGAGAAAACCATTATCGCAAACATGGATACAGGCTGTATAAGTAACATTTACTACCACATAATATCTGAGTGCATGCCTGTTTTTGTCCTTAGCTACTTCAATTTTTGATAATATGTACAATCTCTACTACTTCATAACATTCTGTTAGTACGTATTGCGGATAACATAAGCCTGGTATTGAATCACACCCTACCGCATCCCTTACGGTGGCTTGGAAACTGACGCGCAGATGTACTTCACAGCAACGTCCATTTTCATCAACGGTTGAGGTCTCCTCACGTCTCGAGGCAAGACGCGCTAAGAAGTAATGTTCTAAAACTGCCTCCACTCCAGATTCTGAGATGCTAATTAAACCACACGATCCAGAGGGAGCGAGAGGTAGAGGTAACCGATTATCTCATAACGGCTGAATAATGGAAGAAGGAATCTGAACGGGCACGGGGGTTGATGAGAGCTACGCGACGAAGGTTGGGTCGAGGACTGAAGGGGGATGACGTCTCGTTAAAGGGCAAGGGTGAAACGTGGAAAAGAAAGACTCAATAGGAAGGTGAGGGCCCTGGTGCGATATTACTATGCAGGAAAGGCAGGGTGGGAGAGAATTTCGAACGAAACAGGGGCATAAAAGAGAAAATTTTCACGATTCCCAAACCCATTTAGTTCTTCAATCTCATCCGTCCCTTAACAACGTCATCAACGAATGTCAGAAAGTAACATGAGTCACGCAACAATTCCATTACTTTTTATTATTTAAATCTCTCTCCTTTCCAGGAACCATCACCCTCCCTCAAATGCGATCACGGACGAACATCCCTCGATGCCCCATCAAATTTCCTTCTCTCGCACTGCCCGTTGGCATTCAGTAGTTCCATCCATCCCCTTCAAGAAATGTGAAATAGGTGTATATTTCATCCTTTCCCGTGCCTCAGATTTGAACGGTTTTTGCCCATGTAAATTACCTGTTTGAACTGAATTATGCGGAAATAACATTTAAGGGTGTTCGTAAATATTTTAGTATCTGTATGAAATCTAATTTTTACCTTTTTGGGCTCCATGATGCCAATCTGTACATGGGTATATTTAACGAAAAGCATTAGCATTTACCAGAATTCTCACAGAGATGGAAATAATCGGGTAGAGTAAAATAAAATCAATGATGAGAAATCAAATTGAATCGAAATAAGGAACACGAATTCGATTTTATTAGAACATACGTATTAATATACCCAATTCCTGGCCTTCGCAAGACGCAGGATCAGCATTGAATTATATATTATAGTAACTAAATTAAAATAAATTAACAATTTTAGTGAGTAAATTAATGCGACTTGCGATTTTGAATTTTTTCAACATAATTTCCTCAGTTGGCTACTTTAAGGTTTGAATTATTTAGTTCATTTTCATCCCTCTTCGAGTTACTCCGAGTGCCTTTGAGGGCACTAGAAGGTATTGATGACTTGGCCCTCTTGCAGAGAGCAAGCTACATGAGCATACATAAGGTAATGTCTGAGATGAGACTATAATACACACATTTTCGTAGGTAAAAAGTGTGTTACCTAGTGCACCATCCGAAGGTCTTGGGTAACCTCCTTGGATGTTTCGTCGAACGAAACTATAATTTCACCATAAAAACTTAATTCACAATTCAATGTCAAATATCTCTTTGAATTTATACCTAAGTCATGATACCATAGAGGTTCCAGCTAGTTATACCACTCTTACACCCCACAAACTGTGGTGCTGAGCCTTCAAACAGTTTCTCATCTATTTTTCAATAACAAGTCCTTCTACATTGAATTTTGGGCAAGGACAAGAAACAGTCGGTATTGATTATTTAATGGAGGACGTTATTTACCACAGCAGAAGGAAAAATTACAGCATAAACACTCGTATAAGGGGTTCACTTGGTTTTAGCATTTCACGAAGAAAAACAAATTTTAACCGATATATAAAATTGTAGGTTACTTCATTTAGAACAGTTTACAGTGTATGAGCTGGTCAATAACAAAGGTTATGATCGAGATTAGTTTATTTTAAATTAATTGAAATCTTTTTTATGGCATAGATGTCCACATAAACGCCATGCATGAATGATTTAACTGACCATGGATTGCATTATATTTTTGTGGATCCTGCCGAGAGATGCCTTGTGTCATCTTTAAACTGAGAACAGGATGCAAAAGTGATATCCAAAGCTTTAAAAACAAGAAACAGGTTATCAAATATTCAATTATGAAAATTTAAGTGGTAATACTGTTAAATACGCGATTAAAAATAAAATTTAAGTGGTATTACATAAAGAAGAGAAAACAGATGGGTATTTCAGGAAATCATTTTAAAGGACATTAATTGGTGGCGAAGCTGTAAATTACGTTCTTAATTTCATTAAGTTATAACATGAATCAATGCGCGGTTTGCCTCTCTCAACCTTCGACAAAAATTTTTCCAAAAATATAAGTTTTCATATTTTTCATCGAAAGTCCTCTTCCAATGCCATCCCTTTTAACGAATATGATATTTCCTTCGCTCCAGGCTTATCTACCTAAAGTGAGTTTCCTTATTCTCTTCCCACGTCAAACATTCTTAGCTTCCCTGTCGAGCTTGAGGTAACATGAGTTCCCCACAGTTGATTCACTCCAAAGTTGAAAAGAGGACACAATATATTTCGCTGAAACGAGTTTGAAAACCTTTAACGCTACCTACGCATGGAGGAGATGGCATGGAAAAACGCCGGCACAAGCGCGGAGATTCCAGCGAGGGGATGGAACCGGGACGGTGGAAGGTTAAAAAGGGGAGAGCTTTAAATGGAATCACGACAAAGGTGGAAGGGCAGTGAGTGCGAAGGTGATTGACTGTGAAATGGGATTCTTGCGAAAAAGAAGGGGGGATGGGAAGGGTTAGGATGAGGGATGGGAAGGGGTCGCCTGGAAAGGTTGCCGGAGTTAGTTAAGGGTCTAGGATGAGGGGGTAAAAAGAGGGTTCTCGCACGTCTACTGAAGAATCTCGGAGGAAGGACGGCGAGAGTGGATGGATGAAACAGATAGAAAAAGCAAAGATGAGAGGATGCTAGAGGGACCATGATAGAATAAGGAAAGATGGGGCCAGACAAGCCGGCGCCATGCAGTATATTATCCCCGACGTTTCACCAACGAATGCCTGGGTTTATTACGAAAAGGGTAATCTGACCCCACCCTCATTTTAGTAAGTTTACCGAGAAGCCAATTTAAGTGCTATCGTAACAGAAGAGGTTCATTCGCGAACAGTCCCACGCCTATTTCATCACAATATAGCATGCTAGCAGGCATCAAAACGAAATAATTTGATAGGAGAGTGCTAAAGGTAAGTGCTGCGTGCGATCATGAAATTGTTTTCCCAATTTTTCTCGATTGAACTGTAATGCCGTACAGACTTCCATGAATGTGATAATGGTGTTATAATTGAAAATTTAATTGCACGGATGGTGTTTGCGATGCTGAGCATATCGAGACAACGTAATCCCAAGCATCGAGTCTATCGATTAATCCGGAAGCGAACGCCTCATAGTTTATTTTTCATAAGTTCGGCACAGTCGTCCAAGCACTCAAAATAGTAATTTACGAATAGTTCTCATCTAGAAGTAATTCTGCAGCAGCTCATTGCACTTATCATTGAGCCACATTCCTTAGTCCTTTCTCCACCCATACGTGTTCACACCACACACTACCAATCTCGTTCGGGAATTGAGTATTCCCTTTGTCCTTCACCGCAGGAGAGCAATGATTTCCAAATTATTTGAGAACGTCCCATAAATATTTGTAAAAGGAGTAATGAATCTTTTGGGTGAGAGAGCGCGGGGGATAGTTCCGGATCCTTAGGTACCTTACTGATGACTCCTCTGGCGGTAGGACGTCGGCCACGTGAAACTAAAAAATGTGGACTTTAATGACAAGACATTTCGATTTCATCAAACCATATAGGCATTACGGCCTGCCAGCAACCATGAAAGCGTATTGCAGGGACTGCCATAAAACTAGGCCTTACAGATCAAATTACTAATACAAGGTAATCGTCAGGGATTAGTCAATTAAAATTAAACTGCTCCATTTGTATATTTGTGATGGTTGACCTTCATTTGCTAACGAGAACTACGCCAGGGAAGAACATTTAATATAATCAGTCCGCAATGGAATCTACTTTATTTTATTTCTTCAAGGTTTTATGATGATTCTATGTGGTTTTAAACCACAGTAATTCACTAGGTGCGAACAAAAATGTTAACTGACGGAGCGCTTGAAAAGTCAGTCTTGCAGGCTCTCTTGATGGACTCATACCCAAGTTTCTCAGTAATCTAGCCACCATTTGTTTCGTTAAAATTTCCCAAAAGTACAGTGAACCTTCTTTGAACTTCATTAAAAATCCTTAATCACTACAGCCTATGATGATCACTACAGATATTCTTTGCATATTCAAAATGTGGCCTAACCAAACGAAATGTAGGCTCTCCTTTATTCTTTTATAGAACATCCTATAAACCGTACAATAAAGCTAAGTTTCTTCAACGCCGACTCGGATATTCATTTAATGCGTGGTCCCCATAATCACCCAAATTATGCACTGGCTCCGAGTTACTGGATTCGATTTACATACTTATTTTCACCCACGCATAGAGTTTACCGTACTTTGGAAGATCATAAGATCATAGTGCCCGTGGACAACCTGGTTAGGCCCTACTACGAAGTTGAGCGGCTGACCACAATGGGGCCATGCAGGAATGCGCTCTGAGAAACCACTTTCTAGCTTTCGAAACCACTAGGTTCAAAGTTGAATTGCCCCACTGAAGTCAATTACGATCTTCAGATGATCAATTGTCAGACTACTCAATCAGAGATCTGGTTCATAAAACAGTCACTGTCACTATAAAACACAAGGTCAACTGAACTAAGAACAGTCTTGTGTGATTAGAAACCGTCCTCTTCCATGTTCCTTTATTTCAAATTGGCGGCGAATGCTATGCAAAATGGAGAACTTAAAAACATGCGATTAAAAATATTTTAATTTAGCCGCATTCAATATCTTACCCCATGGATGTCACTGCCGTTATTCTGTTGACTTAATTGATTATATGCGCCCGTCACCAATCTGTGGAACAATATATTATTAAACGCGCATAACAAATGATTTCGCAATGTATTCCCCTGGCGCCATTTCTACGAAAAACAATTAGAGTACCACAAAAAACTCGCGTGGAACGAAAGAACTTTCGCAAAATCGCGGGGCCGATCGCAGCGCGTAAGGCAACATCAATTCATTTCAATTTGAAAATTTGACACATGCCACCTAGAAAGCCATAAATTCTTCCGGCCTGTGTGTTTTTGTTTATTTTTTCCGCAGTTCGAGGCAGAGGCTTTTCATTTCCACACTTGCTTCATCACGGAGCCTGGATTAGGGGAAGGGGAGGAGAGGACGAGATAGACTTAAGGAGAGGGAGAGAGAGATTGTTACCATTCATGACGGATGATGCGGAGGAGACTTGAGAATTTACCGCGAGGGATGCCCAACGTCATACATGCACCCACGACGGCACACCGTACGGTGAGGGCAAAGGGATGGGAAGTTCCCCAGATAGAACGGAAGGTCCATCAAGGAGAATTTGGTGAGAGGGAGAGAAACTGGAGGGATGGAGGAGGGAGGGTTAATGGAGAGATAGACGAAATAATGCGATCGGTGTGGGCTGAAGGGTGTTGAAGGCTCAGGAGAAGGGATCGGGTGGAAGAGTATGGGAGTGGATTCCAAAGGGGCACCGAGAGGGAATCCTAGTAGGCAAGAGATCTGGGCAGGTGCAGAGAGATACAGACGTGTTGGATTTAAAGGGTCTCCCTATCTCTCTGTCTCCACGATGAAGCAGTGTTCCAACGCTTTCATAATGAGATCTCTCAGATCCAAGGATGCGGCTGAAGGATATTTGTGACGGATGAGAGTCAACGGATCTAAACCACGGAATGATTAAGGTGTTCTCTATTGAGTAGGGGAAGGTAATGAATGGTGACTGACAACCAAACATATTTAAAAAAATAAACCATAAGACATATTATCCAAAGCCAGTGTTTCCCAAGCATGCTCCGTTTGGAAGAGTGAAATTACACCATGACATGAGTCAAAACTTAAAAAAATAAACTTCGTAGCATATTGGGGATTTCGAGTCCCTTATGAATCATTCCTCTACTAAATTCTTTAAGTATATTTGCTCAAACTTTGGATTTAATTTCACATAAGATTTTTTTAATAAGTGTTCAATGAGCTTAGATTTCTATTATCACCGTCAGTTCCTCGTTTCCCGGAGGTGTGGCTACCCTGAGATTATTTAATTACAATTGAGTATGTTAATAGTGGAAGGTACGACAAGATCCTGGAAAATAATATCCACCTTGAAAAAGGGTTAATCATTACTAACACTTTTCTTCTTACCATACATACATACTGGGGTATAAGCTCACCTTGATAATGAATACTCAACATTCAAAACAGTTATTTACAGGCGCCGGTTCACATATAAATTATCAAAATAGCATGCTATAAATTGATTTTTTTTAATCATCAACTCGAAAAATGAAGTATCACAATTGAAATTTCTGAGTTGTTTACGTACCAGGTATTAAAAAAAACAGAAGTTATCACGCTAATATTCCTATACACAATAGTATGGCCTAAAGAACACACCTGCAGCCTAATTCCACCCCAATATGTTTCAAAAAATATTATACGGGAATTTTTACAACTCCATATCGAATGATTAAATTATATTAAAAACGAAAAAGTTCTACTAGGCATGGTAGATAGGAGAGAAGGTTGTCCGAGAAATCGGAGAAGGCAAAAAAAACGGACGCCGGGCATTGAGTGACAATTGTATTGGAGTGGAGAATATTAGGTAAACGATGCACGGATATAGTAAACAAATTTAACGGAATGGGTGGAAGAAGGTAAAATAAAGAATTAAAGATATCTCGGTTTTTATGATTAACGGTATTTCTTATGTTTCGTATTCGGCAGGGCTTAGATATCTATATGCGTCTTCAAAACTCTAACTTGGCCAATAGATTATTATTAGAAATAATCAAAAGGTTAAGTGCAACGCTCATCTCTTCTCGCCCTTCAATCTAGTTGGTTAATATTCAGCAAAAGAAATAGGCACTTAATTTTATCCGTCCTTGAAGTTCGTCGTTTTCAAAAGGTGAATAATTTGTTAACACAATCTGGAAATAATTTTTCCTTGGAGTTCCTTCACTTTTCATAACCTTAATAATATAACAATAATGAATCAAATTTTTCACCCATAATTTATGTCCAGGAAAAGCTCAATGCGCTAGAAATAAACTTTTAAGGGTTGTATAGTTAACTCTGTACTAAATTTCGGTAAGAAAATTAATCAAGACATATTCTACTCTAGGAAATACATATCTCTGTGAGAGATTACCCTTAAGAAATGCAGACCACAGTCGGCTTATCTAGGGAGTCTCGGTTAAACTTCCACAAGGATAAGTCTGAGAACCAGCGGGTATAATAATACTTAAAAGGAGGACGAGGCAACTCTAGGCGAAGTCTTATGAAGAAGCCCTGGCGTGTGGCAATTTATCGCGAATTCCCTCGTACCCATAATAAAGTGAGCAAAGACGCACAAGTCTCCGGGAATAGCTAACGGAGCAGAAGGACCCTTAAACTGCGCCTAATTGCCTCTTCGGGGGCAATTTCGAATTGTTTACTGGATGACGGTATTTTAACTTCTGTCGGGTAAGGTGGAAACTCGCCCGATAGCAATTCGGTTTCCATTAACGGAAACTCGCCCCAGCAACGAGATTGGTCGAAACACAATTCACCCAATGAACAAATTCTCGAGTGACAATTTTGACAGAAGCGTATTGTCAAACAGTGAAACATATAAATCCCAAGAAATACAGGACTGGGATAATTTTCAATGCTAGTAATCATACCACCATTGGCGAAAGAAATCGCAGCACTCGCATATACATTCTAATTTACCTTCTTAATGTTTCATAAAAACTTCCAACAGATTTAACAGAGTAAGAACCAGATCGTAGATAAAGATTTTTTTGATGCAATCCACCATGGTAAAACAATCATTAAACAATTCCTCCTATTGCTCGTGCGATAATATGACGTTTCTACCAGGCGGCCCTGCGTAATGTCAGACTAAAAATATTTAGCAGATATATCGGTATATCAAACAGCATTTAAATCACTAATTAAAAGAAAGATTTCCAGGCATTGACGAGGTTCTCGATACATCTATCAAGCGTATTGTTCTTTCATCCCTAAAGGACAGACTAATCGCTCAAAAGATAACGGCAAACGCAATCTTTGGCAATATAAAATGATATCATCGAGAAAGAGATTTCCGAACAATGATATTCGACTCAATAAGTTAAAAACGAATAATTTAGGGTCATAAAGTCCTTAAAATTAATACTTTTCGAGTATACTTAATGTATACAGGAAGTTTTAACACGCTCCATCAAGGGAAGCGAGATGCTTACTTTAGAGAACATATATTTGTTTGAAAAATTGCAAAAATTCCACAGCGTAAATAATTATTCTCCTTGACCGGGGGTGAAAGATTTTTACACTTTGGAATCGTTGAATGTTAATGCGCACTAGCGGATGACTCCGTTAAATTCATTAGCGCGGCATTTCCGTAGATCTTTGAACTATACAATTCCTTTCAAATATTCGCTTTTGCTTACATTTAAAAGCCTGAAGGGATAATGTAAAACGGAAGACGTACGAAGAAGCTACGAGAAAGAATTGATTGCACCACATCAAATCATTAGTAGGGTTAGTAATTATCGGTGATGATGAATACATAGCCGTGGAACACGTAGTTCCTGCTTTCACCTAGCACGAAGAGAAGAGTATGCCAAGAACTGATGGTTAATTAGTCCTCGTTTTGATAAAAGGTTAGAGTAATTCCTGTGAATGCAAGAATTCGTACGTGGGAAATATAATTGTGTGAGGTACGTCCACGTTCTACCTTAAATTGGTACACTTTTGTTGATAAGTAAAATACACACAAATTTAAGCATCTTGAAATAAAAACATTGAAACTTGTAAGCTAACTATGATATTAAAGTCATTTCAAACCATTAGGGAATATCTAACAATATTCCCACACATCCTTAAAAGTCCTCCTCTGCTTCTATTTCCTTCCTACAGGATGAAGTAGTGAGACATACATAACACATATGCACTTGAACGGTCCATGTCCTATTGCAATGATATTTGTTCCAGGGAAATAAGGAGCAGTAAATAAACAGAGGGGAACAAACGACCCCTGAAGACCGGTCTGAATCGTTTCGTACCTGTAGGCGGCGGAATATTGTTTTAATTATGCATGTCTTTAATATATATTAGGTCTTTAATGCATATTCATTATGTATTTAATGTTTATTATTTGAGTATTTATATTTTTACGTATTTAGGACCTCAAGGCCATACACATTGTAAAACAAAACAAACTACTACGTGGCATTAAAACACAAGCATTCAAGGCAAAAGGGTTTTGCCAGACACGCAAACCAGGTCGATAGTCTGAAACAGCTTAAAGTAGAAATTATTACTGATATTTCTTTGAATTGTCGGTCGCGGGTACAGCGTTGGACTACTGACCAGAGGGCCCGGGTTCGAATCCCGGGTAAGCCTCTCACGGCACCCCCAGCTCAACCCGACCTCTGTGATTTTTCAGGTACCAGATCTTTCCTGGGAAACCATAGCTGGCACAGGGAAAGGAACTGGCTCCCCTAACCTGATGTGTGAATTTCACACGCCGTACAGGGCTTGGTACTGGGTGAAATCAACCATCACCTACCAAACTGACCTTCGGGTTGATATTTGGGTTTATGGTTTATTTAATTACTGAAGTATTGAATGCCACACCCCACTTCTTCCCCTTAATCAATAATATTCCGACCTAGTGTGCTTGAATGTATCTTTTTTCACCTCACAAAAGCAGATATGCATTTCTGAAATTTTTTTATTTACCTCTTCTCTTCTTATACCTGAACATATATACCTAACATTTTACCTGCAGTACAGAAATAAACGAGTAAACATAAATACTTACACACACGCACAAAATATACGTATATACGCGTACACACACACGTGTGTGTACGCGTATATATATATTTTTTCCGTTTTCGCACACACCGACGAATTTCTGATCAAATGTAAAAAACTATGAGCACGCCTGTTTATGGGTTTTCGAAGCCTACCGTCAACAATAACTTGGTGCAGTTCACTAGGCATATTTCCACCTCATTTTTTCCTATCCATCTCCTCTTTCAACAGCCCAACAAATTCCTTTTCACTCTCGCTCCTTCTTTTCTTCCGCTTTCTCAGTTTTCTCCTTCCTTCCTCTGAAGAAATTGACCGGGCCATTGAAAATTAAATTCTCGCGTACATCTATTTTATGTTTTCCACGCTTGGGTCACCCAGATAGAATATGTACATATTTTTGCGTGTTTATTTGCATCGGTAGGCGTCAACATGCTTAATTGCGTTTGTGTGCACTCACACAAACATAAATAGGTTTGCGTCAGTATTTTCAGTGTATTCACGCGTTTGTGTCTGTGTGTTTGTGTGTATATATATATATATATATATATATATATATATATATATATATATATATATATATATATATATGTATATATATATGTATATATATATATATATATGTATATATATATGTATATATATATACATACACACATTCAAACATCCCGGCATATGGCGAACAAATATTCATTCACAAGGAAATAGATAAGAACACACACAAAGGACGAACACAGGAGAGGTGGGGAAGAAATGAAAATGTGGGGAAGAAAAGAATCAGGCAAATCACGAGCGTACGTCTCCTGTGTTTGTCCTTTACATTTGTTTCTATCCATTTTCCTTACATCTGTTTCCTTGTGAATATATATATATATATATATGTATATATATATATATATATATGTATATATATATATATATATATATAGTATATATATATATATATATATATATATATATATATATATATATATATGGCTAAGAGGGAATAAGGATATACATATGTATATATATATATATATATATATACATATGTATATCCTTATTCCCTCTTAGCCACCTTTCCCTTCGAGAGCATCTCTTTTTTCACCCCCGAATCTCGCTTACTCTTCCGCGACTGCCTTTGCCTGTCTACCCACTACCCCCTGCGTTGCACCCGACAACCCCCCGTCCTCCCTCCCGGGTTCACTCTCGCTAATGCCCATCATTGTGTCCCCACGTCTTCTCCAGGAATCTCATCCTCGACGCCTCCTGAACCCCTTTCCCTACTCCACCGGGCGCTGGCTGGCCTATTCTCACACACCAATGGACCCGAAAGCTTTTCTTACGCGCCGAGAAGCGACCTCCTAAGCCCGCTGGAGCCATGTCGCACGTGGACGGATCGCAGAAAAATAAAGACGGTATTAGAAAAAATAATTCTAGGATTTTTTTCCACCGGCTAACCAATGAGTGGAGCCGCGGGTGTCGGAGCAAACAGCTAAATCCCCAATTTCTCCGAGTAGAGCTTCGGATGAGCTTTTCCTATTCCCTCGAAACGACCACAAAATAAACGAAGCGCCCACCGACTTCCCCCCCTTTGCGCAAATCCCTCGCTCTCACACACGCCATCGACGCCTTATACTCATCCCGATGCCAAGCTCTTACCCATTTCGTCTAATGGATGACACTCAGGGAGTGATAAATTGTACTGGGCGGTGTAATCTTGAATTTGCTTTTTTTTCATTACTCGCATTCCATAAAATTGCTAACCACACATTCTACATCTATTTCAATACTTGCGATGTTTAATTACTCAAAATATGCCGACTAAATACCATAACCAATTGTCGTTAATTGATTTTGTAGTAAGAACTGGTGCTTTCCCGGCGTATTTGCTTCATGAAGTTTTCTCGGGTCTTCCACCAGGTCAGGGGTTCCATATTGGCCGACGTTTCAATACCCGACTCGTGCATTGAAACGTCGGCCAACATGGAACCCCTGACCCGGTGGAAGACCAGAGAAAACTTTATGAAATTGATTTTGGGTTTGACGACTCCTATAGGACAATATCATGCCTACATATTTGTTTCCCTTAAGATTATTTATTCGATTTTTACCTATCTTATCTTGGGTTCATATTCCTCAATAGTTCTCCCTGTACACTTTTCCATAAACGATTGTCCTCCCGTGGTAATAAACACAAATATCAACCCGAAGTTCGGTTTGATAGGTGATGGCAGAGTTCACCCCACAATAAGTCCAACGGCGCGTGAAATTCACACATCCCCTGATCGGGGCCAGTTATTTTCCTTGTGTCGGTTATGGTTTCCAAGGAAGATCCGGTTTCAGAAAAATCACACCGAAGAGAAGTTGAATCCGAGAATGCCCAGATAGACGTACCCGGGAATCGAACCCGGGGCCTCAGGTAAGTAGTCCAAGTGCTATTAATAATTCATGTTAATATGACTTACACAGTCACGTTTCTTTAATCCTCATTTATTAATTTTTACCACTTAGATGGGTATTACAAATAATTTTACAGGCGGGTTAAATGGCCATTTTCGAAGCAGTAAAATTATCGGGTTGAAGAAATAATAAGAGGTGTTAAATTATTTAAGGATGGAATATTATGAAGAATATTCATAATTGAGAAAAAAGTGAACGTGCCGGATAACATGACGGGTACTATGGATTAAGAGGCTTTGAAGAAAACTCTAATACAGGACCGTATTGCTTGTAACAGATTAAGAGTTGCTTTTCATCTGTACATTAGCCTTCAGGTACCTTCCAAAATCTGTCTGTACGCAGTTGACTTCGCACAATGATCATGGTGAAAGATTTGATTGATGAACGATCACCTTGAATTAGCAGACGAAAGAAATAGGGAATGAATAAGGATAATTTATGATAAAGCCTGAAGAATAAATTCCATTATGAATCATTATTATAAAAGGGAAATTATTCCAACTAATCGTAAAAAAAACTACGCACCAACACGCGGCCCAGTAAGTAAATCTACTCTAGACGAATTTTGTACGCCGAAACTATATCGTTGGACACTGAGATTTAAAATTTGTTCAGGCGAGGAATTTCGCAAGATATGACTGAAATTTGTAAGAGGAAAGTTTCATTTTTTCATGCAAATGAGTAAACATTACCATAAAATTTCCTGGTAACCCTATGACTATACGATGCGCAGCCCCACATAATCTCTACTATCTTCAGCGCGGAATTGACGCAAACGCGATCATGAACGGCCTAACGATGGTAATATTTCTGTTTCCCAGAGGCGAAGGGGAAAGGGAATTTCTTATCCCAAGCTAACGCGACATCCTCCCTCGCCAAAAGCGCCATGAATATACGAATGGTCCGTGCAGCAGAATTTTCCGGTTAACTCCAAAGAAAATCTCACGGGTTTCATTGGTCGAAGATAACATCCGACCACACCCGGATTGATGGTAATCAGCACCAAGGAGAAGACTGAAGCAAGCGAAATTCTGATTTATTTCTGAACGCAGCGCTAATTAGGATTTGGGAGTTTTATTCGCATGACGATGGCGTAGGCAAAGTACATCACAATTAATTTAATAATAATACAAAAATATCCCTACATTTTTAATAAATGCTTTACTTTCATTCAATCCGAGTGGTGACCCTTTCTTGAATGACTGACGGGGTAACTACACTCGATACGGTAACCATAGTTTCAGGGATTAAGAACCAGTCTCATTTTTTGGAAAATTAGATACATTATATTATAAATTATGTAATGTACTTATGTAATTAACAATTTATTGTGGTTGATACTTCCATCAATAGAAACAACTTAAGGAAATATAAGGTCAAATTCATAGCTTATGCTTACCACCCGTTCATCCAGTAGCGTTGTGTGTACTGGTACCTAAGATCAGTATCATTGTCGATAAGAATTTGAGGCAACATAAAGTATGCATATTCTGTATGATATGTAAACTGAGAAGATATTAAAGTATCGCCATACTTTGAACAGTAAAGACAAATCTGGTTACTCTCTATAATAATGAAACTATGAAAAATATTCACGTTCATTCCTTTTAACAATCGTTTTAGTTCGAGGTTTTAGGAAGACGAATAATCATTTCACATTTGAGATTTAGTAGCCATAGTTGAAAACATAGGAACCGTGGCACAACGTTATATTTCAGGAAATGATTATGAATGATTCAATAATGATAAGATGACAATAAAAAATCTACTCTTCATAAATATTTTATTTCGCTGAGAATACGTCCCCTTCACCCATCTCTAGAGAGGCGCGCCTTTCTCGAATCCTACGTCGACGAGATTGAATAAACCCCTTGGAATAGCTAAAGACGACGATGCATCTTCATTCACGTTAATGGATTAAAAAAAAACGTAGTCACTCATCCACGCGCCCTGTCTGGAAGCAATCTTCGAACCTCTCTACGACATTCGTGTAATTTTACTTCTTTCGAGGGAGAGTTAGAAGTCACAGGGGTCTTCAACCCCGTCCTCATTCTCTCCCACTAAACCTAGAATATTTCTTTCGATTCCTTTCTAACCAACTTGAATGCAAAACAAAAAAAATAAACGTAATCAAAAGAGGACAATACCTATACCATTCAAAATTTGAGGAAGAGAGAGAGAGATAGTGAGACTGACGCAGAGAAGGAACTAGTGAGAGGGGAAATAAATTATAAAATATGGGAGAGAGGAGGAAGGCAAATAAATGAGAAAACGGGTGAGGAGAGAGGTTTTGGTGGGGTAAGTAAAAGAGTCGTTCCCCGACAAGAAATGGGAACGCCGAATAGATTTTCAGGCTCGAAAAAAAGAGAGCGGGTTCTGAGTTTTCGACAGGATGAGGGAACGAGGCGGAAAAAGGCCAACGGAGGGCTGCATAGAAGAAAAAAAAAGACTGGAGGAGATGACTGAGAAGGTGATTTGGTGAGGCGGTAGGGGAGGAGGATTGGGAGTGTGTTCAATGCGATAGAAAGGGACGGGGGAAGTAAGGTTTTCGTGGGTTGAAGGCGTAATCTTCCCAAATCGTCCAACAACCAAGGATTAATTTGCGTGCTAAGCAGCAAAATAAAATTGCGACCCTTTCGCACACCAACGCGAAGAATACTGCTATTGAAATGTTCAGACACACAGAGGATAAATAGTGTTTCACATAGATAAGACGTTGCCTAGAAGAAGACCGGCGGCAGTAAGTGGACCGGAGAGCAAAATACAGAGCTAAATGAGTAAATAGTGAGGGATGACATTCAGAAACAGCATCCAAGATTATTTGGTAAGATAATTCGTTGACGTTACCGGTAAATAAAAATTACAATGGACAGCCATGGAGGATTAGGGTGCACTTGTTCCGGGAATGAAAGAGAATGCTTAAAAAAAGTGTTTGACTATTATGGCAGGAAATCGACTATAAATTTGGAATTTTTTTCAAATATCCATGCCCTGTTCTGTACATTTGTAAAATAAAACTGTTCGTAGGTGTATAAGCAGACGGAATTTCGAAGTTCAGCTATTAAAAACAGAAGGGTTTCGTACAGACTAAACTTTTCCCACAATGCGATATAGTTCCTCTAACTCATCAGAACTATCACATGCAACAAATGATCATGAAGCCATGGTAAATTTAATTTTCCATTTGAAGTACATTTTCTGGAAGACTACCAACAGTTTCCAAAATCATACTGCACTTTCTCTCGAACGACCGACATTTCTCGCAGCATCTGTGTTGGGATTGGATTCCTGGATTCCAGATGCTTTTGGTTGTCTTTTTTTTGGTTATTTTAAGCGGAATTTATACAAACTCCCTTATTACTATCGATTACCGACTGAATTTTTTTCACTGTGTCAGCTTAATCTATTTTCCCGATGTAGTGAAGTCATGAGCCCACTATTTATTTCCTCGATGCGGTACAAGCGGTATTTTTACCTACGAAGCTTCACAAAGGAGCGGATCTAAGGGGGGGGGGGCACATAGAATAGATCAATCTTAATAAATATACACCAAATTTTCACGGAAATCCCCCATTTTCGAATTTTCTAAGACTACTTTCTCCATGACCCATGATTTTCTTCAAGTTATCAAAAGTCAAGGATATATAGAGGCAGGATACTTTTTGGTCAGGAAAAAAAATCAGAGACCATTTTAGAAAATATGCTGCTATGCTGGTTGCTCTCGAAATGAATAACATTTTCTTGTGCATAACCTTCGGGCACAATCACCTATTCGAATACGTACGCTTTGCTCCTAGATCACACGAGACATATTATGCATATTTACTCTAATTTCCTTTTTCCAGACTTACGGAAACCCTCCTTTAGAAAGTTTCGAAATTAATAACATGGCATGTTCATATTGACGAAACACCCGAAATTAATTTGAAGTGCTTGCTGCTCCCTCGAGAATTAAGTTATCCAATGCAAGGCGCATTGCGATTCCTCAATTAATGCGATTAGTTATACATGATTTTCACCTTTATGTGTTGAAAAACCTTATTAAATTACATTTATATACATATGAAAATTTCCCCCACTATTTTAGTGGTTTCTATTGAGCCTTAAGACTGGGTTAAAAGATATATACGATATCTTGAGGGTGAAAAAAAAGAGTATCGACAAGTATTCTGCGACACCTTTCCGCAAGTGGTTGCCGTCTCAATTCCAACCTCGAATTGCAAGGCATGATTTATGAATTGGGAAAGGAAATATCGGCATGCAGAGGATTACCAAGCAAGGTGTTACCCATGTGAAAGACACTAATAGCAGCAAGAACAATCCTTAACAATTTCCTCACGTCTTGTGCTGAAAATATTCAGATATCGCTTCGTTATCTATAGGAACATGATTAACTTTAGTCTACAGATAGAGAATGCGCTGACTATTACCACACACTAATTCTCCTCAGGTTTGTGTAATTTTATGCTCAAATATGCGCTCGTGGGTTTCGATTCTTTTTCAACATAAATGGAATGCCGGGCAATGATTTCACCGTTCACGATGGCAAGAGAGGTGAAGGGAAGTAGAAATAGGTTTTCACCCTCGTCAACCCGTAGGAGAGGGCGGGAGAAATGAGAATCGTCAGGAAGGAAGCAGCTCGGAGTACGTAAGATCGAGGAGAATGCTATCTCCTTCTCTCCTCTTAACTTTCCCGCCCTATCCTCATCTCCCCCTCCGCCCCACTGGATCTTTCGACTCTCTCGGAAGAAAAAATAAAGTTCAGCGAGGGAAAGGCGCGTGCGCGGAATACGGGAGCTAAGACGCTCAGCAATGGATGATGAGGGGGAAAGAATGAACGTCTAAAAAAAAACTGAAGGATAAAAACGGAAAAAAACAACGACGAGGTTGGCATCACCTCATACCAATCTCTTCTACTCACCCCCACTTCCGAACCCACCTCCCCTCATTTTCTAGACCCCCCCCCCAACTTCAATCCCCGACACCATTCTCAACATTACTCTTCTCACTTCCCATTTTCTACGATCTATGCCCCTGGATACGTCTCTACGTACTCAGAAAGGGTTGTCTCGGTGTCACCGTGACGCCATATTTCTCTCACGGAATATAGTATGCAGGCATTATATACGAACCATTCTTTAATATTCTACGGTATTTTCTTTTTCTCGATGTCAAGATAAAAGATGAAGCGGCAGCATGTATCCGGATAAGATAATAAATAATGCCAGTTCATTTTATCTCGAGGAAGGCTGATGAATGACCATTTAATGGTTTGGCAATAATTTTTCAATGACGGAAGGTAGTATTGGATTGCAATTTTTACGAAAAATACGGCGTGTGGAATATAAATGAATGAAATATAAATATTTGGACGAAGAAATTACTGTCTTATAACGAAAGCACTAAAGAAATAAAATAAGGGAATGGTATTTTATCGTCGCCCATAGATTTTTGTGGGTAAAGTTGCAGAATGCAGGTATAACTGGGAGAGGGAAATGAAAGAAGTTGTGGAGGATTTTTGAAGGCCTCTATTAAATCCAATAAATGAAATCTGTAATTAATTTTGAAAAATTGAACGTAAAAATTGAATGAAACGAAGATGACATACGACGACAATTACTGCAGAATGTATCAATTACGTTGACTGTTGACTGTCTCATACACTGTCACTGCCATTTGACAGTTACATGAGGCAATTAGCGCACACAGAACAGATCAATCTTAATAAAAATACATAACATTTTCACGGAAATTCCCAATTTCGAATTTTCTTCCGTACAATCTTCGAACTTTCTCGACTATTTTCTCCAAGTCCCATGATTATCTTCAAGTTATCAAAAGCCAAGGATATCTAGAGACAGGATAACTTTTGGTCAAGAAAAAAAAATAAGAGACCATTTTATAAAATATGCTACTATGCTGGCTGCTCTCGAAATGAATAACATTTTCATGTGCATAACCTTCGCGCACAACCCCCCTGCAGAATCCGTAGCCTTTGTTCCTAGTTCACACGGGACATATTACTCGAATACACTCGTACACTTATTTCCTTTTTCCAGACTGCAGCCCCTTTTGAGGCTAATACGCTAAACACAACATTTTCCCCGCAAAAAATACATCATAGAGGCGTAACTTGTAAAGATATATTCACTATACTTATAATAATCTTACTCATTGCCTTGAATACTTCTACTTGAGTAATGATGAAGAGGGCCTTATAAAACAGAGTTAATAGAGAAATTTGAGGAACATCAAAAGAGAAAATAAATTAAATGGCCACATATTGAGATAAAATGGATCGATAAATATATCATTTGAAGGAAGCCTGGAAGGGAAAAGATATAGATGACAACTACTAATGAAATTCAGTACAGAATCTCATCACATCAGGGTTGAAAACAGTTTAACGATTAATTGCACGAAAATTCCTAGTTGATCAATGTTGCCTGTGGATGATGATCTTAAAGACGATATACGAGGGTCATCCGGAAAGTAGTATCCGTTCGTGAAATAAAGACACAAAAGTAAATATTAACAAACATAAAAAATTTTATTTGAAAGAGGATACTTTAAACTACTTCTCAACATAATCTCCAAGCAAATTAAGGCATTTGTCATAACGTGTGACAAGTTTCTGTATTCCTGCTGCATAGTCCTTCGCCGCCAGCTCATTGAGATACGCGAGGGACCCATCTTGCACAAATTTTTGCATAATGCAGATGGTGTTTAACAATTTCATGAACAATTGTTCGAGAAACATTGGGAAAATGCTCACAGATGTCATCAATTGTGACGCGCCGATCGTTCCTCACGAATTCGTCAACTGAGCTCACCAGTTGGTCTGTAATGACAGACGGTCTCTCCGAACGCTCATCGTCGTGTGTGTTCCCCCTCCCCATGTTGAAGTTGCGACACCACCGCCGAACAGACGACTCGTCCATTACATTGTCTCCATACACCTCCTTTAATTGGCGATGAATATCACATGGGCGAACGTTTCTTGCATTGAGGAATTTAATCACTGCCCTCACTTCACAACTGGCGGCGTTCTCAATTTTTTTAAACATTGTAAACAATCACAGAAACAACACAGGCAATGCTAGCGTCACGCAACTTGGCTCAGAGAAGGCAGACAAGCCACTGAAGCTATCTGACCTCGTCCAGCGGCTACTCGCGTCGTCAGCACTTCATGCGGCACGAACGGGTACTACTTTCCGGATGACCCTCGTAGTATATCCAGGTGTTCCAAAATGCCCTTTTGCTATTATCTTTTAATTTGTATTGATTCATATTAATAATAATGAGTTTATGTTGCTTTTATGCACCTCAGTTATTTTCTATAAATAGTTGTACGAAATCGCGAGTAGGACTGAACTAAGGAAACATCTCGAATCCAGACATAAGTTAACAATGAAGATAAATTAGCGTTTCAGCTATTTTAGGAAAAATCCCGATATGTTTCACATTGGTGTAAAATATTGTGCAAAACTTTGGTGCATACGAGTAAGTGTTTTCAAATTTCACCTTGGTGAAGAAATCACTTTTTACCTTTCCAAAAAATTCAATCATGCATATAAAGTTTTATTTTCACCCCGATATTTTTTTATTAAGAATCGTGATAATGAAATTTACGCTATAAATACTTCAAATCATTGCAATTTAGTGCAAGTATTGGGCACAAAAATGGACATTGTTCTGTCTCCAAACTAAGACACGATATTTTAAAGGCATTGGAACCCTTTCTTTTCTGCGTGCAATCTGAAGTTTACCAAAAATATATGATCCATCAGAAAACCATAGGACTGATTCAGATACCTTGCTTGAATTTGATACGGGTGCTCAACAGGAAATTACGATATACCCTTACCGACAGAGATCAATCAATATCGGAGAAATGAGAAACTTACTCAATGCATAACAAAAAGAGATCGCAGTGCCTAGTATTGGAAGAGGTAGACCCGTAAAGTCATGCCCCTTTCAGAGAAAACCCGTTGTCACCTTAAACTACCTTTCATTCCCATAGAGATTCATAATTTTAAACTCAAAAATCTAACGTCTGGACAAATTGTCATATTTTACCAAATACCGAATTATATCGCATACTAATGGATGCAAACATAATGAGTAATGCACGAAGAAACAATATTTTTCAGCAATTAAGACATTTCTTGAAACTGTCGAAATTTTATGGTGGACTGAAATCATTTTGAGAGGGCAATGGGGGAGGGAGTGAGGGTTTATGGAAATGGCCAATTTCCAAATTTGTCTCTCACACTCTCGACTTCTTCGGAAGAAACCTCACCTCTACCATTCCAACCCCCTTCTCCCGCCCCCTACCTCGGTTCCTATCCGCCACATCTCCCAAACAAACTGAGGGCGTCATCTCACTCAATCCCCTTCCTGTCGCCATGGATCTCCAGATAGCACTCCTCCCTTCGTCTAACCTCTCCCATCCTTCCATCATTCACCTCTTCTCGATCCCCAGAGGCATCCTCCTACCGATTTCCGCCGCCAGCCACTTCCTCGCGACCAGCCTCCATGTCGAAGATGACACACCGGAGACCACACCTCCCCCCCGTACCCTTTCTCACCCTCTTTCCTCCCCATCCTCATATATATCGTACGTTCATGTCGAGAGGGAAAATTGAGAGGGGGGAGGAGGAAAGGGTTAGAGCACGGAGCATATATTTCTCGCCCGTTTCCACAGTCCAGGGCACGTCTCCCTGTGCCCGCCGAACATCCACTCTCCCGACTCCCCACGCCATCCTCAATCTCTGCCGAACACGTTTTTTTCCGAACGAGTTAAGACGTCTTACTTTCGTGGGGAGGTTTGGGAAAAGGGGATAGAGATGGGGCGAAAAACGACACGTCGCGGAAGAGGAGGAGATGGTTAAAAAAATAATAACGACGACCTTATGTCTTTTTTTACTCCGCCGCTACCCATAGTAATTTATCCGGCTTATGGTGAACCTCCAATTTCTCTTGAAGAGTTCGTAAGAGAAATAAAATAACTGGGGCGAAAAATCCTTTCCGAGAGACCATCCCACATTTTCTCAGAACATTATTTATTTTTCAATTTTCCATGCCATTCAGACAACAACAAACAGACAACTTATTAAACAGTAGCCTTGATCTTGCTACCACATGGAGAGGACCTAATAAAAATCTGAACGCATTTCATTAAGTCAATTACCATTGAGAAAAGTTAGACAGTATTTTATCAGTCGCAGAGCGTTCTTACGGATAATTATCAATATTACTGTTAAACGTACTCTTCCCAAAATAAAACGAATTTTATAAAAAATTATGGCCAACTAAATAATGACTCAACAATTTAAGAGTGGATTAAACTACGAAAATAAAATTTTCTAATGACGAGATAATGGAAGGGAGGATTAAATTAAGAAAATAAAATTGTGTGCTAACGAGATATCCTAGAATGAGATTAATTTTGCCTCCGGACAGGAAATCGGCTTAACTCAAGAACAGGGTACTCCTGTGCACGCTCCTTGCCCGTCATACGACGACATCCCTAGAAAGATCACGGCTAGCAAATCCTTAACACCGGTATCCTAAACGACTTACCTCATAGGGGCACTGCTTACGGATCTTGTACGGAATAGCTTAAGCAAATTGTAAAGAATTAAAGGGAGCAAAAAAGAGATGCAAAAAAATACTGTTATGCCCTTCCATTTCCATTAGGATAAAAATGGAATTAACTCCACGCAATCACCAATGAGCCAGCCCCTAAGATTTTAGTCTCAGGGGGTATAGGATTATCTGGTGGTATCTAGGTCCCTTCTAGAATTTTATACGGAGAACCCTTAAAATATAATGTACATAACGTGGATCTATAGGACCTATGAACCGATGGCATCATATCACTGACCCGTTTCCCCATATACTAAATTCAATAAAACTAGTTTTAGATTCTGTGTATAATTCATTCTTGATGATTGAAAAACACTTTGGCAATTTTCCATAATTATTTATCGTAATACTTCACCGCTTTCTAGTCAATCATATCATTATCAAAAGTACAACGATGCTTTTGATGATGATATGAAAAAGTCTAGACCTTGAAGAATAACATAAAATAATTGGAAAATTATCGTGTTCTTAAATCAACAAACTAAATCGAATTTGGTCCCCTTCACGTCCCACTTTAACTTCATTGCTCTTGTTCCATCCGATATTTAACGACTAATGCAATCTTCAAGGTCACGAACCTCCCACAAATATCTAAGCAGGTACATAAAATCTGAGCACTCAATACCAAATATTTTTACTCTAGCGACTGACTTCAACTTGGCATTCTCCGAGAAGCATACATGAAACTATACTTACAGGCCGGTCAATGTTTTAAAATCCGTGCACTATCACGAAATATTTCGCAAGATATACATGTAGTTACACATAAGATTTTAACATTAAAATAGTTTGCAGCAGAAGTCATCTATGGAATATTTAACATCAAAAGAATCAATCACTTTGGTGGAAATTGCGCAGAATGCTGTCAGAGCGAAGGAATTAAACAGTACGCTGTAGTCTCGAAAGAAACGTTCTTCCAACAAAGGTACAGTTACTATGAGTATATGATTACATCAACAGACAGGGCGGACTAGCTGTTTTCTGCCATATGAGTGAACGACAACGGGCCTGCGAAGGTGGAATTAATCTTAATGCGCCGATTTTCAAGAATTGACTCAGTACAGTGAATATCGATCGAAAACGCACAATAATAACGAGAAACAGTAAAATAAGAATGACGATTGAAAATCAGAGGAGTTTGATGCGAAGATAAATCGCGAGTGAACATTCACATTGGAAAGAATTTATTTATGAAAGTAAGTAAAAGTAGTACGGATATTAAAAAAATTGATTTGATTAAATATATTGGCTTCTACCAGAATGAAAAATATTTATTTGCTACGGAAGTGGAGAGCAACATATGGAGGAGTGAAAATGCATGTTAAAGGAAACAATTAATGGAATTCAGGAGAGTGGCTCAGAAGAGCAGAGTCCTTGAGAATAAATTTTACATAAAACGAAAGCCAAACAATTAAAAATCTGACTGATTTTACGGTTAAGATATTCCCTTACCTTTATCAAAGACAGATAAAGCATAAAAAAACGAACGAATGAAGCCATACTTTGAGGAAAAGTCACGCTGACAGATGCTCTCACTGCAAGAATGTATGTTGATAGACGGCCGATGAAGGTTAAGAAGGAATTTCAGTTTCATGAGCAAAAGAAATTGAAAATGATAGCCAAAGTCAGAGGATAACAGTCAATACATCATATCCCTAAGATGGTAAAAAACTGCCGGAATTATTTATTGGACTGCCTTTTTCAGCCACGCCTTTTGAAGGAACTCTGATGATATTCAGAAAATTCAGCAAAACTAACGGAAAAATCCTATAATTTTAACTTCAATTTTTTGATTTTTTTTACATATGATCTACTCACATTCAGCTCCATAAAATAAACTTACCCGATGCGGGGGTTCCCTTTTTTTACCATTATAACGAGCAACGTACATTCGGAGAGAGGTAAAGAGAATTTTTAGACATGCAATAATGTACAAATTGAGTAGTTTCAGTTTAGTGGCGGAATTCGAACTTGATAAATAAAAGATAGTAGCAATTTTCCGCTAGATAAGTTGAATGGTACGACCTAGGTCGTACTATTAAACTTATCTAGTGGAAAATTGTCACTATATTTTCTTTATTATGCAATAATGTGTTAACAAAATGAGAAAGTGCAATAGAGACCATTTTATGGCAATAATGCCAAGACTGGAATTGTTATGGAGCTGGTTTTGGATAGCTAATAATTAGACTAAATAACATCGATATTTATCTTATTGATACCTGAAATCCTGATCTTAGCCTCGTCAATTTCGTTATTAACCAATCTCTCACTTCAATCGGGACTATTTTAGCTTATATTCTAATGGAACACCTCTCGTCCATTATTTTTCCTATAGAAATGGACACGATGAGATTTATAGGGCATATTCTTCATCCGCTCAAACTTTATCCCTTTCCCTCTACATGGGAGAAGTTTCTGAGCGTTATATAGGCACTCACCATTCACATTATGTCCACCCTGTGACTCTTCCGCCCAACCTATCGACGTCCATCGAGAAGTAGGCATTTTTTTTATTCCGAGTGGATGGAGTCACCCAACGCATGGCTGACGTCGAGGGTGACTTTTTTCCACGTCGATGCAAAATGATAAATTATTGCACAAGGCATCTACTTATATTCCGACTAGGAATATTTTTATGGGTCAGACGCTCAAGTTGATTTCAAACTTACGACTATGAAATACCTACCTAGCTCCCTTCCGATATTCCTTTCTTCGTATCTTTCGAAGGCGGTATGATACATTGAATCAAAACAGATGCATTGAAAAGTTCCAAAGGGTGGAAGAAGTCACAACGAGAAAGGAAGTTCCCTAATTCGAAAGACGTCTCGTTTCCAATATTTACTTTTCCTACCCGTCCTGCCACCACGGCAGCGAAGAGCAGTATATTTTGGGGATCTAGCTTTATATTTGAAGGAGAAAGGTGAATAGCCAGGAGCAGTTGCCCATTCTTCTATCCATGCTCCGCTTAAAACAGAATGTACTAGACATCTTAAAAGTTAAAGGTTACATTTAATCAATAAAAATAAATAACTGGAAAAAATAAATTATTCATCATTCATGGAGACAGTTCGTCATAACGTATAGAGCATAGCGCTTACGGATCAGAGACACACAACACTGGGAAAGTGGGGAGCAAGAATAGAAGCCGACATGATCCCGGAGGAGAATGCTGAAGATTAAATGAACAGATAAAGTGAGGGAAAAGGAAGCATGCCGAAGAGGAAGGAACCATAAGGAGAATTCAAAGACAAAGAAGAATTAGACGGATTAGGCACACCTTGATGCACAATGGATTAGTTAGAAACAAAAGATACGAAAAAAGTGATGGGAAGACCGCAAGAGGAAGACCAAGAGACAGGTAAGAGGCTATCAGAAGGTCAAGGAATTGAAACTGAATGGAGAAGAATGGAGGGTTGCGGTAAACCACTATTAGGATTGAAATGAAGAAGATGAAGCTAAAATTACATATTTCAAATATCTGACAATAACGTTACAATGCAATAGATTTTCTGAGGGTGAGTTCATGATGCTACGTGCAATTGGTAGTCGATAGTTTAAAAATTGAGTAACGAATTTCCAAAAATAATGCGATACACCGTCTGTCGAATGATTAAATGCATTATTTCCACTTCAAGCTAAAATGTAGGGGACTTCTGCAACACGAGAAAATAATATTAATCATTAGTTTATGATTTAATTAAACAAACAGGCAAAATTTGCAACTTTCAAAATCTATTTTGAAGGGTGAAACCTTTAAACACGCCTTCAAACTGACTTTAAAAGTTCAATCTTGGTTCGGTATGATTTACAAAAAGCCTGGGGTATAATATATTAAAACACAATCTTAGCACTCAAGTGAAACTGTGCTAAACTTTTTACCCTGGGCCAACATGGAAATAATGCCGACGCATGTTACCCTAAACCCTAGCGACTCCCTCTGCCTTTTGTCTCCCATTGCTCTAATCACTCCACCACCCTCAATGGTGTTCGTCAGCCTTGATTTCAAGTAGCCTGTCACTTGAGCTACCAACTACAGCAGGCGTATGGGGAAGAAAAATCGCTTGCGGGGGCAACTTTACGCTCAATTTATCGAGAATACACATCGGATGGTATTACAGAGGCGGCAGGCTAAAGAGGATGGAAAACGAGTTCTCGAGTGGGAGAGGGGACGAAGGAGCGTGCGAAGGCGCATTTTGCGGACGGAAAAGAAACGCTCGGGAAAGCGGCGAGGGGTTTTAAAGGAAAAGTCCCCAATGACGAGCCCGACCAAGCGTCGGAAACAGCACTCTCTCCATCTCTCTCTCGTGGTATCTCTCCTTGAGAAAAGAAAGACCCTTGCGACGGCAAACGAGCGAGGGAGGAGGGGGGTAGGATGGGGGCAGGAGGGGAAGCGAAGAAGGGGGGAGACCGTATCTTTGGGGACTGACATCTTCAGCGGCTCTTCTTCGGCATCCCCCTATCAATCCCCCTGGCACCTCTCCTCATCCTTGGCAAAAGCCCTTTCTTCACTTGGGGCGTCGTCCCTCCCCCAATGCGCCATTTTTATCCTCCCACCCGGGCGTCAATGCTGTTAGCCTTTGGTGCGGGAGAGGAGGCAGGTAGGGTTTAAGGAGGAAGAAGAGCAATGGGGCGCAGTCGTGGAAGGGTTCTCCCATCCCGTTTCTTCCTGTCCCTTTTAACACTTTCGCTCGCGTACGAACCAAGAAGCTTAGAGCAAGGGGATGAGGGAGGAAGCTAAGGAAAATTGCCCTGCATCGGACGGGCGCCAAAAAAACTTTCTTTGTTGATGTGCGCATTGGTTGCCGGCAGAATTGAGTACAGCTCAAGGAAATGTATTCTAATTGGAGAGGATATAAAACAGCACTACTATAGCAAACTTGCATCGCACAAGAGAAATGGAATATAATATCGTCGTAAAAGCAATTATGAATAGAATGTAAACGCACCGAATATTATGGAGTTGAAAAACTTTAATACCAAAAATTTAACCTATAAAACAAGATTCCTGAAAGCTATCCTAAATAGGACGCCAAAAATACCAACATTTTTTCGATAGGTGATTCCTATTCGGATTTTATTTATTGAGGGAAAAGAAAATATTGCCACTTGATTCAGAAATAGCACAGCAAAATAATGTGTGTATGTGTGTGTGTGTGGCGTCCATTTTTCCCTTTCGATTTCCAGAAGTATCTCGGTATTCGTGGAGTAATTACTTAAGGCGGCTACCTAGAATCAAAGTCGTCAAAATGTTAAGTGTCATGGATGTAGAACACATGTCAAGATATGTCTGTCCAGTCAATCCAGCAGTTATTCCACATTTGTCGTTGTTACTGCTTCGAATCGGAGTGCTTTTTACCGCCTGGTATTTTGTTCATGAAGTAACTGCAACCAAGTTCACGAGAGATATTTTTAAAGAACTATTAGTGTCTTTAGTGGCTGCGATATACACTGGTTTTGGAGTTCCTTTTCTTCTTCTTCGGTTCGCATCGTATGTGTGATGGTCTACGGATATTGGTGGAGCGTGTAAACTTGGTCGCCGTTGAAGGCAAAATATGGGCCTAAGGATCAGTTATAAGTAACATTCCGACTCGACCTTGTTTTTCATCAATTCAAAATGTATGAACTTAAATTCTCTTGATAAATGGATAAGTAATTTGAGAAGAATGCATAATGATAAAAAAAATCTTAAGTGGTTACAACATCGGCCCGCCAAGTCGAAAGAATCCCGGTCAAGAAAATATTTTTACCTTTTTGATCTGTTCCATTCCGCCTTCCTCACCTCTCCTATATGTGTTCCTATCCAATTTTCCTTAAATCTATTTCTATGTGAATGAATAGTTGTTCACCATATGGCAGGTTTACGTGTTTGAATGTGTGTGTGTGTGTGTGTGTATATATGTGTATATATATATATATATATATATATATATATATATATATATATATATATATATATATATATATATATATGTATGTATGTATATATATATGTATATATATATGTATATATATATATATATATATAAATATAATGTGTGTATGTGTGTATATATATATAATGAATATATACAGGATATGCATGCATCTAATAGTTAAAACTGACCCTCATATCCTCCGACGCACTTAGAGGCACATGGAAAGATTGAATAAAAACATTTTTCCGCAACTATCATGCTATCGTCAAAATTCTCACTTTTCCCCCTAAAATAGCTTAAGAATTCCAGAGAGGATCAAGAATGTAAACCCCTCCCATACGATTTTAAACCAGAATTCTGTATAAGATTTATTTTGAAAACTGATACCAATAAAGGGATGACCAAATAAACTAATTCTCGCTGAAATTAAAACCTTCTTAATTCCCCATACATCTTTGAAGAAACGGCGCAGATTCTGACATAATTACTCGTGAAAAAAACAACATATTGGCAATGAACTCGTGAATGTAATTTTAAATGCACAGCCTCATTTTACATGCCTCCGAAATTTTCCAAGCTGCGTTGCTAGTTTCTACACTTCAAAAGCCGTGGGATACTTTATTAACTTGGGAGAAATTCAAATCACCGCAGTTGGAATAGGACCTATTCATCATCTCCTACGGTCAAAGCTAAAGTTTCGATTCTGGGTGATACGTTGACAAAACGGGATGGGTCAATGATTAATTAAACAAGGGACACACCTTTGACCTTATTCAAAGGTCTTCGGATCATCAGGACAGTCCTTGCCATGAGTTCACCCTTGGCCAGCCTTTTCCGACAAAAACTACGTCCGCTAAAATACTCGCTGTGTGGAAAAAATCATCTATCCCACCATAGACGAAGTGAAATGGGTTGTTTCTTTGACTTTTAAGCTCCCAAAAGCGGCCTTTTTCACTGGAAATTCCCACCCCACCATCCTCTTCGGATTAAACCATTCAACCCGATCTTCGTCCCCGGATGAAGACGGTCTGCGGCCTGCATGCATCAGAAAACTCGATCCGAAACAAAAGGAGGGGAGGGAGAATGGGGAATTCTATTTGGGGAGGTGAAGGGTGAGAGAGATAGGTTCCTTCGCATCAAAGAGTAATTGGCGTCCGGATATTCTGAGAATAGAAGCGGTGAGAATCCCCGATAGAAAACTTTGTAGGGCTAGAGAAGGAACTCGTGATTCTCGTTTTGAACGTGGAATCCTTTTAACGGGTAAAAATCCGCATCGCAGCTGAAATTCTTCAGGGCGAATTTTTGAAGGAAACACAACAACATTGCCCACCCATCCGTTAAGCACAAAGGAATTTTTAATCACCATCGACATCCCTATGCATGAACGTTCCTCCCATCGTTAGGGAAACAGAAAAAGAACTGATAATGCTCTTGTAAATAAAAAAACTCAAGAAATGAGTTTCCCTGACTCATATTTCAGGTATTAGGCATTACTTCAGGCGATTATTTCAAAATCAATTAATTTGTTTAACTTAAAAAGCAAATTTTAGTTCAATATACCTTTTTCGCAAGACGTTTGGCATACCAAGCGAATATTGCTTGAAATACATTGGCTCCACTTCTTTTTTTTCTCACAAAAGCGGCGTGGATTAGCATTGATGAAAGAAAACTAAATGATGATGATATACGAGTGCGCTTTCACTATACCCTTGAGACAAAGATATCCTCTCCTTAATTAACGTAGGCTCTGGGGTGGTTTCGGTGCAGACACGCAGAGAAATCTGACAAGTTATTAGGCGCCTCTTGGAGAAAAGCACGCCGAGAGGAAACGTAATGCAGCCCTCGCTGCTCAAGTTCCCGACTCTTAAGACCACCGAGAAAACACGTGATAATTTTCGATAAAAACCGAGCGAAAGAAATGACAAAAGTTTCCCCCAACGCCCTCTTCCCCAGCATGAGAATCCGCCAGGTAGGCGGACACAAAGTTTTCAACGCGTGCGAAAATACACGAGTCGCGGGTCGTGGGAGATAATTTCTCGCAAACTTCTTCTTTCTCGCTTGCTTTTATTTTTTTTTATTTTTTCTCCCCGAGTCGACGGAATTCCTTTCCTTTAAAAGTCCTGACTTTCTCCCCCAACACACACCACCCTCGCCTCGACGCACTGCGGGGACATGATTGGGGGAAGAGACGCGGGGACTCCGGGAGCATTTCGGCACGGAAAAGTTGACTGAAGCGAAGGGCGTGTGGGGGCGGAGAGGGAGGTTTTGATTTAGTGCTTAAGAGTGAACAGCTCCGCATTCGCGAAGCTGTAAATTTTTACCCCGACGTGGAAGTCAGGCTTGTTTCTCCGCACGCGCGACGTCTGCGCGCCACACTCAGAAAGCACAAGGCCTCCAACCCCATGTCAAACCCCACTCACCTCCTCCTCCCTCGTCGTTCCCCAAGTAGAGAGGCAGTAAATTTGTCAAGTGGTTTTCACGGCAAGGAGAAACAAACTCGCCCGCCATAGTTCTCGGCCCTTGAAGCGAATGGGTGAACTCGTGGATGTGACGATCATGAACTTGCGAGCCTTCGCCTAGACACCGCACGCGGGGGTGGAAGGGGCGGGGGGGGGGCGGAATCGCGACACCGGAAGTATTTCTAGGGCCATATGTGTACGACGGCAATAGATGTTAGTCAATCGGGGAAGGATGATGAACGCTGATAGAAAAAAAAACATATTCTTCCAGTAGGAAACGAAGTGATGATAACTCACGGCTCATGTTTCCAACTTTACCTAACTCCGCCCTCCTAATTCTGCCACATAGTATTAGGAACGCAAGAAAGTGAGACGGATTCGGGAAGTGATGGAGAAAAATAAAGTGACTTTCTGGAGGAGGAATCACCTCAAATAATAGCCTAAATTCACCTTAAAAGTAGAACTGTATTTCTTTTGCCCCTAATAATATATTGTGGAAGCTCAAACGGAAAAGAATCGTCTAAAGCGTTAGGCTGCGTTTATTTATCGTTACAACGTTTACATTTCAATCTATATTAGAGTGAAGAGGAGTTTGATACTTTAATGACATTTATCTAAAATTTCCAAAATATTGGGCGAGTGGTTATCATTGGTGTGGGTACAAGTACTTGTACACCAGCATCCATTCTCGCAGGCACTTTTCATTTATTAGTAAGGATCGCGGCTCTGAAGGCCGAATGATAAACGAGAAATTTTGTAGAGAATGACATTGTTTATTGAATATAATGTTTGGATTATTTTCGCGAGACTTCTAATTTTACGCAAGTTGACCAAAATATGACCTTAAATTACCTATAATTTATACATTTACCTTTTAAAATGATTCAGTAGCTTTCTCAAACACCATTATACCTCCAAATCACGGCAAAGCGAAAAATGTCGAAATAAAAACTCATTTTAACGCCTATTTCCTCTAAGACAGACCATAACAAATCAAGATTTTTAAAAACCGGAAAAACCATTGCCATGTCACAAAATCTACGAAATGGGGACTGAACTAGCAATTACGTTGAAATGAATCAAGCTTATACACCACCCCAAAATACTTTTTCGGCTATAATATATATTTTTTTAAATTAGATACTTTATATTAAGGGATAGCTCGAAAGTCTAATTCAATACTGTTAACGTCTCTTAGTGTTCTTTCAACTTGAAAGAATTAGACTCACTGCCTCCATTAAATGACGTGTAGCAGCGTACCATTCGTTGTCACCGCTCATATTCGAGACCGATTCGTATTCCTGAGTGAGAATTGTTCATAAGAGAAGATAGAATATAAGAGATATGATAGGCACAACAGAAGAGAAGCCAATAAAGGACAACGTACTGAAAATTTTCCAAGAACGCTATGAGTGTTGAAAATGCATGACAATCAAATGCAATTCACAGGAAAGGAGGTAAGTGTGAAGATATGAGACAAAAACTATATTTCTCTTCGAATGGTATGAAACAGCATATCAGAAGTGCTTGTTAAATATTTATAATGGCCAAAAACATAAAACCCTGGAGTGCGGGCTACTAACGAATTGCAATACGAGACAATATCACAAAAGTATAAATAGGAAATTGAATCAATATGAAAAGGGAGTTTTGATAACAAATATGACCAACATGGACGCCTTTGAAATGTTAATGTATTGTTTGAAAAATTCCGTACTGACCAGATCCTAAAATATAAAATTCAGCATCATCAGTATTTCAATCCTAGGATTGGTTAACCGCAGCCCTCCATTCTAATCTATTTAATGTCAATTCCCTCAATCCCTGATACCTTCTCTGTTTTACTTCTTAATTTGTCCTATGTACATTTCTCTTGGTCTTCCTCGTGGAACCTTCCCTTCTATTACATTCCTAATCAATCCATTGTGCCTCAATGTGTTCACAATCCATCAATTTCTTCTTTACCGTAGAGTTCTCCATATGGTTTTGTTCTCTTCAGCACTTCTATATACTTCCTCATTCCTTACTTTTTCTGTCCATTTAATCTTCAACATTCTCCTCCAGCACCATGTTTTTAAGGCTTCTATTCTTCACTGGTCCACTTTTCCAGTGTTCAAAGTCTCGGAACCATAGAGCGCCATGCTCCACACGAAAGTCTTGACGAATTGCTTCCTTGTTTCCAGACTTAGGTTCATGCAGTAAATACAATACTACAGACTGAAAATTTTTCGGACTGAAGGAAAGTTGGTTAACTGAGGAAAACTATTCATCAAAACGCACAGTAACGGTGGTTCTGAACGAAGTCACAAGCCTTATCCACCCTAACGATGATAAGAAGAATACGAGAATGCAAACATTAACGCTAGACACCTCGATAAACCACACACTCTCTACCCTCTCCAATGAGAACATATTATGCCCGAGACCAAAACAATGCAAGGACCAAGGAGAGGACGAGAAGAGGTGGTAAGGTAGCGAGAGGTTCTCATGACCGCAAGAAAGTTGCACCTTCTCGGGAGAAGAACGTGTTTGCCGCCGGCTCACTGGTCGTCTACCTTCACTCCCGGTCCTAGCTCTATAGGCTTAGGTGGAGAGGCCCGGCTCCCCCTCTGCCGTCCCGCGCTCTGTCAGCTGCCTCTTGGCCAAATGCTTTGGAAACCGGAGCGAGCACCCGAAAATAAACTTTCGTGGGGAGGCAGGAGGGGGTTGGTGAGGTGGGTATGAGGGGGGAAGGAAAAGCAGGCAGAGCAAAGACCGGGAGACTGAGGCTGTTCGCGAAAAGTTCCATTCAAAGGATTACCTTCCACTCTCTCGAAATTACGACGAAACGGTCGGTGACGGCAGGGTGGGAATAGCGCTCATTTTTTTCAATTTTTTTTCTTACTCTCCACGAAATGGACTTCGCCTTTCTCCCTTTCCCAGTCTTGCTCACTCAAATCCCCAAAAATTAGAAAACAAGCAAGCGTACCTGTCTTTTCCCAAATGTAACCAGTACTTGACGCAACCTCGTGGAATGTCTTCGTTTACGGCACCGATAAACACTTGTCGATAAAAAACTGTATATTCTTCTGTTATGCAGCTACTGTTTCATGCATAGAAACTCACTCGAGTAACGATATTACGAATAGAATGATGTTTATAGGAGCCATGGGGGCAAAAAAAAAAAATTTACATTGAAAACTGGGAAGTATTTTTATAGGCTTCCTTCTCGATTGCTCAAGGTCGACGACGCCGAAGTCCGTGCCCAGCCGATTTTATTTATTTACTTTTATTTAATGACTTTATTGGGGCAAGATTGAGATTTATAATCCCTTCTTCCACCTAACGCATACATATTACATTAAAGATAGTTACAAACACCCAAGCTCTTGGTGGAGGAAATTCCGCTTGGGCGGGAATCAAACCCGCGATTTCTGGGTTGGCAGGCGAGGTCGTTACCCAGCCGCCACTAGGCCAATTTTATTTAGTACAACAAGCTCCAGCAGGGTCATATACAATTTCTATTTCCACATTTTTTCTGGTCAAATAATACTCAATTTCAGGTGAATATCAAAGGATAGCATCGTACCATGCAGGAGAAATTCTTATTATCATGCTCTTAGTCGATAGTAAACTAGCACTGAAAAGACTAAAGCACATTATGATTACCAAAGTGTTAGAAAAAGGTTGCAGCATGCAAAATAAATTGAATACGAATCCACTTATATAATTATGATTTAGAATCATTATCTTCACATCTTATTAAGACTTTTACTCCAAATCTTCACGTCCGGGTAGTTCAATGAATTATCATTTTAAGACTTTTCATTAATATTTTCTCCGTGTGTAATTTAGGGAAAATTATTGATTTCGTGAAAAAACCTCAACTTCTGGAGTTGATGGATAACTTAGAGAGTACGGGTAAGGTTAGCAGAGGGAGAATCAGGATGGAAATTCAGAGGCAGGGGAACATGAGAGGGTTTTCCGCTAACGCCGGTGCTTTTTCGCATATACGCTCAGTTACGAGAGGTATGGAGAGAGCTTGAACTAACAATAAAAGCGTGCGGCGAAGTGATTAAGTCAGATTGTTTTAAAGACGAATAAACACAAGTGAGTCATACAGCCAAGAGTGCAGTTACGGTTGCGCGCTTGACAGGAACAACGCGAGTGTTACGGGATGAAGATTAACCGAGAGAGAAAACGAAAGTAATGACATTCTCGAGAAGTAGGAAAGCAAAGAAAAACATTAAAGTAAGGAGTGACTAAAGCAGAGCAGTTCACGCATTTAGTTAGCATTGTTTGGGGATATTGGGAGTAATGATGGGTACATTAGGAGAAGAACGGGGTTGGCTAAATGAGCAGTCACAAGAAGAAAAGGATTCATAAAAAGTACTCAAAATAAAGTTGCAAAGAAAAGATTAGGAAAGCAAATTACTGTGGACAGCGACATAATAAGGTTTAAATTTTAAATGGTGGACTGATAAAGACCGTGCTAAAAGGCAGAAAGTTAGACAGGCAAGTAATGTCAATGAAAGGTTACGAAATGTATAATAATAGGAAGGCGGAGCTACCTTAAGTTGCGTCTCGGCAATCAATGGATTAAGTACTTATTCTTGGAAAATATACCTTTGGATCTTCTTTCCCACTCAGTCATCCCACTAAGAAATACAATACCACGAAAATGCATCGAGAGATCATTTTGAATAATTGCACACACTACCAGGAGGGATGGAGTATCAAGAAGAGCATCAGGCATGTCCTGAACATTCCTATGAATATCGCTAATTAGAAGATGAAATATTTACACCACTCCACTGGATAGAAGGTAAGAGTTTTAACAGCAGGCGTGAGCTTATTGAACTTGATGGTATTCTTACCACCGAGGCTACGAATGTTTGAAGGGATTCCATCCAGCTTTTCTCAGTCTGATTCAGCCTTGAACGAAGGGGGGGAAAGGGGGAGGGGAGAACGCCGCTCACCTCTCGCTCAGCGCGCCCAAGCGAATTGGAATTACAGCCGGCTGGCGCCCGAAAGCGAGCCCGTAGTGAAAGCATCACGGACGTTAAAACCCTCAAAAACTTGGAACACAACCCTCCTCAAGCGCCCTCCGCTCCAGCCGAGCCTTGGGAAAGACGCTGCACTCCGAAAACCAGGCGTAATTCCGGGCCCGCGTTAAACCTTTTCAAGTTGCACTCCTCCACTGGATCCAAATTGAGTTCCGCAAAAGTCCTTTCGGCATGGGAGGGGAAGGGCACGCCGTCTTGTAAGAGAAAACCTCTATATCCACGTGAGGCCTCCGTAATCTCAAATGCAAAGGACTCCTATTATTATTCTGGAGGACTTCCTACAGCGAGTTCCATTTTGAAATTTCGGGGCTTGGTGTACTCATTCCTAGAGACCTTCCGGGTTTCCGGCAGACGGCGTTCGTACTAAGATTCACGCCCCTGCCACTATTAATGCGGAAAGGGCCACTTTTTATTACATGGGCTGATGTGGATAATATATTCTCTGAGAAAAAGGGCACGTCAAACGTGCGAGTGAGTACTTGGTCTTGTTTCCGAAATGCGGGATAACTTGCCCCACTTTCAAAGTGCGTCCAGCGTAACTTGAGTACGTTTCCTTTAAAAATTGCTCTCATAGTCCACATTTCGCAGAAAAACTTACTTATAATATTTATGGCAAGAGAAATGTGTTTAACAAAGCCTTTAGTTACAGAGACGTCATTCAGAGCGTAAATCATGTGAAGTCTTCATTTTGAACATATAGTGCCAAAGCATGTTGCTCCGAGTATTTTCCACACCCTTCGATCATTTCTTAAAGTAATTTGGAAAACTATGATACATACTTCAATAAGAACACCCCGCTTATATCCGATTTCAATTCCAAAAATTAGACATTACTTCGTGTTCGTACTCAGGTACAGCGATCAGAAAATGTTTATCCTCCTAGTTCTTTGTCTCAATTCGCCATGAAATATTATTACTAAACAATCTCTGACCAACTAGCATGGCGACGCGATGATATAGGATAAATAAAAAAGTGGAACAGGGTTTAAGACGGAGTGAAAGTTAACAGAAAATATAAAATATTACCTTGACTTATGTAATTATTTCATATTTCATAACCAACAACGCCGGAATATTCAAGAAGGACCTCCTAAACCTAAATAATGTAAGTAAGCCGAATATCTGGGTCAATTCATCAGTCCACATAACACTAAAATTAGTATGACGCGACCAAAGAATGAAATTAATAGCCAATGTGAGTCAAATTTTGCTGTGATGAGACACATTCAAAAGCAGCAATGGACACAATGATGACAAAATACATGATTCTAATAATTAACATAACATCCGAAGAGATGGTGACGAAAACAATTTAGCCATACGACGAAATACAGTAATCACATGAAGAAGTCAATAAGCGCATTGAAGAACGTAGCGTAACTAACACAGGAAAAGTATTTTATAAATACATTACGTTTACCATTCGGTAACTGATTTTTGCTTATCCATCTCTTTGCATAGGTTTTTTTTATTTCCATATCTATAAGGTAGGATATAACCAGAGAAGATGAAAAACAGAAATATTTATAATATAGCAAAGCAGGTGGAACGGAAACTTCCTTCAATTTCTTTAGATTCTTTCTCTAAAAGATATGAGAAGCCTTTAAATCGGATGCGCAGGTATATAAGGACATTCCTAAGGTTCAGGCCCTTATTTTCAGACTGTATTTACCCCTCAAGTGATACCAAATCCTTAAGCGAGATGGAATTTCCTTTGAATACACATTATTTCTGCACTGCCTTAAGCAACATCACTGTCAGATATTTTTAGGAGAAGAAAATTTCCAACTGTTTGGCGAGAGATACAACGTATTCAATACATTCCCCTTATCCAAATGTCAAAAAAGGCATTTTGCATGGAATACGAAATTTCTTTTAAGGCGAATTTCGTGTGTGTTCGACGTCGCAAAGATTCATGCGCCGAAAAATGAATTATTGGAACTCCTAGGAAAAGAGAGGTCCACCTACGATGCAATAAGTATAGCAGATCGCCCGGGTAAAGCGTTTTTTACTGACACCTAAGGAGTTACGCTAAACAGCCCATTGAAGGGAGCAATGGGCATCAGAGCGCAATAAACTCTATTACTAAGGTGAAACGGAAACGATGAAGCAGAATGTTTTCCAAGATCCGATTACAAAAAATGCGATAAACAACAAATTCCCCCAGAAAAGGAATGCTTACAGTTACCTCAAAATATAGACCATGGAGCCATTAAAAAAAATCAAGTACCATCGTAAAAATTCATTTACCGCCTCTGATGATATCCAAGCATGGCTTATAAAGAGTAGAGGTAACCTTTCTACGCGCAAAATTCCTTATTGTCAGCTAAAGAAAGTTTATTAAAATCGTGTCGCAAAGACGAACGAGCAAGCAAGGCACTTGGTGCAAGAACATTGGGTCTCTCAAAGCTTCACGCGTGCCAAGTAAATTACCAAGAGACCAAAGTAAAAGATGAAGGAGACTTAATCTTTCAATTTTTTCTATTGTTCAGTGTTTTTCAATTTACTCAGCCAAGTATGACAGTGATGACGACAAAACCACGTCACTAGAAAAAAAGCGAACGTCACCAATACAGCTTAGAGAAAAACCCTAGATCGAATCAACACAGAGTTACAATTGGAATAAAATTCCAAAAAAAAGGTTAAAGTTTAAACATGCGGTTCGAAACTGCGAAAAGCGTGAACCACGTGTAATGAGGACCGCAGCAAAACAATACAGGCGTAACTGACAGATTTAGAACAAAATCAAAATCTTCGACCCACGACTAAACGAAACAAGAAAAAAGTAAAAAAAACAACAATCGCGACAAAAACCGCCAAGGTCCGAAGGAACACAAAATTCCTTAAAGAAAGACGCCATGTAGCAAGATGGCGGAAGGGCTTCCTTCCGCTGGAGATGATGGAGAGAGGTAGCGAGGATTTCTCGCGATGATGCCATTGTTTTTCAGGGTCGCATTGTCCTCGATATGCTGAAGGATTGGTGAAAGAAGCGGAAACAATATAATGCCGAGGGAACAAGGAATGCGAAGAATAAGAAAAGCAAAGAAGAGCGTAATATAAAACAAAGTTCTCGGCCCCACGACATGGCGTTGGGGGCGACATTTTGTTTGCACATTTTATTCTTCCCGGAACAGGTGACGTGGAAAGATAACTTAGGCCCAGATTCCTACCTCGAAACTAGTCTCCGACATTGGCCTCACTCACTCACATAACTCCCGCGCTTATTTCGTCGCAAGAGTTATGAAAATGGATGGTTTGAAGGGGTGGACAGAGTGAGGGGCAGGTATGCGGGGATGGAAGGACTCATTTGAACAAAAAAAAATAATAATAAAACTCTCACCGTTTGACGACGCGTGGATCGTGACTTCCAATGGGAGCGTAGTATAATGCTCGTCGAAGGGGAATGATGAGACACCTTTAAAAACGAACGTAGAATAATAAAAGGAGCGAAAAATCAAGAAACCGGAGACAATGGAAGGCACGCAGCAGAGCGAGTGGAGACGGTTTGCTTAGAGGAAAAAAAGAAAAATTCCAACGGAGTGCCACCGTCACAACCTTCCCATTTCGGTTTGGTTGTCTCATCCCCAGAGGTGAAACGACTTCGAACTTCGAGGCGTACACGTCTTAGAGGATAGAAATCATAGAATCAAATAGCGTGAATTTTCTTTACCAAATAAAACGTTTTCTATTAACTTTACGGAAAAGAAAGTACCTAACAAGAACATTTTTTATCCCCCAACAAATGTATTAGAGGAATATTGACTCAATTATATGCAATTTTATGTCTGAATATACTTCCTCTTAAGGAATACAAATTTTGCATACCAACAACCTTTTGCCAGCAGCCATTGCGTACAAATATTCTGAACCAAATCGGAGTAAATGTTATAATTTTTGCACGCACTAATTTTTAAAAGTTGCGAAAATATCGAAAATAGGTTGCAATAAAAGAAATTTGAAAATGGTGTTCTTATTTTGCGAGTACTCTTTGCAATAAGCCAGTGACTTAAAATTCTCTCAAGGTGAATCTTTATGAATAAAACCGATTGGCACAAAATTTCTCACGACAGAAATCGCTTTTAAACTAATTTTAACATCTGCATATACATCTGCACATGTCCTTTACGCCATTTGTACTACGCACGGCGGAGATTGAAAACATGTCGAAATTCGTTACGCAAACTGTTTCTGGGATACTTTTTTCTAATTTTATGATAATGACCCAATAGGCAAATTTAAAAGGAATTAGGTGTTACGTTGACAATTGCTTCAGAGTGAATTTCAAAGAAACTTGGTTTTCGACAAATACAACTTGGCCCACAACTAATTACTACAACCGTGAACCCACCTGTTCTGCAATTAATTTTATCATAGTAATGCGAATTCTTTTTTCCATAAATGAATGCATGCCCCGAACTCAGGGTATTTTGGAGAAACTTTAACTTATTTGATTAACCGTCAGATTGGATTTTCTTTGGCTACTGGAATTCGGTGAGATGAATTCAATATAATTTTTACTTTCTAGTAGCCACTTTTTTGACATTTTTCTGGAGGTATTTTTAAATGGAAGACAATATAGTGGGTGAGTGAACATCGGGGAGAGGAAAAAAGTTACATTAATATAATAAAGATCTTCCAAAAATTAAAAAAAAAATTAATTAAAGGTGAAGAGCTCCAATCATGAAACATTTCAACCTATAAATCAATCTTCGATAAATGTTACAACCACATGCGCGCGGGCAATATAGGCACTACCCACACAAGCCTCAATAGCCGGACGATATTAGCTGAGGTCCCGCAAAGGTCACTTGCTACTTGATACAGGAGCCCCAATGAAACTTTAACTTTGGGGTACATGCCAGGGAATCATTTTTTTCTCATTTAGGAGAACACTATTCTTGGCCCCTGGAAAATCTTTTGCCGACAGAACATCTAGACGTCCCCGGATGCGGTATCCATTTCATCCTCCGCTGCGACAAGGCATTCCGCTCTCAGACCGCTTCCACGATGGGTCCGAGGAAAACCGCGGAAATTGGAATTGACCCCCAGGAGGATAGAGGTGGTCTGAAAACGGGTGGGAGGGAAGGAAAGAAAGGGAAGGGCAAGAGGCGACAGGAGGTCCTCGGTCGTGGACCCGCCCAATCCCTGTCGACCTTGGCCCGTGCCAGCCAATCAGGCCGCTCTGCTGAGGAGAGAGAATCAATCAGCTGCGTCAGATAAAAAGGCCTGGGACGACGGGAAAATAAAGGGAGACAGGGGTCCACCACCGGGAGTGGAATAAGAGTCTGTTGAACATGACACGAGAACGGTAAAATAAATCAGAGACGCATCTCACTGCCTTCGTACCTTCCTATGGTTGGTTCCTAATCCTCAGTGAATTCCTGAGAGATATAATTTCTTTAGAAATATAATTCATCACGCAATAAGAGACGCGTGAACTTCAGCACCGGCAAGCAAGGCTTCAGTTGCATACGGTCGATATGCGAGCTTCATGTGAAAAGAACTTTTAAGCCCCATTTAAAGCACCATAACTAATAATTGATCACTCATGCAAAGGAAAGTGTCACTAATGAAAATGTTTATTTCAATTATGATTGAAGAATAACAAATATGAAATTAAAAAAAAAGAAAATTTACCTGAGTTTAATTTTTATTTTAATGGTTATGTTGACATGTGTACAAATCCTTTTGATTGAGAGGATCTTCACGGGGCGGAGATATTTGCAAAATTACTTATGAAACTAATAACATGATTACAATGCCATAAAAGATTCGCCCTCGGCTAAAACGCCATTTGGAATTTGATGATTCCTTCTCTCGCAAGCGGAAATTCCATCAAATGCTACTTTTTCTTCTCGTGATGCCGTTTTTCCGATTTGGCTTCAAAGATCCAAATAATTTGCATGAAAGTAGAATACTACGCGTTTTTCACAAAACATTTTTGAACTTTTGAGGAAAATGCATTGCATTCTTGTTTCACTCAAAAATGAACTTCCACGTGGTCAAGCCTGATACCATCGAGTGCAGCCAAATAATTTTTTACTTTCACAAAAATGTTTCCTAATCGGTATCACTTGCTCCATTTATTTTGTATAAAGCTAATAATGAAACGTTTATTAATGTCCAGAGAAGTAATACTAGTCTAAACTACTAGAGACTTTCGAGTTTACCCTGTGTGTGGATGATTTTATATCACAACAACACAGGAGACCAACGGAGTCGCTGCCAATGGGTAACGTCTAGGACAATGTAAATTGAAAACAGATTGTACGTTACAGTTACTAATATAAATTACAGTTTCGCATATGTACTTAAGATTAACAAATTAAAAATCACCCGAAACAGACTTCCAAGGTAGAAAAGACTGCTCGGAAAACCAGAGGAGAAATACAGTCGTAAGGCAAGGAAAAAACCTATTGCAATTAGCGGAATACAATAGGTAGAGAATTGACTGATCAAGAATACTAATTTGGACCAATTGAAATGTAACTTACTATAGTATTTATTTTTAAATTAACAGTCAATTGGACAATACTCCTGATCAGTCAATTGGACAATCTATGGACAGAAAATTACAAAAGATGGACAGTATCCCAGCCCATTTTCATATTCTGATAAGGAAGAAACAAAAAAATAAAAAGCTCAATTTTTTATGGTTGAAAAGGGGTGGATTGGGAACACCCTGTTTTACCATTTTCGCAATGGAATGAAAAACAATTTAAAATTATAATAAACCGAGTGAACTTTCAGACCTTACGCGATCGCCATCAAAATTCCGCTAGTTTAAGTTTTTCGCCTCATGGCTATTTGGTTCTTGAACGGCTCTCAATGTCGGAGAGGTTACGAGGTAAACCTTATAAATCACCACAAGTCAAAAAGAAAATACATTTAAGGTGTGGATTGATACAGCTTCGGGTGAACGTGCGACGATGCTAACATTATTACAGCTCACTAAGCACTCTCTCAATAAATATATGGGTCGCTCAATAATTCATAAAAAAAATCCAAGAGATGGCGCTCATAGTATCGGGAAAGGTTTACTTTCAGTATGTCTCATCTCTCACTACACTTGTTAAAGGTTCAGCTATATCCATAACATGGTTTCATTTTCATAGTCGACTGAAGCAAAAGACTTTGGTTTATTTAGAAAAGTGAAAAAAAAAGGTTTCAAACGATGATCAAACACTTCAATTCAAAAGCCTTAACACTGAAAGAGATCAAAGCCGAGTTTGATGAAGTTCACAGCACACCTTCCCTTGTGTATGCGACTCTTTACAGTTAAATGAGTTTAAACGTGACCGCACATCCACAAATAATGAACATCGTTAGGGACGTCCATTGGAAGTGATTTCCTACGAAATGATTGACAAAATCTACCACATAGTTTTAAGTGATCTACAAATGAAAGTTCGTGAAATAGCTGACGTCATAGGCATATCTAAAGGTAGAGTGTTTTCAATTTTGCACAAACAATTGGGTGTGAAAAAAATCTCTGCAAGATGGGTGTCAGGTTTGCTCTCAGTGAGGAATAAACGCAATCGTGTGGTCTATTAGTAAGGCTGGTTTGGCGCTTTTCCGTCGAAATACTGACCAATTTCTGCACCAATACATAACTGTGGTGGATACACTACGTACACTCCATTGACAAAGGAATAGTTGAAACAATTGGTTAATAAAGACGACCCAACTCCGAAGAAGGTGACGGTGACATCGGCCGACAAGGTGATGATCTCGCTTTGTGGCATGTATGCGGAATCATAGCCATTGATTATTTGCAAAAAGGACAACCGATGAATGAAAAGTTCTCTTCCATGACGACAGTGCACGGGTGCACACCTGCAGTTTCGATCGCGAAAAATATGGAATTAAAGTTCGAAATATTAAAACATACCAGATTTGGCTCCCAGGGAATTGAAATGAAAAAATGTCTCAGCAGAAACGATTCACGTCGAACGAGGAGGTCTTTGCCAACACAAATACCTATTTTAAGGACTTACCGAAATCCTACTTTTTGGATGGCTTAAAAAAGTTTGAGAAGCGCGGGTAAAAATGTATCGAGGAAGAGGATTATTTCGTGACATAAAAAACCTACCCATAATAAATCACGACAGAAAGGTATGAGGATGCTCAAAATTTCCAAAAACAATTCTTGAAATTTGGAAATTTATATTCCTTCCATTGCTTCAGGTATTTGCGATCGATGGCCACGTACGTAAAACGCTTGGATAAAGAATGTAAAGAACAATTAAGGTGTTATACGAGGCATATTCGATAGGTAAGGGCCGTTTTCTAAACTAAATATTGGCGGGTCAAAACCAAGTTGTACGCATGCAAGGCCATCCACTGATTTTTTCCGAAGCCACTAATGTTATTCTTTTGACTCAGTGATCCTTTTTCTGTCGGTGAATGCATTTAAAAAAGTCCACTAAAAAAATAACTCCCGTCAATCGCGAAGTGCGTACTGTGACTCGTTTTTCGCATGCAAAAATGTGCATGAATGAAAAGCGAAGTGGCATGCCAAGTATCCACAACGATGAAATAGTTCAACAAGTGGACCAAGAACTTAATTCCGATCGACGAGAAGTGCTTACGCTGATAAATGTTCTCTCGGTGAACGTACCACTATTTACACAATATGAATGGAAATGCTCGGATATCACAAATCTCTGCTAGGTAGCTACCGAATATTCCTAACAACACAAAGAGAAAATAATAGTAAATAGAAAGATAGTAAAGAGAAAATAAGAGTAGACGAGCGTTTTTGGAACGCTAACGATAGACAGGAATCACTTGGCCTTGCTGCACCTAGCGGTTACTTCCTTTCGCACTTGAAACAGTGGCTGGGTGAATAATGGCTTGGAGACGACTTGGAACTCAATACCCACGGTGTCAACTGGTTCAATTCCCAGGTGGCGAACTGAGAGATTAAAAAAGCTTGTGCATTGTTACGAAAAATTCCTAGAAATAAAAGGCCGTTACGTAAAAAAAGGTGAAGTAGGTTCGTAAGAAAGGTAAAACCCTCAATAATTTTTTTCTAACGTACATATTTTTTATGATCAAACGAACTTATCTTAAAACATAATCATATTATTTCATGGTTAAATATTGAAAATTCATCGTTTCAACTGCCTTCCTCTCTTTCATATTTTTTAACGATATTCGTGGCTTTTTCACGACTACTTGGTATCACTCCTAAGGGTACGTAAAATAATATTAGCAATTCATAATTCCATGAGGTAAATTCAAGAGTGCGGTGTCTTGGGAAATACCCGGGACTGAACCACGAAAAATACGGTATGGAGAGAAGCACTTTAAAGCTTAATCTCTGTTTCTTCAGGCAGCAATCAAGGTCTTCTTTTGCCTACAAACTTCAGCACCTCAAAAATCCTGACTCTTTCCATATTCCAGTCATGTTAAACACATTAATGTAAGCTAAAACTTAAAATTGGAGTTTCATTTTTTAGGATATTTGGGTTACCCGTCCATCAATAAAGTGCAGCCTAATTTCCATTGAAGGGAGATTCTTGATTGATAAATGGTTTAAAAATGGACATGAACTCCATAGTTTATTGGATGACTCAAGGAGATGAGTCAAAGCATATCTACCATTTGAACTACATGGCCGTATAAACTCAAGCTTCCATTTAAAAACTGTTTAGTCAAAATAATTTTTGACAACACAGAATTCTACTTTAAAATTCCCCAAAGCTTTAATATTTTGTCAGTTTTTGTAAGGCGTGTACGGTTTCAGTATCATGCAATTAGCTTCCATTCAGTGCAATTTATGGTAGCCTGTTATATGCTATGAAATTAATAACTGGGGATCTCTTAGAAAATTAGATATTGGAAAGTGAAATTTGGTCATTTTCCAAAACCTCTATACTTGTAAGTAATAATTTATCCACATTTATAGCGCATACGTCACCTCTTTTTCCACGAAAAGATAACGATGAAACGCTACTATATGTACTGGAAAATGCGCATGCGTAGTAACTTACAGTCCTGAAGTCTTGAACCTGAGTCGAAAACGACCTTCTCAGATGTCACAGCATGAGACTATAGAACACTTCATATCTAGGCGACGGGGCCGTGTATCTCACTCTTGATGAAAAGTTATTAATTAGTCCTACAGCACTCCATACAGACTGACCCCTTTAAGGTCACGAAAAGATCCCCAGGCTGATTTTTCTCTTCCACCGTAACTGGGGGGTGACAGTTGCAAGGAACCAATTTCGCATGGTGCGCAAGATAAGACGACGAAAGGCCGCTGGACCATTACTTACCCATAGGTACGACGCCCTTCAACATTAAACCACCAGCCTCCAATTTCGTCCCGTTTCCCTCGTGCCTCGCTTTTCCACTTCCTAGTCACGGGCTAAGGGGTCGAAGAATCGCAACCCCTCTACAAGAGCGGCGTGGGCGGATGTGGAGGAGAGGGGAGAGGGAAAATTGATTCGCGACGAACTAAATTTCCAATTACCTTCCTACTTCCATATACTTGCTTCCTTGAACTCGGCGAAGCAGTCCTATTTTTAGCGCGCACGCTCCGCCAACATTGCAAAGGCAAATTGACGCAAAAGGAAAAATGGAAAAATAGGCCGATAATGTAAAATGATAAAGTCTCTAGGAGCTCATTCACGATGATGGCGGATCCAGAAGGAGGCCTGATGAGGATAGAGACGCTGAATGCTATCAAGATTGTTAATTTTTGTGATTCCCCTGGAAGTACGTGATATATAAATATGAATTAGCCTCCGTTATTCCCAATTTTTGTTTACATTGTTATTATCATTTTAATCTGAAAAATGTAAGATATTCATTTAATGTTGAGGAATACCCTTTAACCGGGCATTGAAAGGCACCAAATTTAGAAAGGTATTTTATCTGCAAAATGTAAAAATACTAATGTGAAATATAGATAATTCAACCGATGCGCCAAGAAAAATGGGATATTTATACTTTTCTACATATTTTATATTTTGTTTGGTTTACATGATCAATTTAATTTGGGATTATTATTTTTAAGCATGTAAAATGGAAGTTAATATACAAGAAATTTCATTTCAGAGGCCATGCCCACGGCAAAAAAAATCGATATCGATCTATATCAAAACCCAGGGTAGGAAATAAGTGGTCTCCCCTCCATGATGACTGATGAGTTTCTCAATATCATCGTACAAGCTTTATTAGAATATTTTGAGCATTCAATTTGTAGCAGAACTTCATCATTTTCGGTAGTAAAAAAAGTGTAATTACGAAATTAAAGGAACGAGATACGCCAAAATGTAATTACGAGGAATAAAACGAGGCTTTTGATTAACTTGAAAATTAATTAAGTTTTTAATTAGTAATTTTAACATAACATAATTAGAAATATATTTTTATTATCTTTGAAATTCCGGGAACCAATAAAATGAAGTGATTAAATATTGAAGGATGCATCACAGCTAGCTATGCTATTGTGAGAAAATAATTAAAATGCAATATCACGACCTAAAGGTGTCTGGATACACAATATTTCGTACATATTTATCATTCATTTCGCACATTAGCTAATAGATCGCGCCGGGATGTACATTTAATTTCTTAATACTTACAGTTCATATGTTTCACAGATCAATTATTTTCAAAGTGCCTCAAATAGAGATCGTTTAAACTACGCACAAACTATTATATTACAAAACAACCCATCTACTTCGAGAGCTCTTTACACTGTACTTCATATTACTATTAAGTTCAAAAATTTAATTTTCACCCAAAAATAAATGAGAAATGAAAAGAAAAAGTGAATCCCACCTCATTCCATTTGCCTGGTAACCGAAAGATCACGAAAACGAGCCCTCCTTCAGACAATGTGAAGACTGCAAATATTTGTCATAATTGAAAAAACCCTTCCCAAGGACTACAGCTTTGACGTGGTGGAACAGCTTGTGCGTTCCGATAACCCATAGAGCTGTACTGTCGAGAGTGAAGATAATTGCTCCTAGTAGGGTCACACAGCCCAGAAAGGTCGAAGGTCAGGAGCCAGACGAAAGGTAGTCCGCGCAGCGTCTGTTCCTCAGTGAGGCAGCTGCAAAGGCGTCTGACCCCAGTGAGGCAGCCATAGAGTGATGGTATGACACTAAAAACACCATTGAGGAAGGCAACGGGTAACAACCTCATTTATCATTCCCAAGAATACAATGATGAAAATATAGACAATATGAGTCCTGGCAACTACGAGACCCGGACCAATCGGCCGGGTGTCGGGCCTGGCAGCGGGAGCGGTAAGGCTTCCGCGGTCGTAATCCCACGAAACCCTTGCAAGGGAAAACCGACAGCAGCAGGACAGAAGACGCAGGAGAAGAAGGCCAAAGTAGTTAGAATAGGAACTTGGAATGTTAGGACAATGATGAGGGCAGGGAAATTGGAGAATGTAAAGCGAGAGATGGAAAGGGGAAATATAGATATTTTAGGTCTATGCGAGGTGAGATGGAAAGATAGCGGGGATTACTGGAGCGATAAGTATAGAATAATATACAGCGGCGGGGACGAGAGCCAACGAGGGGTTGCCATAATATTGAATAAAAAGTTAGGAGGAAGCCTTGTAAACATAAAACAAGCAACGGATAGAACATTACTAGGAGAACCGACAGGCTTGGTCATTGTTCGGGTATAATTGCCAATTGCCAAAAAAATGATAAGAAGGAAGAAGTCGATAGAATATACGATCAGTTAGAGAACATAATCGCGTGCGTTCCTGGAGGAAAGCATTTGATAGTATTGGGGGACTGAAATGCGACGGTAGGCGAAGGATAAGATGGTGATGAGGTGGGGGACTACGGTTTAGTAGGCACGAGAAATGACCGCGGTGAGAAAGCAATGAATTCTGCAGGAGTCGGGTTAGTCATCACCAACACTTGGTTTAGACACCAAAAAAGGTGTAGGTTAACATGGAAAATGCCAGGTGACTCAGAAAGGTATCCGTTAGATTATATCATGTTCAGGCAAAGATTCAGGAACAATGTGGTCAATTCTCACGGCTTCCTGAAGAAGTGTAAGGTAGGGTTGCCCATTATATCCAGAGCTGTTCAACGTATATGAGGAGGAAATGATTAAAGAGGCATGAGAAGAACTGGAGGTAGGAATGAAAGTTTGAGGGGAATTCGTAAAATCAATTGGGTTTGCTGATGACCAACCTCCGTTTTGTCAGTCAACCAAGGTGTTGCAAGCATTGCTGAGCGAATTGGAAACTCAGTGCGATAGATCATGGGATGAGAATCAACATAAATAAAAATAGAGTATGCAATTTCTCAGAAAGGGAAAGGTTTACATCTACATCTACATAATACCCCGCAAGCCGCCGTAGGTTTAGGGTTAACATTAAAATAGGAGGGCAGAATTTACAGCAGGTGGAACAGTTTACGTATCTCGGAAGAGCTTTGGACCGAAAGGGTCAAAGTAGTAGGGACGTAAGGAGAAGAATTGCGCTAGGAAAAGAGGCTTTCACAAGGAGGAGGGAATTTTTGATAGGGAGCATAGCTTTGCAGGAAACATGTTTCCTGAAGCAAGATGATAGAAGTAGATAGGAGGCTTTCGAAATGAGGGTAAAGGAGAAGAATGGTGAAGGTTTAATGGAGCAAAAGGAAAATAAATGAGGAAGTGCTAGGTATGTAAGGCGATGAGAGGAGTTTGTTGGGCGAAATCATAAGGAGGCAGGAAAAATAGTTGAAAAGCATATTGATCGGTAGTGGGATGTTGAACACTGCAATAGAGGGGAGAATGTTAGGCAAATGAGGACAGGGCAGGGATAGGATAGGGATGTTGGGCGGGATGAAGGGGGAAGGAACTACACAGAGATGAAGAGGGTCTTGCTGTAGAGTAGGATGCTATATTATGCTTTGTAAGGAGATAGTTATTTGGTAGTTGTGTCCATCCAAAACCTACCTTAACCGGTAAATTATCTTAGAAAAAAGGAGACATTGAAAAACCTCGACCCTATAACTACTTACGCAAGAAAAAGTAAATTAATAGGATACACGTTATTGATAATTTATGTGGTGAACAGGAAGAACGTATTGACTGGCCAGAGCCTTGGTACTTCTTTAGAAGTTCTATTAACATCTTTCATGGCAACTTTTGCCTTTTTGGGGCATAAATATTTGTTTTTTTTTCACAGTGTTTGTATAAAAACCTTTTGCAAGGCGAGCAGTGGGAAATATAATACAATTCACGCTGGATCACAGGGGAAAGAAAACAAATAATTTTATATGAACTATATTAGTCCATTGGAGAAGAGAGGAAGTTTTTGACGGAATTCAAAGTAGACAAAGAAAAATGTCAAAGATATTAAGAGGGTCAAGGAGATGTTTTTAAGGTCATCACAGAAGGAAGTGCAACCGGATTGACGAAACGATTTCTACCAAAGGCAATGTACGGTAGAATCCATATAGTTTTACTCGAGAATCACGGTAGAAGTAACCGAATTCTAGAAATCACAGCTGCACCCTTTGGAGAGAAAAATGAGAGTTCAACAGCGGCTTTTTTTGTGAACGCTTGGGTGGATAAGGGAATTTTCGCCCCCCACCCCCCGGTAAACGATGTAGCCTATGCCTATGGATTTCACCACAAATTCGTTTTCCAAAAATGCAAAATGGGTGGTTTTTTCAAATTTTTCGCGTATCTTGCCATTCTTTATGTCACAGGAATCTCGTACATAACCACGGTTATTGGACGGAGGAATTGAAAAAGGTGGTGGACGAGGAAATGAAACCCATTTTCGACGCACCTTATCCCTAGAAGGGAACCCATGAGCGCAAACAAGAATTACGGCAAGGATCGAAATCTCATTACCAAAGAGGACACCAGGGTGGTAGGCAGGCACTTATCCCTGGGAAAGGTATCTCTTCATCGGTTTCCTCGTTTTTCCTCTGCCAAATTGATTCCGATCTAACAGCTAATAAATTAGTCATATATCGATGTTCCAGGAAACGAAAGATATCCGGGATCATTATTTTTCCCCCGGAAAACGAACGAGGGGCTTCTTTTTTCCTTATTTTAGGGATACTTATGCATCACTGTCCAAATAAATGGAACCATCTCCCATTCTATCTTAATTATTCAGGATTGTACACGTGTGACATTGTATCTACTCCCGCCGTATGCAATTTAATTAGCTTTATTACACCGTAATAATGTAATCCCTACCACTAAGGGATTCTAAGATAATTCATTTCGTTCAAAGGAATGTTCACTAACCAGAAGTATGGTGCCATGAATTACCACAGAAAGTAGACGAAAACTAGGAAATCAAATGATTTACTACAATGAAATTCTGACAGGGCAACTCAAATTTTTTTCAGGAAGAATATATACGTGTAGATACCACATCAAACAATGCTCCACTGAAATTAGATATTTTTCGAATACAAAGATCAGAATACAGGGACTGTCCCAAAAAGTAAGTAAAATGATTTTTACAGGCGGAGCGGACGACTGGAGTGGGACGATTTGTGGCGGGAAAAATGGCGTAAGGTCTTGGGAAAGCATCACGATTCGCGTCACCTGTCTCCGGGCCCTTACAGTCTGCGAATCGCCGCTAGACTGAACCCCTGTTCGAGGGGTGCGTCACAAATTAACGATGCCAATTTGCAGGGAGAAATGATATGCGATAAAATTTTGCGTTGAAATCGGGAAATTGGCTTCGGAGACCATGACTATGGATAAGGATGCTTATGGAGATGGAGAAATGTCCCAAGTGATTGTTTTCTGTTTACACAGTATGTTCTGGGAGGATAACGAGGAGATTGGCGATGAGGAATGCCCTGGACATCCATCAACAACACTGTGTAATGAAAATGTGCAAAGAGTGAGACACATACTCAATTCTGATTAACCCCCAAGTGTCAGGATGTTAGCAGAGGAGGGCAATATTTAGAAAAATACAGTACATTGCATTCTTACCGAAGATTTAGCCATGAGAAAGGTATGCCAAGATGGTGTTGGAAGACTGTTTGTGTGACAATCTTACCTTGGACCTCTGGGAACACAGCGAAAGTGACTCGAATATCTTAGAAAAGGTGGTTACTAGACATGGGCCTTACAGTACGACCCAAGTACAACCCCTTTTAGTACCATTTCGGGCCACTGGATCATCTCAAAGAGGCCGTAACGAGGTGCCTGAACGAGATTCCCGTCGACGCCTTCGAGGAAGTGTACCAGAAGCGTGGCAGAGGCGCTGACATCGATGAGTTAATGCACAAGGATGCTGTTTTGAAGAGTTTTAGTGATTTTTACTTCGATACACAATTATGTTTTCCCCGATTTATTCTACTTGTTTTTTTGCGAAAACCCATTCATATACAAAAAAAGCCTTTACAAAATATTTCCATTTTACAGAAAATTGTAATTTAATGAATGAATGCTTCATATTATGACATCAATATGGAAGAACTGTAGAATAAAACATATATCGCATTTTCACTTCATCTTACCTCATTAAAGGAGTCCTCTACTCTTCCTATTTTCGTTATGAATTAAAGTCGACATATGCCGACTTAGGAACACACACTTGCCTTTAAATAATGTACGATAATATCTGAAATAGTACCGATGTGACTATTATATACACCATCGTATACACAGTTTCTACCGCAGCGGGTAAAAACGTTTGGGAGATTAATTACTTTGCAATACGTCGTCCAGTTTTGTAGCAAACTCTTACTCTTTCGTAAAAATTGAGAACTGAAGGAATTACTTGTCTCACGCATTTCTGTTTTCTGCTGAAAACTCACGTAGACAAAACCGCGACACTAATAAAACAAAACTACTAAAAAAAATTAAACTTAAACAAAAGCGCTATGCATAGAATTCGTCATTATACCATGAGGGATTAATCAGAATTATCCCTGTGCTAAAAATTCAATGAAATTCGTGAATTAATTAAATTTTAAAAACCCTTTTTTCAGAACTTGTTATCAAATACACTCCAAAATAACAAAGACTGTTTCACTTAGATGTGAACGCTTGGGGAAAAATTGTGGGGAAACGAGAAACTAATCATACATTCAAGGAATGAAAATAAAAACTATCAAGTGCGCTAAACTGGGATTCCAGTCATTCAAGCGTTATTAAACCACGATAGTGTCGAACTTTGAAGCGAAATATGATCGAGTTTGTCGATGACGTCTGACTTATTATTTAATTTCGTGGGCCCCTTTCACTTCAATTTGGGCATGAGAAGAATTTAATCTGCAGGAAGGAAGTTACTTCAAGCTTAATAAGGCTTCTTAGGGAAAGGAAACCACAAAATGCCAAATAAAAAGCTCTCAGATTGCTTTCATTCTAACAAGAGTTTCCTTAAAACTTGGCGGAAAGGGAAAAATGAAAAGGCTACCCCACGACCCTTTACCGTGTAATTTCATTGTTCATTTTTTTTCCACCGCTGTAAACACGCTCACCGTGTTGATAAATAACAAAGGGAGTTATTATTATAACTCGTTGATTGGTATGGGCTTCAAATCGTCGAACTATTTGCCAGTTCAATTTTTACAATGAAACACATTAGTTTTTATAATCAGAATGTTGTGCCTTCCAGTAGAGCATATTAACATAACACGTCAAGTGCGAATTTTGGCACGGTCGCTTGCATAGGCCGACAACGAGGGAAAGGACAGAATTGGGACAAGTGAACGTAGAGAGATGCAACACCCACATGGCTAGACTTTATCAACGATTTCCTCAACATCAACTTTCTTCGTCATAAGGAACCGACCGTTAGCATAAAATATGAGACCTTCGATTTCAAACCAAGATTTCTGTGATGAAAAGTATTTACCCAGCAAATAGGTGCACATACCCTTGCCAGATAAAAATTACTGACTCCAATTTCTGAATCCAGGTTTATTTCTTGCAATATACTCCTATTATTGGATAAAAAACAAATACCCCCAAATAGTGTTCCCAAATTTCACACAGAATATTTGACTAAAGAGCATATCTACGATATTTCTCCGAACCAAACATAAAATATACTTCCATTAACTTCTTTTTGGTAATGTAAGTCTTAAACCATAGTTTGATGTGTAACAGGGGCAGGAAAAGTGTTTCTTCGACGAGGCAATGCTTCCGGAATCAAATGATGGGGTCTACCATTGCGTTGGTCAACCTTACGTTGAATCCCACGTTGATACGATACGACATTTACTAAATAAGAGTTTTCGGGGTTCTGAACACGATTCATTACAATAAAACTAAATGGGTACTACCATCTAATTAACTGCTACATACCCACGTTAATCAATATTTAAATAATACGTAAGTTTCCATGTCGTAGAACAATAGGCCTTCCCCCTCACACATACCTCGGTGTGTGTGAGGGGGAAGGCCCATTGCTCTCTATTGAGGATGCAGACATAAAGCCTTATGGTCATACTATCTGCTAGACCGGTCCAACTTCTATATTACATTGAAAGTGTACCTCCGACCGGGTTAACTTTTTGATTTATCTGTTTTTGAAAAATTTATTTAGCATTACCCTTGTCATTGATAGTAATGAATAGCTTGGTTCGTTAACTTTATCGGTCAATGTCATTGATTTTTCATTAAACAATCGGGTTCAAATACGTATAATGTATATAATAAAATTGCGGACACTTATAATATTCGATAGAGTTTCGAAGGTGAAATACGGTATCAAATATCACAATAAATAGGCTTACATCTATTTTTCTGTCCGAATCTTCGAATACGTAATTCATGTAAAATGATAGACATAATATTCGTCCACATACTTTTCTATATGTTTACAAGCATGTTTTTTTTCTTTTTTGGCCGAGGGGATCCAGTTGAACAGGTAGAGAAAGGAGGATCATATTCGCCATGCGGTGCTCTCAAGCAAGTCATTTGCTTGCCGGATCACGCGCCAGCAGCTGTGTAAAATCGACAGAGGCGTCATCATACACGGTGAAAGCAACGTTCTCCTCAAACGAACGTAGCGTCAACTTTACTAACATGAAGCTCATGAACAAGGATTACTGCGAGATTCTGTGATTCAAGAATTATAGGATCCGGACCCCCTCGCTCAGTAAATTTCTCGAGCTTTATAGGGTCACTTCACCGCCAACAACCCGAAATCGACCGAGCAGAAGGGGCAATCCCGGTCACGGGTAAACTCGAGTCATTATTATGACTTAAACCTCGTTTTGTGAAAGCCCACATCAAGACAAATTAAGAAACCCCTCGTCTCATCGGCTGATATGGAAACCTTATTTAAGAGGACAAAAACGTCCGTGAAACTCGACTGCACTTAAATGTGAGTCGTAGAGCGCCGAAAAAGTGTCGAATCCGTCGACTCGGAACGGGAAATTACGCAGTGGTCCATCCCTCACTGAGAGCCCTGCCTGAATAAAAAAATATGAAAATAAGCGCAAATAAAAAAAACAGAAATGAGAATTCTGGTTGTTTCACCCCGAGCTGTTACGGGTGGCGCCGAAGTGTGGACGTAAATAAAAGCGTGGAGGGAGGGGAGCGGAGAGGAGGAGAGGGTGGGGGCTGGGGTAATGCTCTCGGAGAATCTGCGAATTCCCCTACGTGAAGGGAGATGGTTAAGGTGTCGTTGACCCATAAAAAGGCATTGTGTTGCGTCTCCGTCACCCTGAAAACGAGGGAAATAGGGGGCGAGGGGGGGGGAGAAGAGAGGGAAGACGCGCTGACGACTTGCCGCGATGGCTCCACCGGCTCTCTGGGCGTTTCTACTTGGACCGGCCGTGCGACTCGATGGGAGTCGTCCGAGGCCTTTTTTATTCGCCCTCTCTCGAGTACTCCACGACCTTTGTGCGGCATCGAAAAATATAAAAATAAAAAAAGATCGAAAAAGAAAATGGAAACATATCTCTCTCATTCGGAAATTTTTTTATTTACTTTTCCCTATGAGAGAGAGAAAAAAAGTAAGGCAACCGATATGTTAAGGAGAGGGCAAAGAGGACAGATGAAAAGGACGGAAAAAAGTCTTTTCAGGGAAAGGGAGCTGTTTGAGTGCAAAGGAGGGAGTGCGGACATAATGGGTGGACGTAGTTTGGGAGGATAAAACGAAATTGAAAAATAAAATTAAAGAGGAACGAGAAAGCGCATTTCGCGCCTTTCACCTTCTTCATTCCTTCGTCCTCCCTTTTCCTCTCACCCAAATCGATGAGGAAGAAGTCTCAGAAGACATAACGTACATACAGAGTGTTAGGGGATGGGTGGAGACCGAGGGGAGTCGGATAATTTTTTCCTTCCCAGTTGCATTTTGTTTAACGACGGATAAGAGTTTTCCCTTTTGTTTCGACGAAAGAGAAGGAACAAGTAATGGACTCCATCGCGATTTGAGTGTTCGCGAAGCGTCCCTTTAGGGGATAAAGAGTAGCATAACGCGGGATTTAATTAGCACTCCAGAGAGAGTCTTTTAAAACCAATGAGCGAAGCAAGTTCGTGAAGATTCGGCTCCTGAACTCTTACCAAAAGAACTGGTTGGAGTTATAAAAAGGGAGAGAACAAGAAATGCCTGCAATACAATTATTTTTGCTCCTTGCCGGACAAAAGATTCAGGGCAATAGAATTAATCTCGGCACACGTAGCGAGCTTTTTTTGAGTCACTGCGCTAACAGTACGAACGGGCCTATTCCGAGGGATCTTAAATTAAAAGGACCGGGTTCACGGAATATGCATTCATAAAAATACTACTAATTAGTTAAATGTTAATGGTAGGTGTTTCACCGTAATTTAACCACTCGTCTGAATGTGAACATCAAAATCTTTCAAATGGAAACAGAAACCAAGCAGCAATTACTTATTCAGTAAATTACTCAACTACTCATTTTAATACCAAAGTGTCCCAATTAAATCAAATGTAACAAGTATTTTTAGAGCATTTTTATATCTAAAATCTTGGACTGCAGAAAACGAATGTTCGCAGCTCCTCCTGAGTCATTACTCTGAGGTTAAGGAAGGTGATGAGGCCTTCAATAATTATATATTTATGCTCTTATATTTTTTATTTGTCATTATACTCTTATAAAAAATTGCGACGTGGTAGTTCTGCACGAAGAGAGTGCAGCCCTGCGTAAATGATAGGGAAAATGGCCGCGGATGACTCTTTCAACAAAAACCTTCGGGATTTCCTGCATAAATATTTCCATGAAAAGTCGCAACCGGCGCCAGCCATTAAACTGGTCGATTAACATGATACAAATTTCAATTCAAACAATTTCACACGTCTTAGTGCTTAATGACATTTTATATCTTCTATCACCTCTGAAAAGTGGATCGAAGCAATTATCCATTCTGCGTGCATACGTACATTTGTTCAAAAACATTCTTGTACACCCGCTTTCATATGTCGATTCGGTCAAATGATGCATCGGTATCTCTAATAGATAATTATGATAAAGGTTGACTAAATTAAGTAAACAGCACCAATTTTGCAGTTCGTAGTCGTGGCCGTGAATTTTAATTAACTTCATAATAACCAGACCACAAGTTGTATTACTACACTGCAATGGCTACCACCTCATCATTTGACTGGCTAATTCGAAGTAGAATTTCTTGTTTCACTGTGATGAGAATTAAGAACACAATACTCTCATTTTATGATGAATACTCTGAGCAAAAGCACAACTCAGTTTAAATCTTTTTTTTTAGAAAATAACTTTTATTGTCATGCAAAATCTTTTGTTTCTAGAGTCATTATTTTAACGCATATGAATTCAACCAATTGATTCCATACTGGATGAAAACGTAGAGTAACAGTTTCATTAAATTTTACTTTAATTCATTACCAAGATTACAAATTGAAACCTGGACGAAAATCTAATTTAACACTATCACCTAGGGGCGTACTTAAAAAATAAAGATTAACTACTTGTATGGGAAATCCAGTTAACAATATATCCTTGATGTTAATAGTCACGTAATCTGAAGGTAATGGGAAATTCTATACCTTATATCAGGTCGACTTTGTATTCACCACGGTGGTAAGGGCCCGACCCGACCCTAGTCACTGACCCTACATCCCAAAGCCCAGGTTTCAGGTAAAATACCTCGGCTGTCTCTAGCGACATCCCTGGAGAGAGATAAGGGGAAACCATCTGTCCTATGGGGTCTAAACTAAATCTTTTGTTACAGTGAATGGTGAGCCGAAAATGGAATCGAATTTAACAACGATATTAGTCTTTCCCCAAAGGAATTCTTGGTCCCTTACATTTTCAGTGGTATAATGGTTCATGGTCTCAGAATTTGAGACCCAAATTTTCTTTCATTTCTTATATTCAAGAAAGTACATTTATTTCTATTTTATTTGAATTCGTACCTTGAACTTCATTGGTAAAAGATTATTCATTCTGTTCATGGATGACTATCCATTCATATAAAACTTCTTTAGTCCTGAATTTTGTACTCCAGTCACACTGATAAAAATAGAAAACCATTCGTCTACCAGCGAATCACATTTATGATAATCCATACACATTCTTTCATTTCTAACCCCATGGTTTAAACGCTCTTTGTTAAATGTTAAGCGTGAGAACAAAAGCAGCATTGACTAAATACTATCAGAATGGCTTTGGTGAAGACGAATCACTCGGACAATAATTTCATTCTAGGCTACACGAATATAGTATAAGGTCGTATATTTTCTCGTGCTTATTTTTGGAAGTGGAAAGAAAAGGCATGCATTTTAAGAGAATGGGCATTAATCATAGGTGGAAAGGAATCGGAAATAGTTATAAATACATATCAAAGGCACTTCAAAAAGGAAAGGAAACCATAAGTAGATAACGCTTCCCGCAGAGAAATTCTGAAACGATATATTTCAGTGAACATATATTCAACCCCTAACGCCCAATCCACCAACTCTTCCTTCTTTCTATCAACACACAACCGTTCACAAAATTAGTAATCATTAACCTAATTTCCACCCCACAACATATTCCTCAACACTAAATCGTCATCCAAATATTATTAATATCACCAAAATCTAAAAAAAGTCGTTTGCCGCATTTCCTGCTAGTTCTTCCCAGCCTTTTGCGCTGGCGAATTCTTCACCTCTCGCTCCACATCAATGGTCATCGTCATTTCAGCGCATCCCTTGAATTTTCCAACTATCCAAACACTTAGCATGCCGTCTCAACACTGCTGAACTTTCGATAGTTGATTTTTCCACACAATGCGTTCCAGGTAAGAGCACGTAAAATTGTAGGTGAGAACCAAAGAGATACCTAAAGTTTGAGTACATAAAATCGCCACAATGGTGATTGATTGTACCTATGAGCAACATTTTTCTTTCCCCTTCCGGAACTTCGATCGATAATGACTGGTACTGAATAATGATTTTTGCACTTCTTAAGGAAACATACCCGCATGATATACCGTGAGGTAGGACGTGAACCACAACCAAAGCGCTCGCACAGAAACTTAGTGCTAAAGCCCTAACCAGCACGGCAAGTTGGGAGACGTAGTGATGGAAAAAGTTCGACATAGATTTACTTCTTCAGTGGTCACTAGAAACGAACTAAAATTACAGTACGGAATTTTTCCCAATCGAATCTCTCCGCCACAATTTTAACAGGCAGGGTGCGAAGTTATGGGCCCAAGGGGGAGGAGGGAGTTTTGGGGAGGTCAGTTGTAGGGGGGGGGGGGGAAATTGGAGTTCAAATAATTCCTAGAATTTCGGAAACGAAGCCAGGTACAAGTGAGCGCAAACCCTAGGGGGTTAAGAAAATATAAAAAAATGAGGAAGAAAAAGAGATTTAGAAGAGGAGAGTTTCGTGTCGCAGATCACAATGGTGACGGCGGCGGACGGCGGGTGGTGGAAGGCGGAAGGAAGAAATCGAAGGCGGACGGATAGGGGAAAAAATTTCTCAAGGATTGAATGAAAAATAAGTAAAAAAAATGAAAATAAAACGTTGATGCCAAACGGCTTGAACATTCTGCCCGTGGGGACGAATAGGAGCATCGGGGGTGGCAGAGGGGGGGTGGGTCAGCCAAGGGACGGAGGAAGAGGAGAGCGGGGGGAGGGGGTGAAGGGAGACAATAAGAGAAGCTGCCACTTGGGAGTTCGGGGGCAATCTATCTGCGGTGGCAGGCTTGGAGGGTGAAATACATGAGGAGGACGGGACCGAAAGGAAAAGCGAAAAAGTGGGAAGAGGAGGAAAGCGATCAATGGAGATTGCCATTAAGAAAAAATGAGAGCATACAGGGGAGCGAATACGCCTAATGACTTAGATTTGTATCCCACCTAAAAAAGGAGTCCACCGATAACAGGTATACAGGAACATTCATCACATCCTAGCGGCAGCCGACAAATCTTCACTGCTACGCGTAACACAGGGTGCTGGGAGATGACACTCACATAAGAAAACAAGCGAATAACACCTATACATAGCACTATACAACAAAGAAGAAAGGTTGGGACCAGGCTGCCACGCGAGGAGAAGAACTAAATAATAGATAATATAAAACAGTGTAAAACATAAAAGAAGATTTGGGACCAAACAGCCACGCGATGAGAAGAAATAAATTACAGAACAGAAAGCGATCAGGATTTGGACAATTGAAAACTTTACCCCTTCATTTATCGAAATGGGTGTTTGGATACATTTGCAATTCTCTAATTGTGCTGAATTAATTTTAACTCATTTGTATTTTACCAAAAATCAGCATTCAGTGAGATTTAGAATTCTGTGGTTACCTGCTCTTGATCGGGGAGGAGTTTAAAATTGTTGCTCTAACGATATAAAGACATCCTCTAAGGATTAAGATAATAATGGATCATACTAATATTATTAAACATTAGAAAACCGCAGTAACGAGATTACTGAGAAAAACGGAAAAGTTGTATATTAAGGTAGGACGGAGTACACTAGAACAGTAGGAGCAGTACAAGTATTTGGGCAGTACCCTAAGAGGAACATGGGCGTAGTCGTGGGGACATGAGCAGAAGCATTGCCTCGCTGTAAGAAGCACTTATTATAAAGAAGAATAATGATGAGAGGTACAATAAAAAATATATGTAGGAAAGATTAGTAACGACCATTATATAGAATAGGTGCTACATGTTTCTAAAATCAAGTCTTTGAGGTTAGGTTAATATACAATTATATTGTATTCTTTATAAGGGTGGGGGTGGATAAGAATAGGGAAAAAAATGTTGGACAGAGAGGAATATGAATACTGAATTTTACGTAGGGTGGTCGGAAAAAAAAACGTTGCTAAGGGTAATCCGAAGAAGGGTGGGTGGCAAATATCTTGAGAGCAAGATTTGCAAGGTCGTGATAAATGGGAGATTGTTGGGTAAGCTGGATGGAGAAAGATGGAGAAGAGGCAGAATGAAGGCATGTAGAAGATACTACGAAAAGAAGAAGAAAATGATGTTGGGTAGACGCTAGGAGGTTCTCGAGATATGCCTAAGTTAACAGCCGTTAGGGAGCCATATTTTGTGGGTAGAATATTTAGAATGAAACGATACCAAAGTTACGCAGTCTTTCAAATACAATATTGCACTTTGCTTGACGAGGACATACATTGACGTAATTATCTTCTGGTCTTGATTTATTCCCCAGAACCTCAGGCATGCATCGAATAGCACCGATTGGATTTGAAAAGGGGGCGCCCAAGAATTAGTGGCATCACCCAGGATTTGAACTTGAGGCCAAGTGGTCAGCAGTTGAACGCTCTAACTTCCAGGCTATCAATTATTACATCTCCAATCCATATTCAACAGTTTTGCAATAAGTCTTCGCAAACATGTATTCAAGAAGTATAGTCGCGAAATTTCTACACAAAGCAGTAAACGGAACCAGCAATCGGGTTTCGATAGTTTGAACAACACTTGTGAGCCCTTACCCCCATACCAAATGCAACATTTTACAAATAATTCTATCAGCACTAAAATATTTTCGTTCACTCAAAAAAATCATCCGACGACGCTTTTGTAACATAAACCTCAACATCTGAGAATTATCGTCGGTTTTCGGAAATTATGCGAGGATTATAATTTCCTGGTGCAAAAAATTCGAAAAAAAAACACATGCGGATTCCTGGTTTTACTGGCATGGATGAGCTATCATGATCCAAAATAGGTTGGTCAAATAGATGGGAGTAAAATATTACAACTTCAATTATTACTTCTGAAAAAATACATGCTGAAAACGGGTCAAATAACAACACATCAACAACCTCGGGCAAAGATATAGAGAGGAGCGGAATTTAAGTGGATAACAAAGAGCGATAATTACCTTCTGAGAGAATATGGAATCATAAATCTAAATAACTGAGAAACGGGTGAGTAGAGAATGGTCCACACGCGGGAGATGATTGAGCGAACATGAAAGCAATTCCTGGGAGCCAAATTCAAATAAATGACCTCGGAAATTGGACAATGAAGGGGCAAACCAGCCCAGCCCTGAGAGTTCCAAGGAATGTGATATCATTGTAAAATAAGAAAGTATAAAACTCCAAAAGCAGTTCGCATCACGGAATTGCCTGGGCAATTTCGCATTCAAATGTTTTTCAATCTCTCAGTTACCCCGAAAAACTTCCCTCTCCCATTGGTCAACAACCGCTGCTCCTTTGTCTTCTGCTGAAGGCTCTTCCACCTGGAATCATTCATCAAAATAAGGTGTGGAAAAATTCAGCGCGACGTGTGCTGATGATAGTGACGAGGTGGAAGGGAGGGAATGAGAGAAAGAGAGGGGTGGGGATAGGATGAGAAAGGGGATTTGAGAGAAATAAATATTGCGTAGGTACCTGAGGGATGGATGAACCGAGAGTGATGACGTGGAGGACGTAATGAACCAATTAACGCGAGTGAAGTTAAGGAGATGGAAGGGGATGAGTGAGTGTGCTTGATGGGTGCGCCGTAGGGGGAAGGGAAGGATTGCAAGACATTGCCCTTTGTGGAAGGAAGAAGTGGAGAAGGGGGTCGGAGTGGGATGGGGGATTAGGGGAATGACTGCGGGAAGATTGAGTCAATTTGGTGATGGAGGCTGATTGGACGGGGCTGAGTCAATTACAGCAGATGTTCGGGGATGGGAATTACGGCGCAGATACTGTTTCGCGAGGGTGTAGGTCCCAGCACCGTAGGATTACGGAATCTTGGGTAGGAAAGTTTTCCAAAAAAATAAATGAGAATATACATGTATTTTAAGAATGGAAAATGATTCTTGTGAATTCATTTTTTTTTAATATTAACCGAAATGAAAATAACCATTAGAAGGACTATTTCAGTTTCAAGTGGTCATATTTTACAAGCTTCTCTGTACTAATTGAAATAAATGAGAAAAAATTGACTATAAAAATAAAAAGATGTTTTTCTCAAGTTCACAAACACGAATACTATCCTGTGATTTGAAATTTTAAACTAGAAGGACCATAAGGATATGAATATAAAAACAGGAAGTACTAATTTTTCCTTAGTTTCAAAGCGGGCGTATCTTTTTAATTCTCTCCAGAATAATTACAGTGACTGGGATATTAAAATATAGTTTCTGTCATTATCGTAAAATGTGTTCATGATGACCATACAGCGAGCGCCATATCAGTTAGCCTTCAAATGCTCGCAATAAAAAGTACCTCCCACAACACTCCGCGGAGTTTAATATCAAGCAGAAAAAAATCGCACCACTAACGTTTTATCGCAGATCAACGAGCATATTTCTTAAGGATAATTAATACAGCTCATTAGATTAACACATAAGCAAAATAATGGATGAGTAATTACACAATCAATTGAAGCGTTGATATCATGGGGTATTTCGATAAGGCACGTCACTCACGAAGTCCGTAAACGATTTTTTTGCGGCAAACCTTATAACATTAGCCATTTACTCATGAAAAGTAAATGGAACACTAACAATTTTTTCCACCGCAACTACAGGCTGTTTTATTACGCCATCAAGGACTACACCGGAAGAAGGCAAAAAAATCTCCGTTTAGGTTATGCTCGAAAAGGCAACTGCGACGCAAACTTACTCGGTTATCACAACTACGAAAAAAGTGGATTTTCCTGCTTTCTTGAAAGATTTAAATACAACAGTTCATGTAATGATAAATACTGAAGCAACATACAAAACAACTTTATTTGCATATATTTATTATAAAGCGGTGAATAACCCCCAAGTAACTTAACAGAAAGTAACCTAAGTAAGCAGAATAACCTCATGCTACAGTGAAGTAAAACATTTTACGTGAATATATTTCGTTTTCGAGCTACATAGGCAAACTTAAAGGCACTTACACATGGCACTACCGCACCGTTTACATTTTTAACGCCAGACTCGCGCTACATACACACTCGGCTACACACCTAAATGTTTGAAATAAAACTTGACAACGAACTAGCTAAATATGAAACGGAATATCAAGTAGGAATCAACTTTATATCACTGTCGTAAATAATCACACGCAATCGCAATTTATCCAGGGCTGTTTATGAATTAAGGCATGGATACTTAAAAACTAGAATTGTGTCAGCCTGCAATTAAAAAAGGAATAGCTAAAACGGAAAAACTATTTTCAAAGATCGATACGCGTTTGTTTGGAGTTTGGACACGGAGCTAAGTGTGTGTACCGTCTTCGTGGCACCCAAACAGTGAAGAAAGGACATAGGGTGTTCGTTTCTGTGGGTTGGAAAGGGCCAATCCGAGAAACCGTACACAATTTTCGAAAATCACTCCGACACTTCGATACATCCCATAATTACGAAAAACGCACTCTCCTCTCATATCTCGTAATCCTAACAATGGCCTGGAGACTAGGCTGGTTATATCGAGGCTCCGAAAAAAAATTGCGTATTCCGAAAGCAGATATATAGGTGCACACCCTTATAAAAATACGGCGATAAGCCCCGATAAAAAAGGAAGAAAATTTCCCCGGGCCACCCGAGAATAAGGAAAGGAAAGAAGAGAAATCCACAGCCCTATTTTTTTCCGAAAAAAAATATATAATGAAAAAGAAAATGAACGGCATCCGCTTGACATTTTCCCACCGAACCCTTATTTTTTATCATCTCTAGGGCAACCGAACGTCAGGGGCTGACCCTTTCGTCCCATTCCTTGTCCCTCTCCCTCCCCTTTATTATTTTTTTCTTTTTGCTTTGCCCTTTCCTTCATCCTTCCAGCATAAACTTCATGCTTGCCAACTTTCGAATTTGGGGAAACCGGAAGATTTCTTGGGAGGAACGTGATTTTTTGACGCTGTATGTTCTCTGCACGCAGCGTGGAGTGGAAGATCGTCGGAAATTTACAAAATCGGTCAGGAAATCTTCAACTAGATAGATTTCAACGAAACTGAGGAATTTAATATTTTAAAACTTCAACAAGGTCCGTCCCATTGATGGACTGTCATCTGTCAGTAAAATATTATGAGTGGCGAAAAATGACCGCAGTCTATCAGCATGCAGTAGATAAGCCTTTATTTTATTGTCAGTTCAGCATTTATAAACAATATACATATATTTTATGTACTATTTTTCTTCAGCTAGAGCACCACATTCAGGCGAATGCAAAACGATTATCCAAATCCTAAATCTTCCACACTTAACATCATTCTCCTATCAATCGCATCCTTCAGCATCACAATACTCCTTAATATCTCTCATTCTTACCTTCTCTGCATTCTTCCAATTCACCAAAATAAAATGTTCCCTCTGTCCACAACATCTTCAACGCTTCTTCGTTTACCATTTACCAATCAAATAGTTTTCTATTTTTACTAATATTCACCTTCTGTGTCCATGCCCACATCTCAATATCTAACCTCTTTCAAAGAAAAAGAAAATTTCTGATCAGGGCAACGTTAACTGCATGTGAACGCCTTATGTTAGCATTTATTTATGTATTTGATTAAGTATCACAGGTATCGATTCCTTTGCCTTTGCAGGCACCTCTTTATAACGGAATTCCTCTCCTTATTCTCTGAATCCAATATTCGTCTAAAATACTGATTATATTACACAACACCGGCGAGATTACGTTATAGCACCTTGAAAATATCATCAAAATCGTCTTCTTATGATTTATCGTCATTCCACACTTGCTCTCTTTTCATACATCTCCCTCTGATCTTATAATGCGCTTAGAACTGTCTCTAATTCTTTTATTGACTGGCTAAAGAAAGTTTCATGCTCCAATATCAGCAACTTTTATTTCTACATTCACCCATTCCAAAGCTCATCAAAAACATTTTCTCGCAGTGCCAGATAAAACTTCGGATATGATCGGGAAAACGTGAATTTAGTCCCCTACTTATCACTCCCTATTCCAATTGCTCTAACGTTACTTCCTTGCTCTTTTAAGACCGATTAAGTTTTCGAATAAGGTGGCAATTCGTCTAATCTATGCACTCCAAAACAAGACATAATTTTAAATATGCTTATCCACACTGTCCGCCTTGTCGAGATATACAGATCTTTCAATATTATTATATTTTAATATATATCTTATATTTTATATCTTATTTATTTAATTAAAGTTCATTGATTGATGTATACCTCTCACACCTTTCACTCCCCTTCCAAAACTCAAATGAATTTGCATTAAAAAAAGTCGTTTTCTCATTCTCCAAACTGTTTTGACGATTCCGAACTTAACCCCATTAGAAACTACAAATATTATACGAAAATTATTAGAATTTGCAACCAAATTCTTTTCGGAATGTTTTGACCAAACTCTTTCATCATCAATGTAACGAAATTGCTTGAATAAACTCTTCCTACAGCTTTCACAAGAAAAACTATGCTCTTCAGCAATTCTGTAGTTATATTACAATTACAGCCGTCTTAAGCGATTTATTATCATTAGTGGTTATTCCACGTCACTATCTAACACCAAAGCTCATTTCCTACACAATATTTCGTATTGAACTGAAATAACGTTGCACGCCCGAAAAATTATGTTTCAAGATCTAATGAGGTTTGGTGACAGTAGATACTTCGAAAAATCGTCCAAAAATTCATGCACACTCTCACACACTGCACAATGAAAACGGTAATATACTATCCTCCCCTGTGATTAGTAAATCTCCTCCACTTCAGGAAGGAAAAGCAATTTCCGATGATAATTCAAGAAAAGAAGGGATCTAAACGCGCGAAAAAAACTTCACATCATCATTTCGTCTTTCAGTTCAAAGCTGGTTGAATAAAGGCTTTCTATATTTCCTCATTCATTGAGTGTTGTTACATACGCCCTGTTAACTCTTTCTAGGATCCCCCTATATCCGGTACCAGTATTTGACCCTTGTCCTTCCCCTTCGGTCATATCCATTATCTGACAAACCAGTTAAACTTTACAAAAATTCATACGACATTCCATCATCACCCAATAAGAAGAAGAGTCAACCTATTGTGTGTAAAACTTTCTGGAACTCATTACGTCAGTCCTAAAAGGGGGACATTCGGAGACAGCAAATATTACCTCCAAATTCTTCAGAATCTGTATGAATCTAGCACAAAACGTATCATTGGGCCTCTATATGAGTAAAGGACCAAAAATGACGCCAGGGAAAGGACTCGAATTAAACTCAATATATTGAGGCAAGGATAAATCGTGCACCGCGGAGGAAGGAAAAACTACGACCCCCGAAAGAATTTCGTTGACGGGATACTGACGAGGCGGCCCGAAAATACTCTCTATATCGCTAAGAAGCTGGCAAGGGTGCGTTCATATAGTGTGTGGGCGTCCGTGGATGTATGTGCGCAAACGTATGAAATTGAAAAAGAGAGATGGAGAAAGGGTGAGAGACTTCTCAAGTACATACACATATAAGCTTGTTTGCCTGAATTAACGAATCGGATCGTAAGACGCATCAAATGCATCTGGCTACGAACGCAAAGACAAAAACTTTCACAATCGACGTAAAAATGAGACCCCTGGCGTCACAGAAAGAAGAATTACGGTAAAACCGAAAATGGAGAAAGAGAAATGTGATAAAGGGGAAGGTGAGAGAGAAGGCAAAGACTAATCCCCCAACAATCCACTTTCCAACACACACACACACACAAACATATCCGTTGTGCGTACGTTCAGTTGGATATCCCTTCCTAGTCCGAGAGATCGGAGTGTGGGGCTTTGCCAAAAGCAAAAACTGTCTCGAAAATACGAGAGGAGGGAACGTAGGAGAAACATCTCACCCTTACCTATTGCTATCGCACCATTGTGAAAATCGACCGGTGAAAAAAAACGTTTCGCACGTACTCCACAGCCACTCGGGTCACCCTGCCGGTGCCGTTCGTTTCGACGGCCTCAGATTCGTTCGTTTTCACTCGCAAGTTTCATTTTTCTCCCCTCAATTTTTTTCCGAATCAACGGAAATTGGCCACGTCTATTTCTCCGCGCTCCCGGCACTCGGATGGAAATCCCGCAAAAATAAAACTCTCATCCCAATCTGAAAAACGCACAGGGAGATAACGACGAGGCGGTAACGATTTTATGAGCGAAAGTCGTAATGTAAATCAATACGTATCCCTGTAGCTACGCTCGACCGGAGTCAAGCCTCCAATTTGGGAACGAAATCTGCGTCGTGCATGCACGTTGCGCAGTTGCGAAATCGCCATCGATAAGTAATTAAATCAATGCATGGGTTCCACTTAATTAATTCAATCGGTACACCTATGCACTCAAAATGATTATCGGATGATGCACTTCAACAGCAGTAATTTAATTTACCTCAGTATGCATGCAAAAAGCATGGTTACTATAGGGTCTATTACGAATTTCTGGTCATCAGGTTTTGGAAAGGATCCATTACAAAATAATATATACTCTTTTACTATATGTTGAAATACCTTCGATTCCGCTCTATACTCAGAATGAAATACAAATTTGACCGAAAACAATTTTATAATACGTTATTAAAGGAATCGTTAATCAGGAATAAAAATAAAAATGCTTTCGCTGGCCAAAATATTTTAATAAAAATCTAGGTTTCTAATTCAAGGCATGAACTCTCATTTAAAAGCAAGCTTGAAATCATGAATACTGCAAATTTGAATTCATTACAGAATTATTCATAATATTCACTTATTTTTCCCAAATATAACAACGCTTTGATGGGTCTGCCAAATTTTACGCAAATACCACGTGAAATTAAAAACATTCCATGGAAATACCTCGTTACGACATGACTTCGAGTTGACGACAACGACTTTCTACTGTGGTGGCCTCCCTCTCGTTGCTGTGCTGATAAACATGTACATGCTTATTTCAAAAGAGTCAGTTACATGCACAAAATACCATTATAATCAGAGTGAAAAATTCAAACTCGGTGCCAGCCCCGAAATTTGTACGCCATGTGTTATTAAAAATAAAAATTTAAGAATTACTTATTTTTAATCTTAATCGCATTGGGATATTTTAAAATAAAAATGTGGTGGTTTCCAAGATTAATGATCGTCATTCAATTATCATCCGGATGTCCCTAAGAAAGCTCACTAATAAAGATGGTCACGACAAATTAAATCAACTTTCTACACTTTTCCAAATTTAAATTTCCTTTGCAGTAAATTCCCTCTCTCAATTTTTGTGCTTAACTTCTCGATCTAAAAAATTAAATGATTCGTCATGGACCACTACTCCGACATTTTGCAATTTTTCGGTAATTTTACTTAAAGGTATGACACTCCGTTGATGTAGTATTTCCAAAGTATCCTCGAGAACATGATTCCATGTGTTCACAGTTACTTTCCACTTCCAGGATTTCGACCTGGATGGACACATTTTACCAATCGACTCCTGTGACCCTAATGGGGTCACCTGCATATATTTCACGAGGATCTTGTGGAGTGACAAATGGCAGTCAGACGGCTTCTCCCGAAAACAACAAATCATTGTCTAACAACAGGAATTTCCTAAGGGACGGAGTTATTCGGAAACGAGCGGGAAATTTCAGTGCGGCAAACACTTGCGGCCTCATCGACATTTTGATCGGATCCCTTTAACCACTCGAATCATTAATATCCATTGAATAAAAGGAACCGATACACTCGTAATGGATGTACACCCACTTCGGAGATAAGCTCCTCTCCATGGTGATGAATAATAATAATGAAATTCCCCATGAAAATGCGTCATCGTAAGGTTTGAATTATTATTTTACAATTACTATTATTTACGCAATAATAATTGCTCTCAAGAAGAGAAGAACACATTTCAACTTATTTTTATTATGTTAAACTTAAATTATCATTATGGATACTTAAAGAAAAAAAATATTTTTCGGAAATAAAATTGCTGCCGCATAAAAATGGTAGCCGCACATTACACATTTATAATTAAAAATGGAATAATTCATTTAAATTGATGGAACATGATAATTGAGAGCTGTCAATTGGGTTCTTAATGGCATTTCATCAAAAAAATACTTGGGGCAAAGGAATTACAATAATTATCCCTATCCGATCCATTGTAGCCGCAATAATTTAACGCTGCAAAATAAAGAAAATAAATTTTCAGTACCCACCCATTGGAAACACTGACGAAAATGGCAAGGGATAATAATAAAAGTTAGATTTAATAGTGGTTTACTGAAACAGCCCGCAAGTAGAAAAATAGAAAACGTTGACACTATAATCGCAAATCCTAGTCATCCGCTACCCCTAATATTTACCTTCCATTAAGTGTTTCCTAGAAGAGGAAACCATTAACATTTAAAATTAGCATTGTTTTCTATTATTTGCCAAATGGATGTGCAAAAACCGGCCGGATGTATATTTCCTTTCCAAAAAGCGTCCCCTTTGACAAATAATTCCTTCATGCCCACAAATTCGATCTCTAAGGCTCCTAGAAAATCAATTTTTCACCAGGTTTCTATGACACAAGCGCATTTCAAAAAGATTTGGTTAGTATTAATGGATGCCGAGGCTGAGGAAGAACTCTTCAAATAAATTTCCCATTCAAAAACAAAATTTATAACTCAAACTTTTCTTGATAACGTAACTCAAAAAATTGCACATATAAGAAGATGAGGAGAAAAATCTCCACATTCAGTAGAAATGGATATTTTTAATTGTAAATGATTATAACATAGTGCACATATTTCGTAAAGGAATAAGATAGGTTCAACACAGAAACGACCATCATTACATCGTTTAGCGTTTAGATCGCATTATCTGTTACATTGTGCACGTCTAGTAAATTCAGAGCAAAGAAATAGCATCGTCATCGGGGAATACGTGGACAAACCAGCAAAACAATATTTTTAGAAGAGCCATAGGGAAATATGACGCAAGGTTAAAGAGTAACGCCATCTTACGCTAGTTAGGTCTCATTTACAATATTCTGCTAATACACGATACCGGAGTAGATAGTTTACAGGGTAAAGGAGATAAATTTACAACATGCTCTTTCAGTGAAATTAGTAGCATTTATAGATGATTAAAGGGACTACGTTGGCAATTACTCACTGAGGAAATACCAGTGTCATTGACTGCCAGGGATCACATAGCCTCAGAAGACTCGGGTATTGAGAGTTCCTTGACTCCCCTCAGCAATGGCTCTCCTGCGCCCCCATCCACCTCATCTTCAGCCAATGCAGCTGAGGAGAGGATTATTATAGTAAAGAAAATGAAGCCAATACCTACGGCTCATTTAGACAGGACCAATGATAAATTCTGCGATTGCACTACTGGTGTGGTGAAGGCAGTCATGACATTATCTGAGGGAGTTCAACTGAGTCGAGCTGAGCAATACCTTGAGTTGGTTCGGCGTATTGGGATTGAGCTGAGATCACTACTTTCCAGTGTCGATGCTCTTGTTGGGAATTTCCCACCCTCAGCCCACCGTGAGGTGGAGATGGCTCATAAAGTTCTGAGCAAGGTAAAAAAAGGTTAAATTTCAGATCCAAAATGTTGCCAAAATTATGAGCATTTCTCTTTTGCAATGATATTGAAACTCTAATATTAGCCCGATTGTACTACGGTCGGAGGGATCATTACAGTAAGATTAGAGAGCGACGAGTAACATTAGAATTGAAAAATTCATAATCATGTTTTTTCAACAACCCATATGCGTTCAGAATAACAGTAGAAGACAGTTAAAAAAGTCTTTTTCCCCCCTAAGGAGACAAGTAAGTAGGTAAATATTATTTGATTTAGCCTTAGTTTGATGCCCTTCTCGTTGCTAGCATTATTATCTCTCATGCGTAGAGAGGTATTTGACTCTTCGTTACCGTAGCACATGCACTTGTAGTTAACATTATCCCCATTGTTAGAAGTATTTTACATATTTACTGATAACTAAAAATTAACATTTTTGAAAATCCCACCGTTTGTACCTTAAAAACTCTAAAATGATGAACTATAGGCCATCTAATTATGATTTCCGAAGGTTACGGAGAAGGAGAGCCTAAAAGATATGTTAGCGTATTTCGGAAAAATGATTTTCAAGTACACCTTTACCATATCACACTTATCGAGCGGTGACTTAACAGGCCCCAAAATGTCCTTGACCCACATCGTAATGGCGTTCACATATTTTGCAACATCGAGCTAATCCCAGGGTTGAAAGTCAGCCGTTTCCGGGAGGAATAATTAAGACTTCGAGAATAGTTACGCTAGATGGCTTCCTTCCTGTACCAGAATTGTATTTCATCGCGGTAAATTTGATGCCTTAATTTCCCATCATCAAGAAGTTATCCACCTATAGGCATAGACTTAGACAGAGTGACGTTCCTGCGTCTCGCTCTGACAGCTTTACCAGATTCCATTTCCATCCTCTGCGCACACAAACACACACCTTTGGCACATTCAAAAAAATGAGAGAATAGGGTGCGCTGGCGTCAGACCGTCTTCCAGGCAACAGCGTCACTGCCTGAACTCTCATCTTGGACGACGAGCAATGTCCTGGAAGTTTTCCCCACGGAACGCATAAAGGGAAACGGAGGATGAAATTTTGTGATAAAATCCACCTTAGTCCGGAGATATCACGATTTTTGGCAAAGTAAGCAGTAAGGATTTAAGCCTTCCTCCGACCAGTTTACCACGGGAAACCTCGCCTACAACGCCGGCGAAATAGATCAAACGTTAGGCATAAAAAATTTTGGAGAGGACACAGAAGAAATAAACAAGGTTGTAGGGACAGGCAGTCGGTGATGCTGGTCATATTGTCAAAGCGTCGGCCGGGAACCCTTGGTGGGTTCAATTCCCACATCGAAGAGTGAAAAGACAGCATAGACGCCTCCGCATTGGCCTTAAAAGTTGAGCTGCACCCAGAAGAAGTAGTTTTAAATTAGTTCAGTTGACTTGACATAACACTGACGCACCTAAAAAGGGAGTTCTACTCAAGTAAGTGTACTGAGTGCAAATATACTTAAGTGAACACTTTCCCAAATGAATTAAAGGCGCGACAAAATAGAACATTCACGTCTTTCTACAAAATGAAGCCAGAGTCATTCTCCAAAGTCTGGGGTCATTTCGCCCAGTCCATGCATATCAGCAAAATCAATTATACAGCAAAAAAGGCCTCAGTAACAAATTGAAATTTTTTCAAATCGACATAGCACGGAATCCGTCAGGTAAAGGGTTTCACCATACGTTTGTTGTTTCGATTTATCCAATGTTAATAACGTTATATGCAAAAAAACGGAAGTTAGCAACAACACGCGTTTTGGAAATGCAGAACAATATCAATTATAACTGTCGAAGAACTCCAAGGACAATGATACAGCAAAGAACATAAGGAACTGACCTCCCGAGTTTTCAGCAACAAAATGATTTTGCAAATAATGCAGCGTCCGTCTCCTGGGTATGTCGATACAATATAGCTCTTATTAATGTTAAGTACTGCAGTGGTCTTTCCCGTATTACCTTAATTGCTCTTTTGGTCTAAATTAATATATTATGCGTATAAATGGAATCTTCTAGGAAACATCATTATTTAGGCTTTTCGTTTAGAATTTATTTCCGTCAGAAAAAGGATCACTTGGATCATATTATGGTTCTGCATAGATTAAGGAACAGTGTGATCAATTCGCACAGCTTCCCGGGAACGGATGCGGACTCTGATCACAATTTAGTTATTAAGTGAAGGGTCCATTTCAAAAATATAAGGCAAGAGCGGCGGGTTAAGAAATGGAACGTAAAAGCATTAACTGAATTGAAAAGGAAAGAGTATCAGCAGCTTGTAGAGAAAATCATGGATGAGCGAAAAGAGCTGAGTACTATCGAGAAAAAACATCAAAAAAGGGATATCGAAAGCCATATAAGAAACTATAGGAACAGTTAATGGGAGAAAGACAAGGAAACCATGGATCACGGATGGGGTGACTACAAAGATCGATGAGCGAAGAAAATGGAAGAATGTAAACACAGAACTAGGCAAAAGGAAGTACAATGAGTTTCATAATTAATTGAGACGGGTAACAAAGAAAGCAAAATATCCATGGTGGAAGACGCAGTGCGAGGATATGGAAAGTTTGCTGAGGAAGAGTGAAACTGGTGCGCTATGCGGCAGTGTTAAATTAATACCGGGAAGCAAGAAGGGAAGATCTGTGCTAGCAGTTAGAAATAAGTCGTCGAAGATAATAGTTGAAACAGAAAAGATCCAAGAGATATGGAAGGAATATATTGAAGAACTCTATGGAAAAGATCTTAGACCAGCAAGATTAGACAAGAGAACATGAGGTAGAGGAAGATATCTTAGGTCCATGCAAGCTCGACAATGAGATAGAATGGGCATTGAGGAAAATGGAATCACATAAGGCCGTAGGGGTAAACAACATTCCTGCGGAACTACTTAAGGCTTAGGGAAATGAGGGAGGGTCTATATGGACTGATTCGTAGTATCTATGAGGAAGGAATCTGGCCGGAAGACTTTGTGAGATCAGTGTAAGTTCCAATTCCGAAAAAGGTAAAGGCTACATCATGTGAGGACTACAGAACAGTAAGTTTGATATCCCATGCAGCTAAAGCCGTCCTCAGGATCATCAACAAAAGGATGGAGACGAGGGCAAATGATTACTTAGGGTCTGGACTTAGCAGTACTTATCAGTTTGGATTTAGGCAAGGGAGAGGCACGCGTGATTACATTGCAGCAATAAGATCATTAATCGAGAGAAATAGAATGCAATCAGGACGTATTTGCCTGCTTCATACATTTCGAAAAGGCGGGGATAGAATGGATTGGGAAAACTAATGAGTATATTACAGAAATATGAATAAAAATTTTCGTAAAATAATTTAGGTTTGTTGATGACCAAGCTCTTGTTTGTCAGTCAGCCAAGTGTTTGCAAGCATTGCTGAGTGGATTGGAAATTCGGCGCGATAGATATGGGATGAGAATCAACATGAAAAAAACCAAGATGATGCGTTAATTAGAAAGAGAAAGGCTAGGATAAACATTTAAAAAGTAGGGCAGGAACTACAGCAGGTGGAAAGTTTACGTATATCAGAAGTGTTCAGGACCAAAATGATCAAAATAGCAGGAACGCAAGGAGAAGAATTGCACTGGGCGAAGAGGCTTTCATAAGGATTAGTTCGTAGTTATGGATTGGTGAGGAAACATGGTCACTGAAGAGAGAGAATAGAGGTAGATTGGAGGCTTATGAAATGTGGGTGTGGAGAAGGATGGAGAAGGTAATGGACGGAAGGGGGAACAAGCGAAGAAGTACTGGGTATGGTGGACGAAGAGAGGGGATTTTTGGGAGAAATCTTAAGGAGACAGCAAAAATTGGATGAGAAGCATATTGATCGGCAGTGGGATGTTGAAGACTGTAATAGAGGGGAGAATAATAGGAATGCTGGACAGGATGAAGGAAGTACACAGAGATGAAGAGGGATTTGCTGTAGAGTAGGATGCAGTATTTTGTTTTGCTAGTCGATAATTATTTGGTGGTTGTGTCCATCCAAAACTTACCTTAACCGGTAGATAACCTAATCTAAAAAAATATGGCTCGATAACGATATTACTTTTCGGTAGTCTACCGCCTTAGGTAAGATTTTAATGGACACAGACTGAACTCCGCTGCATTTCATTGCCTCGCCTAAAAAGGCAACCTAACAGACGCAGTGAAAATTAATTGTCCTCCAATTCCGCGTACTTCCGTCCGCCCTTCATTTCGTCCACCATGCCTACCCTAGTAAATCGTCAGCCATTACCGACCGTTCTCCCCTGTATCACAGTCTTCAACTTCCAAACACCATGAAAATCATTCTGTATCCGCCTTCACAGCATCCTTTGGATTTGTCCCCCTTACACATCATGCCTTGTGCATATACGTTTAGTTTCCCATCAAGCCATTTTATACTTTCAATCCTTCTCCACAGGCACAGCTCAAAAGCCTTTTTAATATAAGCATATCTCAAATGATATTACCATTTTTTAGCTTGAACCGCATTGGGTGAATCATTCTCTTGACATTGTTAATAAAATCGCGAAACTAACATTTGCAATAACTGCCTAGGGAAAATGTTTAAGCGAGATAAGCAGTCCATTTATTATGGAAGGTAAAACGAATAAATACAACTTTTACTCAAACAGTCTGTTAACGTTCACACACTGCAGGTCGTCCTTCCATTGGCCATGATTATCTTGCTACGATAGGGATTTTATAATGCTTCCACAAGAAATTGTGTTTCATGGTATTCCAGATATGGCCAGCTGGAGTTATTGGATTGTAACTTCACTTCACTTACTTTTTCACTATTTTTCGTAAGCCTGCCATGAATTGCACAATGTTTTTCCTCGTCGTGAAAAAGAAACGCGAGAGCCACTAAAAGCTTTAAGAAAGGGGAGGTAATGCTTTCATTTCGCTCTTTTTTTCAGCTAATGCGCTTAAAACCGCCATTGTAGAGTATTTTTTTTGCAGACCGCGGCTCCATTCTTAGAGATTTATTTCAGGCACTCCGCGTAGCCAGGAAGGACCGTAGAAGCCATATTTCTTGATTTCTAAGTTTGGAGATGACTTATAGTATTCCGTCCACATTTGGTCACCGCAATATTCGCGAGTATCTGGATCTTATGTTTTTTTTCTTCATGGATTCCGTTTGTATTTATGTGTATCTCCTGCCTATCCTTCCTTCCCATGCGGATTTTAAAACTAGTTTAACTATTGCCCACGGTACTTGAACTAGTTCGCAAAAATAGATTGAAGCACAATATAGCATGCTAATAGTATACAAGAGAGTCTGCGAGAAGAGTGAGACGGTACAATAGTTTAATTCTGCTATGGCAAAAAACTTGATTTATGTGACTATCTCCAAGCCGTACTACAGTTAAAACTCGGTGCAGACAGGATAAAATAGTTCAGAAACCAAAGTGCGCTCAAAAAACAAGCTTCAAAAGAAAATTCACGATTAATTCATCCCATATACGATTTTAAGTATTCTCTAATAAAGGGAGGTACAGAGTCCGTCCACAGAAACGCAATTAAACTTATGATAGCTCGACATTAAGGGATTCATATAAGATTTGGCTAAAAAATTGAAGTATATTATTATGTATTAATGTAAATTACGAGCTTAAATGACTCCAAATAATGAAAATAAGTATTTACTCAATCCGCCTCAACAGTTCCACGACGAAAAAATATTTTGTTCGATCAAGCATAATAATTAACTAAAATCATTACGATATGTGATCTAAGTATTCACAGAAACAAGAATAAATGTCCGAATCAGGAACTGATCTAATCCTAATCTACGATTAGGGAGACACCTTAATTGAAACTGGAACTGAGCGAGAATAAAGGAAGCCTACATAAAGGTGAATGGCGGACACGAGGAAGATGAATGGGTCACCAAAGAGGAAAACGGAGAGGAGAGAACCAAATATAAACGGTTCTTTGCGTCACTAGTGACTGGTGACATTCATAGCAGTTACGCGATGAATAGAAAAATAGAGCAGTAAGACGTTCAGGCTAGGTTCTAGTGCCCTTTAACACATGCATTGAGTTAAACTTCTTTCGCTTTGCGAAGGACAGTGCAAATGTTTTTTTTTAAAGGACCCACCGCTGGCGATAACAGAACTGGATGACGGGACCCACTCACAAACGCATACGATATCCAGTCGAGTACCGAATGACGGAAGACCCAACCGAGTTTCTATGGAAACCGATATTCCCATAGAATCAGGGGTCGCAGAAGGAAGAGAAGAAATATTCCGAAGTATACGTCCTCGAGCTTACCGCATTCATACAAAAATTCGATACATATAAGAACACTCCATGGGGAAAATACACACTCTATGCATAAGTTTGGGTGAAGGAGAAGGGAAGATGATCGGAAAAGAAGTGTAACGTGTTTAGGTTTTGCAAATCTACACAAAAGTATGCATATATTTTTATAACCACACACGCAAACACAATCGTGAATTTGTACGTATTTATGCATTCATACGGGGTCCCCTCCGGGGCACCGAGGGAAGATTTTGGGTCCGTGATGGTGAGCCTCTTGAGATATGAAATCCAAATGGGGATGCTGACCCTAGTCCCCTGACCTCCAACTTGCGGAGAGAGGGAGAAACCCATTCGATACAACCGACATGGACCACGAAAATCGGTCCGATAACTTTCCTTCGACTGTCCACTTTCGGTCGTTTATTTTTTTTTCAATTCCCCCCTTTCTATCTCCGCTCCTCTTCCTCATCCCCATCCCGCGGGGATCAAAAATAACATCCCAGCAAAGCGAATTTGAAGAAAACAGGAAGAAAGGAGGAATGTAAAAAAAAGGGAAACGAACGAAGACGAACCCACCTTTTTTTCAGTTTCGACCCCACGTCCACATTTCCTCTATCGTGACCTTTTCGCAGGCGGAAAAAAAGGAGGATACGCCGATCAGTCGAGCAACACGGGGCAGTGGAGGAGTTGGAAGTACGTGGCTAAGTTGGAAGCGAGAGAAAATTGTGAAGTGGCGAGGATTTAGGACGCAGCGGGGTGGGAAATGCAAAGTAAATGACGACCTACAGCATTTCTTCCACCCGCCACTTTTTTCTTCATTTTATTCCTTTTTCACTTTTTCCATTAAACTTAGCAGCACTGGAAGATTGTTGACATACCCCACGCACAGGAAAGGCCGATTAATTCTCGGAGAAAACGAAGCAACGCAAAGGTCAAACACTCGAAGAAAATATCCTCAAAGGAAAGCTTTTTAAGGCCACTCTAGCCAAGTGAACATCTTTGCGGTTGTACTGCAAATTTACTTGGAGTAACACTGCTTCTAATCATAATGCATGGACTTTACGTTAAAGCGTAACTCGTCGCTCTGCTTGTTATCGTAGCTGGGTTTCTCGTCATGTCGACATGGCATAAATTGTGCGATTTTTTTTCTTTCACACTCGTGTAAAACTTCTATGCCTTTTATGAGAAGCTTAAATTGAAAAGGATTATCCTCCGCTCTAATCCTAAACATTTAATGAATTTTGCAGAATATATGAAGATTTTGATAGTGCAACTCATCCGTTACTGGCAATTTCAAAAGTTTGTGAAATGGGATGTAGTGCAGAGAATGTTCTAAATGTCGTTGTGCACTGAAATTGGGATATTAGAGAATTAGTAATGGGTAAAGATCTAGGGCAACTATAATAGAATTGAATACCAAATAAATAAATTGTAAATAAATCAGTGGCATAGAATGTCTTGTACTAGATAATGAATCTATTCGTAATAATAGCAACTAGCAACTAAAACGTATATAATCCTAGGAGTTTTCACGGTTAAAAATTCATTTCACAAGGTTTTGAGGTGCTATGTTACTACAACTGTTGTAATCCAACTGTCACTGATAAATTAGCATTCATAGGCGCTCATTGTAGCATGTACGGTCGAGAGATTATCTCGCGTGTACTTCTGGAGTTCCACACTGCTAATTTTGACTTTAATGAGCGTTTGAATGAATTACAATTACATTAATGACATAAAACCTCATTGCGATTTTTCATAGCTACCATTCAGGAAATATAAACATGTTGACGACAGATGATGGAAACAGATGACGGCTTTGATAGGATTACATTCAAAATCCCTGGATTAGTCATTCATGCGAAACCCAAATACAGAAGTCATTTTTCCTTTCATAAGCACAATCTTTTTCTGATCAAATGTAATAAACTCTCCAAAATTGTAGATTTTATGTTTCAAGCCGAGATTTTCTTTCAAGGCTTTCTTCATTCATAATTTAGTTTTCAAGGAATGGAGGATGGATGGCTACCGTGTAGTATGCTTTATCATTATAGTACTATAAGTTGCAATTCCCCTAAAAACCACGACAATCAATTACTATTTCCTCCTTTCAATGCGTGCATTTCAACTTCCCTTAGTCCGAACAAACTGATTTCAATATAAATACTATAACGAAAAATTCTTCGCCTGAATTACAAACGATGGATGGTCTAAAAAGTTCATGCCCCTCGTCAAAACAAATATATCCTTAAATAATGCTCCTTCTAGATGAACTAGAAAGTATATCAAATGTACGTAAAAAGTATCCAATGAAGCTGTTTTAACTGTCCATGAAAAATGAATCCAATTCGTTTAAAAACATTAGGTATGTATTAACTAAACACTAAGTAAAAGTGGACCTTTCATATAATTCCCATAGAAAGAAATATTCCGAAGCAAGAAAAGGTGTCTTTCGTAGAAAATGATATTTGCCTTAACACGGAGATCTCGGAACCCAAACAGCATTAAAAGAAAGTGCTCTTCGGAGGGAAAGACAACAAACATTAGAGAGAATGCATGAGAGTCGTCATTGAATTGGGGAAATTGACAGTCTGATCGAAAAGATTGGAATATAATCACATTCTGGATCTCAGGAGGCCGTCTTTCATTTTTGCTCGTATTTTGGTGCCTCTGGGGAATAGAGTAAGATTCATATAGAAGAGTAATTTACGACAAATTGGATGAGATCTGTGTCGCATATGGCCGGAGCATATGTCGGCGCCCTCGAGAATTACCCATGAAAGGGATGCTAAGCGTAGTTCGTAAATACGCTCCACATTTTGAGGTGAATTTCAAAGAATTGTTCATTTTGAACTGAGAGCTTCGATGAGTAAAGATGAAAGCGCAGTTACAACTAATGTGATATTAAAGAAAACGAAACTCATCTATTGCTGGAGCATGTTGAGGTTTGGCCCATCAAAACTATTGATAGTCAATATTTCTTTCACCGCACCCAAGAGACAAATCGGATTCGTTTTCTTCGAACTCAAAATATGGTGATTTATATACGGCAGACACTTAGAATAAAAAAATTCCGAAAAAACCAGTGAACTTCATTGGATAGGATATATCACAAAAAAATTGCTTCATATCCACTTTCACAAGTATTTTATTCCTAAGACAGGGGAGACTTTACAGTTTTCATGAGTTAATGAGTTCCGTCTACGACGCAGATGTGTACATTAATTAAACGAAAAAAAATATTCCAGCTCAAACGAAAGCGAACAGAAGCTAAATACATCTTTGAAAATTTTATGATGTCCTCAGGCGTTACAACAAATTTTCGGAGGATAGAGTGTAGTTTATCGAGAGAAAAATTATGGAAATACTGGAAACACATTCACACACTGCATAACCCTTGACATTTAATGCAGCAAGGGGAAATCCGTGAACCGCAAAATATTCCTCATCAAACAATTTTTTTTAATAAAAAAAGCTGAACATATTGGTGGTTGTTTGTTTGTGGATCATTTGGTTACCTTCGTAAACATTAATTTTGTTTCTGCTGACCCCAGCGCGTATCCACCGCATTAGTTACTAATACAGTATCATTCATAATGCTAAAACAACGAATCCATTTTAATAAGATGCACTGAATCTCTGAAATCGTTTTAATGTCATAACTAAACTCACATTACGGAACCCATGGAAACATAGGCATTCGTTATTTATTTGTCGCTCCCTAAGCGTGGGACATACTAAACAATTAAATGATGCTAATCAACGATACTTATGTGTCAATATATAGTAATGTAATATTCATATATTACGTAGTTATATAGATTTTGCGTAGTATCTTCGATTAAAATTAAATTTTTAGCCATCGAACTCCGCTACATAAAATATTTTGCCGCAGTAGTGGGTGCCATTTAGGCGAAATACAAATTACGAAGAGTAGGGAGGACAAGATATCAGTAGCGACCTTATCACCTCAGAATTCAACGTTTAACAACTTATTTTACGTTACATACATAAGCAAGTATTCTCCGAAGGGTATATGCCGCAGCAGATAGAAATAAGGATGGACAGTCTTCTCTGAGTGGGAATCAAACCAGGACGTTGGGTTGGAATATTGCAACAATTATTAGGAATAATTAAGTAAGGCTGGACATCCCGCATCGATAAAATAAGGAAAGATAAGAAGTTTGAAAGCCTTTCTGCCTAGGTGGAATTGACAATCAAAAGTCCACGACTAAGAATCTCGAAGCTATGACGAATGGAACTTTCTGTCACCTTTCTGCTCTTTCGCTATAACTCCATAAAACAAATCCATAATTCCCTACAATGAATAATTAAAGACTACTGGCATCCCACGACACCACTGGCCAAATGCCCATATGTCGGCTCACAGGGTATGATTTAGATATAGATCGCGCAGAGCTGATCGATCTGCACCTCCTCACTCAACCATCCAGGACGAATTAACACGCGGAGGGACGGAGGCAAACGAAGAAAGATCGTGGGAATGGCGAAAATCGAGATGAAGCGACGCGACTCTTGGGGAGGGGATGGGACTCGTTTTCGCGGAGAGGAGAGATGAGCAGTGGGAGTGAAGGCCTGGAAAAGAAGAGAGGTGAAAAAAACACAAGAGACGAGAATGAGTTGGGGTCAGGGGAAGAGGGGAATGAGAGGGGTGTGCGTCGCTACAAGGGAAAAGCGGCAGGTGGCAAAGGGCCAGGAGGTGAGGGGGGAGGAAAGTGGGCGGAGGCGGTGGATGGTCGACCGGCGAGGGAGAGAGATGGCAGGGAGAGGGGGGAGGGAGAGGGAACTTGGCTACGCGGCGCTGGAAGTGAAGGATTGAGAGGCGTGGGAACTTGGCAACCTCCGCCGAAAAGGAAGACGAAAGAGGAGTCGTGAATGTACGAAGTGAGAGGGAGAAATCAAGAATGCCAGCGAAACGAAGTTCGGGACGTTATGGCGTCGAGGCATCATCACTCTTCGACGATCGGTCATCGACACATGACGACACTTATCCCTACACATCATCACAGGGTGAGAAGAATTGCTGATATTGCTTCAACCGATGACGAGATGATCAAAACTGTGGAGTCGTTTAGTCTCGGGATCGAATATTCAGCCGGTGTTGGATTTTTCGGTGGTACTCTGGTGTTAACTATACGGCAACTTTAAGCTAGGCGCTGTGCTAACAAAGAGGAAAGAGGTAGGGTCTTTCATTCATTCATGCTCGAAAATCGGGAATTTATTTTGCATGCGCCAAACCAGATGGGAATGGACACAAGGAAGTAAGTACGCAAGATCATTCACTTATTTCGTAAGCAGCAGAAAATGAAATGGAAAAGTTCGATGGGTATTGGGGAAAGAGTAGCTCATTCAAGAAGAAGTTTATAATAAAGAAATCAGTAATAAAAGAAACACGATTTCCAATTTCTTAGCGCAAGGGCCTTTATCGACAAGAGACAGACCGGAGACGAATACAAGCTTTCGAGACAAAGCGATGGAGGTGTATGATGAAGAGCATAGAGAATGAAGGAGATTACACAGTGAAATGGACACATGAAGAACTCCACGGAAGAGAAGAACCAAATGGATAGAATGCATCATGAGGAGAGGTAATTTTTTAAGAGCATAACACAGAGAGAATGGGGAAGGAAAGGTCCCATGGGGAAAAATTAGGAATAAATTTCCCACCCATCCTGTGGGATTTGATAGATGAGGACAAAACCCACCTCGAACTATGCCAGGCAGCGTGTGAAATTCACGCATTTCTGGTGGATGGAGAGACCCTTCCCTGAGCCACCTGCGGTTTCCCACGAATTTATGGTCACTGGAAAATGGCACTGCATAGATTGTAGATGGGGCTGTTCAAATGCATCCCGACGGCTGGGAACCCAGGACCCTACGGTCAACAACCGAACGCTTCACGCGCTATTGTGAGACAAACGCACTGGCATCACATAAACGAAACGGCTATTAGAGAGCAAGTCGAAATGAAAGGGCATTAAATAGAGAAAAATGGAAGTCTGAGTTTCAACCTAAGTTCTGAGTTTCAGTCTAACGAATGGATTCGGGATTCCTAAAACACTTAGGTGCGTAGGACTTTCGGGCCCTTCGGAGGGAACCTATAAATGTGTACCTCTTACACTCGTCGTTGATGAATAGTCAAATTTCGAACCCAAGTTTCTTCTAACCCTTTCTACTTTTTCTCAAAATTCTAGCTTCCTTTAATCCACTCATTTCAAATCGCGTAAAACAACCCAGTCATTGCATCCACAAGTAACAATGATTACTTTCTAACAAACCAATACATACAGAATAGTCATCAAAGCATTTACCCTTCATATTACATTCACATAATATTGAAACTCCAAAAACATCTGCGGTACTAATGTGTGATAAAGAATAAGGAAGGATTCTACTTTCAGCAGGAGAAATGTTTTACACACCCACATTTTACCATCATTGTTAGCTCACGAAATTGTCAGTTTCAACATAACGCAGAAGAGGGCTTAAAAAGATAAAAACTAAGAGAACGTAAAATGGTACAGCGGAGGGGATAAAAAAAGGCAGCACGAGGGCAAAGAAAGTCAAAAATATGGCCTAAGGAAATTCTCCCCTGTTTAAAATTCATAAAGCCGGAAAGCTAACTCACTAGAGGACGAAGATACACCGCATTTGTATATCTCATCAAACTTTCGGGGTGAAAGTTAAAATAGGGAAAGAGAGAACTTGCGAGAATATTAAATTCTTCCCAATCGAAATTGCTATTTTAAGAAGGGTGAGATTAAGTTAATTAGGCAGTTTACAGGCGACATGATTGGGGTAGTAAGAACGTCGAACGCAAACGAAAAAAATAACTTCACCTAGACGGGTCAAATGCCATCAGATCATGATTAAAAGATAATAGAAATAAACCCACAAAATGACTTTGAATTCTACTCCGGTAACTATTTCTAAAACTGTTTTCATTTGATCTCAAAGCTTTGAAGGGAATGCTGTCGGAGGTTTAAAATAATTTTATCTTGAGCTCTTAGGACTATTTTATGTGCATTTTTGAATACGCACTGGACATGCTGTTTTGGAAAAGTAAAGCGGTTTAAAAAAATTAAAGATATATACTAAAATTACTTTAATTATTATGTAAATTAACAGCATTAAACTAAGGTAAAATAGTTTCAAAAACAACAATTAAAATTCATAGTGGCTTTCAAATAATCTCTAGAATTTCTAGGGTAGCAAAAAACATTTTTATTTCAAAAGGGTCTCTCACAAAACCAACCAAACGTAGACGTTGACTATGGAGAGGGCGAAATGAAAACGTCATCATTAGACGACTTCAAGAGTTTCATTGCTGAGTTTAGCAAACGAATTCATTTACATAAAGTATTACATCTCCGTGACGTACATCGGACCAAGAGAATCCAAAGGAGAATTCGTCCACACTTGCGATGTAAAAAAAATATGTTGTTCCAATCTATAATAAAACTAAAAAAGATAGACATCACATGAATTACATGAACTTGAATTACGCGAAAAAAGTCATGGTATTCGGGACCTTCAACGCATTCAAAATAGAATATCCTAATTAGTCCCATTAAAATGCAAAACGCTGTCATATTTTTGGCTCTATGAACCATTTATGCTGATGAAAAAAAAAGCTATGGAAGATGCCCAAGTATCGTAAGACATTGATCAAGTAATGATATAACTATTTCGTAATCATGTTTTCATTTGGATCATTCATTCGTGCGTTTATTTTCTTCAAGTAACAAAAGACGCCTTATTCATTATAAATAGACATGCCAACATTCAACAACGTTTTAATATCGTGAAGGCCGTTAAAGTAGGTAGTCCATACCAAAAACCACATTCATGGTAAGGAAATTCAAACAAGGGAAAATGCAAACAAGCAAGAAAACGGAGATGAGAATTTATCACCGACACAGAGGATTCACACGTTGGATAACAGAAATACTGATATGAGAATATAGGGTTCGTTTGCGACCCTGAGCAAATAAAATTAAGAAAAACGAGAAGAGCCCAGCCAACTGTCAATGCAAGGAAACTATTTGCACAGCAATAATTAAAAAGAAATTTATAGCAAACTCTCCAAGGATCTTCTCCCATGACATTCAAAATGAAATAAATAAATCTATGACTTAGAAACGAAAACGAGATATATCTACTATCATATTCTTTTCGTTTCACGTTTAACATTCGTCATCACTCTGGTACACGTAAAGAGCTTTCGGGTACTTTATAAGATTCTGGTCTCGATCTCAAAGTTTAACATTTATTTTTTATCCATGTCCCATGTTGAAACAAACAAAACCAGAGAACTGAAATTTTGTGTCGAGGAGCTGAATAAATATAAACTTGAAATGCTGGGAGCTCTGATGAATCAAAAGGGGAGCTGATTATGCTTATTTATTCACTTTTTATTTGCTCTATACTTTCCAGTACTTTCCGTGATACGACTTAATATATAAGAACGTCTGCTTTGCAGGAATACAAGTAATCATTAAGGTGAATACCAGGAGCACATTTTTCGCAAGAGGCCATAGGCGTAAGTCGCGACGAAAATTACTTTATTTTTTGAGAACACTTTGAAACATCGGGAAAAGGAACGGGTGAACCTTTGTAACTCTAAAATTACATGGAAAATTCGAACTATAAAATTCTACTTCTCAAACTATTTCACGATAATCACGATCCTTGAAAATACGACGAAGGGTAATATATTAATTACATGCAACATAATTTTCAGGAAATTGGAATATACTATAATTCAGTTATTTAAATTAGGTGAATCGAGCGTTTGCAACTATACAATTATCTCTACGTAAATACAAATGACAAGCTATAAAAACGTAGTGTAGCAACATAACAGAGTTCATCTCAGAAAAAATTAATATTCAAGAAAATGTTTACCTCTTACTTCATAATCTATTTTAAAATATCATAGAAGAGGTTTTTGGGTATGAAAAAATTAGGTTCGCCTACGCGAAAAGGGAACGGCAATGTGGAGGTGCATGCAGTATGCAGTTAATCGCCGATCGCCACTGCTTTGAGCATTTTCTTTACAAGGTCTCAAAGCACGAGATCAATTAGGGAAACATCAACGTCGCCGATAGTACGTCATCCAAATAAGTACTACCGTATGCACAGCCCACCTCTTGTGCAGCATCGATTTCTCTCAAAATGTCCAGCCCTCCACTCCGATCCGCCCCCGGGATTCGGTGGTGAACTGACTGCCCTTCGCAAATTTAAGTGGTCTCCCGGAGGTCGAGCGGCGAGCCCAGACGGTGTATGCAAACGGTCCGCTTGCGACCGCAAATACTCCTAGGCCACCGGAATCAATCCTTTTCGATTCCACTAGCTCGCTCCTCAAGACTTAATTAACGACCATACTTACTCCTGAACTATTCCCAACTTTCCCTCTCGTAGGTATCCCAAACTTGGCCGGACCGTTTCTTCCTAAGTCACTTAGTACACCCTAAATGCCATGCTTCCTCCCCCTTCGCCCAGCGGGATTCAACCGGCAAGTGAAGAGGTCCGTAGTTCGATTTCTACCACAGCCGATCTCTTTCCAACGGAAATTAAATTTTACACTCAGCAAATCTGATAATGTTATAATCCTAAGGAGGAGTCATGGTAATTGACATACGTGAGACATGGCGAAAAACCTTTTAACGTGCAATAAATACTTGCAAATGAAACCTCCTCTTCGTAGCAAAATCATCCGTTCGAATGAATGCCACGGACACTGAGTGAATAAACATTCACGTACGAGCAGGACCAGACGAATTTGGATAATTATCCATTGTATACGTCAATTTAGGATCCAGGAGTACCTAAGAGAGATCTATATCAGTGCATCCCGCTGAGACGCTTCCCAAAGGTAGGTATTTGTAGACAGAGGGGTTGCAATAAAAAATGAATGCGAACGGTACTTGTCCAAAAGGAGCCCGTGGAGGCCTCGGGCGAGGACAAAACTACGCCCGGCGCATACCTTATCCAAACAGAAGAACTTTGACGACAGAGTGTTATCCGAGACGAAATTGCATGTTCATTTACTCCAGACCAGAGGCATGCAGACAAAACTATTATTTAATTACGCCTGGCCCCTCCGTGGGAATTGACAGCACAGATTGCTTTGCAAGTACCATATTCCATTTACATCTACAAAGGGCATCGTAATGAACAAACGATTAAAAAAATAGGGGAATGAACCAAATTATTCAGTTCCTTGAGGAGAAAAGTAGGTTGTTTTCCTTATCCGTATTTCTTCGAAAACTTCCCGTCAACTCATTATTCGCCGTGCTTCCCATCAAAGCGTTTACGCCTTTTGCCGCGTTCGGAGAAATACAGCCAATTCATGGAAAGAATTCTGGAAAAGAAAAGGGCGAACTTGCCAAAAGAGGAAGGGACTTTGACTCGATTCATCTAAATTCAGGTTACCATTAAAATATATTACGAGGAGGAGATTCATATTTGATGCCAATTCAGATTTTATTTCAGAACTACAAAGAAAATAAACAAGGCTGTTCCATAGATAAGAAAATGGATAGTAACTTTAAAAAACATTAATATGGTAGAGAATAGTTACATGCTCTGGTGGATTTTCTAATGCCAAAGAATAAATAACAAAATTGCATTAAAATATTAGAAATCGTACACAAAAACTGCGTTTTAGCTACACAACAAGTCCGCTAATAATGCGTCCATTAGGTAATAATATTATAATCATATTTAAGATAGCTCAATGTTTAAATTATACGTAATTGTTCGAGGATTATTAGTGATGGATGGGTCTGCGTGCACATCGTATATACACAAATACCTGTCGTTAAATTTAAATGTTTTAACATTTAATCTGGATCATGGTGTCAAGCCCACTGCTAGTAACATATAATAAAGTAACTTATAACAATATATTAACTTTCAGATTCAGTGTTTAACGGTGTATTTACGATAAAAATATACCAATACGGCGATTATTGAAAATATTTTCTAAGCATTTAATATATTAAGCAAAAGATTCACAGGCATGAATGTAATCTGGCACATTGCAGAACGTGTTAGGAACAACTCAGCAGTGTGCATGAAAATGTTTTGTAAAATAAAATTCTGTGCAGAAAAAAATGTTTGAGGTATAATTTATAAAAAGAAAAATTTCTTGGCAAGAAATGCTCTTAATTTATTTACGGAAATGATTTAACATTCGCTATGCCAAACCATAATGTTTACGACGGATAAACAGCATAAAAAAAGTCTTTCGTACAATTGGTGGGATTTAACAAAGAATATCTACGTTGATAACATTAAGTACGAATGAAGAAAAGAGCATCCTAGCTTCCTCAAAGAGGTGTTTAAAAATAACATGAAAAACCATAAGTCATCATTTTAAGTGTTATGTGAGTTACACATTGATGGATAGCCGAAACAGAAATGACAGCTTATAGGGCGTTTTAAGAAATACCTACCGCCGTTTGCAATTAAAGGATTTCTCAATTCGACAATACATCAAATACAGTGCATCAAACCATATAATCTCTTATCTTGCGAAATGGGTTATAACAGCGAATTTTTAAAAACACTGTTTTCTTTAAACCACCTAAATTCAGGAGAAAATTGAGCAAATATATGTATGTTGAAAGTTGTAGTAAAAATATCTCTGAAAAGAAAGTTATTATCAAAACGTATGTACGCTATTATTTATTATAAAGCCAGTGAGAAAAGTATGCCCTTTAACGCAACAAAATACGCATTGTGATAGAAATTGCCAATGATGCACGCATGAATGTGAATTAGTGGACTCGGAAAATAAATCACTGTTTCACGAAGGCGGAGGAATTTCCGTACATTTCAACTCATTCCACTCATTCCTATTTTCGGACACGGCGATACAAATATCGTACGCATGAACTGACAATTTTTATTCCAACATTTACCGCATTTGAATTTAATTCATTAAAGCAATTCTGAATACCAAAAATTTAACACATACCAACTTTTGGCTTCTAATTAAAGGAGGACGATATGCCTCCCATTTTATGTACAAACGGAGGGGAAAATTTAGAATTCTGCTTCGTTTTCCTCCAAAAACCAATGATTCCCACGAAATAAATTTTCCAAGCAAATTTGCACAATCGCACGGCAAATGTATTAATTCAAAAGGATGCATTACTGAAACCCGGGACAGGGATGAGGAAAGGTAGAGAGGGGGGTGAAGGGGTGGGAAGGGGACAACTGGCTCGAGACAGGATCTGAGGAGGGGGTTCCCTGACGAGACGAGCTGTTTTCCATGCAGGAGGGAATCCCTCGAGCGCACGGCGTAAAAGGAGAAAGGACGAGAGTCGAGTTGACGGATGCAATCGACTGTCGCGCATTCGGTCTAAGTGGTTCGAACTAATTAAAGGAGATTAGGACACGCACGGATGCACGAAAATTATACCGACGAGTCCGAAATGCGATGGAATGTAAATTTCGATTAGTCTGATTCTCGGCACTGGACGTATGTATATAATTCCTCCTAAAGAATATTGCAATGATTTTGACGTCACCAAGTCTCAAAATGAGGGAAAAGATTGAGCTTAATACGGAGGGGATTACTTTTCTAATTGAGAAATTTTTATTAACCAATCAAGCCCCGCCTGTTATTGACTTGCCGTATACTTTCCATTAAGTTCTTTCGCTATTTCATAATTAACTCTGTCTAACAAGCATAGTTTATTAGACCTACTAAAAAAACTGAACTGATTTAAATTTTACCACATATCTCAAAGGTGAAAATGGCTGCAAAGGAAACGGACGGCAGTATTTTGTTCGGATAACATGGCCGTTGAAAGCATCTATAGTCCCCGTAACTTAAATTGTTTTACTTCATTTGCCCTTTCCTTCCCACGAAGTTAATAATTGGTTTAACCTCATTAAGTTCTATAATTTGTTTGAATAAATTAACACTTTGAACTAAAAAATGCATGTTGTTACCTAAACTGGGTATTCTATTCAGAGCATAAAATTTACATAGTGCAATTAACGCTAGGGATTTGTACTTTTCGAGAATAATAATACTGGACGACATTTAATAGCAAAGACATAAAAAGGAGATCAGCCATGCGGTAGACTAGTACGCCTAACTTAAATAATTTCGCTGGGTGCCCAAGGCTTGATATAGAGCAAAAATACGACAACATAAGTAAATTCTGCTCACAAACATACATGTATGATCAAACCTAGAAATAACTGTGCCATGTCTTGAAAACAACCAATTGGCCAAGTCCACAATGTTATTTAGAGATGGAAAATTCTTACAGAATAGCTTACATATACGCATATCAAACAAAATTTTTACGACTGCTACGGAAAACGTTTTATTCAGATAAGCATCATGCAGATGAAAATTGCAAAGAAGGCCGAGAGTTTTTTTTTACATGACAAAAAGCAAAAATTCGCGGGATAAGCAAAAGCATGAGGCAGACGGAGTGGCAGATGAATATAAATGTCATCAAGATGATACGTGTGGACGGAGAAAGAACTAATGAAGAACGGGAAATGAGATAAAATCTCGCGAACGTTTAAAATGGGATAAATACAGAATGAAACATGAAGCGAAAGGCTTGAACGACATATCTGACTCGAGGGAGTCAGTTAAAGGAACATCATCAACTGCACTTAGGTTTACCGATAAGGAGTTTGGTTGAAAGGCCAAGGAGATTCTGATTCAATTTACGGACGTAGACAAACCCCCATTTAAATAAAAGCCAAAAATAGAAGGGGGGCAGAAATACGGAGGCGGAAATACGGATTGCTGAAGACGTATAATTCTTATCCCCCAACCAATACAACACGTAAAGATTTTCGGAGAGAAGAAAATGGAAGGAAAGGGAAAAGTTTCGATGCCTGGGGGTGTACGGGTTGACATTCTGGGTAGTCCGCTCGCTGAGACAGGTCGTTGGTTGGTTGCGCGCCGTTACTACATCTCGCTGGGAGGGGAGAACAAGAAGGAAGAGGAGAGAACGGAAGGGAGGCATGGTTGGGAGATGAGTGGGGAAGATAGAGCCAGTCCGATGAGTTCCAAGTAGTGGCATGTTCGTTGCGGAGGTTAGTGTGGGCGGGGGAGGTGGAAGAGGGGAGTTGGGAAGGTTGGGGATGAATATTCATGCCGAGGAATTCAAACCGATTCAGCGCTCTTTCAAAACGACCAACACCCACCACCCAACCCCCCTACCCTTCCCAACTCCTCCCCTCCGACCCACTCCAACTGCCGGTTCGTTATCTCCCCGTGGAGATGCCGCAGTCGCTTCGAGTCCACTCGCTTCTATTTCATTCGTCCGGGATAAAGTGGGATTGCAACCCGAGCACTTGAGCCCGAAAGTGAATTTATTCCGAGCCGAGGGGGGGAGAGTGGAATGGGGAGGGGGGGCGGAGGTCGCCTTGTGGAGCGGCCACATGTTGAGCAGAGGAGGGGGGCGGCGCTGGGACTGGAGTGAAAATTAAAATCAACGGTCGGCAACAGACTGATTGCCAATTGCGAAATGGCGGAATTGATTCAAAAAAACGGAATAAGCAAGGAAATATAGAAAAAAATGAAGAATCTAAAATATATATTCTTTTTCGGTGGCGCGTAGGATGTGTTCAAGGATGATTTTAGAATATCAAACGGCGAATTACAAAAGATACATGTAGATTGAATTTTTACTGGAACGTACATCATCCACTGGAATACGTATATTATTCTTATTTTAGGGTTTTCCAAATGCACATCGTAAATAATAAAAGTTTTCCTTTAGATTTGTCACTTTTTCAAGACGTAAGATTGATCGAATGAGGGAAAGACGAGTGGGCATGACACTAATGTGGATGATGCATTTCCAAATCTAAATTAAGTGGCACAAGTTATAACAGCAGGGTTTTTATTGAACTGGATAATTAATCTTAAAACGAGCCAAGAGTGTGTTGACGGTATTATAAGCTTTAGGATAAATCCCGCCGTTGTTTCTCAGGTTGTATACACTGAGGGATGTTTGCCTTACTCGTTTCGGTTACTGAGGAGAACCGAAGTAAATAAACTTATGTAAACAAATATGCTCTAGGATAAAGAAGAATAAGCTTATATCTTAATGATAAACTTAAACACATCAGGCGAATAAACTTTGTACTCGTAATTATGGAATCCCGATATCTTAAAGGAATAGACTTATATAGAATTAACAGAATAGATATTTTTATTACTGAAAAACAATGGATAGGATTACGAGTTTTTACAGCATACAGTCAAACGTAATCATAATGAATCAACAGTGTAAGAAAAAAATGAAGCAGGGGAAAATGGGGCAGATAGGAAAGAAAATTCCTTTTCATAGTGATTTTGCCATGAAACCCATCCCCATCTAGATAGTAGGTAAACCTACAAACGATTCGTTCAGTTGAAAATTGATGCTTGAAAAAACCGTTTATCATTGTACTTTCAGATCGAATGAATGAATTACCTACTCTCTGGGATTTGCAGACAAAGCAATGACGGAGCAAACCCAGTGCTAAAAAATACTTCCAGGGAAATGACAGACAGAGGTTCACAAATCAATTTAAAGATCGTCTGGTGACATTTTCACGACGTAGCAAGCATCTATATATAATGCATACAGCAAAAAAATGTCACTTATTACCAAAAAGCCCATTGTATTATAAGTATAAAAGCTTTTGCGGTCAAATATAAAAGGTCGCGATGGAGGGATGCACTTCAGTCAAATTACATTTGAAAAAGAGAATAGCACTCAAATCAGAAAGAGGAAAATGTTCTCGTCGTCCATACAGAAACCTGCTTTATAAAAATGAATGTTAAACCCTGACACTACTTAAATTATCAATTATCATCATTTTCCTTGGTTCTACCCAAGTTTAAAAATATAAACTTTTAAATAATTTCCATCAGTGGATATAAAATATTCGGAGTATACTTATAAACACCAAGAACATTTTCAATTTAAATTGATTGTTTCTGATGGAGAAACTAGTAACTATGGAAAAGGTTCAGTAACTTTACCCTTTAAAAATGAAGATTCAAAACAATCACAAGACAAGTTTTTTATTTATGATATTGTTTTTAGCCTTTCAATTTCTTTACATGGCTATTGAAATTTCATTCATGAGTACACACACAGGTACACAGCGAAATACTCGCGTAAGCTATGAATTATGAAAGAGCGGTGGTGCTTATGGCTCGTTGGGGAGAGACAGCGCATCACGGCATGCTATTTAATCGTCCGCTCGTCATGGGAAAATGTACAACAAAGCCTGGAAAGAGTCGCAGAGCATGCATCTATGGAATGACGGCAAAGGCGAATAAAAAAATGTGCACGTCGAAGGGCAATAGGATTGATTTTTCGCATGGAATGCCTCTCGAGTGACACATTAAAAAAACTTGTTTTTCTATTACATCCGATGCCCTAGAGCCAGATGCTGTAACATCCAAAATTGTAATCGCTTTTTAATTGCCGCTGTCATTTCAGCACTTGATTCCAACAAAAATAGGAAAGATCTAGTCAGCCTCTTTTATACTCTATAGGCTATTAATGAGCTGAATATTTTTTTTTGGGAATAGCATGTGTCAAGGTTTCAATTGAATGCATGGAGCTCCACAACTCTAACGTCGATTATAACTATTCACACGAAAGAAATACTAGCAAAATCTCAGTTCCACTGTAACGCTAACTCAGATACTAACGCTTGGTGGCGAAGGGGAGTTGTAATTAAAGTGACGTTAAATGGCCCATGAGAATGCTATCACTTAAAAATGATTACGAAGTGGACAATAAAAAAATAATGGTTTTTCTAAAAGGCTCTAAGAAAGTTATTTACACCAATCAAATATCTCAATGCCATTGTCCATCCTTAATGACATTGAAAAACATTTTAAATTCTCTTCAAAAGTAATACTCGAGGAAAAAAACTTAATCATCAGTTCAAAAAATTTTTCGGAATCATAATTCGAAGTTTTCCGGCAAGTTAATAATTTTCCCGAAAATTGCCGAATTCCTTCATCCTCTTTATCACATGCACTGTACATAATTGTATCTTGATGTACGCTCTACATGATCCTGGATTTCCAAATTCCATTTGATAATTATCATACACAACAAGGGCTAACACTGTCAAAGAGGTATTTGGCAGGCATATGCATTAGAACATTTCATTTACGTAAAAATAGCCTACGGGGTTTTATTTTACTGATTCCTTTTATCAACAATATCATCGCGCTAAAGTGAAACTGATATGCGCATGCGCATCGTATTTCTTAATAGGGTTTTCAGATTAATTTTATTGAAACACGATCTATTAAATCTCAAAACGACAATGACACCTAAGTTTTTCCAGAAGACTTCCTTACACGACTTAATAGAAAGACGTACTCTCCTCAAAGACCTCAAGTAGGGATCGGGATACCACTGAAAAACATCTGCCACCTCTGGCATTCAAACCCGGGACCTCAGGGTCGGAAGCCAGCCCGTTAGCCACTGCACCATCCCGATCCCCTAATTAGTCGTATGTCGTGACGAAAGTGCAACAATCTTACCTAGAGGTCCATAGGTCAACCTGTAAAACGCTGTTAACTCAGTTCCTACGAGTTGAATATGCCTGGTAAGAAAAGTAATGGCGCTATTTGGCCGTAGACGAGGAAATACCTTTTACAAAATTATGCTTAGTTCAACTGTTGCTTTAACCAACTTCTCCAATCACTAGGAAGATCAAAAAGAAATGGATATACATGATACATTAATCTGATTCAACATATTATCTATCAGAGCTATATTTGTTTTATATCTGCCGAGTAACATCAAGAAGTAATAAGGGATCAGGAAAGATGGGAATCCACTGAATCACACGGTGTCTTAACTAATGGCATGACAGAGTGAAAATGGGCATGAAATAGCTCACGTAATTTGGAAACGGCCCCTGAAGGTAAACGATAGAAGCTTGAGATGACGGAGCAAGCGCAAGATTAGAAATTCAGGTGCATTAAGCCTCGAGGAACGCACAGATATCGAAAAAGAGGAGCCATCACGAGGAGAACAACTTCGGATAAGTGCTCCACCGAAAGACACTGATTTTTTCCCATCCGACAACTTCTCGTTTCATCCAAACCCAGTTTCCATGTTATCGACGCAGAAGCGAACGCGGTAGGCACAGAACGCAGAGTGTGCTGGGAGAGAGAAAGAGAGCATTACACCTTCCGCTCCCCACATCATATTTGATGCCCAGGTCGTTACCCTTCTGTTTTGAGCCAGAGACTCTAATTCCGGGATAAGCCCGTGATAGGTGTCAATAAAAATTAATGCTTTCAGATCTCCGTTTTTCTCAAAGTTTTCCAAATTCGGGCGTTTTATTCGACTTTTCCATTATTATTTTCTTCGTGTATCACACGATCGTTTATCGAGAAGAGACAACATTTGAGGGATTGATAATTTTGCGTTCTCTTAAAACGGTCAAGCGTTTTTAGTTTTTATATGGTGCAAAACATACGGGCCATTCGCGGGTTCGCCTACCGCCTTTAGTTCTGCTTAGAAGGCCTAACATGGCGTTATATCCGGATGAAGTAGCCAGTGGTTGCCCGGGAAAGTACGTCTTCTCTATCTCCAAAGCGGCTTATGTTAGCGGGAAAATTATTTAAATCTTGATTGCCATATTTTAGCCAAGTCGTTTTTATCCCTGTGCTAATCCACGGCTCAGTTCTTTGAACAAGTGTCCTGTAACTCCCTATTCATTATTACGGAAGGCTAAACTGCTATGCAGTGTCGGGAATGCAAACCGGTACAAGGACTATGCGGACACTCTTATTGCCATCCATACGCCCATTTCACACTAGGCACGCTCCCAAATAATCGCAATCGACAACGGCCAACAAATTTCTAAAACTACACCTTGTGATTGGAAAGGATTCATTTAAAATCTGGAGTAATATTTTCAAAACCATACACTAAAAACTTACCGCAGGAGTAGTTCTAGGACACCTACGTTGAGTATGCACAGAATGAAAAAATTTGTTGCGACTCACCTGAAAGGAAAAAAAGAGCTGAAATTAGAAACAGCATTACACAGCCAAAAATTATTACAATAATTCAACAGACATAGCCAACTAAGAACACAGTGATTTCATAAAAATCAGGACAATCACACAAATCGAACATCCGTTTTTAACGGTTCATCTAGAATAACTGAAAGGACAAACTACTTAAATATTAATTAAGAGCGGAATTGGTGCAAACTAACGGATACGATGGTAAAACAGCTTTCGAGGGAGGGTTTTGAGGATATAATTTTCTCTATCATTCACATTTAACGTATAAAAATGCGGTCAAGTGTTCAAGCCATTAACAGAGAGTTGAATCATTGATTCGAAAGGATTTCCGTGTAAATTGGATTTGCGGGGCAAAGATTAACAAAAAAAAGTAGTGAACGATGGAGCATTTTTCAATATTAACTGAAAGAACTACCTACATAACGTTAGTAATCAATAGCTTCAGTTTAAGCCAACATTTGCAGTTATAAAAATGTAAAAAAAATAACTCTGAATGCAAACTTTTAGCGAGTACCTTCACCAATAAAATAACATAGCCAGGCAATCAAATTTTTTTAGCATTAATGAACGCAGTTATGTTTCCATATTTGTTCCGGAAGTGTCATCCGCAGAAAGCAGTTAATCCTCCAGGATATCTTCTATATTTTGACGGGTATATTTACCGCTTACGTCAGTTAAGCCAGTTCCATAAATTCCACTCCCAAAAATTTCCGGCCCATGGAAGAGTTCCACCGGTAATTCTGTGAATGCCATTAAACACAAGACGCCCAAACCTTTTCTGTTCGACCGAGCAAACATCGAAGAGGGGAGTTTAATAACAGCGATCTCTCGAGTAAGTCAACAGGGGAAGGAGAGAGAGAAAAAAGTTTCAACAAGGATTAAAAAAAGAGATGGCATTTGCATGAACTCTACTTCCACTGCTACCATACCTCCAAGCACTAGCGTTAGCACGCACATCCCGTGGGTGGTAAAACTGCCCTGAAGGATACGGAAAAGCTCTCACGATCGGATCCGAATCTTAGGGACCAAAAAAACAAGATTTCTATGACCGCGGGGAATTTCGAAACCATTGGGTCCATTTTTAAAACCGTTCTGAAGCACTCAGGAACTCTCCCGTACACTTTATTCCCTGTCACGTTCGAAATTATTCCTCAGGGAAGAAATGGGGGGGGGGGGAACGGGGAAAGAGGTATCCATTGTCGGCGGCCGGAGAGGGGAGGGATATCTTTTGTAGGGAGCAAGGGAGAATTGGGATCGGCGTTTATAAAAAATGTTTTTTCCCTTTATCTCACCCTTCGGTGAGGTTACATGCGTTTTGGATACGAAAAACTATATAGAAAATCAGACGAAATCTAAGTTCGAGTTCTCCAAATTATCGTTTCCAACTCTATCCCTCTATTCAACTGAGAGAAGTCCCTAGAACTATAATTTTATTCCACGGCCTCAACGATCTCATCGCCACGAAAATTAGTAAAAGAGTCTTTTTGGGCTTGTATCACTACCCTTTCAAACCAAATAAACGATGAGTACATATTTGACGCAGCCAAGAATTCCCTCTCCCAATGTTAAAGAGGTTTCCGACTATATTTACGTTCCATTCCAGAAATATTGGCAGTAAAACTTGCAAAAATGTTCCATGCCCAGAGGAAAATTCGTCATCACAGAAAATATCATCATCCTCGTATAGGTATAAACTAGATTTCCTACTTTACGGTTCGTAAATTATCTAATAAGGATTCAATTTTAAATTATTTCTTTACCAAAGCATTTATTTACAGAAGTCAAAATAGGGGGTTGAAGAATAAATTGATGACTAAAGGCGTTAAGAGAAATATGAGGTGCATTTTACGTGCAACGCAAGTAGGAAGAGGTTAGAAAAGAGGATGCGCCTTCAGAATGGCACGAAGGGGGTAGACACTATGAGAAAAACCACTAGGTATGGTACCAACAGCTTAGGGTCGGGGCTCAAATAAAGGCTACCTTGATCATTATGCAGGGTGATGTGCTAAAAAGGGAATGAAAAGAAAAAGGATTACGATGGTTTTCAGCCCGTGCGTCCATACAAGTAACCTGAATCTTTTTCTCCATTTTTTTCCTACAAGGCGGACTTCAACTTCGTAAGCTCATCATATGCATTGCTGGTTTCGTTTTTCTACTTCAAGTATTCCTTGGTCTCCCCTTCCTCATTTCATACGCTTTAACGGAGTCTCTTATTCGCCGTACATCTCAAGTATCCATTTAACTTATGCAGCTCCGATGGGTTATTCCAATGCTGCATATATTCTATTTCTCTAATTGTATTAATATTTTTCGATCTCATGGCGTAAAAGTGCGAAATAATCTCCTAATTCTCATTATATACGACAATTTTCCAAAGGACATTTATATTTGTGACCCAAACCTCAACTCTACATCTCTTCACGGGATTGACCACAGATCAAAAAAACTTCACGCGGTGTTTCCAGACATTATGGCGCTACATGACGGCGGCTGAAATCAACTCAACAACTTTTTCGAACTCCTATTTTATCAATCATATCCTTTTCGTTCATCCGATCGAATATAAACATGATGCCTGTCAATTAAGTAAGTACCTGCACTAATTTGTTTAGTTACTGTTCCAAAATCTGTCGTAAAGGTTATTTCTTGATTTCTTAAACAATGCATTGTGTGAAAGACGATTGAGAGGCACAGGCAAGTCTCCCCCACTAGGGTTTTTGGATACCGTGACCTTCGTGAATCATAATCACACCCACACTCAGGGATTGAGGGTAGGATATCCTAAGTCATTGATCCGACTTAACGTCCTTAGATTAATAAAAAAGAAAAATATATAATGAAAACTAGATATTTGCACACACTCAGTTACTTAGGTTTGAGTAACACAGTGACTGAGCTGCTATCAAACATTTTGCATATTATTGTGCCACACTAAAAGATTACATTCTAAGGCATTCACATTCCAATCGTCGATTTCACGACAATGGTGGCAACGTTCCACCAACTTACATGGGTGGTTTGGAAATTTTCCGACTAAGAAAATTTCAGAAAAAATGTCTTGCATCTTTTTTAGGTCGGAAACTTTTCAGACAACCCTCTTATATTAACATTATTCTTTTTCGCATCTTTGGACAAAATAAGGTACCAATCTCTCATCTTCCTGGTGGAAAATTACTCTGTTCCTCACAGTTGTAACCTCTATTTGAATTTATTATTCCCCAGCAAAGTTAACCCGCGGCCACAAGACTCTTGTTCCCCTGTAGTTACCGCAGTTCTTGTACGAAGTTTATCAACATATGCAGATGCAATAGTCTTGTCTTCTTCTCCAAGAATGATGCAGAATGTATGAGAGTTTTCATTTGTAAAAACGGAAAATCTATTAATTATAAATATAATGGGGACTATAAAAAGTTGCTTGAGGAAAACGTGATATGTTAATCAACGAATTAAAACGCTTGGCAATTTTCACAGTGATAAATAATATAAACCATACATAGTTTCAGGATTAATAGCCATTTACGATCTTATTCTCTTAAATTGGAACACTTCCTCTCTTTTTTACAAAGAGTCACTCACAGTGTACTACTTGCATTACTAAAAACAATCAATTTTGAAATACTTCCTTTTCCGTAATTATTCTTCAGTCCTCAATCTTTTTTCCAGCTTGTCGACCTAACATAAATCTCCAATAAGCCTGAAGATACATGATGTATGCTAGGGAGGAGTTAATTAAAAATATTTACGAACAAACCTCCTCTCTTGGGTTAAAAGCGTGGTACCATGCAAGAATTTCTGACAGACGTACACTATTTTTCAAGTATCGCCAAAATTCTATCTAAAATTATTGACGGATGATACGTATTCAATAGTAAAAAACACAAATCGTTCGCTACAGGCGAAGCACATTTATCAAACATGTTCCTCCCGTTTTCAGGTTCCACACCTTTGGTACTAATCGAGACATATATTCCGTGTGAATCTTTGCATAAACAAGCGAAATCCTGTTTAGATGCAAAAAATACAAAATTATCATTTAACCAGTATATGCATGCATTGATAACTATTTTGTAACTATATAACTAACTATTGAATAGTATTTAAGAACTTGAACCAATTTGCTAAATTGTTTGCATGCCTATGGCAGTTAAATCTGAATTTTACATTTAATTCAAATAGATTTTGAGAATTTGAGAAATTAAGCTTTGATGTAAATAAACATGATTTTCAAAAAAAGTATTGGGAAAAATTTCGGAAAAATATACTTATTTCAGTTCTTGCTACTATGCCTCAAAATTCCTCAAAGTACATCCCTTAAGCGTCGACACACTTGCCCGCGGCTTTTCCGCGACTCCGAGGCTCCCTAGTTGGCGAATCCTTGAGGTCCTTAAGGGTACGCGTCCAAGCTTCTTTGACGGCACTTAGGGTCCCGTGGTGGTGCCCCTTGAGGGAGGATTTCACTTTTGGGAACATGAAATAGTCTGCTGGTGCCAAGTCGAGACTATAAGGAGGTTGGGGATTCGTCGCGTCACATTCCAGAAGGTCTTCGCAAGCAGACACTCGACTCTGCTTTTTGCTGACCGTCAAGATCTTTCGGACGAGGTTTGCGAAGATCTTTTGCATCAGAATTTTATGCGATAATGGTGTGCACTGTCATCTTATAATGCCAATACCATCTGCGATCACTTAGCCGACGGTCTGAATTCGGCCTTTCACGCACACGCTAGGAAAAAATTATCACCGATACGTTTCATAGAAACCTTGTATGTATACTGGTCGATAAAATGGAACATAGGACGAAAATTAAATGAGACTGGCCGAGGACATGGTGCCCCTTTTCAAAAAATCACTACAAATATACTATTCATCATGTACATTAATATTAACAGAGACGAAGACTATTTCAATTTTCCACTTAATAAAGATTTATTTCCGACTGGTTTCGATGTATTACATCATTTTCAAATTCAACTTGAAAATGATGTAATACATCGAAACCAGTCGGGAATAAATCTTTATTAAGTGGAAAATTGTAATAGCATTCGTCGCTGTTATTATGGAACAGTTCCAATCCATCAAACCTGAAGCTGTAATTTATACCTTAATAGTGCAGATGAAATTCCTGCGCGAATGAAGACCCTTTAATTTCCACATCTAAATTTAAAAGCGACAAAAAGGTTCTTTTTTAACAATGAACTGAATTAGACTATTTCCACGAAGCCACCCACCTCTCTTTAAGTTACAGCGGTTATGTTGATTTCGATTGTAGGCAAGAAAATATGTTCGTTTCCATATCAATACTGAACCATCCGAAGGAAACGTTGGATTCTTTAGTAATATATCATAATGTAACTTCGGTGGACTCTCTTCAACCTGTGCTTGACCGAAAGCTTTTTATAATGCAACTGAGAGGTTTTTCAGCGCCAACTTCTTCACCCAAATCGCCAATCCCCGTCTTATTTATGATTCATGGTCGAATTCCCCTCCCTCAAAGTTAGTGCAGAAAAGGGGAAGATTTTCACACTGTATCCGTCGAGTAAAACCGGCGCTACCTTGAGTTTCGGTGCGTGCCTCTACGGCCCAACACGCCCCGGTGATATATATTTATATAAGACATGCAGGCATGAAAAATTTGAACCAAAGCCACATGGGTGGAGCCGAGGGTAGGTCTCGGCATGCTTGGAATTTTCAACGTCGAATTTTCCGCAAAATGATTAAGTGAGGAAGGGGAGAAAAATATAAAACCTTCTGGGGAGGCAGAGAGTTATGACGAAAAATTCAGCCGATGGTTGCTTGGGTACCTATTCACCGTCTGAATTCCGATCGAAAAACCTCGAGTTTCTTACAGGCCTGGAATTTTTCTCAATGAAGGTCGCCAACTTTGAAACAAGGCGAAATTGTAAGCACCCAGAGGGAAGAAAATGCTCGGGCAGTCTGTTATCAAGTCGGCTCGCTGGTAATTTCGTCCGTCTGAAAAAATCTATTGCTTAATCAGTAAACTACGGAGTTTTAGGTTATGAAAGGTTTAAGCGACTCAAATGGACTCTTTTAGTAGCCCAATACATTTAAACAGTTCGAACACAGTTAAATATTTCGAAATACGTCAAGTTCGAAAAACACGACAAGGAAAGCTGCAGCATCATTCCTGTCAATTATCACTGTTAATTCACGACCAGGAAAATATGAAAAACATAAGTCAATTGACTGTACTATGCTTTCAAATAATAAGAAAAAAATTCAATTTTATTCGCTACAATTTATTCTTACTAATAACTTTTTATTTGATGAAAACATATTTTTAATACTAACTACTGATTTCTAATATAATTCGAATAATTGATCTACTGTTTTCAAGGTCAGGCAGGGTACTCAATATCATTTTATAATTCATAAATTTCGATAGAAGTTTGTCATTTCACACTCAAAATTTTAACTACGGAACGAGTGATTATAATTGCCACAGAGAATGAAGTTAGTTGCAGCAGTAAACTGCTCCATCATTATAGCATTTAACCGATATGCATTTCACGTATTCTCAAAAACAGATTTTTCCTAATCGAGTGGAAATAATTTTCTAGTTAACATGCGGGATGAATTAGGAGTAGCATTAAATTTTTTCTAGTTCAATATTTGCTACCCGGTCTACAGTAATATTTTCATCTGTCGAAACAAACGAATCAGAGCCATTTATATCCTACCTCATCACGATTCATAATCGATCGAGATGCAAATATGCGGCGAACATTGGGCCTCGCTTAAAGCTCTGTGACATTAGAAACCATTAATTTACATTCGAAAAGGTGAACCAAACGAATTAAAGCAGCTTGTTGCATACTCAGGGTAGCGAAAATTCATAAGATGGGTTTGACATGAAGAATGAAGAGAAACTACCTCGTTCTTTAACTTTTCACATGTACAGCCTATATTTGACTTTACAGCCCCGTCTGCCGAGCCATTTTGGTACTCAGCATTCTAAAGGCGTTAGTCCCCAACATAAATTATTGCTATTAGCAGCAAATTCTAGCGCTATGGCCAACGGCCACCACAATAACAAATACTGTTACCTAATTAAACATATTACGTCATTACAAAAAGTGAGAGTGAAACTAGTAATTGTCTGTCCATTTAAAGTTTCGTACTTTTCATATCGAAAATGTTATAAACACGTGACATGTGACACGATATTAGTTAATATTGTTCCGTATTTACACTAAGTAACATGGAGAAATAAGAACTTAAGGGTAGAGACTAAAATTTTTTATAAAAATACTGCATGTAAACGGAAGGCTAGTCTGTATAAAAATGAGTCAACCAATTGGCTTTTAAGAACTGCCGCCAAGTTCAATGTTGAAATTTGTATGAGCACCTAAATATTGCCTAACTATAAACTATCTTACAATCAATAATTGTCTTTGAAGATCTATTGACATTTTCCATAAATCCAAGATGTTTCCTTGCATGCACATTAAATGACAAACACATTCCCTTTGATTTATGACTAAGAGGAAATCAGAATAGAATTGAACAAACCTGAAGTAGGACTCATCGATTTAATGAAGCTCTTTGACTTATAAAAACATGCTCGAATATTTTGGAGTGATAGAAGTCCAAAAGTGCGCAAAAATGCGGTCCTAACCGACTGATTTGCTCTGTAATGAGGTTTTTATGGCATTACTGTAAGGCCAGGTAATTTTTGAATCTGTAGCAACGGAAGAGCACAGGGAGTGACATAATCTTTATTCCTTTCCAGCTCAATCACCGGAAAACTTTGTTTCACCAGTAATTTCCCACACAACGATAATCAATCCCGATAGCAAATCTCATGAGAATTTCCAACCGCTCTGTCGTGTCAAAATTCAATTTCGATGCAACGCACATTTCGATAGGATTTTCGACGGCCCTACGGGGTGAGTCACCGGTCGCTCAATTCATTTAGAGTAACGAATAACGAAATCTCTCCTCTCAAACTTTGACGGGCACAAAACGTCGCCAACCTACCCCGAAATACGGAGGCATCTCAACAGCACCCTTCACCCGTAATTCAAGTCAAGAGAGCTGCTACCTTGGGACGACGACGTTCTGTGATAATGTGTCCCTTCTGTGTCACACAAGTGAAGGCGGCCGCGTAGAAGTTCTCAGTACATTATATACGCGTACATACGTATAACGGAACAACACGCGTAATCTCCAACTTGGGATAAACTTTTCGTAGTCGTAAACATGCTCTCAAGTTTCGTGTGCGACACGATCTCCTAGCCTTCTCGAGGGAGAAGAACACAAGCACTCAAATTTGTAATTTTAAGGGAAAGGTTTAACAAAAAATAACAGTCCATGTAACTTTTGAGGCATCTGTTCTAAGATTTACTACCGAGTTGGAGAGGAAGGAGTAAAGGGATTTCGTGCGTTCTGAGGCAGACAGAATTGTAACTAGCACGATTAGCTATTTTTGAACACTGTGCTTTGAAACGACAGGTGAATCCAGAGGTACCTGTATTTTGTTACCAAGCAAATTTTAATAATGATTTTACATTAATTTAACGTCAAACTCCAGGATAAATCACAAAGGAATATTTTAAAATGTTTGAGACGAAATTAATTTTTTTCAGAGGAGTATATCCTGATTGAGTGGCATCGAAAAATAGCCTCTTTATTTCTTGAATAATTACGAAATATTTCCGCAGTGGTGCAAAATATTTTCAAAACATTTAAAACTTAAACTCATTATGGCGCGATTCTCACTCTTTTTTTTACCCATAGTACACCATTTAAAGTAATTTTTTTAATTGAACCAATGATTCAACATCACTGTACTTCTAAACCACGCCTAAAAATACACTCAACACCATAAGAGCATATACCAAATCAATCATTTTTCAACTCCACCATACTTTCAACCTCCATCCATACTGTTCAAAATGCCAAAACCTTTTCATTCCTCCACCTCGCTTACTCAATGCTCTTTTCTCTAACAGAACATGCAACACTTCAATACCACTTAAAATACCATGCATCCACTTCTTCTACCCTCGAAGTTCTTCTACTAATCTTCACTCTTCCCCTTACACGCGAAGCACTTATTCCTTTCCATCAATTTCACTTATTTTCTTCATTAATTCCCACGACCGCGACTTAAAAAACATTCTATCTACCCATTTCCTCAAAGACCCCAAAGTTTCGAAAACATACAAGACAAACCAAGTAAACCAAAGTTTTCACTCATCTTCCTTCACGTGTTAACTCAAAGCTCTCCTCTTTTTTAATACCAGCCCGGATGAACGACTTAAAATCTGAACTGAATGCATCTCAAAGTTAACATTCTGTACTTTTTTATCCGCCGATCAATGGGCTTACTTCCATGGCCATAAAACAGCTCAAACTATTGACCCATTTAATTAATCAATCATAAATAATTAACATAACTTTTGACGGCCCGTACTCGGTATTAAGTACGCTTGAACATTTTTCACGTATCAAATTATAGATAGATATATATATATATATATATATATATATATATATATATATATATATATATATATATATATATATATATATATATATATATAGATGACTTCATCGACGTAACACGGAAGTGCCGAATAGTACATTACACAGTAACAAACAAAATAGAAACACAAAAAAAGATCACTCACACGTTATTTCTTGATAATTTCGACGGAATTCTACTCCGTCTTCATTGGAAGATAGAGAAGTGAGGAAGGAGTAGAATTCCGTCGAAATTATCAAGAAATAGCATATAAATTATATATATATATATAAATTATACATATTTGCACGTATAAATCAATTTATTTTTTTCTACAAAATCAGTTCGGTATGCCTTCATTCAACATTTTGCAATGGCGATATCGATGTCATAAGGGTCGTTGCTAGATGCTTCCAGTAAAGTACCCTAGTTGGATATAAAAAATGGAGTGGCCTATTTCCAGTCCATTGCTCATAGATATGACTATCATTTTCTTTCAGTGCTCATTTAAGCATGATGTGTCTCAACGACAATTTCAAATGAACCGAAAATAACTGAATGCGGTAACCAGACGAAATTTCGGAGGGATACAAAGCGGCCGGCAGTCCAGGGATGCGGAAGATCGGCGAACAACGTCTAATCTTCTTACAGAAATGAACGAGATCTTGAAACACCCCTCCGCCGAAGCGCCAAGGGGTGAAAAGGGTTTGAAATAATAACCGCCTGCCCTTTCACGGTGTTCCCTTGCCTCTGAACTCTTACATCTATGGAAATAAGATCTTCCTCTCCCCAGGACTATAATACGGGAGAAACTAAAAGGCAAGGTTAGGGCCTATCGTAATGACCTCCCAATATTAATAGAACCGAGCGGAAAAAACCGTAGCCTTTGCCCTAATCAAACGCATCTCGATCACATTGCATTAATAATTAATCAACTACCGTCAACAGAGCAAATGTTCTGCACTAAATGCAAAGAGAACTGACAGATGATTATAGAGTGGGAATAAAAATTACGTAGAAATCCGAAAATGTAAAGCACCAATGAAAGGCCAAAGACTTGAACTGCTTTCAAATTTTACGTAAAATTGAAAAATTATTAACATTTTAGAAATTTAAGCTTCATAATGACGATAAAAGAAGAGAAATTATCTGTTGTGGTACCTGAATGTGGCCTGGATTTGTATGCCTAGATATTTACCAACAATGACTCCAGAATAAGAATGTAGAGTTATAGGGGTGTTTAAATCTTGAGGAGCGCGAATATTCCTCGAAATATGCTACTGAGTATACCTGGAATACTCCCTATATTCCTACAGAGTACTCCTTAGTACCTTACATGAATTAAAGCTTTCTTTTTCTTAATGTGCATCTTCCATGCACATGCGCTTGCTAGTAATTAGTTCCTAAATTAAAAAATTGGTATTCGATAGAAATTGCCACATTTTTAGGATTACCTCATCAATCATAAAGGACAATATTTAATTACAAAGTATTAATGAGTACTAATTTTGAATTGGACGGCCACGATCAATTGTGTATCCCATTCGGAATGCACGCTTTGGCTACGAGTTGAAATGCGCACTCGACTCAGGACCGCGGGTAGTTCTGGAAGAGCGGCAAAGAAAAAAAATGAATCGAATAAACCATCGATATAAGTGGGCGATCGATGGGACTGTAGTGAACGAACGCGTTTGTTTGTGAGGTGAAAGTAACGAGAAATCCAACTACGCAAAGGCCATGGCAAAGGATCAAATGAAACATCTAAAAGCTCAAAGGACTCAACACGCCGAAGGATAGACAAAAGCAAAGGATTAGAATGGACCAATATGCCCGTGGGGTGGAATTCAAAGGAAAATGAGAATGGATTGGGCGCAGAATAAATGAAATGAGGAAAACGTCTGCAAGACTGGGATTGGGTTGAATTGGAGACGGGGGCACCATAGGATAAGAGAAAGAAAGGAAAGAATTGGTAGCTGTTTGACTTACAAACCTAAGGTTCAGAAAGGGGAAGGAAGCTCTTTTGAAATTAAATCGAGAAACAGCAAATTTTCGAGACATAATATTACTAAAATAACAAGACCTATATCCAATTAAAATCCACAACGAGAGGAATTCTGCTAAGTTTGCCGCTCTTATAAAGGATAACAATATAATATATGTCAACAGAACTGAAAATCTCATTACCGTTACCAATAACGCCCATACTGAACAATTTAACAAAAACAAAATAAAATCAAAAAATTCACGTAAGTGAACATTTAGGTAATGACCTTCATCCAGCAGATAATGAAGCTGTTGAAATATACAAGATTAATATCGGTATCTTAAAAAAATATTGTATTGATTTTCAAGTTTCAATTTATGTACGAGGTTCTCTGTTGATGGCTATCAGCTAGCAGAGCCACCAACATCACCGGCCATGGCGTCGAGTTTCCAATCGGAAATGAGTGTTATCATCAGGCTGTGAGCATATTAACAGTGGATATGACTTCGTCTAATGGAAATAAAAATTTAATAAGTTTTTTTTAACCCTGGCAATAAAGCTCTAAAAGAGATAGAATGTAACCACTTTTTGAACACTGTGTACGGAAATTCATCGTCGGGAGATAAACGGCCCGGGTTCATAACGATGGAGTCATTAATTAGATCTCTTTCTTATCTCCTTTACATCGTTATCTTACTGGTGCTTTCGACTTTTTTAAGTCAATTACCCCTAAAAGAAATAGGTAGCCGAAAGAGGAAAATTTGCCTGCTGGCTACTCTGAAATAAGCAACGAAATTGAAACCTGTTCGCTTGAGCGTCGAGGTCGTTTCATATATGTCAGCCGAAAAGGTTAATAGAAGTGACGCTGACGTAATATTGGTTAACTCGTAGCCCTTAGTTGATTGAAAACACGTCTCGTATCACTGAACTGCTGAACCTGTCCAAACAAGTAAGTACATGCACAGTATACGAGTGATATGTACAACGGAACACGCACATTATAATAGCTGTCTGATGTAAAATTAACCGAAAAGAAATAAATTTTAGCCTGATAACATGCTTTAAAAAACAGTGAATTTTGACGGGGTATTCCACTCTTTAATTATGAGACGGTAAGGAACAATGGCGTGGGACGGAGAACGGCAGGAGCTATTTTAGTTAGGATCGATCCTTCAAGATTCGAAGTTTGAAACATTTTTAGTCAATGTCATCGGAAAAAAGCTTTTTCAAATATCGGAAAGGACAAATTGCTTATATCGCACTAAAACACCCTTCAGTACGATATGCATTTGAAACAAGTCATCATTGAAATGTATGCGTATACCTCATCATATTCGAATATATGGCTCCACCCTGATTAAATAAAAAAAGCGTTTCCCCTAAATATGATTCCTTCGCAAATCAAATTAAATAGATTTCTCTACTACCGCTTTGATTGTTATTCAAGTATAAGGGTTACTCAACCTTTCGAAATCTCAGTATGAGACTATTCGAATACTGGATACGATATTTGTTGGGAAAAGGGAGCCATAACTAAAGTAACCGAAAATTAATAGCGAGATAACGGTGATGTTTCGAGTTAGCTTTACGATTCAGAATTGCTTGCATGGTGTAAAAATTCCGGATGGCCAACTCACTGACCGGTTTTACCTCCTTGATGCTTTTTTTTCTCGCGAAGAATAGCTAAAATCCTTCGTTAATTTCATCTGCTGACACATTCATAGCAAAGGAAAAGATAATCTAAAGTTATTATGTTCCAAACTTATTATACTTATTTTAGTGCTCAACTGAGTATGGCTGTAAAAATATAAGAATAACGATTTATCGCAAGTTAATTAGCGGATTATGCAATAGCTACATTTTAGCTGAACAGAAATAGACCAATTCACATGTGACTTACGGAAAGGAGTGCGAGTGCCAGATCGAAAACATTCCCATCAAGTAAGCTCTCAAATTTTACAACTGACAGACTAACGTAAATCACGGAAAAAAAACAAGAGCGAAAGAGCGACACGTGAAAATGAAAGAAGAGGGAGCTGGTAGGGAGGTGGTACCACTTACAGATATTTTTATTGTACAGAGAGGAAGGGAAACTAAATAAATGGCAAACTTTGCGTCAAAATCAAAAGATGAACAAAATATTAACAAATTACATGGTTCAAGATGAAGGCAACACGATATCTTAGCTCAAAATTATTTCGTAGCAGAAATTTCGCAAGTCAAATACTGGTGCTAAATCGTGACTTCGAAAATCTTATTTGGACAAGCAGTCCTTTCCTCTTATTAATCAATTAAATTACTCTACAGATTTCCCCTCCATAAGTTGTTTTTCTGAAATATTAATATAAATTATTTGGAACAGGAATAAATATTTGAAGTAGATCACTAGACTTCAAATAAAATGTAGCTCACATTCAATATCAAAAGTTTTCAAGCGAACAATAGCGCAATGGCGTACTAAGTCATAGTACTTACCTTCCCACAGAAAGAGGAATTTTGTGACTCTTGTATTTCTTGGCTTTTGTCAGGTTTATAGTCACACATGGACCCCATCAAGCGTATCTGATCCTTTTTTGTCAGAAATTCGAATATTTACTACAAATATGTCCGAAATAAATCATTTTCCAATGGAGCAAACATTTTTCGCAGATGAATTTTCCGTCGTTGCTGCAATCGACAGGACCGGACTAACATTTCAATTAACTACAGGCAAATAGGACATCTTAAACTAAAATTATGGATCATATCGCTTCAAGTACTTTGGAAGAAGTTAAGAAACCTAATGAGAAAAGGAGTGAATCAGCAACCTCACTGGAGACTTTAAGTTTATCACTTTCCATAATGGTTCAATCTTATTCCGTTTGGAATGCTCACAGGTAATATAGGGTTGATAATATCAATGATACACAATTTTTTATTCGGGTCACGCTTCTAAATTGACAATGGAGCAAATATGATGAACACTAAAGTTCACTCATGCACGTATGAAGGGGAGTAACGAATTGACAACATTTAAACATTACCTTGCAAAATCCGGGAAAATGAGGTAAAGAATCACTCTAATTAAAAGGGAGGCAACGTTTTTGTCCATCTTAACATGTGGAAACGCCCTAACTTATATCTGAAGGTGGCACCAAAACAATGACGCATTCATCACGTGTCTTAAATATACACTTAATTAACTTGTAAAGCCGTTATATAACTCAAGGATTATCCCCCGCTGGCTTGAATCTCCCATGGCTGATTAAATGTGAGGCAGTCAAAATTGAAGAAGTAAAATGGTATTAATATTAGAACGACCAAACACACCTCCAAAGTTAAGTGACAGCTCAAACGATAAGGCAAGCCTCGCGTAACGTCCCCTTCTCAATCCTCGATTTTTTTTCCTGTATTCACAAAGGACGGGCCTCTAGAACTTGTAAATTAAAGGAAAAGCCAGAACGACCTTGAGCGTCGATGGAGAATGGATACGCTTGAGAACGCGAGTGGAGTTTGGTTCTATTCCAAAAAGGTAACGGGATAGAGGGGTTAGGCAAGGAGTGGAGGCAAATTGCGTTTTGTCCCCAAAAAATAGGGTAGGGGAGGCATGAATAAAAAGGAAAACAATCGTCGTCGAAATTTCGGGAAAACCGAACTCTCTCACTCTCTCTCCCGTTCCCCCATTTCACTTACTATTTCCCTCCTTCTCTCGGGCCGTAAAAGAAAAAAAAGGACCTTCCGTGGCGCCACAACCATTTCGTTTTGGAGGAGATGGAAAGAAGCGACTCCGTGGAAACGGCGGAAGAGTGGAGAAGCGGAGGGGGAATGGAGAGGGAATGAAGAGAAGAATAAAGGCTTAATGAAAGGGCAAAAAAGGGAGGGGGAGGAGATTCTTCAGATAGAGAGAGAAGAGGAGGGGGAAGTGGGAAACTGGAGGAGTTTTGCGAGAGGGAGAGGAAAACAAGAGGCACATTAATTGCCAAGGTAGGTGGTAATGAGGCGATTTTTATGGCGGAGCCGAAGCGTTCTTCCGTCTCGCAATTTTTCGGTGAGCGTACGTCCACGGTGGTTCCGAGGCTAAATATTACAAGCTTTCGGGCGCCGTTGCTCATTGGCAATTCATTACGCACGAAACCAACCCCGCGCGACCATCACGAAGCTCATCGCGTATCCCTCGTCGGAAACATGAGGCCCTCAAATTTAATGTCCTTCACTTCACGCTCCACTTCACATCATAGGAACACGCAAAATGAGAAAAAAAACAACGAGAGGAAACTCCCGAGTGTTTCTTCCTGCGCTTAAATTCTGATTCCACCCAGTGTGGCGGGGCTTCACGGCGGTCATTTTTAAAACTTAAAAATATCGTTACTCTGGAGTTTATTTCCGTACAGTGCGTTCGCGGGAACATTTCGTTTAGAGCGCCATTATTATAACTATGCGCTGAAAAAGAGCTCAGATTTAAATCCCAACGAAAGTTTAGTTACTGTTTTAACTTCTTTTAATCTCCTTCTTATCTTAAGTGCAGTGTTTTCTGAACGCAGCACTAATTTGGTCTTAAACCGTCCGAGCATCCACGGTGAAATGCAATTATATCGCTTAATAGATAATCAAGCACTTATGACGACGCTCAACGCGGCCATTCGAAAAAAATTCAAATATTTGCTTTAAGATAAGCAACCTTCCAGCTCATTTACCCGCAGCCTTAACTCCTTTTAGACACATTTATCAATTTCACTCAATGCAACACATCATTAACACAATATGCGCCCGCTTCAACATATTCACGTAACCATAACCGCGATAATGAGTTTATCCCAATTAAAGATAGATAGATATTGAACGATCCCTAACTACTATTATGTATCCCATAGGTTTTCTCTTCTTTGCAGGATATTATTTTCATTTTCAGCTCTTACTTCCTCCAACCCGTTTTTAAACCATCTAAAAACGACAAAAGCTTTCTAACCGCATACCTTACCCTACCTACCTAATGCATCTTCCTGAGTCAATGAGATATGAGGCCTTGGCCTTCATAGCCCAGTACCTTTCAATACGCTTACATCCACTTTTTCTGTTTTCTTCGAATTTCACATAGTAACTTCCATTTTCCTGTCACCATAATTAATCGCCAAATTTTGTTAAAATGAAATTTCGTTAATCTTCCACTTTGTCCAACCTATTTTCTCTATTCTTCTCCATACCTACCTCTCAACAAACCCCTAATTTAGACTCTCCTTTCTCAATCTCAATTACCTACTTGTCTTGTTCCAAGGAAATTAAATTAAGAATAGCTATGGAAAAATAGGGATATAATAAGGAGAAGAAACTACTGAGCAGACCTTTGAAAAAGAAATTGAGGATATGATTGGCAAAAATGTTATATTTGGATTGTGATGTTGAACGAAGCCGAGACATGGACTTTGATGAGAGATGAAGCACTAAAAATAATAAAGGTTTTAGAAATGTGAATCTGGAGGAGAATAGAAGAAACTAGATGGGGAACTAGCGTAATTAATGAGTTGCCCCGAAAAATTGGAGAAGATAGAGAATTGGTACACACAATCACGAAAAGAAAGATACGAGTAATTGATTAGGACATTGTATGCAGAATGAGAGCTTATTGAGGACTGTATTACAGGGAACTATAGGGAAGAGAGGACGAGGGAGAAAGAAATATATGGCGTACGATATAATTCATCCCAGAATAAAATATGAAGAAATCAAGAGAAAGGTTAAGGACAGGTAGACATGGAGGTCAATCACGAGAGAACCTCCCACGCGGCAGGACAACACAAGATGATGATTTCTCAATCAGATTTCGGATACAAACAGCACTATACCCCACATTAAAGTCTTCATTAATCTTTTTCTGGCGTAATTTCCTGCCTTAATGACTTAATTTTGAGCTAATACTCGTATTATCCCAAGAGACAATATTGATTTTATTACCTACAAACCCTGTTCCCTTTGATGGTAGGTAATGTCATTAAAGAGTGATTTTAAATTATTTTATGGGACCTATTCTATTTAAATCAATTCATTCGAACTGACCTGTATTGCATACTTTTTTCGGATCACCGAATGGTACATGTTTTCACGCTTAGAAAAATAAACCGGAATCTTATTCGAAATCAGACCTTAATTGCTTGAGAATCCAAGCGACATGCTTGGAGATCACTCCATTGCTCAGGTTCATCGGCTCTTATCTGTCGGTTTCATATAGGATTCCAGTACGCATTCGTTTTCGGAGCCGTCTTCTTCCTAGCTATAACGCTGAAAACGTGGAATCAGAAGACCAAACTCAACGGAAATGTTACTACGAGGGTCATCCGGAAAGTAGTACCCGTTCGTGCCGCATGAAGTGCTGACGACGCGAGTAGCCGCTGGACGAGGTCAGATAGCTTCAGTGGCTTGTCTGCCTTCTCTGAGCCAAGTTGCGTGACGCTAGCATTGCCTGTGTTGTTTCTGTGATTGTTTACAATGTTTAAAAAAATTGAGAACGCCGCCAGTTGTGAAGTGAGGGCAGTGATTAAATTCCTCAATGCAAGAAACGTTCGCCCATGTGATATTCATCGCCAATTAAAGGAGGTGTATGGAGACAATGTAATGGACGAGTCGTCTGTTCGGCGGTGGTGTCGCAACTTCAACATGGGGAGGGGGAACACACACGACGATGAGCGTTCGGAGAGACCGTCTGTCATTACAGACCAACTGGTGAGCTCAGTTGACGAATTCGTGAGGAACGATCGGCGCGTCACAATTGATGACATCTGTGAGCATTTTCCCAATGTTTCTCGAACAATTGTTCATGAAATTGTTAAACACCATCTGCATTATGCAAAAATTTGTGCAAGATGGGTCCCTCGCGTATCTCAATGAGCTGGCGGCGAAGGACTATGCAGCAGGAATACAGAAACTTGTCACACGTTATGACAAATGCCTTAATTTGCTTGGAGATTATGTTGAGAAGTAGTTTAAAGTATCCTCTTTCAAATAAAATTTTTTATGTTTGTTAATATTTACTTATGTGTCTTTATTTCACGAACGGGTACTACTTTCCGGATGACCCTCGTATTTCTCCCGTCGGAAAATGCTGTAGAACTGAAATCAGTTGGATTCAACTCGGAGGAAGCGAAGAAGCGACAATATTTGGGGTCCGACGTTCTTGCAGTTCCTTTAACACGGCAAGGTAATGAACAAGCTCGAGTTGGGAAAACTTTCTCCCGTCCTCCTGGAAATTTCATCCTTCTCTCACACCCCACTCTCTTACGATCGGTCCCTGCATCCCGAAAGGGCCTCTCCCCCTCCCTTGAACAGTGGGCGGAGAATCACGACATCTACCGCCCCACGATTCCCTCTCTGGCGGTAGGACCCACTGGGTAAATTGAGGATTGAGATACAAAATGACGGTGGGGCGTGATTTCGTGGGAAATTCGCGAGGGGTGGTATGGAGGAGAAGCTTGGGGTGAAAGGGAGGTGAGGACTTTAAATAGTAGGTGGAAGACTGTGGGTGGGTGGAAGGGAAGGGGAGAAGAAGGTTGAGACTGAGGGGAAGGGGAGGAGAGGGAAAGAGGAAATGAGAGATAAGGAGTTGGTGGATGCACAAGAGGAAAGAGGGACCGAGAAAGTTCTGGAAACGACGAAACTCGCAAAGAAAAGAGGCGGCGGAGGGAATGAAAATGGAGGGTTTGAGGAATGAATGGAGTGGGGATGATGTGGGAGGAGAGGAAACAAGGGACGAAGTAAACGAACAAACGAAATTAATTTATCGACCTGAGAAAATTCGTCTGTGGTACAGCTGACGTCGACTTGTTACCGCCATTATTTCGAAACGTCCAAGCAGCCATCCGAAGCAAGATCGTAATTTGAAATTAACAGAAATGATTAAACAGGAAGATGGATGATTGCAGCTGCCAAGGCACCCCCGGACAAGATCCCTCGCAACATGATGCTGTCCAAACCTACACCTAACGAAATAAATGAGAAAAACTTAATGCATTGGGAAGCTGACACTATTAGCCTAGTCGTCGACGAATAAAATTATTGTTGGGATGCATAAGCTCGTGGTGCATGAAGTTTAGTAAGTACTTATTATGGTCTCGTTGAAAATATTGCAGGGGAAACCAATTGTAATTCTTGTAATTCAGCACTACTTTAATTTACAGGTAAAAACTTCTGATGCTCAATTAATACAATTAAAATAAAATTACAAGCGAGGTTCGAAAATTCATAGATACAAGCCTAGTACATTGGTCGGAGATGTGTGTGACTGGGATCAAACATCAAGGATTCAAACGAAGCGAATTGTGAAAATTGGTTGGAAAACCAGCACAAAAAAAGACAAATCTGGTCTCCTCTTGATTACCAGATCGTCCGTATGAAAAAAATTATGCCAATTCTCTCGTAGTAGGTACAGTAAAATAATTTGTGCAACTATTTTGCTAAAAATAGTCGCACAAATTGGACTATTATTGTCTCTTTCAGACACTTATCGGGTAAATCATGAAATTACGTCGAGCGAGATAAAGTATGGAGTACGATTTTCAATCCTCAAGTTTCAGTCTATTTTTTTCCAAAATTTCGATTTTTCCAACTAACTAAATCGAATATTAACAGCTAACGAAAAATGTGAAAGTTAAGGTAGGCCATGATTTTTTTATTCGCATAATTTATTGAGGAAATATTTAATTTGAAGCTATATGGTTAGCTTAATGTGCAATTTATACATGGTAATAGGTAATACTTTCATTGACTTGGCTTCAGTATAGCGTCCGGTCAGCCACTTAAAATTGAAACACATTCTGTTCGCCTATTTAAACGATAGAGGCTGTCCGCAACGCTGGATTGAAATTTAGTTTCGCGAGAACAAATCGTCAACAGCGGCCAATGTCGTACAACATGAGGGTTATAGAGATTCAGTTCTCCCTTAAAATACACCTAGAAAATGATTTCAAATATTTAAACAGGGGTGGTAATCAAATGGAAGGTGGAACCTCAACTCCAATCGCAACTCTTATGGAAGGTAAACACTGCTCCTGCCATTGTAAGCGAAGATCGTCTAATGAGGTTACGGCGACTATGAGAAATGTTTACATTTTCATTGGGTACCACCCACAGACTATCAACAGAAAAATTTGCACATGAAACGTGCCTGTGAGCGGTGAGTTCCACGAAATCACGATAATCAATGTTACATCCTCATAGTGCGGACCCTAGCATGTGACTTTTTTGTGTCCATAAACGTGAAGAACCACCTCCGTGGAAATGATTTTTCATCATCAGAAGCAAGCACAAATGAAATGCACATGTTTAAACTTGCATTGGCAGCCAATGACACAATACTGGAATCAAATCAATGAAACTTGTTCCTTATGTTAGTGGTAGGTGGCATCAATAAAATAGCCTATGGGAATTTATCACCTCGAGAGATTTGGCAGATGAGGAATCAACCTACCACAGGGCTGTCTATAGAAGTAAAATCAGTAGACAGTGCGTAAGTCTGTATGTTCCTAAAGATGGAATTGGAAACAATCGCTGCACACTTTTCGCTCTCAAATGTGGCACTAACCTACCATTTGTCTGCAGTATACAGACAACTCTAAGTTTCAATACAAATTTAATTGCTACATAAAAAAGCATCAAAACTTGGTGCTGGCAGGGGAGTAATTCACTTTTTAATTAATGTGGCCTTTCAAGTGTATAATTTAAAAAAAACATTCCCGTATTTTAGGAATTTTATATATTTTGCGAATAATTTAACTCAATGATAATGAATTATTGAAAAAAGGTTAATTTACATATTATCAGAAAAATTCTAGTATCTTATTATGAAAAAATATACTTACTTGCAATTTCCACTAAAGAAGCTATGGATATTAAGGCAGGTTATATTTTTAAACAAAAACCAGCTATTTTACCGAATTTATTTCAAAGAACAACCTAAAAACAAAAATGACTGAAGTCAGAGGTCTTGTGAATGAAAATTTAACGGTGGCTAACAAAGGCATTAACTTCTGGAAATGAGATACTCTACGTCTAGACCAGCTACCCAAAAAATAATTAATAGGGCGGCTTTCCTTTGACTTAATAGGTGATTAAAACCTTTCGTGGAAACAAAAGAGTAATGTAATAATAATTCGGCGGGAGATCATAATGTAAAACTTTATTGGTTTGTCAGTTTTAAATCATTTTAAAAATACCATGAAAAAAGAGAACGAGAAAACGAATTCAGTCCTTTGTAATTTCATCGGAAGGGTAGGGAGTGAAATAGGGAAACCCGAGCAAATTTACCAATTAATTAACGCGAGGATATTATTCCCAGACAATGACAGCATGGGGAATGTGAGACGTGTCTATCTAGAGCCTGCACTCAAGGAATTAGGAGTTCCCTTTTGTCTTCCAATTCCGAATTCATTTGCGACTCAGCCTCTCCTCTTTCTATTCTTCTCGGCAGGACCACGCAATCGTATCGCTGCCGAAACCTCTGAGACAAACCCGCAACAGTCCTTTCCCTCCGTAACTTGAATGCACATAGCAAAGGTAACGTGCATCGTGCCTCGGACCGAAAGACCAATTCAGTCATTTAAAACATTCGCGGTAGAGAGGTCCTGCTAAACTGAAGTGAGGTACGGTCCCAAACTGAGGTCTCCCGAGAATCTAAATTATGTATCGATTCCCCCACAACCTCTGGGCAAAACGACACGGGATATCTTTCTCTCACTCTCCGCCACCGCATGTCGCTTCCCCGAATGACCATTCTTTGGTCTCGCTGTGGCAATCCAAGCAGTCATATACGAGATCCAAACCACTACAAAACCATACCAATGCCTAGACTGAACTTAAAAGGCTGTGCATGTGACGACATGTAAAGAGAAACCGAATAGAAGGATGAATCTTTAAGAGCGTTGGGAATTCGGAAAGACGGAAATATCTACCATTTTCCTCCTTTGATGGGATATAGGCAATAAAGGGTGCGATAACGTTCTCAAAACCTTTCTGCAAATATCAAAGGGTGTACAATAGGAGAAACTCCAGCCTCTTTAATAATCAATAAATATTTAGTGAATTAGGTGAACATGATTCACTTCTCATGAAAGTTTATTAACAAAATAATACACTTCAAGTGTATTCCTGCGGTACAAGAAATACTTGGGTACATTTCAACAGAAAAATAGGCTCTAGAAATTCACAGTCAAAAGGTAAAAATAATATTGAAAACATTATAACTTACAAGCGGTAGTTCGTCTTGCATTAAATAGTGCGATTTAATATCAGGTATACGTGTATTTTAGATTCTTAAGCCACAGCAAAAGGATATACGTAGGACATTTGATCACTACAGAGGATCCCTCATGATACGGTGCAAGAAAATACGCTAGTGATACATTCAGCAGAAAAAAAACATACTCACGGGGTAATTGTGAAAGGAAACGAATACAGTACTAGGCTATTGAACCAACGAATACGGAAAAGGGGCGCAATATGGATTATATAAATGGTAAAGCATATTCTCAAATAAATGTGACAGTCATTTAGAGTCCAGCGTCAAATATAATCGAGCTAAATCTTGAATACGTATTACAAGGTCCCGAGAGACCTTTGGAAATAAAGTTGAAAGTTAAAATATTTTATAATGTCCAAGCAATAAAATCCTCCCGTTATATAAATAGGGTAGCCGCGGGTGACATTGAAGGCTTTATTCCTGCTGGACAGGGCCCGAAAATGATCTCACCTCCCAAAATCACATCATGGTATTTACTGCTATTATTTGAGCATGGACATTTTCACGACCAAAGAGTTTTACTTATATCCTCAATGTCTCACGTATCAACTTTATAATTTATGGAGGTCATTAGAATTCATTTAAACATAAGTGCGCCAATGCGTCGTTGACCAGCTTTCTCCCAAAATAACCGATTATTGGATGGTGGTATTCGACAGATTGTACAGTCAGTATATATGGTTCCATTTCTACTGCTACTGCAGTTAAATAACGGCAAGTAGTTGATGGGAGGTTAATGATGCCAAATCACCAAATAGAACCAGGCTCCTGGTCATAAATGAAGGAGAGAGTCCGAAACGACTATGAGAACGAAATTGAGCTAAATTCAACAAACAACTTCATTGAATAACCGCAATGAGGAGGAAATGGTCAACATCTTGCAACTTACGACAACAATTAACCTTTCATACGGGATTCGCTTTTAAAAGCATTGACTTAAATATATAAGTAAATAATGCGAAGACACCAAAGCCTTACAATTTCATAAAGTCTTCCACTTCAACACATACACGATAGTTTCAAACTCCATGACTTTCTCATCCACATCGTGTACTGGCACACATAAAGCTGGATTCTGTGCCCGGGATTATCTGCGATTTTAAGCTGCCAATATAAATCCTCCACTCTTCCGTCGGTATTCGATTTTATGCCTTCAATTCACTGATAATGCATCAGTGAGCTCTTGAGAGATTTCATTCACATTAAATAATATTATTCTCTTATTTTAATCGTCAAGGGTAATGAATCAATTAATAACTGAAGGAAACATGAAGCCTTTGGTCCTGTAACGACGTAAAAAAAATACACAAACACTCTCGTATAGGCATTGGCGTTTTCCTGGCTCACGATTCCAGGTAAAACTTCATTGGTTTTCTCCTCGTTCGGGATTTCACTCTCATTGCATAACGGTAAGCAATTGACTATCATAATACCAACTGCACACACAGAATCTCGGGAATGGGAACCAAATAATGTGGGAAACTATTAATCACTGAAGCACAAATCGTACAAGCAGTTGGTTTTATCCCACTTCGTAACCCTCAAAAACCCTTGAAAAATAAAACAACACAAAAAATACATAGTTTCCTCTGGTCAAATGCAATACTATTTAATAACGGTGATAAGGCATTACGTTCCGAACATCACTTTGCCCAAGGATCATGACCACGACCTTAGTTACATTTTCTCGATTCACACACCAGAATCCGTAGTTTAAGGTTTTCATCATAAAGAGGGCTGTGTTATACCCGTACACAGTTTTATAATTTTTTTCCTAATTTACCTATGCTGTTTTTATCCTGGCTTTTGTTGTTTCAAGTTGAATGTACATAATTATATATAGTCTTGTTCTGGAAGATAATTTTTTCTTTACCGTACAATTAACCTATTCCTCCGGTTTTTTTAAAATTACGTCATAACTAGCGGACCAATAACATTTGGTGGAAAGTGACGGAATTTAAATTTTCCCTCAGTGAAAAAGTGTCAAGAAACCTAGCCATAAATTAGACATTTTCTGCCAAAGATTCATGCAGGTCTGCTTAATTCGGGAAGAAATAAACACGAGCTCTCTCTCTCATTCCTCTCAGTCAGATAAACACATCTCGGCGCTCGATTGCGCCGTAATCAGACGAGAGACGGTTGTTGCACCAGACGGATGAAGGGAGGCACGGAGCGGCGGTGGAGGGAGTAATCGGGGTTTAAAAAAACCGCCTGGACCTTTCAGGAACGGGAGGGGAGAAGGAGGAAGAAAGGGGTTACGAAGGCGGGTTTAACGTGGGGGGAAGATGATGAGGGGCTACAGTCAGGGCGGGGGAGTTGCAACTGGAGTGGGATGAGTGTCGCCCCACCCTCCGGCGTGCAGAGGTGGGTGGGAACGGGGAGAGAAGGAAAGAGTGAGAGAGATACAGGAGGGGGTGGAGGAGAGACACGAGAAAGTAATCGATGAGGCGAGGTTGCTACGGTTACGCCCTCGACTATCTGCCTCTCTCTTTCCCTTACCTCAGTGCCACCACCCATATTACCCGCTGGTAATACACCTACAATAAATCGCAGACTATCAATATGTCATGTAATGAAGAAAACTTGCTGTATTTCGGTTGGCGGTTGAGTATAGGGTGCTAAGGTGTCGTAAATACTCCTTAAAGGGTTTGTCTTTTCTGAGTGCACTATTCTTCATGCATTAACTACCAGTGATGTTTCCGCAAGGAGCCATAATTGTCTATGAATAATTTTCTCCAGTTTAAAATCAAAGTAATACCTATGTGTATGTGGATTCATTTATTGGATCTTTGCAACTGCGTCGTCGATTCTCATAATTTGTGCTCTCTATCTCTCTCTCTCTCTCTCTCTCTCTCTCTCTCTATATATATATATATATATATATATATATATATATATATATATATACATACATATATATATATATATATATATATATATACATATATATATAAATTATAGTACACTACACAGTAACAAACAATATAGAAACACAAAGAAAGATCACTCACGTTATTTCTTGATAATTTCGACGGAATTCTACTCCGTCTTCATCGGAAGATAGAGACGTAATTACAGTCATTACTTCTCTATCTTCCGATGAAGACGGAGCAGAATTCCGTCGAAATTATCAAGAAATAACGTGTGAGTGATCTTTTTTTGTGTTTCTATATTGTTTGTTACTGTCTAATGCACTATTCGGCACTTCCGTGTTACGTCGACGAAATCAACTATATATAATTATATATATATATATATATGTGCATATATATATATACATCTATATGTACACACATATATATATATACACACATGATACATGCATATATATATATATACACACACACACACACACACACACACACACACACATATATATATATATATATATATATATATATATATATATATATATATAGTATATGGACGAAATAGTAAAGTTTTCCCAAATGGATGAGTATCTCACAATGGCGATGGTTTTGATTGAAATGGAGGCTCGAAATAATACGCTCATCCATGCATACATATCTTATTCCTCCTTAAGCACAGTCCGCACCTGCCGCGCCGTGGTGAGAACACACATTTACGTCACGCGGGGGCGCTCTCTCTCGGTGTGCACCGACCCCAACGTACCCTCGTTCACCCCCGTCTCCGCTACACGGATTCCCCTCTCTACCGCACCTAACTCCTCCTCCAGTTCCTCCTTTGGAATCGCAACATCCGGGAGAGTTACACCCCCTTTCCTCCTCTTTACCCCCCTCTGGCTCTATGTACCCCCTCCCTACAATCGCCGGCGAAACCGTCAGCCTTGCCAAGCATCACAGCATCCCCCCTAATGCTTCGCGGCGCCTTATAAGGTCGCTGACCTTTTAATTTCCCATTATTATATATATAGACTCCTCTCTGGAGTAGGGAGGATATATTTAGAACATTAAACTTACCAACTCAACGGCTGGGGATAGAGATACGCTTCTTTCGGAAAGATTTTAGCCGCATGGAAAAGCCGCTCGAAAAGCAAGACTTTGCCTCGAGCGGTCTCCGCTTCGATTCTACAAATAATTCCAAACCCCCTCCTCGGTTCATTAGATTCAAAAATACCTACGGTATATGCTCTATGGAACAAAGTGCGAAGGAAAACGAGTTAATACACTCATGAACTGAAAGAAAAAAATGGAGGAACATTCACGAAAATTCCCAGAAAAAGGTGTTGCGGAGTTTTATAGGCGCTCTGCATGCTTCATGTTCACATGGTTTCACAGAATAAATTGCCAACGCCATGACAATGTACTTAATAATAAAAGAAATATGGAGTAATAAGTTTTAGAACTACTCGATTTTGACAGGAGGTAAATTACTCCCAACCTACAAGGAATACTATGCGGAATGATGACCTGTAGTGAAATAGCCTCTATGAGATAGAAGCTAGCTTCACAATAAACGTTGCATAAACGGCTTACAGTTGTCACTTGGTAACAAAAATATGCCTAAAAAATAATGAATACCTTTAAATTTTAATTCCTTCAAATATATTCGATTGCCAATGCAGAAAACCCTCCAACTAAATCCGCTAATGTTCGCCATCTATCCAGCGGGCGTGGACCAGTTCCAGCTGTGTCCTTAAAATCTTCCTCGTGCCACTGATACATTTAATTCCAACAATAACTAGCATTCCTTTACCTGAAACATAATTACATGTATATAGCATGGGAAAATTAAATGCTCCGTTCGCGTGCTGTATGGAATCCGCAACGACGACAGGCGAACTAATTAGAGGGAAAGAATAAAATTTGCTGGCTAAAAGGGAATGACCACGACACGTGAATAAGTTATTGAGGCATGGTTATTTATTACCTTAAGGAGGCTCCCATTAACTGTGTTAGTTAAATCTCGGGAAAAACAAATTTTCTCGTAAAATCTTACTTTAAAATGGATGAAGAATGTTCAAAATAATGCAGTCGCTGTACATTCGTAGTCAAAAAAAAAAATGAATTATTATTGAAAATTACTGAGCTTTAGAATATGGCTCTTCTACTGTTGCCACGTTTAATTTACATTACGAAAAACTAGATAAGATGCCTGGGATTTCACATCCAGAAATTCGTTAGTATTTGTATGCATATTTCAATAAAGAAAAAAACGTACTGTTCTTTGTTTTGAATCAGGATAATATACCTGCGAAAAAACGTGTTGGCAAATACCGTTAAAATCAAAATATAGCAACAACGCTCCCAAAGTGTTCCAAAATTACTTGTTCTCACTTTTCTCGTCCCGTGTAGTTAATTCCACCTGCCTTTTATTTTCATAAGTGCTTTTGTAAAGTACGAGATAGGAAGTTTATATCTATTTATAACAATATATACTCCGATTACTTATTTACAAACGTTTGGCGTTACTTTAGTCGTTTGTTTAATACCTTGAAGTTTTATTGGTATACAGATATACCAATACATTACTTATATATATATATACGATATGTATTACATTATTTATTTATAAACCTTTGTGGTGTGTAACTGATAAGGCAGGCGTTTGCTGGGAATTAGGCACCTAAAGATACCATACGCCTGGGATTAAGACATGCGTGGGACACGACGGGAACGATTGCGCACGTCGCGCGGAGTTGAATCCAACGGGGAGGCAGACGAACCACGAGCACACCCCTCGCCTTACTCCCGGGGGTAGACCTCTTCTCGACTCCGAAACCCACCTCATTCCCCCACACGAGCACCAAACTCGCTCACCACGTAAAACATTGAGGCGTCAGAGAAGCCATTCGCAAGTTTTTGACGCCTAAAAGTTGCATTACATCTGAAGCGTTTAGAGTTTGCCCCCAAAAAGTAAATGGTGAGGTAAGCTCTGAAAATGGTATGCTCTGCTAATTCAAGCATCAAATAAGTGAGCCATCAAATAATTAAACCAGAAAAATAATTCCCTGGTTTGGGTAATACTCAATGAAGATTTTAGAAGATGAATGTAGAATGAATGCGAATCAGCCTGTATGCTAAATCTGAAAAATGTTTACATTTTTTTCCGAAATTTTTGTGCTTACTGCGTTGGGTCGGGTTCATCTGGGAACACCTTCGTATGGTGAATAGGGGAACGATTCTAAGCCTTTAGCCATCGCAATGACCGACGAATGGGCAGGTGTGTTGCCATGATGAAACAAGATATTTTCTTCGCTAAGTGAAGTGGTTTATTTCTCACTTCGTCCTTCAAACATTGAAATAACTATGGGTAGTGGTGACCTCGAATGGTCTTACCCTTTTCTAAGGTAATCAATGAAAATAATTCCTTTCGTAGCTCAAAAAAAAATCGCCATAACCTTGATTCACCGATAAAATTGTTTCTGCCTTTCTGCGGAGTTGGTTCACCTGGTTTAATCCATTGTTTCGACCGCAGTTTACTTTCAGGAGTGTAGTAATGAATCGAAGTTTCATCCACCGTTACAAATCGACGCAAAAATGTGCTGGGGTTCCGCTTGTAAAGCGCCAATTTTTCGATTGAAACAGTTTTCCCGATCAATTTTTGATTCGTGCGTCAGCAAACGTGGCACCCACCTAGCACAGAGCTTCTCCATGCCCAAATGTTCATTAGACTATTGCGTACACATTCATTTGACATCCCCGTGGTCTCAGCTATCTCAATCACTTTTAATCTGCGGTCCTCCATCATCATTTTATGAATATTTTTAATCGTTTTGGGAGTTGTAACCTAAACGGTGCGTCCTGAACGTAATTCGCCATAAGTAGCCGTGCGACCTTTCTTAAATTCAGAAACCCACTGTTTAACCGTTTAATATGAAGAAGAAGAGTCTTTCAGTGTGGATTGCAGTTCTTATATAATTTGAAGTGGTGTTAGGCCTTTAAAATAGAGGTATTTGGCTTCTCTGATTTTTCCATTTTCACGCAAGCAATCGAGGCGGTTTGTTCAGTCGGCTCTCAAATGTATTATAACAAAGCAATTGACTTAACAAATGCGCAAACAAGCTAGTGAAATATAGTTCCACATAATGCAAGCCAAAAATTATATCTACTGGCGCCATCTATAGGTTAGGTTGGGAATTTTTCACCCCACCCTCGTATATTGAGCAGCAAAGGGTTGTTGGAGGCATAGAAGATAGTTTAGTGTAAAGAAGGGTGATTGCAAGTTTGGCATATGTGTTTGCAGTTGGAAGTGAAACAGTGTACAGTCCCTAACAGATCAAGATATAGTGTAATGATTTTCCAGGACACACATATTTGAACCTAAATTCTACCGCTAATGGAATGGCTATTGCTAATACAATTGGATTGACTGCAATTTGACACCAATTCACACCTCTCTCTCGACTTCATATACCCGATATCAATGCCGTCAGTATAGCTATAGGTTACCATCGTCATATTTGTTGCAAAGGAGAGTCGTTAATTTAAGTGGGTATCGTGAATTGCAAATTCACATAGGGCATCGCATCAGGGAATTACGCCTCAAATGACAAATGCCATATTCCCTGGCGGCTCAGCATTGAAATTAGATGTCGAAAGATCAATTACACAACCCCACTGTTTAATCGAAATGACGCAGTCCTACACATAAAAAAAAATTAATGCGATTCCCTATGTTAGTACAACTCATTCAATGCCTCGGATAGCAAAATTTGATCAAGTTGGGTTTTTCTTATTTTTCTAAAATAAAGACAAACTCCACGACATAATCATCCCATGGAATGTTATTTTACATAGAGAAATAGTGGTTCCAGCCATTCCATTTCATTTCGAATGTTAACTGTTGAATAATCGCAATAACATATTTACAAGAGTTCCGCCGAAAGCTTAAATCATATACATCATAAATTCAAGCAGAAAATAAACCAATTTCCATGACGAGGAAACATGCGTGCCCCCAGCTGAATTCGACAACGAGATGCTCTGGATAGCGCGTTATCCACAGAAATACCATGTTCTCTTTATCATCATATCATCAAATTTTTAGCACGTCAAGCCTCCTACGTGCCAGAGCACATCAAATTACGAAAAAATCCGCAACTTTGATTGCGGATTAGGTTCAGATTTTAGCGGAAAATCAGATACACTTCCTCAGTGTCATTATCATGGGTTAAATTATATCCCATTAAATGTATTTTGACGGAAGAATAACCATTACCTATGGCTAAATAAATAATAGTCATGGGTCCGAAAGTGGTATTGAGTACTAGCAGTCTTTAGGGGAGGCGACCAACAGCTAAGGTTATTTGCACCATAGTGGATGGACAGGAAAGGATGAAGGGTGGAGAGAAACCCGGCGTCGGCATTAGCCTACTCTTAACGAAAGGCGCCAAGGGGTTCGCAGTTTAACATCCTATCCGACGGATAGCGTACTCACTCTAAAAACCCCCACAAAGCACCTCAAGTAGGGATCGAGATACCACTGACAAATATTCGACGCCGACGGGATTCAACACCGGGCCCTCTGAGTGGGAAGCTAGTACAATAGCCACCGCACCTTTTTGATCCCTAAGTGGACTTGAGCCAGCTTGGTTATCACAGATGATAAGTTATCACATACTAAGAGCCGGAAAGTTATCAACCAGCCTTATACAAAAATTAGATTTAAAAATAATCATTGAATTTCGTCCCTCCTGTTAGTGTATTAAATTTATGTACCATCGATTGGTAGAGCCATTCCGCCTCCCCTTGTTTTTTAACGTGGAAATATTGATACGAACCATATAAATTGCATACATATATCAATCGGTTTCTTTTCGCCAATAAAATAAATTCAACAAATTTAATTCATTTGACAAATTAATCCGGTTTCACTTGACATTTCATTAATCATCGACGCGATAAAAGAAACATATTCTATTTTGAAAGACGGAAAATATCCTACAAAACTGTTTTCTTTTCATGGGAACCACAATGTCTTAAAAACGCCTATTTTACGTCCTATTCATGTTTTCATGGACTGCACACAATATTTTCAATTAATGCCCTATTTCCCGATCAGAAGACATAAATAGAGATCATAATCTGGTGACAACGGGAAGTCGACTGCGATACAAGAAGGAAAAGAAAGTGACACAGGAACCCAGATGGAAGACAAATATCTAGGAGGAAAAGCAGACAAGATAATATTTCACCACGACCATAGAAAGAAAACTATAATGCTAAAATGACAAGGATATAGCAGGACGATCGAAGGAAATAAATAATATGATATTCAAAGCAGCAGAAAAGAAACTCGTGCGCAAGACGGCGAAATATAAGCGCCTATGGATAGCAACTAAAATAAAACACGTCGCAGAGACAAGAAGAAAAAAGAAAAATTCAAGAAATGAAACTGACGAAACCCTTTACAAAAAGTTGTGCAGCCAAGTTATAAGAGGGTGCAAGAAAACCACAGAAGAATGCATATAAACCTGCAGCGAAGAAACCAATGACAACATAAAAAAGGGAAACAGCAAAACTACTTCCAAACTAGTGAGGAGACAATTGTGGCGAAGAAAAACAAAATCCCATAACATCTGAGATCCTAATGGAAAGATACTAAGAGAAGACGAAGACATTGGTAGGAGAAGGAAGAAATAAATTGAAGAAATCTATCTAAGGGTCCAAAACATTCTAAAGTGACTTAATTAAAGAAAATATCTGATAGAAAAAGACGAACGGGGCCCGGAAATACTGAGAAGCGCATTCGACAGAGACGAGAGAGAAAGACCTGAAGAACGACTAGACACCATGAGCAAAACATCTGAGCCGCTAATGGAAACTACTAATAGATGATGATGACATTGGGAATAGATGGAAGGGGTACATGCACTCTATCAAGCTCACAAACAACTAGAAGATGGCTTAATTAAAGATGAAAGCATGATAGATAAAGACGATCGGGGTCCGCAGATATTAAGAAGCGAATTCAGCAGAGCCGCGGCAGACCTGAGAGACAACAAGGCACCAGGAGATGAAAAAATAACCGACGAAATAACCAAGGCACTCGGGGTCGAATCAAGAGTATACCGTCTTAGGAATAATCAAAGATAGCTACGACGATGGAAAACTACAAAAGGATTGCGAGAAGACTCTAATGATTGCAAAACCAAAGAAACCATGAACTGATGAATGCGAAGAACACAGATCAATAATCCTGATGTCTCAAATGGGCATCGAAAATACTAACTCGGATAATTAGCCGAAGAAATAGGACAGACAGTAGAAAGTCGTACGGAAAACCAATTCGGATCCAGAAAAAAACAAAAGGAGCAAGAGAGGATATATTCAGTTTGAGAGTACTGGCCGAAAAAATGCCTCACACAAACAAGCATTACAAGTGACACTCGTGGACTTGTATCAACCCTTCGGACCTCATCAACAAATGATGTTCAAGAAAATAAAATCACTTGGAATGGTCTACAACCACAGCAGAATAATTCATCACCCCTAAATGAATCATAAAACAACCATTCAAATGAAAAAAATAACGAAAAGGTAAGTCAAAATACACAAAGGAGTTAGATATATTCGATGTTTTCAGGTTTAACTCTAAGGAAATCCATTGTCACTGAAGTAAAAAAAGCAATGTATCTTTCCACCAAATCTTTTGTCGGGAACGACTAGTTTCAGCGCATCGGCGTCATCCTCAGGAATAGGCACAGCTAAAGGTACCTGAGGATGACGCCGATGCGTTCAAACTAGTTGTATCTGATTCCCGCTGTCGGGAATATCCCACGAGGAAAACCAAGAGACGAGAAAAGATTAAGAAGGATGTAAAACACAAAATCTTTAATTGGGTGAGGAAGCTAACATGGATTAGATAAAAATGGAGGACTGAAGTAAACCAATCTTAGGATTGAAATATTAGTGATGATGACGATGAAGGTTAACAGCCAGTCTAGTGGATCATACACCTTACCTGCATAAATATTCGAGCCCTTTCCTAACAGAGTGTATACTTTTAAGAATAGATGTAAGGTATATATGTAAAAATTTGATTTATGTGTGGTGTATGGTATTATATGTTATAGCTTAATTTTTTTTATGTATCTTTTTTTTCTTGCTGATTAATGGTTGTAAATGGGATGAGGATTCACTTGTTTTGTTAAAGAGATTTGTGTTTGTCTGGTTTTATGTATTATCTTTTGCAATTATTTGGGACTTGTGTGCCACCTGACAATGTCTATTAGCACATGTGTATTTATAATAATAATAATAATAATAATACGAGTAGATCATGGGATGATTATGTCGTGGCGTTTGTCTTTATTTCAGGTAAATAATAAAAACCCAACTTGATCAAATTTTGCTTTCCAAGGAATTGAATGAGTTTTACTAACATATGGAATCGCATTGATTTTTTTATCGTGTAGGACTGCGTCATTTCACACAACAATGAAGATGTTCCATCCTCACGGCATTAATTAATCTACATTAAAAATGAAATTTAATTACTCACCAACATGCAATCTCTTTCAAATAGGAATTTGGGCACTTACCTAGAAAAGGACAAATATCAAATTAGTTAAACAGTAACAGATCCAACAAATGTATTCCATTTATACGCCAGTAAGCAAAACAATCCGAATATCAAATTTTGAATCAGAAAAAGGCAATTAACAACCTCTTGGACTGGCTAAAGTATTCGTGAATTCCACAGAACCGCATTTCACAAACATTCCAGTTGCAAAACAGATGGGAAAAAGATAAAGCACGCTTGAGAATATCGAAAGATTAGTCTCCATTTGAGTTCAATGATTCCTTTAGTTGGATATTTAATTCTTTATTTTTGTAATCTAATATTAAAGGAAGGCACGCGACGCTCAAGAGGTAATAAAATAGCAACCTTCTATTTTATATTTTCCCTTAAAAATTCTTCGATGGAAGACACAAATTGTTCTTAAAGGTAAAGAATTTAAGGATCTTTTTGAGCCATATTAGACAGGCATCATGACAATAGCATATGCCAGGGTCTATAAAACCTGCCATTAACTGGTAGACTAATGCTAAAGGCTGTTGGTCTTTTTGTAAGCTCTTACGTATGGTAAAGAAATGAGAAGCGCTCCTTCATATTATCCTCAAATTTAGATTAAATTAAGTATACTTCGGCTTCCTTTACTAGCTTCGGTAAATTAATCTTAGATTTACAGGTTTTCGGTAACGTTTTGGAAATATTGATATTTTTTCCCCTGCGTGATATTCACGGATTAGTTGGTCCAGCGTTGGTTCCCCAATGACATTTGTTTGAATTCAAAAAATTTCTGCCAAACATCCTTTTTTTTTGTTTCCCTAATTGTATTAGAGCTGTTACTGCATTTTGAAAACCATTTAATGATTTGGTTGCAGTATCTCCCAGTTGCATCCATAGCAAAGAGCCAAATATTAGCGATTTCGATATGAGCAACATGATAGTAAGTGTTCTTGTATGAATGTATGCCATTTTTTTTGTGGATGCATGATTTTGTGGTTTTTGCATGCGGTTTTCTTTTCTTTTCTAAATTACGGGTGGTGTCCTAACACCCCCCGCCACACGCCCTTGCGGGGTATTGAATAGATGTAGATAGGTTTCGAGAATGGCCTGTTCTATACGGACACACATAAATACGATCAATACCTACGTTACCGGTTTTAAGTAGACGACAGGTTCGTACGGTGACGTGCGGTACCTTACCTCATACATCATGTAGATTAATGAGAACATAGCGTTTCCCTCAGCCATTCCTTCGTTCCATTAACAACTTCCCTCTATCAAACCATCCCGTCTCTTAATTCCAAAAATGAAAGCTGTCGGGCGTCCCCTAATCAAGTGTGTTACTATATTTATTTTTCCTTCAAAGTGTTTTCATACAGATGCTCTTATTATAGCTAGGAGCTCTTATATAGCTAGGAGGAACTCATTGCGCACGGTGAAAGGTAGCCATAAGTGAAGTTTGGTTGCACGAGGATTTCAAGTTTGAGAGGTTGATATTGGTTTAACGCGCACGTTTTGAAGCCCCTCTTACGCAATCAGTAAGGTCAACGAGTTGGCCGCACTCACCCAGATTAACCTTCCTAGAAAGCACTTAGCATTAAGCACAAAGCATTAATTACTTGGAAACGCCAAATGGGCATTGGTCAGTGAGTCATGAAAAGTTCATAGTTTAGGAATATCCAAGAATATGGCGACAGCACACAAAACAAATTATGGAACTTGTAATAGCTGACAAAAATGAATCAAAGGGACCACTTAAAGTTCCAACGGTCGACTCAGAAAAAATAGTTACTGTCGAGAACATCTACACTGCAGTTATAATGTCAAGTATATACTATATTTATGTTCCTCCCTTTAGATCTCCACCGAGTGCCAAGAACCTCGCCGCGGACCAAAAATATTAATCGACTAAAATTACAATGCCCAAAAACATGATAAATGCCACACTAAGTTAAAGTCATACAGAATTTTTCATGCGAAATAAGATTCGCTAATTCAAGGGCGAGATTATGATGAGACTAAACTTTTAACTTTCACAAATCCACTTTAAAAAACTAATAGTTTCGATTAGCAGACTAACTACTGGAGTGATCTCGATAGGCATAACTACCTTGTACTTAAATTATTTAACTTAGCTTTCCCCTGCATCGAAAACGGCATTTTTTGACAATTATTCATATTCCATACTTATTGCAATGCCTTTCGAATGTGCTCAGAAATGCTTGCAACCCCTTGCCTGACAAGCTAACTAAAACTTGATCATCCATGATCCTAAAAGATTACATAAATTCCCCTTAGACCTCCATTCTTACTTCTAGTTATTACCATGCCTCTTTTATTATTTCTTTAACATTTCCGAAAAAAATCATGGGTGGCAAGGGACACCCCTGTCTCACATCTCTTCCTAACACTACAAAGCTCGACTATCCATTCTCCATTCGACCCTCAGTAGTCTGTGAAATGTACAGATTACGCATAAGTCTCCTATTCCTTCGACATACTGCTATCTTCTTCTATACATTCATTAATTCTACCAAATTTACTACAACGAACATCTTCTCTAAGTCCACGAAACTAGCAAATAGATTCTACATCTACATCAATACCCTGCGAGCCACCAAAAAAGTGTGTGGCAGGGGGTGCAGCACCAGGAGGAAAGGGTAAGGGATGAGGGGGTTAGGGTTTTTCAAATGGATGGGGAAAGGTGGGGGGAACCTGCAAAATTTACATAAATATACTCGTATGACCATGCGCAGTCCCTACCTTGTAGGTTAAAATACTTATTGTGTCGAGCTGACTCCTGGGGGATTTCGATTGCGAGCATTCTGGTCAAATGGAAAAAATAACCATTTAAACCTGTCAGTCTTGCAGTCTATCTCTCTAATCTTATATTCGTGATCCCTCCGCCCGTAATATTTTGGGGTTCGTATTATGTTCTTGATGACATCGGAAAAGAACCCATCTTTATATGTTTTTAATAAGTTTAATCTGTATTGTAAACGCCGCTGCGTAAGGGAATCCCGGCCTAGGTTCTGGTTGTACTCAGTGTTCTTTTCGATTTAGCACCATAATTACTGCTACGGCATCATGTGTGGATCTCCCATTCCTGAACCAAAACTAAAATTCCCATAGTATAATTTTGCCTCTTCTCTATCTTATTGATGATTGCACGTGCCACTTCAGCTGCGTGCAAAATTAAACATTGTTCTATGGCCCGTGCAGTCACATATTTTGGACTTTCCCTTTTTTCGGATGGGAACTATGTAACACCGATCGGGTGAAATCTTCCAGTAAAATTCCTCCCTCATGAATTAGTCCATAAAATTCTTCCTTCGACGTTTTATAAGCCATAAGTTCCGTTGGAATGTTATGTATTCCCCACGACCTTATTCGATTTCAATTCTCTTAATACCCTTATTTCACAATCAAGCTATACAAAAAACAACACTATAATAAAATATCTGAATTGAAATATTTACAGACATTTAAAAAAAGAAACTCAATTTTAAGTTTCCGTGAAACTTGAACCTAGTCCAATAAATTTTCCGATAAAATGCAAAAGAAACAGACATTTAAAAACGCTTTATATTCAAACCAATAATTCATTTTGCTTTTAAAAATTTTCCAACTTTCTAAATCTAATGAAAATAATGAAACATCATTCCTCCTAGCGATGAAAGAATCCATTCGAATTCAGATTCAATAAATGTTTGGTAATTAAAAATGACTGATTTTTCAAAGCAGTAATCACATAAGAAATTAAGGAATAAAAACGGTTGAAAAATAAAAAAAAATGATCTATGACGAAAAATTGAAGTAAACCCACAATCGGGAAAATAGCCCTGAAATACGTAAATATATTCACCCAAAAGGTCACCGATAAAAAGGAAAAATTCAAGATGGTTTTCAACAATAATCTTCGACTGATTAAATTAAAAATTACACAATTCGACAAATATCGACAGCTCTGAATGTTAATCCGATGTAAACGTAATCCAAATTCTCCCTCTTTCAACATGTGTCAAAATCAAATCAGTTCATCGCTCTACTTTCATAATAACGTCGATAATAATTTATGCGCTTGCACGATCCTACAATATTTTCACGCCACTGGCGAAGCTACAGGGAATATTTTCTGGAATACTAAATTATTCTCCAAAGAAGTGGATTCGTTTCCGTCAAATTGGAATTTTATCGATAATCCATCAAATTGCCCGTAGAGTAAAAAATCCTTAACTCTCGCTGGAATCTTTACTATAGTTCGTACATCAACGAAGAATAATCGGTTTAATTGGAAACGTGACATTAAAAAATTATTTTTTAAAGAACAATGAGTAAAGTACAAAAGTAAAGAAATTTACCAGACATCGGAGAAACGTAAATCTTTGGCATGCAATTCTGATTTGAACAGTTTCTCAACATTTTTTTTTACCAAAAACTGTTCAGATCTTAGGTCAACTAAATCAAGCTTCATCATACCTCTTTCAGATCGCGGAAAGTTTTGGCGAAGAGAAAATCTCATTTGCATCGCGTCCACAAATTTTCAAACACCGTTACTTCCGACGGAATGGGAGAAGGAAAGGCAAGACACCTCTGTGATGAAGCAAAGAAAAGTATCCAACCACCACATTGAGCACAAAGATTCGGGCTTTGGGTCCCCCATCCGCAGGGAATCATGCAAGCGGAAAGTCGACAAACAAACCCGCGAGAAAACGTCCGCGCGGACAAGTAAAATAAGGACACAAGGTCAATTCCTTCCGTTGCTCCTCGCCGAGGTGACTGAATGACCTTATCCAAAGGCCCGGAAACTTTGCGACCACCATACAGAGAACTCCGGAATGAAAGAGGCAGGGAAAGAGGAGAGGGGTAAATAAGAAAAAAAGCGACTTGATTTCGTGGAATATTCCATATTTCCAAGACCCCACCGAGACACTCTCCCATGACCTCTTCCTATGCCTCCCAGGATGCAAAAATAATACCTCTCTTCCGTCTCGAATTTGCCAACGGCCGTACACCCACACGCACATCTCGCCAGCCTCAACCTCCTTCCACACTTCCTTCACTCCTCTTCCACTCACTACACTCCGGGAGAAACATTTTCCCTACATCCCTTAAACCCATTAAAAAAAACCGTCCAGTCTCCTCCCAACCATCACCTTCCCCTCGAGACCCTTAATCCTTGCCGACATCGCCCGTCCCACCCATCCCCTCACCATGGCCCTTCAACCCAAAACTATCCACACACACAGAGCGTCATCCATGACGAAGGGACAGCGTGTGAGAGCCGCGTAGCTCTCCATCTCTATCCTCTCCTCGTAAACACACCGCAGGTAACGTTTAAAAGCTTTGCCTCCGGTAAAGTGGCAGAGGGTAAAGGAAGTGAGAGGAGGAAGGAAGGAAGACGGAGAGAGTGGGAGTGCGAGAGATGGGGCGCATTTTAGACTTCCAGGATGGAGGAAGGTGAAAGAGTAAGGGAGTAGGAGAAAGGGTGGAAACTACCCAAGAACTACCCACCCGAGGATAAAAGGCCCTTCCCTCGTCTCCCCCAGTCAGTGTAATGCCACTCTCCTCCTCGCAAGGAATCTGCACTCCCTTGCGAGGGAAGGAAGGATGAGAACACGGCAGCGAAGAGGAAGGCGAGGCCAAAGAAACCGAGGGGACGAGTAAGGAAAGGGAAGGTCTCATGGGGAAAGGAGGAGGGAAGGGATATTCGTTGTCTAAAGCAACTATGTGGAATTTCTTGTGCACGTTCCTCAATATTTTACCCGGCGCCGCCCGACCGGAGTCATTAGTGTCGAGAACCTCTAAGGTCAATAGATCTATATAAGAAACCGAGGATAATCCATAGAAGTCCCCCAGGAAGTAACTCCGTATACTAGATACTTGTATACAGATTATTAGACGAGTATAAGATACCCGTACATAGATTATTTGAATGTTTTGTTATTATGAAATAAGGGAGAGCAAAGTTGGAAAGAACATGAAGGAAATCACTGAGCAGAATCGCCCACGCAAAGAAAGAATTCTACCTGGGATAAGTTCTACCGCCAGCTAGCAGCACATGCCTGGTCAAAAGGAAGCACGGTAATTAAAACATATCTTGGCGTGATACTCTGAGGTGGTGAAGTGTAGGCAACAAAAAAAATGATGAAAAACAAATGGAAGCAAAATCATGAAAACTGACGAAAAGGGTTATTTAACCATATAGGACACATTTTGAGACACAATGATCTAATAACTCGTATATTTGCAATATATGTAGAAACATGGAAGTTGCCATTCATGAGGAGTTGCCCTTAAGACTTATTTCCAAAAGTTGTATTACATGATTTTTCCTTAAACAAATGGTCATGATAAGGGTATGATTGGCGTTGAATTACACTAATAATCAACTTCGGAAAACCCTACTGTCACCTACCCTGTCGGATTTCAGAGTATCACGCAGTTCTGGGGTCGGTTAACAGAGGCAAATGGTATAAAGTTTACGGGTAACGAATGGTCAGAAAAAAACAAATCAGAAAAGGTCGATGCATGTGCTTTTTTGCTTGAGAGATATTGCTGAATACTGCAATTGTGCGAAGACGGCACTGCAAAACCGGCTGGGAAGTTAAGAGGGGTGGGTAAGTAATTGTTCTAGGGGTATCAAGAAAAGACCTTAGTGTAGCGTAATAACATCCACAATCAAAATAGTTCATTCCAATCGGTTCTGGTACAATTTTACTTCTTCATGATTTGTATTATGTGCCGAGTGCATAGGAATATGCATGCAGACAGTAAGAAATGAAATATTTTGATGTCATTCCATTATCATTGATGTAAGCCATTCCCAGTTAATTGTTTTCATACTTCTTCATTAGATACTTTGTTACATTACAGCATACCATTATTTCGTACGATGGCTCGCTTGGCGTCATATACTGAATTTCATACGTTGAAAATGCTCCTTTCTTTGGTGTTAAGTTTGTTTTAAAAATTAAAATAAATACACCGGTGGATAACCGTTAAACTGTATAATTTGCATGGCTCTATCACGTGTATCCGAGCCATCCTAAGGTATGTAGCATAAATTTAGTGTAGCTATGTTAGGTTTGAAGTTTACGCTAAACAGTTCCTGTATTGTTCGATTTTCAACTAATTAGCTACGGGTACGATGCCTGAAGTTGTTCAGCCTAGGGCATTTTCAGTGGGAATCGATAAATCTGGAGGTTTTGCGAATTTCAAAGCGAAAATGGAGAAATAATGACACCCAGATGACGTCCCTAAAACATTACACAGTGTAAGGCGTGAGCAGTATTTTCAAAACTTCCCCTTCCATATTGCACTGAAAATTACATTTTCTCCAAAAAATACACCACAAAACTAGAAGAAAAAACCGGACAAGTGCTAATTAGCCATTCTCTTGCAGGAATACACGACAGTTGGAAAAAAAGGACCCCGGTGGCGGCGGGGTAATGTCCTCGTCTCCCATTGCAAGGGACGCGGGCTCGAATCCCGCCCGATGGGTTTTACTCTACCTAGGGCTTGGGTGTTTGTATATGTGACCATTAATATCATTGATTATAGTCCGATGTAAAGGCCAATATGAGCTGTTTTCGCACTATTGCTAAACAAGCAAATAAATATACATGCGCTTTCCAGTAATTTTACTTTTTTATGTATTAGCATGTATTATATCATTGCAAACGGTTTAAGCATGGCTACTGTTCATTATTTCACGAAGATGATTTCATTTTTAAAGCAAAATGACACTTTGGTTAACTATACAGAGGATGAAGAAGAAAGAAAAGGAAACCATTTCATCAGGAGTAAAATACACAATAGAATTCAATGCGCGGTAACGACTCTTCTTGCGCGTATTTATGATATCGATGTCTTATAGTAGTCGTTTACATATATGCGAGGCTAGACTTTAGCAGCAGTGAAAACGTCGAGGCATGATAAGCGAAGCCGTCGAAATGACAGCGAGGAGCTAAAGAAAATATCAAGGTTATAAGGCAAATATTACGTTTGTAAACGTCATCCTTCTACTAAAACTAGAGGAGAGACGGATATGTGAAAATTATTAATTAAAATTCAAGAATAATAAAGAAAAAATGAGGGATATAAATCCGCTCGGTATGTTGAATCTTCATTATTGAACTGTGAGAATTATAAATTTTCAGGGATAAATATTTCAAGAGCAGAAACAATAAATTATAAGTAGATCTAAGCTCCAATAACATATCCACTTAAATACGGAGAACCAGTATTACTAATTATAAAATCCGTCCTTCATAAATACGATAAACCTACTACCTATTCCAATGATTAATATTTCAAGCATTAGATCAAGATAAATTAATCAGATGATGCGAAATATAAGAATTGTCGAATGAACAAATACTGCTTCTAACTTTATTTTTCTATCACGCTTCGTTATATATATATATATATATATATATATATATATATATATATATATATATATATATATATATATATATATATATATACATATATTTACCCGTACATTAAATCTTCTTCCACATTTACTCACAAAAATATAATAAATAAATGTACCACATGCAGAAGAAAAGTGATGCCAGTAAAGAAAAGGAAATTGTAGATAAGTTTAACATTAGTACATAGTGCGCTGAACATTAGTGAAAATAGAGTAAAATTATCTCTAAATGATTTAACGCAATGGTTAAATCAACGCAGGAATTAATATCAAAATTTGGACTACAAAAAGATAGTCCATGTGAAGGAAAGAAAAGATCAACAACGAACTCCGCCACGCACAAAGTTTTCCTTGATTTAACTAATATTTAAATACCGGTAAATAAAACAAATGAATAATTCAATGCAGAATTACTTTATTCATCGACCGTAAATACAAGCATTAGGACCGTTGGAATTAAGTCTGCCATTGGAGACTACGCTTGTATGGTACTGCGGGAAAACCTCACCCCGCCAGTTTCCCCCAAGGGAAACTAACCACTATACCACATTTGAAGAATTATGTTTGGGGAGTCTGTGCAACACCCCGTGAAAGAGAAAATTAAAGATATAAACAAATCAATGCCATACATGTTGCTCAAATTTCAAGCATACCAACAAAAACTGGCAACAAAGTGTAATGTGAGACTTAATTTTTTGATTTTATAATTGAAACATAGCATAAATAAATAAATTTATTGTAATACAATAAAAACATTTAAAGTACTTAAAGCCCGTAAACTGTTAAAACATATTTCAAAATTTCTGGATTTTAGGCAATTATAACAATTGCGGGCAATGGCGGGAGTGTTATGAGGGTCACATACCCACCAGTATTTTTCTGTGTATGCTAAAAATCGATAATTATGTGTACTCACACGTACTTACCTTGTACGTAAAACGAATTGAATGAATAATCAATTTTAAAAAGATCGGTATTTCTGAGATTAATGGCAAGAAAATTATCAATTTTAAGGACTAATGAATCACTGAAACTCGTATTCCCGGAGATTCCATCCATTCCAATTCCAGCCATTATTCAGGCAGCGTAGCCCCCACACAAGCAATTACACAAAATAATAAAGATCTCGGCGAATCAAAACAAATACTCATTTAACGAAGTAAAATAACCCAGAAAGTATCACATTCTCTCCCACATGGCGGAAATTTTCATGCACCTCATGGAAGAGAGAATGTTTAGTTCCGATAACATCCAAATCAAGAACGTCTCCTACTAGCTAAAGAAATCGGATGGTATTCTCTGTTGTGGCACTCTAATAGAAATCTCGAAAATTCATAAATAAGGAAAATATCTAACTATTCATATAGGGAGTCACAGAAGTAGGGATGTGGAAGAAGGAAGTCAGTTATTGTAAGTTTTTTTTCAACTTCAATGGTTTTCAAAAAATAGGCAGTAAATCTGAAGGGGCAACCTCACTTGAACCAATAGGAAAATTGGTGTTATGAATTAATTCTTAATGAAACAAGTTCAATGCAATTCCTTTCAATGAAAAAGATTTCCCACAGTAATTTTTCGCTACAATTCCGACTGAACAGAAGCCATGATTTCAAAGACTAATTTTTAAGCACAGAAAAGGGATGTAAATGGACTAAGCAGAACAACTAAACTGAGAAAACCTCCTTAAACGGATACCAACGAGAGTACCCCACTTCTGGCACGCGTCTCGCGGGTATCCAAGAGGCAAGGAATCTGGGAACTACGACTAAATTCGGAAAAATCCGAGAAGCATTTTTTTCTTACATATCAGTGCTCCGCGACCGTGTAGGCATTCTTCTCAAAAGGACGACCCTTAGACATTAAACCGAAAAAAAAACTAAGGTGTGAGATGAAAGGAAAAATTCACTCAGGGGCGATGGGTCAAAAGAAACGAGGGATAATGAGAACAGCGGGGCGCGGAAGGGGGTTTTAGAGCAGGAGAAGAGAAGGGAAGGTATGTGAGAAAAGGAGGCTCTGCTGCTCCAATAATGGCCCGCAAGGAATCTCCGAAAATAGTTTTTTCCCTCACCATATAAACAACAAGGAAGCGTGGCAAGGGATGGAGATAAAAAGGAAAGAACGGCGCGCCCTGGTGTAGGCTTAAAAAGAGAGATACAACGTACAAGGAAGGAGAATTCCAAGCCTCCCTCAGAAATTACTGTGGCGTGGACGCAAAACGTTCTCTTCCACCTTCACCATCCCACCCTTATTCTCTCTATCTCTCTCATCACCCTACTCTTATCTCAACCTCTTCTTACGCAGGAAATTAATCCGAGGAGGAGTGCGGTAAGGCGAGAATTAACCTAGCCTTCTCGTATCAGCATTCCTGTGACTCGCGGAACTAGGCTCGGAAACCAACCAACGCCCTTATGCATCACATATACGTGGGCTCTAAGCGAAAACAATTTGAAAAGGACTAAAAAAATAATATTACCTAACGACATTTTATAAATATTCATGAGAGCAGAATAAGACACTGTAATTCTACATCGATTTACGGGGCTAACGAGTCAATTATTTCGTATTTTAACAGAAATTAAATGGCGCTTCACCGGAATTTGTATCAATTTGAATGAAAATTGAAATTTTTTTGTGGCGGGGCGGGCAGAAAAGACGAAGAAAAATTTTCTAAACGGTCAATTTCTGTGGGCAGATTTTGATCAATGTCTTATCACTTCATGTATTCTTAATGGAAGCTATGCGCAAAATTTGGTTTTGTTCAGGTGAAAGTTTTTGATGCTAGTGTCATCAAAGAAAACCTATTACACATACACATATGTTCGGAAAAACGGTCAGTGCGTGTTCAGGAGACCTCAAAACATGACATATTACGAGTACTCGAAGAAAGGCCCAGCTCATTACTAAAGAGTCGAATGGCATCTAACTTCCTTCCGCTTACTTCCGGACTATTTTAATACGCCTTTACACACAAAAACAAGACGTTAATAGGATTTCTCTAGCATCCCTTAGACGTGTATAAAAAAATTAAGAACCACCAAGGATTTATTTATTTAAGAGTTTAAAAATATTAATTATGAACTCATCAATTCGAAGTAATTTCAATTATCGCCCGGAAGCTACTTTAACGCTCGAACCAAAAAATCATCCGGAAACACAAACTACAACAAAGAAAATTATGCGGCATTAATTTAAATTTTAAAAATGTCAGTATAATGGAGTTTTCTCAGATATATCATCCAAGCTCGGTATCGTAAATTTTTTAGATTTCATTACGACCAGTTTCTCATGAATGACTTTTATCCTTATTTCTGCTAATTGCATTTATAATTACTTTGGATAAATACGTAACGTTCATGAAATAATTCAGCACACAATCACAGTTTTCACGTTATTATCATTAACATATTAACATTATTTGCATTTCTATCAAGTTATGGCAATTTTGTTCATTAAGCAGCATCCGCTTTGAAGATATTTAAACAGATTTAATTTGCGTTTGTGAGATTTCTTCCCCATAGAAAGACAAATTCAATTTCACTGGGCTTGCCCTAACTATCATTTCGTCTAATATATAGCATTAAAATAAGAAAAATTAATGTAGGCAAAAACCTGAATTTCACGCTGTACATATTAATGTCCTATTCAGCGTAGTAACTATATATATATTCACAAAGGACGATTTATAATAAGCCCGTTCCAGAGAGACTTCACGGTAGACAAGCAAAGGAAATTCATCCACAGGGAAGAAAGGCACGTGATAAGCGCAAATCCTCCGGTGGCAGTTATATAAACTCTTGTGAAATGTCAAAGTTGCCAACTCTTCATCCCAGAAAACTGCGGGCAGGGTACGTCAGAATGGAAAACTTCCACTGAGCATTCATTCGCCGATCACCTCATAATATATGCATTAGCCTCACGCTTTCTCCGAAAATGCTATTTTGGTAAACGAGAGGAGAGCCTCTGAGCGTTTGAAGACATAGACAGAACTCAACTATCTCAGAACACTACTAAAGATTGAAATATTTTGGGGGTAGGTTTCCTCAGGGGACTTGAAACTTAGCAATAATTGAAACGTCAAGCATCATCATGGGATTCTAACATCATAAAGGGAGACCTTTGGCTGTACAAAACACGACATTTATGTCCAAGATCAAATAAGTAAACTAAATTAATTGAAACACAGGAAAACTCTGCCAGCGCCAAACGTATGACCAATGGTGATTGCCCGTTGGCATTTCTTTAATAGTGATAATATTAAGAAGCCTAATATTTTAGTAGCCAGAAACTTAGACGATATCTCAGAATAGGGACGGCGGCTAATGAAACAATATCGATATATTTCTTTACTAAATTTCCGGAAAAATATACATATACACATGGAAATGTATGGTTATGAGGAAATTGATAGGAACACGTATTAAAGGGGGTTTTTCGTGATTGAATAAAAAAATGATACACAGAAAGAATTTTAATTTCAAAAAATTTAGTCAAATGAGAGATTTAAAAATGGATATGATCGATAGACAGCGATGGATATAAATCGTTCGAAATGTTCATAAGATACATTCATATAAAACTTCAAAAACAATAAAACACATAAAATCAATTCTATAAACACTTACACAAGTATAACATGATTTCGAGGTACATGTAGCAAAATAGCAAAGTGTTACCTTTGGAATTATTGCGCTGAGTCTACAGAACGTACAGTATGTTATATAATTAATACATGGTCTACCGTATTGGATGGACATAAACCCATCACCCCTATATGCCTCAGCCTCGCCCAAAAACAACCTACTAAAGAAAACTTTACTTTCTCATACATTCTAAATGCTACATAAAGTATTATTAATACGGTAATTAACACGCGATTAAATAAGCATCAAAGCTTAAAAAACCCACAGCTACCAGACGAAATTGCAGGAAACTTATGTGAACGTTCATCCATTTTTGTCAATTATAAAATCAATGCCACAGTCATTGTCATCTTTTGTTTTATTTCCTCTATATTTTAATTTCGAAACGTCGCATTCCATATTTAGTTAACTCAATACTGTGATTGAGCGAATGAATATAATCATTTATAGAAGAAGAACGCGAGAAGAATTGTGAAGTTCATTTGGGCCAACGGACATATTGAATTTATAAATGCGTGAAACTTAAAATGTGAGTATATTTTCAAATATACAAATATTCCTTGTAATTTTATTCTAAAATAAACCAGTCACATACACAGAGTAAAATGTTGTCCACCAATACAACATCGAAAATTCGGATTTAGGATATGCCCTCTGGCCAAGGACTCGACCAGAAGGCTTCAACAGATAAATTTTGAATCTTATCCCATTTATAATATAAATAGGATGACTTTGTGTGCTTCTTATATGTATTTCGAAAAGGAATTTGAAAGATTTCGTAGAGTGGCTACTGTTGACGAAGATAATGCAGATAATTTACGGGTGGTGACCTAACACCTCCCGCCACACGCCCTTGCCGCGGTTTGCGGGGTACTATGTAGATGTACCCCAAAGGTAACAAAGCAAGAATTTAATGTAACCAAAATAACGCCAGGCTTACCAATGAAACCGCCATTCTAATTAACACTTTCGGTTCATTGCACCAGCATACTCAGCAGCAGTTCATATGTATTCTCAACACTTTAAGTACAGTTGCCTGATAAAAGTTCCTCACGAGCCATATGGACGGCTACCAACCTATTCAAAATTTGTACTCCAAAGGCAACAGAGGTAAAAGAATGGCAAGCCGCCATTCTCGCAACTCGTAACGGCCATCCAATGATGCCGAAGCCGACAAGATTTAAGCCATGCCCCCACCTGACGAAAGAGCAGAAACCAGGCAAAGGGCGGTCGTCGAAGGATAATACGGACGTCATCTTGAGCCGGAGCACACACCAACGAGCTTCGGAAAGAGCGGAAATCAGTGATCGGTAGATCAAAGGAAAACGCTCGTTAGCCGAGGGTTACATTCCAGCCTCTCTTTCCAAACGGAAAGTGAACGTTACAGAAATGAAACGGCAGGGTTTTGCCCCGTGATTGTCCATCGAAGAGGTTTCCCACTACTTCATTCAACTTCGATTTCTCAGCTCCTTATATCCAATCAAACGGGAGAGGGTCGACGAAAGGACTGCTTTCGGACTAATACCATAAAAGCACAAAGCGCAAGAAAATTACGGAGGCCCTTTTCGACGGAGATAAATTGTTTATAGATGTTACATGGAGGTTTTTGAAGAGAGGGTTCAGCAATCCGTTATTAGGACCCTAGTTTCATTAATTACTGCTCAATATTCAACAATAATCAGTTATGTAGGTCAAATATCCCAGTGATGATCCCAAAAAAACGTTAACATAATTAAGATAAAATATCAAAATTCACTTACTGTACAAAAATTAATTTTCACATTATTAGTTCCAATATTCTGCGTATATTTTGGGAACAACAGTGTAATTAGGACAAAACATGTAATAGAAAAAAACACCAGCATATTTATAAGCAAAAGTACAGCTATGTGGAAGAATAACTATATAAGGAAGGAATAACTATAGTCTATTAACCTCCTGGAGTTCGAATGCCCGTGCTTTTCAGTACTATAGCTTGAACGTATAGACCTATACCATTACACTAAATTAACTGCTACATTCATTCGATGGATCAAGTACTGGAGATAGTATATGCTTAACATGAAAATAAATACAAAGAAAAAAATCTTAATTTGCGGAAGAGAAAAGAAGAAGAGGCAAGGAAGAAATTAGAGCAAGTGGAAACATTAACCTACTTCAGAATCACCATTATTATATGATGGAAGAAGCACAGCGAATAACGAGTATACGACATAGCTCAAGCTAACAAGGCTTGTATGATGAACAGGCAACTCCTTTGCCCAAAGAATGTACGAACACACACAAGAAGGCAGTTAGTGTAACTATTTGTGCTGAGGAGAAGGATGGAGGTGAAGTGGACGGAAAGGAAAACAAATGAGGAAGTCCTAGGTACCGTGGGCGAGGAGAGGGGTTTATTGAGAGAAATCCTCTGGAGGCAGGAAAAATGGATGAAGGGCGGCAAATTGACCGGCAATGGGGTGTTGAAGACTGTCATAGAGGGGAGAATGTTAAGCAAACGAGGAAAGGGTAGGCATAGCATAGGGATCTTGGACGGGATGAAGGGAGAAAGGAAGTACGCAGGGATGAAAAGGAACTTATTGTAGAGTAGGATGTTGGGTTGTGTCTTTTTAGGAGTAACAAAGAATTTATTTGGTAGTTGTGCCCATCCAAAAACCTACCTTAACCGGTAGATTACCCAATAAACTACCACTGCACTCATACTTCAACCTCCCACCTCACCTTACCCGCGAGCCGAATGAGCGCATACGGTGGAAACTCGATGCCGAAGTAAAGGAAATACAAAAAAGAAAGAGATACGAAACAATAAACGGACAACCGATGAAAAATCGAACCCGCGGCCGAGACGGGTATGGACGCGAGAGCTGTTCCGGGACTCACCTGCGAAATTCCCCCCCCCCCACTACCTTCGTGGGCATTGAAGCGCCGGTGGCGTGACAAATTACGAGCGTGGACGCACGGCCAGGAGTTTAAATTAGGGTGCGCAGGGCGGGAAAACAAGGGAGGAGGAAGTGAGTATGAGAAAGAGAACAACAAAAGAGACGGTGGAGGGCTGGCATTCCTCTGACGGGGAGGTAGGGACGGTTAGAATTCCGCGATAAAATTAAAAACCGGTGCATTGCTCGCCTCGTGAACGCCATGTAACCATAGGAAAAGGTGACGGCGATGGGGTCGAGTGCGGGTCTTTTCGCGCGGAAGGAAGCAGCCCCGGAAAGGTGCGCTACGTTTTTCAGTCCAGAAACAGATATTTCGTAATGCTTTTTGGGTGAAAAATGAAACAAGCGGGCAACTCCTAAGGAGCATGAGGCAAGTAAACAAAATTATGACGTGTAACGCAGTTCTGTACAACCCACGGTCCGCGACCACTGATGTTTCATGCGCATGTTTCATTAGACAAAAGATATTATTTCAAATTTCACATTATAATTTCTTTATGGCTAAAAATAATAATAAAACAGTTTTTTTACTATTTCAATCCAAGATTTTTGTTTATAGTTACCACGCATACAAAATAATTAAATATAATTATTCAAATTTAAGAAAAAGTTTCTATTTCACTACAGTGTTTCTAATGCGGCCGACGAGCACGGATTTTTTTTAGGCAGCCTGTCAAAAAAAGTAGTTTTGAAGGCAGGGTCCCAGGTGTAGTTAAACCGATACATTTCCAAATACATAAAATACGAACGTGTAACATACTTCATAAAGCATGAACATAACCTCTGCACACTATAAAGCACAACCATATTAATTTTTCTTCATCTTAACCCCATTAATTTAAATTTTAGTTGTTTGTTACTCCTCTCTTGATCTCGCGATGATATTTTCAAGAAAATGTCCCAGCAAACTATACACCCAAAAGGAGACTGATAAAATATGGTCTCTTATTTCCTGAGAAAATTTTCTTTAACAATTTGTCCTTCTGTTCCCACACTGGTTGATTGTAGCTCTCTATTCCTTCACTTTCAAAAATAACTCTTTAACGTTAAGATAGACTTTTCTCAAATCCTTCATCATTTGGTGAACGTGTTAGAGTGATGCCATTTGGTCAATGGGGTAACGTCAAAGTGAAGAATAAATACTGATGACAAACATGAGTTCTAGACTAAGAGAAATCCGCGCAATATTAGGTATATCCGCAATATATCCGCAACTTATTAAGAATTGTCCAAACCCTACCTTTGGAAAAAAAGAATTGCAAATAATGATGAGTTAGGAACGATATTGTTCATCTATTATTCTAAACAATGATCGAAGGTAGCCACCGAAGCTCTCCCCCCTACCAAAACCTAAGGTGCAAACTTTAAGAAGAATTTATCGACAAAATCGTAATGACGACATCACTCCATTCCCTGTTACACATAACCCAGCAAGGAAAAAAAACAGACATTCGTGTGCAGACGCGACAGACGAGAACAAAGAGGGAGGAATGCTAAGTTTGAACCGAGAAATGTTTAGGAAAGGGAATTACAGAGGAATAATTTCCCCTCCGATGGTGAGGAAATGGACACACTAGCGACTTAATTTCGGGGAAATTGAAACCGAGCGAGTCCCTCAGAGGGAATAGTAGATGGGTCACAGATAGGGGCAGAAGAGGTCGGATGTAGAAACGGAGGAAGGAAATTCGAAGCTTGAGAGCGGATATAAATGGGTTCCTCCAGGACAATCTAATGGAAAGTCTGGACGAACTTAGTTATTTAAAATTGATTACTTACTGTCCCTACGGCCATTCACGACCATCAGGAAATCGAAATTATTGCCAAGGGATCGGAAAAGAATTCAGGGAGCGATGATCGCACACATGTCAAGCGAGTCGCTTAAGTTAAAATGACAATCTTAAAGTTATGTCAACTACACGCATAAACAAAATTAAATGTTCAATGCTTTCAAAAAGAGCTACCGGCATTAGCAAACATTCATGGGTCCGAGAGTTTTAAGATACCTAAAGACGAATGCACTTAAAGTGATTCCTTATACTACGGATTTAGGTTATCGTAAAACATATAACAGGGCTTGGTTTCTGTTAGTGTTTACCCACCATTAGTGATGTGGCTTCATGATGAAGAATTGAGAAGTCGTAATTACAAAGTGATTTCTGAGACCAAAATATCCGTGCTAAATTGGATTTCTGAGCCATTACCAACGGAAAGCCTACGCCATTGATGGTTTAATTTTTTCCGGCTAACGCTACTTCCCAAAAGAAAAAAACCCGGATTTCATGTAATAAAACTGTAAATATTCGAAAGAAAAGTATCATTTTGTTGCACGGAACAGGGTCAAAGAACTCTCAAATCCTCACGCATATTCTAGCCTCTCCAGATCCTGCACTTCAATAAAGAACTTTGATCTTGGTCAGAAGGCCGAGAAATGAAGAGTGGATGATTAACCATCCTCCTCTTCTACTCTATCCATGAGAGGTGGATAAACACCGTATATCACACGCGAATTTTACCTTAATACCTGGAAAAATAAATTTTCTAATAAGGAAACAAAATATAAATTAAATAACTTCCAAAGCTAGACTGCTGTATTTATCTCCTAATGAACACACGTACATACTCCATTGCATAGATGTTCATGTAAACTGTTGTGATTTCTTTGCGAACCCAATTTACCTCTGCACCACTCCAATCCCATTACTCAAGCAACCAAGCAGGGATGAAAAGTTCTGCTTCTGCGAGATCTATGTTCGATCTAGACAACCAATTTCCTTCGCGTATTTCCGCTTATTCGCCTAGTTTCATTTCATGCTCGTCCTTACAGGTAAGTATTCGGGGGGAGACTTATCTTAATTTAAAGGAAGGAGTTACTAATATACTAGTATGTACACGTCTTGCAGAGAATGAACGAGTCCCTGTAATTAATCATTTACCTTGCATTATCCTTGAACTTGAAATGGTCACGTTGCTTACATTAATAGTTTCTTAGGCGAGGCGCTGGAATAATCCATCTGTGAGCAGTAAGAAGGAAAGTAACGTTCCGTGTACACGATAAATTGAGGAATAAATCGTAACTTTCTTCCGAAAGAGAAAAGGGGTTGAAAAATGATCGACGAGTGTGTTTGCATGTGAGACAGAAATGATTTTATGTCAGGGGAGGTGATAAGGGATGCGAAAGAGGAGAAAAGATATTAGGAAGTCTTTAGATTGGTGTGGACGGTAAGTATAATAAATTACCTAAGACATTAACACAGCTTTCTCAGTCTCGTTACTTAACGCATGTACATTTTCTGCCCTGTGAAAAGTTGCCACGCATTATATATTATTGATGACCCTTTAGATGACTACAAAACTCGATATTTATCATAAAAGAGCACTCCAGAGCAAGACCCTACTTTCCAATTGTTTTGTGTCATTTGAGCACATCAAAGGAGCTGACTCAAAGAGAATTGACAGATGAGGAGAGTCTGCACCTGCTGACAGAGGTTCACTAGATTGCATCGATTTCTTCTCATCAAAGGTACTTCCATTTCGAGCGAAGAAAGGGTCGGCTTAAGTTGTCAAACAAGAGCGTGTTTCGCTCTATAAATAAAAGCCACTCTATAAATGGAAATTTCTCACCATAGCATCAAGCTGTCCGTACAGCTTGGCGTTGTCTTTACACAACGGATCCCCAGCCAAATAAGTTGTGTTTAAAGAAGGGATCCTCGTCACAACTCTTAAATTCGCCATAGAGTCAGCAAGTTTCCCTCGTAGTCAAGACCTAACTCCTCCTCGTTGGGGTTTATGTTGTAAAGTGAGGAAATCCTGCAGCCACGTAATGGTATTAGAATTAACCTCTGCTGCGATCTTGCCTGCGGCGACTCAATTTTGGATGCACAATAACCCCCTAAGCTAGGCTCTTGTAAATCCACGATGCATACATTTCGCCAACGCCGCGACTTGCGTCACACGCAGACTAGGTTTTCGTGTCGGCGGTCATCGCATTATGAAAACGAGGGAAAGAGGAGGCAACGGTGACCCATGCGTGGCGCGATCTAACATCAAACGAGCAGAATTAACCTTTTGCGGCACCACACGTCCACATAACCAAGCTACGCTCACGCAACTCTTCGGGTGACTTGAGCACGCTCGGCAAAATATCGTTTAACTTCTTAAGAGCGGTAAGATACCCTCGGGAGGACATGCTCAACATACGTTGGGTTAATGCATTTCTCTGTAAAAATATCATTAGATCATTCGGAGGGACGGAAAACACACTATCTCATGGGGCAACAGTGATGAACAAATGAGCAATAGCGAGGGCTTGATCTCTTCTTAGTGTCGTATTCGCAGCAATGCAGTTTGCGTTGGAAGTTAAGGGTAGTGGAAATTTCCGCAGCATCGTAAACGAGCGTGTGTAATTTAGAGATGAAGTTAGCTAAGGAACAATTCCCATTACGAGAGGAATTTCATGTTTTCTACGAGGAAACTGAGGCATAAGGCACAGATGGGTAGGTTAAAGCATAGAAACGTTTTTCCTCGAGACTGATATTTAAATTAAGCAGAATGGAAAAATGATGTACGAGTTTACAGCAAAAAATAAACATCACTTAATTAATATTCGGAATGCATGTTTTAAATCCCAGCTCAGGGAGAATGACATCTGACGAGAAATACGCTAGGTACACAGGCGACACAAGGGGGATAATCGTTAGACTAAGGATCCGATCGTCTCCCTATGGAAGAAAAAAACGCAAAATCGTATGCATGAAAAAGGTGCTTAAGTAGGGGCGATCCAGGGTCAGATAGAGCACAGGTGGACTTTTCCTTTACCTGCGACCTATCCGCGAGCGTGGGTGCGTGCGGTGAGGGAAAGGACGTGGGATGAAGGTGCGTGCGTACCTGTCGGAGGTCAGTCCGAACCCGCGTGTGCGTGGCTGGAGGGCGTGGTGGTGCCCCCCTCCGTTTGCCCTCACCGTCGCCCCCCTTTAATGCAAGGGGTGGCAGAGGGCTCCGCGGGTTGCGGCCGAGGCGTGGTGGGAGCAGGCGGGAGGATTTTAGGTAGCCCACCCAATCAATACGAGACGCACACTGAATAGAGCGAGGGAGGGGGATATGTGCGTGCGTACGAGGAAATTGGACTGCGGTGTACGACGCTTGGGTTAGAGGGGATGGGGCTTTCGGGTCTGGGGGCACGCAGAAGGGTCAACGGCGAAAGCTTTGGGGCTTTTCCTCGCGTGCCTGGGTAGTGTGGCACGCAAGGTAACCTGAGGATTATGATGAATCTCAATATCATTATTCATCATCGCCTTTATATTATTTATTTTTTTAGGTTGAGCGTGTGTGGCGAGTAGCCGAGGATTCATCGCGGTTCAAACGAAGGATGATTCCATTCAACCTATTGACAAAATTTCCATACGCCTGTGAAACATTCGTAACGTGATGGAAATTTGTTCGGTCATCAATATGCGTACTCAGAAATATCACGTAGCTCAGAAATTCAACATCAATGGAGGTTGATTTAAAAAAAAAGCCATCTAATAAAATCCGCGTCCGCGTCTCCATGACAACAAAGACGCAATCTTATACTTTTCAAGACAGCAACCGAGATGAGAGTTGTGTTTTTGCCTCACATTCCATTATGAAGTGATAATCTATAATGGCGCTTTACGTATGGATAGGAAACACCGATAAACACATAATGAAATAAAATATGCAAATGAATATACTAAAATATTATAGAGAATTTAGACAGGTATACTAATTCAATCAACGAAGTTGTTACAGGCTAGATATCACATGTTAGTCAAAGTAGATTTGCAATATTTCTTAGTGATCATTGAAAGGAATCGAGCTGATGATTAACACAAGAACATGAAGAACATGGGATGATTGCTTTCATTAAAATTATATAATTTCACCATTAATAAACATAATTTCGTCCTAACTTTGCATTGAAACGTGTACTTTCACTATCGTCAGAGTAATATTCGTGACATGGAGTCGCAGCAATACCCACCGTTGCTGATCAAGTCGAAGCGTATCAAAACTCAACCAGATGATTGATTACCTATGATAGTGTATATTTAAATACACCTTTCGTATTAGATAGCCAAAAAAAAACAACGCAACTATCGTATTTTTCATTCTGAGAAGTAAAAATATTTTCTCCATATACCCCTGGTATAACATATACTAAAGTAAACCAAGACTGCAGCGAGTAATTTATGCGGAGGCACGTGAAGGCTTTGCTCCCTAACTTGTGGCCGGCACGCAGTAGAATAAGGAGATCTCCTTCCTCTCGCCCTTAAAAACGACCTTTGGGTAGAACATGGAGATGCGTCAGTCTATGGAGGAGAAGTCTATACGTTACATCGAGAATATTGAATGTAGTGGGTATCGCCAAAAATGGTTATGTGTAAATTAAGTATACCACTAAGTTTTTATTAACGGACAGGGACCCACGACACGAGACGATTGAACGCCAAATTGAAATTAAAACTAACAGATGTTTAGGCTTGATGAGCCCTGGCATGAGGTGTAATGAATTATCATTGGTTTAACATATGCAGAGTGATTTAACCATGAATATTAAACAACAACTGCAGAATTTAGGCCATAGACAGAAAATTTAGACATAATATATATAACCTTGAGTTAATATATCTTCTTTGAGAAGTAGATGGATAGACATAGGAAGGTAGGTAGATAGATTCAAGATGCAGTCTACCATGCAGAAATTTTGGACGGCATTTTAAAACTGACACATCACCATATTTTGATTAAATCATATTAATTAAATATATGAACACTTTGGCCGTGCAAAGCTTTCCTCTATAGATTCCCACAGTTTCTCCTTTCGCTAATATCGCCCAAATATCCCATTCTCTTCCTTTCCTCACCTAGTTAACATTCTTACTATCTAATATTTCAACAACCCGCTTCTCAACATCTCTTCCACATTTCCTTTCTTCTTCAAGTTTCCCCTAATAAACTTAATTCTTTTTCACAACATTCACTAAAATGTCTTTCTTTAGTTTCATTTTCCTTTATACTGATTATTTTTACTGATCACGACACGATACTGTAGTAACTTTAAACCCAATACCCGGTGTTTACACCCTACACCTTGCCCGTGCACCACGCAGGATGTTAACGTATGGGCATTAAGAAGTTTCTCAGGACTGAAAAACGGATGGCAATTAAGGACATTCCATCAATTCTAATACACATGCCATCGCACGGGCCCTACATTAAGAAATTGGACAGGCAGGAAACGAATTAAAATAGATGGTTCTCTTCCCTCAGTTTCGACAGCATTGATATTACATAACGATCGCTCTGAAATAAATGCGAAAATGATGACATAAATGTCACGATCATGTTTTCATAAAGCTACGCAGAAAGAACATTTTATATTACGGTTAAGCATTTAATTTGATTTTGGATGGAAAGATTTCAACATATTTTATATTCTTAGAGGGCTGAATTCCCCAACAGAGTATAAATATAGAGCGCCTATATCCATTCGGTTTGGACTCTCATGAAGACAGCTAACGTTTTGAAATTCCTTACCAATGAAATCACTCCGTAGTACCTCTTGAGTATCTCTATCCATGGTAGAATGTTACTACCCAAAAAAAGTTTGTGTATACATATATAAATATATATATATATATATATATATATATATATATATATATATATATATATATATATATATATATATATATATATATATAACTGAATAATTTCAAATAAATTCTATTTCTATTTTGAGCTACAACCCGTGACACCCAATGTATTAACCCCTGAATTATGGTTCCTGCGTACAGGAGTCTAGAATACAGGCTCTCTTTATACGGACATACTTCTGTATGCTTTTATCATAAAACTTTGCGAATTCATTTGCCAACGATTCTTAGTCAAATAATTCTCATCTCATCACCATTGCTGAGGTGACGGAAGAGACGAGATACAATATCACTGATCCACTAATCCGGACTACGAACCCTTACGAAATGACCGGGACTTATATTGTAATTTAGTTCAAAACAACATATTTAAAAAAATTATTTCTTTATGAGACTGTGCCCATCTATGTGAGGGAACATCGTTTGTTGAAGAGGGTAAATGGGAAAAAGACAAATGAAAGAGATGAGAAAGGAGGACGCTATATTTTCATGCATTCGATTCTTGCGTTGTGGTACACTGCGGAATCAATCAGAACGTAGGTCGGCACACATCAGACAGGCTGTGCTCTCACAGGGGAACCAACTCTAAAATTTCGACGCCGACCTGATTGCGGCAGCGAGTGAAAATCATCGCTCACTTATCTGTCATTTGTTCGCCGCTCATCCAAACAACGAGCGCAACCAACATTGTCTACTGTATCTTCCTGACGACGCCATAACCGGAAAAACGGGATTATGCTGGTGACACACGCCGCGTCTTGCAGCACTGCCCCGTAAAATGTATCTTCCACGAGGATGAAGTCGCTTTAAGTAAGAGTAGATGGCATTAATCCATGCCACGTCCTTCCAGCTGCCGTTGCCTAATTCCGCATTGAACTCCGTCCAACCAGCAACAGAGGTGGTCCGAAACTGTCCCAGTATTATTAAAAACTAGAAGCCATGATGGGCAAACTTTTAAATTTACGACTGATACATCTTTTTTTAATTCATTCATCTCTTTAATACACGGGTTAAATCTTGACATTCGCTAATTTTCCAGGGAAAGTGGCGATGAACGAAATGCTGGCGAGCTGAACTAATGATGAGAAGGGTAAATTGCCTTGACTGGGCGGCAAATGGCAAACGGACGGGTTGCACCACTAAAAAGGGGTAGTCGAGTGAGCTTAAGGGGGTCGGTCAAGAGGGATATGGAGACGGCAAAGTAAGGATGGTTCAGGATGGCGATTGGCGGGACGGACGTGTTTGCATTAGGGAGGGGCGGATTAGAATTGAGGTAAGGGGTGAAGGACCGATAACGCTGCAAAGCTTGCCCTGCAGGACGCAGGTCTTTTAGCAGAAAGGGAAGGAACAAGGAACGGAAAGGATTTCCCTAGGGTGAGACTATGGCCAGTTGATTATCGCACCCTGTAAGTTGCCTTGGAGGTCACTTTATACCTACATACACAGAAAACCTTTGACGCAGGCATGACGCAAACCATTCTGATGCCAAGGGAAACCCGGTCCCTAGCATGAAGGAGGAGCTCTTCAAGAGTATAATTAAAATAATTCTAGAATGGAATAGAAGTTTTAAAACTTGATTTATCGGTGGGAAAATAAAAACGGTATGGTGTTAATCCAAGTATCTAGAGGAATACCTACACATATACTAGGAGCACTTACCTCCAACAATTTTCCTTAATTTAATAACATATCAAATATCGTCTTCGTGTAGAAGTTGTTCAATTTACGCATAACCAATTGGCTAAATTCAATCATTCGCCATTCATGTCTTAACGTAAAGTGCGCTTGAGCGAAGTTTGAAAAATACCGTTACTACATTATAAAAAATGTGACTCGATAGGCCACCACAATGTCCGTTTCTCATCAAACCCGTTTTTTGACCTTACTTAGCCATTCTTGATCACCATTTAAAATTTTTTAATTAATTTCCTCGTCATGACAAAATGTCGTCCTCGTCCACAAAAAAACAACCACTTAATTTATAATTCATAAATTACCCACTCTCCTTGTATGAAACCCCTCTTGTTCAACCAAGGCAGTAGTTGGGTAGTTCCGCCTAAATGCATCAAAACATAAAATAAACCGTATCCAATATAGTATACTCAAAGGCAAAATTCTAAACTTAAACTTTAACGACTTTGTTAAAAACTTAAATCGCTCATTTCCACATTGAAAAATAATAGCTCACGCAAAACTCTATGCGACAAGTAAAACTAATTATAAAATCATTTATTATTTCGGCGAAAGAAAAAATCAGACTTAACCCCCTATAGATACTACTATTACGGATAATAAGCTTAAAGAGTCCAATCTCTTATTCAATTTCATTGGCGATAAAATGCATTCAATCGGGGTATAATGCATTTCTTTCCACGATAACTACATGGTTACACCTCTAAAATCGTCATGAGATAAATTCCCTTTTTCCCTCATCCGTTCAATAATTATTAGCTTTTAAAATATATGAAAAGAAAATGGCAACACTAACCACCATTATTTATAACAGACGTCATTATTTAATACCCACTATTTTGCGTCTTAGCTAATGACATTACAGAGATAATTTCAATTAGCTTCGATCATATATGATTATTAACATTAATGAATCAGTACAGATTTTGATAAAGCATTTTTACGGGAATATTAGAATTAGAAGTTAAGATTCGCGAGAATATGAACTGAAGTTTGGGGAAGAAATATTTGCATTGAAACATAAGAGATCATTTGTCGTCTCAGCGGTAACTTTATGGAATTTGCATAACACATTGAAATGAAATGAAATAATTTATTTGTAATTCGACACACTTTATTTTTAAAAAACACGACCCAGGTTTCGACGTTGAACGTCATCATCATCACCTGATGATGACGTTCAACGTCGAAACCTGTGTCGTGTTTTTTAAATAAAGTGTGGAATTACAAAGTAAATTATTTTATTTCATTTCAATAATGGATCATTTTCAACTATATCTAACCTTTAAAATGAAATGAAATTATTGACTTTGTAATTCCACAAACTTTTAAAGGAAATCTCTAGAACAAGAGAATACAAGAGTTTAGTTAAAAACATTACATCTATCAGCTTTCAATTTTCATTACTCTTGTTTATAAAAGTATAGTCTACAAAACGTACACGTATGGAATTAAGAAAAACAACTATACAACCGCCCATAAAACCCCAAACTATTCTCATAATTACCTACGAAGAGCGATTTAGGCGAAACCGTTTTTCTACACGGCAAAATCGCTGAATACCTAATTTTGTATTCCAAGTTCGTCCCGCGATTAGCAGTAATCCGCACCGTTCTCCTCTCATCCATGTGCCTCAAAGACGTGATTTTCCGACGGGATGGGGTGAAGAGTGAGGATTGTGTTTCCAAAATATGTTTTTGGAGAATGGATAATGCAGCTTCTCATTAGCATTCCCCAGGAAAAAACGGGAGCACCTCCTCAAGCTCATCCTCCAAATGAGATGCAATAAGGAAGATATTTGCGAAACGATATTACGCTCAGTTATCTGCGAAGCATTAATACCCTTCTTCACCATCAAGAATAATTCCGAGTTTACATCATGTGCCTTCAACCGAATTTCAAAATGTACGGAACGTAAAAGTGGCGGAAGATATCAGAAATAAAAACGTTACTGTTAACCTCTGTACGGCGAGATTTTTGGCTGTTTTTGTTAAAATGAATTTGGATTGGTAACAACGTGAGTCATAATTTGTTGTAATTGCCAAAAGTTGTAACAGACCGTAGTTGATTAAGAAAATCCTATGGAATTTCCAACCTTCAAGTTTATTTATTTTGAAAGTTACCTGCCCATAACATATGGGGGTTTAAGGATAAAATCACATTAATTGAGCTCAGTAAATATTTAATGCGAAGCTCTCAGCAACCTCTAAATTCAAAAAGGTCGTTGAATCTGGTATTTTACATTAATACCATTGCCTCTTTTTAGTAATTCTCTATAGAGTCCCTAAGAAGTCGACTCCAAGTAAATGACCAAATAAACCGCAATGTAATATATAAAAACCTCATGCAGTGTCGAGGAGTTTAAAAAATATCCAGGTAAAATAACACTCAATGAAGGCCGTAAAAACCAGCTCCCATAATTTCAGCTACCCTATACATCATATGAAAAAAAAGCAAAAGCAATGGCGAAGTGATAAAAGATATGTAACTATGCTCACATTACGACGAAATTCTACATGCTTCAAACAAGCATTTAACATGGTATGGAAAAAGGTGAAAAAAATATCATATATACGGCAGAAGAATAAATCTAGGGATAAACATATCGATCGTTTAGCTAACCAGGATGCAAATAAAGATATTCCATATTTTTATGAGTTATTTGTTGAGATTAATTTATACTGAGCACCTACACCTCGAGACTACAGTGTCATGAACATGGTTCTTTGGGCTCATATATTAAAAAGCACATTGTACACGGTGGATCCTTAGTCGCGTTATAGAAATTAGCATGAGAAAATTAGAAAATTTTTGCACTGTAATCACATAATCTTTATTATGAATTAATCTAAACATGCACAAAAATAACAATTCCTGAACTTTTTACTCAAGTTACCACATTCTTTATTTGATATATACCACCTGCTTCTTGTGAGAGTGTTGATAATAGCAAGAAGAAAAATGAAGACAAAAAAGGAAATATTCTTTAAATTCAATTTCCATTATATCAATTCGAGGAACTATTTAGCCACCGTTGGATAAGACCCATTATAGAAAAGGAGAGTTGAGTCGAATTCTCAAAATGGCACCAAAAAAAATAAAATTTAGGCATTCAGAAACAATAAAATGCCTTTTTGGAGAAAACAGGGAAAGAAAATATTGAACTAACAAATAAGATGTTCGATAAGGAAACATAAGCACTCTGTGAAGAGCTGCCAATAACAATGGCTACACTTTGCCAGGCATAACAGCTTAAATGATAGAAGAAACAATGGATGGGAATAAATATAGATGAATAAAGGAATACGTTAACTGAAAATAAAGCTATTAACACACACAAAAAATTAATATTAGTAAGAAAGAATCGGTATAGAGTAAAAAGTAAAGCAATCTTTCCATGAACTACTATCCATAAATCGTAAGGAAGAAATACTGAGAAGAACGAAATTAGAGGTAAAGCATTAGGGAGGAATATAAAACAGAATTACGAAGATGCATTAGCAAACCGAGAGGAATAGAACGGAAATGTCTGCGGCACAGTTTTATAAGCTTTTGTTAAATGAAATTCTGACGCCACCTAAAATGTAGCTAAGAAACTAACTTTTAAATTAAACAATTTACATTAGCCTCAAGTTATTTGACCAATGAAGCGCTACGAGCCAAAGAACAATCAACTCTGTTCTCTCCAATTACTCTCAGCATAGAATTGTGCACAGTCTAGCCATTCCCCAGCTTGTGTTGGATATATAGCACACCAAGCCGGGAATTACGCCAGCTCCGACCCGCCCAACGCTGGAAAAAGGATCGGTCGCCACTGGGGCTCTAAAGTAACAAATGCTCGCGTTTGGCTTCCGCTTTACGAACGTGTAGGATGTTGAAGGTGGTTTACTCAGTCTCTCCACGAGGACAAGCCGACGAGGGATAACCGTGTTCGGCCAGAGTAATGAATGGCAATGTTTCCCGTGGAGTTCGTTTATTTGCACTAAACGCACGAAAGGAACGCACACCAACCGCAAACGCCCGCTTCGGTTGCTTCTCCACGCGCGATTGTTTAGATAGAATGGTTATAAAAAAAATTCAGAGTTTTTTCGTAAAACTCTCGACGACTTACACGATTCACACACATTTGACGCCTTTTTGCCCCAGGTATAGAGATTGATATAGTCTAGTTCGGAGTTCAGAAGTGTTGGGTAAATTTCTCAAATGTCAGGAGATGTATTACGTACGAAAGCGAAACACTAAGCACATGATGTCACGCAAGGTTTTAAAATCACCATTACAGGTAATGTACCTATTTGAATTAGATTACTGGTAGACAAGGTGCCAGTGAAATGGTGTTACACTCCAACAAAACAAGCTCTGTAATATTCCGCGCTTAAAATTCAAATACTCTGCTACCTGTGTCAAAGTACTTAATTCATCATCAAGAGTTAACGTACTATGTTCACATTACATTCAAGAGGTAATGTCAGCGTAACCTCTTGGTGATAGTAAGGAGGACTGGGTTTATTCGAATTACAGTTCAGAAACATTATCAAAGTCAGCTATAATGGTAGCAATTAGAAGAATATTATGGATCACTTCTTCCCAATTTGAACTATAGAAATAACTCGTGTTGATAACTTTTTCAACACTTCATACTTTCTACCTTTCCCGTCGTGTTTCCGAAATTCCAATTAGCTTCCAAAATTCCATTCATCTTCCAATCGCAGCTTTGAACTTCTCAATATTTTCTCCAATCATATTGTTTTTTCTGTTCAGAGTCGGCACTCGGCTGCATTTCCGACCACTGTTCTTTGTTTTCGTGTTTTCTCTCACCTTCCTTCTATTCCTATCAAAACTATATAATAGTGCATCTATGTGCCTGTATATATATCTACATATTTATACACATATTTATTTATTCATATGTATACGAATATAAGAAAAAGGGATTGGACCACAAGGATCCCGGTCAAGGAAACGTTTTTACGCTTGTGATCTGCTAGATTTCACCTTCCCCGCCATTCCTTTGTACTTTAATATGTGTTACTATCCCTTTTCCTTATAGTGGAATTTACTGCAAAGCTCTACACGCAAAATGGCGTTTAGCAGATTAATGAGATGTATCAGAAGGAAATATACCATGGAGCTTCGACCATCGAAATGAAATCTCGCAGCTTTGAAGAAAAGGACGGAATTTCTATATTATGAACTGAACTCATTCAGGGGGCAATTTTTCCACTTCTAATCACGATCCAAGATCCAACATTTAAAACAAATGGCTGAGAAAACTTCGTAATTAAAATCTAGAGCGTTTGAAACACAGGAATATGGGAAAAAGAGATGTCCCTCCGCAAGTGCGCTTTTACGAAAACCTCGTAGATTTCCCAGTGTATCCTTGTTCTTGGAAGGTAAGACATTTCATTTTAAGGAGACGGGAATATTTGGGAACAAAGTGCTCAAATGAATATACATTGGCCCGGGGGACCAAGAATATACATCTCTTTCTCCTTCTATTCCTCGCAGAGATTTGACTAGATAAATCTCGGAGACACGAAATGATTACGTCTTCATTATTGCCCTGGAGATGGTTCCCAGTTTCACCTTCGCATTCTCCCTCCCACCCGCCCCCCCCCCACGATTCCACCCTTCTCTTCTTCCACCACCTTCATCCCGCTCTCGCCCCCTCCCCTTCCGCCCCACCAAAGCTCTCCCGACTCCCCCTGCGTGAGTATCTGGGGTGTCGGCGAAAAAAATCAATATACACCACGGTGAGAGAAGAAGGGCGGGGCTCGTCTGCGAAAAAAAAACAGTTTTTGCTTTTCTCCGAATAATTATATATTTTTTTTTAATTTTTATACTTTCACTCGAAAGGGGATCATACGAGAAGGTGATGGTTAGAAAGGAGTCTGATCTGTTTCATACGAACCCCTTCTCCTCAGCAAATTAATTGAAGGCGGAGCCGACATTTTGATTCGGCACATTGAGAAAAAATTCCAATACTGGAATAGGGCGAGTTAATACGCTTCCTGTGAAATGAATCCATTTTTCCAACATAAAATATCGATAGGCAGCATACAAATGCTTATCCTTGGGCATGGTTAACTATGTAACTGCCTATAGACACCTCCTTGAGGAATTAAATGTTAATGAAAATGTTTACAAAATGAGCAGACGATTAGCCAAGAAGTACTACTTCTAAAAAAGATCGACTGCCTCCAGCAAACAACAACTGTTTTGGGTTTCCATTTCGATGCCTTTATCACTGACAACTGAAATTGCGTGTGAGAGCTAATAGCCAGATGAAGATATTTAACTAACTCAAAAAAACATTACATATAGGTACCACCGATCAGGTTATTATATGATGTACTAAAGGACTAGGCTTTGGAGTTGAAAGTTACGAGTGCTTATAAATTTAAAAAAAAATTTGATTCCTTCTGTTTGAAATACATGCTGATTTGGATTATATAACGACATCCGATTGGTTTTTTTTCAGTTTTTAACTGTATTGGGGATGTCAGAATGGTTCTTACAATTGGATAAATATGATTAATGCATCATTATCGGGATCATAAACAAATTTCTATATGTTCTCATGTACCGCGTGATTTCAATACGAAAAAAATAAAACCTATCAAAAAATTAAAGGTCACTGAATGACACGAAAATCTCTCAATCATATTTTTACCAGCTCATCTCATTAAGACTCTCGGTACATAGAGCTACATTTCTAGGCAAAATTATTTATAAAACACGAAAGTCCACATAGTTTCGCAATTCGGCAATTAAATGTATCTCGTAAATAGAGAGTCCAAATAGATACATATATCGTACATTTATTCCAAAATCATTAAGGGCCAATGAATTTTAAAATGATTTTTTTAAATACCGAATGGTAATGAAAAAGTGTGTGGTATAGGGTACATAAACAATGCTTTGCACTCTTTTCCAGAGTATTTTTTTTCAAATTACTCATAAAAATAAATCCAATTCGCCAATACGATAAACTTTTACTGAAAGGTCCATCCTATACCACCCCCATTAGAGTGAATCAAACTTGGGCCATTCAGGTTAAATTATGGGTACAAAGGTTCCTTGTTTCTATCATAAAAATTCATACACAACCCGCGCAGAATTTCAGAATATAAACTTCATATCATTACAGGAGAGGGAACGAGATAGGAAATATTTTGTTACATTGAATACATTATAAATACTGCTGAGAGTGAATTCTTTCACTTATAAATTGCTACAATTCTTGATGTCCATTACATTCATACGCATATATTTTTTTTGCCAAAAATCTCATTTTGCTTGACCAAATATTAAAATATTCAAACACCAATGCCTTGAAATATAAATCAGATGTCTCAATGAACACACTGCCTTGGCTCGTACACAAAATGCAACCACAGGTGGAAGCGGTTAACTCAGGAGCCGACCACTGCACCTTACAAAACTTTACATATTTAACAAAATAAGGGAGGCAACAGGAAGAAGTTAAAAACGTGTCCGAGGAACGAGTTTCTAGGATCCACTTTGATATATTATATTTTCCTATTCACCAAGTTCCGCCCAAAAGGAGATCTATGAAGAGTATATTCAACGTATGTTCAACAAACCTGGCTATTCCAACTACTTACTTGATTTTTTGACCAAATTCTTAGCTCACACCACACCAAATTTGACAATTTTCCCGTTAAGATTGCCATAAAAAGCACCTTTAATTTGCTTTTCACATATTTCATAAAAATACAATTTTTGAATTACCGACTTTACCACAGTCATTTAAGATATTGGCTCAGGTTAGTAGCTTAAAGAAAAACAAGGCGGATACAAATATTGATTTTCGTGTCTTTGAAGTTAAAATAACACGATTATCACATTATATTTTTTATTCATTCGGTAATTTCAAAGTCTTAGACGACTCAAAGAAAACACAACTTTTACAAAGAGAATAAAATACATAGGTTACTGTATAAGGAGTTAGTCTTGTATGTATTATCGGGTTGGAAATACCGTTCGATCATTTGCAGTAGCAAGGGTATACCTACCATAGGTTATAAGTCTTAGTTAGCTTTTAGTACTACAACGAGGATTCATTATGAGAGGTCCTTCTTTCAAGGCTTAATCCTATCCATTCCAAATTTATAATCTGCGTGTCGGTCCTTGGAGCTCAAACCTTATTCCCTTGGAATATCAGGCCAGAGAGGCACTCAAAGACTATTTGCTACGGCTGAATTGATTTTATTTCACTTTATTTTTGTTCTTGAAGCAATAACAATCTCATCATCTGTGAAGACTTCATAAAAGAGTTAATTCAGGGAGAGAGGGAATAACGAATGTGGCTGTGTAGAAAAGAACCGTCACTTAGCATGGGTTGGGCCACCATTTTAAAAGAACCTTTATCTCTTCGGCGAGCTTATCTCAGCCCGCCTTGAAATATGCGTCAAATCAAACATTCCGGCAGTCAAAACAACAGCAATAACACAGATTTAGGAGGGAGTATAGGCAAAGCAAATAAGGAGGAGTATTTACAACACTACCTAAGCACACCGCCTCACAAAAAGAAAAAAAACATTCATCTGTTGACGTTTTACTCGAGAAGTGAAGAAAACATTGAGATCACTTCAGCAGCTAACATGATAGCTTCCCCAGTCTATATCCCAGGATTGATTCCCAACGACGGCTTTAGTAGTGTCCCTAGTATGAACCACCTACTCAAGGGATTTGTGGCAAGAACTTCAAGTGCAGCATTCTGCCCACCGAATGGTACCATAAACTGCGGACCCCCGGGTACCTTTTGTCAAGGGGAGGCTTAATGCCGACGCTGGGCTCTCTTCGCGGTCCCTTCCTCTTTGCGTCTGGTACATATACACGCCTATTCTAAACGACGCAAAAGTGGTGAGAACTCGATTGTTCCAAGTAACTACCGCTACATTATTGTTTATAAATCATGTATGGGAAAAGGAAAAGACTAAGGAAAAGATCGCGAATAAAAAGGCCCAAATATAAACCGAATTTAAAAAAGATGTCATGTTAGAATTAGTAGTTACGAGGGATTTTAGTGAATAAGTGTTTTTAGATATAATCCGAAATACAAAATGCCTTCTTGTACGAATTTGAAATACTGGAGATGAGATATGCCAGAATCAGCCTTAAAAATGTATACTGAATGTATACTGCATATGTTTTTTCCTCCTCGCCGAAAATTTGAGTAAATTGCCGCAGCCTTGAATGCGGAAATGAACTAGACTGCTGGACATACTGAGATTACTCTAGAGTTATTAATTAGTATACTTAGAGAACGAATAATAAGTTTAATATTGAGTAATTTTCTTATCAAGTTGATGATTTTCGTCGAAGTGCATTAGAGGGGATGTCTTGGCAGGGGAATATGCTCAATAAAGGATATTTTCCTACTGCAAAATATTTAAGTGTTTTTTATTTCATTTATTTATTTGGTGCTCTACTTTTTAAGGTAGGGTTAAGATGAACACAGAATAAGCACGGCTACATGCCTAACCCTCGCATAACGAGATAACCTAGTGCCTTACTCTGCAACAAAACCTTTTTCAATTCCGCATACGTTCTACCGCCATTCATTCCATCTCAAATTCCTATCATATGCCTTCCCATTCCCTCGCATGCCGAACGTTCTTCCCTATATCGCAGTTTTCAACATTCCATCACCAAAAAAATGCTCTGCATCCACCTATTCCGCCATCTTTGGATTTCTTCCAATGACCCTCTTTCTACCCCTCCTCCATTCCGCTGTGCTTCATCTGCTTTCCTCTTCGTACATTTTTTCTTTTCCAAACTTCTCCACACCAAAATCTCCAAATCCACTTCACTGCGACTACGACAATTCGTATTATATTACCTCAACAACCAAGTTTCCGCGCCGTACAAATACACGCATCATATCATAGTTTTCAAGGTATCTTTCTCCGTAGCCCTTTGAGTTTCATGTTTTAGTACGGTATCGTCCCTGTCATCATCTCCCTTCTCATTTTAAAGGGTTATTTGCCTAATGCGATTCTTCTTCTTATGCAGCCGTTACTCAGACCATCTAGGTCCAAAACACGTCCAAGGTATTTAAACGGTTTCACCCTCCCTTGTCTACGTCCTCCAATTTCAACACTTAAATCAACCCTCCTCTTCTTCAAAAAGCTCATAACCTTCGTTTTGTTTACTTCGACTCTTACCACATATACTGTATTGATTTTCAATCGCTCTCAACAATGATGGTAAGCCCTCGGCTGACTGACCAATTAAATCTTGATTGTATGCCAATATGACTTTATGAATTCCCTACCTACTTTCATTTCTACCTCCAGCGCTTTCCATGCCTCTTTTGTTATTTCCTCGCCAATTAAGAGCAAAAGAATGGAAGATAATGGACAGCCCTGTCTTATCCTCAAGCCTAACACTGCTCAACACGATTCTTCAACCACCACACGCATCTGATTGTATTTCCTTCAATCAGTGACTTATGCGTCACGTGTACTTCTGCCCTACCTAAACTCAAACATATTGTAAATAATATGTTGTCGTTTTTCCCACCTATCCTTTTATTGGTGTCGCTAAGTTAACACCTTACCAGCCACATGTGAAATCGCATGTACTGTCCAATATTCCTCACATATGGGCAACAACTAGAGCAAGTGGAACAGTTTACTAATCTCGGAAGTGTTTTGGATCAAAAAGATCAAAGTACTCGTAGTAGGCTAATATTTTTCTCAATGAGAGAATTGATGACAGGAACAATGATAAATAATATTGAATAAAGGCTCGCTAGAACTTTGATTCGGAGCGTAGTTAGGTACGACGCGGACACATGGCAATTGAAGCAGGAGGATAGGCGTAGATTAAAGGATTTTGAAATGTGATTGCGGAAAAGGATGGAGAAAGTGAAGTGGACCGAAAAGAAAACAAATGAGGAAATGCTAGGAATGAAGGGCGAGGAGAGGGGTTTGTTGGGAGAAATAATACGAAGACAGAAAAATGGATGCAAAGCATATTGATTGACCGTGGGAAGTTGAACACTGTGATATAATGTAGAGAATGTTGGGAAAACGAGGAAGGGGCAGGAATAGGAAAGAGATGCTGGACGGATTTAAGGGAGGAAGTATACGGAAATGAAGATGGGCTTGTGTTAGAGTAGGATGTTGGGTTGTGTTTTGCTAGGAGATCCAAGAGAATATTTGGTAGTTGTATCCAACCAAAACCTACCTTAAGCGGTAGAGTATCTATAATTACAATAAGGTTTACATATCCTTTTTTTGGGATAGAACACATATTGATCTGACCAAAACTTCCCGATAAATTCATCCCCCTTAAATTCTACGAATTGGTCCATTAAAACTATACTTTCCCCAATTTCCTTTAAACTTACTTGGCTTCCCATTTGTCTTGAATCTTTCCTACATCGATTAACAAGCCGCATCTTTGACTAATGTTCACGGATATTCCCTTCTTATTTCATAAAGGCGGTTGACTTTCATGCACGGCGCATATATGTCACCTTCTCTCAGATAAACTATTCATATCCCCGCACTGCGTCCTCCACCCTATTCCGTCTCCTTTCACCGTACCGTATAACTCTCCCGCCTTAGTTCATTAATATTATATACATATTTACCTCTTTGTTCTTCTTCTATCTAATTATACATTTACTTTCTACAAATTTCTATCTCTCGCCTATCATTTTAATCATCTCATTTGTAATCATTGATTACCTTAACCTTATTCTATAAACTGTTCCGATAGATTCGTTTGAACACACCGATATCAATTTTTTTACATTCCCATTTCTGTCCTTTTGTATCCGTCTGTATGTCCTCATATAATTTTCACAGCACCCTGACACTCCTTTCTTTTCGTCTCAAATAAGGCTTCCAATATCCATTTGCTCATCACTCTTCCCTGTTTTATCCTCATCAAATACACGTTACACCGCATCAGCACTAAAAAATGATTTAAATCCCAATTCACTCCCGGGAAACTGCAAGTTAATTACGACGTTCCTAAATCGGTACCTAACCATTATATATCTTGAGTGATATCTCAATGAACCCCTTGGCATTTTCCAAGTATATTTACGTCTATTGCGGTGTGTAAACTAAGTGTTCGGTATGATTAAACAATTCCCCCTCCCTCCAATGTGATTCTTTGTTCCTACACCGGGCCCTCGACCTCACTACCATCTCTCCCTTCTCCCACTGGCACATTTGAAACCCACATCATTATCGAATTTTTTCTTCCAAGGACAGACGCAATTATTTCCTATAATAGATCGTATACCCAGTCGACTTCTTCCTCCTGAACAATGACCAGGTTCATTGGTTCAGCTTTTGCCTCAACTCAATTATAAGCTATCATTCGCTCGGTCTATAATTACTACACTTCTTCCCAAAGATTTATTTTCAGTATTGCCACCCACCGCTCGTTGGCTCCTTTCCCCTCCGCTGCACATTACTCAATAGCTATCATTACAATCATCCCCATTAGCCTTATCTTCCATCTAACACAGCCCTACAATATCTATATATAATCTCTCTATCTCCCGCTTTAGCTTCTATAACTTCCCTCTGTCCTCAACATCATTTCAATATTCCAAGTCCCTATATTAACTGGTTCGGTCCTTTTTTTATCGTATTTTCTGCAGCAGCTATAGATTTCGCTTTTCAAGATAGGTGTTATCAAATAATTTCCTTTATTTTTGGCCTAAGGGGCACGAGTATTTGTCTAAAAACTGTTTCCATTAATAGTCGTATGTAATAGCGATTTTATGTTGTCACATGAGCCAACCATATTAGTCCGTTGGTGTCGACAGCTCGTTCAAATGGCAAGGGCATTGAGTTGCTGGCTTAGGATTTCCACGGTTTGCGTGGATGGTTGTGCCAAATGGCCAGCTACGTCCGAACACTCGAAAAAAAAAACAATACTACCACCCCAGCCAGCTTTCCGTGGTTTAAGCAATACTCCCCGAGCTTGGGGCGCCATACATTTCCCCGTCAACCTGTCGGATCAAAGCGCCTGCAAAACATCACCGACCTTCTAGGACAGACAATCGCTCCATCACGAAGCCCTCATTTTCCGCGAGTCCATCGGGTAACGTCCATTCTGTCCAGGCGGCCAGGTCAGGGTACCACAGCGCACGAATATCCCCCCTCCTCACCCGCTCCCCTTTCCCTTCCAAGCACTTCACGTCACACCCTTGCGGACGAAAGCGACATATCTACAAGTCTGCCAGGCCTGACGTGATGAGCCGAGGAGACTCCGCCGTTCATTTTTTCGTCGTCTCTCTTTTTTTTAATTCCCAGAGATGCGGAGAGTCGAATGGCGTAAGAGAGAGAGGGAAGGGCGCAGAGGGTAAGGTACCAGTCTCACGCAGGCGTGCATCACGAATCACCGAACAAAAGCCCTTTCGTAGGGAGATCCTCTTTCCCCTTACCAGCGTTCACTCACCCTCCCATACCTCCCCTCCGCCAACACCCGAACATTCATCCCTCCGTGCGAGCCCGTGGTGGTGCTTCACGCGAAAGGTCGATGGGGATCGTCTCCATGGAAACCGAAACACAGCCCGCATGGGACTTTACGCACAAAGACCTGGTGTGCGTCGTCTCTCTCTCTCTCTCTTCCTCTCTCTCTCTTCCTCTCCCTCACTATCCTCCTCCTCCTCATTCTCCCGCTCTCCTCTCAAACAGCCTGTCTGAATACCTCAACTAAGCATTCCGTTCACTGCGACTTACTTAAGAGTAGTCCCGAGGGTACATTTTCCGTGGACCTTTCGGTAAACTTATTACATTGCTTTAAGCCTTACTACTCCTCTAAGCTCGACCTAGCGCTAGAATAAACTACTTGACAGTATACATTGAAATGAACAATTTTTAAGCTCCAGGCACTTATCCTTCCACCGCCCTTCATTCCGTCTAACATGCCAAATCATTTACTGCCTCCATTTCGCCTACCCAACATTCTCTCCTATTATAAATCTTCAACATGTCATTGTCCCTCCATTGTTTTTTCTTCATCCACTTTTCGTATCTACTTCGAATTTCCTTTAAAAAGTTTGCTCTTCCACTACGCTTAATATTACCAAAGGGAATTTTACGCCTCAATTCTTCTCTTAATATAAATTTTATAACCCTCATATCAACGCCCATCCTCTTACCTCAATGACCAAGAGGTGAATAAATATGGTCAATATCAAGGTTAAATTGATCTTTTCTTTAACTTACTTAATAAAGTGATTGAATGATTTTTACACTCTGAAATTGTTGTATTGAAATGTACATTAGCGGATGACTCCGTTAAAAGTTACTGTTGCGGCATCTCCCGCAATTTCTTTGGAAATTTTTACTTAATAAAGGATGCAGTTCAAGGCTTTAATATGTGGTATTCCCTCTTGAACTTAATAACAGAAATAATAATGGATACGATACAAAAACAATAAATATCCAACCTTTCATGCAATATCTATGATATGTTACTGTTGATGTTTATTACACTAAATTACTTTCTATGCATGTGTGATTTTCATACCATGAAATTCAGCCCTGAATTAGCCTTAAACAGAATCAATATTTCTTTTGTCAATGCTTTAAGATATTACCATTCATTAGGCAGCGCTGAGAAGCAGAAGAGTAGCATTATTTAAATCGTGGAGCCTTCAAAAACCTAACTTGGCTGGGGACTACCGCTGAAAATAAATGTTTTATTTTAAGTTTCGTTGCGCAGAAAATACGTACCATTTGATTAAAATCTATTTTAACATTTGCACATCCCATTTTACTGAATTGTGGAAACTTTGATGCGTAAGTTCTCATTTGCTTTTTTCAGCATTTAACAAAGGATTAAATTGACTATGTTCATTACATCATCGAAGTATTTCTTTAGTAGATAAGTATGTAGCGGATGCAAAACTACATTGCTTCCGCCATCCGTAGTCTCCAAAATGCCTTTTATAATTTCATGCTGACTTCGCCCATTTCTGGCCGTAAATGCCTTAAGAATAATGTGAAGCATTGAATTGTAGTAAAGAGAGGAGGCGAACGAAAGCTGAATACATTTGCGCCCTTAGGGAGAGATGGGCATTATGGTAGGCGTCGCATGCTCAGCGAATGTAGGAAGGGTGAAGAAAAACCGGACGGCATTATCCTACTCTTAACGATAGCCACCAAAGTTTAACTTCCCATTCGACTGGAGGCTTATCATTACTTGAAGTGCTCTCCACTTACAGCGCCCCAGGTAGGGATCGGAAAAGCACTCGAAATAATCAGCAATCTCTGGGATTCGAGTCCAAGTTCTCGGGTTGGGGAGCCAGTGCATTAGCCACCGACCCATCCCGAAACACCAGAATACTTAGTTTTTGCAACGGTTTTATTTAAATGTTGAACTTTTATAAGATTAATATAAAAGCAAAACATTAGAGATCAAAAAAGAGCCAATTAAAAAAAATACAAACTAGTTGAAAAATTGAAAAAAATTTGAAGAAGGCAAATCGTATGAGTTATTATGGTTGGCGAAGAATTAGACGCATGAAAATGACATAAAAAAATTAAGAGATGAGTAGCAAATCACTTATCTTCAAATTAATGCAATAACAAATTATTCAAATTATTACAACGATGCATGTGGCAAACTGGCATGAAACCCAATATTGATAATTTCAATAGTTAAATTCATAACTGGTTCCATTAGCAAAAAGGTGATTCAGAGTTCATCAATTATTGGCAACAGATAGGATTACTTGCCAAATTGCATAATGCTCAGGAGTACATCGGCCTTTTGTACACTTGTATCACCACAGGAAAAGGAAGTATATTTTTCCTTACGAATATTTTGTGACGTCATTTCACGAAAGGTTTGGATGAAAACTTTTTTTTTCTGGTACACTGAGAAGATTAAGAAATATTTAGCACTTTTCATTGTGGAAAGGAAGAAAATTAGCATTTTGACGAGGATTAAGCGCTTAAGGGTCAGATAAGACCTTTTTTACGCCCCGAAAATCATGGTTTTCTCCACGAAATCATCACTTAGCCTTATTGATAGGTTGGGTACCAACAGAATAGTACTAACTACAGAGAATATGGGTAGACAGGATTGGTACTAATGACACGTCATAAAATTAAGGAAACAATGGGCACGACGCAGTTTCTTTCTCAAAGACCTCGAACAGTCGAAAAACACTACATCGCCAAACGAACATGTGATCATGGCATTGGCTAAGACCAGCGATAAATACAAACCATGACGGTGCAACGACTTAAAGGGTAAGTGTACGGTTGAGAGCAATCCGGGAAATTTTTGAAACGAAGTAAAAAAGAAGATCCACCATTGGATTCCGTAAAAACTACAGAAAACTCCATCAGGAGACGAAGAAAAAGAACCGTAAATGAAATACAACAATCGGGAGTTCTCAGGAAAGTTTTATTTTTTTTTTACTCCGGCTATTCAGTCCTTCCTCTCACGACCTCGGAGCCTTCAAGAAAACCCTTCAAAATCTTTTGCTTCACTTTTCCTTTTTGCCTTCCCTCGAAATACCCATTCCAAGCATCCGTGCCCATCCTCCAGTAACCCCACCATCAGCTTTCCCTGTAAGACTCTTCGTTTCGCCAATCTATTTCGCCCCTAAGCCTCACCCTATTTCCCCACTCTCTAAAAGAGTCTATCAGGAAATACGCCAACGCTCGGAATCGTTGAGGGGAAGAGATGGCGAAGTAAGGCGTAGGAGATGGAATGAGAGGTAAAAAAAAAGCAGGGGAATGAGAACAGAGAGAGAGATCCACCTTGGAATCCCTTCTAAAACACTCACGCAGGAACAAAACCTCAGGAAGAGAAACACTCCCTGGGACAAGTGAGGGGAGAGAGGGGTGAGGATGACTTCGAAGCAAGACTACCCTCTTTTGGACCGTCCGATGCCCAAAATAAGCATCGATGTAAATCGTAACACGCAAAACCTTCCGCGAATCGGAACCCTATTAATAGGCCTGAAAGAACAAGGACCAAACCTAAAGGTACGCGAATGGTAGGGATTTAAGTGCAACAATTTCAAAATGTTAAAAAAATTACCCTTGACCGGGATTCGAACCCAGATCCCTCAATGTCCGGTCGAGTGCTTTCGCCAGTTAAGCTATCGAGTCGCTCATGCTTATTAGCGGATGACTCCGTTAAAAGTTACTGTTGCGGTATCTCCCGCAGTTTATTTGGAATTGTAGGGAAGCTGAGAGGTACAGGCGGGAAGGCATTAGCCGAGAAGGCACACATACCTGAGAAATGGTTTATTTTAAAGCAGGCTGTCAAGGTGCTTGCTGTAGTTTAGGCTAGGCTTAGAAGCAGAGAATTTATTTTTCCTTGGGCCCTTCAAAAACAAACTTATAGCGGTCGAGTACGAAAAATAATAATTCTAATATTTGACTCAAAGGTTGGACATACTGGTAGAGAATTCCCCCGGAACTGAGCTTTGAGGCGTGGGATTTTACACATTTAATGCTAGTGAGAGGAAATGATTGAAGAGGCATGGGAATAACTGGAAGTAGGAATGAAAGTCGGAGGGGAATTCGTAAAATCAGTTAGGTTTGCTGATGACCAAGCTCTAGTTTGTCGGGCAGCCAAGAGGTTGCAAGCATTGCTGAGGGAATCGGAAATTCATAGCGATTGATATGGAATGAGAATAAATATAAATAAGACAAAGGTTATGCGATTTTTCATAAAGGCGAGGGCTAAGCTAAACATTTCAATAGGAGGGCAAAAACTAGAGCAGGTGGAACAGGTTAGGTATCTCGGAGGTGTTTTTAACCAAAACGGTCAAAATATTGCGTATGTAAGGAGAAAAATTGAAATAGGCATAGGCTTTCAAAAGGAGGACGGAGTTGGTGACGAGGATGTTGAGTAAGGATGTTAAGAAAAGACTCGTCAAAACTTTGATATGGAGTGCAGTTACGTATGGCGCGGAAACATGGCCACTGAAGCAAGAGGATTGACGTAGATTGGAGTCTTTTGAAATGTGAGTGAGGAGAAGGATGGAGAAGGTAAAGTGGACGGAAAGGAAAACAAATGAGGAAGAGCTAGGCATGGTGGGCGAGAGGGGTTTGTTGGGAGAAATCCTAAGGAAGCAGGAAAAATCCTATTCTACTAAGAAACTGTCTCAATTGGCTACCAATAATGAATTCAACTAATAATGCTCTACTAAGTAACTGTTTCAACTCTACGATACCTTAGCATTCGATAATATATTGAAATTCCATGAATTCTTAGTGTGGGTTTTGAGAGATATCCAGAATAAATAATAGAACAAAAATACGTAATTCAAGAAACATAATTATTTTCTGTACTTCAGTGATCTACGCTATGGTCCGGGAAAATCGTGGTTTGTTTTGGGAAACCGTGTTAGTTTTGTGAAACGTCACCTCCTTTGAATTAAAATCCCTTCACACTTTCCATCAACCTCTTGCCTCTCCTTAATTCGACCCTTATTTCTTTTATTTCTTCCCTCCGGAAACCATAAACACCGGACAATTTTTTGCATGCGTACCTCGATGTTAGCGAACGGATGTCGCTCGAGCATCGGTTGACGAAGGTGATACTTCTCGATATGGAATGGGTCAATCTAACCTCTCCTCACCAGCAACTCCGTATCGGGAGAGGACGACGGCGGAGGGAAGGCGTCACCTTTTTTCACGCGGAGATACGGGAGGGGTGAACGAGAGCACACCCCCTCTCTTCGCGTGCCCCGGGTCCATTCGGAAGGGCACGGTAAACGGCCAGGCGCACGTCCGTCGGAAAGGAAAAAAAAGGAGAGAGAAGGGCAATGAAGTGGCATCAGAAGGGAGAGGAACGAGAAAGGGTTTCCTGCGGGAAAGGTGGATCGGTACTTAGGAAGTAGCAAAACCGTGATGAGCCGTTACAGACAGATATGTGGGTGAACTGCCGAGTGGGAGTGCGCTCATTCCAATGGCGAATCCGCACGCAGACGTACTACTCCTTACTTGCTTCTTTTCTTTTATTTAGAGTGGTTTGTCTAACGCAGGTTCTAACCACATGGACGGAGAGAAAGTGAATGTGAACCTAATGAATCGATGGGTATGGGGGCTCAGAAACACGAGGGGAGCTACACGTCCCCGCCAATCCTTCAGGTCGTTTAATACTGGATATTATTTCATCATCGACCATTAACCGACTCGTAGTTGATCCTCCTTGTAGTTTATTTGTAAAATTGACATAATTTAATTTTTTAAGTGATGCTTATTTTTGATGCTTAATTCGCAAGTTAATGGGAAATTCTCAACGATGGAGCACAATTAACAATATCATCAAAATAGGCTGACGAAATTGTGACGGGAGCCACAAGAGAAGGATGAGAGCGAGCAAGACTAAGATTTTGAGTGAGAGAGATAGAGAGACAGAATAACCGAGTACAACAGCGATCTAGAGGGCATTACTCGAGCTTCACATTCCATCGACAGTTTTAGCCACCAGTATAGTAAAAGAAACATATATTCCAGCACCGCCAGATTCAACAACTCCTATTTTTTTTTCAAAAGACACATAGTCGTTAAAAAACCGGAAGTAAACACTCCTCTAACTTTCTACATTCCAAAACCAAAATTTTAAAATTTGCTAGGACACAACCGTCATAGCATGATTTAAATAGACATGTAGGAGTGTAGGTGTACAGGTATTAATTTGGGAGAAACGTTTATTCATTGCGGGATATTATTTAGGTATAATCTAATTAGTTGTATGAACTAATCATTTTACTAAGTTTCCTAAGAGGTATGACAGGGTTCCGTGAACTTAACGAAAAGCTACTCCCACGGAAATGTAAGTTTATGGCACTCTGAACTCGTTTTTGACAATTTTCTGACACCTGCCAAGATAACTTTGCGTTGACGTCATACTAAGGTCTCGGCTTCATCACATTTTCCAAACTCATTTCTCATGTCGTTGATAATGTCGTGGAACCCACTCTAATTTTGGTGTACACTCTATCTCCACCTGGCTTTTTATTAGTTTAGCATAACTTATTATGTTTATTTGGATGCAGGCTGGCGAGTTCATACATTCCCTTCGATGTTTCCGGTGTATTAACATGGTGGCTCGGGATTTACGATTAAATAAACGTAACATTAACTAATATTTGGCAAAGCAGCCGACTATTGAGATCAATGCAATACCAATTTACGTAGAAAGCCTACTTATTAGCAATATTGTCAGCGCTTCGGTTTTTTATTAGTAAGTTTGCAAGTATGGGAAGGCAAAAAACAGGAAAATCAATGCATTTCAAAATAAATGCAAATTTTTAATGGACAATATCGATACTCATATTTCCATTCTCTAATATTATCACTAGTCATTTTAAACAATGTAGCTACAACACTATGCAGTAAAAAAATTAGTAACACAGCAGCGTCGCGAACGCTACTTCCCAACTCTGGCCCATTTTACGCAATCTTAATGAGCTCTTCTTCAACACTTAGGTAGGAAACCGTTTGGTTGCCAGGAGCTGTAGCAGTCTCTAGGCAAATGTGCTTTCTTCCTCATTGTACGCACATATCAATACCTTATGGAAAGTGAATACAATAATAAAATATTGCATGAAACAGTGGTGCCATCAATAAGGGTGCCACCGGCGCTTGTTCTTCCCTCGCAAAGCCGCAATTATTAAACCATTATGATTTTTCAAATTCAACACCCTTGTAAAAACTACAGCAGCGACGTAGCCATTAGAAGAAAGTTTTGAGCTAAGTTCAAAGGGGTAAACACACGGTAAAGATTTAGCCAAACTTCTTAAAGTTCATGCGATTGGACGTTTCAGGTACAAGGCCCTCGAAACTTTCTTTTAAAACTGTACTTTGTACACATTCTTCGGGTCTGATATGCTTAGCATATTCCTCGCAAACAGAAATGAGTCAAGCGTCTTATGAACTATTAAAATATAAAAGCGAAAGGTTGGCCTTGAAAGCAAATGTTTCCTGTAGTATTTTTGATTTAGCGAGAGCATAAGCGCAAAGGGAAAATAGCTCAAAAGCACCAACTACTGCTTTTACACAACTATTGAGCAAAGTAGCATTTACTAAAGATACAGAAAAAATGGTCTATTAGCCATCAATTCCTCTACCAAGCGGCCACAGCGTGCAAATAGTATTTCAGGTTTCCTTTGACTGAGTGATCGGAGTGTCAACTCATCTGGCTGCTCCCATAGTGACTGGCAAAGGGGTCTTCAAAAATCATAAATCTGTAACTTACATCGTGTCTCTCACAATTTTTCTCTTAGGACTTGAATGCATTAACGGTGTACGTTAGTACGCGACTATACACGTTGTGAATCCGTCAACATTTTCACACATTTTGGTCCTGCTCCAAGTTTTAAATTAATGGGAGCCCAAAAGACACCTTCGCTTCCCCCAAGCAATATTCTTGCAGGTCCCTCCTCTCTTGATCCCTACCCCGAGGTACTTCACCAAAAAGAATCCCTTCCGTCGTTGATCTCACCCGGTGACGGTGTAATCTTGTATTCCGGACTATATTCCATATTTGTCCTAGAGGAGACTCCACAAAAGAAGAGAAAACCTTAGTACCGCGGGCACGCAAGGGCACTTATGTTATTGTATTCGGAATAGATAATAACTGAAAAACTATAAATCTAGTCAGGACGAAATTGAAAATTTATCTAGCTAATTATTGCATGAAAAACCATCAGATTTTGTCCAAAACTTGTCCCACGCGGTCTTTTTTTATTATTTTATTCATTATCAAACTTAAAAATTCAATTTTCGTAAGCGGAGATGCGAGTGGGTTGTTGGTGGTTGTAGAGTAGGATGTTGGGTTGTGTTTTTCTGGGAGAGAGATAAGAGAATTATTTGGTGTCATATGTCCATCCAAAACCTACCTTAACTGATATATTGCCTAGAATAACTGTTTTCAGTCTATATTTATCCATAACCTAACTTGAACGCGAGAATGCCAATAATAATCATTACTCTTCCGGCATAATTTATTCATTGGTCATTATATAATCCTTTATATTTTATGAAAATTGTTTAAAATATATTTGAGTCTTTCAAATTTTATTAAAATAAATTAAAACACAGAAATCTAAATCAAAATAGACACTACGAATTATTCACAACTCTTTTTTTGACAGAAAATATATTTAATTTTGTACAAGTCAAACATTTAAATGGTAGCCGCTATTGAGACAACATACCCTCAGGCAACTACATAATCGATTTTAACCTATAATATTCAAAATTTATATAAAAAAAGGGTCATGCGATATCGAAACCATCAGAAATATCTGTTTTCTTTGCATTTGGGGCCAATTATCCAGTCAGATAATACCGATGGAAACTCTTTTGTAGAAGCTCAGATACGCTAAATATAATAAATACCTCTTCTTTTAAGCGGTTGGAAAATTTTCTGAATAATTTCATGGCAAGGGGCTGAAAAAATTACCCGTGTGGAACGCTAATTTCTATTTCGCAAAACGATTCAATATGTACGGTAAGAAATGCTTTAAATTATAGCTGAACTTCCACGTTTCCTTATACGAGTAGGTACTATTAAAAACAGGCAGGAGTGCATGGAACGAAGTGAACAGAATACTGTTTGAATTCAAAGGTAATATGGTAAGAACACGAAGAAAAATTAAAACTAGGGACAATTCTCTCTTAGCGGCCTGACTTACAACTCTGCTTTCAAGACGTAGCGCAAATCCTGGTTGCCTTCGACTGCCGGAATCGCCTTAAAGCATTCCACCTTAATGATTGTGCGGTTAGTTTATACGTGCAGTGAACGATGCGTTGAAATGCCGAAATATTTTCACAACATTACTTAAACAAATGGTGTATTTTTCAGCATCGATCTTATTCAAATCGATATTTTCCCTGTATCGCGACTGCCTAGCTCCTCCAACTATTCCCGGCACTAAACAACAAACGGGAAAGAGCTCAGCCAGCAAAGGTAACCCTTGCAATCTTCTCACGGGACATAAGCAAAGGCTCAAGCAGATAGTACCCACTAGCCATTCCACCTCCTTTACGTTAAGTGCCGTAAGGGGCATTGCCAAACACGCGATCCGTGAGCGTCCATAAAAAAGAAACGAGATGCGCCGAAAAAGTCATAAAGTTCGCGCGAGAAAGGCTCACGGGAAGGGAGAAGAAGACAGGGCTTTTTTTTCAGTAATGGATCGCAACATAAAATGAAGTCATCAAGCTGACGTAGCGGTTAAAAAAGTGTTCTACCAATCACAAAAGTTCCTCGTCTCGAATTCCGAACAGGTAATGGGCGATACGCTGTAATAGGAGCAGCAATACCTAAAAAAAAACTGCCATGACTGGAGACCACAAAATATTTTCAAGCTGAAAAAGTACTTTATGACCTTGTAGCCGCTTGTGAATTAATCGTAAATATTAAATTTGAGACTCGGTTATTAGCAAAATCTTTCTTTCGTAATTGCAGCAATAAATTAAAATACAATGCATTAAATATTGTACCACCAGGGCTCAATACAGTGATGTAAATACTCATTACGTTATCCTACTTGCGCTTATTTCTTTAGAAAAATACAATAATAAAATAAAAACAATCTAACGTGTGTTTACAGTCTTTTTTGAAACATTAAACCGTAACTTAACATTGGAAAAAATTTGAAAGAAACCTAAATTGAAGGTACATACTGCGTTAATAATCCGCCATGACCAATCAATGTACAAAGAAATTATTAATCTAAATATTTTGATGCTTGAATATTTCAGCGCATGGCCATATTTTATTTATTGAATGGAAATTACACGCTGATCGTCCTTAACATGCTAAGAAGACCTTTTAACATATTAATTATTAAAATATGTTCTTTATGGAATCCTGAAATTGTCATTAAAATAAATTTAAGATAAAACCGCACTAAAATTGTAATAAAATCATAACAAATAAAATATTATAACTTATGAGTTCAAAGAAATGTCATCAATCACGAAAATTACTATGCGACACAAGCAGGTAGGTTTGTTAGGACACGCAATAAACGTAATTTGGAGGAAAATGTACTTCAAATACTACTATACGTAAATAGGTATCAAACTGGAACTCTGATGTTTCTTTCGTTGCCATCCCCAGAAATAAAACCCAGTGCAATTAGTGAAGGTTACTAATCCATAAATATAATATGGCATGACCATTTTCCGTATTTCATTATTTTTCGGCTTCATACATTTCCAAAAATATACGAGAACGCTAAAAAATGCAGCTTAATTTCATTTATTTATCGTGAGGGCCATCACTTCCGTTAACGCTGATCCTCTTGGAGATTAAACGCTTCTCTTTGGGTTAGTCACGGAATAAATATTATTTCACCCAGATGATGCCGCGATATAATGTAAAAATAGCTCCACACGCTTTTGGGGCTCGACTTCCGTAAGATATTACTTATTTTTTTATTCCTACAGAGTTCATAGAGAGTGATTAGATTAATCTACAGGCAATGGAAAAATGTGGATAAAATGTCTGAAGTAGATGTAGATGTAGAAGTATCTTAAAGATGTAGGAGTATCTTTGAATTTTACGCCATGTTATTTATTTATTAAATCCTCTCGGCATTGCTCTTTGACTACACGCCTTTTATTTGCGTGCCATGTCCACAAGTGCCAGAAAACAAAAGCAAATATTCCGATGAAAACAAACCTTCTAAATAGAACACTATCACTGATATACCACAGATTCTACTCGGATGACTAAGGTCTTGGCCATCTAAATCAATACCCTGCGAGCCACCAAAAAGGTGTGTGGCAGGGGGATAATGCAATGCATCAAAGAGCGAACGCAACTATATGAATTTCACTCTCAAATTAAGTCCACCTGCTCTGTTTGCACAAGTGTTTTATTCCAAATGTGTTCCCCAGAGCTAACATTATACCGATTCCCCATCGTAATCATTATAGACAGAGCAATGTGTGAAATGATTTGTATGGCCTGGATGCATTCGCTTCTCCGTTCACTTCCGGTCTCGGGTTTTCATGTAACCTTAGTTTGCCCACATTGATAATATTCAGCCGTGACGCGGCGGATTTTGGGACATATTACTGGCAACAAGAAAAATTGATTTATCCACAGGAAACCCTGTGGGAAATATCTTATTTCCGTTACACATTGTATTCATTCGTAGATGAATCCCCCTAGAAGGGAGCAGAGAACACGCAAAACTCAGCTTCCTCTTATCTCGCCCGCCATTGCAAATCATCTTTCGAAGATGGGACCGATGATCTGACGAATTTTCCATCCTCCCGTGGTAAGTATTGAATTTCTGATTTTCGTTACCTGCACGAATTTGAAAAGTCATGTAACAGAGGTTTACTTAAACGTCATTACAGCTTATGGACATATACGGTAATATTTCTCAACTGTCAATAACATTATTAATCGAGGAACTATGAGTGATTAGCTTCAATTACTGGATAAGCAAAATAATGGGTGACCTTTGAGCGCTGATCGTTCATGGTATTCCTGAAAATAAGCACTATTCATCTCCCATGATTTCCCACGCATATCTTCACCAGACTATTAGGTGTTTTACAAACCTGAAAGCACCACGTCAATTATCCCAAAAGATTCTATCAATTTACACAGTTGTGGTTATAGAATCACCATATGCCACGCAATATACAAAGATTAAACTGTTTCCGCAAAATGGAAACGGAACACATGCAAGTGTAGAAGCATATAAGACAGCTTTGTGCAAGATATCAATTACCAACCCCTTTCATACGATGATCACTGAAAACTTGAAATTATGTAATATATACAGTATTCACAATTAAAGAACCCTAAAATATGCCAAAAGTATTAAATTCCTTGTGCGGTAAACATTAATGATTGAAGGTACGAAATAATGGTACTGAGAACTTTGGATAGATACATAATGTATACTATATGTAGTCAGAAAGTCAAAATTTGCGAGTGAAAAGAGATTATGGTGAAAATGCCGACCGTGCAAAAGCACCTACTGGAGTTATTATTTCAGTAAAGTTTCCGTATTAGGCTAGACTTATAACATAAATATATTATGTTATTATATATATATATATATATATATATATATATATATATATATATATATATATATATACTACCTTGATCAAAAATTTCCCGGAATTTATTCAGAAAATTAAAAATACAAGTTTATTCATCTAAATCTATATTGTCCCCTTCAAAGTAATCCCCATCGACTGCAACACACTTATGCCAGCGCTTGATCCAATCCTCGAAACATTTTTTATATTCGGTTTTCGGTATGTCCATCAGTGCTTCCTGCGATTTTTCCATTACTTCCTCTCGGCTGCTAAAACGCGTTCCCCGTAATGGTTTTTTTAACTCGATTGAACACAAAGAAGTCACAGGGAGCCAAATCAGGTGAATTCGGTGGCTGTTGGATGGTATTTGTTGCATTTTTCGTCAAAAAATTACGAATAATGATAGCACTGTGCGACGGTGCGTTATCATGGTGCAAAATCCACGAGTTTTCTGCCCACATTTCTGGTCTCTTTCGGCGAATTGCTTCACGCAAACGTCTCATAACGCCCAAATAATACTCTTTGTTTACTGTCTGGCCTTCTGGCAAAAATTCATGATGCACTACACCGTTGTAATCCATGAAAACCGTCAGCATTGCCTTCTTTTTTGACTGAAAACGACGTGGTTTTTTTGGTCTCGGCTCATTTGGTGAACGCCATTCACTTGCCTGATGTCTGGATTGCGTGTCGTACTCATAAACCCACGTCTCGTCTCCAGTAATGATCCTTTTGATGAATGTGGGATCGGATTCAGCCTCGCAAATCATGTCTTTTGCGACGTCAACACGGTCTCTTTTTTGCATGAAATTGAGGTCTTTTGGCACCAACTTTGCTGCTACACGACGGAAACCCAAATCATTAACCACAATGTCTTGGGCGGATCCATAGGCAATGTTCAAGTCCTCCGCTATTTCTCTGATGGTTAATTTGCGGTTATTGACCAACATTTGTTTTACTTTATCAATTTTTTCACCGACTTTCGATGTCGATGGTCTGCCACTGCGTTCATCATCTTCGATTGACTCACGACCACTTCTGAACCGCTCGTGCCACTGGTAAACGACCGTTTTTTTAGAGAATCGTTGCCGAAACACTTTTCCAACATTTCCAACGTCCGTGCGCCACTAAATCCGTTTTTTACGCAAAATTTAATACAAGTTCGTTGTTGCAAATTTAAATCCATTTCTGCAATTGTAAAAAATCGCCAACACACACAGAGATAGATGTACTCTTGGCTACGTAACTTTTGCAAATGTCAAGTTATGACACTAAGATTTAAAGGGAATATCAACAACAGATGTACCAATTTAACAAAAAAACAGAACTCAAATCGGAACGATGGGAGCGCCACACGGTGGTTATTCCGGGAACGTTTTGATCAAGGTAGTATATATATATATATATATATATATATATATATATATATATATATATATATATATATATATATATATATATATATATATATATATATATATATATATATATATGCGTGTGTATATATGTGTGTGTGGTAATATAAATAATAAAAACTATTCATAATTGATAGTATTTGTAACACATTAAAAATAAACAATACCATACAATTTCCCGTGCAAACGAACAAATAAAACTCATGTTTTTGAGAGAGTAGGGAAAATAACAATTTAAACAGATTATAATTTTCAAAAAGTCGAAAGCATTTGTAGTGACACTATTAACGATGAAGTGGAATATTCTTAGTCAGTACCACAACTACCAACATAATGCAGTCGTTCCTATGCGATTACAAGAGCTTCCAACGACCGATTTTTCCGAGCGAGTACATTTATCAGAGAGGCGGGGCCGATACGACCCTGTGAAACTTTGCCCTTCTTCACGGGTGACCTTGGAAAACCAGCAGGCATTGGACTGAATGAGCATTAAGAAACCCAGAACAACAGCGACGGTGAAGTCAACTCTGCGTTTCGTTTGCCGCATGAATTTACCTCGAAGATTTCAAATGCAAATAATCCGGTAGCCTCAATGGCATAGCGAAATTTTCGCAGCTGAAAATACAAGAATTTTCAGGCAGCAAGAAGTCCGTTATCACACATATTACCTTTGATTAACCCTTTGGATTCAAATGTTCCTTCCAAGATTAACTTCCTTATTGATATAACCTTAAAGCACCTAACAGATGTTTATCTACAAATTCGCAGGCGAATAAAAAATGGGTTAAAATTCCATAAGCACCTACTTCGTTCGATTGACACTGCAGCACTGCTGACTTAAAATTAGTGTAGAATGGACACCGCGCCCAACACGCCGAAGCTAATTTATGACAAATTATTTTTTGTGATGGTTCATAAAAATGATGATGCTTACACTCAAATGCGTCAAGATTCACATTGTGGACTCTTGGGATTTTCATACATAAAACATTCATATTTTTTTATCATTACACGAACAATGGAAAAAAACCGCGGAAAAAAACTATTGTATCAATGCTTCAATTTTAATATCATCATAAATGTGTAACTGCAGAATTTTCCAAGCGTTTTTCCTCAATTTGTATTGTATATTAGGGAGGATCTGAAAAAAAATTCATACAGTTCAATAATGAACAAGTTGAGCAAATAAAAACTTCTGAACGCTTTTTTTCCAAACTTCTCATGCCATTTGCCATTTTTTACCTTCACGAGGTCATTTGATAAACTTAAAGCAACAAGAAAAGTCTCGCGGACTTGGAATTAGATAATGCACCGGAAAACCGCAAATGTATAGTAAAGTTACCGAAGGCATGAAAAATGTGTCAAAGAAATATTGTATCACGAAATTCCCAGGGAAAGAATTGCGTTCGGAAAGATTGTAGTCAACTTTTTTTCAACTCTACGTGTTTTCATAGTTACGAAACATTGACAGAAGTTAGATATTCTATGAATAATTCAACTCAATGAATTTTAAATGAACTTATGCCTTCTATCTCGGAGCGTCGCGCTAACAAAATATCATCACGAACGAGAAGAACACCCAGGCTTTACCACTAAAATATAGATATAGAGCAAAAGAGTAAAAGAATTATTCTATTGGGGACCCAATTTCTACATAGAAACGATGATATTACAACAATAATAAAGGGAGTAGAAAATGGAAAACACAAAATTGTCTCCTGCCAACCCCAGGAAATAATGAGTTCATCTAAATAATTGTCTTAGAAAGCGAGGAATAAAATGTGATTATTCAGAATGCAATAATTCATCATGAGGGGTGTGATTATTAGTACGAAACACATTGAATCGTACTTAATACAACAATAAATTGAGAATTGGAACATATTTCTCCAGAAAATGAAATAAAGATGTTCTTTAAAAACGAGAAACAAAGGAAAATTAAAATCACCCTATGCCAGAGTTAACTGTTTCTTAACCAAAACAGTAATATTCTTATCTCAAACTTCGAATGAGGAAGACTCAGTTTCAATTCAAAGAGGAACTATGCGTATGACTTGACGCATATAAAATCTTAGTTCTTAAACATTATTCCTATAAAAGCATCCCTAACCTAACAAACATTAATCGATAGCCAAAAGTGACAAGGTACTCACATAGAATACGGACCCCAAATGCAAGCAGCATGAGAAAAGGTTTACATACCTGAAAAGGAAAAAAAGTATCTAACTACTAGTAAGTGTTTTTAGATTTCATAAAAAATATAGAATTATTAAGACTGACAGAAAGCCGTTACAAATGATAGACCACACATAAACATATGGTTTTGTGAAACGTAATTATAATAAAGAATTAACTCTAATATCAGTATGTTTTATGTATGTATATATATATATATATATATATATACATATATATATATATATACATATATATATATGTATATATATATATGTATATATATATATATACATATTCAAAGAATGCCTTATTGCAAGTGGAATGCTCATAATAGGGAGAATACTAGTAATCAGCAAACATTAATTTATCGTAGTCACTAGAACATTAAACACAGAACGTAATTTCCCATTCAAAGTAATTTCTCTACCACCTATCATTTAAAAACAAAAGCAGGAAGATATCATTACCCCTAAAAGTTCTATCATTTTAAAAATGTTTTTGTTCAAGGATATGTATTTTACTTTCAACGGTATTGAAGAAGACGTTCACACACTGGAGTGAGTTCTAAGGAAGACATGATAACAAGACGACGGAAGGTAATTTTCCTCATACTGAGGCACAGTAGTGTTTACTGAAAATATTACAGAAGATGCCAAGCAGATAGAAAGTTCCAAGACAATAACACCGCTAAGAACTATGAACTGGATAAGAATAATGATGTTTACGGCGGGGAACACAATACATATTATTATAAATCAATTCTGGAACTATTCACCCGTGAAGATGTAACGTTACAATTACCTTTTTGCGTGGATCCAAACCGTTGAGTGCCATTCAACGCAGTACAAATTTGGGCTGGATACATTTTAAGAACGATTTTTCCTCCTTCAAAAATAAGTAGTTCACGCTGAGTTAGTATTTATACCTGTACGCATAATATGAACGATTAATTTTCCCTACGCAACAACTATTAAGATACATTACACAAGAGGTACATTGTCTGAATATTTCCATGTTCAATATAATCGGGGGCACTAAAACTCAATGTTGTTATTTCCTTAACTGCTTTAGAAAAAGGCATGGCCGCGATAGAAGGAAACATAATCATGAATTCGAGCAACTGTTTAAAAAAACAGGAGAATTTGAGCAAAATAATTGCAGAAATAGGCGTAGGGATCCTCCCACCACTAAGTTGCGGTTCCGAAGGATGTGAAGACTGAAAAATCCCTTAGCTCTATGGAAGTATGCAAATGAAATAAAACAAATCTATTACAACGGCAAGAGGAAGAGGAACTACGACATAAAACAAGAAATTCTCAAGCGATAGAGAGGAACGTTGCTGAAGAAACGGTATAAAAAGAAAAACAGGAACCAACTTGGAAAAAGAAAGCTAAGAAAATGTGCCAATTAAAATATAGTACTGTCGAAAAGCTAGGAACTGGAGGGAACTGAATGAAAGGCGGGAAAGAGAACTACGTCTATTGCTCACCGGGATAATGAGGTCGCCCCAAGACAATGTATAATTAACTGTGCCCTCACATTGCACCCAGAAACGCCCCCCCCCCCCATAAACGTAACTTTACCTTCCAGCAGAGGTTTGGGGGATTAAACCGATCGACGCACATCCTCTGAAAGGATAATGGCATCTAAAACTTCGCAATTACTCACCCCTAAGGGTAAGCTAGGATTTATTTTTGACAGAAATTAACGCTATGGGAAAATGGAATTTCTGATTTTCAAAAAGAGAGTTCAACCAAAGTCCGTGTTCATCCAGATTCTTATGCTAGAAAAGAACGAAAACAAGGAGAAGGGCAACACATCTAGGAGACAATTCATTTGATGATTGAAGTAACTCATGCCAAGGTAAGACAGTTTGCGGCATGAAATCCTTTCACAAAATTTCTTTGACAAAGAAAACATTCCCAGCGTTTTGATGGCCGGCATAAATTATACATATCTTTCCAAATAGTTATGCTCCTGAGGTCTCATGAGTTATCCACGTACTATGGTAAAAAATATGGAATTAAAGGTTCAATAATGTTTTCACTGTCACAATTACGAGTTATCAATCGATGAAATAAGCTATAACTACCATTCAAGCTTTTCTACTCCCTCCAAATTGTATCGTAACTTAACCCGAAGTCATCCTTTACTCGCCTCTGATAATTCATCCTTGTTCTTTCTTTCTATGTCTTAAACTTCAGTTTTCAATGTGTGTACTAAAATTTCTTATCTTCCATAGCATTCTCACCTAACCAAGAGGCTTCAAGAATCTTTTTCTCTCTTCAAATTACTTCATTTACAGCGAGGTTTATCTATTCTCATTTCACCATTACCCCATAAAAACAAATTAATCGCTTCTAAATGTTTTTATATCTACAGCTGATCTCGCTCATGCTTCGTATTTCTGTACCACGATTGATTACAAATTGGCCAGGCTTAAAATTTCCAAACAATAAAAATCCACTGAGTACAAAGCTGAAATTTTATATTCCGACTAGTTTAGAGCTGCAATGGAATAACTCTCGTTAATGGTAAATGTATTTCCAAAACCAATTTCATAAAATGAATTTTCATGGCAGAGAAAGTACACTATCACCATATAAATTCACCTTTTTCCCCTTTCATCCGAAAAATTCACTTAGTACGTATTCCGCAAGAGATGAATACTTTATCCACGCTTATTCCTCAATTACGGAGGATAACTATGAGTCAAAACGAACGAGCTGACTTCGGCTGTTACAAAATGACATTATTTGGAAGTTTCCTACATTGCTTTTGCGCTTGAATTGAATAAAAATTTAATTGCTGTAAGTTATGTAAACTTCCTTATTGCTATAAAAAATATTTATATAAGAAATTTAATTTAAGATTTAATCATTCCTCCACAACCCTCTAAAAAAATCCGTAATGATTGGCACGAAAAGAAATAATTCAACATGAACAAAAATTGATAAAATAATCATTCACGGATAGAGAGAAACTTATTTAAGCAAAATCATTAATTTCAAGCCGGAGGTAGCTCAGACAACACTTTGTTGCGCAACAGGGTGGCCAACGAATTGATATCTTCTGATTTAAATTTTTCTAGCATCATAATTGTTTCCAAGATCAAACATGAACACCTTATACCTTTAATATTCTTCGACAAAACGTGTGCTATGATACACAATATCGCAAACAATATGCAAGGAATAATGTCACTATAATCTAGGTATTACACTTGTATTATTAAAAATAGTTGAACTATTTGCACACCCAGGTTTTGATATCCGAAAGAATATTTTAGATAAATTTCTTCATTACTGTTTTTCACCCAGATTTCCAGAATGCAAGCATTATTTCCCAAATTGTAATCTAATTAAATTCAAACAACTCTCATTTTTAAAGGATTATGCCCAGCTTCGACTCCTAAAAGAATACCTAAAGAATATTTATAATTTCGAATAACCCAAACGAGAGCGATCTATTAGGCTCAGAAATGCTCCTTACGTGAAATGATCCTTTACGAAAAATACTGCAATAGCGCAGTTTGAAAAAATGAGACGGAGAGAAAACGGCCTCTTGGAATTCACCTCAGAAACTTCATCCCCACGGCGATATAGTGTCACCTCGATCCAACCAGCTAACAAAAGGTCTTGCGGGCTCACGCCTGGCGGATTGTGCATGTCCCATCGGGGAACGTGCGAGGAGCGAGAAGGGAACCCGTCGGATAGATAACGGCATCAAGGCATCCGCTAGCAATATGCCAAATTCGAATTGGAGACTGAGTACGCCAGAGAAGTCTAATCGTCAGATAAGGTATACAAGGGCGCGCCGACAAAACGGAACACAGAATATGCACATCCCCATCCGCATATACAGACAGATTAAACCTGCTGGATAAACTTAAGAGAGATTATAGATACGGCAACTGTGAGACATCAGGGAAAATGACCTAGTTTTTCAAAACATGGCGATCATAACGAACACATCGTTAAAATGCCAAAGGGTATTTGCTCCATCAAAATAAATCTTTAGAAATCTTTACAAAAAATGTTTTCAGCTTGAGGCTATGCTTCCTTTTCCTTTGAAAATACTGCAATAAATAAATCATCGATTTAAAACACATCATCAATAGCCTCAATCCTAAGATCAAATCAAAGCGTTTCGCTACTCAATTCTTCTTCCAGCTAACCTCTCCAAGCAAAAATATTTTTTTTTAATAATTGGGAACTCTCGCTATCTGTTTACTTGCATCCCACCAAAGGCATTCCTCTGAAGTTAACTTTTCATCATGTGACTGTAAACATGAAACCACAGTGTCTCAAAATGTGCCCGATATAATTACTACACTTTTCCAATTTCACTCGAATTCTTTCTTCTCCTACTCTTCTTAAAAACTCTTCGTTAGTCATTCGATCATATTTCACCTTCATCACTATCTTAAGATAACATAATTAAAATTCTTCCGATATTCTCCTTTCTGGTATTGGCATCGCCCATGCTTCTCTTCCAGAAAGAGGTATGTTCCAGATAGTTGTCAGATAAGTGTCAACATATTTCTAGGCTTGAAACTTTTGACTATTTCATGCATTATGAATAGTTGGCTAGGACATAAATGATGTCCTACTAGAACTCTTAGGCTTACGCCATTATGGTGGGTCGCATTTTAAAATGCAGATGCGGCGGAACATACGAGATTCGTATTACAGTGACGCATCAACACAAAAGAACACAACGAAATTCACAAGGGTAACAAGGTGGCATTTTTCAAAGGAACAGCAGCAATTTTTCCTCCGTGTTCACCCATATTACAGCTTACTCATTTCAACCTTCCCTGTGCCTTTATCTCCCAAGCCTCCATCCTACATTTATCCTCTTACCGCGAAATCCTAAGTTCCCATACCTTAGAGCTATGCGAAATATTAAATTCTTTGCTGACATGTTTTTTACGCTTCCATGTTAACATTCATGGGTACTCATATCCTTCACTTGGCAAATGTTTCTATAGATGATCTTTTCCTTTATAACACAATTAATGGCACCAATCCGACAGCCGGTTATTTGCCGACATACGAGGCACTGCAACAGAATTTTCCTATTAGTTCTAGAGCATGCGCTTCTACTTCAACCTTCAACTCGTCCACGTACTAGTAGAATGTATCATCATTTTGTTCATTTACGATTTAACTTCACCCTTTATATCTCATCGCATCCTTTAATACGTTTTTAATTGATAGAAATATGAAATGGGCTCTACGGAAATATGCACGGAATCTCTCAGGGATAATTTCACGGAACAAGGATGATGATTACAAATCATACTCTTTTTTCCGAAGAATTATTTCATAGATTAGAGCAGAAATCAATGGATTACTCAATTCACAAATTCAGTTTAGAGAGGTAATTTGCTTCCTCGTAAGACCCACAATTTACCAGCATATTCTTATATTCAGTCGAAGAAATTCTACTCACTACCCCGGCGTATTTTCCTGCCCATAAGACTAAAAAAGGAAGGCAAAAACAAATAAAATAATGAAATGCCAACATCCCTTCCTACTGAGGCGGGTTGCTTCTTTCTCAATTTCAACTCTTCTAACTATATTTATCCACGAACTAACCACCGAAGGACAAGAGGAGAGTTAAAACACTCCCTACGTCCGAACAGATGAAACTTAATTCGCTCGAAATTAGCATTCAGCATTCGGCAACCTCTGGCGGCTATCTTCCCGTTCCACTCTACCTTCGTCCCCAGAGAGAGGAAGAAAAGGTTTGGGCGTGAATCTTTCGGACGCGTGAGGAATGGACCCTTGAGCGGGACAGGGGTGAAATAAGGGTTGAGGAGAGAATTTGCCGACCTTAGAGGAGTAATTCGGACGACGATGAGACCTTATGGGAGAGTTTGGGGAGTGAGGAGGAGAAAATGAATGGGAAACACGTCCGACTTAAGCGAGAGAACTGTAGAATGCGAGCGTGTCGAAATAATGTGGTGAGGTAGTAGAATGAGAAGTTTAAAATAATATGTACTGTTACGGATAAATTGGAAACGACTGAAAAAAGTCACACTTGGGAGATATGTCTTAAACTTTTACAAGGCTTCTCTAAAATGTTCATTGTTTTATATTTTCCTTTCAGACAGACAGGAGCACCATATTCTTTTGAACATAGAAAGAAAACATCCATGATTTACAACGATAAAGGGCTAGCAACCGTGACCTTAAAGCTAAACAGAAAAGGTTCACATCCCTACCCAATAAAGAATACAAGCGAAATAAATTTTACGTTAAAACATTTTTACCAGCGACTATATGTTTTTGGAAGTGAATGATTTCGTTTCCATGCCCAAACCATTTTGATTGAAATTGTGGGATTTGAAAATAAAGGGAAAATAGGTGGGATAATAAAGAAAGAGAACAAAGAAATATTTAACAGAGCGAGGAAATAATGGGAAGAAAACAGGAAGGAGAGGAAGAATATATAGAGAGCAGAGGTATGCAGAAGAACATTTATGAATTGAAAAATCTAGGTACCCAAGAAACGGAATGGAAAAAGAACTGTGAACGGCTTGAAGAAGGATAGAAATTAAGAGGAGTGAATTAAATTTTACTGTTTCAAGATGCAGAAGAATATCCATTAGTCTTCGAGAAGCCCTTGAACCAATCTTTATTCCCTATGGTGCCAAAAGTTATCACTTTACAACTGCGGTTAGCTATAATAATTTCAAGTGAACAACGAATACGGAGTTACTAATTATTTCATAGCTTTAGCAAAATTATAACGTCAAGGGAGAAAGTAATGCTGGAAGCGGTATTTTACTTAAAGGCGGGCCATTTTTACTGACTCAATTACGAGCACCGGGCGAGGAAATCCAGCGGTAGAGTACTAGGCTATAGAGCGGAAGGTCCGGGTTCAATTCCTTGCGACGCCTCTGGGCACCATCACCTTCACTGAAAGCTGTGTGATTTTTCAGGGATCAGATCTACCGCGGAAACCACAGGCGGCATATGGAAAGGACCAGGCCGCTATTCCCTGACGTGTGAATGTGAATCTAGGCTTAATACGAGGTAAGCTGAAACCTCACCTATCAAACCAACTATTGAGTTGGTTATCGTGGTTATCGCGAATAATATTTGCCATTTTTGTGTTCTTCGACTACGGTTGCAATCCACTGTGATTTTTCAGTGTAGAAAAATAGTATTTTTGAAGGTAGCCTATCGGTTACGGTATATTTAGGCTGGGGGTACAGTTTAGCCACCGCTGTTTTCTAGCTCTCGAATACAATATAACATGACACCCTACACCTTCAATAAATCCTTCTCCGATCCACATACTTCCTGCCTCCATTCATTTTGTCCAACAAGCCAATTCCCTTTTCCTCCCCGTACCTCGCTTGCCTCACATTCTTCCCTCTATCAGAGTCTTGTGCATCCTGCTGCCAATCAAAAGGTCCTGCATTCACTTCCCCTTTCCCCTTAGTTTCTCCCAATACCCCTCCATTTTAGACTACTATTCACAAAACTTCTTCCTTTGTTTTCCTTCCCGTCCGATTTACTGTTTCAATTGTTCTTTCGTCTTTTTTAACTACGCATCTTCATACAGAAAATACTAAAGCGTTATTACATTAAAGGAATAAAATATCTGTGGTGCCTTAATCCCTGTATTATATATTATTATTTCCAAGGATAACCTGGACGCATTTCTATCCAGAATAAATGGAGTGAGATGAGAGAGCTGGCTTGCGGTTACGAGGAATAGAAAAGGCAACATTCGATTATCTTCGCCAGAGTGGTTTCGAAATAGGCGAATAAACGAAAGGCGACGGGAAATAGGAAGTGAACGGAGGACGAACCGGGTAACGCATTCGGGTGGTTGCGGTAAATGGATTATGGAATAATAAATGTATATTATCAGGAATCCACGGGAACGAAATGATGAAAGTTGGCAAGAAGAAGGGAGATTACAGAGGGAGACAAAAATTGGAGTGAAATGAGTCCAGACAAAGGATGCGGAAGAGGGAGATAATGAATGGGATGGGAATCGAGGAGGAACGCTCAGAAACATTTTAGTTTTGATAAAACACTTGGCATTTTGGACAATACAAAGATGTTGAATTGCATGCTCATACGCAGTGTCCATGCGCATTAGCACAGAAAAATATGCAGTATATGAAGTCAAAAATGTAGGAGTGACGGAAACTTATTTTTTAATTATTGTAAAAGATTATCAAGACAAATACTCTTTCGATTGCGCCAATTCTAATGAATATTTCCAGTAGTCACGTAAGTTCTTAATCAAAAACTACGAAGCCTTCATCGTTTTCAGCTGTAAGTACATTTAAAATCAAGAGACTCCCGTATATTTCCTATTATAAAATTTTCTTTGGAGATAGAGGGAATAGCAAATATCACGCAATAACAATGATACTAACATGTGCACTGTTCCCAGCACGACTTGATAAAACTCCTCCATTACGGAAAAGTCGTACTTAATTGTGCACTAGGAGATATTGTAATACTTTTAAAAAGATATTTTTTTTAAATAAGGATCGAAAGAGACGCGAAATTTACGAAAAATGAGTTGCTAACGACGGCTGGTTAGTCTTTTGAGGACTTGCTCAATGACAAACCAGGGGAGCTCGACCCACGCCTCGAAAAGGGTAAAGATTTCATGGAATGATTATTTTTGCTCCGACTCACAGGAGCAATGTTTTTGTAAAACATCTCGTCGGATAAAACTTTCGATTTCACTTTCTCTGCGGTGTATTTTCATGAGACAATTTGGAAGAGCTCATTACCTTTTATAAGAATTTATCTTTACTGTCATAAAAAGATGGATATTCCTCCTCTGTGAGGAATAACATATCTTTGGCACCTTCATTACAACTTCAATTTGTGTGGTATTATCAACTATAAAGTTCGTGCAACAGCGGCCCTTTTCATTAACAGATACGCCTTGTGGATGCTCATTGATACATGACTACAACGCGTAAGAAAAATGAACGTCCACACTAAAAACGTTCTCGGGAAACTTCTCATTAGATTCTCATAAGATTCACGCATGATAATCTTAATTGAAGTCCACATTTGAATTATTACTTGACGCGAGGTGTACTGAAAATTTTTCCGCGTGACAAGGTCAATAAAGATTCGATACGACACGACCTAATATGAAGGAAGTACCTAACTTGGCAAAAATAATTAGATCCATTCCCTACTTCTAAACCGTTAGCATTTCTAGATAGAGAGTCAACTCTCCTGCGCCCACATGAATTAGATTCAAAAAGAATTTTACAGTCCATTCGGTACAAGAATCCGCGGAAAAAGGCGAAAGAGGCCAACTTGATCTCTCGCAGGACCGCGCTGACGCTGAACCGCTATAAAATATACCGGACGTGGGGAGAGATGTTAAGGGAAAGTTGGGGAGGATTCGTGAGAGAGGAAGGGAGGTTGTGATGGTGGAAAGAGGAGAAGGATAAGGATTGAAGGACAGAGAGAGAGAAAGATGGGGGAGGAACCGACAGAAGAGAGCCAATCTCCGAAGGGTGGAGAGAGAGGAAGGGGAGGAGAACAAGCGATGGAGAATTATTGCCTTTCCCAATGTCCCTCCCATGCCCACCCACCTATCCCCTCTCCCAAACCCTACCGCCGCTACTCTCCCAAGTAATGGCGACATCGAAAGAATTGGATCGGTTTCCATTCTCCCGGATTCGAGAGGTGCAGAAGAAATAGATAAAATAAAATATAAGGCACGTTCCGCGTCCCTTTTATTTATTTTAATCTCCTTCAGAGGGCGATGCCATCGAAGGAAAAAGCGTAGGTACTGCCTACCTACGTGCTAAGTTTATTTTGAAACATATAGCCCTCCACACAAAAGTGCACGTCTCGTTTGGCGGCCTTAAAAGGAGGAAAGTGATCCCGGTCTGTTCTCGATAAATATTACTTCGAGCTGCTTACTTCAGTCCACTTACCGCAGGTGGAAATTCGAAGTAGAAAAACGAGTTTCCAGGATTACTAGCCTCTTCTGTATAATAATAACTATAGGTTTTTCCGCTTCGAGCGAAAAGCAAAACTGTATTCGGCTCTAAGAATAACGCATAGCATTGGCTCGTAAAATTCATCCATATTCACCCTTTATTATAATTTTTGCAGAATGTACATTGACACTCCTTAATATTTTTACCGTACTTTACCTGTTTTGCTTGCTAATTTAGAAGTTACTGCTACCAGCATTAATTGCATGTGTCTTTTTATTAGTAACTTTCAAATCGTTTCGGTTACTAATGTTTACTAAAGACAATTTTTGGTCAAAACGCGTCGCAATGCAATCTCGTATAACGTAAACGCGCCGCCATTCTTCCGTCTAGAGGAAAAAATAACATCGGTTAAACCCACAGACGTTCAACTAGAAGAAGATGTAAGCGATTGGATGAAATGACACCAAATTATCTGAAGTAAAACCATGATACTCAATCTTCACTCAGTTAATCTTCAGAGGCATGATCCGCATAAAAGGCCAAATCTATTTGTTGGGAGTGCATGGGTGGTTCTACTTAATTTGGCGACATTTACGTTGTAGCTCAGGGTGCCTACTCAAAACTCTACGTCGGTGAGAAATACAGCCGAGTTCACAAAGGTCATTATTAAGGCCGTCACTGTCGGCTGAATGGTGGTAAGATCAAAAACCCGTATAATTAAGCAAAAGCTCGCTTCTCGCCCTGCGATTCAGTCACGTAGTAGTAGTAGTAGTTTTGAGGGGAGGCGACCGACAGCTAAGGTCATTTGCGCCATAGGGGATGGACAGGAAAGGATGAAGGGTGGAGAGAAACCCGGCGTCGGCATTAGCCTACTCTTTACGAAAGGCGCCAAGGGGTCCGCGGCTTAACGTCCCATCCGACGGACGGCGTACTCACTCAAAGTGCCCTCCACAAAGCACCTCAAGTAGGGATCGAGATACCTCTGAAAAATATTCAACACCGCCGGGATTTGAACCCGGATCCTCTGGGTGGGAAGCCAGTACGTTAGCCTCCGCACCATCTCGATCCCCTTCAGTCACGTTCGAGATAAGATGATGCTTATACCCAATGACATCGTGTACATTGTGCTTGGCAAGAAATTCTTTCACCTTGACAACTGTCAAAGATATCAGGCTTAGGTTAGTATTATTTTTGCTATAAACAAATAAATGAGTACAAGCATGTAAGAGCAAACACCATTAATAATGTCAATGACGCCAACTAAGAAGATTGTGAGGAATATTGCATCTTCATTCTGATAAATTTACTGATACTCAGTTACATTTCCTTTACAATTTTCAAGCTAAATATGTGAATTACAGACAGGTATATTCGTGACCAACCGTTTAAAAAAGTAGTGCCTTCTGTTGCGGTAAAGGAAATTTGAAATCGTAAAAGGAATTCTATGGATACTATGGGTTTTAAAATTGATTATCATATTTTAAATATTATGGCAGTTACAAAATTAGTAAGATTCATTAATATTTTATTTAATTCAACGACCTTATTCAAAGAAACACTACGAATCTAGGTTCGGAAATATTTCAATCTGACGCAGCTAACATCGATTGCACAATTAGCAAAAATTACCAACGGCAATTTATTCACAGCCTAATTCACAAATAATAGTATTCAACTGCTGACATTCAAAGAAGTTTTAATCTCATCACAAATTCTATCCATACGATACCCTTTAAACTTACCTCGAGGGTGTAACCATTGCGTAAAGTACGAACTTAAAAAATAAAGCTTAATAAAAACGATATAAAGAATCAGGCCCGGATTCGAATCGGTAACCTTTTGGAACAGACGAAGAATATTTTGTCCAAAAGGTTAGCCTCACGAGCAATTCGGTTATTTAAGGAACGAAAAGTGAGTTTACGTTCAAAGTAGTGTACAGTTTACAGCGATTGCTAGGCATAAATGGCCGGTAATCTTTTGAGCGTATTTGCACCACGGATCTTACCGCAAGAGCATCGATTTAATCCCGGTAACCTGGGTTCCGATAAAAGAGAGCCAATTAGGCCTTTACCGAGCGCCCACAGATTCTTCCTTCCTACGATTTCCTACCTCTTCCCGTCCGCTGTCCCTTCGGGCAAACGAGAATTAAGCAGTGAAAAAAATATGCCGAAACCTACCTTTATTTATTTAAGTTCCCTCGCGGAAACGAAAAATGCAGGTCGTGAATTTCGCAGGGACTAAAAGGTTCGCAACCTGGTCTGAGATTTTTACTTCGTAACTATAGGTACCCCTGTTGTTACATACGAAGGGAAAAAAAGCTTTGTTTGCATTTTTTAGTCAAGGCTTGTTGCACAAAAAATGTAAATCCGCAGTGTGATGTGTAACGGCATGAAGGAATAAAAAGCAAAAATGTGGAATTCTATCTTCGCCTTAAGAGGTTGGTATATCGAGAGCAAGTTGAACTTTTCATTCAAATGGTCCAAAGTAAAAAAAATGAGTAACTTATGCATTTTTAAACGCCAAAACGCCTCCTGGGAACTATCGACTTGTAGTCCACCGTATTCTTGCGCCGGTCCATATATATGAAAATATTCCTTAATATTGCTACTCCACAAAAATCCGTTGCTTCACTCGAGATCCCCAGGTTTCGCCTTCGAGATCACAAGATATCTACGGTAGTTGCATAGAATTGAGTGCGTTGATGGGTGAGAATGACATGGATATCATTATGGTCGCATAGCGGATGCCACTATCGCCCTGGATTTGGAAGCAGCGGGCCGTCGAAAAGAAATAGGTAGATAGGAAATGAGTTTTTTAGGAGGTGAAGCTGTGTAGGGAAGCCCCTCTGCGGCAGGGTTCTCCGAAAGTCTTCTAGCTAAATGTAGGCACATACATCCTCACGCAGGCCAACCGCGCACACACAAACCGTGAGTGGGCAGGTAGTAATGTGTTTATCTGTACTCGAGGGAATCCTGCGAGCGTAACGGGAGGGGGACAAAGAGAGAGAACCGACGATCTGAACACAAAAGGATAAGCCGGATCCGAACCAGGCAGTCAAGGGCTGCGGAGCGGTTTTGGATGTCCACCTTGTACCCCGACAAGGAAGGGGCGAAGTTGTGACGCTTTGACTGCCAAGTGATGCGTCCATGTGATTTCTTCCTTAGACAGTTATAACTCAATGCGCCGCCAATCCTCATAGCGAAATATGAAAACGATCTCATTTCGATTATTCAAAAAACCCCACATCCTAATTAAAATGGACTGTAAGGCGATGACGTCTGTCATACGAATAAATGCGATGAAATTTTAAGGGTACTGAGGGTATAAAAATATATATTATACGGATGAGAATTCTGAATACCCAAAAGAAATTCTAATACAAATAGAATCATCACAAGTGATGTGTTATTGGTCGGTAACGGGCTGCACAAGGGAGCACAGAATTCGAAATGAATTTACACAAAGAAAGACCAGTCAAAAACAGAAAAGCAGCATAGCGAAATTTAAAATTGAAAGAATAAATTATGCGAACGTTTGCAAAAAAGATCCCGAAAAATCTATAGATTCATAAAGGAGTTTGGGGAAACCACAGAGAACATGGTGAAATTATTAAAAAACACGAAAATGGCCCAGTTTTGAAACGGTAGAACAAGAAGAAGAATGAAAACTGTTCCATTGGTGATTCAAATACATCAGGAAAACATCAAAAAGATAATTCATTCCGAAAGCACTCGGGCATATAAGAGAAGCCAGTTTAATAGAAGTCAAAACTGCGTAGTTTTAAGGGTGATTTGGTGGAATTGGAACACAATGATCAAATAATCACATTTCTCCACTAGTTTGCGGCTTTATTTTCCACCAGATCTCGATTCACTGCATCATCTGTATCACCTGAAGATGATGCAGAACATCTAAACCAAGTCGGAAACAAATTTTTTTAAGCTGCGAAAAATTTAAATTAATTAGTCATTAGTATCAATGTTAAAAAGTAGAATAAATAGGCAACTCAGTGCCCTAACACTATTTCCATCTTCATATGTCTGAGTTGACAACTGAACGAACACTCTTATGTTAATTAATTTTACATCGTACTCTGGCGTACGAATAACTCGAACATCATACCTCCCTACCATCTTCCTTGAGACATCTCCTTTACGCTCTTCTCTATTCGTGTTGAACACCTACCCCTCCTCGTAAAAAAAACAAAAGAGGAACAGCGACTTCCGGGTTGGAGGAGATCCAATTTGTAGACGGATCCTAGGACATTTCACGACGCTCAAGCTTGGTTTAATCACGGAAATTTTTTTATGCTGCCGTGAGCCGCCTTCCCAAAGTATAGCGCAACGGAGTAAGAACTATGCACGTCCCTTTCTTTGAGGGAGAAGATTTGGGTGGCCTCCGAAAATTGCGACAAGAAATGCACAGCACGTTATGAGTTACAGCACAGCATGTAGCGAAATTTTTGCGGACAACTACCATAGCCAAAATTATCATGGCTTCCTTTCTTTGGGGCTTACGTATATTACGATGATTTTAACATTATTTTCAACGGCAATGACTAATTATTCTCTAGCAAAATATACCCTAGTCTTTGAATAATATCTCAAAATTTTTTCATGACAATGGTTTCGGACCCGTTCTGGCTACAACTTTTTCCAGTTAACACAGTTGAAACATACGGAATACTCTCATGTCATCACCAATGCAACCTTTTGCTACAAAATATTACGTAAGATACTTTTCATACACTAAGTGAAACAGAAAGAACCTGTTTTCAAATGAACCTAGGCGGTTGCGTATTTCATTCTGAAAGATACCCAAACCGGACTCAAACTTTGACTGGTAAAATTAATTATACTGAATTAGGAATCGTATACGCATGAAAATAAACTCAGATTTTAAAACAAAACAAAGGCAAAAGGTACGCAAGTTCATTGAGTAGCGTAAGAGGGACTTAAAATTGGGAACAGAGAATATGGTTTGTTTGAGCATAGGCTGAGTACGTCTATGAAAATCTATCGATTATCCTATTGCCTCATCCATGCACAAGTCTTGTCTAATAATATCTAGAAGCGGGAGCTGTTGAAAAATATAACATGGTTGCTTTCATTTGGCAACATTCAACTCAAAATCCATGCCTAAATTCATGCTGATATATTATCTTTCATTACGAATGAGTACATCTCCTGTTTGTGTCCTTTCAACGATACCATTGAGGCATGAAATAGACTAATAATAATGAACGTAAACAAATGCATGGATGAATTAGAAATTAAGGATAGTGGAGTGCAATTGCCTTTCTTAAGTAAAGATAACATCAGGAACATTAAAGTCATAAATATATTGATTCATTGATTCTGCTCTCCGAGATTAAGAACTGTGTGAATTTCAATTTTATCCCTCCATTATTGAGACATTTATCAGAGAAATAAATATATACAACATACTTTTATTTTTACATAAATCGATAAAAAAATCTTATAGAAAACCGAAGCCGAGTGTAGGATAGTAATTCTGGTCAGTGAAGCAAGTGAAAGTCTACAGGGTGTGACGGATATCCCTGCCATCGGAGGAAATCGGCTGTCGCATAATCGCGCGTCAAAGAAGACATCAACGACACCTATAAGATTCCAGCATCACAAAAAGAAAAAAATGTGGCGAGGAGTAGGAAAAAAAGGGAATGGATAAGAGGCGGAGAAACTCGGCGGAGAACAAAGGTAACCGAAAACGCGTCTCAATTTCCTCCTCGGAAGTCCTTTGAAAATTTTCAGCGAGGAACTCGTATTCAATAAAAAAACGTCGGCGATTAAATGGAAGAAAAGACCCCAGGTTGTTTGCGTCGTTCCCCCTCCCACCATGCAGTTGTCCTGACCACGTCAAGATGACGACGGTTCTCTTTCCCCTGCCCACTTCCCTCACACTCCCATAACCCTCCGAGGGACGCAAAGGAAAGAAAATAATAAAACTATTTCAGGAGAAAAATCAGGGCTGCCAACATTCTTCGCACACAATGATCTTTAAGCAGTGACTGAAAATCCTCTGTAAATGATATTTACGAGTGAACGCAGGTGCAAAGAAATGCTGAGAAATAGGTCGAAGAGAGTGAAAGTCTCCAAAAGAAGCGAAAAAAATCACTTCAAGAGAATGTGCGTGCTCCAAATTCTATATATTCTAATAATATTGGCTCCTCTGTTTGCCGGCAAAAGCAATTAAGGTGGGTGAATCGATTTTCGACATGAAATATGTGAACCATGCGCGGGAAAAGTAATGGAGACAAGAAAGGGCTGGGAAAAAAAGATGAATGGAAAGTGAATGAATGTGGATTGAAATTGGGCATGCAGTTGATCAGCTAGAAAGAAGTATTCGAACTCATTCCAGCATTGTGGAAAGAAAGCATGAGAGGCAGATAATCGGGGCACTAGTAAATAATTGAAGACTAAATACGATGGGTTTTGAGGGCATACATTTAAAGCAAAATACTTTGATGAATACGGATGATGAGACATTTTCAATGAAGAAATGTCATAAGTTTCAAGGTCAAAAGTAAATGAACCACACGCTCTGTAGATGTGACTGATGTAGATGTGACAAGGCCGTGAAAGGAGCGGCAAGAAGGCTGTGATTGAGCCACATAAAACAAAAAGTTTTATATCCTCCGAAAATAAAAAGCAAGATTGTATTCACTTGTAACAGATGTAACTGGAAGTAAATATCGAAATGGGCCTTATTTAAGGAGATGGACAGATGTATCAGACTGGAATGCGTTTCCCGTTTCTGGAAAGCCGACACTTTCCTATTTTCCCATTAGGCAAACAAATAATTTTCCCTATTCGTAGCAAAGACGGTGGAAAATGCGGGAATTTTCCGAGAAACATCACGGGATATTATGGCAGAATAGGTCAGAATATAAACATTTATCACATACTTCTAGGTAAATATAAAAAATAGCAGACGACAATAAAATTTTAGCTGCTGAGATTCTTAAATTTAGGTTTGTTGTGATCGAGAATTTTACGATGGAAGAACGAGCACTTAAATCTCATGTCCCGAGTCTATTATGCTTGTTTCACGATGTTCATTTAATCTGCCGATAAAATGTGTGACGCAATTCCCTCGGAGCGAGAGGTAAAACTGAGAGGCCTACACCTTTCTAAATCCGATGCGCAGAATGCGATGTAAATCAGTTTTGCTTGCCCAACTTGTGTCTCAAAAGAGCAATATCTTATGTTCTCTGTTACGCCACCTTTCTTCTAATGTTTCTTGACAAGCCTTGAGCATTTTCTTTGAACGAATTCATTTGAGTACCTCAGTTAACATACGGTGTTCGATCGTGAGTTAATAGTCCCATAAGACATGAACTGTATGAAATCCACATGTCGTAACGAATACGGTTATAGCAAAGGCCTGCAATTACAATTTCAAATTTAAAAAAATGTGATTATTAATATTATGGTAAAACCCAGGGCAATTATTCTTGATGCATTAGAATAAATCACAAATGTCATCTAAAAGGGGATATATTAAAACGAAGCAATAGCCGAAAAACAAGAGGTAGTCATAAAGTAAGAAACGAGGCGCACATTTCCCAAATGATTTTGGTCAAACTAAACATCAATCACATAAATTGATTTGCAGATATTGGCGGAAAAAAGCATAGAAAAGAGTAGTATAAGGGGAATGCACCGCCGCTGGAATGTGCGGAAATCTTACCGTAAGTTAGCGTTTCGGTTAAAAATATTAAAGAAGAATTTTTGTTACTTCATTAATTCATAACGCAAGACCGACGGAGGGGAATACGTAAAAAAAGGCACTCGCGTAGGCAAAAACGTCTCACAAAATCTTCGCGCGTAAAAGGACATCAGGGTGGCGTCAGGCGAACAAAACCTCCCGCCAACAGACGACTTAATCCGAGGGGTATCTCATAAGGCGATGTCGTGAGCCGCGTCGGTGTACCTTTACTGGTGCTCGGGCGAGGACGAAGTTTTCGCGATATTACGACTAGAGGGGAGCAGCTGGGGCGCCCGAAATGACGGGAGGGGAGGCCGATTTGGAGTAAGAGTTGGGGAGGCGGAAGCCGGTACCCTTAGCCGACAAGGAGGAGTTTTGCCGACGCCCGAGTTTCTTCTCACTTCGCGGGGAGACGCCCGACAGAATAGGGTCTCTGCGTTCACTCACCCCCCCGCCCCCACTAACCCTACGACGGGACCTAAATCACGAAATTTCCCACATCCATTTGCGGACTTTGCCGTCTCCTTCCCGCGTTCTCCGGAACGTGCTTGTCCCGCGCAGCCACAGAAATAATTTCTTCTCGAGTATGAAAAAAAAAGACTTCGTTAAAATTCACGTTGTTTATGATTTCCTGTTCCATCTTACTGAAAAGATTATCCGGGAGAAATAGCAAATTCTGTCATTAACTTTTCCGCTGAAAAGATCTTAAGAACTGAAAATGAATTATCTTCGGATGAATTCATTCAAGAACGATTCATTAAACCGAAATAGCTAGGATATATACGATGAAGTTCTTTGACTTCAAAACTTAAGGAAAGGTTTAGGAACTCGAATATTCCATTTCATAATTCCGTTTGCTTCCTCCAACATTGCATAAAAAGTTGGGTCAATGTGGAGTATTTAAGTGGATAATTAAGACGTTCTAAAGTTCTAATGTAAGTTGAAATTCAAATTCACACTTTCAAGGACAGGAAATGTTCACGTGCTCAGACAATAACGATTGCACGCACACTATTCCAGATTAAAAATAAACGAAGCGATCGAAGTTGGGATTTTTGATGTGAAGCGACGAGACGGTGATGGCGCAGACAAGCGTTAAGTTATAGGAAACATTTTTTCTCTCGACAAATTTTATATCATGAAAAATCAATATTTCCTTAAATTTTACAATTGTTATTGAGAATCTGCGCTAAGCTAGCTCTCGTCTAGATGGTACTTCGGAATTACCAAATGAATGCCAGTGTGCATTAATATTATGATGTCTAGATACATAGCAATTAGATAATAGGCTTCGACTAGATTTTCTTCCAGTTGATATTTCATAATTGGTTACTTTGGGAATTCCGAAATATCTTTCAAATAGGTAGCTTAAGAATTTATTTGAATAATAGTACTTATATTTCTTTCCTATTAGGCACTATTAATTTGGATAGGTAACTTAGTGATTGAATTATAATATACACCAAAATGAAGTCTATAAATCTTGTTCATCATAGATCAATTTTTTTTCTTTGAACATTACATTTCTTGTTATTTATTTGCAAATTTATAGTTTCCTTGTTTGCTTTACTTACGCGAGCTTACAACTATCAGCATATCCATTATCGTTTCATAAAGGGAGATGTACCATCAATTTTTTTAACTTAACAAAAATAGAAATAAATATCATAATAGACTTATAAACACGAACGCACAAATAGATATAGTAAATATATTAATTAGAAGGTGGTTTATAGTTTACTAACCTACTGATTAGTAAATATTATCAAAATGGAGTTCATTAATGAAAGGTTAGTTCTCCATATTATCTGCGAACAATTCAAATCTTGCATTGTTTATTGAATTCTATGAACATCCGTCTTCATTAAAGTCACTTCAGACCGTCTTCGCATGCCATAAGTCTTACAAGAACTTCAGCCAAGTCAAGCCTCACCAAGAATTCAATACAGAATTTCGCCTTCGACCACATTCCAGTCACTTGACGTTTCCTCCAGCAAACTGCATATTTCTTACAACCCCAGATACCCAAATTCTATTGTTCAACCTCACCAGCTCACCTCAGCGCCATCTTCTCCAGTATATTTCACATATTCTGTAAGTAACTATTCGTTATCAACTTTACGTGTGACGTCTTGAAAACCCCATCAGCGGAAAGCAGATTGGAATGGAAAGGCATAAGAGTAATGTCAAAGCCACGAAGAGAACGCAGCACACATTACAATTGTTAGCCCAAGAGAAGTTGTGAATGCTATTATTCGGCACTAAAATTTCACGTTTAACTGGAACAGGGGCTTGCTGAAGCCACTCTTTCTCGCATTAAAATTACGTATTTCGTAAGAAGATGTTCTCCTCGGTATCTTCAAGAATTTATAAATACATAATCTATTAATCAGAATGAATAAAATAAATGTTAATGAGTCAAAAATTGAACAGCAGCACTGTTTCCAGCAAAACACCAACACCGTAAGAAGAGCAAAATAAAAAGAGACGTTTCAGGCGTGATATGGTGGAATATCATGATTAATTAAAAATAGCAATTTTACACAAAAATAAAGTTAAATGCGACCGGTTTCAATGTTACTACATCATCATCAGTTCCTGATGATGATTAATTAAAGATAGCAATTTTCCACAAAAATAAAGTTTAATGCGACCGGTTTCAATGTTACTACATCATCATCAGGTCCTGATGATGATGTAGTAACATTGCAACCGGTCGCATTAAGCTTTATTTTTGTGGAAAATTGCTATTTTTAATTAATGTAAGAAAAGCAATTTCCCTTCAACGTGCAAGATATATTTACATGAAATATAAGATTAAATTACTATAATTATAGGTAATATACCAGCTAAGGTAGGTTTTGAATGACAACCTGCTACCATAATTCCCTTGTATCTCTTAACAAACACAACCCAACATCCTACTCTACAAATCACTCGTCATCACCGTTTTCTCCCTTCATTCCATCCAACATACCTATCCTATTCCTGCCCCTTCCTCGTTTCCCTATAATTCTTCTCCCCTCTGTCACAATTTTCAACATCCCATTGCCAACCAACATGCTCTGCGTCCATTTTTCCGGTCTCCATAGGATTTCTCCAAACAATACCCTCTCTTCCCCCGGCTTACCAAGCACTTCCTCATTCGCTTTCCTTTCTATCGCCCTCACCTTCTCCAAACCTACATTGCAAAAGCCTCCAATCTAGGCTAATCTTAAAGATTAAATTACTAGCACAAGAATAACTGGACAATCAAATGATATTTCATAGTAGAGCTCGGGATTTAACGTCAAAAAATGCCGATGTACTAATCTCGCGAATCTTAATTCCACCCAATCGACAAATTCACTTATTTCTACTGTTTGAGGAAAATGTTTGATACATTAGTTATGATCGAATATACGAATGGTTATTTACCGAATAATGCTAAATCAAACGGTGAGAAAAAATAAATAATAATCCTTGAATGAGGTCACCAACATCCCATCACACGCGAATTACCAAGCAAAATATGACCCTCTAATTCACAAAAAATACTTATTATCGCCAAACGGTCCTTTCGTAAACATCATGAAAACATTATGGAGTGAATAAATCAACATAGCGAATAGAAGGGACGGAGAAAAATAACATTTTGATGCTTCAATGAAAACAATCTTATTGGTACGCATGCGCACCTGTCATCAATTCAGTAACCTAATGTATCCACTAAGTTCTTCACGGGAATAACCATCTGAAATATATATAATTAGGAATCATTAACGCACATCAAATTCCATGATGAACAGTAACATGGTACGACTTCTTCCGAGAAGAATCTCTGCAAACAAATTAGATGACTCCCCCATCCAAAAAACGCCAAGGATTATATGATGCTGGATTGAAATTCATCCCTCAAAATATACACGGTACACGCTAACAGCAAGCGGAATGGTAAAATTAGATTGCTATGCACTTTAAACAAGAAAAATTAAAGTCAATTGATCTGAGAGATTAATTGGCTGACTCTGCAGAGTGCGTTCATATTTCGTCCGTGTGACTACATCATGATGGGAGCTCCAAAAACTTTTAGTAGCCATGCAAATTTCCGTCTTGGATGCCCTCAATTACAAAGCCACGAATTATGACCTTGAGAAACTCAAAACAAAATTCTGCGTAACAAGGTCCCAAGCAATCAACGAAATCAAGAGGGATGAAAGTTATCCCAACTGGATGTATGAGTCTGAAGTGCAATGCCATACGTCATAAAAAATAACGTCATATCCGCTGAATATTAACGCATAATGATTACTTCATTCCAAGACATATAAATCTATCAGATGCAGTTGCTGATGGACCTCATATTCGAGTATTCGGAAAATCTTATGATGTATTTTACAGCTCTGAGTTTGTCGTGAGCATTCCCAGTCCAATTTTAGCCGTTAGAAAGTGATATATAATTTTTGAAAAGAAGCTCATCTAGACTATTTAAAATATCAAAACATAATGACGATTTTTACTCAAGAAAACATATAATTTCAAAAAAAACATAAAAGTATGCAACGTGAAGAAATATGTAACAAAATTCGAACATTATAAGCAACCCAATAGAAAAAATTGCAAGAGAACATCTCAAAACACACAAATTATAGGTGACTGATTTTTTATATTTATATACATATATATATACATATATACATATATATATATATATATATATATATATATATATATATATATATATATATATATATATATATATACACATATATATACATATATATGTTTAAATATATACATATATATATACATAAATTTATATATATACATACATATACATATATAAATACATAAATTTATATATATATATATACACATGCATATACATACATTCATATATATAACCCACGTGGATAATCTAGTGTATAATGTGTATCTTATGCACACAAGATTCAATATAGGCTCGAGTCAGGTTAGCTGTAGAGAATTTTCCTAAAGAGATAGCCCGCAGTCTTCTCTAATTTTTTGTCAGAAATATGCTTCATAACGAGTATTCATCTAGCTCCCTCAAGAGGTTTTTTGAAATTCGTGGCATTTAATCGAATACAATTGTGAGCTGAACAATAAACAGCATTTTCAGCTGGCATTTTTTCCAACAATTTTCAGGGCAAAATAAGTGAATAATGACATGTAGCGCAGGAGGAAACATAAAAAAAATATCCTCCTATTATCGTAATTCCCAAAGCAACTACGATAAAATATTAAAACGACTGAAACACTTCACAGCTTCTGGCCAGTGAATATTCATTTACAAATGGGTTCCCTACCGCGCCACATGGGACGTAAAATGTAAGTAACACAATTACCGTATACCTTACATAATAGTAATGATGTATTTTACACAGTAACCCGGTGAAATTTCACGCAAACTTAAAAAAAAACCATGAGTAAACTTTTCGTAAAAAGATTAACGATCTTAGCGAGGGAGATAACCTGAAACATGGTATACACAAAAGATTACAGAGACCATTAACGTATCGGGCCCAAATTATACTTAACTTATCTTAAGGAGTTAGATTAAACTGAGAACGCTATCATCGCCAGGAGCATGCGAGACAAATGCAATTTCCATAAAATGCGTCCAAGATTCTCAGACTGCAAAATAAGGTCATAATGGCGATATAGCTTTTAATAACGATAATAGGAAAAATAACACCGATCTCACAGGGGAAAAATCTATCTATAGTTCGGAATGTCAGTGGTGTAACGAGATTCGGCAATGCTGAAATTTTGTATGCTTGGAAAAAACTTAAATTAACTGAATAAAGAAAAATGATAAAATTTTAAACTCACATCGCTATAACAACGAAATAAAAGCTACTCGACTCTCCAGTTAATTGAATATTTTTCCCTCTAAATACATGACCGATGTCTACGAAATTAACCTCGCTCAACAGGCTTCCCTTCCCCTTATGGAGAGAGAATCACAGAATTGAAAACTAATAAAAATAGCCTTAAAATCATACGCCGTTCAAATAAATACATTAACTTATAGTACTAACGAAGAAGCTTGTGCTTATACAAATGAAACCAGAACACAAATCTCTGGACAAACTTCTACCGGATGAAACTTTTTACGAATTAAATTGGCAATCCGATAGATAACATTCGGTACGCCAGGTAATGGTCCAAGTTCGATTCTGCAAAGGGGCTACCAACAAATATTATTTTTCGCCTGGAAATTCATTTATGTCCTCTCAATCAGAAACATAGGAGGTTGCGTTACAAACAAGGCCATAGCTAATGCAAAATGAAATCATCAGGAAATTCAATCGCATTATAAATAATACCAACCTCTGTAAATTATTGAACCCATCAGCCAGTTTATAATATAGATGATTTGAAAGCAGCTTTCGTACATTTCAAAGGTTATTACGGTAAATAACGTACGACAAATAGTTGCGATAAATAGTTACAATAAAAATCCTCCATTTAGTAGCAAAAACCTCGGTTTTCGAGGGTTTTCGACTGCATACTACGGACAACAGCCAAGGTACTATGAAAACCGTTGCGGGGAAAAAGCGACTTCCTCGACAATATTCCCTCCTTTAAGGAACCATATTGTGGCTCAAGCAGCTTCAAGAACTATTAGGGCGTACATGGGACGGGGAACTTCACAACTGGTGTTTCCCACTTTGCGCGTAGTCGCATTGGAATGAATCGTACTCAAGGCCCAATATCAGAATATTGGAGCTATCGAAATTCTGGGGATAGAACTGTTTAAATAACTCAGACCAGTCACCCGATGGTCGCAATACTCTTCCTAGACCTTTTTCTCTATCATTCGCACGATAAATTCATTCGGGACGATCTGGAATAATCCGGCCCGCCATGTTCAGGGTTGGAGGAGCCCGTAGTTCAAACAGGAGCTCACAAAAGCGACGGGGCTATTATAAAAGGGAGGGGCAAGAAGGACAATGAGAGGGACTGGACGGGAAGGGCATGGAGGGCCGTCTTGGAAGGGAGGAAAGGGTGTAATAATGTATAGGTCGACGAAAGAACAGAGACGGGGAGGAGCATCACCCGAGGGAAGACTTGGGGTGGACCTGCAGGGCGGAGAGGCACCCATTGGATCCGACCACGGATTTCTATCCGGGCTTTCTCCCCCTTCCCCACATGATCTCAACTCCCTAACGTACCGCACCTAGTCTATCAGATCTGTTACTGACCTATCTCATCCTCTGTAGGCTCTCAAACCCACATCAGCGATAGATTGCGGACCAAGAGGGGACACCTTGTCTCTCCCACCACACTCAAGGTCGCGGTGTTTTTTTTTATTTTCCTTTTCCTAGTCAGTTAAACGCACGCAATTACGTGATTACGCTTAAGTTAAAAATCTGCACATTAGCCCTTATTGCCTCTAAATTATTTCTCTGGCATTAAAACCAAGCATTTGCAGAGAGGCTTTTTCTTGTTTCTTGCCTACTCAACGTCTTATTTTCATACTGCTTCGATCATAAAGTCACGGCATTTTCCGTAAAACAATAATAAATGAAAGTTTTGTTCAAGCAAGCGGTTGACCAAAGTATAAGTACTGTTTTTCAAAGAAAAGTAGTTCTCGACGGCTTACACGCAAAAACATCTTGTTTTTACCATGAAATAATCTTCCGAGAACATGGCAAACACACGAAAAGTTAGAGCTTTGGTTTTAAATAACAATAACCATAAAAAATATATTTAATTGCAGCCGTCTATTGCGGTCCTAAATAATAATTACTACTTAAGTTTCAGTTTATTCAAATATCCGAGAGAAATGCTGGAAGGTTCATGCACGTATTCATATAAAGCTGACAAGAGTAAAATTCGGGACGGAAACGTTAAGACGCAATGCCGCTCCAGGCAGGCATAACCGATATAACGGTATTATCAACATTTGCGATTCACAGCTATGACTTAACCCGCTCAATTCAGACGTTTATCATAGTGAAAGTACATTAAAAGAAATAATACAGAAAATATCATAAATGCGAGAGAATAAAGCCATACTTAAAGTGTTGAGTTACTTTCAAGTTGCTAAAAACTTGTCCGAAAGTTCTCAGATCACTGTCACGTTCTGTGAATACTGCATATTTGAATAGTGTTAATACTTGTAAGTTACTACTTATTATAGATCTCATGGTAGCCTCGTGGATAGAGCGTGAGGCCACAAATCGGAGAGTCTAGAGTTCAAATCCAGTATGCTCCCTATGGGCGAAGGCATCTCAAAATTCAAGCGCTACGACTCCACGGTTATGCGAAATTCGTTTGGGAAAGTTGGTTGAAGCAAGGAGAGTCTGCCCTCTTCTACTCGGACTGCGTATATTTTAAAAGCCTAAAGGCTTAGCTCGGAATGGGCCTCCAATATTCAAATTGAACGCTGTGGATGGAATGAGAATTGTTGATAAAATAAGCATTTCACGCGAGATCGAATTCGCTGAAATTGAGTACCAATTGTTTCATATTTCTTTGTGAATTTAGAATGTACTGTATTTATGAATTTTGTTGAAATGTTTTCTTCCTCATGGCCCTTAAAAGGTTTCAAATACATTGGTGGTCCAGAAAAAACTTAAAGAGTTACTTCATGCAGAAAATATTGGATTTACCTGAATTTACCAAACATGAAATAAGTATTAATTAAAAATAGCAATTTTCCATTAAAATGAAATCTAATGCGACCGGTTTCAATGTTACTACATCATCATCAGGTAGTAACATTGAAACCGGTCGCATTAAATTTTATTTTTGTGGAAAATTGCTATTTTTAATTAATCATGATATTCCACCATATCACGCCTGAAACGTCTCTTTTTATGAAATAAGTATCATTAAAATCTTTTCCTAGTATTAATCGGACCTCTTAAAGAGCAGAAATTTTTTTAAGTTTTTAATTTATTGCTCATATCCACAAGAGCAAAGTAATCCCTAATAATACGTCAGTATTTTACTGGCAGTATGAGTATACCAACATTACGAGTCAAGGCGGTCTAATGATACGTTCTCCTGACTAAATATACGTGATGTGTAAACGTTATGCACCTTGATAATCTATGCATGGCTCGAATAATTAGCAGATAATATAACATATATTTTACTAATTAAATATAAATAGGATACATAGTGCTAATGATTTGGAGTTTTAGACAGCCTGTTAAAAATCTCAAACCTGTGTGGAGACGGCCGTCTGAGAATCCAATGAGTTGCTATTGGAAATCACTTCATACGGGGCATATATAATAATGTAGACCTGAAAACCTAATATTGTGGCGCCTTTATGTGCAACAATAATGTTTTCTTTCTTCATTCTTAAACGAGTATACAAGATTCCTACATAAGACGTTTTCAACATAGAAAACTAAAGTCTCAAACTCATCATCGAGTACAGATAATCCACCATAAAATTTGAGGAATATAAATTGACATCCTTAATTTTAAATAATGTATTCAACGTACATTTTTCAATATGATAATATAATAAGACGATATAATTCATTTTTCTAACCTAAGCTATGATGAACTCTCAAGAATAAAATATCAACATCGTTACTAGAGGGATTCATTCCTTTTCCGTTATTTACAAACTGTTTCTTTGATGCACTCTGTAGTCTAGTTATATGTAAAAAAAAGAATAGGAATAAATCCTGTTCATAACACTATTGATTCTTTATTTTAAAAAGATCATTGAAGCTTGTGTTAGGCAACATATATGCTAAATACCGTATGTAAAATTAAATATTTCAATTTATATTTCCTACATTTTGTACGGTGGATTACTCGATAGTAAATGTGGGGCTTTACATGCATACACATACGCACACGACAATGAACTAGGGCCCCACAAAGAGGAGCCAGGTGATCTTAACAAAACTACTGTCGCAGCAATCACGTAAAACGAAGCCAAAAGAACTATACGCAAAGCGAGACATTACGAGGCTATAAGTAAGGGGAAGGAGCGCGGGAAACTGAAACACAACGGCTAACCTATGATGGAACGAGAGGAGAGGCATTTATCAAGCATGATGGAGAGCCAACAGAGCCCGCATAGACCACGCCGCGTCTGTGGCTCAAGGGTTTATTTTTCGCGATATCCTGGAAGAATTTATCGCAACACAGCGATGCATGAGGAAAGGAGGAAAGTAGGAGAGGGACTAGGGTTGAAGGGGGCTTAGAGGAACGACTGTGAGGTTAAAACACAAGGCTTTTACAGAGAGGGAGGAGCAAGGCTGGACGGATACACATTCATGGGACAAAACGAGAAATATGAAAAGGACGACTTTCATTATTTTTCTGCTGAGCCCCGCCTGATATTTCCACTACAAATGTAGACTCTGACAAATATTGATGATGGCCGCTTCTCGTAATTCCAGAGAAATGCGCATTATTCCCATGAGTTTCAGGGCAAATTCATTTCTGGATTTTCTAATAAAGAGAGCGAAATAAAAAAATTTATGCGCTGTGTCCTCGGTCTTGAATAAATTTCTGAGGGTCCCGAGGGGTAAGGTAGTCATCATGCGATGAGCCTAGCAAATACCTTTAGGGTAGTGTTCCGTAAAAAATAAACTTTTACTTTTTTCAAGTTGATTAAACTTTTCTTCCCGTAAAAAGAGATCGGGAAGTTGAATTGATATTGCCATCCGACCCACCGACCGTGCAGTTCAATATGATAAGGAATGAATGATTCCTTACGATAACTTGAATAGAGTATATCATAATCCAACTTTCGCGCGTCGAATGGCTATCATAAACCTCCTCAAGAATAAAAATACGCACATCCTTTTCCCCATCAAAGAAATGCTCCCAATTTCATAAAATTCCATAGGATGTCTTCATTACTAAATTGGATATGCACCTCTCCGGGCTAAAGGATAATCGTCTCTATTTTTTTGCCAGAAGCTTTCACAAAGCTAATTTTTTCCTCTAAATTACCACCTGACGTTCGAGGACTTAAACGCAAAAGTTCCTAAATACTTAAGCAGCTACAGAGGTACAAAATATCATACCCATTAGCAATAATAAGAACAAATGCGCACATCTAATTCAATTATTAACAGAAAAGCACTTCAATTACAAAAACGAAAAGTCACAATTCAACCTTTACGAATTTAAATATCTATATCTCGCGTTCGCATGATACTCTGTTCCTCAGGATAACAAATCTGTGGCTAACATAATCGAAATGAAACAATGATACATTGAATGCGGTAACTTCAAAAAATCCTCCCAATGTCCTAATTTGCTAAATGCTTCTAAAAGCATCGCTAACAAAATTTTTAAAACCTTGCTTTTATCTAGATCCACCTAAAGTATATTTCGCAAAATTCTGGATTTGAACACGACCGCATATGAAACAATAAGAGAGTAAGAGGGATAGTTAGCTGAGTTAAACTGCCGAGTGACAATTATTAAGTTTTCTCAAACAACGCGTTGCACGGGGTGCTAAACAATATAGTATTTCAAGAGGTTGAGAAATAAAAAAATGAAAACGTTTCACTAGCACTACAATTACATCGGGATGCCGCTACATAATTTTTTGGGGGAAAAACTGAGTAAGGACAAGCGACATTTATAAATATCGGACTACGGTATGGAATAAATGATTGAAATATTTTACCTCTAATTGTACTTATTAGGGGATATATAGTATTCATTACTATATTCAACAGCTCCTTCCGATAGTTTGAATATAAAACCTAATGCCTACTCTTACACTTTCTCCAGAGTAAAGATAATGTGCAACTTCCCTCAAGTACTTAAATTTACTTTTACCTCCACGAAAATGGCAACATGTATTCAAAAAGGTCTATCGTGGAAGTATCCGCATGAAAGCCACCAGGAATAAAAAATTCTTTAAGGAATAGAATTCGAAGAGATGGTGAATTACCTCACACGTGTTACGTTTCAAAGACTGAATTAAAACCGGTAAGAAATAAAAACGATTGAATTACTTTTAAGACACCCGATTACTTATATATTAAATGGTACTTATGAGTTTAGCGCTTAAATGCATTTTCTTTCGAAATGGAAAAACCATATATACATAGAGACGCGAGAAATGAAAGGAAAAACACTACTCGAATTTTCCACATTAAAAGAAGTCCCTGGAACCAGAGAAAAAGTTAACAAAAAGAAAACGCGTATTACTCACAAGCCAAAGAAAAATAGTTCACACGATATGAAAAACAAATTATCATATGCCCAAGCGTATTGAACGTACGAATTCTGGTACTACTTTTAAATTAAGACCGGTGATATTAAATCCGTTCTAAAACACTCATGGCCTTTATACTGATCAATAACAAAAGAATAAAAGTCTCCAACCAATATGAAAATATTTTTGATGCGAAAGACATGAGTAAGTTACACAACGCCATAGGCGAAGCTGGTAAATCCTGTAACTTCATTGACGCAAAAAGACGTGGCAGCTGTTTCTACCGCTCTTTCACTCAGGTTTTTAGTTTTCAAAATCTTTATAATTTTAGATTTGTTTTATTTCAGCTCTTTTTTAGGTTCCCAACAAATTAATATTTCCTCGAACACTACGTTTTGTTCCCTCGTAATAACAGCGCTATGCATTCACAATTTAATGACTATTTCATGTACCAGCAAAAATCATATTCTAATTTCTGCTACTGCCAGGGATTGCCAGCTTTCCATCGTTCAATTTACGCGCATTTTACTTATCGAGCTTCCTTTTTTACTCGGGAAAATTGGCATTTGTAAAAAAGACTACTGCCACAGAAATGAAATTTAGGACGGGTTTGACCGTGCGCGAAAAGGGGAAAATGGAGAATCGAGATGTACTTGACATCGCTTTCACATGAGAAAACAGCGTGACTCTATGGTAACGCATCGCGTTGATTAAATATTTTCCACATGTCTCATAAAAAATCTGAACAAAGACTAAAAAAATTTGTTATTTATCTCTGAATAAAATCCACTCACTACAACTTCTAGCATTTCACATTTTTATACAACTAATTTAGGTGTACTTGGCACACGAATAGAGACAGAATAGTGAGAACATGTGCCATGGGAGAGTTATGGCTCAAAAAAGAGCAGAATAAGGACTGGCTTTTGTATTCGCGGGGTCCATCTGGTATTAGTAGTTATTTTAGCTAATAAGAGGAAAATCACAGAAATTGCTTTAACTTGCGGTTTTAACCATATTATACGCGCACATTTCTCGGACACTTCATTCACGAGCATTCAACACTAATTATCTTCACGTTACTATACAGCAATTAGTACACCATCATCCGTATTAGTCATGTTCATGTTTTTAACAGCGATTTTTTAGCATAAAAATATCCAGATAGGATGATCTGGAAGACCTGAAAAATTCCAAGCATGACCGACCAAACGGAACAAGATTCCATGACGTTCACTTGAGATTTCCTTCAATGTAACATTAGACGCTTCCAAGTTTTCAAAATATAATGAATTTGCTTTTGTTTCTTTACAACTGTCCCAAAACTACCTCTAAACTCTCCAATTTTGCCACTCTAGGACTAATATTCACAACTATTCCCTTTCCATTTGATTTTCATTTATAGTCCTTCTGGACATCTCTCAATTTCGTCTATAATTACGGAAAAGCCAACTTTTCCCTCATCCCACGTCCCTCTCAACAGCCTCCAGTTTGTTTTAATCAGAATGTTTGCACTCGACCGTCCCACTCGGAGCACCCTTCTCTCCACGGAAGAAACACCAAAATGACATTTTATTTTTCATAATTTTGATAAGGAAGTTTTTGGCTTTCCTGAAGAGCGAACGAAGAGTGACCATGGGGATGGGAAATTTGGGACTGGGGAAATATGAGAGCTGGACGCATTGAGGAGGATGTGAGGGTATGGTAGCGAGACGAGGACGAGGGTGAAGGGCCAGATGCGAAGGAATGTGGGATGCCGATCTTACTACAAACTCCCCCTTTCTTTTTCACTGTTCCCCATTCTCGGTGGCAGGAAAGAAGGTTTTAATCAATCGATTTGGGATATCCATCATCGTCTGAAATAACGTTATTCTTTCCTGAAGAGGTGGACGAAGAGCGAATGAAAAATATCAAAAGCTGAACCCGTATAGTGTTTATGGAGGAAATCTAAGTGCAAATAGTTGGGACGATGAATTTGTGTGCTTGCATATACACGTATATACAGGGTGTAGCGCTCATCTCCGGAAAAATTACAATTTGGATTTCCGGCTATATCGTTGTTCCCCTGAAGGTCGCAAATTGGCGGTCTTGAAAGCTATAGGCATCTGGTAAACAGTCATTACCTCAAAATGTCCGAGATGTTACGCACAAGTACGGAGTAAAATCGAAGAGCTGCTATTATAGAGAGTGTTTGTGCTGGGCGTTATATTTCGAAATAGTTCGATTCTTCAGGTACCCCAGATATACTTTTATGATATTGTGGCTAAGTATAATGCTTCGGAGAAGTCTTGGGAAGATTTCACCAACCCGGCGAGGAAATCTCATTCGAGGAAACACGTGCTTGTCCGGATTAGAGCGCCACGCCATTTATATATACATAAAAACTCGCAAAAGAAAAAACGACTCACTTTTGAAATATTTTTGTGGTTTAACTCACGTTGCTCAGCGTGAGAGAAATTTGGGGAAATTCGGGGAGGGGGGGGAGGAGGGGGTTAATGAGAATTTTATAATGAGTGCCATGAGCATTGGAATATTGATTAAATGCTTGCTGAGAGATCAGGGAGATTTTTTTATTCTGTTTGTTCCTTGTCTGTTCCTGTATTTTATTCTTATTGCGTGTCATCCACAGTAAAACCTTTTACAACGCCGCTCTGATGAAGTTTATTTGAATATTCCATACATACTTATGTATAATTGGACGAGGCATTCATTCATACACATATGTGGACACCGTATATCCATTCAACCTCTTCAAAGTAATATCGCATTTTGAATTTGGACGGATGAAAGCGAAACAATTCCGGGGAAAACGCTGGCAATTACACGACAGTAAAAATATTAATCGAGACAGAATTTCTGGAGCAAAGACCTGGCAAAAGAATTGAGACCAGATGAATGCGCAAAACATCAGAGGTATTTATGAATTAATATATATCCATCCAAAAAAATAATAAAAAATATAATCTTCAATTAACACTGAAATTTAAAAAAATGTCTAAACAAGCCTGACGGGAGCAGAAATTTATGAAATCATTGAGATAAAATCTTGGCGTACCAAAAGTCCACCGGTGAACTCAGGCTTTTTTTTCAATTAACCTCCTTGAATTTTAGATTTATCACGAATGTGAGATTGTGTGTCTATAACACCAAAACCTTAACGGCATCATTGTTATGATCGATGATACGTTTAATAACTATAATAAATAGGAATTTACAAACTCAACTTAAAATAATACCTTAGCATTAGCTTGGTGGGGCATTATCTTTGGAGGGATTTTAATGGTCAAAGGTATTGAAACATTGGGAGAACATGACATTTACAGCTCTCAATTCATACGGTAAGGATCCAGACACTAACAAAAGGAGATAAGTTGAGGCATACAAATTTTCATCCAAAGACTTCAATCTAATAGTAGTAGTAGTTTTGAGGGGAGGCGACCGACAGCTAAGGTCATTTGCGTCATTGGGGAAGGACAGGAAAGGATGAAGGGTGGAGAGAAACCCGGCGTCGGCATTAGCCTACTCTTTACGAAAGGCGCCAAGGGGTCCGCGGCTTAACGTCCCATCCGACGGACGGCGTACTCACTCAAAGTGCCCTCCACAAAGCACCTCAAGTAGGGATCGAGATACCTCTGAAAAATATTCAACACCGCCGGGATTTGAACCCGCGCCCTCAGGGTGGGAAGCCAGTACGTTAGCCCCCGCACCATCTCGATCCCCCTTCAATCTAATTCAGCGCACCTTAGTAACTCGATGGTTTACCTGAAAACGCATTCTGTTTTCAGGTCTGAGAAGAAAAGGTTTGGAAAAATGATTTTTAGGGTATTACTGTCAAACAATAAAGAATTTAATAATTATATTAAACTCCTGATATGCTTAACTCATTAGTGGGCGTAGAAGAAATCAACGCTTCAGTGTAACAGCGAACCATCAAAACAAAAAAATTCCTAGGACGTTTACAGCGTATAATTCATTTCGATATATTTGATAATAAGAGTATGCGATTCAAACGCAAAATAACAGCATTTAAATTGCAGAAGTTGAGTATTTCTAGATTATTGGATATGATGGGCTTTACGAAATACAACATTCGACGTTAAATCACACAGCCACTACGCGACATGAAATGCGATCCCAAGAGAGACCATTCTGCGCAACTCAATTTAATATTACTATACTGTCAAAAACAGAACACTACCAATCCCTCAAGATATGCAAGAGCAATTATTCCATCGATCAGACCAAAGCACGATGATCCTTTCCCATGTATTTTCATATTCCAATCAATCACCCAAGATATCGAGAAAACCCCTTCATGTCCTCTTATTCCTCACGTCTCCAACTTTTCTTTCTTAATTGTTACCCCGAATCTCCCTCTACAGCTCACCACTTCAGAGATACATCACTTCTACATGCTGTACTTTAAAAAAAACCAAAAAGAGAGAAAATTAAGATGAATGGAAACAGAAGATGAATCCGGAACACGGACAGTAATTGGAAACGCGAAAAGGTTGGAGGGTTAGAATAGGGAAAAGTGAAACAAATGACCCAGGAAAATGCAAACTCAGACTTGGTAGCCTTATGCTGGACAACGCTGTAGTCAGCTTGTCCGCAGATTGTGATCTAGAATACGCGTGAGACACGCGAGGAGACTCGTGATGTAATTGCTCTTCATGAAGCGGTGTTGAGTTGCGAAATTAGAGCGTTCGTTGACACAGTCACTAATGTTGCCTGTAGCAGATATCAAGCAAAATATTAAATGAAAACGAAACATCAGTTCACGGCGTAAACCGAAACGAATTTCGTCGGGTGGGTATTAAAAATATTATAATTTTTATAGCGTAGCATAAACACCATTGCACCTATTAAAATGCGACAATAGTTAACAAAACTGCGAAAGATAATATTGTCTAGCAAAATACGGGAACCAAATTAATGTTTTTAGAACTTGGAAAATGATGAATTTTCGTTTTATTCACATTTAGCTGTTAACTGCACAAAAACAATGTAACCCTTATCAGTACACTACCTCATTAAGTGCATGACTACATATACGGATTAGAATAATAACGTTAAAAATTGGAAATATAAACTACAAACAAAACGTACTCAATTCAATTAAGAACTGGCACGACTACGGACTAGGCACGACTAGGGACCGGGTATCCGATAAAAGTTGGGAGTTTATTCATTTATATTATTATCCACTCTCCCCATGGACTAGAGCCTTGACGTGTGCAGAGGCCTTGTGGGCTCAGATAACCACTGGAGCTCTGGTTGCGGGAACAACGATAATTGCTCCCCCTAGAGTCACCCATGTCAACTAGGTCGAAGGGTAGGAGCCAGACGAACGGTTTGGGTAGCGTCCACGCAGCGTCTGCTCTCAGCGAGGTGGCTGCAAAGGCGACTGACCTCAGTACGGCGGCCATTTGAGTGACGATGTCACATTAAAAAACACTACTGAGGAAGGAAACGGGAAACCACCTAAATTAAACAACTGACCACCTGACAATTACGGGACTGGGCCCGATGGGCCGTTTGTTGCGCCCGGAAGTGGGAGAGGCATGGCTTCCGCGGGGATAGCGACAAGTGAAACCACTGCTAGGAATTAAAGAAGGAAAATCCGGCAAAGATAAAAGATAAGTTAAGAAAATTATTAATTGAATAAAGAATTAATTCAAGAGTCATGAAAATAATGCATAGAGGATCTACATGGTTAGATACAAATAGACAATATGACATGCGTGAGGATAGCTGAGGCAAAAAGAGCATTAAAGGAATCGAAATCCAATAAGGCTGAGGGAGGGTATAGCATTCCTGCTGAACTTCTTAAATGTTTTGGAAAACGAGGGAGGAAAGGATCTTACGGGCTAATTGGTAGCATTTAAGACGAAGGGACTTGGCCGGAAGATTTCGTCATCAGTGTTAGTTTCCACCTCAAAAATGGAAAGGCTATGTGAGGACTATAGAACAATAGGTTTGATATCACATGCAGGTTAAGTGCTACGCATGATCAGCAATAAATGGGTGGAGAGGAGAGTAAATGAATACCTAGAGGATAATCTACTACAGTACAGAAAGTCGGGAGACAAACAGAATGCCATAGCAGTATGGGATCACTAAATCAGAGGAACATGAATACAATTAGCATGCATTTGTTCGCTTTTTTTCCTCTAAAAAACAGGTGAGAAGATAGCATTCCATACGAGTATATCTCGTATATCTCTTTTAGATTTTGCCCAACAACGTTAGGTGAGAGCAGACCAGGAAAAAGTCTCATTTTAAACACACACGTATGGATGTTTAAGGGACGCTGTACTGAAAGCGAAAGTGTGAGTCAGGTGCCACTTGAGCAATTGCTCCGCTCATACTTTGATTAAGGCGGCAAGAATCACCGTAACATTTTAGTACACTTTTCTTTCGTGTGCATTTTGTTCATGTAAACGTTATAAAATGCCACAATGGTGGCATTTCTTAGAACCACACACGCACACACACATGAATATATAAACACATACATACTAACACCCACAATTTTCGTGGAGAATAGTAAGGTAAGCAGATGTGCATTAAGTCGAATTCATACGCCGCACCAAGCGATTTATTTCCAAATTTGCACTAACTCCTCCAAGAAACAGAGACATAAACAAATGGGGAATTTAATAAACGTAGAGGGGTTATGAAAAATACGCCAGGCAAAACGTTCGGCCTGGCCTACATCTAGAATAAGGGCCCTGAGGTGGTTTAAGAGTCCACAGAGGGGCGTTCCATCCCTTGGTCACGTAGTACATTGGGACCAAGGAGAATAATGGATGATGCGGGGAGTGATAAATGGCCCAACATCGGGAAACTGGGGAAGGAACAGAAGGGGCGGTTGGAGGAAAATGGGAATGGAGCTGAGGGGTTAGGGGAGGACATAAGACAAAGGAAGGAAGGCTCCCGAGGGGGGAAAATTGCTCTACCCCGGCGTGAGTGATCAACCTGTCTCACTCACGCAAAGCTAGGCCCATTTTTTTTTAAGGTTGGTAAGGTTAGGACAACTGTCATGAATATTAAAATAAATTATCAAATTTGTCCAAGGCCAATGTCATGCGTTCCCGCAGCAGTTTAAGCAGACATTTCTGTTGTGTTTATGACCCTTACCATTCAGTCACCAAACTAGGAGGAGTTAGGTATTTCATTAATTTTCCTTAAAAGGATGGGGTATTACCAATGAAATGCAAGGATCAAACAGTCGCTAATGTAACTTAAATTGTCTCCTGCATTGGAGTGCGTCTCATTCTAACATTTTCAAGAGTGACTACGACTATGAATAATACGATAAAGATATGTGCACATCAAACAGTACTCAGATTAAAATAATATGCTCTTTTTTAGACACAGAAAACATATGAAAGACACCGACGCAAGTAGCCGAGTTCTCCTCCATCTCCTATTAATATCTCAAAACGTCCATATCCTCCCTCCTAATTTTGGATCCAATCGCCGATGAATTGGGTCTCTGTCCGAATTTTGGCTCCTGGGTAGCGGTTTGGATGTGGAGAACGATCAGAGTAAATTGTCCGCTGCATTGTGGTCACTAAGCAGGATACATGACCGCTTTTCGAATAGGTTAATACCAGGCCATCTTTCATTGCCAATGTTGGTGGCCACAAATTGAAAATGGGATCAAACGTGGGAATTCGCTGCGCGAGCGATCTAATGCTGATTCACTACAGGTCTCTATGCCACCTTTATCTGTCTCGGTCGAAATCTCACCGTTATCACACAAGCCTAAGCTGAATGAAGAGAATGGAAGGGGTGTTGAGAGAATCGGCCAAACAACATAATGATTCATTAAATGAAGAACGCAATGCATATTTTCACTGCTCTTTATTTCATACTACTAGTTTCAACGCTTAGGCGTCATCATCAGGTGTTATGCTGATGACGCCTAAGCGTTGAAACTAATAGTACCAAAATAAAGAACAGTGGAAAAATACATTGGGCTCTACATTTAATGAGCATGAACTTCCACAAAGTTGACCTAGAAGCATTCGAATAAATATAATACTGAACAAATGATAACACTTTTCCACTGTATATTAATTCATCGCACGATCGATTTCGATTTACTGCATCATCTTCAGGTGACCGATATATTCAGCCGACCATCTAAAGATCATGTAGGGCATAGAAACCGGTCGTTTAATGATTGAATATCTACAGGATAATTTTTATCATTTCTTCTTTATTATGTTCGAATTCCAACACATCACGCCTGAAACTACGCAAATTGACTGAACAACAATTCTTTTTGCCAAGTAAGAATTGGCCTTATCCAGTCGTTTGGCAAATTTATGGGTCTTTCATTGCATTCACTCCTTAATAAGGTTTGAAATAAGAAATTAACCTCAAGACTAAAATTGCAAAAACATTTTTTCACCTGTCTCATATCACTCACGATATAGTCCAATTCGTAACCGACTCGTGGTGCCTAAATCACGCAGTAATACGTGTATCTACGCATTAGCTAATCATTGAAGAGTATAGTTGCCATCAAGGATGGTCAGCGACCCCGTTCACCCAGAATGTAATCCGCTGAAAGATTAGTTCATTCTAGAAGGCAGGAAGGAGACGGGAGGGTGGGGTTGATGATAAGTGGGGACCTCATGAGGAAATGACTCAAGTCCATTTACCGTGATGAATCGAAATCTGTGACTTCCTTGCGCTCCACATAAAGGCTTCGTAGGCGTTTTAGGCTTGCGGGAGGAGCAAGATGAGAACTCAATTCTTTAGAAAAGTGATAAATGACCGCGCGGAGGCGTGGAAATTTTATTAATATCATAAAAGCTTCCTCCGTTCCCACCCTTAAGGGATTAACCTCCCACCATCCCGAGCATCCCTCGAGATAAGGCTCCTCAAAAGAAATGAGCAATCCCCAAGGCGCGAGTATGAGTGATCTGTTTTAACCACAGAGAAACGGAAACCGAACGCATTTCCGTTACGTGGAAAGATTCCTTCCGTAGGCACCAAACTCCCTAATTCTGATGGACAGTACAGCAAATTACACCAGTTAAAACTTCAATGATATAATTTAGCATTATTCTGCTGGGGGTGGCGCGACTGGTAACTACACCATATCGGATCGAGTCCTGGTTTTCACATGATTTTTCAAGTAGTATCTCCTCATAAACATCTCACACGTTAATAGTACCTTCATGCCAGTTCGCCCCTGATAGCCAATTTTTTTGCATCTTCCTCAGTATCAGTGCTTAATTTTTCTTAATTTTTTCCATGCGTATACCCACGTACCGAAGTACACTAATCTGAAAAAAATAAGTTCTGACTGCTAAGTTTTAAAAGTAGATTTGAGATTACCACTTCAAAATATTTCTTGACTAAATTATGTGCCTAAATTGTAGACAACTTGAGTTTTCAAAATCTCTAACATCTAAACCAAACTAACATGCTGATTGACGAGTCAACATAAAGAAATGAATATTTGCATGGGGGATCGCAAGAGTAAGACTGACATCCGTAAAAAAAGGGACAGGAATTCTCCTATTTTGAGGGTAATCTTCCACGGAAATATCTTGTAGTACAAAGTTAATAGGAAACTGCGGTATTAAATACAAAACCGCAGCCACATCCACTCTTAGGATCACTCAGAGAGGAAAATAATTTAAATCGGGTAATTGACGGTAATAATTTTATTTATGAATAAATTTAGAGGCAGTAATCAGTTCATTCATACACACCCGGGCATCTATCATAAGCCGAGGAATGTTTTTATGCTCTCAGTTTTCACATTCTTAATAAACGGTTTAAAAAAAAAACCGAAACTCAACACAAAATTTTAAATTCATTCGACAGAAAGATATTCACCAGATATTTGGTTGGACGTCACATGGCACTTCGTATACCTCGACCGAAAGGGGACTAAATTTGCACATTCATAGTATGGATTCAGTTACAATATCTACGCCAATCGTGAAAGACATGCCACGGTGACTACACGGTTACATAGCATAGTACAGTCTATATTTAGATGCAGCTCTCTAGCGGTATCATCTGATTTCAAGGAATAATCGAGCTACCCAAAAATGATACCTAATGCCAATGGCCACCAATTACACTGATTGCAGTTGGTCAACAGTCCCTTGGAACCGCTCCTTTTTCAGCTTGCAACGTAAAACCTTAAGTAGAAGAGTACCCGAAGAGACATCCGGCCAGTAGTCGAGCCCTAAGAGCTTCCATTTTAATGTTAGATACGAAAACAACACATTCCTACGGTCAGTTCTGGAAATGTTCTAAAATTCGTAATTTCTAAATTACTATGTATTTTATCTGTCACTCAAACCAAGTAAAACTACAAGAAAAGGGCTCTGCAAAAATTCAGATATTCAAGATGAGGTTACCGAACGACCACCAAATAATGGGTACTAAGGGGGTAATTGTACACAAAATTACCACTGAGGAGACCAGTTACCATGGGGAAGTTCTACGTCTTAAGTATCGTTAAGCATCCAAAACACGTATTCTGGTGAATATGAATACACAAAATGATCTACGGGCAGATTTTCTCATGACGTTCGCGTCCATTTCCATTTGGAAAGACATTCCTTCTACTTCGATGAGATGAAGACAACCAAATTTCGTTCGAGTCATAACAACTTTGAAGAGGTTCGCCATGGAATACGAATGATTCCGCCCGGATAATCCTTTTGGAATGAACTTAAAACGCGATGCGAGTCTCATAAGACCAGGTCACTGTCGTCAAATATACATTTCTTAATTCCACCCTAAACATTATTTCCACAGGAGGCAACTAGTTCTATGTTCGGGATTCTAAAAACAAGAACAGAATGCCTTTAAGCCATAAAAAAATAATGCACTACTTCGAGATTGATTTCGCGGATATTTTCACTCGTACATGCGTACACAGCTAATGCCAATATCAAAAAGGAATAATCATAAATAGTAATAAGCACTGTTCTAAAGCTAGACGCCATGAAGCATGATACGCTATATTGTCGACACCTCGGCATCTTTTGCAAATATCATGCCCATAGCGACTCCGACCTGATCTCCACCCTTTCCTATTCCCTGTAAATCCTACTTCAACCAAATAATCCACCTATTCTCAATGGCGTAAATTACGTCATCTGTCGGTCGACGCCCCTAATAAATACTGCCACGGCTACTAATTATTTTAACAGAACCGATTATCGGATTCAATGTTGTGACATATTCACGTGAATGTAACACTAAAAGCACTAATAGATTGTATAGTCTTAATGAAGCCGAGGAAAAACCGTTTCATCAGGCGAAAAAACTTCTTAAACTTGGGCACTGAGGGAGTGACGCCAATTCGGCGATTACGATATCACACGGGTGAAAGTAAACGACGCTGGTCTTTAGCACTACACGCTGACTTCGACAAGAGCAGTGATATAATAGGTAAAAACGATAGGATAGGTAACGAATGATACAGACGATAGAAACAATAGGATAGGAAAGAACCTTATGATAGGTAACGAAATATTTTAATAGCAAGAAAATTACTTTTAGGCTTTAATCAAGTCATTGAAAAATCTTGAAAAGTGTCAAAATGGCGGTCATGTTAAAATCACCTACGATTTTGTTTCCGACTAAAACAAAATCTCGTACAAAACTAAACATGAACAAATACTCTTCAGAAAATTCTAATTATTATTGTTAGTGTACCGCTAATCCCACACCCATATTTTGAAATCCTCCAATTCGTACCAATCATCTTGCTTCAGCGATCATGTTTCCGCGCCGTACAAAAACACTCTTATCCACACTCTTCTGTTCTCATCAAAGTTTTTCACTAGTTTGTTATTAACACCCTTAGTCAAAGTCTCCGTCCTCAATCCCCTCCTTTTTGTTTAAGCTTCTGTGCCTAACCGCAATTCTTCTCCTTCCCAACTGTCTCTACCTTAAATGCTTTGCAACCTTGGTCCAAAAAACTTCTAAGATGGGCACACTGTTCTAATTTTGGCCCTCATATTTGAACGTTTAACTCAGCTTCTCTTTGTCTCGAAAATCTCATCACCTTCTACCGTTGTCTTCCAACGCCTTCATAAGGTCTCATGGCGCCCAGCAAAATGCAAAAATAAAATATTAGAAAAATGAAATCTTAATTTTAAAAAATATTTCAAATATATTTATCTGATAGATTCATCATTTTTAAAACAAATAGGACGGTTTGCAGACGCCGGAGAAAATCATCAAAAAACAACAGCAGAGAACTAGAGGAAGAGAAAACAAACATTCAACTTATCGGCAATACGACCTACGCAAAATTTGTGGTTCAGTGGTATCTTGAACCTACTTTTATTTTTTACCCTTATATCATGTCCTTTGCCCTTCAGTGCAGTATGAAAGGGGATGAGAGATGGTTGTTGATTGGCGATAAAATACAGAAGACTATGATAGAGGGGAGAATATTTGGCATGAGGAGAAAGGGAATATGCACTCTGGACGGAATGAAGGGAGGAAGGAAGTATGCGCGACTGAAAAAGGATTCACTATAGGCGAGGTTAGAATTGCAGCGATAGTTGGCGGTTTGAGTCTGTCCAAAATAAACGTTAAACAAGCATAAAATTTATACTATCTACCTTAAATGATGGATTTGAGTCATTAATTACTCTGCAATCGGAATAATATCAGTTTTTAAACAACTAAAAGTATTAACCTAGTAAAATATTTAAAATTCATGCATAAAATAATCAATGAATCAGCGTGAGGGGATTTATTAGCCTTGCAGCAATTAGAAAAATTAACAATATTATAACTTAAAATGGAGATTTATACACGATCCCAAACAAATGACCTTACAAGTGTTCCCTAATGGCTATCTTTTTAAAGTGGTTACATGTGCCAAAAGCGGAAGTCTCATCACCTGAATAGTAGAGTTTAATAACCGTGGGAATTTCTGGGAGTAATTTGAGAAGCACCCTTTGACGTTTAAAATATAAAAATAAATTTCGCTGTTTTCAGATTAATCTCCAAACTCAGGGAAAACACTACTATCAAATATTCCGTTCCTTATCTCACCCCACCCACGCATTACACGTTAAACAAAGTTAATGTACCAAAGAAGACGACAGTGCAAAGTACTGCAATGAAAAATACTACAAAAATTAAATTTGATTATAAACTTCCGGGATTAAAACTTAATTTCTCGGAGTATAAGCTTAAATCTGCAAAAGACTTTCATAACACGATCGATATCCTTTCCAATCAGCGTAGGGGATGATCATTCGTGTATCAGTTTTGTAAGTGAGAGGAAGGAAAATATTTCATAAACATTGAAAGAACATGCTATTATTTGAGCGATTATAAATGTCCCTTCAGGGCTCATCCAATGTCATAAAATAATCCAATCTAAGCAGACATGCACGTTGAATGTCAGACACTAGTATCCAAATAACGCTAAATATTTGACAAAAAATAGTTCATATAACAAAATAGCCCAGCCCTTAAAAAAATAGGACCACCTAGAGTAAACGGGACTCCAAAATGTTCTCTATTGCTCGACTACAATGCTGTTGATTGGCCGACCCCATTCTAAGGGCTGAGAGTTTGTCAAAGCGAATGTACAATTAAGCGAATGGTTTCCAAGGTGATAGTTCTTCCGCTTCAATTTACAAAGTTACCCTTGGTGAAACCATAGTTTGTGACAAATGCAACATAAATTAAGCGTCAGGGGAATGACTGAAATGAGACGAAGGAGTCCAAAGTTATTGCCACAAGAAAAATTAGGGTACATACGCAGCTCTAAATAAAACCAGGAATAGAATTAGAGGAAATGCAGGAGTAATCCCAAGGGAGAACCCTTTAGGGCTATAACATTACGGTAGAATTTCCAACACGTTCTCTCACGCCTGTAATAACGCCGCGCAGCCATTTTATCTCCGTCCGTAATTTTCATCGGAAGCAATCCACCCTTCTCGTTATAAAAAAATGCGTGCGAATATCAACGGCTGACGGCGAAATTCTTACCGGCCTTCCGTCATGGATACACCCACCAAACCGCGTCCACTCAACAAGGACGTGGAGGGAGGGGCAAGGGGAAGATACCCCTAGCCACGCATCTCATCAATCAAACTCGGAAAACAAACGAAATTAAAGGGGAAAAAAATTGGGAGCCGAAGGAGAGACACATCCTCTCCTACGGCGCTTAATTGAATGCCGCCTTTTATCTTCCCTCCGATTTTCCTTTCCCTTCCGATGTTGAAGCGAAACAATGATGAGCCGTGGCCCGCGCGATTATTGAGCATTCTAGGACCCCAAGTTCCCCGAATCCACCGGTCCTCCCCTCTCCCTAAAAAAAAAATACCACGCGTCTCATAGTGCAAAGAGGATTACTGCTACTGAGGACTGTGCCATCAATCTCCTTCGGTGACAACTATTGGACAGAAGCTGAATTAATAGATGAGCGATCGACGGCGGACTGGTGTGAGGAAGCGACTAGCGGGATCCGATCCCCAACTCCGAAGGACAAAAGGCTGCAGTCGTATTATACACCCACCCCTCCGAGAGCACAATGAGGCGACGACGGCAGAGGGCGAGGAGGAATAGGGTGAGCTCGAAGGAGCGATGGAGAGGAGAAGCTGATAAGAAAAAGGAATGTGGAGGCAAGGGATTCACGCCAACGCAAAATGCAGGGGTCGCATTTGGGGATGAGCCCTTCGCGTACAGATTACGGAAGGCTTAGTCGAGAAAAAATCACGCCGGACGGATTCCATCGACCAGTAAGGTCGCCTTCTTGACAAAGATGCGAAGTCAAGAGATAAGGCCAGGCGTTTAAACCAGGAAGAAATATATTTGAAAAAAAACGAGGCGCTTGCGTGAACTATCCAATACGCCAGTATTTTCGGCCCATGAAATCGAGACGGGGGGAAATAACTTTAGAGGTACTTTAATATGAACATACCTGAAAAAATTTATTTTAATCAAATAGAGATTTTTAATAATTAGTAGACGAAGTTAGTGTCTAAAAACAGGAGATCTATTCCTAATCTATGAGTGAATTAGCAAATGCAGATCTGATAAATTTGCAAATACTAAGAGTCAAATCCTAATCTAAATATTTATAGGTAAATGCAGGCCTCTTCCACATACGAACGGTCACTTTGATGCTCAGTACAATAAAGACAGAAAGACTCATTTAATGATAATACGCCTTTCGGGCTAATTTAACGTGAACACACCTTCGGAAGGGGAAATATTAATTTTTTATTAACAGAGATAATGATAATAATTTGTTGAATACATTAACTTAACCAAATAAATTGAGAAAATTCCTTATCTAAAGTAGATATGGAAATGAAGGCTTCACATATTTTCCGGTACTCAAAATTGTAAGGGCTAATTATTGAGATAAAATTCTTAAATAAAAACAAACTGCAAAAGAGAGAAGATTTTGTTCCAAATTTGAGTTTATGCGGTGCTTCTACTTTAATGAGAATACCAACAGCATCAACAGCTAATAGCTTATACTCGTAATTAGTACATTTTTAAACTCTTTTCTCGAAGGTTTCAATGTCATTACAAAGTCCAGAGTAAAACGTTTTTATCAAATGAATTTTCATTAGAGAGCGGTGAATAAATAAAGGAAGACTACGTGCTGGAGTAATTAAATAACCACGTAAATGGTATAAATGCCAGATGTATTCCGGGTCCGTTTCAGTTTCATCGGCTAGTTTATTGAACACTGAACACTGCATAATTACAAACTTGCAAACGAATGCGTAGAATTTATTGTTATAGTCATTCCAACTGCAATATACGTGTAGTTTACTAGTGACGAAGAATCGAGGAACTAAATACCACGAATTGACGACTTTCTTCCACCCTCCCGTAGTGAACCAGAGGCACCTGATGTGATTTTATTTTTATCGTGCTTCATAATAACGTATCATAAAAGAAGGTTTAGGATATCGCTCTAAGATTTAGAGGTTTTGGAATAGGAGCAAAATGTCGCCATTATCATGAGAGTAAAGAGGAATCATACGATTTTAAGGAATGGTTTTCTCTGGATTTTTCTGTGGAGATGGCCTCTACATTAATTCAAATTCAATATCTTATACCTATTTTAATTTCCTTAATAAAAGAAGAGTTAATATCAAAGCAAACACGAATTTTGACATCACTGACTTACGATTAGCCACATTTGGTCAATCATTACGATGCCAGTTAAACGTTTAATTAGTGCCATTCCGTGAATATTATGTGCAGAGCTATATATCACGTCATTAATGACGCTTTGGTTAGCACTTTCTCTCTTGAAGCCACACTATTCGTGACGCAAAAGTAACAAAAATAAGAACTATGTAAGGAAAAAAATCATGACCCAATTCAATCACTATCCTGATGAACGTGAAAGATAATACTACTTCTAGATAAATCTCGATAATTTGCAAAGTTTCATAAGGGAATGATAACAAAAATTTTCAAAAAGATATTATGCATGCACGCATTTTCATACAAACTGCATAAAAAGAGTCAACATTAGTAATATTATATCAACTGCATTGCCCTTACCATTAATTTGAACGAGTCCAAGGTAAACAAGGCAACAGTGGAGAAAAATCCCATTTTTAACGGTTTCAATCGTTTTGATGACTAATTTTGCGCCGAGAAAATGATAACTTCTATCAGTTTGCACGCCAGTCCATATTTCCTTCCCATCCTAGTCTAAACTACTTAAGTAATGTGAAAGAGGAATAACGCCACCGGTGTCAGAATTAAACACTTAAGTATTTATGTTTATCCAATATACCAAGTCAAGTATGCAATATTAATGTCAGCACCTCTAGCGGACCCCATACCTCCAGGGTTTTCCAATAATCACGATGAGGCCTTCCGTTCGTTCACGAAGAAGAGCAAACGGGCATACGGGGTGGTGAGGAGAGGTATGAGGGGTGAAATGTGCAGGCACCCACATCTCCCTCGCTCTTTTCAAATTCATTAATAAAATATCCCCTTTTTAATTATTTCACTGAAGTTTCCGGAACTCACCAGAGGGAGAGGTAACTCCTCCTTTCCCAAAACAGTGCTGACTTCTTCCCGCCATTCCGTCCGCTCTCTCTCTCTCACACACACACACACACCTCCATTCATCTGCTCCCCCGCTAATTGCTCTTAACTTCCCACTTTGCCAACTCCGCCCCACATCACCATTACGCCGAAATCTTCCCACTCCCCAGAACTCTCACGGGCCCTCGATTCACCGCCGCCCCTCGCTCCATTAAATACAACGCCCCCTGTTTCTCAACAACACCTTCCTCCGACTCATATATACCCCTCGCGTCCCTCCATCACTTATCTGCCCCTTGCCATCCCCTCCCTCCTCCGTCGGAACTGCACGAGCGATCGCCGCCTAAGAGAGCGTGTCCGCGCCCCACAGCGTCACGTTTTCCTTCCCGCTTTAAGCATTTCAATTAGCTTCATCTGGGCTGCTACTCACAGTTTCATAATGGTGGTACCAGAAATTCTCCGAAATAATGAACTCTTATAATACGAATGATGAATGAACGCATAAAAGGCTTGTCATCGTAAGAGTTTTTTTGTTCCTGCATATTTATAATGTGGGTCGCAGTAGTCTAGGGGTAGAGTATTGTACTAATGACTGGAGGGCCCGAGTTCGATTCCCGGGCAAAACTCTCTCGGTACCCTCAGCTCCACCCAAGCTATGTGATTTTTCGGGTACCATATCTTCCTGGGAAACCATAACCAACAGAGGGAAAGGAACTGGCCCTCTTTCTCTGATGTGCGAATTTCACACGCCGTCGCGGTTAGTACTGGGTGAACCCTACCATCAACTACCAAACCGACCTTAAGCTTGATTACTGGGTTTATGGTTTTTATATTTATATCAAAACTATAACCAAAGTAATTATTTTAATACGCTAACGTAATATGAGTATGAGCGAGAATTTTTCCATAACGACTAGAATCACTACAGCAAGTTACCAATTAATTACGTATTTATTGCTAGTAATTCTCACCGAATAATGTTATTTTCAAAACTTGGAATTGATGTAGCACCGAAATTAGTTTCAAAAATTAAGTAAGTAGAAAACCCCAAATGTTTAGACCTTAATGTTTACTGGGAAGCAGATGGAAAGACTAAGTTCACTAATAAAAGTGAAGATGCACTATTTTTACTGATGAAAATGGCGTATTACCCATTCGTTTTTCGGTTGATTTAAGACTTAAAACAACAATACAATGCATTATTTGCGAGCTTTGATAGCATTAAAACTAAACTATAGATCACGTAACTAGAACGCTAACAATTCCTAACTGGAAGTATCAGAAGTTTTAGTTAGCATGACTGCATGAAATGCTAGCCTCCACAGTTGCCTTGCCGTAAATAGACACAGCTATATAGTAATTGGCTTTAGGTTTGCAAAACAGGGACAAGGCTAAAGAGAAAAAAATCCAGTTGCAACTTCCATCCTGAGTTGAGCGCCATTCCTTCGGATACTGAGATCCAAGACGGTGGAAAGTTCATTTAGGACCCGAGTGAAAGTATTAAATTGCCAACTCCAACATGGCCTCAATAAGGAACAAACTTATAACCGCACACGGGTTCCATCGTTAAGGTAGATTGCATTTTAAGTGAGTTATATCGAAGCAGGTTCGCATTTTCCCGGATAAACAAAAATAAAAATATTTCATCGTACATTGGGATATACGAAGACTAGTTTACCAATGCTCCCTCCGATATTCAGAGAATATTAGGTGCTTCAGTAATCTCGGTGCAACAAGAGTGCCTCACATTCACGGAGAACGAATTTGCCGCAGAAGCTTTTTGCTTTTCATATCTATCGACGCATGGTATCCAGGGACAAGAAAGGTTTTAAGTAAAATGTAATAGTTAACAAAACATTATTACTTTACTGTGAGTGCGTGTGAACTTCCTTCTATAAGGACACTAATTAGAATTACTGTTAGTGCCGTAACTCTAGAATACGAACGCAATTAATTCATTTTCAGGAATCTCAAAACTTCAATTTCAACTCTTTTTTCTATTAAAAATGCTATTTTCTTGCCAATATTTTACAGTATTCTGTGCACAAATAATTTTAAAGGCAAGCCAATTCCGTTATAATCCTTAACCTCTTCTGGCTGGGAATTGAATTCTAATTTTACAAAGGTACGATCTTGTACGATTGTATTTCATTAATAGTTCTACGTCATCATCTCCTAACAATGCACAGAATATAATACTCTCTTGAAATGTAATGAAATAATTGACTTTGTAATTCCACACACTTTATTTAAAAACACACGACCCAGGTTTCGACGTTGAACGTCATCATCAGGTACGTCGACGTCGTACGTTCAACGTCGAAACCTGGGTCGTGTGTTTTTTAAATAAAGTGTGTGGAATTACAAAGTCAATTATTTCATTACATTTCAATATGTTATGCAAATTCCACAAAGTTACGCCTGAGACAACAAAAATAATACTCTCTTTATTAAATACTCTTCCATTCATCCAACGACACTTTATGCTAATGACATTAACTGCGAACTGCCTTCCACAAAAGCTACATTATGTTCAACAAACACCAGCTTCTCACAAATCTCGCAAAATGATTATGTAAGACGAGGCATTATTGCTCATATCATATAAACGAAATATTACAGAAGAAAATTGAAGTGTGCCGCTGTTTCCCAATCTAAAACTGGTGTCGCACAGTGTTCGAGTAAGAGCCACTGATTCTGTACACAGTGAGCTGAGCAACACGCTCTACAGGCCTCGAATCCCGCCTTGCGTATAACATTTGAGCATGAATGAGTTTACAATATAGGACTTTTATAACTCGAATGTATTTAACATGTGATAGAACCTCAGCGGCAGAAACATAAAAACATCCCACAAACTCTCAGCGGTTATATGAGAACAATTTCCTCAATAAGGCTCTTGATTTTGAAAAAAAACTACTACGCAAATTTCACCGCTGAAAACTTAGAATACGGAAAGTAGTCTTACAAGAATCGGAAACTTGATTGTTGAGGCTAGAGATAAAGCATTGAACGCTTTCGAGAAGTGGGTGTGGAGAAAAAATAAATAATTTACAGAGGACGGAAGGAAAATAAACGAAGAAGTTCGATACAAGGTAAGGGAAGCGAGAAAGTCATGAGTAGATTTTCGAAGAAGGCAGGAAAAATTAATGGTTGAGATAACGAGAGGCAATGGGAAGCCGAGAAGGGTAAAAGGGTCCAGCTCATTCAAGTGCCCGTGATCACTGCCACTACCATTCTCTGATTGCTCTTCTTCCTTACACAGATCAATATCCCTAAAACTCCAATCATTGTTCCTTTAATGTAAAAATACTATCACTGATACTGTTAATATTTGATAAAAATATGCATAACTGCAAGTTTCGCAAATAATGCTGTAAAATATGCAGCATCTTTATTGTCAGGGTTACAATGTATTCTAACTAATGACGAAATCCGTAGCCACTGATAGACCCGAAATGGACATAGTACTCAACCTTCCTCTCAATCTTCTCTCACCCGTACCTCTCACCTCCTAAATCTGGTACTCTTTCTCTCAATTTATTTCCATCTCTACACTACTCCCCACCTCCGCGCTCTAATCCCGTGAGCGCTAATGACTTAAGCTCCCGCCACTACTTCCATTAAAAATACCCGAGAGTCCCAACCTGTCAGGAGGAAGTTTTGAATCCAATTTGTTCGTTGGGAATGACGGAAACTTCAATACCAAAAGTTCTACAGCGAAAATAGCCCCCGGTGACGCCGCTGGTAAACGCATTGCGATGACGAGTCAATAGAACAACTCAGAAGTATATCACAGCAACAGCTTCTTAACCAAGACCTTGCGTAAGCACCATCCTCCCCTACGTCTTTTAAAAATTTCAAATTCAAGAAATTTTTGGCAGATTTTACCGAAAAAAATCTCGTTGTGAAATGGTGAAAAATTACGCGAGAAGATGGACAAATTTTTCGGCTATTCTTAAGGAAACGGTTGGATTGATTTGAATTTTTCCAGCAAATAAATACAACCAATATTGCTCCAAGCACCGAATCAAAAATTTTAATGGCAGTTGGTTCTCATAAAAAGCCTTTAGCAATTTCTTCAACTCTGTGATAACTACTCGCTATTAAAGCACTATTCTCATACAATTCTTCATTCAAGGAATACACTCCGGTTTTTTCGATAAAAATATATATAAAAATTAGTTTAATACACCACGCAGGTATTATTCCCAATGGTGGGATATGTATTTCAAATTTTACTTGACATAAAAAAAATTACTTCGCACATTCTATAAGCATTCTGAGAATGCAACCATTGCATGCGAATTGATTTGACAAATAAAATGAATTGGATAAAGCTAAAATCATAATAGCGGAAATCATACTGAAGATTAAAATATCAACAAAGCATCCACACAAGTGATGAATGCATAAAAGACCAATAACCTAGATCACGAACTTAAGCATGGAGTACTAACTTAATGGCTTAAAAAAAGCTAGCACTCGCCAAAAGAGTATTGGAGACGTAAAGCGTTACTCTTTCAAAGCGACTGTGCCTCATTCTTAGAAGTAAGTCTGCAAAAAGTGCGTTGGATATTTATAACCCATGAATAGCTGAAGTGAATGGGTAAAGAATTAAGCTGAAAAACATCAAAACGATGCTAAGAATGAAAGGAAAAATCACTCAAAGTTGAAGGAACTAAAATTTTACGAGTTTCAGTTTTTATGCTTGTAAAGCCACAACAGTATGTAGCCAAGAGACATAATCCTGCGATGCACCTTTCAGGCACTAATCCTCCTGATTCCCTTACAACGTGATTTTAAATTACTTCTTCATAAAATACACACTAAACTTCCTTCCTTCCTCCTCCCAGACCCCTTCAAATTTTTCAAAGCTATCCCCTCTCACCTCATGCGGTTCAAAACGCACACTCAACGTTTCTTCTCCAATGACCGTTAGACTGCGCGATATTGCGATGGTGCCCTGGTATGTGAATACGGACTGACAGACTTTCCAATTTTAATTTCTACCATTAATAAACAAATATGTCTGGGTACACAAACTTTTACATAGGGTGAAATTAACGCTTGCTGGGTAACATGTTTTCCGCTAGCATGCATATGGATTTGCACGTCTGTTTTCCGTTTTTCTTGCATGCTGTTTCTTCATCATTAACCTTATAACCACCCTTCCTCTTTCTTATACATAACTCATCACACTTGGTGATGAGTAATGCACCCCCTGCAACACACCTTTTTGATGGATCGCGGGGTATTTATGTAGATGTTGAAAGAGGCGTAATATCGATCAACACTAACAGATACATTCATGATTCAATTCATTTATATCGACAAGGAACAGATATTAACAATTTTTCAGTAGATGAGTTTAATTGTGCGACCGGTTTTCGATGAATTACATCATCTTGAGGTTACAGGTGGTACAATTAAACTTATCAAGTGGAAAATATTTACTATATTTTCTTCATTATGTTCGAATTCCACCACATCACGCCTGGAAATACTCAATTTATGAATATCGGTATTTCCTGGCTTGAAGTTGTTTCCTATCCAACGGAATTCTTGACTTAAAACGCATACTAAGATCTAATATTTCCCCTAACTCCTTTAGGGAATGAGATTCACGCACCAAATGCATGGAACACAAGCACAGTTAGAAAAACTAAAATCACATTTTCCATTCCCGAATAAGAAAAAAAATGTTTCTCCCAAAACCGTCAAGTTGTCGAGAATCCTGAGTTATGAATGTATCTTCCGCTAGTAAAATTATTCGATATATCACGCAGTTAGGTTCCTCGAGATTAAAAAAAACAAGGAAATGCGGTAATCTTGATTTATTTCGCTTCAAAAATCTATTTGAAATTGAGCGCGTAGTGGAAACAACACAGAAATTTCAGGTTGGAATTAAAAGTGGAGCAACGCATGCCACTTAATCACTAGAGCTAGTTTAGAGTAGAGGTGGAAATCAAAACGGTTCTAAAGCTTTAAATAAGAGTGGATACACTTCACTGTAAGGCAAATAAGCACGGATAGAAGGTTTAATGTTGTAACACAGGGAAAATTTGAAGACTATTTAGTTGATACATTTTTCTAATATTCATACACCTCTTGAAACTAATGTAATCCGGAGAAATTACCTTAAATTCTTCAGTTATTCAAGATCAAATAAACGCACATGTTATCTTAATTTCTTACAACAGGTTTTAACGGAGCAAGAGAGTGGTCGCTTATAGAGGTAGAATCTAAATTGAAAAGAGCTCAGTATTTAAGGCCTGTTGCGAATACCTACGTCACCCAAAAATAATCGGATTATATTTCAACAGAATATGGAGTTTACTAAGAATGTATGTATTATTGTCTCGTAATGTATTGAGACATGTTCATTCACACTGATACACGGAAAGAGGTATCACAAACACATAGACTTTAATCGGCAGATAGACAGAGAGTATATTGCACAAGACCAAACAAACAGATAGCTAAACTGAAAAAATTGCTATGATATTCTTCTCATACTGTTGTGATTAGCATTTTTTAAAATTTGCAAGTATACGAGAGATAGCATGTATTCGTATAGAGATAGCTTCATATAGTGTTCCTCAACTGACGTGTCATGGTTTGATTCTAGGAAGGATTTGAACATTTTTAATTCAGTGAAATGTTTTCCCCTACATTTCACCCGCGCGTAATGTTGATTGCAGGATAAATAAAAGGAGATGGGAGCTAAAATGCTCACAAAATATATTGTATCAATCAATTACAAAAAATTGAACGTCATACACGTTGATCAAATTCAATCGTATTCAAATTAAATTAAAACAGTGGGACAAGCCGATTAGCCAATCGTTCAGTTTCCATTCAATTATTTACATGTGCATATTGAAGGATTTAACATAACGTTAAATTGAGCTACAGCGGTCATCTTGGCATTGTATTCAAGAGAAGGGTATGAATTAAAGTTTGTTTACGACATTATTCCAGATAGTCAAGCTTAACTCATAAATAGCAATCAAAAGGTGAATGGCAACATGGGTATTCAAGATCCACTCATAATTATTTAGGAAAGATCGAACGGCATTTTTGTGAATACTTCCTTTCGGATCCATTGCATCTAGGGAAATCATTTAGGAAAAGAAAAAATCGAAAAAAATCTAATGTGACCATTAGAAAGATGGGCGGGACCGTGGAATCCAAACAAAGGAGCGAAGGAGGATCTAATTGATGTATTTAATCTCTTTTTACTATTCAGTCAAATTACTGTAACAGGCACTAAATGTGTATCATTCAAGTATAATGCAAACTTCAATAATGCTCATCAATAAATCTCTATACGAGCTTTAAATTTCCTTAAAGAGCATGTAATACTATTAATACTTATATATTTTATCATTAAATAAGGAAACGTGCATAAAAAAATTCACGCGCCTAAACGATTCTAATTTTAGAAGTTGAAGTGCATAAAGTCTTTCTGAGTTAGAATATTTTGAAATGTTTTAAAGTTAAGATAGGTTTTCAAAAGGTATTTTGGAAGAATTTTTTCGTTATTATGCCCTTTTTTAATACCATTAAAACAATATTGGGTTAACAGTAGGCACTCACAAAAATTATGATCCCTCATTTTAAAGAAAACGCTTTTTAATTTCTGTAATCTTTTGGAATTAGGAATATTCTCCTAGTGCAAGTATTTCAGAATATAAATAACACTTAGGGTCAACAGGGAGACCCTGCAAATTTTCATAATGAAGTTTTCAACTCTTTTATTGCATAAGCGGCATTCATTAAATTTTATCCTCAATATATTTTAGAATAAATTCTACCCTCCTGTCATTTTGAAAGCACTCTCTCCCAGAGCACTCTGAAAAATTCACGAGGGAGAAGAGAATAAAATAATACGAGGGGGATAAAGACGAATATAAGATATTCACAGGAAATTTCCAGATGAAATAAACGGCAAACGCTAATGGAACGCCATAAACTTAATCATTAAGCGGCTCAACGAGAAAATTATTTTTATTTCCAGGAATGCCCACAACTCTTTCACAAAAGAGGGTATGAAATCAACATAGAGAGAGCAGGAAATTAAGGAGGCCAAAATCTAGGGAGAGATATACTATACAGCGATTTTATTTTTAAATCTCCCATCTTTCGCATACTTTCCAAATTGATTTGTTTATGAAGTGTTCTTACAAATATATTTTTAAATGTATTAGTTCCGTCCTGACCAATATTAAAGCCCGAATTCTATATCCTGCAACTCCACGACGACATCAGGGCTAAACTAACGTCCTTGCGTAACACCTACTCCCTCCCCTTCATGCTTCCTCGGCTGCGCTAGAGCAATGGAGAATGTCCCGGAAGAAAATATTTTTAAAAAACCGCAACTTGCATCTTCCCCGCACCTAGAGAGTGACGTTTCCCATTTCGGTAGTGAGAGAGAGAGAGAGGAAAAAAATGACCGAGCCTTAAAAAAAAACAGCATCGGCGTCACACATATAAGCTCCCCACAGCGGTTTTATTTTCGTTTTATTTTCGGAGCAATAAATGGATTCTCGCGCTCGCCCCATGAATTCAGCGGCTGCAATAAAACCCGAAAGGTTGGTGGACCTGCGTATACACAAAAATAAAAATGGAAACGCTCTCCGGAGACTATGGTCAAAATTCCTTCACATGCCTTTTTTTCCACATCCCTTTCCTCCAGCTTCACCCATCCCTTAAGGGATAGCTTGGAACACGCTCTCGTGGTGTGACGTCTACGGGCATCTTAAATAAAAAAAGTTACGACTGAGAGCTGTCGTCAGTGCAGATAGATGGCACATTCCGTTTGCCATTTTCGTGGAAAGATACTGGCGCGATGAAGATCAAGGAAAAGACAACCAATTTATAAGAATCCCACTAGATTGATTGGAATGAAACTACGCGATGCTCTACGCATCGACTCCGATGTGCGACACCTCATTCATATGGCATCAACCAACACCATGTTAACGTGAGGTATGTGATATTCGATTTCCAATATCGGATTCGATAATAAAAATTTTTGATACCGTAACAGCAGCAGTTTTGATTAGTTCAATACTCAGAGAGAGAGAGAGGAGATTTCAAATTGACACACTATGAATGACTTCAAATCGCAGATTCCTAATGTAAATTCAACATGAATGCGGCTTGAAATATTTATGAATTCGGTACATCGAAAATTTTGAGATTTCCAATGTGCGGCAGCGATCATTTCGGGCACAAGTTCCCAAAGAAAATACGCCAATTTACCGCGACTACTTAATGTGTAACTTATTTTTCGTTCACAAAAGATGAGCTGTCGTTGATATTTCCTTTGTCACTATTCCCATTTATACATTTTGGTGCGTACTGTTAGTTATCGGAACTTCCAAAACCCGGGGCCGTGTTCCTAAAAGCTACCAACTGATTTACAATATCTCTGCACACTGTTTTACGAGCAATAGAGTTTCTTTAATTCGCACAATACAGGTATTTACGCAAGACCTGTATTTAATGTAGTAAGCACTATGGATTACCATCACCACCAGCATCAGCCGGCAAGGGATGAAGACGGGATGTCAACAAAAGAAAAGTTATGAAGCATTCGAGATGAAGGAAGGCTACGTTGTCAAGGCTAAAATTGGAGGGAGAAAATGGAGAAGATGGACCAGTTTCCATATCTTGAAATTACTTCACCCAATATGATCAAAGTAACAGGGACATACGAAGAAGAATGCGTCAAACAAAGAAGCATTCTCAAGGAGAAAATTAATGACAGGAACGTTGGGTAAGAATGTTGATAAAAGACACACCGAAACTTTGAAATGAAGTGCGGTATTGTACGGTGCTGGGGACATGGTCGTGAAGAAAGATTCTATTCGTATATTTTGGGAGCTTAATTGGGTATGGATAAAGATGGAAAGAGTAAAATGGACGGAAAGGAAACAAAACGAGGAGATATTGGGTATGTTGGGGGGGAAGGGAGAGAGGAATGTTGGGAGAAATCTCAAGGAGGCAGGATAAGTGAATGAAGAGCATTTCGATAGGGAATAAAATGTTGAAGACTGATAGAGAGCGTTAGATAAGCGAGAGGAAAAGGAACTGAATTAAGGGAAGTCGAATGTATGCGGAATTGAAGAATGGTTATTTTTAGCGCGGGGTAAGGCATAGCCTTGTTGGGTGAGGCTAAGAAATTGATAGTTGTTTAACGGAAGACTCTCCATTAATAAAAATCGTACCAGTTATGCAGGGGGAATGTCAGTGGAGATGGCACGTGCCGCAATTCATACATTTCAACTTCATCTAACGTACAAAGCAATTTCCCGAGGTTATTTATGACCTGGGACCAGATTCCCAAAAATACAAATCGTTTCCGATACTTCTGCATACATTCTTAGAAGCAATATTAATGTTTCACACAATATGAAATGCAGACCGGTGACAAATGGTGCGATCTTTAATGCCACAAGGACACTCCTAATGTGCAAATAACTAGTACTCTTCCTCACTTGTATGCTGGCCATTTCTATCAAATTACAATGCATGGAATATTTGCCCTGCTCAACAGTCACAATTTTTATTTTTGGGAGGTATACAGTTTAATAGATTTTGGATGGACACACAATTCCTAACTGAGTGCATACTTTTAAGAAAAGATGTACGGAATATATTCCTAGCAGAGTTTGTACTTTTAAGAAAATATGTAAGGAATATATGCAATAATTTTATTGATGTGTGGTGTAAAATTATTTATAACAGCTTAATTTTTTTAATGTATCTTTTTTTTCTTGCCGATTAATTTATGTTAATGAAATTGGGATTTTCTTGCTTCGTGAAAGAGATTTGTGTTTTGATGTTCCCTTTAAGTGTAGTTTTGTTTAATGACTGATTTGACCTTTGTCATTATTTGGGACTTGTGTGCCACCTGACACTGTCTATCAGCACATGTGGATTTTTCATAAATTAATAATAATAAATAAATAAATTAACACCCGTACATTTTCTAGCCTCACTCAACAAGATAAAGCCTTACCCCATAAGATCACAAACCCCTCTTCCACTGCGCATACAATACATCTCCCTTCATTCAGTCCAACATGCATATCCTTCTCCTCTCTCTTTCCTCGTTCTTCCTCATATCACATCCCATATCAAATGAAACGTTCTGAATCCATATTTCCTGACTCCTTTGAGTTTCTCACAAAATTCCATTCTCCTCCACCACCATGCCCAGCACTTCCTCGTCTGTTTTCCTTTTAGTCCACTTCACCATTCCACCCACATCTTAAAAGCTTTATCTACACGGAATATCTTCCTTCAACATTCTCTCTGCACAGTAAAAAACAACGCTCCATATCAAAGTTATGACGAGCCTTTTGTTAACATCCTTATTCAGGGTGCCAACCCATCAATTCCCTCCTGCTTGCAAAAGATTCTTCGCCTAAGACAATTCTTCTTATGTCCCAACTAATTCGCTCATTTTGGTCAAAAACACTTCCAAGATAAGAAAATGGTTCCATCTTCTCTACTTCGACCCTCTAATTTTAACGTTTAACGTAGCCTACCTCCATCTCGAGCACCCCCATATCCTTTGTTCTGTTTACAATTAATTCCATTCCATATCTATCGCACTTATTTTCAATTACATTATTTGGGAAAGATAAAGAGCACACTTGAGAAGGAAGTGAAGCAAGTAGCTGCAGCTCTAACTGAAGGTGAAACCGGATCGACGAAAGTGGAAACTGGAGAGGACGACTAAAAGGTCTAACGTTCAGGTGAGGCAAAGAATGAAACGTTACGAGGTCCAATAAAATAAAACAAACAATAAAGATAAAATAACATAAGCATGGTATATTTCAGAATACATTTAATAAAAGTTTATGTAAATTTTACAATAAGGTATTAATTCATTTAACTGGTATATTTTTGGAGTCGAAGCGGATACAGTTTGTAAAAGGATTATAATCTAATCAATTTAGATTTGAAAAAAAAATCGTACTATTGACAGATAACTTAGGTTTCCCTTCGTCCTAATATAGTCACATGCAATTAAATTCAAAATATGTGGCCCACGGGTTCAATAATGCCTTATCAGCTTAGAAATCACCGAAATTTTCATGAAATTATATTAGTTTAAACAGATAATCGTAATGATTATTCTTCGAAAAGAATAGCGGCGAGTTGCAAAAAATGTTTTCATACACTACTAGTGTCATGAAACTCTCCAATTACAATAGTTGAAAATTAATGTTCTTGTTTAAACCAGGAGCATGATCCAACCTTTAGTAAGAAAGGCTCTTTACCCTATTAATATGTCACGGTATATTGTAAGTTTTTAGATATTTGTATCTGTAATTTCGCTTTATCAATTACATGGTCACGTGGAAACGATGGCGGGATTGAAAACAATAACTTTCAGAAATAATAGCTACTTATTCTATTATAGACTAAGATATTCACGGCACCAATGCTGATGAACCACAAAGTGAAGGTTGAAAAGATAGCATTATTACTACATAAGACCATAAATATTCTCGAGGGGCTGCCATAAAATAATTCTTTTACGGTTTGTTTATCATAAAAAGTCAATAGGGATGTTGGGTTCGCCAAAAAGCTATCAAATTCAAAACTTACTATAAGATGCACCTATTGATATTACACTGCCCGCTGGAGTTGCCACGCCCCTTCTCCATAAGAGACTGGTTATACCAGAATCTTGAATAACAAAACTAAATAAAGCATTGGATATGGTCAACAATTTCATACATAACATATTAGCTTATCCAGTTTTTATTTTATTCTAATGCCCCTAATTAGTAAAAGGACATACATACAAGGTATGTCGCAAAAGTAGTAGGATTGAGTCGATTTCAATAAATGTACTGCCAGAATTGATAAATTCACTCATGAGTCTTCGACAGAGCACCCTTGTGCGTCCATACACCGCTGCCAGCAGGTTTTACACGCCTCGCGCGCCTTCTGGCGGTCTTCAACCGGAATGCTTCTAAGATTCCTCGTCACGGCCTACTGTAACGTTTCCACCGAGCAGTGGTGACCTCCTTTCAGCACGGATTTTAGGCAAGGGGAGAGAAAGAAGTATGGTGGGGTATTGTCTAAATAATTTGAATCTTCACTCACATAGTCGAGAAGCTCTTGGCAGATCCGCGTGCGAGTTTCCTTTGGTTCCTCCGAGAGCACTAGCGCTACCAACTTCGCACGCATCTTACTCATGCCCATGTTTTCGGTCACAAGTCGATGCACATCATGTTTAGGGATGCCTAGTTTATCAGGGACCATGCTAACACTTAATCTGAGATCCCTGCCTAAAAAGAAATTCATTTTTGCGAGCTTTTCGTCACTTTTTGAAGTCCAAGGGGGTCCTGGAAGTTCGGCGTCTTCAGCACCTTCTATACCCTGCCGAAACAACTTGTGCCACTCAAAAACACCTGATTTAGCCACGGCGTTATCACCGTAAGCTGCCTGGAGTAAGTATGTCTTGAGTCTCTTTCCCGGGTTTTCCCAGTCTCGCGCAAAATTTGATGGCGTTCCAATAACCTGTTCCTGAAGGAGCGCAACGAGGTCACGTTATAGAGGTTTCGTAAACGAACGATTCGCACTCCGCAAAAGCTGGGAGCCCACAGCCACCGGCTTTCAGCCTTTATTGAGACACTCCTCCCTCGCACCCAGCAAAAGAAACTTACGCCCGTTCGTCTAACCGAGAAAAAGTAAGTTATACTATTTTTGGGACAAATATTGTACATTATAAATATTATCTAATTTATAGTGTGTAACGTAACTTCATGAAAGTGGAAAACAAACCGAGGTACTTTTTGATTGAATTTGGTTGGCAGATGCATGAATTCTGGGAACAAGAACATTATGTATGAAAACGAGTGCTATACAGGGTCCGTACAATAAGTATCGTGACTGGTTCGCTGTAGCCTCAACGAAGCGGTTGATGGGAATCCGACCGGTCGGCTCGGTAGACGAGTCCCCCACCACTCAGCCGCACTTTAGTTCAGTCACCTCCGGGCATGCGTTGAGATAGGAGGTGCATTTTTGTGACGCACGATTGTTTGTGGCGTCGTCGCGCCAGCATGGAGCGCACCGTCGAGCAACGCTACGCTTTAAGTTTTGCGTTAAGCTCGGGAAATGCGCATCGGAGACCCTTGAACTCATTTAACAGGCTTATGAGGACGATGTCTTAAGCCGCACAAGAGTTTTTGAGAGGCAAAAAATGTTTAAGGAAGGCTGGGAGCTCGTCGAAGACGAGCATCGCGTCGGACGCCCGACGACCGCTCGAACCGATGCTCAGGTGGCCAAAGTGAAAGAAGTTTAGGACTCTGACAGGCGTTTAACCATCGCCCTTATCAGTGAGGTGACCGGCCTTCCAGCCGGAACCGTCCACGCCATCGTAACCGAGGATCTTGCGATGAGGAAAGTGTGCGCGAAGGTGGTGCAGAAAGACTTGAGCGAGGATCAAAAACTGTCGCGGGTGGAAATTTCGCAAGAAATTTTGGACTGCGTCCAGGAAGATGAAGATTTTCTCGACAGCGTTATTACCACAAAAGATAGCTCAAAAGGAGCTCAAAGGATATCGGTTCGACTCCATCGAGGCGGTTCAAGCGGCGACGACAAAGGCTCTCAACAGTATTCTGGAAACCAACTTCCAACGGGCTTTTGACGAGTGGCAGACGCGCCGAACTATGTGCATCGATGCAGGAGGAATGTACTTTGAAGATTGTTAAGTAATTTGAATGATAACTGCAATAAAATTTGATTTTTGTAACCAGTCCCGATACTTAATGTACGAACCCTGTAGAATAGTATACTATTCTGCCTAGGCATCCAATACTCAACGTAATAACGACGCAAAAGGTGAAAAAGAGAAATTATATGTAAGAAAAAGAATGCAAATTTACGAAAATAGGCGAGACGCTGACGGATGTTTATGAGTAGGCAACAAATCAAGTTAATTTCCAGCCAAAATGACGTATATGAGAACGTTGGCAGAACATAACAGTACTAGGTAATCAACGAAAGGAAAGACGCGGAAGGGATAAATTAAATCTCGATATCGAAATTCGGTAAAATCTTTACGCAGCTAAGATTCAATTACACACCTATGCATAATACCAATATCGGCTGAGGAAGGGCAACCATGACATCCAAGAAGATTGGATGCCACGACCCGAATGTGTAACAGAGGGACAGAAGGAAAGATGTACCGCATCTAAAAAAACTGCAGCGATTTTTTAAATTAAATATGATTCACAACAACCCAGCAGATGAACGACTGAAAAATCTGGAATGATGATGAGTCTACTGAAATAGGGTACGTTTTTGATTGGCCCTCGCACTATGCACGCTACAAGATATCAATTATCCTCATGAATTCATCCTTAAGTCTTCATCGCAAAAAAATAGCATGAGCATATTTTTTGTAAAGCTTTTGAATCTCGTACATTAACTTGAATGAGACTTAGAAACTTGTTATACTTGCACCAAATGTCAGTCCATAAAAGAGTCTAACGTAAAAATTACTATTTTCATTGTTACACTTGAATTAGCCATTGAATAAAAAGACAGTTTTACAGCCTCGTACAAAAAAAGGTTCCAATGATAATAGTAATAATATTAATGAAGAGGCATTTGAGATAACAATTCCTGTTTTCAATTGGCTAAAATTAACATACTTCTATTCACTAACGTTAAGAAATTGAAAACACTACTGCAAGACGAATAGTTCAAAACCTTAGTACCAGATAAAGAAGTCAAGTCTGCAACAGGTATGGAAAGTATCCCGAAATGCACCTTAGAGTATTTGGCGGTAGTTTCCACTTAAGAAAAAGTTAAAAGAATGTACGTTAATTCTCTACTCCCAAAGGAAACGTTTTCCCAAGTGACCTAAGTTCGTTCACAGAGCGAAGGAAAGCATTCGTGGCGGAGACATCCTGGGACACCATAACCGCCCAAGGGGAAAGGAACTGGCCCCCTACCCTGATGTGTGAATTTCGATATCATAACACAGGATGCGGACTTATAAATTCCTTTTTTGAAAGCGTTTTGCGTTTGAAAAAAAGAAGTTATGTTGCCGCACCGTGTATACCAGTATTAGGCACTCATCTGCTAGTCTTGATATTTATTTCCAGATGTATTCGGATCGAAACCTCCATTGACAACATGATCTACAAAAATAACTTCGAGTACCATTGCTTTCTGATGAGGTATAAAAAAATCGATGCAAAAATTCCAATCCGCTACGACACTATATGCACTAGGAGACGCATATTTTCAAGCAGTCTAGTGAACAAAAACCCCCACCACATATACTACACACCCCCTACTACATAGCGTTGGCTTGCAGGGTCCAATGTAAAAAAAAAAGCTTTTCCAAAAGAAATGTAAATTCCTATGACTGTATTAGTAACCCTCTAATTCGTCACGATTGGAATAAAATTAAAATTCGGTAATATTTAAAAATAATTTTCCTCAAATTAGGTAATAAGAAATGTTGACAATCAGCCCGATAATCAATCTGCTGCATAACAAATTTTTAAATTTGCTTTAAAGTGTTCCATTTCCAGTTATTCTTCAAATAACTTCGGCTATAAAATTAGTAGCTAACAATTTTTAAGGCTCAAATTCAAAATTATTTAAAAAATGACAAAAATGTGGTTTGAGCTAAGAACAAAAATGGACGAACTCATACGACCTCGAAATTAATCATTCGCAATCTTTCTTTGCAGATATTACGACGGCCATTCTTGATGCTAAATTAGAACATACTTATATTCACCAACACAATTTACGTATCACTCCCACCAGACTCATCGAAATGACGTCTCTCGAAAGGAATATATATTTTCCTCGTACTCGTGTGAAAAAAAAAATTCCCTTTTCAGCGACAGACCTCTCGACTCCACGCAATTTGGCTTTCATTATGGTTCGAACAAATTTGCATTAATATCATGAAAGACTATCTCCAATAAAACTGCAAAAGGCAATCTCAAAGCCATAAATATGCTCTCTGCTCGCTTGCTAATTTCAATCATTGCCCTCTCATCAAAGTTTTCTCCTTCAACGAACTTCCTCTTCTATCGCTAAAATGGCTTTCTTTCATTTAAAATTATTCAGTCATCCCCTTCTCCCTTCGTGAATCAAGCGAGGAGAGTACACTATTAGGAAAAGTCAATGTAGGGAATAGTGAGTTGAAAACGACCTGAAAACTAGATGAAAAACAGGAAATGGAGGGAAATGAGAGGCACCGAGTTAAAACAAGAGCATGGAGCCCCATAAACAATTCACCCTGAATACGTGCCCATTGCCTGCCAATAAAATTAATTATTACATAAGTTGTGCACGGGATTACAATTATCGTGTGTCTAAAATGTATAGACACGACTGTGAAGTTGAACTTTAGCAGCGCAAATTAAACTCTTAATGGACAGCCACTAAATTCCGAAATAATTTACTAATTCTGGGATTGATATTTTTAGTATAGTTGATAACACGTTTTCAAGGTAAGCAACCTCAGATATTTGAAAGAAATATACATTCGATAGATGTTTACCGATCCCTACACGCCCTACGAGATTCTTAATACCTGGAATAATATTAAGTACCCCACAGAGTTCATCGAAGTTGTGTGACGATAATTGACTCAGATCTACGTGTATTTTACTAATTGTAAACAAATATTTTTAATTATGCGTTAATTTAAATTTCCTTAAGGCTTCAAACTTTGAATCTCAGGACCAGATGGGCGTAAAAACCACTATTCTTATTTAGACCGGATAAAACAAAATTCATAATCAGAATATTTGCTTGCCTTCCTGGAACCGGAAACTTAATCTCTTACTATACTTTTCATGCTTGTCCAATAATACATATAGTGGCACTTGCTGAAGACAATCAGGGACCTAAAAAAAGTCATTCAATTAATCATAAAAATTAACGTACGCCTAATTACACTTGAGGTCCTGAAATGAGTTTATTAATTTATAAAGATCTTGTCCATTTAATTCATGCATAGTTGGAACGATGAAAATCGAAATGGATATTATCCGTGTATTCGTAGATACCTCAGAACCACAATTTGCATAATTTGTCAACTTTTTTACCACAGTCACCGAGGACATCCAGCTTCATCTTCTGCGAAATTTCGACAATTGCTTGGAAAAAAGAGTAACCATAGAAAGATAAATAAGGGGAAAATGTGTCTTTTATGAGTATTTTTTTGTGGAAAGTGGAAATTCCCGAGGTGATATATGATTTCATAACTCACACGGAGGAGAGACGTTTTGCATTCAAAATATAAACGTTCAAATTATGTTAAGACATTTTGAGCCTTCGTTTACGACAAATGTCACGCCCCGAAGAGTGGCAGGAAAGCTCTTCCTTCTCGCAAAAACATGACGCATAATCGGATATGTTTTGAATGATTTAGAGCATCAAAGCCCTGATGGAACTAGACCATAAGGGGAAGAGCATAGGAAGGGATAAATTGCTCGCCAGCGGCGTAACACGTTTTACAACCCACTGGGAGACAAAAATTTTCCCGCAGGATGCGACACCATTTTAAGTGACAAAAGTGCAATCAAAAAAGAATTACGACGCAATTTCATTCTCTTCCGTTCTGCGCCTGGTATTTTCACCACGTACGTTTTTATTCTCCTATCTGACCCATGGATCTAGGTTAGGGAAGGTAATTTATCCTTACTTGTGAGACCAGCGGTTATAAAGGCAACGGTAACTAACACTAACCTAGGTCATTGTAGATGCTAGGGAGATAAAAGCCTTTTTGGGATGTCATGGTTGAGATAATAAATCCGAAGTTATTACCAGTAGATGGGTTCACTAACGATATTTTTAGTGGACTTTCGGATTACGCAATGGATCTAATTAACATCAGGGACCTAAATCGGAGTCACATATACGGTTACACATTTGCAATGGGACTAAGTTGTGTAAAGAAATAACAATTTACCTCGATTGCTCGGTTTTGAATAATTTGGTTGAGATCAGATTTATTTCAAGGTCAGTATAGAAATAATTTTTATCTCAACCAATAGTTAACCTCAGCATTTGAATGAAATAGTACATGTTTACGTAAAGCGTACAGATTATTTTCATGAAATTATTGGAATTTGCGCTGATTCAAGGAAAACCGATTCGAGGCTACAAAATCTTTGAATTAAATATTGCAACAAGAAACTGTATAGAAGAAAATTGATGGAAATATCTTTTCAAAAATCTCCTCTCCGATTCCTCCCGTGCTACTTCATCCACGCAGTAATCACCTAGCAATTTAAACTAATGGCTAAAAATATCCATTAAGGCAATGACACTAATGAAGGAAACCCAAAAAGAAACCACACAATGAGCGTCATTAAGAATGGAAGCTCAATTTCTGTATGAAACAATAAGCTGCAAAAATGGATGAAACTACTGCTGCGAATGAAACCTCGCAATTCCCAACGAACCGTTTCGAGAACTTCCAATCGTGCGCAGGGAAAAAAAACATCTGCTCACGGTGCTAAAACGTGACGTTCTGACCACACAATTATACTTAACATATGGATTACAATAATGAAATGATCGAATCGTATGATAAATCGCACGCAACACCCAAAACGAAACACGTAATTCACGACTTCATAAAATAACACTCCACGGGGCAATCCTCGAAATTAATGGAACAAATGGATCCCTGCCCAATGCGACCATTATTTAACTTCATGAACAAAAGGCTTCGGTGCCTTTCCACCGCGAGAAAAGAGCACTACAAAAGCGTCCGAATTCATCGCCTTTCCACGAGCAAGAGCAATTCACAGTTGAAAAACATTATCTTGTTATCATACACATATATATAAAACCATAAACACAGTAATCAACCCGAAGGTCGGTTTAGCAGGTGATGGTAGAGTTCACCCAGTACTAAGCCCGACGGCGTATGAAATTCACACATCAGGGTAGAGGGGCAAGTTCCTTTCCCTGAGCCGGTTATGGTTTCCCAGGAAGATCTGGTACCCGAAAAATCACTTTAGCTTGGGTGGAGCTCCAGGTGCCCAGAGTGCCTTGCCCTCCCTCCTGGGCTGGGCTGACACAATACAACACAATAAAAAAGAATAGCAACATTTAAAAGAACACTCACACGGTAAATTGTTCGAGCTTTCGGCCCTCTCGGAGGCCTTCTTCAAGTGAGACAGTGAAAGTGAGATTTACCGTGTGAGTGTTCTTTTAACTGTGTCTATTCTTTTCTATGTGTGTTGTATTGTGTCAGCCCCTTATTGTGCCGCTCGTGTGAGTTTTTCCGTGCAATCGTGGTGTGTGTATATATATATATATATATATATATATATATATATATATATATATATATATATATATATATATATTTATATATTTATTTATATTTATTTATTTATTTATACGCACTACTGTTTATAAACTTTCCTTATATTTTATCATAGCAGTGCCTATAAACTAATCAAATCATAATTTTATTTACCTGAGTGAGTTAATTCTGTTGGCAAATTGAATGAATGCATTTGGGCCTTTAATTGTCTTTAACGTCACCAAATTTACGTATTCCATGTCTGGTAGAACGTGTTTGAATACATTACGAATAAATTGATTTGAAGAGAGGCTAATACAATGGCAGGTTATGTTATGCTATATTCTATACTTTTGGTGTGCATATTTTGGTGGTTACCTTTGGTTTTCAATTTTCCGCGATTGGGGTAATTTCATGTAAATTCAGGCAGCGCCAGTATTTTCCTTTCCCTTCCCTTAATAGTGAAATATTTGCTTGACATCACATGGAAATCCTCTTAATCGGCATGAATTTTTAACGCGGAAAATTGAAAACCTTCTTTATTTTTAATTTGTATAATCTTTCTATTAAATATATTACCGTCGTATTCAAATGCGAACGCATACTTCGTGCTGGCGTATCTAAAGCATTACACAACTACATCCTGTACAGAGGAACTTAAACTTCTAGGAATTAGTTTTACGAAGATCATCCCGCATAACGATCGAGGGCCAAGTCGTAAAAAAAACCCATGATGATCACAACCACAAACCCACTGTACCTAACGACTTTCCACATTAACAGGCTAATGGTGTGTTAATTGAACGCAGCAAAAACAACCATGATGACCACGAGTTTCAACCGGCTAACCTACAGTCTAAGACGTCCACGTTTCTTACGCCACTCTCTTGAAAAGTGGGACGAAAATTCCTCCGAATACTTGCGAATTACATTTGAGCGGGATATTTCGAGCAGTATTAAAAAAAAGAGGGAATTTCGAGTTAACAGCTAAACTCTCCGTTCCAATTCGCAAAACTCTTCGAGAGAAGTGTACGTAGAAGGAAAAGAAAATATAACTTTCCTCCAAGAAACTTTTTTTTCCCCTTGAAAGGCAGGCAGGAACACTCAAAAGCCGGGTATTTCTAAATATAAAATTCGGTCATCTCCGTACGTGTACTTACATCTCGGAGAATGAATTGCCCTTTCGAAATGGCCAAAGATCCAGCCACCAAGTCTCACTTGGAAATCGGGATGAATGGAGAAAATATTTGCTCAGAAATAACCATTCTCGATGGAAGAAGTGTGGTCTTACGTGTCGCGCGCAGGGGAGGATGAAAAAAAGAAATAAATGCTCGACTCTCGACTGTTAAGGAGAAGGTTTTTTTTTGCACGGGAGAACGTTCGAGAGATTCCTTCTGGCCCAACACGGCCGACAGTGAATAATGCTCAAAGAGAAATAAAAACGGAAACGCTCTCGAACGCCGCTGAGGAAACACAGATTAAAAGCCTGGGGAAAGGAAGCGGGTATAGGCCGAATCGAAGTGCCAACCCGACGTAAATGAGGATGGCCAACACAGACCGGAGATGGAAGAAGCCACATTCCGAACAAATTGTGTTAATCAAAGCGCTGATAGCGATTAAGAGATAATTAGAGCAAACGCGATTAACTTTATGTCGGAAGTTTGAGAAGTTCTCTTTAAAGCTAAGTCATAGAGTAAAAGTAAAAGTTACTGGAAAAAATATAATGAAATATTGAGCTTCTCATAGATCCCTGTAGGAATCACTGATAGAAAGCAATCCAAACAAGTCAACGACACCCCAAGAATCTAAAATAAAGCGTCTTGTTTCAAGTGGATCAGCAAACAAACTACAAATGATAAAAGCCATGGATTTGAAATATTTGCGATAAAAAAACCAAATGCTGCAAAGTATTAATACCCTTTGAATGAATAGGATAGACTGAAGTGCCTCATTAGAATTAATATTTAACATCGAATCGAGATAAATCCAGCTATCGTATCGTTGTGGTCACCTAGGGTCGGAATCATTTCCTGAGAAGAATATTCCTCTTTTTGTGATTAAAAAATGCTGGACATACGCGACGACGAGAAAGTCAACGACATTATTTCTTACTGAGATATCAGGCTATCTCAAAAAATTACAGATAACTACAAATTATTATCGTGCGATAACTATAATAGAGGAGAGGAATATGCAATTAAAGATACATTATTTCAACTGACAATGATTCCAAAATATTTGCATGCGCCAAATTCTTTTTGCACAATTAAAACACTAGCATTGACCTATAAGAATAAATCTCGATGCAAACGTTTTCATGACTTACGAACTAACGAACTTAACATTACATTTGGCCCAAGGTATAAAGTAATAATTTAAATTTTGCAATGCGGCATAAAGTAAAAAAGAATCACCAGCCAGGGCCTGGTGAGCATTTTGCGGAGTTCTCGTAACCCAGGGTTAGCGCCTTCGAAACTCACTGCGAGAATACGAGAAGAGAAAACTCTATAGCAATCTGAGCACTGAACACCTTTTGGCTATTAACAATAAGTAGTTATCGAGAACCAAGATGAAAAACACACCAAAAAGCGCCCGAAATGAAATGATGGCAGGGACATTTGGATTCAATTCATTGGTACTTTTGTGTTTCGCGTATATTCACAAGTTATTCCATGTATAATATCGGACATTTTAGGATATTTGAAAATAAAATAAACGAGTAAACAGAAAAAACTACTGCCTCCATTCATCTTAAAAATGAAAAAAAAACTCAGTTCCTAAACGGTTGCATTGCTAAACTTGAATTGAAGCAACGAGGTTTTTACTCAAAACTTAAGATAGCAGCAACGCTATTTCCAAACTTTAATTGCCCATGAACACCTTACGTAGGAAACAAACGACATCCATCTACATGATTCCACTCTTTCGACATAATCAGAGAAATTCGATCCACTATACTATTCAAGAGTTTTCAGATACGCAAACTGCCAATAATTAAAGACATCGTTTATCAAAACAAGCTCTCCCTTGGTAAAAAGCCATCAATTCGGACCCAACGATACAAATCAGTCTTCGAAACTTAAGGCAGCTGAATCCCAAGGGCTTGAGCCGCCGAGGACCATTCATTCAGCCAAAAGAAAAGAACCGCGAAGAGAGAAAAATGCCAGATGTCCAAGTTAGAATCCTTGACGTAATCCGACATCTTTTGTTTTCTGCGGGCCTTCCAAACGACGGCGAAGTCACTTCTATCTCGGTCGCGGAATATGGGAGTTCAAGCCAACCATATTGCACGCGGTGATCAGTCATGGCGGGATAAAATACGACAGGCAATGAATGTGAAAGGAAAATACAAGGGCAATTTCGGATTAACACAATGAACGCTGCCAAGTCATTAATTATCTCCACGGACATTTCCCAATCGTCTGCATGGACCCATCGGTTTATCTACCAATTCCGTGTGCCAAAATGTACTTAGCAAGCGGTTCAATTAATCTCGTATATCCTAAGGATACGTTTCCCCTACTAGATTTATTCATTGTATAGGATAACTGCATATCCGGCTGCATGACCATTGAGAAACTAATGGTAAGTAAGACACGTATGCTGAATATTTTGAGTTTTTTAAACTCAAAATAATAACTTGTCACATACAATTGTTTCCAAAGAACGACTTGCCTTTGCTAAATAATGTTGAGGGTCTTGTGTAACAGATAACAATTTAACACAGACTCATTATTATTCAAGTCGACAACACGGATCTACTGAACGAAGGATAATTGGAATAGTTGAATTTTAAAATTCACGTACGTTGGTTAATTAATATCTCAAAGTCGAGCATTCTCGTATCTAGGACCACACAACCCAGCGTCAAATAACGAAACACAGGAACTCAGAATATGTTTGTAATATTATTTTGATAAGTAAAATATTTCATTGTCCCTTGAGTCAAATATTTCGGACAGGATTAACGAAATATCAAAAATATCAGACGCATGAACTCAATTAAAACATAAATATGATTTGTAATTACAAAATGGTAAATACATCACGCACAGGAATGTTTAAATAACAAATATAGATTTTTAAATAGCTAATTACATTGGCGAAAATTATGGGGAATGTGAACAGTACCTCTTTGGTGAAAGGTAGATGAAAAACGTTTTGAATGACTGCAATTAATTTCGAAATTTGTTAACGAAACGATCTAGTATGTGACGCAAGCAGCCACGTTACGCCGGGCATAAAATAAAACAAAAATTGCGTTAACCAAAGAAACTCTTAACAAGGAGGACCGAATTGATGATAATGCCCCCGAGTAATGGATGATAAAGATGGAATATTAAGAAAGGACAAGTGAAAACTTTTTATATGGAGCGTGGGTTTGTACGAAGCGAAAACTTGAGTCGTTTGAAGCATTATGGCAGTCGTAAATTGGAGGATTTCTAGATGTGCGTGCGGAGAAGGATGGAATAGGTAAAATGAACGGAAAGTAAAACAAGCGAAGAAGTATTAGGCATGACGGGAGAGGAGAGAGAGTTGTTGGGATAAATCCAAATGAGGCGAGAAGGGTGGATAAAGAGCATTTTTATTGGTTGAATTGAATGTGCAAGGCACTATCAAGCAATCAGTCGGTGTTCAGTCTGTGTCTATCCAAAACCTACACACAACGGAACATTACCAATAAAAATTACCTCCTTTCGTCTCCAATCATTGGCCCCAACCATTCTCCTCATTAAAGAAAATCAGTATTGGTCTTTGAATGCATTTACCGTCAATTTCATTTTCTCTGTCACCTTGTTGAAACACAAAGATTACAGCATTATTTGAGTAAATTTATGGCCTCAGCGAGTAGTCTTGAGTTATAAGAAGGAAATTAAGATAGAAGAAAACGGTAATCGCTTCAAGCTTAGGAAGTATCCACACCCAGGTACTGAAACCAAACCGCTTACACACAACGCCGTAGTTACTACGGGCGGAGAGAAAACGCAAAAAAGTCCTCAGCTGACATATGAAGCATTAATAGAGTTAAAAAGCAACAGTATCTCAGGTTAAAAGGGAAAATTTCACAACAGCACCGCTCCTAGAAAAAGGTGAAAATTTATCCGAGACATACTAGTACAGTATGTATGTAGTATAATAGTACAGTATTAGTACATATTTCCGATCATCTACCACTCCTCCATTCTATTGGAATCCTGGCTGAATTTCGTTCATCGCGCAGGGAGAGGAACATCTATTCATCACACATCAGTCACGACTTACACTTCTGTGTCGGTACCGATGTGTGGAATTGGTATAGAAGCAAAATAAACCTTCTGCGAATATATATCGAGTGTAAGGCTATGTGCAAGTTAACATCTGTGAAGTGGTATAATTCCATAGGACCTTATGGTCACAACTTTATGGTCCGAGGAGAATAAATATGATACACTTCCCTCACTTCTTGGCTTAATCACTGTTCATCTCGCACATCAGTGGGATGATAAAAAAAGAAAGGCCAAGGGCGATCCATAAAATGGCCGAATTCATCGAGCAAGCTTATCGAAGATTTAACTGAAAATCCACAGGCAACGAAGGCCCACAGAGTAATGGGTTAACTTCCTCCTCGTCAGCCTCGAGCACCGAGCCTATTTATGTGCTAGAGTGCAGCACTAAATCTGATGGGATTCTAAGAGCTTAAGGGGCGCAGGACGAGTCCGTGATAAAAAATGGACTAAAGGTCATTCCCGACGACAGTGTCGGGAGGAGGTGAACGCGAGGGCACACATAATGATTTTGTTGGAGAACGGGCTCAAAAAGAGAGTTTTGTCTCAAAACCAGACTACTGTCTAGGGAGCTTTCCTTTAATTACGAACGTAAGGCTTTTGCAGGGGAAGGAGGGTGTGCCATTTAATTAAATTTCCACACGAGGGGAGGGGCGGTGCAAAAGGGGTCTCACAAAAGGTTTACTATTGCATTATTTCAGCCATTGGTTATGAATAAATTATTTTAACAATCCTTGATCACCAAAAAAACCGAGACTGAAAAATTACTCTACAATTACAATTACGCTACAGAATAGCTGACTTTAGAATTATTTAAGCACTTACTAATCTAGTAAATAAATTTTAAAATGTTTGCTCCCCTGAATGAATTCCAATGCGAGTAAAATACATATATAAGTTTTCCTTCAAGGTAATGTACTAGTTCTCTTTGAGCACTCATTGTAAAGATAGAAATTTGAGATAACAATTTTCGTAAAACCTAATTGCTCTTTTTTTTAGAAAACATTGCCCGTTCGATTTAAATAATAGCGGCGATAAGAAGGGAGGGGTTCATAATTTACGAATCCTTACAAAGAAAAGGCGGCAAAAAAAAAGATCTCACGTAATAAAAGGGATGTCCCTAATTTGCGTAAAGTGACTAGCCATCTAATTTCACAAGCATTAAACGGCACTTCTCAGAGCCCGCCTTCATTGATAAGAGCACACAATTCAATTTTAGATTGACGGCAACCTTTACTTCCTACTTTTCACCAGCAATATAATACCAAGTTGAAGGAAATTTAGAGTAAAACAATAGGACTATTGTCAAAAACCGAAATTTGCAAAAACAGCCCCACTGAAAATGCATACACGGACAAGGAAATGGGTAAATAATATCATATAATGTAACTAATATTTTAGAGGACCACCAATTTAAAGGCATGGACATCAAAGAATTTGATGTCGATGTCTTTAAATTTTTGAATAATTTCAAAATTTTAATACAAATAGAGAGATGTATGTACATTATGTATATATATATATATATATATATATATATATATATATATATATACATACACACATATATATGTGTGTATATATAATTATATTTCTATATATTTATATACATATATATATATATATATATATATATATATATATATATATATATATATATATATATATATATATATATATACGTATATATACATTATTCAAACACGAAATCCCGCCATATGGCGAACATATATTCATTCACATGGAAACAGATATAAGGAAAGCGATAGGAAGACACAAAAGGGACGAACACAGTAGAGGTAGGGAAGGCGGAATTAAGCAGATCACAAGCGAAAAAGTATTTCCTAGACCGGAATTCGACCACCGGATCTTTCCAATTGCCGGGCAGATGCTCTTGACCACTTGATCTATCCAGGAAACGTAATTCACAATGAGATCTGCGATGTTTTAAGCAACCCAGTACCCCGATTCTTTGGCCAAGAATTGGCGTTAGGGAGCTTTTTCAACCACCAAAGGAGAAATAGACAACACACAAGAGGAAAGGATAGTAGGTTAGCAATCATACAACATCATTAAGGATAAGAACAGTGCGTTTCGTGGCACGCAGGGCCAAAAGAAGAGACGAGCCACATTGGCCAAATACACATTCAAACACGAAATCCCGCCAAACGGCAAACAAATACTCATTCATATGTAAATAGATATAAAGAAAAGGGATGGGAACACATATAAAAAAAATTGTGTTCCTATCCCTTTTCCTTATACCTATTTTCATGTGAATGAGTATATATATATATATATATATATATATATATATATATATATATATATATATATATATATATATATATATACATATATACAATACAAATTTATACATATACACTATATAGACATTTATCGAAGTTATATCTACTGTAGATTTTAATCGAGCATTCCCAACAGTAATGGTGATTTTTCGGGAACAATAATTCAGCAGGTATGAAGAATATCACAAGCGAGACATAAATCAATAAAAAAATTATCCTTCAGGAATTAATGAACTACACTAAGATAAAAATTTCGACCATATTATCGCAAATCAATCTTGATGAGTTTGATCCATCATTTATAATGTCATTGGAATATTTTTTTAAAATATGCAACACATTTTCCTTTGAAATTTACCACAAAAAACTACCGGTATATGCTTAGAATTGTTATTATTGACGGTGAATAACTAATCCCAGGACGAAAGAGGATGTTACTCTGATATGAGAAATAAATTATGCGCATACTTATGATGGAGCAAACTTTGTAAATTCTGAATTTTCCAAAAGTTAGGACTCATAAGATCATATTATCTCTTTTATCGATGTGGACAGAGCTGCGTCCCATCTTCCAATCATAAAAGGACATGTCATTGAGGATTCACGATAGTAGAGCCATCTCACATCTGTTCCATCGATCGGTTTCCTTTATGAGACTATCCTTAAGTGCATGTCCTTGTACGTACGGGTGTAATGAGGCAGGCCTTCAGGCCGGCTGATGAGTAGACCACACCACTATCAAGCCTATCAAATACATTTCATGAAATTTCTCATTCATTCAATTATATGCATTCACAGATTGTCCGTCTACCTTTAATTAACGTTTTCTTTAAAGTGATAACTCACACTGGAGCTTCTTGGCAGTGCACGAGGTGGAGAACTCTATGTACAGTTGCGACTGGATCCCAGGTGCAAAACAGCTGATGCCAAACGGTTCCTTCCTGCCCAACTTGTGATTTCATGACTATAAAATTAATCTGGAACATCGCAGGTGACGCATGCGAGGGAACAAACCTCTAAAGCAGAAATGATTGATTTCCAGCGATTAGAGCATACCGTGGAGAGAGTAAGGGAGACAGAGAGGGCGATTGTCTCAAACCATCTTTCAGGTTAAATTGCATATATTCCTGGAGCGCAAATAGCACCAGGTTATCGCATGGCATTTAATGTGTGACTAGATAGATACTCGAAAAAATAATATTGCTAAGGGAAAAACAATATGGGTTCCCAACAACATGCATTTACGATATGCTTGTAAATCAGTTTGCGTACAAACAGATATTTACATTCACCATCCACACATCCAGCACCTGAATCACATCCAATATGGTGTTCCTTTTATAATCCACCACACACCCCGCACTTTATGAAGGGGGAAATAGCCACGACCCCATCCATTCCCATCAACAATAACCATCCATCACGCAAGGAGGCTAGCCTCTCCCATGTACTCTCCCACCCACGTAAGCCCACACTCAAAGCAAAGAATTCGATGAAGCCGCTCAGCTAAAAATTATTTATTAACCACACATGTGTAATTAAAATATCACGAAGACAACTTTTAATTCTGCTTAGTGACAATTTATTACATCCAAATTATTTTTTCACGCCGAGGCCCCCAATTACTCAACACATTCGTAAGAATGTCAATGGCCCTGCCTCACTATCAAGGGTACACAGCAGAACTCCCGACCACGCGTGCCATTGATCCTTGACGATTTCGGGACGGATGTTGCCAGGAATAGGCATGGTCCAAGTGAATGCCGACACATTCGTACTGGCATCCATTTAGTCACCTAATTAAAATGCCTATCAGGTAAGAGTGAAGACAAATACACCTAACGCGACAGAACTTGACAACCTACAATTCGATAAACCCTTCTTCAATTCCGCATACTTACTGTATATATTCCGTGCAACATGCCTATTCTCTTCGTTTCTCTACGTTGCCTGTCAAACGTTGTTCCTTCTGACAAACACTATTACATTCAAAATTCTCTGCATTAATTTTTCCCGTCTCCTTCCGAATTTTCCCAGCAACATACACTCTACACCTACCATACCTTTTACTTTCTCGTTCGTTTTCCTCTCCGTCCATTTTACTTTTTCAAATCTTCTCCACACCCACATCTCAAAAGACTTCCATATAATCATATTACCTGGTCAAAACGACCGAGGTACGGCAACGTACAAAACTATGCCAAACTTCAAGGTTTCAACAAATCCTTTCTTTACTTTGTCACTCAGAGTAGCAGTCATCACCACCCCTCTAAGTCAATGTTTCTTTGCTTTATGCAATTCTGATTCTTATTTCTCTGTTACTTTGACCATACTCAATCTAGAATATAAGGAGGCCATAGAGAATTGTCTCCTACATACCAAAATGAAGTTACACACGCTGATAATTGCGAAATTACATATATTTGCAATGATACTTCGACCTACGCGACCACTTCTGTACATAATTGAATGCCGTTTTATTACCTTGAGCCAGTTGTGAATATATCACGAAAGGGACATAAGAACTAAATTAAAATGAATGATGCTCTAAATGAAGAAATTTTGTCTCTGCAATTTTTTTACTACCCCAAGGTGCCTGGACTTCCGTTTCCTTCCCGGTAATTTTCACCATTCCTTATTTTTAATATAAAATGATGACTTAATTCCCCTCGAGGATTATGAGGCCCACTACAGTAGTCGTTTGTCGCAGGCTGCGTATTCGATGCCTATATTTCCTCATATAACCTTACGCCCACCATTAGAACTAGAACCAGGGTTCACCTGCTACCGCACCAGAGGGCGTTACTCGTCTGGCGCCCATGAGTTTTCCTTTTATCATTTTATTATACGTTCCACTTGTTATAAAAAGAGGGGAACAACTCGGAAACGGGAAACAAAGAGAGTTTGAGAGAGTGTGGAGGCGGAATGAGAAGAAAAAGCACGACAAAATACAAGGAGCATAAAAATTCTTTTCCCTCCTCACTTGTTTAAACTTATAGCCACAGAAATGTCGTGTTCCCCGCGGTTTCTACGTTTTTTTATACCTCTTCCGCCGGCATTCTTTTTCGGGCGAAGAGAAAAAAAATTAAGAGCAAGGGTCAGAAGTTGCGTACGAGTTAAAAGACCGAGAGTTATAGAGAGAGGGACGAAGAAAATTTAATAAATTTCTCCTCTCACGCCTTCCTTCCCCTCGGCGACCTTCCTTAAAGATGAATTTCGGTGAAGGTGGTTTAAACAAGGGCTCTCTCGACCCTTCTTCCCTACTCACCCTCCGAGAAAGCTTTTGGGCACATCAAATAGAATTACGAGCAGCGGTCCCGTAATGGTAACACCGATAGTCCATTGAAAAGTATCGTAAAAAAGCTCGGAGGATAAAAAATACAAGGCCATATTTTGTTTTTACTTTGGCCGGGCAAAGTTATGGACGGTTTACTCCACCTTCGCATTAGTTTAGATGGCAAGGTGCAGTGGTGAAAAATATCATACGCATAAGTGTATAGAATGGTCCTACTATATGCGTGCAATCTTCCGAGAACTCATTCTAATTCTTATTCGGGCGACAGATAAAAAAACCAATCTGCTCACAACAGCTCTTCACTCCACTTCGTCTCACTCGCTGGTGAAGACGTGAATTCCAATCCTTAGTCACGGCAGAAATAGCAGTTGATTATTTCTTTTCTACAAAATTAGCAACGGTCATATAACCTATTTAGTCATTAATTGCGAGCGAGATTGAATTATTTATATATATTATATGTATATGTATTTGTATATATATATATACTACCTTGATCAAAAGGTTCCCGGAATAACCACCGTGTGGCGCTTAATCGTTCCGATTTGAGTTCTGTTTTTTTTGTTAAATTGGTACATCTGTTGTTGATATTCCCTTTAAATCTTAGTGTCATAACTTGACATTTGCAAAAGTTACGGTCGGTTTTCGGTATGTCCATCAGTGCTTCCTGCGATTTTTCCATTACTTCCTCTCGGCTGCTAAAACGCGTTCCCCGTAATGGTTTTTTAACTCGATTGAACAGAAAGAAGTCACAGGGAGCCAAATCAGGTGAATTCGGTGGCTGTTGGATGGTATTTGTTGCATTTTTCGTCAAAAAATTACGAATAATGATAGCACTGTGCGACGGTGCGTTATCATGGTGCAAAATCCACGAGTTTTCTGCCCACATTTCTGGTCTCTTTCGGCGAATTGCTTCACGCAAACGTCTCATAACGCCCAAATAATACTCTTTGTTTACTGTCTGGCCTTCTGGCAAAAATTCATGATGCACTACACCGTTGTAATCCATGAAAACCGTCAGCATTGCCTTCTTTTTCGACTGAAAACGACGTGGTTTTTTTGGTCTCGGCTCATTTGGTGAACGCCATTCACTTGCCTGATGTCTGGATTGCGTGTCGTACTCATAAACCCACGTCTCGTCTCCAGTAATGATCCTTTTGATGAATGTGGGATCGGATTCAGCCTCGCAAATCATGTCTTTTGCGACGTCAACACGGTCTCTTTTTTGCATGAAATTGAGGTATTTTGGCACCAACTTTGCTGCTACACGACGGAAACCCAAATCATTAACCACAATGTCTTGGGCGGATCCATAGGCAATGTTCAAGTCCTCCGCTATTTCTCTGATGGTTAATTTGCGGTTATTGACCAACATTTCTTTTACTTTATCAATTTTTTCACCGACTTTCGATGTCGATGGTCTGCCACTGCGTTCATCATCTTCGATTGACTCACGACCACTTCTGAACCGCTCGTGCCACTGGTAAACGACCGTTTTTTTTAGAGAATCGTTGCCGAAACACTTTTCCAACATTTCCAACGTCCGTGCGCCACTAAATCCGTTTTTTACGCAAAATTTAATACAAGTTCGTTGTTGCAAATTTAAATCCATTTCTGAAATTGTAAAAAATCGCCAACACACACAGAGATAGATGTACTCTTGGCTACGTAACTTTTGCAAATGTCAAGTTATGACACTAAGATTTAAAGGGAATGTCAACAACAGATGTACCAATTTAACAAAAAAAACAGAACTCAAATCGGAACGATGGGAGCGCCACACGGTGGTTATTCCGGGAACTTTTTGATCAAGGTAGTATATATATGTATATATATATATATATATATATATACATATATATATATATATATATATATATATATATATGTATATATATATATATATATATATCTATGTGTGTTTATATATATATACACACACACGTATATTTATATATGGCACGTGAAAGTGTGGCGTATTTCTTCATCAGCATAAAGTGTATTCACGAAAATTCATGCTTGAAAATAACATCATGCGTAGTGAAAGGCAAATGTTAACGAAGTAATAAGTTTATATGGACACATAGCCACCTCCGTTTATCACCACAGAAATCAAGACGAAGATTGGTTTGATAAGCGAGAAAGATTACAACTCACCTCACACTAAGTCTTTTGGCCGGTAAAATTCCTAATTCAGGATAAAGGTCAGTTCCTTTCCCTTTTCCGCCTGCGATTTCTCTGGAAGATGTGGTACAGGAAAGTCCCACCCAGCACGGGTGAAGCTGAGGGTGCATTATAAATGACTCCAACAACTTAAACCAGTGCCCTCCGGTCATAAACCGACCGCAATACCCGCTGGGCAACCTAAAAACTTTCATTCAGCACTACGATTCATCATCATTGGTAAAACTCCTTATAAAGGCAGATTTTGGAAGTCCTCTAACAACTTTTTGTTCATCTCTTTAACATATATATCCACACGGAATGAATACGCTTATGGCACAATGTTACTGACTACAGTGATTATCAAGCTTAAAATTTCCTCTCACTCATGTAGTCAAATATGTATCATAACATACATCAAATTAATAATTGTCTACAGGACTGCCATAAATTACTTTCAACATAATTTTTGCGGTATAAATAATAAATTCAGTTGCATAGGACTTAAAACTGACAGGCTCCCTGGATGTATCTGCAGATATTTCAGCAATTCATTCAGTACTTCACCGCTTACAAGATTTGAACAAGTATCTGAAAACGGAATCTGATATTCGAATGCAAAAGCAAAATAGCAGGAAGGGATTATCTACAATAACGAATGGAAATTCCATTAGTTCATTGCATTCCTGGGCGTACTTGGAATTTTATGCAACCGTGATTATTCATCACTCTAAGCCATCAACAGACCGCACGGTGTCAGTTTTCGGGAAGGAATTCCGAGATGAAAACATGGGGTCTCTTTAAGGGGTGAATTCAAGTTCAGAAAATCAAAGCTCGTTACCATTTGCGTAACAAATGAAATGCAATCTCTTTCTTCTAATGTAGCGCTATCAAGTTTCCCCGCATTAATTATTCCCAATGCCACTCAAGAGCGCAACAGAGCAGTGGTGTTACTTGCCAAGTTAGTCCTATTTGGGAATGTAAACTGAAACACATCAATTCCAAAATTTCCATCTTTCCCTTTTCCCATCAATTTGAAGGAGGGCGCAAACTCAAGGTGAATTCAATTTTTTTCAAAATTATTCGAAAATTCAACCTATGGCTAGCAAACGGGAAATCATTTGATAATCGCCGTCCCCTAAATCAACTACACTATCATTCTCCAACCAACTTTGATTGCCTCAACATTTCACGCATTTCCGGAGCGATATTGTTGAATAGCATATTTTTTAAGGCCCCACATTCGCTAATATGTTGTTTTATCGACGCATAGACAAAATAGGACTAGTTTTCTCCTTCGTAAATTTACGTTTTACAGGTTCCCGCAGAAGGAATTACATGAAGCTTCAGTGATTGGTATTCAAACAGTGACTATTCGGAGAAAGGAAACTTATTGGGAGGATGACATATAAGTTATTATCAGGATTGAAAGAGACATTAAAATTTGGATCCATCAAACCCCCTCCCCCACTATGTTACATATTTTTCTGCCATTTAATGGATTCGTAAAACGAGGAAAACAACCGAGAACATTAAGTGACAATCCTTTGACTAATCGACATGAAATTAAACAAAAACGAAATTTCAATTTCATTGAAACTATGATATTTCGCATATGCGGACACACAGAATGCGCCTTCGTGTTATTGTGCAGTGATTTGCTTCCATATCTTACCCGCTAGATCCTCAACACTTAATATACCTTCGATATGCAGTTTGAGGAGCGTTTCTATAATATTGCAATTCTTTTTTTTGGCAATTTCCGAAAGATTTTCTTATTTTGCTTGTTGTTACTTTGCCATGTTGCATTAATCTTCCTGCAGGGCCGGCAGTCGGCCGGCCCTCTCCATCTTGTCGACAGAAGACGAACGAAATTCTTAATCGAAGGTTCTGAATTTTAGTGTGTCTCGAAATGACGTTTCTGTGTATAGAATTGCATGACTGAACAGCGAAATGAATCCTCTGCAAAACTCATCGTGGCTCCGCAATTCCAACTCAGGCAGCAAACAGGAAAATATAGATGGTACTCCTAACGCTAACGTTTCTGGTCTTTATTATGACAAAATGTTTAATGCTGTTTCATTTTATTCATTTTAATCAGAATTTTATTAAATATACACTTCATATCAACAACAAAACAAATGGATAGCGTCCTAAATAATTATTTTACGGTAGAAAACCATGGTATCGATACAGAAAGTCGGCTGATAGAACCGATTAACGAAATTTTACTGACGCACTTCGACGGAGAGGCAAGCAATACTTTTTCCTCGCTCGAAATTACACGATTACCGCAATAGGTGATTTTACTATTGTCAAAATAAACTCTCACCAGTTCGCTTAAACGTCCCATAGCGCAAATCAGCGTTTAGCGAGTTGTGTCATTGCAAAAAAGGCAGATACAGGAAAATTTAACTCAAATAAATCCTTCTTTAATATAAAGGAAATAGAAACGCAGTGTGAAATAGTACGGTCCAAAAGAAATCTGAGAACTGGAAACAATTCCTATACAATTCATTACCGTATAATTCCTACCTCGTCGGTGGTCAAATACAAAACAGAGTTTCATTTCCTGATTTCAAAAGGGAATAAAGGGATGCAGAAGAGTTTGGGACCTCTATCAGAAAAGGCAAATGAGGGAGTACTAGCCAAGAAAACAGTAAAAATATGGATTAAAAAAAAGCAGGGCCAGCGACTCCTTTTCCACGAAGTCGGGACAATACGTACTGAAATCGTAAGACTTACTCCTTCACTCAGTGCAAACGTATAAGGCTTATGTAAAAATCCTTGGGGTGTAAGCCGACTAGAGACTTCCCTCCCTACACCAGAGATGTCACTTACTAAGTGTGAATACGTGAACATGAAGAGAATCGCTAAGGAAATGAGGGAGAGAATAAGGAGTACTGCCCCACCTTTTCCCTCCGCTATTCTCTCTTTAATATAGGCGTAGGGGAAAGAAAAAAAACACCATCTGGCAAGACAGTATAAAAAGGATAGGCAATTCTCTCTTTTCCTATAACCGGCCTTGATCTCGTCTACATGAACGCGTAAAAGCACGAACACATGACGCGGTTAAAAAATGTAAAAAAAACAACAAAAAAGCTTTTAAAGACTTGATGTGAATTAAAAAAAGAGAATGTTTCACATGAAACAAAGCAGCGGGGAAAAGGTATTTTGTAGGCCAAGAGTAAGTGGACGGCGACTAAGAGCTGGAAAAAGATTTCCTTTAACGCGTCACATTACGAACCGGCAGCAAGAAAAGTAGATCATTATAGGAATAATAGGACACAAGCAGTTCCTTGGACGAGGGAGACCGGGCACTGAAGCATAGCGCGCGCGCACTTGCACTTCACGAAGGACGACGGAAATGGAAATAATAATTTCCCGGAGGCTTGGAAAAAAGTTGCGAAAAGGGAAATGCGAATAAACGCGACGTATTTGGAGAAGGGGGGAGGGAGGGAATAGTTACGGAGAGGGAAAGGCAGAGAAAAAATATGAGACATGAGACCCCAAGGAACGGCCGAGACCTTCTATTGAGACAGAGCAACGTCTGAAGCCACACTTTTGAACTATTTTATCATGCAATAAATAGGTAGTATACGAAACCATGAATTAATAAATTCACAGTTATTTAATAAGTAAACTTTGTATTTTTTCACGAAAACCGTATTACACTACAACGGGTTTTGACTCATAGGCGACATTTTAGGTATGTGATGATGTTCTTAAACCTGATGATCTCGCCTATGCGTCAAAACGGTGGTCCTGTCATAAAAGTTTTGCGAAAAAATATACAAAGTTTACTTGTTCAGTGATCATGAATTTTCACAAGGAAAAGCCTGAAACCATCATAAATTCACAATCGAAAATTAATGCGACTATATTAAAATTATTATATAGAATTCCAAAAAACCCTACAAATCCACATACTTCCCGTCTCCATTCATTCCGTCAAATATGCTACTTTTTTTCTATCTCTATCTCATTCACCCAACATTCTCCCACTACCACAATCTTCCAGTGCTACTCCATTGATCTATATCCATTTTTCCTGCATCTTTTGGATTTTCTCCCGCAGCCATCTCTTTCTCAACAACCCTTGGCACTTGCTTGTTCTTTATTTCGTCCAGTTAACTTTTTCCATCATCCGCCGAAACTACATCGGAACACCTAAAACTTACGATTGCACTCTTGCCTAAAAGAACCGCTTCCGTGGCTAGTGTCATAACAAGTCGTAATGGGCTGGGTAATAGCTGTTCAAATTCGGTCTGCCCAACTCCTACAAAAATAATAATAACGAGTAAAATATGTTCATTAGCTAACAACTGTTTCCGAAAAAAACAATAATGGTTTACGATATTATTTTGGAAAAAATGCATCTGATAATTTCACTGGCCTCACATTGCAGTCATGTTCATAGAATGGTGAGGGAACACGTACTAGGATATTTATGCGAATGAATAATATTTCCGGGCTTAAGGGTTAAAAATTCCAACAGAGGAAGAAAAGAGATAGGAGAGGCGGCAACTGAGGAAAATGGCGACTGAACTAGGGCAGGAGTCCGTCGGTAGGGCTACCGGCATTTAAGAGGAGACGCGCTAAGTAAGTCGAGGCATTAAGTTTTTAAAATGAAACTTTAGGAGGACGTCCAGAGAAAGAGGAGAAAAGGGTCGTCGTCTCCCTGAAGAAGGAGAGAGATTAAAAATGGCTTACGGTGTGAAAGAGGGCTTCATATTTAACGCGAAAAGGCCTCCAAATCGTTCACGCGTCAAGAGATTATACGTCCTGCTGACGCATCCGGATTAAGCGCTTTTCTTTATCCCCGCCTAAAGAAAGTGTCAAAAGAATGACGAACCCTTTCTTTTTTCATAAGAATCGCCTTCATTTTATAACTTCAATTTTTATTGGGGGTTTTTCGTCAAAACTCTCAGAAAACCGTGAAGATCCTATAAATAAGAACAGCAACTATTTTATTTGCTCGGATTAAAACGTTTGGGCACACATTTCGACGACGAAAAGAAGTGTGGCGATTTTAAGCCGTTTCCGGGAGTGAGCCCTTGCTTCATTTTGATTTCAATTCATATAATTTTTATGATAGCAGTCACTAGTTGTATTAAAAATGAAAAAAATAACTTTGCGATTGCATTCGAACTTTATTAATATACGACCAAGCATTCGACGTTGGACGTCATCATTAAACCTAGGTCATAATAATTAAATGAAGAACACAATGTATCTTTCCACTGTCTTTTATTACATACATGGAAAGATACATTGTATTCTTCGTTTAATTAAAATGAACTTCAGCAAAGTTGAGCCGGAAACAATTGAATAAAACCTAGGTCATATTTCAATAAAGTTCGAGTGGGATTAAAGAGTTCCTTCTTTCATTTTAAACATGCTGTGTTAATTCTATAAAGTTACGCCTGAGTCAACAATTTTCTATTTGTATTTCTTCCACCATTTCGTCAATTTGTCGCAACGTCTAACTTCCTGTTTCAAGCGAAGAATGCACATTGGCGCACGTGTTTCGGTCAAATGTCGGAATACGCATCAACATTTCAAAGTAATTTTCTCATTTTCATAAACTTGATGTAGGAAAACGGACAATTCTCCCCAACGATCGTTCCCCTTGAATGACGCAGGACCGTAAAAAAGTAGCCACTAACTCAAGTTTCCCATCAACACATTTTTAATGTCATTATAGGTTAAATAAAGAAAAAACAATATTACTTGAACGGAAGGCGGTGTTAATCAGTACGTATTCTTTTAGTATAAAGTGAAAAATAAAATAATTATTCACAATTTTAATGCGATTTAAATTCACCTTAATTTTAAGATTCATTTCGAGTTGAAAGCTCGAAACTTTTCTCAGATGATTTGATAAACATTGATATTATAGTACTTTACGACGCATTAACACTACATCACTATCTCGGTGGTAACAAGTCTCTCTCTTTTGGAAGAAAAAAGGTTTGCATATTTACGATGATAGCGGATTAAATACGCTCGGGCAAGCGACTAACACACAATCATTTTTGCCCAAATCCTTGTACTTTTACCGATTCTTTCGCATTCCAGCCAAGTGGTCACCAAACCCCACTCACACATCCAAGATATCATTATAAAACCTTCTAGCTCTCAGGGAAACATTTTCGTGCATGACGGATCAAAGGAAGTGCCGGGATTGTAGGGTTGTCTTCGAAAATAAAATTCACGACTATCTCAATATGATTTAGTCTGTCGGGTAGGAGTCGGCAAACCGGGTATTGGACTCGGCGAACCATTCAGACGCTCTGACTTCCGCATCTCCCCAATTTCCGCCCGAAACGTTTCCAAAGGACGCCCACGGCACACAAGGGTTCACGGAGAATGGCCAGAGGCAGCACAAAAGGACGGGCGAATAGGATGGAAATCCGAAACAAAGAAGGTTCTCACATCTTCCTTCCGTCTGATCGAAAGGCGAAACGAGAAGCAGGAAGGAAAACTTTCATTTAGATGTATCGTGAGGATGATTGGGCTGAAGTAAAATATTTCCCTAATGTTTAATCATTTACACGAGTTTTTGTCGATCGATAATGGATAAAAACTTTGCAGTTGTCTCAAGACTACCATTAGTTAGGTTCATCGCTACATCTATCTCTTGACGAAAATGTTTTTCAACACATTTAACCATAAAATTTTACAGGGTAGTATTTAAAATGCTTTATTATCATTCACCACTGCTTTTTAATTCAATTTAGATTTCGGTAAATAATGCCCAAGTTAATTTTGCGTATTTTTTTCTATGGAAGAACTACAGTTTTTTGCAAAACAATGCAAAATAATCTATACATTTATTGACGTCAATACTTAATAATTTCAAATGCTAAATTTAATCAGAGCGGAGAAGTCATGACAAAAAAAACTAAGACAGCGAAGAAATGTAATTTTAATAATATTCATAAAATATTTAAAGTAGAATCATAAGACAACGCATAATTAATCCATTCCAATATGACAAACTACAATCCACATTTGGTTCAAAATGAGATCTGCTACAGAATATGTAAAACCTTTTTTCTATACTATTAAAAAATATTTTCGATTACATTGACTACCACGCCAAAAAATACGGAACTAAGTATTGCGCCAGTAATAAAATTAAAGTAGATGTATTATTTGAGTTTCAAATAATATCATGTTGTGAGCAAATCTCACTGGAGAGTAAAATCGCTGGTAACCACGAGTGCACAACAGAGCTGGTAAGTATGCTATAAACCTGGTAACTAAATTTTGGAAGAGATATATTAAGCTTGAAGTACTCGTTTTCTTTAAATTCTAATTTCTAGCGGTAAAACGATAGATGGTCCTATTTTCAATAATTTATCCATAAGGAATTCTGTGTTCAACGACTGTAACTGCAAAGAGCTATGCTTTAATAAAGTGAACATATTTGGGTATCCCTCAAAGGACGATGAGCGATTTCCATCCCATTGCACAGCAATCATTTTCCGAGGCCCTTCATATATTCCCCCGCCTACATAGAGTAAAGCCTTGCAGGTCAGATAATACTCGTCGCATGGCAAGGATTTCACCAGCTTCTGCCTTTTTTAGTCTCCCGGTCTCGTATGGCGCAGGAAATCAATTAAGCGGAGCTAAAAATATATTCACCCGAGTAGTACTACGGGGTGGAAGCGGGGGTAGTCGCGGCACTTTTCTCACAAATTGCCTCGACGCGGGTGGCATTGGACCCTCAACAAAAAAAAAGAGAGAAAAGAATTCGTTATTTTATTATCTTCGCCGCGATTGACGAGGGCGAGCGAAACTTGATTTTGTTTTGCTGGTGTAATTCTGAGGGACGAAGTTCGGGTTGTGAGTGGGAGCAGAGAGAAATATTTCGTCGAGGAGCGGACATTGGAAAATTGGAGAGAATTCGCGGAAATATCTTTCTTTATTCTGCATGCTGTATCCTGCGCGGTCTGTACCCGAAAGAATGGCTATGGTGAAAAAAATTAATCATTTTTTTCACCAAAATTAGAATGTCGTAGGCGTATTCATAACGAAGATGAAATCCACGTCAAACGACAAAAAAGAGAAGTTCAGTCGACTATGCATGAGAATCTTAATTTATCGAATCAGGTTTGAATGTGAAAATTCGAGTGCACTTAGTATTATATTAATATGGCCATACTTATTTTCTATAAAAAAGATGCATTTCATGAAGACACACAGCTATATATTTTATAGTACCTCAACTCATAATCCTCCGTGTATCGTGATTAAAATGAGCATAAACCTTCCTTGAAATTAAGAAAAAAATGCCCTATCAAAATCGACTATGTCTGTTCGTGTATACAATTCATTTATCAAATTCGGAAAACCCAACGACGATAAGTAACCAAAGGTAAATTTGGTTACCTAATTGAATTAGATGAGTGTTTGAACTCAGCATCGGAATTGAACCCTTCGAGAAAAGGAATTTTTTTTAATTTGTAGAGATTTATTAGAACAATAAGACAATAAATTAAAGATTTACATTAAGAAATAAAACCATTAATTCATCCTATCACATCCTATTGTTTCACAAAATCATGTTATATACCACGGAAATTCTTTCATATCATCAGCTATACCAGTATCAGTACATATTTTGAAAGTTTATTCAATTGCAGCTTAACCGATTGAGAGAATTACGTATGCCGTAGTAAGGAACATTACGAGATATCCGGAGAGGCAATAATGTATTTATAAGATACGTAGAGAATCATTTGGCTTGGAGCAATTCATTTTCATTATTCAGACCACAATGGTTCTCCGTTTTATTACGCTTAAACTTAGGCTTAAATTCATATTTTACACTAGACTGAGAAAACCAGCGAAACTGCAGGGTAAAATTTCTTCGGCCTCATTAGCAAGTTTCGGAGAACTAAATATTTTTATTTCTGTAAATTATGATCCGCAAAGCTAAATGTAAAATGCATGATCTATTTCAAACATTAACGATAAAGAAATGATAAAGGATTTTTCGATATTAGATTAACAAGGTTTTTCATAAAATATTATGGGGAAAACAATAATTTTTAAATGATAAATAATTAACTCATTTAAGACGGAGTCGTGCTATGTATTTTATTTGATATGTGCCAGAGGAAATGTTATTCTTTTCCTCACTAAGAATACGTGAAAAGGAACTATAGTTAGCACTACACAAGATACTTATTGGGTTTTATTTTACAACTTGATGAGATAAATAAGGTTTTACGAGAATTTAAGAAAAAATTAAAGCATCCGATATCGATTACCTTCAAATGACCACACATTTTTCGGTTAAAATAAACACTAATCCTCTGAAATTCAAGATTTTCCTCCCGACCCTAGGCATCTTTGCATCCGTTTTAGTTACAATTTTCCTGCATTTTTTAACTCAGCGGATTTCCAACCATTGAAATTTTGAACGGTATACTGATGAATGGTAAAAAAAGAACTAGATTCACAACTATAGGGGGAGGTTTGGAGATATCCGACCGTTCCATTAAGGTGCGGTTCTTTAAAACAAACGTCGCTTTAACGTAGGATTCATTTCAACCCTGGGTCAAAACTTTACGCTAACGAACGAAGCCGCAAAGTAATAGGTGCACGGTGTTCTATGATTCGTCCGTGGGACAATGGGGTCTTCGCTCGCTTAATTATTAATTCTAATCCCGGGAAAATCTCCGGACGAAGTTCGCTTCAATCCCTCCATCTCCATCCTCTCCTCATCTTCTCTTCTCCCCCTACTTTCCCTCGATCCCCACGACCGTTCACCGCCAATTACGCAAGAAGGCCCGAGTATTGAAGCCGCTAAGGAGAAATTTCGTAAAGAAAGAATATCGGAAGAAAAATTATTTTTGAGAAAAGACTTCTACTAACGGCGCAAAAGGGAGAACAAATTCCTGAAAAGCTTTTATTTTTTAAATCCACAGTATTTTTTCTACGAGTCGGAAGACAAGTGATATTCTATGCAGGAAGTAACCAGTATTAGAACTCGTTCACCAACGTTTTCCCTAAACGCTTCAGCTTTTCATATCAAATTTCCCTTGCAATAATATTACCAGAATGCTCGATTAGCTGCGACATCAAATTACAAAAACAAAAAATGCACTAAATATTTTAACAATATCACAAGGGGATGGAAAAAAATCGCCGAATCGCAACGCCTTTAGAACAAATAAGTTAAGAATGATAATAAGAGTTCATTTGACAATATCAGTCTCGATCAAAAATCTATGAATAACCATGAGTTTTAGTTCGCTATTACCAGCTCTCATAAGTGAGACTGACTGTTGAACTTCTCTATATCCTCAACTTTGAAACACAAATCTAAATGGATATAAATCCTAATTAGGGTAATTCGCTCTCCCGTGTTTTCACTAAACTCATTCACTTGAATTCAACAGGTAATAATACAACGGGATGATGCCGCGAACCATTCACCACTCCTTTATCTCTCACGAAATATCTACTTCCCGCAAAATACTTTTGAGTACTCACGTTTGATCAAAAGTTGGAGAGAAGTAGTTTTGACATAGAATAATAAAAAGATACGCTCTTCTAAAATGTATGAAGTACCTCTGAAAAGGTATAAAATATCGGTTGTATTTATTTGTAAGCAAATAAAACTGTATAAAAAAATAAATATTGAGCCAGCTTCTCGATGAAACTTCAATATAATACCGTCGGAAAATTAAAAACAAAAATTATATGATCACTTTCCGGGGTCCTGCTAATAACTTTGTGTTCACAAACGGTACCAAAACGATAAATTAATAAGAAAACTACAAAATTTCCTAAATAACACTCTTAAGCCTTTAAGAATCATGCTAAATGCGGCATACATCTTGCCTTACTATTTCAAGAGCTTATTAGGAAGTTTACTTTTCAACAACTGGGAAATAATTGATACTAATGGCAGTTACTAAGATAAAAATAACTAATGTCAAATTACAAATGCTTTATTAGGTTATTTTAGTCATTAAAAACGAAGGTCCTAGGATAGTAACTAATATCGAAAAATACTTATCTAAGCCTGAAAATTCCATGTTGCTACAAATCTTTAAAACGTTGAACTACAAATTCAAGAGCCTTCCTAAAATGCCCCTTCTCGTGGGTAGAAACGAGGCAAAACCTAATAAGCCCTACTAGTCTGAAACAAAATTTAAATTTTCGCGTTTCTCATAACAACAACTTAGAATCCATCGTGTTCTCAAAATTTCAATACATTAAATGTAATCAGAAACTTCATAGGGAGTGCTTCCATTAAACTGCCAAAGTCGATTTTTCCAAGAAAATAAGTCTTCTCAATATGCTTTCAGAAACAAATTAAACCATGCTTTGGTGACTGCGAAATCCGCTCAGTATGAGCGTGTTCAAATCAATTCTTGCGGAAGTACATTTACTTTATGAGATAGGCCTGGGCTGCCTAATGTATCAAGCGGGGCCGCGTTAAATTCTCTGTGTTATCGGTAAACTTTAGTGCCCCGTAGACTTCTCAAAGCCTTAGCTCTCCTCTTGGCCGAACAGACTATCAACCTCACACAACAAAAGAAGATAACATTTCATAACACTTTTTTTTACAACTTATCGGATATTCTCTATATTTTCTCTCATTTCTTAATACTTTTCCCGATTATACACACACAATTGTGCTCTATCTTTTTACAAATATGGAGTAAAAAACTAGTCTTACCGGCCATCATATTAAGTTACGGCAGTATTTAGTACGGTATCATCAGATATATGACGGTACCGTGCCTCGGTAAAATGTATTGGACCAAATAATAAAATTCGGAGAAAAAGTATGCGTATTTCGTTCCTTTTAATATTATGGTTATACTATACCACTACCACGAAGTGGATCATGGGGATGTATGGATCAGGGGGTAGGGAAATCGTCGCGTCGCGTTTTAGAGGGTCTTCGCAAGCACACATTCGACTGTGCTTTTGGTCGCCCATCAAGTCCTTCGGGACGTATTTAGCGCAGATCTTTTGCATCGCCAAATTTTCAGTGATAATGGTGTGCACTGTCAACTTATCAATTCCAATACGCTCTGCGATCATGCGCACACTTACCCGACGGTCTGAATTCAGCACTTCACGCGCAAGTCACGAAAAACTTGTTGCCAAAACTTTTTATACGAAATTTGTGCATCAAACTTGAACATTTACGCATTTAATTTCCTTTTCTGACCATCAGATACAAGAAAAAAAATCATAGTCATGAATAGGGTACGGACGCATGGTTCGAAAACCCATTGCTAGTCTTAAGAGAAGGATGGAAAGCGTATTTGAGAGTCTTTTCAGATTTGAGTAGGGAAAAGGATGGAAAAAATTGAGTCGAGGAAAGGACGAAGACGATCGAATATGCTTTATAAAAGGTGAGGAAAGAGAATAATTTGGTGTGGAGTGTCTGAAAAAGGAAGAAAAAATGGATATCGGAGATATTGAAAGGTTGCGAGACGTTGAAGGATGAAACAGAATGGAGAATATTAGGAGGAAGAGAACACGCATTTTGGACGTCATGAACTGGAGCGTAAAAAATGAGAATCGGAGGAAGACCAAATAGAGCCGGGAGAAAATCTCCATGTAGTTTAATGGTGTGTTCCCAAAAGATATGCATTGGTTTTCAGGGGACGACTAAAACTTACGTCTAAACGGTACATAGTCCTTAAATAATAAAATAAATCATAAATTCTAAAGCGCAATATAAAAACCGTGTTGAACAATTATTTGAAAATACAGCCCCTAATAGATGCACATGAAACAAACTTATATATGCCTCCATTTCCTACATTTATAAGAAGTCTACGGGTTCGATATGGAATTGTGTTTCAGTGTGGTATTGCGAGTGTCGAGTTGATTCGAGCATAACGGATGATCAAGCATTCAAATGTATTTCACATTACCATTCTTAATCATTATTTTTTTGGAAACCTACGAGAAACCTCGTACATAACCTAGCCAACCTAGCAATTACCACCAAAAACATTTCCTCATGAGTCATCAACCAACATCCAACAAGGAAGTTTACATAACTCAAGACCTAGAGAAGGAATAGTTAGGAAAATTCCAAAGAAACTGCGGGAGATGTCGCAACAGTAACTTTTAAAGGAGTCATCAGTTAATGTGCATTTCAATGCAACAATTTCGGAGTGCAAAAATCATTCGCCTTCACCGGGATACGAACTCGGATCACACAATGTCCGGCCGAGTGCTTTAGCCAGTTAATCTATCGAGGCGTCCTCCTAAACAGTCAAGTCAAACGCTAAATCCCGGTCAAGGTGAATGATTTTTACACTCTGAAATTGTTGAATTGAAATAGTTAAGAGACGCAAATGCCCCTGATAAAATCCCTAGGAATAGGATTGTCCTGCCTTTGCTTAACGTATAGAATTTGAGAAGACATTAATAAAAGCTTAATTGAATACACGCAGGAATTAAAGGAAAGGATGCCTTATCAAGCTTTCTGACAGTATGTAGCGGAGAAGGTGAGCAATGATGCCAACCAACGCTACTCTTCCCATGCATTCATGCGCCACAATGCTGCTTAAAATATCACCATATTAATGATTTTGAAAATGAGCGACCGTGAGCTTATGGTCCATGTCCATTCTCTAGAAAAAAGTTTCCAAACTTAATGAAAATTACCAATTGACAAAATGGGGACAATGAATTAAAAATTTATTATTTCATAAATGCTGTGGGCTTACGGGCCAGGTCTCTTCAATCGAAAAAAAGTTCCAAAACATCCTGGAGATTATCAATTGAAATATGACTGTGGATAACGAGTTAAAAATATTTTATTTTCTAACAGCAATTTTCAATAAAGCTCGGCAGAATTCTTCAAAACATTTTACCTCCGGCAATCTCAGCAACATTAATGCCAACTGTTCGTATTGGGGTCTCCAGGGAAAGACAGAGTAAAAGTGCGCACTAATAATTTATGGAAAAATGAATACATTCAACCTTAGATGCATTGACTCCGAGGATTAAACATGAGACTAGCGGACATGTGAAATACACTTACTCGGAAATAACAATATCTCCACACCTTACAAGGAGAAAACAAGAAAATAAATCTAATAAAGCTTATTGAAAAACTAGACATCATCCGACGAGTAATCGGGAAATTTTTGAGCAAGCAAGTCTAGAAAAGGTGTTCTTTCGCCTTTATTAGGCCTCGAATACGCGTCATGTGTTTAGGATCCTGCGTAGTAGCACTTAATTAAACAGAATACAAAAAAGGGGTAACTTACGAGATTAGATATATAAGTTAATATAAGATCGCCACGAATGAACTAAGTACAGAATAAAATTCTGGAAATATTAAGAAAATTATACATAACCTATATTAGCCGGCAATTTATCTATTAAGATATTCAGAAGAACTACATATTAATTAAGGAACGGCTCTTTCTGCTTTCCGAAAGTTAGTTTTACATAAATCTTATGCAAAGGTGGAATGTTTTTAAAAGGCCTCCCTCAGGACCTTATAAGAACAATTTTACCGTTTTTTACTGGGTGCTTAACTTTTCTAAAAAAAATAACTTTAAGCACAGAGCATAGAGACCAATTTCCGCACGTGTAGCAGGCTTGCGAAAGATTACTTACTTACAATTTTATTTTTTTGGTCAATTTTAAGGTAGGGTTTAAATGGAAACAAAATTAACATTCCTACATTTCTTAGCCTCGCCTATAAGACAACCTGACATCCCAGAGTAAAATAAATCCTTCTTCAATTCTGCATACATTCTGCCTCCCTCCTTTCCATTCAAAATGCCTATCCTATTCCTACCCGTTCCTATCAATGAAAATGCTCTGCATCCACTTTTCCTACCGTCCTTCGATTTCTCCGAACTATTCTATCCTCCCCACCATGCCTATCACTTCATTATTGGTTTTTCTTCCCGTCCATTTCACCTTTTCCATGCTTTTGCACACACAAAAGACTCCAATCTACGCCTATAATCTAGCTTCAACGAACATGGTTCCACACCGTACAAAATCACGCTTCATATAAAGGTTTTAGCGAGTATTCGATTACCATCCTTTACTAACGTCCTTGTCATCATCTCTCTCCTCGCTATAAAAGCTTCTATGCCTATACCTTCTTCTTATGCCCCACTACTTTGACCATCTTGGGCCAAAACACTCCAAAGATAGGTTTCCACTGTTTTACCTGACATAGTTTTTGTCCCCCAATTTTTACCTTCAACTATGTCTCCCTCGAAAATCTCAAAAGCTTTGTTTCGTTTACAATAACTTTTCAATGAGCTAATCAGTAATTATAATCCTTTGGCTGACTGGGTAATTAATGCTTGAACCTATGTTAAACTTTATTTAAGGGCCCAAAAAATTAATTTAGAAACTATGCGAGTTGTTGATCAGCTTCTGGACTCAAACGCAAGGAATCATATTTACAATCAAATTGGGAACACATTTTTTAGCTTAGAATACTCTATAATTTGTCTTCAATTTTGCCAAACACGAGAACTCGGAAAATCCACCCAATCTTAGTATTTATCTCTCTGATATCAAATGGGTTTCAACTCTTTTCGAGGGCTAAGCGCAACCGTTCCATATTACGTACTCTGATTCGTGTAAAGATAAAATTAAGGATAACAGAAGATCAATTTTATTTTCAAATACGAGAAAACGCTGAACTCCAGTCGGAGAAATCTTGTAGTATGAGAAAAGGTTTAACACTTACCAAGTCCATCTTAATAATATTATGCATATGGAAACAATACTCCACGTCAGAAATGCAATAGAATAGTTGGCAGACGGTTGGAGTTACATACCTGAAAAAGAAAAGAATTTATCAAAATACCATTACATCACCAGAAAATAGTTTACATTCCATTAATATGCCATTTATTTTGAATAAGTATTTCATAAACAGTGGTATAATAACACGAGGAGGCAATATTATTGGCAGGTATTGTGCCAATGACATGGCCACTAGTCGGTCATTAATCAAGACTTTTTCTTCCTTTCTGGACATTTTCAGTGATTAATTTGCTTTCTGAAATCTGCTTTTTGCTTTCCTTCTTTTGATTCTGCTTTCTTACAATAATCTAAAGTACATTATTCACATTAAAAAAACATACTCCGAGACCATGGTCCCCAAGTACAACGATTAAAGAACTTTCCAAGGCATGTGATGAACAATTTACATTTGTCAATAAATCTTTAATGGAACATTCAAAGAACTGCGTCAGCATACAAAAGTCAATTTTTTCCAGTCGTTTCATGGCAGCAATCCAAAAAAATAAACATCTTTCGAACAATTTTTGTCATAATTTTTTAACTAAAAAAATCAATCGCGCAGTTCACTAGAAATTGGAAAGCAATGAGAATGAGCTAGAGCACACAGCTCCAGAGAGTTGACTTTTTTTTAATTTTCGAGTTCAGTTCTATCACTCTGGACGGATAAAGGTGTCTTACTATTCATGAATCCCACAGGACCACTTGAATGACAAGGAGAACATGCAATTTTAATCACCAGAGGTATTGGAGGGGTTGTGCATCAGGATGTACACTCACTCTGACCAACGCCTCGACGGATACTTCACATGTTAGTACGGCGATATTCGTAAAAAAACAAAAATGCCGAGAGGTACTCCATCAAAAAGAATTTAGGGTCGGTGAAGAGTTTCAAGATACTTCGAAGAGGGCACTAGAAGTTTTTTTTCTATTTTCTATAAATACATCCCCTTTGAACAGTGATGATTAAAGTCTCAATTACTTCCAACCTCCACGATATACTATAGATCATGTGTAGTTGCCCCGTGTCTGTTGTTTGCATTGAACTTTAAAGTGATTGATCCTCTTTGCAGTTACACATGATAGATTTCCTCTCAACTCGTCAGCAATCGTCAAAGGGACATAGTTTGATATTCTTTTTGCACACTCAGAGGTTTTACTTTATCCTTCAGAAGAAAGAAAAATCCTATAGCGCGAAAGGGCACACCTCATTCCGTCGAGAACCCATTTATTTGATAATTACTTCACCTTTACTGAACTTGTGTGCCTTCTATTACTGGAATCTATGTACCGATTTCTCTTACTCTATCTTCAGAGTCCATGCTCCTGGATATCGGAGTCAAGAGTGCACCAAACCAAGGCAAACACCTACACCAATTAGAGTCCAGTATGCTGAATTTGATAGAACGAACCCAAAAAATAACCTGAATATCAAATCATAGTCATCTACCTCACAGTTTGTTTCACATTTACGGTAAAGTTCACCACGTGTCTAACCTAAACACATCATGGAATGAGATACGCTCTCTTTTCCTGTACCATCTTAGGTTTCACACGAAGGTCTCACATTTGTAAAACCATACCGATGGGATCGAGCTATGGGGTGCGCAGTGACGCCATCCGGGAATGAATTCGATCCCTCTGGTAAAAAGCCGAATGCATTACCCACAAGAATAAATGATTTTCGTGCAAATCCACTAAATGAGTTGAAAAATTCCATTCAGTGATCCAGAAGGGAAACCGATCTAAGCTGACTGTTGTTGACTCACATAAACATGGAGTGATTCTTATGTGAATGAAGTCGCCCATCAAGTAAACAATTCGCAATGAGATTATAATCACCATAGAAGTGGTAAACAGGTTAATGGGAATAGCACGACCAAGTAGACAATTATTCATATCCCCCATTAGTCATGCTTACAAAATTTTATATCGAAAACCGGAAGCGTAATGATCATTGATTTCTTAAGAGTAAACAAAACGGATGATGCAGCATCATTAATGAAGGATAGAAAATACGCATTGATAGATTCGTGACATCACAAGGAAATGAATATATACACCAAAATGTTTCAAGAATGAGTGAATCGAGAATTATCAATTTTAAGCGCACAAAAGGAAATAATTTTCGGATCACCAAATGAAATGATTACGGAAATTATTATTTTAATACAAATATAATAAAAATTGGCATCTTATCGCATAGCAGCAGCGAAGATATCCCTAGTCACTAACTAAAGCCAACAGCGATACATACAGGGTCGCACCCAAACGTGGTAGGACTGATTTTTTTACAAGGATTTTATTGACGATATACTTACATCGACTTCATAATCTTCAAAGTATGCTCCTTGAGCTGCTACACACTTAGTATAACGTAGCCTGTTTTCTCGTACGTCCTTTTGAAAACAATCAGAGATCCTATTCCATCTCAGATCAAACTAATGTCGTTAAACAGACTTCGCGTTGCTGCTGCTTCCTCCTGAACTCTTAAGTTGACGGGACAATCTTGAGCTTAACTGCCGAAAGAGGCAAAGGACCAACGAATTACACATGACTCCACATCAGGGACTAGGGTCCCATAGTGACTGACAGATTGGCAAAACTAGTCGGTCGAAAAAAAACGCCTTCGGATAATTCCAACCATCTCCTGCATCCCTTCCTTTAAAGTCAACATGAGAATAACAGTGTGTCTACGCTCCGATCAAATCAACAGACTATGGTCTCTCCATCTCATCCTCCTTTTTATCAAGATTCATTCCAGCATACGGATCAATAAATTGATATCCAGTCGGAGAAGGATTACACCAGACGCCCCCGGCGAGAGCTAACAGCAACCCTACCACTCTATCCAGACCCTCCCTCAATATCCCCCTCCTACTCCAAAAATCTCGCCTTACTATTCCCCATACTTCTGCTGATGCGATCCTACCATCCCCCTACACTTTTTTTCACACAGAACGTCCGTGGCATTCGACCTTTCACCCCTTTCGCGTCATCCCATATTTCACGCTCTCAAACTGACAATATAAGATTCAAAACCCAGTGTTATACATTTAATCCCTAAGGCAAATCGCTCGACTATTTTTTATTGCGTTTATTGTCAGTGAAAGAAAAATGGGCACAATAACAGAAAGAAAAATGGGCACACTAACATTGAAAGATGATTCCCAGCGTCTAGGGGAATATCACCATGTGCTGATCCGATCATTCATTATACTCGGAAGAATTTCTTTTCCCATCTAATAATTCCCTTGCGACTGGCTACTCTTCACTTTTGATGAGTTAAACACTCAGTTTTGAAGTTAATAGATGAAACCGGTGAGAGAAATTTAGTCCAAGTAGAATTATAACTCTGAAAATCTCAAGTGTAATGGAGCAGTCGCTCTCCTGTAAATATAACTCTCAATAAAAAGGTACGCGTTAAATAATCTGGACTTATATTTTCTTCATGTCACGGTAGACTTTCGAGAAAAAAGGTTCGATACTTTTTACATGATAAAATTATTCACTACTGCCTCTTTCTGTTCTTGTCATTCCGGAGGAATTGGAAATGTGAAAAACAACATCCATTTCTAGTGGATCTCATCTCATGACCTTCTAAATATGCGAGACACGCCGAAGTCAAACGTCAAAAAACAAGGTTAATTTTTAGGGGCTACATCGTGTAGATGGTACACTTTTCCCTACATGCCTTTAATGAGGTTGAGTGAGGATTAGGACAAATATGCCTGCCGTTTATTAGTAATATCCTCCATCGAAAGATTAAATACGAGTCGACTGGTGGCTGATAATGAAATTAATATTTATAATGGTTCACATAATTTTCGTTTAAAGTTTAACTTTAAAATTGCGATTACTCTTGCGCATTACAGCTTTAGGAGCTATGGAAAATATCTTATTGCATTCAATCAATAGGCGCAAAACTTTGGTATCAATATACTTTGGCTACTCTCTCAGTTCTCACACAATAAAATAGGCACGACTAAGTAATTATGACCAAAGATATGAGTATTTACACATGAAAATGAACAAGCCATATCGTTTAATACGAACAAAAAAGATCCTGTATTAAGCAAATGATAGCATGAAATAGCGTAGTCAAAAATTAGGCTCTAGTTTCCAATTTTTTAAATAAGACTCAAGAAATGTATCGGAAAAACTTTTGTTGGAAATTTAAGCGTTAATGTGAAAGCTGTTCTCAAATCCTACCACCCTAACACTAGGGAGTTGGTATAAACGACCCGACCTAACCTCATTTCGTGCCCCACTCAGATAGCATATTTGGATTACTTTCGCCTTGGCATCTTGAATTCCGTCCTGCAGAATTACCCGCCACAAGGGAAAAAAATTCAACAAGCCCCAAACAAGAAAACTTAAGACGTAAAGACCCAATTGTACATGAATATGTTTTTCAATTATTTTTACGAAAAAAGAAATAATATATTTGTAAAATATATCCACTCCAGTTAATATATTTTCCTGTACCCACGGCACAACATACAAAATTTTATCATTTTAAGGTTTAAGAGAAAATGCATTCTTTTGAAGTTCATTTGTACGTCGTGGCCATGAATCAAGAAGGCTTAAGATACTTAAAAAAATGCACGAGCCCAAGTGAACTATCACGAGCTGGGCAGCTATGAATTAAAACAGACTACGCTTGCGAATGTTCACGAAAGCTAAGACATGGCGCATTTCCTTTTAGCTATTCCGTGGTATTCTCACCACGGAAACCAGATTCATGAATTTTAATCCGTACAACGGCCGTTAAAAAAATTCCAAGTGAATTTATACAAACACCACATAGTAGAACATAAATAAGCAGCCTTTGGGACTTATCTTAGAGAGCCTAGTGAATTCAGCAAAATATCCTAACAAAATCCATCATGAATTCTGAATGTTTCTCCGGTTTTAACCAAACTTATTCGCCAAAATTTGGCATTAAGACGCAGAAACGATCGGAAATTTGTTTAACTTAATTCATTTGGTAAAATAATTTAATCACAATACGTATAAATAAATGAAAAAAATTAATTTCTATTTTAAACTTATTCATTAATAAAATCAGGGATAAACAAACATGAGGGGGTTTTCAATGGAACGAATTATTATATGCGGAGCTACCTACAGTAAAAATGAAATCCTTAATAGTGATAGGCAAAGAACTATTAGCACCGCAATACCTGGAGTGACGGGGAAACATAAAGTCACGGAAGATTAAGTCTCAAACCAAACAAAGAAGTTTGGAATCCTTTCCAACAAGTACCAGCCGAGAGTATAACAACAGAAAACACGATATATAATTATTCAGACAATATATATTTATTTTGACGAGGTGGCCTAATGAATAATGTGTAGGGATAGTGGTCCGAGGGTTCAAAATTCCTATCTTGGTTGATAACCCTATGTGAAATCCAAGCAGTGCGATTTTCTAATTACTAAAACCAAATGCCTTAACGTGGAACCACGGGGAAAGCCACCCACCCAATTTCCTGAATTTGCGTGTTTTACATCCCTTGTGGCATAGTTCGGAGTGAGTTCTGCCTTCACCTAAAAAATTAACCTTCGAATGGATGGATATTTTTAAACTAATGCTCTCCGAAGTATTGGCTAACAAGTTCAAAATTTAAACAATACATTTCCATTAATTATCCCTATGCCTTTGGGGCAATACAATGCAGCTTGCGGAATTTAATAGGTACGCTGAATGACTATACATACTTGCACAGTCGTTCATCTGCAACGTGCGCGAGTTTAACCCCTTGCCTCTTTCTAGATTATGAAGTATTAAAAATAAAAGACCACCCTCGTCATCAGCGCTGTTCGACCGAGAATCGCGAACGCGTTGCACACGTGTCAAACTCGGTCGGATTGACAAGTAATTTGTTCAGAGATAATAGGATGACCTTGTCATGAACAGGCACAAAAGTGTATTACCATGCAGGCCGCTAATCAATATTTCCAAAAAAATATAAAGTTCGCTCAATCAAATACCTACATTTTGTGCATCATTTTATTTATTAATAATGAATGTTATGGCAGTATCGAATTTAATGAAAATCTAGAATCGCCCGTTCTTTCTTTGCACTAAAAAAAATGATTTTGTTTTGCTGATTTTTGTTTTCTTCCCATTGGGATTTCTTTTTTCTATTGAAAAATGAAAATGATACGAAGCTGTTACTTCGTATAAGGTAAGCACGATTATTTCAAATCAAATATTTCCAAAAACTACCCTATTACGATGGGTACAAATCTTTATTTTAGAAAATTGCAGAGAACACATGCTTGCTAACTACATTTATTATGCTATATAATGAGACCTAACCTGCCGATGTAATCCTCATGGAGTCACTCTACCTGCTTATCGGATATGCATACTCAGAAACACACAAATTTATATTTATAAGGCGACAATTAAGCTGGCATGATCTTTGACAAGGAGTTGTTAAACTATCGGGAACTCATTTAAAATATAGCACTTATTAGATTAACGGTATGGGTAAAATGTTTAAATAGATTATGATAAGTTAAGATAAATGGTGTAACAACTGTACCAATGGCGCACATACCATATGCTGATCTCATATGTAATGGCGCATAACCGATTCCACATTCTCGCCATGAAATTTTGAGTATTTTAAAAATTCACAGATTATTTTCACCGCGACATCAAAGGTTGACTGTACGGGTACAATGGATTGAATAACGTTCTTTCGTGTAATTAGGAAATTAAATTTTAGTTTGTTTAATTATCATTATTTTACATTAAATACGAGTATAATGAGGAGAGTTATGAAATACTATAATTGAGGCATTAATTTCAAATTAAACCAAAACGTTAGCTTTTTTTTACCAAGCCTGAAATCTAATTCCCGCTTTTAATCGTTCAGCGTAGATAGAAATTAAAGTATCGTATTTTAAGAGCCGTTAATAAATACTTCAATCAGGTACATACACGCACGTACATACATTCGCATCGAATCCCCCTTCGTGCTAGACCTAAGGCGTCGGGACGGACAATCGCGAAAGAGAAGAAGTTCGAGCAAGCAGAACCCACAACGACCTTGGGGGCGAAGGGTCCCCTTCAAATACATTCCATCCGCGTTCCCACACATTCATGTCTCACCCCCGCTCTCTTCCTTTCTCTCCCTCTAAGCCCTTCACCGGCCAAATCCAATCTTTTAAGAGCCTTAAAACCTTCTCTACCCACGTCCATGACCTCTAAAGAAACTACCCGCCCACGCAGGTGGCAAACTTCCTTTGACTTCAACGGTCCATTTTGGTTTCGAACGCCAACCTACGATGGCCAGCCGAGAAGGGCCGACCGGTCAACCAGTTCTCATACAATTCTTGTGGGAACTGCGCACTTAAAACACATTTACGTGAACCATTTTCTGAAAATGTTGCCCTGCTGGTTAAAGCGCTCCAATGCTGTTTCAATCATGTATGTTAAAGCATGGAATTATTCCATTCCAATATAACTACGGAGATCAACGCAAACACCACTCTTAAAAACCAGTAAAGCAGGGGGAAAAGAAGGGTTGCCTCCTTCCACTAAATGCCTCCATTTACACAATACGATGCTCACGAAGTTGGACTAATTGCCGAATTGCATCGCGTACGGCGTAGAGGAGCTAGATTTGTAAAACGTTGTTATGATAAACTTAGTAGCGTATCCGAAACATTAGAGCAGCTAGGCTGGGAATCAATTACGGAGAGAAGATTAAATTACAGATTAAAGCTCTTGCATCAATTGGAAGGAGGTAGGTCTCTTTAGCAGTGAGGTTGAAAATGTATTATTACCCCTATCATACTGCGGTAGGAGAGATCATGTTTATAAAATTCGATAGATTAAGTGAGGAACGGATAGATTTAACATATCATGTTTTCCACGAAAGATAGGGGATCGTAATAACATTGTTCGACCGCGGTAGGGTCATGTTCGGGTAAAACTATTATGGTGTGTATTCATCCCCTGCCACACACCATGGTGGTGGCTTGCAGAGTATATGAACAAAGAAATAAAATACACTATGTCTGCTCTTCGGGCAATAGTTACAAGATTAAAGTTATACTCAGTCGAAAACATAGAGTCAAGGATTTTTTTCCCTCAAAAATTCACAAATGCAGTGCAATAAAGGCGAAACACTAACAATTCAAGACAATGCTCCACTTAGTAGTCTTCTCCTGCTATTGATGTGGTTGGTAAATAACGAGGTCTGATCAAAAAGTATCGCGAATTTGGAATTTTCGCGGGTTTCGTAAAGTTGATATTCGATTTTTTTGTGGCGTTATGTTCGCACTATGTCTCTCACTTATGCCGAAAAGTTCGGCCATTTTGAATGTTCAGTTTATTCTTGACAGCTGTTTAGCTTGGACGTGTTTGGCTTGCCTTCGAATTTTCCCAGTTCCAAAAAAATGGATAAAAGACTCCGTATCAAATTTTGTGTGAAAAACGAAATTAAGTGCGCGAACGCATTCCGCATGTTGACTGTGGCATATAAAGAAGCTACCTTGGACCGAAGCAACGTTTATCGGTGGTACAAAATGTTCTCAGAGGGCCGAGAAGATGTGAACGACGAAGAGCGGGCCGGACACCCGAGCACGTCAACAACAGACGAAAAAATTGATGAAGTGAAGAAAACAGAATTAGCCAATCGTCGAATCACCGTTAGGGAAGAGCCAGGAATCAATGCTGTTTGATTGGCAGACAGTAACCAAGAGACGCAAGTCTTTCGCGCGTCGTCACACGTGAGGTCCAGGCTACTTGGCTTGGTTACCACACAGGTTAAGGGAACGAGAAAAAGACTTAAGAAGAACTCATTTCAAACGATTTTGAATTCATAATTTGGTCATTCGGTCACAAGCTTTTAAATCCGCTGCGGAGGATTCCACTTGTAAACGCATCGATTTCCGTCGGAAGCTTTTGACGGCGCGACGCCAAGGAATTGAATCACACATTCCCAACTTGGGACGGTCTTGTCACTTAACGACCCTGTCCCCCCCTCTAAATAATTCATTAAATATCCTTCGGATGCCCGGACAAGCCGAGACGCCTTTCAATTGATCAATTAGTCATGCGAGGACGCAGCGGGAACCTCAGAAGACACACTGACACCGGACGTAAACTTCCGCTTCCTGCGAGACGATGGGGACATTGCCGAGAGATGCGGCCGGAAAACCAAAATGGGGTTGGGGACGTCCCATCCGAAAGCACGGGAGAGCTAGCTCCACCTACACCGTGCATCGTCGGGACGAAAAAAAAATCATTCGTCTTCACTCCGTCGCCGCATTTCAAACGAGTGGTTAAATAGTAATTCGTAGTCTCGCGAATGTTTAGGAGGGCCCAGGCGGATATTTTCAGATTTCAAGTTTCAAATTACGAAAGCAATGCTTTTTCTTGACAAACAAATTTATTTCCTTTGATCCAAAAGAAAGTTGTCCTGATTCCGGAAAGGACTATTTTTCACTTTCTTCATTTCCGCGCTAAACTGTGGTGAGTATTCAATGTATGAACGAACAGAAATATTTAAGTGGAATATTACTTCAGAAATAATGAAAATCGTTGTTTGTAGAAATGAATAAAAATATGGAATTAGGATGACAGTATCAGATACGCCAATGCAGCATACGATACGATCGTAAGCTGCATTTGACGAACCGATTACGGACTGTTCCTGTGGAATGGTAAGAATTACTTTAAAAGACACTTTCATTACCAAGAACGGTGCGTAAAATCACAAATTCAAAATCTACACATAAAAAATATTTTCTATGATCAAAGCAAGGGAGATGAATTTCAACTACAAATATCCAAGCACATTCTTGAACGCGTGACAAGACCATACTATGCGGCGCCATGATTATGGAAGAAAATAGCAGCGAATGCAATAACGATTGACCAATGAAAGAAGGAAATTCCATTAGAAGAACTGACAAATGACGCTGACAAGAATTAGACGTAAGAATCAGACCATGGACGTAAGAAACTCTTATGATTTAATGCCAGCATGTAGTTCACTTTCTTAAGGTTCTGAGAAGCAATATCGGCAGCAGGATAAGAAATTGGAAGCAATTCAAACGTAGTGACAGTGAAAAAAGACGAAAATAAAATTGGGAGATTGAGTCTTCAGAAAAGTGGATGAAGAAGAGTCTACAAGGGGCACTTTGCGGAAGAATAGGAAAATTACTTGAGCATATCTGAGGAAAAATATATCACTGAATGCTGTCGGAATGAAAAGAATAATGCAGTAACATAAGAACTTAAGAGTAAACCCAATAATGGATTAATAGAAGGAGATAATGGAAGACTGTGGTGTAAGAAACTACGAAGGAATGAAGAGATTGGAAGGTTGCTGGATAGTATGAACTTTTGTAACGACCAACACTCAGAATGACCTATGATGACAATTACTTCAAGACATTACTATAATAAGTTATGTTACGTACGTTTTCAGATCAATCCACAGTTTTGGCCTGTTTTTGCCCATTCGCACTTTCTTTTCTCGGTGCTATAAATTAAAAGATCGATTATCACCCTGAAATAGTAGAACAACTTTCAAGATGACAATGGCTATCGCAATACCAGACTGAAATTGAAAAGCAACCGCACTACATAGTTATTTACCTATTTTGTCAGCCGATGCAAACTTCGTGCAGTTTTTAATCCCATTGGCGCCATGAGAGTACCATTAACTACAGCGTATTATTTTCACTCCATTGATAAATTAAATTTACCATTCTTTGCATATTTTATAAGCCTTTTCGTATTTTATTTATTTATAAAAATATAAATAAATACTTTTACCCTATTTATGTACATACATAATCATTTATATACATAAAAAAACACTGCACGTATATGCGATACTTAAGAAGTCAGATGGATTTCCGTATTGGATCGTAGACAGCGAATAGGAGCTAAATTTGAATCAATGTTGTGGTATATTAGTAGCGCTATGGGAGTACTTATTAATAAAACTAGTCTGGGCATTAGGAACGGATCAAGGTATAAATAACGGTTTGAATTTCTTAAATAACTTAGAAGTGGGACTTAATGATAATGTTAAAATAGTTTGCTAACTCCTTCGTACGTCAGCAAAAGAGATTACAAAGAATATAAAGATAAACTATGGAACCGAAAGGATTTAAATGCATTTACACACGAAACACCCATTCTTCACACGAGAAATGGGGGATCAGCATAATTGTTAATAAAATACCTGAGGATGTAATATTTAATTCGAGTTAACCGATAGTGTAGCCATTTGTATATCTAACTCATATTACATTGTGCCCATTACTAGCAGCTGGCCCTGCATGCCTCGAGCAGTTCTTAAAAGTTAAGATATTGAAGTGCATTTAACGCTGCTCGGAAATAGTATTCCCTTTTGTTCTAAAATTAACCAGCTTATTCGTCTGCTCCTAACGTTTTAGTACCGAAACATTTTACGGTGCCCGTCTGGTGTGGAATTACCCACTGCCACACGTCCTAGGGTACTTACCATGAAGATGTAGATAGAGATCCGTAAATAATATTCACGAAGTTGTCGTTTTACGTTCATCATGAAGAGGTTCTTTATCGTGTGTCGGACGCAACTGGTGGTACCCTCTGTATAATCCCTTTAAGGCAACTTTGGGCTGCCATAGGGTCTCCCCGGCGACGGAGATTAACGAGTTGTCACCCACATCCTAAGCAAGACTCGAACCCGCAAATTTAGGGTTAACCGGTGGACCCCAACACCAACCCACCCGGCCAGTAACGGTTATAAATTCGAGTAAACATGTTACCCTTCAATTTCCCACTCAATATCGAAGAATGAACCTTCAATAAAGTAATACTAAAAAGGCAAGATGCCAATTGGCAACCTCACAAAAGAACAAATGAAATATCATCTAGAGAGTAACTTTGACTACATAATCAATAGGAAACGCAAACATTACCACAAATCATAAAAATCTTAAAAAGAAAACTAATATCTTACGCATGAAATTATGGAGGATAACTGCACAGCAATCACACATTCTGTATAAAATAAGGAGAACGGTAAGTTAGACACAAGCATTAGTATACCGAATAGGTGAACTTAGAACACTACCGTGGGATGAGAAACACTCACGCCTATATTACGAGCTAATTTCGCATTAGCTATTAAACGAAATAACCCCTTTTATGACTGGTCTCTTTACTCAAATAATTTCATTATTCATTGCCTCACAAAATTTTAAAGTGCCCGATACTTTGGAAAAATAAATATACACACCTAAATAAACTTTTATTAATATGTATTCCGCAATATGCATACAAAATCATTTTAAATGAAATTAAATCTTAATGAAAGGAGAAACTTTGTAATTCCACATAGATTTATTCGACGGACGACCTAGGTTTCGACGTGGCACGTCATCATCAGGTGAACCTGATGATGACGTGCCACGTCGAAACCTAGGTCGTCCGTCGAATAAATCTATGTGGAATTACAAAGTTTCTCCTTTCATTATGTTAAGTCGATTCCATGAAGTCACGCCTGAGACAACGAATTATGAAATTAAATCGCATTAAACAATAATACAACAAACAGCTGTCAAAACATTAGACTGCCACAATGGCGATATCCTCCAAAAGAAAATTGAATAAATATATTCATATAAAGGATATCTAGAATATATGCAAAAAACTGCGAGAGATGCCGCGACAGGAACTTTAATGGAGTCATTCGCTAATATGCATTAAACTGCAAGGATTTCAAAGTGTAAAAATAATTCGCCCAGACCAGGATGTAATTTTGAGTGCAAGAGGACGCCTCAGCAGCTTAACTGGCTCGAGCAACCCGCCGGAAATCGAGGGATACGGGGGTTCGCATCCCGATTAACGAGAATCATTTTTACACATTGAAATTCATGCATCAAGAATATACCTGTAAATATTTGAAAGAATTTCAGCCTAACAAGTGACAATGAGGAAGACGCGTACCTAGCCCCTGCCTATTCGATGCCAATGCATCGATACTGAATACTATTTAATTTTCTCGCCATTTGCAGTTTAGGGAACAGTATGATATCCATAAATAAAACTGACTCGCGGATTTCCAGATAAATACACGTTTTTCGGTCTTCGGGAGGCATTTTAACCATTTTTCCGACGTCTATCCATTTGTGTATACATACGTATGTGTGCGAATGTTTTGTATTTCGTTATTGTGTGCGAATGGAATGTTTCGCACACAATAACTCGAAAATCTATGAACATGAGAAAAAATGAATACAGCAGCCGGCAACATTGGATACTGGTTATTTAGAAATATTGAGTGTTTCTAATTGTCAGTATCCCCCTGAAATCCCAATTAATAACGATGTTTAAAGGATACCTTTCATTAGATTTACCGGGCGTGAAGTTGGACAATCCAAAGTTATGATGCCAGCTTGGTTCGAGTGAATTGTTTTTAAATTAAGGGAAATGACCCTTCAATTGCCCGTTGCCTCGGGGCTGTCAATAATTCCGGTGACTGGGTAGCGTGAATTAATCAATCCATGTTTTTTTGGATAAATATGGACTTCCCCGGGCTCTCTCCAGGTAATCCACCACGGCATTTTCTCGACTACCTTCCTTCTTCCATTTCAAATTTCGTCACTTCGTCAACATTTTACAGTGACGTGAAAATAGTTTTCATTGAAATCACATTCGCTCACCTTTGGGCTGTACTAGAGCATCCGTGTCCGTGTGTGTACTAACGACGAACAGATCGAATAACGACGTTCTTACGACACTAAAAAATTATCAAGCATGTTCTTATCCAGCACCTAACATAAAAATGAAACAATTTCTAATTACTCTGCATCATGAGGAAATCACATAATGTACACAGTTTGCACGTCGCAGTTTACTCATTCCCAGAAATAAACAAAATTGCCGCGTTAAGTTTTCTCCCGGACCATGTGCATATATACGAACATACGTGTATGCGCATACGTATGTACGGGTATGCATGCATATATCACAACTCAGCTGGCTTAGTATTCATATTTAGTTATCCATATTAATTGAGTTTGTAACTTTCCAGAGATTTACGGACTCTTGCGATTACAAAATCATTATTATGGGCATCAAACAGTTCCACGAAGTGAAGCCTGAAAGTTTAAGGCTAATAAAAGTATTTTGTTAATTTAACATTTGGAGTAATTATAATTATTTTAAATGTCTCGAGTTCGAATTCAAAATTTTACACTGCATCTCTTTGATGACAGCGGGATGGATTATTGTTTGCCTGAAATACGCCAGCAGGACAAATATTCTCCCCAGAAGTACTTGGGTCTACTTCCTATGCGACCAACGCAGCTCCCGAGCAATGAAAAAAAAACGCAGCAGCAACTCTTTCGTTTTAAGAAACGGCTACATGAAAGCCTCGGGATGTGAAGATAAGGCACCCTCATTTGATAAGTGTCTCGTTTAACAAAAGATGATATATCCCCTGGGGGAGGGGAAGATGTGAACAATGACAAACAAAAAAGTGTCGCGCAGCGCCGCAACGGAAATTCTGATGAATTGGGTTCCCTCCCCGGACGTTAAAGCGTTCACGGGACGTGGAATGGGGATAGAAAATAGGGCGAGGGGAGAGAGAGGGAGGGAGATGGATGCGTGAGCGCCCCACGCTTCCCCGTGCGGCCCACCACCCGTTGCAATCATCGCCGTCTCACAACGAAATAAAGATTTCCCCGAAAGCGTCTTATCTCTCCACCCTCGCGAGAATAATAAAAAAGTAGAAAGGAAAGAACGTCACCCTTGCCTTCCCATTTCTCACCCGGGATATCCACTGCCCCCCCCCCCCACGTCTCTTCCTCTCCACCGTTTGCTCTCGCTCGCTTTCACCCCTCGCCAGCGCGGGTATTCTGCCCGGATTATTTGACAACGCTGACGTCTCGAGTCTTCCGAATGCCATTTTAACAGAAAAAAGGGGGGGTTATTCTTCTCTGTGCGTTTCCCTCCTACGGACAACAAAAAAGTATCCCTCTTGTTTCCTCAAGGAATTTTTTCAGGCAATATACATTATCACAGAAGAAACCATTACGGATTGAGATTATCATTAGCCTGGTCAGTCAAGAAATGGTATGTTAACACACATACACACGAGGATAACATTTACGCTAAAAATATAAAAATGAGCATAAAAGAGGGTACAGAGATTCTCAACAAATAGGAGGGCTAGCTGTAAGATAAATATTGAAGTTGGGCTTCATAGGCAAGAGCAGATGGAACACTTCAACTAATGAAGAAGCGCCTCGAAGAGTGCGGGCAAAGTAGTAAAAATATTAAAAGGATTTCTTTAGGAAAATAATCTTTTACTAAGAGTAGGGTGTTAATGACTGAAGTAAAGATGTAAAGAAAATAATCGTGAAAATCATGATATGGAATGTAGCACTGTACGACTCAGAGACTTGGTCGCTGATGCAAGAGGATACATTGCATAAATGCATGTGGATGGATAAGGGGAAATGTCCCAAATGAAAACGAAGTAATAAATTCTTGGCATGATATGGGAGGAAATGAGGTTGCCGGGAGAAGTTTGACGAAGGTGGGAAAAATGGATGCAGGACATATTAGGTGGTAATAAAATGTTGAAGGCAGCGATACGGGGAAAGATATTGAGTGAGCAAGATAGAAGCAGGAAATGAATAGGAATATTGCATGGAATGCGGGTAGGCAGAACGTGCGTGGAGTTGAAGTTTGATTTATTGTAATGTAGGGTGCCAGAAGTGTTTAGTGTCGCATTATGGAACGGGTGGTAATGTTTAATCCCTGGATCTACCAAATATACCTATCTTTACCGGTAGTTTATCTATCTTTACCGGTAGTTTACCTATCAACTTGAAGATCAATTTTATGACGATAGCAATTCCGTCAGAGAAATAAAGAATAAAAGCAGTGAAACTTATGCTAAAAAAGAATGAATGACGATGACAAAGTGAATAGATGACTGATGGAGTACTTCGAAGATCAGGTGGAATGATATGACCAAAGAAGATACTGGCAAGGAGAGAGATAAAAAAATTCGGGCGCATTTGAAAGCTCAATATTTTAACAAATACCATAATGGAAGAATCCACGGAAAAGATAAACAAAAGATGAAGACTAGGAGCGAATTACGAGAAACTGTTTACGGAAGATATCAACAAAAACCCTGTAAAGGAATGAAGAGGCTGGCAGAAGAGAGAATATCTTGGAGAGATGCCGCCAGGCAATCCTCACATTATTTACCCAAGTCAGAGATGATACACACACATACACACACAAACACACAAGCTCACTTCACCTTCATTTTTTTCGTAAGCCTCTCTGCACGCACGAGAAAAATGATTCAAACCCTGTAGCAAAGGTCCGACATTAGCAGCGAGAGTTTTAAGGGTATTCTTTCCCTGGCTCACGTAAATAAAGACGAGGAAGTTGAACAATTTGCGCGATAGCGTCCCACCGGAGGTGGTCCTATCTCTGAACTCCTTCAGGCAAATAGCTTTAGGGACACCGGGAATTGCCTTCGATTTCAGAGGTAACGTCTATATCAGGCATCCTAAAACGATTTGATGGAGTCACTCCAGAACCCTTAGCTAGTTCCCCTAAGGATGTAAGGTTATTTCAGTAGCGCTATTCTTTATTATATTCAATATTATGTAAAAAATTTATATTATTTAGTGTAGCATGGACGCTTATGATATATTAAAATCGAATCTTTCATTGACATAGCAGGTTTTTTATGAGTGATGCATTGCACATACTTGCCATTTTCCTCAAGATGTAGCAAAGTATAAAATAATCGAACACGGACTAAATTCTTCAAATATCGTCAATGAACTTCTAAGCTGACGAAGCAGAAAGCCAACGTTATAAATATATAATCAAAAGACTTTTTAAACAAGAGTCACATCAACGAAGTAATAAATTCTGTTATTGGAGATGAGTTACTAGCATGAAAAAAAAATATTTCAGCTCACGACAAAAACAATTGAATTGAAAAATCAATCATACTTTACTACTTCCAAAGAAACTACGGGAGATGACGCAACAGTCACTTTTAACGGAGTCATCCGCTAATATGTATTTCAATGCAATAATTGCAGAGTGTAAAAATCATTCGCCGGGACCAGGATTCGAACCCGGATCCTTCAACGTCAGGTCGAGTGCCCTAACAATCACTGTTATGTACATAATTGAAAATGCGGTCATCTACCGATAGCGTACCTTTACACTGCCATACGTCCCAACAGAAGCCAGTAACTTAACGATCATGGGCCAACGCATCCTTGCCCGACTTTCGGATTGGACGAGCTTTAAAGGAAAATATCTAATATCTCTTTCTCGGTATTCCATTCAAAGGGTTAGGTGGATTAATGATAGCCCACTGCCTGCATTCAATTGCAAACCGCATGCAGAGGGCTCTTTTAAAGTGAAGGGAGATGTTGAACGGGTTTTGAAACGGCGACACGGTTGAAAATATGCGCAAATACAAACATAAACTACACGTGAAAGGGACCAATGCTAGAAAGAAGTCTCAGGCTGCAGAGCAAAGGAAGAAGAGACGACGGGAAAAAAATCCAGAGAGACGTCCTCTGGACTGGGTGTGGTGACTGTGGGCGGAAAGATTTGCCTAAAGGGAACGGAAAAATGCGTCGATCTGCGGATTCGTGAATGGAAGAAAATAACAGGCGCGTGTGCGTGACAAGCAAAGCGGCCTTAAGAGGCATGTGAAGATTTACGAACCACCAAAATGACTTGGTTTTCCAAGTGCCCCCACGGTCGCCATTTCACGCCGAAAATATAAAAGTGTGCACCTAGGGGGCGCGGCGCCGTTTCTAGTAACCATTTCCACGGCGAAATGCGAATTTTCGACCCGAAGATAGCGTGGAAAATGGACCATCAAACAGAATAAAGTGATCGGAAGATGCCGACTGAACCGGCCTTATATCGCGTTCATCAAGGCAAGGGAATTAGCTCCCTGCAGGATGAAAGCCTATTTTGAGTAGAGATTTAAAACTTGGACCTACCAAAATTGGCATACTATATTTCCATTTTGCTCTATTTCTTCGCGCATTTTCCATTTCGGGCATTTTCATTTCGGCGCATGCTGTCACAATAATTATCCAGAAGATTGGTATATTACAGAGCAGAAGTATATTCAGTGATGAATTTTTCCGAGCTGTTACAATCAAGCCCAATCCATAAAAAAGGGTACGATTGCTGATTGAAAAAAAATGACTTTTCACCATCAATTTCCACAATAACTCTACAAATATATAAAAAATGAAAATAAATAGTACAAAAATGAAAACTCCTGTTGTCTACTTTTTGTGATAAAGCGAAAAAGAATCGGCTGACAATTTTTAAACGATTTTTAAGGAAAACAAGGAATACAGATTGACAATAAGTCTCAATTGTGTTTCCACTTTCCACACGTATTTCCGAATGGCACCTAAAGATTTGGGCAGCTGATAGTATGGCCCTGACTGGAAACTCTAAAAAAAAAATCAAGTCCCATTCGAAACGGGACCGCCGACAATGAAAAATATCGTCCCCCGAGTGGAATCGTTTGTCTGTGAAACATGCAGTTGTATCTAAGCATCTATGATAAAATCCTTGGGTACGTCTATTAACCTAAGATATTCTAGTGACCATCTTCTATGATAAATATGCCTTCCTTAACTAAATTTAGCAAGATGACAGGGGTAGACTGAAATTTTTGAGATGTGGATGTAAAGAAGGATGGAAAAGGTAAAAACGACGACAAGGAAAACAAATGAGTAGGTGCTAGGCATGGTGGGAGAGAAGAGAGGATTGTTGATTGTTGGGAAGGAGGAAGGCTAGGTGGATACAGGAGTATTTTCATTGATGTTGGAATTCTAAAGAATGTGATAGAGAGAAGGATGTCAAGTAGGTAAGGCAGGAGGAGGAAAAGAGAAGGCATGTTGAACGGAATGAAGACTTGTAGAAATTTGTGGAAATGAAAAAATTTAATGAATCTTGGGGTGCCATAGGGTATCTTGTTAGGTGAAACTACGAAATATAGCTTTGCTCAGTGTGCATCCAACCAAAACCTACCTTAAACGGTGAAATAAAAATAATTATAACATTTCAATGAAAGTTATACAATAAAGTGAATAGGTACGAGATGTACTGACCACAGAGCACAGTTTACACGAGAGGCAAATAGGATTTTGGACCAAGTTCAAACCGTATCGCTACATAAAAGGAAATAAATGCTTTATTCTTATAATGCAAAGGTTGGTGATTGTAACTTGGTTTAAAAGTATATATTTAGTAAAAGTTTACACGAATAATCTACCTATACATATTAATCATTCTGATTTCATTAATTATCGCGCAATATTAATTCTCCATCAAGAAAGACAGCACACCTCGGAAGAATAATTTCCTATCGGCTGTTTAATCATTTAGAGCCAAAAATGCATACTATACAAGATGAATTCCACGAGCCATAGAAAGAAACTAACAACCATAGAGTGCAAGAATGTTCACCCATTTAATTGGACAAATTAGGTCCAAATAAATCCTTACCCGGGAATTCCTTCCAATGGAAAGTAAAAATGTCATCGCAATGAGATGGGAAATGGTGGAGAGTAATTAGGGATTCAAGGTGCATTCAATTCCTGCGCTGCGGCTAACACACGTACAAGTTTTCTATTTGAAAAATAACTAGCCAATGGCCGACGCCTAAATGCTTAAATTATAATCTGGCTTAAATATTAAGAACAATTCATCAATGGAGCAGGACCATATAGTTTGCACGAAAAATCACGCTGAAGGAATAATTTCACCGTGATTCTGGAATGTAGTCACCAATTATAGGTCAACTTATGATTTTGATAAAACCGAAGCTCGTGAAAAATAACGACATGATAAATAACACCTTTAACAATTAATTTCAACGAAAAATAGCCATTTTTACAGAGGATACTTAGGTCCTCATTCTAATATATCATACGTATCTGTCACCCCTAACTTCACTCTCACTCCTTACTTCTTTTAGAGTCCGCATAGACATTCTTAGGGTACTCTCCAAGTTAATATATTTGATCCATACCTAATCAAACTTCAAATTTCCTTTTGATGGGATTTTGTGTTCAACGATATCAGAAACCTCATCTCCTTAGAATAGAGTATGAAGGACAATACATACATACTGCAAACAACGTCAGGGATGGGATTAGAGCACGGAATGACTGCTTGGCGTTCGGGCCTTAATCTCATTCCATCTTCATTACGACTTCGAAATTTCCGTGCTTCATTGTACAAAACTGTCCCAAACAGTATTGAGGACTTGAGTAAGTTTCACGATTCAACTGACGTGTGTACTGAGACTGGAGAACGTTAAGCATGCAAAAAACCTTCAATTCAATTTGAGACCCGGATTAATTTCCAAGTACTGGTATTGACTCTAGTTGGAACTGATTTAAGACACACAAAAAACCGTAGCGAAAAGAATGCCTTCAATGTTCCACATTTTAAAAAAGAAAGAACGCGAAAACGGCAGATTCGCCACCGCCGCACTGAACTGAGCAAAACTTACACGGGCCTAACTTCAAAACTTGTCTTACGAAATTTCTAGCAATAACCTCGCACACGTGCAAGGGCGCGCACACACACACACACACACGCACACTAAAGGCGCGCAAGAATGAAATAAGCGTGTCCGATATCCCGGGCGGTGCCACTTGAGCGACTCAAGAACGATTCAAGAAAGGGGTGGGTATACGCAAACTCCTTTCGAGCTAACACTCCAGTGGATTAGGAGACATAAAACCAGTCGCTTTGCCAATCGATGCGGCACGGAAGCACCCTGCAAAGGTGGAGAGAAGTCAAGGGGAAGGGAGAAGAGACGAAGAAAGGAGAGGGGGAGGGGAGGAGGGAGGACGGAAGAAACTTCCTCTCCTAGCAGATTTACAGCATCCGGAACGTCGGTCGATCTTCGGGGGCTTAAGAGTTTTCGAGTTGCGGTAAATACGCGGCTTCGACCCGCACGAGTTCGGAAACCCTTCACGTATCCCTTGGCCTGCCCGCCTTCTCCTCCTACACCAACGAACCCTGAAAACTCGTCCCGCTCCAACCTCCCCTACACCGCAAGTTTTTGGCACAGGATGCGGGAGTCTTTTCCCTTGCGCTTCCGATGAATTATTTATCGAGATATGGCAAGACGCGGGCTTCTCGCAAACTTTTTGTGGGGTGGGGTGAAAGGTAGAGCTGATGGAGGGCAAGGGGGCACAAAGCAATCCTTCCAAATGGAATGAAGCGAAGAAGGAACGAAGTGGACACACCAAATATATCTACAGGGGCGAAGAAGCGTAATAAATGATAAAAAAAATAGATCAGCCGTCGCGAAAGATGTTACGCGGATGCGAAAAATGTTTCTTTGAATCCGCCCCTCGCCCTCGTCAAGTTATGGCATGTCCATAAATGACGTCAGCCTGATTTTTGATTCCACCCCTTCCAATCCAGTTCCTTTCCCTAATGACGACCACCATCACATTTGAACCCCTCTCCCTCTCTCTGCATTAATTCACTCTTCCAATAGATGTCCTCCGTCGAAAAAAATTCGTTGCCTGCTCATTGGCTCTTTTCACCTCACATATTTAACTGCATCGTTAACTTATGCCCGGAGGGAACAATGCTTCCATTAAAGAAAAATTAATTACAGGTATGTTACTTTGACGACTTACGGGGTTCGTCTGTATGTTCACGGCAATGGACAAAGAGCACAAAGGAAAGATTTTATAACTGACGAAATATGCAATTGTCTTCATGGAAGGCCCAAATGCGACGAAATCTTCCCTTCATCCTCCGTCATTCATGGAATGAATGAAATCTCAGCATAGGAATGACTGAAATCTGGGATATAATATCATCATTAAAAAACTTTTGTTGGCCGACTGCGGTTAAATGTGTCCCATTTTTTTTCAATTGCACGTCAACTTCACCATGGTTACGACAATGGGAAAGTTTACATATTTAAAAAACTTTTTAAACAGGCGCTAGAGACTAAATAATTTTCCACAAAACCCCGTTCTTAATGCTCAAGCATCACCATTTGGTTCAAGTATAGGTGGATTGATTATTTAATCCGCCGTTCCTGTTGTAAAAATTTATTTAAAGGCATTGAAATGTACTGAGTTACCACAGTTTCGAAAAAAATTATTTACTGATTGGTAATGTTGACTATTTGGTACAAAACATAACTTGGCAATTGGAACCGTGGTAATATAGCACGATGAAAGAGGGAGGCTATACGATTTTTGAAATCGGCCATGGTGATAAGGTTAAGGGTGAATTAATTTAACGACCATTAAAGAACAATTAATGACACAAATTCTGAACTATTTTTCACACCCTTGAGTCTTCCCTCAAATGTAAAATATTTTTAATTCAACTGAGCGTTTTTCTACAAGAAAATTCCGAACCCAGTCGTTTGTCTTCCAATCCGAAGATTGGTTCTCTGTAGTCATCGATCCTCTATTACCAAATGTCCATTCTGTTACGAGCAGCTGGCTCTTCTTTCTCACATCCATTTTCATCTTGCCTACGTGTTTATCCCTTCGTCCTCCTCGAAGCACGTTCCCTCCCATTACTATCCCAACAAATCTACGTTGACTCAAGGTGTGCCCTTTCCATCAGGTCCTCCTGTTCTGCATGGTGCGCATGCCGCTGCTTTGTCTCTTATATTTTTATTTATACTACCTCATCCAGTTCAATCTATCTTCATCTTCCGCCAACAACACCCATGTTTTAAATCTTACTACTCTTCTCTTCCGCCAATCAAACAAGTCTCCGATTCAAACATTTCCGGACTCCCAAAATTATTTCTTCAGGCACTGATTTTTCTTTTTAGATTATTGTATAATATGGGTTCAAGTCGTTATTAAAACCAAAATTTTTTTTAATTGTTTTTAAAATAATTATCTGGTGGTTGTATGCATCCAAAACCTAGCTTAACCAGTAGATTACCTAATAATAATAATAATTATTAATATTATCAAAAAAAAAATGGAGTCAACCGGTCAAGAAAGGTTTCCGATGTATCTCGGGGCTAAATACAGCTATCCTCCTTATAAACACCCCCTGATAAGATACAATAAATAAGTGTTCAAAATTAGTATTACGAACTTATGGGGGTTGTGGAGCGGAATTTTGTATTTTGAAGTTCTGATTAAGGATTAATGTCAGATAACATTCCGTTTGCGTACTAGAAGGAAGAAATGTTCTAGTAAAGATTTCAAATCTCCCACTCCGCTTAGGTCAGAGAAGTACTACCTGCGTGCACTAAAAGAGCTGCTTGAATTGATGACCATCAAGTTTGTTTCACACTTTGTATCTCCGAAATGTCTGCACACGCACGCTCCGTACGTTATACCTAGTTTGAGCTTCCTGCCAGCTGCATACACTAAACATCTTATATTATAATAATCCATTCTTTAATTATGAATAACTCCCACTTCCCATCTCTCCGTTTAAAATACCTATTCTTTTCCTGCCGCTACCACATTTACCCAATATTCAACCTCTATCACAATTTTCAACCTTCTATTTTCACTTTATGTGTTCTGCATCCATATTTCTGGCCTTCGATTTTCTACCTACCAACACCCTTTTCCCTTCCTCAACAATGCCTAGAACTAATTTATTTTACTTTCCATATACTTCACTTGTTCCATCCTCTTCCATATACACAACTCATAATCTTTCAATCTACGCTTATCCTCTCGCCTCAATGACCAAGTTTCCGAGCCGTAAGTCCTATACTCCATATCAGGTCCACTCGCCTCTTCTTCATGTATGTATTTATTTAAGGTCTTAGTCATTAAACATCACCTCTCTCTCAAAGATGATTGTCCTAAATCAATTAAAGATTAAATGTCCTGGCTAATTTGATCTCTTTCTCCCAAGACACCCTAAAAAGTAATTGTTCTCCCTGCTCTAATTTTTTAGTCAACCAACTTTGCGTGTCTTAGTCTTTCTATTTTAAGAATGGAAAAGTACTTCACACTGGCAAAAATAAGGTTTCAAGCATCTCACAAGGACGAAGTTAACATTTTCAAGCATACAGGTTAACACTTTCATCGTTCATACCTGTACCTGTAATTATGGCTTGCTCAGGTATCGTGCATACCTGTAATTATGGCTTGCATCTTGAGTCTTGCAAGATGACTAAAACTGTTCATGTATGACCCCCTTTCTTGCAAAATGTTCTATGAAAATTACAACCTTCAATCTAATGGGGTGATACTAAAATCAGTCGTAAATGTAGCTCTACAGAATTTTGATTCAATTCGAGGGGACACTTAATAAAACAGAGATTATGAGATGAAATGGTAACCATTTCAACATATCCCTCTTTTTGCGGTTGCAAAATTTGATTTTTCCAGAGTTAAATTTCGCTGAGACAACACGTAACAGCAAAACATTGGCATGCTGAAATTAGTAGCCGTTTCTTTTAATGTTTGCCTTTGCTGTACCCTTAACTTTTCAGGGTAATCATCGGATCCAATTGGATCAGGTGCGCTGTTAGATGCCCAGTTATACCTACTGCCACTTTTGACATTCAACGTTAATGGGCATGATAATACCTCGAATTCACTGACTACTTGAAGTTTTTTCAAATGTTTATAACCCAAGAAGAGTATTATCAAAATTCCCTTCGATCAATTACGTAAGAATTTCAGGCCTTCAATCGTGTAAATGTAATGTCACGTGACTTTCATAGATTATACGTTTTAGTATTACTAAACTGAATCTTTTATTAAACTTTTTGCCGGCTTGACTTTGAACAATAAATAACGTAACAATTACGTCCGTTTGATCAGCACAGCGCCCTCAAGATTTTGCCGGAATCGGGGAAGATATTACACGTTATTTTTAAAATTATGAATCAATTACATTAAAGAAAATATATCTACTAAGATACTTTTCGTACACACCTACCGGTTATGAAGAGTACAGACTACAATTACAACGAAATGGACTACATGTAGCTTTTTGATTTAACTTCACGAGACATTTGTTGCATGGACTGACGTCCAGATTAAAATTTTATAACATGGATTTGACAAAAATGATCAGGTTTATAAAATTTGAGTATCAGAATTCGGAATGAATTTGACCATTCTGCACCGTTTTGGGAAGAACCCATAGCAAACCTTCATGCGTTCAAGGTAATTTGAAGAGATTTACGTACAGTATATAAAGTCCCTAAAAGATTTAAACAGTGAGTTAGAGAGTTATTTTACTACGAAAACAGATTTTAAGAGAATGAATTCCTGCAGACACAACTTAAACGGATAAGTGCCCACACAGTAGTATAAAATGGCCAACTTACGCTTTAATATTGAAAATATTCCCCTTAAACCATCCAAGACACCGCAAAGAGAAGTAATAATTTTTAAGGATCGCTGAAGAAACTGGGAAAGCTTTCAAAAACCCACAAAATTTATGGCAATTTTTTGAAAAAATTGGTTTTCTTTGGCAAAAATGTTCACGCAAACTCAAAAAACTTTCCGAAAGGGCGAGGAAAAAAATTACGATCATTTCAATATTTCCGTGGATATAAAATTACTACTGTTTCATCTTTCTTTGTTTGAGAGAGGAAACTTGCACAACTAACCAAACTTTCCCATTCTATGCAAAAAGTTTTAGTCGCTCGGACCTTCAAAAGAAAAAAAATGAGAGATTCGAGTCTTTAAGGCCGCGGAAGAAAAAAAAGTTCCGCAAGACATTCTAGCGGGCTGGTGGGTAAAACTAGGAGAAGAGGCAACGAGGGGGTTGATAACGCACCATGAATTTACCACGGTCTCGTACAGTCGAGTGATATTGTAATGTATCGACTATGATCGGCGATGCTCGCAGTAAATCGATTCACAGTGTCGAGCCGCTGGGCCGTGTGAGATTCCATATTCAATATTGACCCTCGATATATGAATTCCAAATTCTTAAAATCGGTTTAAAAGGTCAATACAAATGAAGTTAGCGCAAATTCGTTCGTTTGAAACGCAAAATAAATAAACGCCTCGGGGAAAGAGAGAGGTATCTGAAACAATGTCAAATCCCGGCGGTGCTGAATATTTTTCAGAGTTATCTCGATCCCTACTTGAGGTGCTTTGAGGAGGGCACTTTGAGTGAGTACGCCGTCCGTCGGATGGGACGTTAAACTGCGGACCCCTTGGCGCCTTTCGTAAAGAGTAGGCTAATGCCGACGCCGGGTTTCTCTCTACTCTTCATCCTTTCCTATCCATCCCCTATGGCGCAAATGACCTCAGCTGTCGGTCGCCTCCCCTTAAAACTACTACTATGAAACAATGTATGAACGCGAGAAAGCATAAAACGTGCATATATGACCACACCAATATGTAAAAAAAATAATAAATGATAGTAAATATCCAATTGTGACCTAAATTTTAGTGCCTATTTAAACGGGGATCGGTTGAAGAGTATCCACGTAGTCATGTATAAATTCGTAATCACTATCAAGACCTTATCGGTTCTAAATTAATTCATGGCACCGCGAAGTACCAATTCCAACATCTCACAGCCTCATTCCCACGCAGATATCCCATTCCTTGCATATTAAAAAAAATATGTTAAACCTCCCTCAACTTACTACATTTATGCTACCGACAATCATCCAAACCTCAAGAATATAACTATGAAAAGAATATTCTTATAAAACAAAGACTTTAAGACTTCTCAAATCATACAATTGCGGTCGGCGGTTTACTTACAACTCAAAATAGCAAAGGATCACACAGTCCATCGCGAAAAGTTGAAAAATTGCAATTATTCACCAAATTTCGCGCATATTTGGTAGACATAATGCATTACAGCTATTGATTCTATCGCAGATTCTCCCAGTTGTACCCATGGCAACGGTACAAGCGTTTACATTATTACAAATAAACACGATGGCATGTTTAAGGAACGGCATTTTCTATACACGAGGATGAATACGAACGGTTTGGATTGGGAAAAAAATTGTTCAAATACGTCTCCGATTATAAACAGTACGATCTGTTCTCAGTTGCCAATCGCCTTCCAAATGGTTATTACATCCAAAACTACGCGATAGTTTAAGCTAGATGGATTTTCTAGTCAATGTAAACTGACTAGAATACACCTGGCCGATACTTCGAAACCAAAGGTAACTGGGTATATCATGGTAATATTTAGAAGACAGTAGCCGAGTGAAGAGATGCTATTTAATTATACGTTCTGGAGAAGAGAGGTAATGAAAAATTTTACTATCAACTTGCAATATTTGAATTTTATCACGCAGCTACGTGTCTGCCTCAAAAACAAACATCACGCTGATATCTCTCAATCAAACCCTACGCACAGGCTTCAGAACGCTGTTTTATTTGAGGAGGTTAGGTAATAATTCATGTAGCCAATCCTGAAAATGACTAAATTCTTTTGAACCAATGAAGCAAAAGAAAAATACCAGAGTCGGCAGTCTGCCAACAGGACAATACCAACCGAATGGAATATCTGTCGGTGATTGCGTGACATTCCCTCAAAATCACCCACCGAATCGTAAAACTCAATAAATGGTTTGTTTTACAAGATGTAGTAAGCTGCTTTTTCTAAATTATCAATCGACCCAGGAATTTTTGTTGATATATGACTGATAGGAGCTCAAAAGATAAATAATATCTAATTGCTATAAAAAGTGTTCAAAAAATTTGGAATGGCAGCTGCTAAATGGAAGTTTATGGAAAGGCATAAAATTCATTCATTCAATGTTAATTCGAATAAAATTCTGATAGAGTTATTTCATTAATACTGCTGAAACGTCTTAAACTGTACATAAAATAAAATTGTATACACAGTTGCACGACTAATTAATAGGCATCACATACATTCACACTGAAACTCTTTTAAGTTCCGCAAGGGTGTGGTGTTTCTTCTACAAACTTTGATAGTTCGGACGATCGCCTCAAAGTTCATTAAATTTTTTTTGCAGGCAAATTTTTATTGCAAACTCCTTCAATCTTCTGTAATTCAAATGTTTTTACAGTCGACTCGATATCACGTCATTAACACAAAGAAGTCGTGACTTCAATATTTTCACTTACTTTCTTTGATTGTGTTAAAACATGCAGATTACTAAACAGGAGAACACCATTTCGCCGGTCATCAGTGAAGGATGCAAGTAGAAAATTTTACTTAGGCTCTAAAATAATCTACGATATTAAAAGCACTAAGGACTGATCGTTTACAACAATCCATAGAAATAAACAATGATGTTAAATTCCGTAGAAACCTTTTCCAATGGATGGTAAATTTTCAATGTAAAAGCTAGAAGAGAAAGACGATGATGGAGGATTTAGCATTATGTTGCGATAGGTTTAAAAAAATACTCCTCATTAGCGCTACCACGTAAGCAGTTTTATATTCTGCAATTATTACCCGTCTCACAACATCATTACATGCCGACGAGGTTCTCCTTCTAAGGCATTACGCCTCTGGCGAGTTATATATACATAGATTCTTTGTCCAATGGCAATTAATATTAACGCTTCGAGAAGTGGAATGGGTTTGCTCGACGTGAGATTAAGATTTGATGTTCGATAATAAAGCCACAACTCCTGCAAAAGTTAAAAAAAAATAAATGAGTAAAGTAAAAGGCACGCAGAAGGCACCAATCTTTTCCAGAACTCAGAATTGCGACGCTATTCCGACCCCGTCTTCCGAAAAGACTTCAATTATGGAACCCTTGCGTTCATTTCCATCGACCGGTCCCAAAACTTTCCCCCATTCCTTGGAAAAGAGCAAACACCGCCTTTTAACTTCCCTTTCCCCTCATCCTTCGTTCCTTTCTTTTTATTCCTGTCGGGGACAAGGCTTTTTACCAGTTTAGCCAACTCTACGAAAATAGTATAAAAGTGGGAGGAAAAAAATACACCCCCCCAACCCACTGGAGACCGGCAAAAGGTTTCATTAATTTTCACGGAAGACGAAAAATGAAATCTATTTATCGTTTCTACAAAAAATGATCATTTTTCCAAAAGATAAGGAATCGCTCGAAGTTTCCACGAGTCTTTCTGAAAGTAAGTTTCTTGAATTTTTTCCACGCAATTTTGAATGCCTCACAAAAAAAGCGAAAATGTGCATTTCTTAAACAGGTCTCATAGAAGAGAAGAATTATCGTTTTACGCGTCGCTGAGCAACGGATTCGCTCCAACAGCTCTTATCATGAATCTTTCTCGTGTGCTAAAAATAAGTTTTTCCCTTTAATGGTTTCGCTGAGATGTTTCCCTCTTTCATCAAAATACTGTGGCGGATGACTTTGCTTGTTCATATTCCTCCATTTCCCTAAGCCGCATAGAGTCACATAAACAGTCGAGTTTTATTTCGGATGCGCAAGAAAACAAAAGATTCAAGCAATTCCCCACAGGAACCATAGCAGAAAAACGTCACGCGAGGCGTTTCCTATCATTTTTTCAGACATTCTCCTTGATGCTCTGACTCGAATAGAAAATGTTATTATTTTTATCTTAAGGGATATTTTACAATAATGGTTGTTTTCACTGAAAATACATATTAGGTCTAAGAAGATTTTATTAAGCGAGAGAACGGGGAATGATAAGTAGAGGATAGAGTGGGTTCAATGTAGTACAAGCGGTTCCAATGTAAATTACTTGTGTGAGTTGTCTCATAAGCGAAAAGTACACACAAGCAGAAGACTCCTATAACACAGGGGACGAAAGCTGTAGGATTAAGTACAGTAACGTTGCCAATACTCTCGATCCCTTTCAACCACTTCAAGTAAACAGCAAAATAGCATACTGCTACCTAACATAGACAGGGTGGGACATGGCCTAGAACCAGTCGATGCAGACAGAACACTTTTGGCTCCTTGCATAGTAATCAAATCCATTATAAGCCTCAGCAAGTCCCCAATAATTTTATTTATATATACCCTGCAAGCCACCGCCAGGGTACTTGGCAGGCTAATAAGACCACAGCAGGACTAGAAAAGCGAATGACTACTTAATCCGAAAACAACAGTCAAAATATAACTTAAGCGCCACAGGTTAATATATATGAGAAATATTTGCTTATTTTTATGATCAAATAAAGGGTAAGATGCTATTAAAAATGTTTTTTTAAGACCAATACACTTTGGAAAGTTGTGCACCTCGTTTTGTGCCTTCTGTGCTGAAATAATGCAGAAAATTTTCATTGTCAATATGTTTCTCGAATCTCGTTTTCCTGAAAATTCGATGGGCCAGAAAGGGGGTACATTAAGCATTCCCATGGTTAAACTTCTAGAGAGCAAGAAAAATAAAAGGTAAATTAGCCAATTAAGTGTGGCAGTAGGACCGGATCAAAGAGTCATGGTCAAAGATTAAAGATCTTGTCACTTTGACAAGAAAAGGTACTCTTCAGATGATAAGCGTCTGATTCCTTTTCCGTCCGAATCCATTATCTTCCTCTTCCCAAAATGATGAGGATAATTATGACGAATTGGGAACAACAGAATAATAAAAATATACCTTAAAACGGTACTTTTAAGGGCAATTGTTTAATTTATCAATGCGAAAGACACAGCGAAAATTCCTTTACCTGTACATACCAATACACGGTTTCGAAATCGGTTTTGCATTGATAAGAATGTTTCCCCTCGGCAATACCAAGATGACTGAAAGAACGGTATAGGGACCTTTCTACGTGGCCAACCTAAGCTCTTATCCTGGATACTGTGTACTCTGGAGAGGAGGTAATACGAAGTACATGCTATGACCTATGACATCGTGTGCGCCTGTGGGAGAGAGGGAACAACTAGGCAGTATAACACTGTCACTATGAATTTCCTTCAATCAAATCATCCAAACGGGTAGGAGGAAAAAATCATTCTCGACCCGACCAAAAGGGAGCAAGGGAAAAAAGAAAGGAAACTTCTCAATCCGTGCGTAGAGAACTGAAGGCAGGAAAAAACGAGAAAAACCCAAAGAAATAGTAGACTGAAAATTGAAGAAACCTGCTGCCCTCCATCTTCAAATAGAATTTTTCGACAAATTTTCTCACACTTTCTGCGTCCTTTCTGCTCTCATAATGTTTTATCTTTATCTCATGAGGGGAGGGACCAAGAATTCCGGTTAATTATCAAGTTACCAAAGTGAAATGAAAAAGTGAGTAGAGGTGAATTTTAGGAAAAAGGGCAATTCCCTCCCGAACGCCAGCTGCATCAGGAACACCGACAGGGAATGTGTAGACCATTAAATGCTTAGACGTTACCCGAACTCATGACCTCTCATGGGTGAAACATATACGGCGAATATGAGGACAAGCTATCAAGAAATTAGGATTTATTTGAAGAGTACTGGGAAAACGTGACGAAAAGGTTAAAGAGAAATGTTATCTATCGCTGGTTGGGCCTAATTTAGAATACTCGTAAGCTGCAAGTATACTCGTATGGGATCCTCGCCGAATTGGATCTCATGCAGCGTTGAGGAACTAGCTTTGTAAAACGTTGTTATGATAAACCGAGTATCACGGAGCGAAGTTTATATTACAGATTAAATCTCTTGCATAAATTGGAAGGATGGCTCATTAGCGATAATGTTAAAAATGTATTATTAGCCCCATCATACTAGAGTAGGAGAGATCATGCTAATAAAATCAGAGAGACTTAATTGTAGAACAGATAGATCTGAGATGTCATTTTTTCTACGCACAATAAGGGATCAGAATAGCGTTGTCCCACCGAGTTAGGGGTTTAAGTTATCGGGTTAAACTTGGTCTGGCGTAGTAAATACTAAATAATAAAATACTAAATGGATTAACAGTGTTGCTTAGGTAGTTTTTATAATAGTTACACGATAATTTTGCGTGAGATGAGGACGAACACGCATTGCGTAACCTTTTTCGTTAAACCACCTACAAAAGTAACACATCAATCCAGGGAATCATAATTGTTGATGATAAATTTTTCGTTATCTTGTTAAATTACGAATTTCAGGGCGGGTGCTACATTCCATGGAATTTATAACGTCATTCTGCGTTCCATGGAATTTATAACGTCATTCTGAGCTACGAGTTCAAGTTTCACGTTTTCCAGACAGAACTTTTCTGATTGAATGGTTAAAAATTCCTCACATTCTCCTAAGAGAAAGAACTTCAGCATAGATTTCCTAGCGTCGAATTTCTCTTTGCTAATCATTTGAACATATTACATAGAATCACATTACATAGAATGTTTCCCAAAATTGCAATCTAGTTTTCATAACCGACGAAAATGATTACTATTATTTGATAGGATGAAAGTTTTTTAGAGAAAATATTTGTATCCTTATCCTCCTCACTAATTATCTTACACTACGGATGTAAGGTATGAATTACCCCGTATTGTAATTCGTGGCAGTAATTAGAATTCTGCATTGAGAGTGAGCATCTAAACGACGAAGGTGGTGTTTAGATTCGAAAAAACTTATCCTAAACATTCTCGCGTTTTTCATGCTAAATGCCCCTGGCCAATTGCATACAACTGGGATTTGCAATAACCCATTCATTACGCTATTTACAAATTATAATCAACCATAATAACATTTTGAAAATTTTATTTTACGAGCAAACTATGGTTCCTAGGAGATTTCATATTCTCTCTCCCGTAATGAATTTGCCAGGTTGATCTAATCAAATTTTCTATGGTGACTAGCATAGGAACAAAAAAAGTCGAGGGAAATCATATTCAGAGATAAAAATCTCTGAAATATTTCTAGATACGTTTTAATACATGAAAAGTTTACAATGTTTCTCGAATTTTCCGCTTAATTCAAAATCTCTCTCTACAAAAAACCAAAAGGTTGGTTTAATAAAGGAATACGGGACTCACTTCGAACCCTTAGATCTAAGGAAGTGAGAAATTCACGCATCAGAGAGAGAGTCCATTGCTCCTTTGTGATCTGCGGTTTCTCAAAATGTTCTAGTGTCTTGGAAGAAATTAGTGGTGCCCAAAGGTATCATACGAACTTGAATATGCCCAATCATAAGCCGAATCCCTTAACAATTGGGCCACCACGACACCTTCAATTCGGTATGATACAAGATCGTGCGTTTTTAATCAATGTAGCTAATGTTATGTGACAACATATTGACACAAATAAATTGCTCTACTAATATTTTTTATCAAACGCTCAAAATGTCCAGCCGATCGATATTAAAGTCATAAGTAACCCTGCCTGCAACAAATAATGTTTTATAGTTCAACCCTTATTAGTTATGTAACCAGCAATACACATGGCATTACAATTTAAATAAAAACCAAAAATATAAAGTTATTGAAGAAATTATTTAACAGTTATCAGACGTCAAACGCTGCAAACCTATATAGATGAAAAATACAATACAATTGCACAAAATAAAAATGAAAATGTTGACAATGTAGTTACTTCTCACATGTCTAATTTCGGCCACAGCTATATGTAAATCTCGTACCTACAATCAAACACTATCGAATTGTGTTATTTGAAAACTTTAATTTTGTCTTTCAATGGGAGATTGAACATCTCCCAACAAATAATAATTCAAGGTTTACAGATAGGATACCTATCTGCCACTTCAAGCGACATTCGGAATAAATTACCAAATATTCCAAAGAACTGCCTAAATTAAACTTAGTGCCAATGAGTCAACATAGGCCCGTTACGTACGGATCAAGTGCAAGTACTGTGTGGAACAGATGATTATTTTTTCGTTTAAGACTTCAAAAAACGCATATACTAGGGAATATTTTAAAACTGAGAAGGAAACGTAAACACCGTGTATTTCCTGACCCAAAGCTTAATCGTGCTTCTGTAGATGTTAATATAACTATTTCCGTTACCAATTAGCCTAGACAAACATGTTTGCAAAAAGTCATACCTAGCTGAATTAAACTTTTCTTGGTTAAAAACTCGCTATGGAGAAAATATCGATAATACAATTGGTTATTTCCTTACATGACATTTCGGATCGCTCGGCGGCAGAGATTTGTTGTGCTGTTCTCTTTCCAAGGGTAGTTGACATATTTACCACGCGTGGGGGGGAAAATGCATTCGGTTTAACAACAATAAATTTTTTATCGAATACAACAACAAATGAAGCACACATAAAAATCATATTATGTTCAATTTTACCTTCTCCACACCCACATTTCAAAAGCCTCCAATTTACACCTATAATCCTACTGCAATGACCGTGTTTCCGCGCCGTACACACCACGCCCCATATCAAAGTTTAAACAAGGCTTTTCTAACCAGCCTTAATCAATGTCCCTGTCATCAATTCCCTCCTTGTTAAAGCTTCTTTGCCTAACGCAATTCTTTTCCATACGTCCCTTCCACTTTTTAGGGGTTAGGTGGTAGAAGAGACTCCTCAGTTTCAATCTCGCCCTAAAATAAAGACGAATACGAGGGCGGTTCAATAATTACCCGTGTTAGAAATGAAGAAACCATTTTTTCAAAAACATTTTTTTACACCATTGTCCCCTTTTAGAAAGATACACTACTTCCAACGATCCGGCCATTTTTCTCACCCCTCCAAAAAATAGGATTTGTCGAACTCTCCAAAATACGCCTCTGTCTCGGCGATAACTTCCTCGTTTGAGCTAAATTTTTTCCCGCGAACCATGTTCATATTCATGTTAGGGAATAAGAAAAAGTCGAAGGGAGCCAGATCAGGTGAATACGGGGGCTGCGGCAGCAATTCATAACGTAGTTCATGAAGTTGACAGCCGGATCAGCTTGTTGTCCACCGTGAGCAATCGCGCCACCCATCGGGCCGACAATGTTTTCATCGCCAACTTATCATGTAAAATATTAATTGCCGTTCCGGTCGACACACCCACGGCCTCTGCTACTTCGCGCACTTTCGTTCGTCGATCGGCGAGAATCATGGCGTGGACTTTTTGAATGATTTCCTCGGTAACCATGTCTGCCGGGCGTCCTGGTCGCTCCTCATCAGAAAGAGATGTTCGCCCACGTTTAAATTCGTTGAACCAATATCTAACTGTGGTCATAGATGGCGAAGTGTCCCCATAAACAACATCCAACTTTGCTTTTATCTCCTCGCATTTCTTCCCATCCAAAAACAAAAAGCGAATTACCGAACGATACTGCTCTTTTTCCATCTTAGCGAAAATCACGAAACACGTCTTACTCGAATGGCTGCCAAATCCAAACAAACCTTTAAATCAGCCTGAAATTTGCTTCGCCGGGGTTTGATAGATGGCAGCACACAAAGATAACATAAACTTCCCTCAGGAACGGCCTTTGTCGTCAAACAAGGGTACTTATTGAACCGCCCTCGTTTCTATCTATCTATACTTTGATTGTGTTGGTCCAAAATGCTTCCGAGATACGTAAACTGATCTACCTGCTCTAGTTTTTCCCCTTCTATTTTAATGTTTAACCTAGTCTTTCACTTTCTGGAAAACCGCCTAAACTTTGTTTAATTTATATTGATTTTCATCCCATACCTGTCGCACTGAATTTCCAATTCACTAAGCAATGCTTGCAACCCCTTGGCTGACAGACAAACTCGAGCTTGTTCATCAGCAAACCTATCTCATTTTAGTTATTCCCTGCCGACTTTCATTCCTACCTGCAGTTACTCTCATGCCTCTTTAATAATTTTCTCCACATATAGGTTGAACAGCAACGGTGACAACGGACAACTCTGCCTTAAACCTCTTCCCAACACTGCCCATCCGGACTCTCCGTTCCCCACTCGCACCTGAGCAGTCTGAGCCATGTACTGGTTGCGGATTATCCACCTGTCTCCCAAATCTATTCCTATTTTCTGCGATATACTCATTAATTTTTTCCCAATACATTCAATCAAAAGCATTTTATAATCTACATCTAGCTACATGGAGATATTTGCATATCAATATGGTAATTTAGCAACTTGTAGACTTACATCATCACATAAATCTCGGGAATATAAAATTTTGATAACATAGTAACGTTTGAACTTAACATTATAAATGAATGAATGAAATAAATGATTTCATGCAATCGAAATTACCGAGAAAATCATTTGATTTGGTTTGGAATATAGTTCATGACATGAGAATTAGACGATTTGGACTCGGGCATAGAAGCTTCGACATCAAAGGAATTATCATTGGTAGTCTACATTTTATGCTAGGTTTTGGATAGACACAGACTGATCATCGCTACATTTCGCTGGTTTCGTCTAACAACCTAACAACTCAAACCTCATTAAACTGGTCTACAATTTCGTATTCTTTATATCTCTCTTTAAATTGATACATGTAACCTAGTATGCGCAAGGATTATTTTTCTGCCATGACGTTAAAAATGAAACCTAATTATATTCGTAAACACATATTATAATACAGAAGAGAAAATATATTTATATATTAAAATGTGTTTTACATCAGCTAGTAATTGACGAAAAAGCCTATATATTGGTAGAAAAGATCCTATGACTTTGCAATTTGTCTATTTTTAGTGAATTTCCGTATGTTCTTATGTTTATGATGTTCCGTATGTTTAAACAACGTATGTTGTTTAAAAACAACATACGTTGTTTAAACAACATACATAAGATAGTTCATAGGTCTATCACATTTTATTTGCGATTGCATGCATCTTATGAAGAAGTCTTCAGTGAAAGTGATTATTTGAACCAACTTCAATATGTTTCTTAAAATTAAGAAGTCTATGTTTAAATATTGATATTTTATTTTCATAATTTTTCAGACAACTGTTCCTGGCGGCATAAGTTTATTACAAGTAAATATAAAATATCCTTTTTATTAGTAATATCGTTGCTTTGGCTGCCAATTTCTAATTTTCCTATTCGTACCCTTTCAACAAGACTGCAGCTAACAAGCAGATGTAATGGGGTTTGATATAACTCTAAGGAACTTCATCGCTTTGGAGACATATTAAATAGTCTGGAGTGTAATCATCACCTGCCATACACCCTAGCGGTGGGTTGCAGGGTACCATGTTGAAGAGAATAGCCGCATGGCACCGTCAAACGATTTGTGAAAAAACTTTCAAGGCTGGCGGTGAATTTCAGAACGCACCCATGAACGTTTCTCGTTCTTGTTGAACTTGCCGCCTCATTCATTTAATTTGGTTCATCCAGATGAATCTCACTCATTACTAACCGACGAATCTTTAATAATGAAAGATCTCCAATAACGCATCTTCGTACGAAGACATACGAGACGTATGAGTCACACAAGATTTGAATTGACATCAAAATTATGCAAAAAAAATTGCATTTATAATTGCTAAATGGATTTGAAAAATTAAAAATTAATTGAAAAATTAAAAATTGGCAATTTTCCAACAAATATTTATTTTATCTCATTTTGTGGAAAATAGCCAAATTTTAATTAATTATGATATTCCACCATATCACGCCTGAAAAGTCCCTTTTTATTCGTAATGCTAGCATGGATTTGTAAAAGTTCATTTCAAAGATGAATAATTGTTAAGATACTATGGTTCTTAATACAAGACTGAAAAACATTGTTATAATGCCAATTTCTGCCACCATAGAACATGTAGTATCCCCGTAACTGGCCTGTGTATGTGTAACTAACGTTAAACTTCAGTTCACAGTGGCCTGGAAAATGCAAAAGGAAGGAGAGGAGAGAAAGTTGAAGGCGTGAGGATGGAGGTCAAGGAGTAGGTTGCAATGCAGAACGATTTCTTTCCATCCTTCCACCCCTTCGCTTCTATTTTACATTATTTTAAATCGGGTGTCAACATTTCCTCGTCAAGGAAATTCACCATATCTATGCATTTTGCTTTCAGCATTATTTCAAGTGGCCAATTGGTTTCTCTTTCCAGTTAATTAAATCTCAACTCTCCTAGACTTCTCCTAATCATCTTCTTAAACATATCTACGTTAATCCATAGAAACGCTACTGCTCGATATGGTCCGTTATATTGATTTTCAATTGAAGAAGAGCTTATTATAGTGTCAGATTATTTTTTACCCGGAGAGACTAAGTAATCTATCGGTATTAAATATGTATCCTTCCAAAATCCATATTAATCGACAGGCTAACTAATAATTACAATATTTATTTCCTCTTGCTTTCGATCAATAATATCACTTCCATCATCTAGCTGCATTTTTTAAGTTTTGAAATTTCCATCTATTATACGCTTAATCCAACTCACTTCCATTTCCAACCCTCAAACTTCAACACCCTTTTAACCCCATGCAAATATTAGAGCAAAAGCATTCAACCCGTGAAAAGATACTTGACTGCTGTTCCAACTATTCATTATCCCGCAGGCCTAACTTTGAATGAAGAAAACCGTATTATACATATATCTACCGGAAGAGTACCTACCAACCAACCTACTAAGAGAGTGCGCAAGTCAAGGATTCCGTCCCCGGTTCTTATTAACGAGCTGATGCAAATTCCCAGTTTGTTCGGGAGACTTGGGTTTTACATTTTTTTTCTGCGACCAACCGAGACGTCTCAAGTGGCGGTTGAAATAAAACGGTGAAATGAAATTTAGTCGTCGAGTGATACTTTAACTCCACCAGACGACAGGAAAAAAAATACAAAAACGTTATGCAGAATTTGGAAAAAAAAGTATGCAGGTAACCCGGAAATAATTGAAACGTCGCGGTAATATTGCAATGGAACGGTGGGTAATCTCGGTGGACTAATTTTCTCTTTAGAGCGATTAAAAAAAATGAACTAAGAGGATAAAACATGAAAACCTTTGACTCTAAAGCATGTTCTCAAAGGAGAAAAATAAGATTATTACCCACATAGGCCACCATATAATAATCTATTCCGGAATAAAATGAAGCAAATAAGGTCTGCATTGAATACCTGAAGTTTTTTGCGACAAATTCAATCAAATGCTCCATTAATTTGCACAACATACATGGTCGATAGATGCCAACACTAAAACGAAAATTTGTTAAAAAATTTTAAAAATATACTGAAAAAAATATGCTGCAATTGAAGTTTCACGCGCGTTAATATTGCATGAGTGCATCATTATACGATGAGTACATTCTAGCCTAAAAATAAACCCTCCTCGGTTGTATATATATATATATTTCCTTATTTTCTATTCTCACATCTGAGAGATTCTACGGCAAAGCCCGCAAAACTTATCAATATTTGTATATTAAAAAGAAATGATCGTAAAAAAGGCCATTTCATCTGCCCCTTGATTTAACGACCACTCAAACTATCATGAAAAGTATATTTCTTTCAAAATGTTCTGCCAAAAAGAGAACTGCCGGACTGTGAGATATTTGAGAAGATTGATTGACGGTTGGAAATTTGTGAAGAACTAAAAATTGTCGCATAAGCTGATTACGATTTTGAGACGTGTGAGGCAGGGTTTTCAATGAAATAAATGTCTTCTAAGCATGAATATACTCGTATTTGCTTAGCGTCAATGACGGGCGCCTAGTAAACAGTTTTAGGAAATTCACCATAAATGCTAAGTACTAATTGGATTAATTTCATTCGGTAAAAAAATTACCACCACGTACAATGACTGCGTTTAACTGTCCTAAAATATTCACCGTGAAAAGAGGACCCATGGCAATGAATAACTTTGGAATTCAATCATGTAACATCTTCCTTCCCCCATCTAATAGTACCGATTGGGGAGCTAACCCAGAATTACATAGATAAAAATGTTGTTTTATGCTATTTTCAATTATCGTCATTATTCTTGAAATATGCAGTATCGTATAAATACTGTCATTAAAAAATAGATTTCTATTTAAATCAAGGAATTTAAATAAAATGAAACATATCACTGTAAACTTACGACGGCATACTAACAGCTGTGAATAATAAAGCACAAAATGTAACCAAACGATAGATTAAACAATAAGTATGTCTTCATACTCGTGCTAGCGCATTTAAAACATGCAAAGACATTTAGGACTTAGGACAACGCAGATGAACATGATTTACGAGACCATATTTGATTGATGTGGATCGCGGTAGTCCATGGGGTAGAGCGTTGGACTACTGACCGGAGGGTCCCGGGTTCAATTCCCGGGCAAGGCACTCTCTGGGCACCTGCAGCTCCACTCAAGCGAAGTGATTTCTCGGGTACCAGGCCCTCCTGGGAAACCACAACCGGCACAGGGAAAGGAACTGGCCCCCCTACCCTGATGTGTGAATTTCGTCGGGCGTAATACTGGGTGAACTCTACCATCACCTACCAAATCGACCTTCGGGTTGATTACGGTGTTAATGGTTTTTTTTATCAGATTGATAAAATTGGTTACATAATTGACAGAAGAGCAAACATCGTGCCAAGTCCAACGGTGTGTGTATTCATATGTACGGGACAAGGGGGCCAGCTCTTATATGCGGCTCCCAAGCAAACAGGAGACCAGAAAAATCAACTCAGTGAAACTAGAAGTTTCCTAAGCCATCTCTCTGATTTAAACGCCCACCACACGTTAGGCTGGAGGAAATTCCATTACATTACATTCTCCTTGAACCAAGGACAAAAAACCTGAGACATGGCCTACATAGTCAGAAAACGAATCGTCTCGCCCGTTAAGCTAACGCACCACTGGTTAATCACGTTTGCTACCAACTAATGATTCAAATTCGGACTACTCCAATATACTGCGTGTTATTTTTTCATAGCAGCACGACAAGGGCGACTTCATAATTTTTCTCCTTTCACGGACGGCTCTAGGAAATCCCTCCGCTCCTATCTCGCTGAATAATGTCGTCGTTCCTCCGACACACGCACTCATCTCTTACTCGGATTCGGTTTAAAGGGAAGAGAAAAATGACTCGTGAGCGCACGACGCCCCGGGGTACCTACACTAAGAATGACGGGAGCTATTCATTGGAGCGCATTGGAGGGGACCTGAGCCGGGTTCCTCCGACCTGCCCCTTCCTCCTTCTCCCACAGAAATCCCCCCACCTCGGCCAGCGGCACCCTTCGCAACCCTTAAAGAATGGACTCCCTTCGACGGAGGCGCACGCATACCATTTTCGCTCCGCTGCGTCCCTTTTGATGACCGACGACGTTGGGTGCTTGGGACCGGGGAGCCTTACCTTTCCTCGAATTCATCTCGTTTCGGCCACCACCACTCCTCCTTCCCTCTCTCACTCCCTCCATCCTTCCCTTTACCCCCATTGAAAGGCTCTCTTCTCCTGCCTTGCCTCTCACCCCTGAAGGGAAGTGGAACACACCGAGGAGGGACGCGGGAGTTCGGGGAGGGATGGTGACGTATCCGCTGTGATACTCGACGCCATAACAGAAATTACACACGTAAATGCAATGTGCTCATCAGTGAATTTTTTTTTCACGAGATGTCCCCTTTCCGAAATCGTTCGTCCATATAAATTAACGCACTGGTATGGATTTAGAGCGACTAATTTTTTATTAATCTTTATTATTATAATATTTAATATGCCGGTAAAGGTAGTTTTTAGATGCACACAGGCTACCAAATGGTATAGCGACAATTTCCTTGCCTCTCCCAACAAAGCACAACCCGAGATCAACACTACAATTAAGCCCCTCTTCAGTTCTGCGAACTTGCTTCCTCCCTTCATTCCATCCAAAACGTCTATCCTATTCCTTCCCCTTCACCGTTTGCCTTACATTCTCACCTCGAAATTTATGATTATAAATTATGTATTCCTAATTAAATATTCCAACAAATCCCGATGGAGCTGAATTCGGCACATGGTCAAATGTTGAATCCCGCATACGAAATGAAGGCAATGTTATTTATGCATGTTCATGGATGGTAATGTTATTTTAATAACTAAAACGATGGCTTTTCTACATTTAGCACAAATTAATGGCACGTGAAGACCGCATGAGCTCAGAGTGCTCAATGGAATTGTTTTTAAGTCTTAAGGGACCTTTATATGAGCTCAACTGCGAGTTTAGCAGTTCCTCTCAACACCATAATTAACTCTATTACGTTTATAATTTTAGCAATATACTATGTTTATGATCCGTACACTAATCTCCAAGTTTCTAATTAGTAAACTAATTCCAACGTTTGTACTGGGTACACTATTTCCAACTTTAATAATCAGTGCACTAATTTCAACGTTTATAATCGCTGACTAATAGCTAATGACTACGTTTATCATCGGCGTGCCGCCATCAGCTTCGAAATAAACTAATTTTTGAACTAAATAAAAACTTCGATAAAAAAGAAACATTAAGATGCAACAATATTCAGATTCATTGAGCCATATCGTTCCAATTGCGTACAGCCAACATCGTTCATATCGTACATAGACGATATCATCATGTACTAAAGTAACAACATGCACTTTCCTATCATAAGTACAATATCTGTATCTATCTCTTCTTTGTGAATCCAGAATCGATCAAATCATGTAAGCAGTTCTCTGATCACTCGCCACGCCGACATCGTTCATTACAGTCGTACTGACGATAATTACAGACCCTCGATGAAAATATAGCTTACAATTATTCATACATTCTTGAACAATATGAAAACAATTTCGACATGGCGTCAATATATCATCATATCGCCCAGCCCTAACGCCCGACGTTTAAAACTGAAATTCGTTCAATCCTAATGATGACGTCATTGGCATCGGAAAATGAGAACAGGAGAGCTGAACTTGACAGCGAAACTGAATTTGACAGCGAGTGGTACGAGTGGCTCATTGAGGGAATGAGAGAGCATATAATAACCAGCGTTGTGTGTGCGTTGTCAAAGAAGCTTGAATAAAGGGAAGACATGAACAGAGAGCTTTCTCACACTCTCTCCCACGCCGCATGGAGATAAAACACGCGTGGACCGTACAAACCTTAAGATCAAAGATCTCACCAAAGTAAAAAACAAGATGAGGAAAATAAAATTACTGGTACCATTTTTATTTGACCCGAAAAGATTCAGGGAAAACTGAATGGGAAAAATGAAAAAAAAAAGCCGCCCAAAGGTCACGTCAAACCATTCCTGTAGCGGATGGATGCAGGATCAAAGCAGGACCCTAAAAGACAGACGGGAAAAAAGGCGGCTCGCATCGTTAAAATATTAGGGATGATTTGGACGTTTTTTTCGCAAGCAGCCTACCGCAGAGCAGAGTAGTGGAAAGGTACAGTAGAACTACTCATGAAAAGTGTTCAGCTGCTCAACTTGGTGTCCCGAGCCCACTCCTGAAAATTCAAATATTAAATATTAAAAAATCTATTCGTAATATGTATAATATGATTTCCCCAGTATTGCTCACCGTAGGGAGGCAGACTTAGGACCAAAGAAGCTCATTCTTGATCACGAAACAGAACATTCGCTTCCTTTTATAATCCCCAATTACCTAACAATCTACCTAATGTAACACTTTGCAACACCCTGCCCTACAATACATGTCTGTTAGCCTCTCATCCATCCAATTTTCTCTCTTCTTCACTTAATTCTCTTTTCTTTCAATTTCCATTGCCTTCGACTTAATCTCCAACTCATCCCCGTGATTCCATTATTTCTAGTTTACCTTTAACAAACCTTCCCTTTCTCAAGTCTCAAATGATTTCTGTCTACGCCCATTCTCCTTTTTCTAAGGTCAAGTTTCAGTTTACATCTATTTTGACGACAACTGGCACAAAAGAAACATCTTTTAATCTCCTTGAAAACATTATTTTGATATTAAAAAGGGTAATGTAAAAGGGTAAAGATAGCACATTCTCGCAGGAAACATGATCAAAGGCGGTTTAAAAGAAAGGTGGAAAAAAATGCATCACAGATTTTCTTTCCTTTAAACATGTTAAGAGTCAGTTAACAAGTATATTTAGAGGGATAACCTAATACTTAATGAAATGATCTTCAGTAGGAAACCATAGATGTACAAGTTTAAGTAATATCTGGAATGTTTGAAGACCTCGGAAGTGCTATCGCTTCCATGAAGGATAATAACTCACTTTGAGCAAGTGACTTAATGGAGTTTACCGTTTGATACTTCCTTATTTTACTGAGCAAGAGGTTTCAGATTCAAAAAGTATTACGTCCGCCAGGCATGAAGAAGAAACAAACGACGATCTCAAGGAGATCGACACAAGTCCCAACAAAAGCCTTTCCCATTATCTCCACATCTGAGTTACAGTACTGATTACAAGAAACTGCGGGAGACGCCGCGACGGTAACTTTTTCACTGAGTCATCCGCAATATGCGCATTACGATGCAACAATTTCAGCAGGCAAAAATAATTCGCCTTGACCGGGATCCCGGTAAAGGGGAATGATTTTTACACTCTTAAATTGATACTGTACTGAGTCAAAAGTATATATGCCTGTATACTATGAATAAAAAAAGTGCTTCAATGGCTCTCCACGATCGATGTGAACTATTTCAAGGAATTATTTTTGAACGAGGAAGAATTTTTTTTACATCAAATAGAGAACCATTGATTGCTCAAAAAAGTGTTCATTAGACAATATTACTTTCATTCAGCGCGATGGAAAATATCTTCACAACCAGAATAAAGGAATTTCCATTTTATGGAACCCGAACAGAAAGAATAAGAAGAAGCCCAACACTGAACTCAATCCCCTTACTAAATGTCTAATGTTCAATAAAAACAAGTCAAATGGTGATTTTTACTCGTACTTGACGTAAAGTACTCAGCATGTCTATTTAAAAGTGGAAAATTTTCCGCTTTTCTCTTGCCGATAATGCGCTATGTCATCAGATATGAGGCAACAAACATATACGCGAACAAGAATCCTAACCCCCTTCTATTTATTAAAGTTTACACTGCAACAGTGCACTGGAAGTTGAGACAACAGCTATCTTTTACACCAAATAAAACCAGTGGATATGAAACTTTAAAAATGTACATCGTTTATACCTAAAGATTAGTATAAACGATGTAGCAAAACTATATCAATACGAGGTCGCAAGAACAATGAAGATAAATTTGAGATTTATGCAATAATTTAAACCAATTACGAGCACGATAAAGGGAAACAAATTACCGAAGAAAATTGGCTCTGCCACTGGAATTGATAGAGATTGCAGGGGATCCACACAAACTTGATTTTGATTATGGAGATGGATTACGCGGGTCCTTACGAAAGGAACAAATCGACGATAACATCGATCGTCCTATTAGGGAAATTTTCCTTTTCCCTCATCTGAAATTATTACATATAATTCTTTCGAGAGACTGAAAAGGAGAGCGGTTTCCTCGGTAGATCATTACAGGACAAAATTACTCAACGATAATCAAGAGGGAAGGAAGGCACAACCGAACGAGAACAACCCCCCAAGCAATCTATATTCGGTCACTTAAAAAAACTAATAGCATTCAAAACGCCTGTAGGATGCTTAAAACTTCCCCACATCCCTCCTCTTGGATTCAACCTCGAGTCCATAAAGGCTGGACGATGCCGATGAATGAAAGTAGGTCATCCTTCAGTCAAACTTTTTTTCCAGCATCCCCGACCAACTTTTAATTGTAACCATTTGAGAACGCTCAAAGTCGGAAGTAATCACTCACACTGATAAAACGCACCAGGGGAGATAAGGTAGTTGCATTTGCTAAAGATATCCATGCTGCAAACAGATGTAACAAGATCATTGGTTATTTGTGAGATTGCAAACGTATTAAACAAATGGTACTTGTTTTACATCTGTTGATATATGGTACGTTTATACCGTTTGATAAATTAGACATAGAAGGAAACACTTCAAAGGCGAAACCTGCTTGAGGCGGTATGCCATTTAATCCGTTAATATCGAAATATTAGGGCATAATGATCGCCTTATTCTTAAGTTAACTCCCCCAGAGAAACAAAACCTATGAGACTCGGATGGAAAGCTTTCCCGCAATATTTTCTGCAGGAATACATTTAGTTTGAACATTTGAAGGGGGGCATTAAAATTTTAGATTGATATTTTGAAAATTTCGGTTAGGACTTGGGGAGTTTTTTTTACCGTGTAAATACGACCCTTTGTCCAAAAATAGAAACGAATGAACGCAAATACGTTGCATTTTACAACACGGCAGTAAAAAAACGAAAACCTCACTTCAAACAAAGAGCACACGAAGTTCTCGTAAATAATGCTCTCGAGATTTAAAATTAACACTAAGGAAAATTTAAATACCCTACGAGAATAATAAAGAAATAGTTTTTTTTCGTTTAATAGTTGCAAAGGCACGCCGTTTACAGAATTTATCTGAAATTAGAACAATTGCACTCCCAACAGAAAATAGGGCAGTTTTACAGGGAAATTTAAATTTGTCAAAAAATTTGCAAAAGCAGTCAAAAAACTAATTGGTAAAAATGAAACTTTATTACTTGACCTAGCATGGTAAAAGTTCCTTTAAATAAGAGCAAAAAACCAAATTTAAAAAGGCAAACGTACGAAACACATTTTTTTCAGTAAAATAAATCATTCTGTTGGCTGCTTGGCATCATTTTTTTCCTCCGTGACGTCATAAAGGTAGGTGGAGTAATGAGAAATTTCAAATTTTCTTAATAAGCTTAAGCTTTAAATAATGAAGCTTTCCATCTGATGCAACGGAAACTCTTCAGAATTAATGAAAATTAATTCAAGCCAGAATATTTTAACTTATGAAATTCCATGGTTCAAAACATTCTGTTTTACGTTTCTCAAAATTATCAAACTGCATTCAAAATCAACAAGAGATCACATTTCATCAAGCGCAGACGGTGAAGACAACGCTAAATCCGACAACATTAAATAATAAAAATTAGCAGCTGTGTTGGAGTGAGTATAATCGGCAAACACGTGAACGCATTATCGGAAGACTGCACAGCAAAGCTAAAATTAAATGCAAGAAATCGAATACAAATGATCAATTGAGATCCGCAAATAAATTGTGATTGAGACGCGTAAGAATTTTAAGCATTCGATTAAGTTAGACCGCACGAAAATAAAAAAAAAACACTGGAATGCAATCACCGATACACTGATTGTGACCATAAATCACGATGAAAATAAACAGCCAAAGGCAAGAAAAACAATTGCATACACAGCCAAACTTGGCGGGAATAAAAGATGGAAATTGGGGTCATTCCTAGAATATTTCTTGCTAAAGAAATACGTCCAAGGGTAACCTTGCCAGAACATAAAATTCCGCGTAACTCATTGGATTACAGATTGAAATATTAGACAATGCAAACATTCAAGGGACGAATGGACATTTCTATTAAAATATCTTCAAATATTAATCAAATGACAGAGGCTCTAAGCCAGAGTTCTCATTTTGCGAATGGGAGTGGATATCCAAAATAATACGCGGCGTAATTTTCGTACAAAATCATATCTCTTCAAAGATATTTTCCAGAATGTGTCAAAACAAATTTCATTAACTGCTATTTTTATTGATAAAAACCATAAGCCTAAATAAACAATAAGTCTTCTACTTCTATTATCGAAGTGAATAAATCATTTTGCAATTGATTCAATCGAATTTTCATTTATTGGTCGAATTTGGTATTTTAACAGAGGTTTATGGTCACCTATATTTGAAGAGGTACTAGGTACCGGGAATGCTTCATATGAAACATTACAATGGACGATTTTGGGACTGGAATGGTTGATCATCTAATATCAGTTGCTGCTGAAGGATGGGTAAAAGTATACCAGTATTTACAATTATACACAAACTCTACCGTTCTCCTTTGACAACTTTGAAATGTGCCCTATTCTGCCTTCAGCTATATCGTGGCGCACCGCAGTATTGGGCAGAGGGGAGGGGGGTTTGGATAGAGTGGTCCCTTCTGACCCGTGTGCGTCAGAGGGTTGCGACCTAGAGAGCCCTATGCACGACGTTACGCAAACGGGTTGCAAATATAACATTGTAATGCCTTTTTCTTTTGGGATTAAATGAAAATAACTACAGTACTAATTCTTTCTGTAATTTGCTGATAAATTGAGCACCAAGCGGCAGGTCATTGCATTGATTATCAAGTACGATTCGCCTCCTAAATATATCGAGTCTTCTCAAATTCAATATGAGAATAAATGCGGTTATTGTTTCTAATTAATGTAAAGGAAAAAATATTCATTTTTAAAAGTTAAAACTTCACTCATTCCCACAAGAAAATCTACCTCGCTAACCCATTGCGCACAAAATAGGGACGATAGGAATTATAAGGGATGTATCTGCTCCAAGAAAATTTGAATATTTCGCAGCATACGAATTCCACATTCGGTTCTGCATTTCTATCGCTGTCACCCTGGATGCCATATGCTCGCTTTCCCCTCCGTCCATTCCCTCTACCCGTTCCGCACTACCTAAATCCCTCTATGACGTCACGTTCTGCGCACCCGAGCGTCATACGCGAGGGCAATATTGTACGTTGCTTGTCGGCTGATCTCGAGTAAGATGGTGTCTAATTAAGTCTGTCATTTTTTTAGGTATGGGTCAGATCAGGTGGGAAGTAAAAGATTATTTCGTATTTAAATCCGTAATCGTTTCATCTTCCGCAACCTCAATCTCTCGAAAAGCTTGCAAGGAGACTTTTTCGTTTACAATTGCTGTGAGGAGCGCTATACATGACTAAGGTGTAAAAAGGTGAATACTCTGAAAATTCAGTCCCACGTGTGGGATACGAGTTACAATAATTTATTTCAATCTACCTTGCTGAATTTCGTGGAACATAGAACGTCGAAACAGTCCGAAGAAAATTAAGATTGTTAGATAAGTTGATAGAAAATTCAAAACCTGGGAGTTTCCACGCTCAGAAAAATTCTATTCATAACTTTCTGCAAACGCAATAACAGCAGGACGTTATTTTTCGAATTGGAAGTTATAAAATCAAGAAGGAGCAGAATAGAAAATACTCGATTCAGTGACACAAAAACAATTATATTCCGCATCTTTTGACTCAGCTGATATTACATGCGTATTAGCGTTTGGATTTGACCACACATCGTTGCGGTGACTTGCCTGGTCATTAGTACATGCAGATGTAGGATGTGGAATTAAGTTCAGACTTTAAAAGTATTGTTTTTGTGTTCATTTCCTTAAATATTTCTTGACAAAACGGTTAAGAAAAATCTATTCTGGGCTTACCAAACAAAATACTAATATATTTCCCCAGCAGACTGTTCTTGGGAGAAGAGTTCAAATGTGATCAATGAATTTTCGAGTATATAGAGACGATTTTCAGAAGGAATTATTCATGATAAGTTCATATCTGAAACTTTGAAAATTGACATTTAAATGAGTCCACAATATAATTTCACAGGAATTATTTTAAAATTTGAACCTGAATTATTATATAAATAATATAACAGAATATTTACTAAGAATGGGCATTTTTCAGAACCCCGGTTCTATTAGAATGTCAGGCAAAGTGCCTAGAAGAGCTAATTTTATAGACCCAGGTACATGAAGCTTGATTTTAGAGGTTTGGGATTGCTTCAAAATTAATTGCACTGATTTTGTCTCCAATGGTAACAAATGCAATTTTTGCATGGAACGGGTTAAATAATTCTAATAACTACTATCCCTATTTGCGCTTCAGATGACTCCTATAACCCTTTAAGCGACTTAGAACCATGATAATGGTCTCAAAGAAAGCATTACACTGCAACACTTGACCGGAACGCGACTCGAGAAAAGGATCGAAAGCTCAGACAGCGAAAAGGTCAGGTCCAACTGACGAACCGATTCGAAAAAAAGTCTTTTAAAATTAATGTTTTGGGGGAAGATTAAAATCTCCGTCCCTTAATCTAGCCAAGAAAACTGATATAGAGCGTAGTTTGACGGGGTGCGATAACTTGGTCCATGAAGCAAGATGATAAACGGAGGCGAAGTCCTATACATAGCAGGAGAGGAGATGGGGTGATGGGTTGAAATTCACATGAGACAGGACAGCTGGATGCGGAGCACATCGACTGACGGACGATGGTGACAGAGTGGAAAACATTGGGAAGGCGAGGTAGAAAGAAGACAGGAATAGACATGTTAGGCAGAATGAAGATCAGTACGCAACATGCGGAATTGAAGAATAATATATTTTAGTGTGAGATGTCAGGCTGTGTTTTGAATACCGAGATTTAGAGATGTAGCGGTGCCTAATCTGTGTCCATCCAAAACCTACCTTCAATGGTAGGCTACCAAATAATAGCCAACCTAAGCTGTGCAAGGCTGAATGCATGGAGAAGCAAGAAGAAACTGGGCTGAGCACCGACGAATTTTCAATTAGGGCACAGCGCAAACCGGTGTCGCAAGGGCACTTTGATCCTCATTTAATGAAAACCTATTCCGGGTCGCCCAACTCCGACTTCTTCAGGCATCAAACTTAGCTACATCATTAACCTACCGACCTCAACCACACAAATGGCCCGACGACACCTAAACTTCACCGGAGTGCGGGAACGGGGCAGGAGGGGATTACTCAAGAAACGGTGATTCCGGCAGCTGAACTTGACGCTACCGAAGATAACACGCCAAAAGGCTCAACCAGAGGTGGTTAATCAAACGAAGAAGCATTCAACTTAAAGTTCCGAGGAGACCAATGCCCCCAATCCGTTTTAAAGACGGAAAACGCGTCTTTCATACCCTTTCGAACAGAGAATACAGCTACACATGTATAAGTAAGCGTACACATTGGCCTATGTTGCATTCGATTTCTGCCCAAGTTATATCATTACTACTATTTCCTTCAAACATATACGCCTTCCTATTATAGGCAAACTCTATTACATAAGCCCGTTTTCTTCTAAGAAACATAGGCCTTCAAAGTACGGTTTATCATAAAAAACCATTTACATTTAATGAATTCATTGCTAGGCCTTTACATTTCATCTTCTCCTTTCATTCCTCCAAATATTACTATGCTTTTCCTTCCCTACCTCGTCTACCTAATATTCTCTCTTTTATCATAATCTATAATGTCCCATTGCCATATCTCTTAAATCCCCTTTTCCAGCCTTCTTCGTATTTCTCCCAATAGCCTTCTCTATTCCCATGTCATGCGGAACACTTTTTTTGTTTTCTCTCCGTCCACTTCATTAAAAACGCAATAAACTCCAATTTACACTGGTACTGCTACACTGCTCAAAGACAAAAGTCATAAAGATTTCCGAATCATAAACCACGGGTTCACATTAAAACATTCAGTCATTTCTTGACGTCAATACTCAGGGTTTCTGTCACCGATTTCCCCTTATTTAACGCTCATTTCAAAAATTCAAATCTTATTTTAATCTTATCAGTAAGTTGCCTAGTTTCATTATACGCTTAGTCATGATACCATTACTTCTAAAATCACCACCTGCACGAAAGTTGTCTCAGTACGTAGACAAAGTACGAACATGTTTCTAAAAAAAGAGAAAAACTATGCGAAAGTGGTAGCGAAAATCAGAAGCGCCGAAGAGCGTATTATCAATTCATTCCATAAAAAAATGTTAATTTTTTGGAAAACACCTTTTAAGTACCAAAAATCAGAAGTTGGGGATCGAGATGGTGCGGGGGCTAATGTACTGGCATCCCACCCAGAGGGCCCGGGTTCAAATCCCGGCGGTGTTGAATATTTTTCAGAGGTATCTCGATCCCTACTTGAGGTGCTTTGTGGAGGGCGCTTTGAGTGAGTACGCCGTCCGTCGGATGGGACGTTAAGCTGCGGACCCCTTGGCGCTTTTCGTTAAGCGTAGGCTAATGCCGACGCCGGGTTTCTCTCCACCCTTCATCCTTTCCTGTCCATCCCCTACGGCGCAAATCATCTCAGCAGTCGGTCGCCTCCCCTAAATACTACAACTAAAAGCAGAAGTTTCCATAAGCCAATGCACAAATTAGCACTCTTCTGTGACACAAACTGCTCTCACCACGTAACTCGGGGCATGCAAACCTTTACCACGCGGTGTTGTGCTATATGTGTGTGGCTATATCCCTACAATTAGGGGCGTGCTATTATCACAATTTATTTTTAATTTATCTACTGATATTTGAAAATGCCTGTATTTTGCAAACTCCTGCAAACCTGCAGGAGCGTTAATAGGAAGAGAATCAAACACATCTGGAATGTAAAATAATATGAGAAAAACATTCCTTGATGACTGCATTCGCTTTAAAAAAATTAAAACTCGATCCTTAGAAATGTTGTGACATTGCGAAAACTGCATGGATTCGATTTTCAGTACGTTTGTCGAAATTGATGATAAAAGTTTCGCCAGCGTTCCAGGTGGTGTCTCCAGTTCGAAGATAAGACATAGCTGGAACACTGGTGTTATTAACTCTCACACCTGGCAAAGTGGGATGGTTCACACATAACCTGGGTATTGTTACTATCGGTTAACTACCGGTTAAGGTAGGTATTGGATGGACACAAGGTACCAAGATACAAAACGGCATAGTGACAATTTCCTTGCCTCTCCTAACAAAAGACAACCCAAGATCTAACATTACATTAAGCCTGTCTTAAATTCCGCGTACTTCCTTCTTCCCTCACTTCAGTCCTATATCCCTATCCTATTCTTGCCCTTTCCTCGCTTGCCTAACATTCTCCCCCAATCACAGTCCTCAACTTCCCATTACCAATCAAAATGTCCTGCGTCCACCTTTCCGACCTTCATTGGATTCCTACCAACAACTCTTTCTCCTCCCTCCTTACACCTAGTACGTATTCGTTTGTTTCCCTTTCTGACCATTTGAGCTTTTCCATGTCCACCTATGATTTTACTTCAACGGTCATGGTTCCGTGCCGTACAAATCATAGTTTTAACCATTTCAAACGGGTCTTTTCATAACATTCTTCCTCAACGTTTCTCTCATCAATTTCCTCCTAAAGAAAGCTTCTTTGCTAAATGCAGTGTTTCATTGCCTATCAAAGTGCTCTGCATCCTGCCTCCTTTGGATTTCTCCCAACAATTCCCTGTCCTCCCTTACCTTTCCTATCACTTCGTCGTTTGTCATTCTATCCGTCAACATCGCCTTTTCCATCTTTCTCCACACCTCAGGTCAAGTGCAGCTATAACCGTGGTTACGATTAAAGGTTTCCAATAATAAATAAATGAAATATTATCAATACACCTATCATTTCTTAATCAGATCCGGCAACACAACGCTCTCTACATTTATGCGATATTTACCCGTTATGCGTTTAAGTACTTATTTCTACGCAATACGCAAACTTAACTGTTTTATGAGACCTAAATTACGAGGGTCATCCGGAAAGTAGTACCCGTTCGTGAAATAAAGACACAAAAGTAAATATTAACAAACATAAAAAATTTTATTTGAAAGAGGATACTTTAAACTACTTCTCAACATAATCTCCAAGCAAATTAAGGCATTTGTCATAACGTGTGACAAGTTTCTGTATTCCTGCTGCATAGTCCTTCGCCGCCAGCTCATTGAGATACGCGAGGGACCCATCTTGCACAAATTTTTGCATAATGCAGATGGTGTTTAACAATTTCATGAACAATTGTTCGAGAAACATTGGGAAAATGCTCACAGATGTCATCAATTGTGACGCGCCGATCGTTCCTCACGAATTCGTCAACTGAGCTCACCAGTTGGTCTGTAATGACAGACGGTCTCCCCGAACGCTCATCGTCGTGTGTGTTCCCCCTCCCCATGTTGAAGTTGCGACACCACCGCCGAACAGACGACTCGTCCATTACATTGTCTCCATACACCTCCTTTAATTGGCGATGAATATCACATGGGCGAACGTTTCTTGCATTGAGGAATTTAATCACTGCCCTCACTTCACAACTGGCGGCGTTCTCAATTTTTTTAAACATTGTAAACAATCACAGAAACAACACAGGCAATGCTAGCGTCACGCAACTTGGCTCAGAGAAGGCAGACAAGTCACTGAAGCTATCTGACCTCGTCCAGCGGCTACTCGCGTCGTCAGCACTTCATGCGGCACGAACGGGTACTACTTTCCGGATGATCCTCGTACATGCCGGTGCTTCTGCAAATATCGACCATACTCCGCTTCTTGGGAGTCGAACGCCAACCAAAAATATTAGGAAAACAAAATCGAAACTCCGAAACCGAATACACTTCGCCTATCCAATTCCCGGCCGCAAAATGAAACATCCGACCCCCCCCCCACCTCCGTCCTCCAATTTGCCTCCCGAGGGCTCCTAGGGAAACTTCCGAAATCACTCGTGGCTAAGAAGACGACGCTCCGGCAAACCCACGCACACATATTGCCCCTTGGTAAGCACGGGCGACCCCTCTTGGAAAGTCTCCGCGTCGCGAAACTTGGCTGGGTGTGTGGCGATTGCCAGGCGGCCGAAAACCCGGAAGGTTGCGTCGCACCCATGCAAAGGGATGGTGAAAGGGAGAGAGAGGGAAATGGAGGTTCCTCACTTCGTTGGAACAGGACGCGTAGCTATGGACTCGGGAGGGAATCATCCCATGTTCGCCCTCGACCTGTTCCCGGGGACGGAGCGAGAATAGATAGCAGAGAACAGAAAGAGATGCACGTGGGTCAATAACTCCTAAGAAAATCCAAGATAATGTGCTCCTAATATCGGCTATATCCATCACGTGGTTTCATTTTCATAGTCGATTAAAGCAACAAACTTTTTTTTATTTAGAAAAATGAAAAAAATGAGTTCCGTGCGGTAATTAACGCTTCTATTGGAAAGCCTTAACACAGAAAGAGATCAATGTTCATGACACATTTGCTCCTGTTTTTGCGACTTCTTACAATGATTTAGATCAATTTAAACGTGGAATTACGTCAACAAATCATGAACATCGTTCAGGACGTCCAGTGGACGTGGCTTCCTCCGAAATAATTGACAAAGTTCACTATATGGCTTTAAGTGATCACCGAATCAAAGTTCGCGAAATAGTTGAGGCCACGGGCATATCAAAAGGTACAAAGTTTTCAATTTTGGATAGAAAATTGGGTGTGAAAGAATCTCGGCAATAATGGGTGCAGCGTTTGCTCTCCACAATGCTGGAAAAAGTGTATCCAGCTAAAAGAAGATTATGTTGAGGAATAAAAAAATAAAGAAATTTATTTTCCTATTTTTTCTAAGGACCCATTGAACAACCCACTTCTGATACTCTCATCTGAACATCGAACTACAATCCGAATTTGAACATGTAAGATTTTGGACACACGAATTCTTCGATCGCTAGTTACAACTGCCGACAACGACATGAAGGAATCCTCCTATGGCCACAAATTGATTTTTCACGTAGCTATAGCGTAAGAGCTTAGGTTCAGCAACAAAAGGATGGAAAATATATCAAATGACTACTCCGAGAAAGAATTGCTTGGGTTAATAAATAGTAAGAGTAGCACGCACATATGATGCCATGGTGGTAATGAGATCATTGATAACATGATAGCTACCACATTATGCTAAGGTTACATTTTGCGGATTGAAGACATTGCAGGGGTAAATACGTTGAATTTGTACCTGCCCAAGAAAACAATATGCCACATTGGCAACAGGCATAGCGACGACATTACTTGAGAAACGTGAGGTTTATAATTGCATAGTTAATCAATACTGGTAATCCCAGATAGACATGAAATATTAAACATTGCTTAACCCTGGCAATCCTATTGATAGCTTGACGGCTGTACGAGTGCGTTGAAAAATGTTCACACTAAATGAGCTAAATCTCAGCATGTCATCTCTTGAAAAGTGATAACATAGTTTTATGACTCCGAAATTTTATTTCATGAGGCAACACGACAAAAGCAGATGGATACTTTTTAGATTAATTGTGGAGAAAAATGGGAATAAAGATTTAATGGTGGAAAAGAGAAACAAACGATGTGGCAGGAACGATAAGGAAGAAGGTAGTTGCGTAGAAATCCAACGAAGGCAGGAAAATGGAATGTACGTAAAGCATATTGTTACAGGGGAGAATGTTGGATTTTGGAGGAAAAGGAGATGCTGGAGAATGCATACTGAACGAAACTAAGGGACGTAGAAAGTATTAAAAAAACCATTAACACAGTAATCAAGCCTAATGACGGTTTAGAAGGTGATGAGAGAGTTCACCCAGGACTAAGCCCGACAGCGTGTGAAATTCACACAGCAGGGTAGGGGGGCCAGTTCCTTTCCCTGTACCGATAATTGTTTCCCAGGAAGATCTGGTACCCGAAAAATCACATATGCCCTCCGGTTAGTTTTCCAACGCGCTACCTTTGGACGACCGCGACCCACTAAAAAAAGCATGAGGGCATAAAAATTTTTTGTTTTAATTTGGGGTGATAAGGATTCAATATTGTAATGTTTTTCAAAATATACGAACAGGATAGGGATGTTGGACAGGATGAAGGGAGGAAGGAAGTACTCAGAGATGAAGAGGGACCTGATGTAGAGTAGGCTGTTGGATTTTGTGTTTTGTTAGGAGTAATAAAATATTTATTTAGTAGCTGTGTCCATTCAAAAACCTACCTTAACCGGTAGATTACCTTATAATGACAACGGTAAGGGAGGTATGGAAAGGGATGGCGGCAGGGCTGAAAGTACGTAGGCGGGGAATAGCTGGATTTGCTAGATCTGTGGATGGTGAAGCTTTTGTTAGTCCATCCGCCAAGTAGTTGCTCTCATTGCTGAGCGGGTTGGAAAGTCAGTTCGATAGCTATGAGATAAGAATCAATTTAAACAAAGCAAAGATTATATGGTTTTCGATGAAGAGGAAAGCTAACTTAAATACTAAATGGGAGTTCAGAAACTAAAGCAGATGAAAGAGTTGGCCTATCTCGGAAGTATTTTGGGACCATGATGGTCAAAGAACGTAGTTACGAACATCAGCAGTAGAATTGCGTTAGGCAAAGAAGCTTTCACAAGGAGGGGGAATTGAAGGCTAAGTAGATTGTTAGGGATGGCTGAGATGGCTTAGTAGGGATGTTAAGAAAAAGCTCGTGAAAACATCTGAAACGTGGTTATGGAGGAGGATGGAAAAGGTGAAATGGATAGAAAGGAAAACAAACGAGTAAGTGCTAGGAATGGCGGAAGGGGGGGGGGGAGATATGATTGTCGGGAGAAATCCAAAGGAGGCAGGAAAGACGGATGCAGAGGATTTTGACAGGCGATGGCAGTTATGTGCAATTGAAAAAAAGTTTATTGTAGCGCAGGGTGTTGGGTTTTTTCTTGTTTGAGGGTATAAAAAATGTTGGGGTGTTAAGTTCGTGTTGGCCCAAAACCTACCGAAACGATAGACCAATATAATAAGTATTTGTTGTCGTGTTAAATGGGACTTAAAAAGCCAAGTAACGATTCATTCCTGGCTCCATAAAAAACCTATCCTGCTCAGAGAAGTACCACTCCACTAATGTTAACAATGAAACATTTAAAGATACTACTAGACCAATGACAACGATCACTATTTCTTTTTTTAATGCATGAGTATAGCGATGTATTTACGGACGAATGAACAGGGATTTGCTATAAATTTAAGAGCCTCCGACGAAGAAAACAAGAGGTGAAAATTACAGGATACGTGAATGATTTAATAAATCATAGTCAATACTCGGATGCAGTAGGACACTCAAGTAACGCCAAAAAAACTCTAATTAACTCTCTTTAAATTTTCAATATACGATGATATTCAATATCTCGTACATCAAAAATCAACCAAGAAATTCGATACCAACATATTAAGTGTACTAACAGATACATTTCCAACAAAAACTTTTACTGTCCAAAATCAGTTAACTAACTCCAATTTTCTTTGTGGCGAAGAAACCTCAATAATAAGGGGTAAACGAGTGCTCTAATTTGCGTTAAATAAACGGAGTCATCAAAGATGGGAGATAAAAAATAACAACATACACAGTTATATTTAACGAATGTTAGATTAGAGGCGCAAAGACATCTATTCCTCCCAAGGATCACATTTTATATAGCAATCTGAATATAATCAAAGGAAAAGATGAAAGGAAAACTTGGATAGAGTCGATTCCCATCCGATGCAAAAGGAGAATATTCGACATCCCCTTTGAGAGCACGGCGATTGAGATAATTCGCGAATCCATAACAAGACGTACCTATCCCTGGGGTAAAAAAAAATCGACGGAACTTCTCGAATCGAAGCCTACGAACTTCCTCAAACTACTTCTGGTTCCCCACGTAACCCTTTCCACGAGCGAGCACGATTCCCCTTTCATCTCATTGGAACTGGGATTCTCGTCAATGCGTCAATTAGGGGGGGGGGCGGGATTTCATCCGGATCTCCCGCAAAGTAAGAGGGGGGGGAAATCGAATGAAAGTGCCGAGGGAAAGGGGTGGAGAATGACGGAGATGATGGAAGGAGAGTGCGGGAAAGGAAAAAGCCCTTTCCCAACGTTTAATCCCCACCAACCTACCCATTAACGCGCTCAGAGCCGAGATCGGAAAGGAATCTAGTAGAATTATTCGATCCCGATTACTAGCGCCTTACATTTTGCCGATGAGGATGATGTTAATATGGAAGTTAGCAACTTTACACTAATTGCAATTTAAATTGTATCCATATGCTAAGAAATTTCACTCTGTTAATATTCACATCGCGATATGTTAGGGCGAGCGGATAACTGGAAATGGTATCGATCGAATTTGAGATTGACGAAGAAGTTTGCAGGACCTAGAATAGAAATTATTTTTTAGCCACGAATACATTTATAAAATAATTTCAATTAAAAGTAATATACAATTTAGGTTACATTACGGTATGAAAACAACTAATGATTTATCATCATAAAGACTAACTGGTGAAGAATTAATTATCAATCACGAACACGATTGCCATTATTTTATTTCTTCATCCTTTTTTCTTCGGATAGAATAATAAATCGACACTCGATCATTTGATTAAATGCCATTAATATGTCTTTCGAATATTTTAATCTTTGATAAACAAGGAACTGCAGCGGCAGTCTGGCATGAAATGGAGCATATTAAATCAATTCGAAATTCCATTTCCAAACTCCTCAAATCGTTTAAAATAAGATCATTTGTCGAAAACCACATTTTGTAAATGTAATTTTATGGGACCTGAAGAATACGCCACATTACTGAATACAATAATAAAAGCTCGACCGATGCAGCAATATTGCTTCTTTACTTTAATCAGGAACTTGGAGTAAGTTATGGGTTGCCAGTGCATAATTAAGAGTAATATGAGGCAATTACTGCAACAAAATTATGTTAGGATTAATAACTCAATGTGATGGACAGCCCGATGAAATGGAAAATATCATCAAGGATAAGAGTAAAATATTTCTGGTTACCTGAAAAACATCTTTCATTCAGAGTAATTAATGGCAAGAGAAATAAAGAATGGGGAATACGAGTATAAAAAAATATAAATACGTAAAAATGCTCCATCTTGAATATCTTATGCTTTCAAATCCACTTTAATGAAATTATTTTTTGATTAAAATACACTAAAGAGGTACATTGATATTTTCAATTACTAATTTTACCGGAAAATTCTAAATTGAAATTGCACACGTTTATATTTATAATAGAAGGACGGTGTAGGTATTTGGAATTGTCATTGTGATTATAAGGTTGTGGTCAAAGACGCAGGTGCGCAAAAACTAATTCTATTAGTTTGACGTTCATGATTGGGGACGGGCATTTAAACGATGTAAATTTTAAGAGGTCCATAGACCAAGGCATTTCCGTTTAAAAACTTTGGTGCACTCTTAAAAAATAAGGCTTCTCGAATGCCGACGTTTAAACCGATTATATTGGAAATGTACTCATAGTATTGCAAAATTGTCCTTACTACGTTCGGGTAGGAAGCACAATACATTTGTAAAATTCCGCAATTCGAAGTGAAGAGGCCTGACAACTGACCTCAAATCAGATGTATCAGTATCTGTAACATATTTGCAAAAATCGAGACTTTTTAGCTAATTTTGAAAAAATGTCATGGAAAGAGACTCTGCGACTTACGTATAGCGTGCGAAGAGCGCTTTCCATTACAATTCATTCCTTTTCTGTCCTTCCTAATGTGGGACGTACGCCGGGGACGACCAACGGCCGAAGTATTGAAATTGCCTCCATGGAATTCATGATATTGTAAAATAATAACCGTATACGATAAAATTAATACTCACTGAAGAACTCCACACAAAAAAACAGTAATGTTTTATTTCCATTTTTATACAATAACGTTCTGTTAACACTTTTTTAATTATGTACTTTCAGAATTTGGTTGAATATTATGCTTCAGAGGGGCGCATCAAAATCTCTAAGGCGTGAAGGAACGTGGGCATGGGTATGCTCCAAGAAAGGTCGGGAAATTCTACGCTAAACCAAAGTAATCCAGTTGGAGAGAAGAAGCAAACCTCAGAATCGTAATGAAAAAGAGCTTGAAACGTCCTTGAAGGAATGATGATAATAACTGACACCACTGTTCAAAAGGAAACGGGTATAATCAGTCGAATTTTGCCGCCTTCGTCGAGCGCCTCAGGTGACAGCCGTTTTCATTTCCGTCAAAACTACTCCATGGTTACACGGCTTCCTAATCGCTGAAGCAAGGGATTCTGGTTCGGGAGAGAGGAGACAAAACTTTTAACAGTCACCTAACGAAATGGAAACGTCCTTCGGTCTGCTAGCGAAACCACTGAATCGGTAAAGCGGGCGGGATGGCGGAGATTCTCGATCTTCGCTTCGTTCCCGGATGATGCCGTGGGTGTGTGCACTTGTGATAGGCTGGGAAAGGATGTGGGCGAGACACGGGGACGAGACCGTCGGTTGGCGGCGTTTTGCGATGCCCGGGGGCGGGAATGGAGAGGGCGGCAAGGATGGAGGAGAGCTTACGATAGGGGTAATACGACGAAAAGCGGATTACGAGGAAGCGGAGGTGGGAGGTTCGTTTTTGAAGGAAAGGACAGGGTTAGAAACGACTCATGGAGTCGAGGAATGGGGAAAGCCAAGAACCATCTTTCCCTTTCCCGCACGCAGAAGAGAACGAAAGTGCTTCCATCCGATATATGTACATATGTATATACATGCGCATGCCGTCGAATCGGCTTCCCGCAAAGTCTTGAGGCGTGCTGCGTAGCCGAGGCGCGAAGATGCTCTTTCCCTCGGCATGCCATAAAAACACTTTGTCTGCCCTCTTTCATTTTGCATGGTGACACTCTATTTCAAGTGTTTTTCGTCCTTACTCCAAAATTGGCACGCCCAAATTGACAATCTTGTCTCTGCGACACACATTCTTTTATACAATGCTTTATTTTACGTCACTGATTCAATGAACTATGCAAATGCACAACTCATTGTTTCATGTAATTATCTATAACTTATAGAGCAATGAGTGATATATTTTAAATCGAATTGCCCATTTTGAAGTGTTCGACCACAGACGGAAAAGTTTTGAACGGTCCCTCACGACTTATGCATTTAATACGTATCACGTGACGCTTCCTCTTGTTAAACTTACAAAATTATTACAAAGGTGGTAATCATTTTGTAATTCAGAATTATAACGATATTGTTAATTGAAATACCTAATGCTCGTAAGAATGGTTATGGTCCTAATCATCACTATATTTTGCGACACCAATTAGTTGAAATTATGGAACCCTAAGGTGGCGCCTGACTTTGGTTGAAACCAAAGACCTGAATGCTAAACGTTCTGACCCATGGAACCCTCCTCTGGACATAACACGTATCCAAGCTGCGAAGACATCATAAGCCCGAAGCTGCAATAGTGATATTGATCCACTAACATCTCAAGAAGCTATAATTAAACTTGCGCGAGACAAAAGAGATGGACGAGATCTTCATAAAAAAATGAATTGAAATAGAGCCAAACTTCATTAATTCCTGAATTAACTGGGCTGTATTTTTCTTGAAATAAGAGAAATTTCATTGCGACAATTACATGGAAGTGTTACAGAGAGTGACAAGTGAAATCGTTTCTGACCAAAAAAATCACTGTTCAATACCCATAGAATATTTGCGGTACATTCTATCACTCACTCAGCCAGATGGGCCAATGGAAACAAAATTATGAATTAAAACAATAAGGATTACATGGCAAAATGAATTCACCATTGAAATTTGATTACCTTATTTACACACTTCACAAAGCTAATAAATGAGAAGAATTTAGAACTGAGGAATTGAGGTACTGCTACAACACGGAATTTATATGCAAATAACTAGAAGTCTAATGGCCCACATTTTGCAGTTTGAACTAGAATACCATTTAATATATAGAACAGGCTTCCAACCAAAAATCAAGCAATAGAGACTTTTCTTGTTCAAATTAGTACTTCCAATCATTATCAATACCATGGATATTTATACAATGTCGATCAGCCTATTTCGTTTCATCCCGGCCATGTGAGTGTAGAGATGTGAGACCCCACATCGATCAATAAAAAGTACGTAGATGAGAAAACTAATGGAAGTAATATTTCATGCAATTCAAGAGTGGTGATGCCAGGAACCATCTCTCCATTACTTGCTTCATTAGTAACTCTTTAATTATCAAAAATAAAATGAAGGAAAGCAATGGAAATAGGTACTATTTAGAGCAAAAATATCTGTCAACCTCCTCGACAATCGGATTGAAAATGCAGACAGCCTCTCTCTAGCGGAAAAAGACATGGAAATAGCTCGATGGAAGACTCTGTGAATGTTACTCTTTACTTCCTTTCCCAGAGGATTTTAACGACTGACAGTTTTGTAAACACCCAAATTAAAAGCCAATATTAGCTCTTTCTGGATGAAAATACGGATCCCAAAGAATGAGTCGATAATGAAGGCTTATACCATATCTCACTTTCATTATATGTTTCCCAAAAGAAAATAATGACCGCTCCGATTGCATTGAGACCAGCAAATTAGCCTGTGACCTCGAGGTTTACGTGTTACTATCTCCTCAAAAGCAAACATAAATTGATTATTACGGAGAAACTGACCAAAACAATTTCAACCCAGGAATCATTAACTAAATACATTGTTTCACCTTTTACAAGATAAATTTCCCGGAAATAAATTTTTTATGAAGAGTGGTCAAGATGATTGAAATCCTACAATAGAATAATGCTCTTAATCAATGCACAGCTGCTACCACTATATGCTGAAGAGAATAGCACATAATGCAGGCAACATAATGATACTGCTTTATAGGTAATTTGCAAAGAAACGCGTCTAAACAACATTCTGGATCAATCAATTTCACAATATAATTTATTTGAATATCACAAAAACTCTCATGATTTCTACTAGTTTCACCGATTTTGGTGGTTTTCTAAAAATAAATTTCGGGACCTCCTGAATTTTCAAATTTTCCCATACACCTACAATTTCAGATCAATAAACAAAAGACTAAGGGAACTTGGTAGCCCAGTAGGCAGCTGGACTTCTGACTGGAGCCCTCTAGTTGGATTCCCGGGCACATCTCTCTGACCTAACTCAGCTTCACCCAAGCTGTTTGATTTTTCGAGGACCAGATCTTCGTGGGAAAGAAGAAGAAGCACAGTGAAAGGAACTAGTCACCCTATCCGGATGTGTGAATTTCACACGCCGTTATTACCCCGTTGGATCCACCCTCAGCCAGACCGAGTTGATAACTTTGGTGATGATGGAAACCAAAGACTTATTTTATCTCCCTAACCTACATGGATGTAAAAATCGCATCTGTAACCGAATTTGCAAAAAGAATGATCATAGTCGATGAAAAATCAAAATAATAGTATCAAACGATGACCAGGTAGCTGGTTCTTCTGTAGTAGTAGCTACCTTAAAAAAGAGTTATAAATGTAAAACCCAAACGAATGATAGGGAAAGAAAAAACTTGCACCATATTTGCAATCACGTAACACAAGGACGGGGAAGTGAATGAGTGAAACAAGAAAAAATAAATTAACTAGAAAAAAATATTCATACGTAAACACAAGCACTTCACTCTCTAAAAAATAAGAAAAAGAACATTTAAGTTCAAAAAATCGTTTTCAACTGTGATTACTGAGTCAAACTCGTATATTCATTTTGAATTTGTACCTAAAAATTATTCCATAGAGGGTAAACTTTTTCTTATTTTACTTATGTTTGGATATGTGCGTGTGTATGTATGTATGCATATATATATTTACACATATTTTAACCATATATATTGAAATGGTCAAATTAAAGAAGTGTAAGTAATGGCTGAAATAAAGCAATAAAGAGCATTACGTTAGAAGCCTCTCCAGAAGTGAGAATGAAGCGGAAAATTGAAAGAAGGAAAACGAGGAAAAAATTGAACGTGGTGGAAAAACGGCAGAAAAAAGTGATTCCACCAAAGAAATTTGAAGCGACGCAGATAGAGATTCACGGGGAAAGAAATCCAACAAAAAATATAATAGATACTGGAAACTAGTCAAGCAGCATGAAATTATAGAGCGTCTGGCTGAAAATGGAAGACTATATTTTATGACGCTTATTGCTCTGGATTCGAGTCTTTTGAGATGTAGTTGTGGATGAGAATAGGAAAATTAAAATGGACTGAAAGGAAAAAGTACAAGGCATGGTGGGGGTGGAGAGCAAATCGCTGGGAGAAATGGAAGAAAGGTGGCCAGAAAGTGGGATCCAGGGTATTTTGATTGACGATGGAATGATTAAGACTCTTATGAGTTAGTGGGAGGATTAGGATGAGTATGCATGATGGACGGAATAAAGGGCGGGAGAAAATTTGCCGAACTGAAGTAGGGTTAATTGTAATCTGCAGCGTTGCACCGTGTAGCAAAAGTAGCACTGGCGACCCGACCAAAACAACCTTAACTGGTAAGCTAAGATTATTAATAATATTTTACTCGACCATCTGGATGCTGAAGAGCGTAGACCCTCTTCAAAGTCAGCAGAAAAAAAAGTGCGAAACGATAGCGAAGGGAAACCAAGGGAGTCAACCTCAAAGCATTATTTGTATACATTTAAAAAATATTGCGACAAAGGGACAAAACGTTTGAATAACTCCTCTGTGCTATAATAATATATTATATTGTAAATAATAACATATTTGTTTTGAGAAGGAAAAACGAAGTTGGATTATTTTTAGTTCGTTGGAATATAAACACAATTGAAAATCGCGGGATTCATTGCGATTTTTATCGCATAATTAATTTATAAAAAGGCAAAGGTTTATTTTATAGTTTTATTTTTCAATCGATTTGAAAGTTAAATTCGGTTGAGTGAGGAAAAATGATATCATAAATGGTACTTGTAGTGAAGTACGTAAAACGCTAACTTTTCAGTTTCATTTCCAAAAATATTAATTTGGCAAAATTAATACGGACAAAAATATCGCGGTTCTAACGAGTACAATTAAGCATGTACAAGTAGACGTATTAAATAAGTCTCTTTGTAATAAAATCCTATCCATAAGGATAAGAAAGTTAACTAGACTCTTTCCAAACCTGACGACAGATTAGATACGATTTCGATGTCTCATAGACTGAAATACGTATCAGACACCCCATATAGTGCACATACTTTGTAGTGTTAGCATTGAGTACCTGTACGTACTGTTCATGCACAGTCAACTTCGGGATGAGACAATGGAAATACTAACGTAACATAATATGACGGCGTTTCCTTCCTGCGTCCCTTACTAGACCTTCACAAAACGAAAAAATCGTTAAATGAGTATGTATATACAAAAACAGCGCATTTCCTGATTCGTAAAAAATGTTTTGGATTACGCTGAATCGGACTGATCAGCAGCTTTTTCGAATAATCCAGGGATGACGGATTCAAATCCTGTTTCGGGCGGGAACGCTCTGCGACTCTGCAAGATTGGTCGTTCATTTTACTGGCTGAATTCACTTTGCGATATGACAAACACTGTAAGAGCACCTAATTAAATCCTATCACAACAACGACAGGATATCTTTAAACATACAGATTAACGACACACTTCGAAGGTATATTGAGCGAGAGAACACTGGAACTTGGAACAAAAAGTTTTAATTCAGGAAAACAACTACTGCGCCTTTGCTGTCATCCGACAGCAACGTAATGAAACAACGAACTTGTGCAAACATTCGTACAAGTTGGAGCAGATGTAATGAGACGTGCTTTTCTTTCATTAATACAAACCAGCGGACCCTGCACTAATAGCCATCTCGTTATAACCACGAATCAAAATGTGAGCTCAATAAATAAAATAAGCCGAAGTGCATACAGAGAAAGAGCCTCAGGCTGCTCGCAGTAATGAGATTAGAAGCGCATGTACGACTATTGGTCAGTCATCACTTAAGCTTCTATTTAAAACCCCTCCCTCCACCCCCCTCCATGAACATGAACGTGGTCGTGGAGTGTTCCTCTTAAGTTTTTATTCGGATTTCCGGTGCGAATCACACTTAGCCAATGGCGAAACTATGCCTAAATTCGGTAATAGTTACCATGAAGTTTCTCCAGCATCCTTTATCGTGCAACTCCGTAACTTTAAAATATTTAAATAATATAAAATTATACGAAAACCGCCTCAGGGGCATTTATGTGCCAACATATTCTTACATGCGCAAACGCATTTTCAAAATTCCCAACCACATAAGCAACCCGTCGCTAGTACGACGATCCTGCCACAGATGGTAGCAGATACCAAGTTCAGACCGCTAGCGGTAACTGGCGAGGAAAACGAGAACTTCGTATACGACCAGATGAAAATGGCGCGCCATTCTGAAACGCAATCGATTATCGACTGAATTCGGGATGTAGGTTTTGGGCCAACAGAAACGTGTTCTAACCCAAAACATTTAGTTATCAACAAATCATCGCTAAATATTAACTATAAGAAAGATTAAAAATAAGGATTTCTAAAAAGGGAATCAAAACTGTTAAGTAAAGCAAGTGTAAAAATCCATTCAGAGTACGCCTTTACAAGATTCATTTTGACTCCCGTCTCCATTTTTGTACTACATGTCGGCAAAATACATACAAAGATTAGGGGAAATAGTAAAATGCGTAAAGTGTATAGTTGCACGAAATTTCCAAGAAAATAATTTGGGTTTCAGAATCTGCACTTCAACACATTTCATAATGCCTTTTAACACCGTATATTGTAAGTAGCATGAATACAAGTTCTTTCACTACATGAGTGCTAAAAAAACATGCGCTGTAGTTCAAACTTAAGATAACTATTGGTAACTGTGTTACGTTTTTCCCTGAATATCATCTTATTTTCCATTAATAATAAGGGCTTTCTGTGCGTCCGCAAGAAACCTCTTTTTGTCGCTAGACCGATTCATTCATAAAGACATCCCATAACCGTCAAACTCCTTTATAGCTTCTTAATTATCCGAATTTTTACCAATATTACTTCCTTACCTTCTTTTCTATTCTAAAATGTACTTACGAAGCATTTCACTCGCTCTAGTAATTTTTTCTCTAGCTCCCATTATTTTTAATAGTTCACTGATAACGGAAAACCGATTTCCATTGCAATGTAGTCTTTAAAATGGTAAATCAATATTTTTTCGAGGTTTAGACAAATTTTCAACAAAAAACCAGCTCATTTCTGAATGGATATCCTCTCTCTTGTAAAGCTAGTAAAATTCTGATGAATGTCTTGAGATTCTTTTTCATTTTTCCGATTATTCCCAACGTGGAACAGCAATCCGGTCAAAAAATAGAAGATACGAAAGATAGTTTTATTTATCCAATCATCTCAGAGGCATGGCAGTGATTGATATAGAAGTCGAGAAAGAAGCGAACCTCGACAGAATTTTTTTATGACTTGAAATTATGTAAGGCCATTTTCGGCTCATTTAACCTCTCCCATCCTTTGAGAAGATCCGTAAGATATGAACTCCATCCTCTCCACCGCCTTTCGTAATCACCGGCACCATCATTAATATCAAATAGTAACCTTTCTCTTAAAAAAAATAAGAAATACGTACATTTCAATTTTGCGAAAGCGTTTTTTACAATGGTTACTGAGAAATCAAATTAGTAGTTTGTATCTAAAGTTTTACAAACTTGAAAGAAAAACTTTGTTTTTTTCCATTTCAGCTGAATGAGTATACATACACACAGTGAGATGAAGCAAACGTAAGTAGCGAATTAAATGAATAGCAATGCGTAAGATTCCTCTTGAACCTGCCAGTTATAAGGAAGCATAATGAAATGCAACACTGCTCTGTTGAAGACATTCTGAATCAATATAAGGACAGATCAAAATGTTGATCAACGGTGGGCAACTGATCACCTGTTCTCCTAGAGTACTCTGGCACAGGGAACTGAGAGCACAATAGAGTGACCCTACACGTTACATTCGTATGGCTATCCTAGTTTATCTGATGCACATATTCCACTTAATGCACAATTATCCTCCTATGAGTTTCCATCTCTCGTGCATTTCCACCCATTCTCGTATGTGCCCTGAAACCCTGAGAAATTATCTTGGCTCCCACCTAAACACCTTGATCCAACTTGTTCTATATTCCTGCAATTTATGATGGGTCACATTTGTTAACACACTGTGGAATTTCACCCATTTAGTGAGGGAAACTTCTTATATTCATTGACAATATTATATTTCTGACTGCGCACTAAGTTTTAGTATACCTATTACGGAGTTTTGACATGAACCATACGGTCAAAATAACAATTTTTAATAGCATTCCTGGATATAAGATATTGTCAATCGTGGGATTTCAATATCTGTGGATAAATGGCTATTTTACTATTTTACTTCCAACTGCCTGAAGTCTTCAATAGCTTTGTTATTAGTTTTATTTTATAAGGGGTAGAATATTTCATGCAAAATAGTTGGTACTTAAAAAAAGGTAGCTATGTCATATACTATTTCCCGGTGATCTAAATTTTCATGGAATTCCAAACCAACTTCTTCATTTTCCGAATATTTGCATTTTTATGTAATCTTAACTAAAACTGGAGAATGAAAATTGAAAAATCGCAAAGAACTATGAGACAAGTAATAGTAAAGCGTAATACGTAATCTATTCGAGCAAAGTCATACCCAAAGTCAGCGATCTTTTCGAGGTAAAATGTACAACGCCCGTGGCGATCTCTCCCAATATTATTTGCAATATATTTCTAAGTTTCGCACTAGCAAAGAAACTAGCGGATATTCCATGTTCAATGAACAATTAACAAACTTTATTAGGTAATTTAAAAGCTATATAGGATATACACGAGCAACGGTGCTATCACTTCAACATGACATCATTCGAGCTAAAAATCAAGCCAGTATTCCATATTTCCTTACAAGAACTCGTTTAGAATCCAACTATCATCAGGGGATAATCCAAAGGTTTCATGTGGAAAAAATATCTCTATTTCTCCAGTTCGTGAGCGGAAAGATATTCCAGTGTTCACAATATCAGTCATAATCAACAAGTAACGCCAAGAATAAGGCAATTATTTTTACCAAATGAGATAGTATAGTTCACTATCACTCAAATTAGCAACGGAGAAACTGACAAACAAAAATCGAAGTAGCTCTAAAGGCTGATCCTGAAAAATAACGGTTAATTTTCTCCAATTTATAATTGGTACGTTTAAGTATGCATTTAAATGGCTCTGCTTGGACGATATACGTAAGCTGAAGTTTAATTAATCAAATGCATTGATCTAAAATCGAACGCCATAAAACGGATTTATAAAAACAAGCGAAAAAAGAAGAAAGAGGGAAAATAAAAATAAACTAGGACGGAAATATTGACGAAGACACAAGACATTCAGAAATCCAAATCTTTGGAAAGTGAAGAATGAAGATTACACACGCCCCACATCCGGGTTGAAAACACATGACAGACTGATAGAGGATCCGGAAGGGCAAATGGCTTTAGCTCATAATTTTTATCACAGGAAAACATAAACTCGAAAAGAGCATGCGGCTACATTTTCATTTAAAATAAGCCCGCTACTTACGATCTACCATCGATTAACCCAGCCTATAGTGCGGAAATACGAGACATCCAATCAAACAGAGCAAAACATTGATAAAAAATAACGGATTTACATGCATTGAAGCAAATCTGCATTGAAGAAATTTTGGTTGCTATAAATCTACTTCATTTTACATTAAAACGAAATACGTATTTAACGTGCACGCGCGATGACCTAAACATGACTTCGTATCACAATATAATTTCATTACTTCCGCTCATTTGATAGATTCCCTTTCCCGACTAAAATACCATTTTTTCTCTATTTTTACATCCCTCGTTCTACCAAGACTCTTTAAGAAATTTGAGTTGATCCCGACTTTTTCCCGATTGAGCGAATATTCGGGATCCGTGAATCATAATTCCGACTTGCCTCAATTCTTTCTGAATTTCAGAAGAATTTGAGCGATTCTCGATTTTCCCAACAGGGTGATCACCCTACTGATTTTACCTTGTAGGAAGGAAATCGAATGCGAAAAAAAATGAGTGCCTTGGGAGATATTGAAATGTGGGGGGATTCCGAAAGAATAGAATAGGAAGGAAAAGAGAAGGAAGGATTTTGGTAATTTAGATTAGATTATGCGCGTCGTGGTTCTGAATGTTGGGAGATGAGGAAGGAAATGAGAGATGGGATAATGACTCAAGACTGCGAAGTGGTGCCTTTAACTTTTCCTTCCCCTCAAGGGAATTTTTAAGTAAGAAAAAGCAGCTGAAATTGAGGTACAGCACATAATGAGTATGTATTAAGGCATGAGCGAACACTAACTCGGTTAGCCCGGTGCACATTTACCTTGGCAACCAACCAAAAGTTCAAAAGTAATATTTCCCATCTGGGAAAAGGATAAAATGCTCATCATAAGTCATACTATTCGGATTAGTATAGAAAAGAAATGATTGTAGTTGTCAGAACTCAATATCATCATCCATTTGTCGCAATACTGGAGCTGAATTTCTGGGGTTTATCTTTATTTCAATGATTCAGTTCTTATTTCTATTGTACCATCGCCAACTAAAATAGCGTAACTCAAGATTTAACTAAACCCCCGCATTACAACTGAAATCACAAAAAAATACTGTAGGGCAGTAAAGCGCTACAAACTCATCATTTTCATCACTTATTATTTTGTGATTTCCCATAGCAGCCGAAGTAACATCGGAATAAGTACGCAGAAAAGATGGCAAGTATTCCGTGTGTTTTACCTCACCCGTACATAAATAAAATTGCATATATGCCAGGGATCACGATAAAGGAATTTAACTCAGAGTTTGACGCGAGTGTTACAGAAGTGGCGGGAAGTCAACTATTTTAGGTTTGTAGATGATAAGTCTTTATTTGATTTAAATGAAGACAAAGACGTAGATTTTAACTTAGGCAAATAAAGACTAAACTGCTAACTACAGGAGAAGGAAAGTAATAAAAATCCAAAAGTACAAAAATGAAGATTTAGAAGCATTAACCATAGGCATAAATTAGAGCAGGTGAGACAGTTTGAATATCTGCGCAGACTGAGGAAACGAGCATCGCAGCAAGGATATTTTGGGAAGAATAATTACAAGCATTGTATAGCAAAAGAAGTGACAGAAAATGGCTGGAAATTCCTGAGACCCTTAGATGACCAATAATAAATATTACTCTTCCCTTTACTACTAACTTCAATCACGCCAGGTTCCGGCCGTTTGCCTTTGACAAAAACAGATGAGTGACTAGCGATCTGCGTGGTTGAAGACATAACTTAGTTTAAGAGATAAATCAATTGCTCATTTCCTCAGTTAAAGAGTTAAATCTAGTACTTTTTCCACAGGTCTACGAGGATACGCAATAGTTTTCAGTGACCTGATTTACCTCTTAATGTTACACTATTTAAAATTAATGAATATGTATAAGCTTTCGGGATGGACCGCAAGCACCAGAAGATTAATCCATCACCTCTACAAGAATCAAGTAAAAACTACGAAAATGAAAAGGTAAGTAAAATAGAAGTCAAAATAAACAAGGGATGAACCCCTCGCCAGCATTATTCAACGTCTATCTAGAAGAGGCAAAAGAATCTCAAGAACTGGTCTTCAAAGGAATTAAGGAAAATGGCGAAGAGATAAACATTCTCCGGTTCGCAGATGACATCAAGACAGTAGCTGAAACGTGAGAGTATCTGCAAGTAACTCTGAATGCCATGGACCAGAACTTTGAGAATATGAGCATCAACAAGAAGAAGTCTAAAACCTTGGTCCTTCGAAGAGAGAAGCTGAATACAGATACCACAATTCGAGGAGATGAGTAGTACCACAACAAGCGTACGTGGAATCGTTCATCTACCCGGGCAGCAGTATAACTTCAGATGGAAGGAGTTTGGCCGAAATCAAGCGAAGAAAGCTCAAGCTAAGAAGGTGTTCAGGAGAGGAAGAGGCGACTACTATGTTCAAAGAACCTAAGGTTGTAAACAAGGGAGGAGTTCATCAATACCTTCGCATAGAGCAACACACTCTAGGGATAAGAGACATGAAACATTTGAAAAATTGACCAGAAACTAATGAAAACCTTAGAAAAGTGGTGTTGGAGGAGAATGCTGAAGGGTAAATGAGATTAAATGGAGAGATAAAGTGAGGAACGAGGAAATGCACACAGAGGAGCAGAAGAGGAAAAAACAGCATGGAGAACTCTATGGCAAAGGACAACTAAATGGATAGAGCACACCTTGAGGCACAGTGGAGAAGTTAGAAACATATGATGTAAGGGAATATTGAAGAAAAAATCCCGCGGGGAAGACCTATATACCACAACATACGATAAATTTAGGACGTAAAAGAGAAAATCTTTCCTGGGGCCAAAAGCTAACATTAATTAGAGAAGAATGTAGGGCTGCACTGAACCAATCTTGGAATTGAAATACAGGTGATGATGAAGGCTATTCGGGCGGAGCATACAAGGATGAAGATGTTCCATCTTCGGGGGATTAATTAATCGATATTAAAAACAAAAAATCCATTACTCACCAACATGCAATCTCCCGCACATAGGAATTAGGACACTTACCTAGAAAATGAAAAAATTCCAATTAGTTGAACAATAACATAACCGACAAATATATTGAATGTGAACATCAGTAAGCAAAACGCCCAAAGCTCAAAGATTTAAGTCGACATAACGCAGCAAAAACCTCTTGGACTGGCTAACGTTACGTAATCGCGAATTCCACATAACTTCATTTCACTCCAATTGCACAGCAGATGGGAATAAGATAAAGTCTCAATCTTACTAACAATCAGGATTACTTTAGTTAGATATTATAAGCCTTAATCTTTGCAATCTAATATTAAAGGAAGGCATGTGACACTCGGGAGGTAATAACACAGCAGGACTTCATATTAAACCTCAGATGACACACCATTTCGATTAGGGACACAAATTGTTTTTTCTAGATTAAAGCCCGGCGAATACAAGGAAACATTTTATTCCCTCTTTTTCTCAGGCTTCAGCGGCTGGAGCAATCTTCGTGTTGTTTCCTTACAGTATGAAGTTAAAGCAAGAGAAGCAATTATGCTACAATCCCAAATCTCAAGAAGAAGAATTTTTTTTAGCTCTGGGAAACCAAAAATGAAAGAGCGACGACAGGTTTCATCGATCAGGCAGCCCGCTGCGGATTTTATTTATTTTTTATCAAATAACCACCTCAGCATTTTCGCATTGAGCCCCAACCCCGCAGAGACCTTTCCACCATGAGCGCCACAGAATTTTTCATTTCGACACTCGATAATTAATTGTATTTGCTCTCCGGTCCTGTCAACCGCGTTACGAGCACCAAACAATTTCTTTAAAGCCCGTCGACTAAAAGGGACAATTGGACATAGATCAATCAATCAAACAATGGGACGCAGAAAATGGCCGGTTTGCTTCCTCGAAAAACGAAGAAAATAAACTCCTCCACGAGCGCAGCTCCGGGAGAAAGGTCGTGGGAAAGAGAGTAAAAAAAAGTCCAGGAATTCTTATGCTAACACAGACATTATTAAAGGAGGGAGAAAATCAAGGGAGCTGATGGAACGAAATCCTGCGCAGTCATCCCACTTAATTAGAGACATGAAGGCAAAAATATTAATATTAATAATAAAATAAAAAGGGTATTTGACGCCGGGTTAGCATAAGTGGTGCGGTCGCTAAGGAAAACAACCGCAGGACGGGGCGACGACGGGCAACTGGTGCAGTGGAACACAAAGGGAGCGTTAATAATGGAATTAGCGAAGCAGTTAAATTCTAGACGAATCAGGTGCAAATAAACTGAAAAATTCAGCATTAGGTCGGCAGGAAGAAACTAATTATTCAAATGATATCCTGCTGTTTTTTTCCATCGAAAGTCACTTTTTTACCACCAAAAAACATATTTTTGGACTATTGGAAATGGAACCAACGATATTACGTACAAAACACACGGTGTCCCACGATATCAAAGCAATACTGAGGAAATTTCATTTACTTGTAGCAATGTACGGAATACGAGTCCCTTTTTCCACAAATGTTTTACGGAAAGCACGCACCTAATAGAATATGCGCGCCAACCCTGAAGATATTGATTTCGATGCACAAAAATTCGATGAAAAATAGTAGTTACTCGACATTTAAGCGCACTCAGTCAAATACCCTATTTGAAATATGCAGTAGGTCCCTGGTACGAGAAAATTAATACAAATTAAATGTCTAAGACAGGAATTAGTCCTGTATACACGAACAATGTAAGCCGTCAACCAAGTAGTAGTAGTATTTAGGGGAGGCGACCGACAGCTGAGGTCATTTGCGCCATTAGGGAATGAATAGCAAAGGATGAAGGGTGGAGAGAAACCCGGCGTCGGCATTAGCCTACTCTTGTCGAAAGGCGTCCGCAACTTAACGCCCCATCCGACGGACGGCGTGCTCACTCAAAGTGCCCTCCACAAATCACCTCATGTAGGGATAGAGATACCACTGAATATTCAACACCGCCGGGATTTGAACCCGGGCCCTCTGGGTGGAAAGCGAGTACGACAGCCATCTCGATTCCCCACCGTTGCCAATGCTCTGGACCGTATTCCTTCCCGTAATCATTATGACAGCTCGTAGAATAATAAAATACATGTTGGTATTCAGTATCAAATAGCAATTACGGCCGTTAGTTCGTATAAAATTACGAGCGCGGCGTTCAAAAATCGATGGTGACAAAAACGGTATGCTGCGCAGATAAAATTTAGTTGATAACAGCAATTCAAATGCATCAAATCTCTTTCCTATCCATTTAAGCATAGAGGAATTCCCCCGAATCATATGGCCCCTTTTTTCTCAGTCGAAAGTTTTATCGAAGATGCCAGGTGGAATAAGAATAAGCTACACGTAGCTACATAGTCGGCAAAAGAAAATAAATCATATTTAATTACATTCTTAAATAAATCAGATCAAATATCCCGACGAAAAGACTCAATCTCCAACGCTCGCTGATAATCGAGAAGAGATGAGAGAGGCAGATAAAAAAATGGAAATTTCGAGTTTTAGCAAAAAATTCTTATCAGGTAACCAAGACCGCTGAAAAAAACAATGCAAAGATGTAAAGAGAAAAAAACAGGAGAATGGATCGGGCAGCTGCATAAAATTAACCAATGCCGTTTCAATGATAAATTATGCCAACGAAATAAATTTATATAAATACATATATATTATTATTATTAGGTAATCTACCGGTTAAGGTAGGTTTTTGGACATATATATATATATATATATATATATACGTGTGTGTGTGTATATATACACACACACACACATATATATATATATATATATATATATATATATATATATATATATATATATATTTATATTTATATTTATATATCTTTATATATATATATATATATATATATATACATATTTATATATCTTTATATATATATATATATACACGAGTAGACGTGATACCCTAAAACGGATATTTCCTTTCTTAAACGCCCTGCTAAAACGAGTAAATCTTCGCCATTATGGCTAAAGGTATTTGGCGCAGGGAATAAATATACAGAATTAAAGATGACGACTTTCCAGATATGAGGTTCGAAAGTCTCTTAGGCTCCGACAGCGAGAGTGATAATACATTTATTGTAACATCTATACTGTTATCACACTCAGTCGAACACGTCACAATACCCACTGCCTTCGTTTCTATGGTAACGCAAGGCATTGTGGCCTGGCAGGCGAGGTGTGGGAAAGGTGGGCGAGGGGCGGCGTGGGGAGGGGGTGTTTTACTGAGTGTGCGGCCTTGAACGACCAATCACCGTGAGGGATACCACCCGAGAGAGAGCATGCTGACCCGTTTCCATGGAGACCCCCTTCGCTGGTAAGACTTGCAGCGAGCGAAACATTTTATTGATATCATCACCTCGCATTTTCCTCTATTTATGATTAATATTTCCCCTGCCACTCTCTTTCCTCGTAAAAATTTCTCTTCAACCTCACGTATTTGAACTCCCGTCCCCAAACACAAAGGACCAAACACGAAGTGTGCATCAACCAATCATTCACATGTTACATTATTTTTAAAATAGTATTTACCTTTTCATTTTCCCAACTCCACATTAAAGTTAACAATTGTTTAATTATAAAACTGATCACAAATCGATAAAAAATTGAGGTCTTGAATCCTAAACTACGGCATTTTAAAAACTGAACCTGACACTAACCGAATGCGGCCAGGGAAATACATAGCAAACTATTGAATTTCCTTCGTCCTCCCGAGAGGAAATTTCCCGTTAGGTTGTGAATACCACACCAAACGTAAGAGTACACTTGAAATGCCGGGGGATTCAGAGAGGAATAATTAGATCATATAATGGTAAGACCCAAATTCAAGAACAGCGCAATTCCTTGGTGATTGACAGGGAGCGAATGAGTAATTAGATAATAAATAGTTTAGTGCTCGCGAAATTCATCGTCAAATTCGATAAAATGGAAAAGGGATGACGGACGAGAAGGCTGAAGTTCGGAGGGTCCCAGATTCAAATTCGGGCAATGCCAATGATAAGCCCCACGTATGTGGCTTTCCGATCGCCAGAAATTAATGGGAAACCGCAGGCAGGGAATCAAAAAATATACAGAGGAACAGCTCATGCATTCGGGCAGTATTTTTTAGAAAAGCTAGCGGTGAATATAGCATTGACAAGGCAACCTGATTTTTGAGGAAAAACAGAATGGGCATATCTCTTTTAGGCTATCCAGACCAGGGTTTCTAGGAGGATGTATGAAATAATTTATGGAAAGGACATATAAGTTCCAAAGAAACTGCGGGAGATGCCGCAACAGTAACTTTTAACGGAGTCATCCGCTAATGTGCATTTCAATGCGACAATTTCAGAGTGTAAAAATCATTCGCCTTGACTGGGATCCCAGTCAAGGCGAATGATTTTTACACTCTGAAATTGTTGCATTGACATATAAGTTACCGTGGGGAAAGAGATACGGGTTCTTAGTGATATTCGAAGATAGCTGAAACAGTGGATAGATAGAGAGAGAGAGACAGAGAAATAATGGGACCTGATAAGTGTAATGGAATCGAGATTCTAGCGTAGGCAAAGAAGAGAGAGAATGAAAAAGAATAATTTTCAGACGGCAACAGGGCTATCAAGAAAGTACAAAGAAATTAAGTGGGAAATCACGCACGGAAAACAAGAAAATAAGCTATTAGAAATGAAAAGAAGACATTGAAAGCATATAGAGGGATGGTAATTGTCGGAAACTCAACTCGATTTAGTAGATTTTTTTTAAAATAATATACATTTCCCTCTTTCATTTACGCAAGACGATACTACAATACAAGAGGGAAATGAGCCACCCCCGAATAAAATTGTCTAGGTTAGGGGTTTCCTTCACCTGTAAGAGTTAATTAGATAGTTGGAACGTATAATTATGAAAATTATTTAGTGAGTAGTTTGTAGATTAAAACAAACACTATGCTCTTATATTCAAATACTTCCATGCTATTTTATCGATGCCTCAAGCTAGAAACGACATCTCAATTTACAAATACGTACAAGTGGCTTTTACGGGTTTTTTTACACAGTCTTCAGAAATATTTCAAATGATAACCTATGATGATTCCCGCCCTGAAGCACTCGATTGGGGACCGGGCGAGGTGGCGGCCACCGGGAGAGTGGAAGAAGGAGCGGCCGAGATTCTGTGAGTCTGAGTGGCGTCTGGAGGGCATCCGTCGACTTTTTTTCACACAGGGCGGAAGTGATTTGCATGTCGAAGAGACCAGCGTAAACAACCAGTTATGAGGTTAGCGGGAGAGAGGAGGAGGTATGGCTCACACTTCCCCCGCGCTACTTTCCACAGGGATCATGAAATTGATGGGTGGGTGAAGGGGGAGTTGAACGAAAAATGGTGCACATACCCATACATACCGATTTCATATTTCTGAACAGTTTAATCAGGAAATAAAATGTAGAAACTAATTTTAAGACGTTCTTCGTAATAATAAGAGGAGGCCATCTAAACCAGATTAAATTAGGCATTACAGGGTTCGTCCGGAAAATAAGTATACTGACTCCTGGGCTGGGTGCGCCGCTCCAGGCGGGCCCAGCAGCGCTCTGACGGGCTGCGATTGGAGGGGGGTATGTTGGCAAGCGACGCTGAAAAAGGCAGTCGGCTCTGAGCTGTGGTGTAGTGAGGAGCTCTGTTAACGCGAACCTCCACGCTCGACCCACGTCACGGAACGCGATGCCGAAGTTTTTGGAGCAGCGTTATTCCATCAAATTTGCGGTAAAGCTTGGGAAATCGTCTACCGAAACTGTCGGTATGATTAACCAGGCTTACGGGGAGTCAGCCATGTCCAGAAACATGATATTTCGGTGGCACAAGATGTTCGTGGAGGGCAGAGAAGAGGTCGACGACGAGTCTTCGAGAGGTTCCCGATGATGCCTTCGCGGGAGCGTTCCAGGAATGGGAACGCCGCTGGAACAAGTGTATCGACTCACAAGGGTCCTATTTTGAGGAATATTAGCTTAAGATATGTAAAAGTGTAATAATTTTTTTTTCATGAGCTCAGTACACTTATTTTCCGGACGAACCCTGTATATATCAAGGCAATAGAGAAAATCATGGATGACGGCAAAGAGCTGAGTACTATCGGTGAAAAATGAGAATGTATCACGAAAGGGCCATCGAAAGCCGCAAAAGAAACAATGAGAACCGTTAATGGAAAAAGGGCAAAGAAATCACGGATGATGATTAGAAAGATTAAAACAAAAGAAGCATGGCGGAAGACGCAGTGTGAGGATATGGAATGTTTGCAGAGGAAGGGTGAAATTGTTGCGCTGTACAGCAAAGTTAAATCTTTATCGGAAAGCAAGGAAGGAAGATCTATGCTAACAGTTGGAGATAAGGCGGGGAAGATAATAGTTGACACAGGAAAGATCAAAGAGAGATGGAAGGAATATATAGAAGAACTGTAGAATAAAGAACTTAGACCAACAAAAGTAGACATAGAAAAGGAACATGACGTAGAGGAAGATAGCTTAGGTCCAGGCATACTAGACAATGAGATAGAAAGGGCATTAAGAGAGATGAAACTAAATAAGGCTGTTGGGGTGGATAACATTCCCGTGGAACTTTTAAAATGCTTAGGAAAATGTGGGAGGAAGAGGCTATATGGGCTGATCCGTAGTATTTATGAGGAGGGAATCTGGCCGGAAGACTTTGTGAGATCAGTTTTAGTTCCTATTCCGAAAAAGGTTAAGGCTACATCTTGTGAGGACTATAGGACGATAAGTTTGATATCCCACGCAGCTTAAGTTGTTCTCAAGATCATAAACAAAAGGATAGAGAGTAGGGCAAATGATTACTTAGGGGATGATCAGTTTGGGTTTAGGAAGGGGAGAGGTACGCGTGATGCCATTGCAGTAATAAGATCACTAATCGAGAGGAATATAGAATACAATCAGGACGCATTTGCCAGTGTCGTAGATTTCGTAAAAGCATTCGATAGAGTGGATTGGGAAACACTAATGAGTATATTGAAGAAAATAGGAACATATTTAAGGGAAATGAGGCTAATCCGCAACCTGTACATGTCTCAGACTGCTCAGGTGCGAGTGGGGAACGGGGAGTCCGGATGGGCAGTGTTAGGAAGAGATTTAAGGCATGGTTGCCCATTACCACTGGTGCAGTTCAACGTAAAATGTGGAGGAAATGATGTAAGAGGCATGGGAAGAACTGGAGGTAGGAATGAAAGTCGGAGGGGAATTCGTAAAATCAGTTAGGTTTGCTGATGACCAAGCCTCAGTTTGTCACTCAGCCAAGGGGTTGTAAGCATTGCTGAGTGAATTGGAACTTCAGTGCGATAGATGGGGGATCAGAATCAATATTAATAAAACAAAGGTTATGCGATTTTCTAAAAAGAAAAAGGCTAAGCTTAACATTAAATTAGGAGGGCAAAAACTAGAGAAGGTAGAACATCTTACGTATCTCGGTAGTGTTTTGGACCAACACGGTCAAAGAAGTAGGCACGTAAGGAGAAGAATTTCACAAAGGGAGGGAGTTTATGACAGGGACGTTGAGTAGGGATGTAGTAGGGATGATGACAGGGACGTTGAGCAGGGACGGGAGTAGGGATGATGAAAAGACTAGTAAAAACTCGAATATGTAGCGTAGCTATGTACGGCGCGGAAACGTGGTTATTAAAGCAGGAGGATAGACGTAGACTGGAGGCTTTTGAAATGTAGGTGTGGAGAAGAATGGAGAAGGTGAAATGAACAGAGAAGAAAACAAATGAGGAAGTACTTGGTATGGTGGGCGAAGAGAGGAGTTTGTTGGGAGAAATCCTGAGGAAGCAATCATGGATGAAGGGCGTATTGATCGGCAGTGGGATGTTGAAGGCTGTAATAGAGGGGAGAATGTTAGAAAACGAGGAAATGGCAGGAATATGATACGGATGTTGTTAGGGATGAAGGAAGTACACAGAGATGAAGAGGGGCTTGATGTGGATTAGTTTGCTGGACTGCGTTTTTTTAGGAGTCACAAAATATTTATTTGGTAGTTTAGTCCATCCAAAACCTACCTTAACTGATAGATTAATTAATAATAATACATTAAGAACTGAAGGAGTGAATAACGCATTGAGAACAGTTCAAGATGGGGAGAAGTATTTACCGGTATGAGAGACTATAATTGGAAAGGATCCTTTGAAACTTAATCTCTGATTGATAGACGAATTATGACAATAAGACGGATTGTTTTCAGACTTCAGAGGGATGACCAATTTGTACAAACAACCTTGTATAACTCATACAGAGTTGAGCTTGGTCATTTCATTGACAATGGTGTGAAACGTTGATTAACAGCGTGAACAAGTAAATACACTTTCATTGTAATCTAAACAATCGCTATTTTGGAGAAGTTTATCAGTTAGACGTATCTGCTATCACTGTACGCATTTTACGGAATGGTAATTAATGTAATAGTATTTTATAACTGTAATAAGTTATTCACATATTTTATTAATATTGTACTCATGCACTTCAAAAAGTTCCACGCGAGAGATGAAACACATCTCTATGTTCTATCGAGTGTTCAGAAATCTTATGAGATAATTAAACGCTATCTGCCCAAACTTAATCCATCAACAACTTGGCTCTCTCACGGCGGGCGAACAACGTTCGTGCGGACAGATAATTTCCGATGAACATCCTTTTTTAATACATGCCCCATTATCGGGCATGAGGTGGCGAGCCGTTTCATCCATGCATGTCAGCACTGGAGAAGAGAAACAAACGGAGCGTTATTCGCGAGCCAACGGGCGTAAAACAAAACTGATGAATGGCTGAAACAAAATTTAACTCATTAAAGCATCGTCCACAAACCACCAAACAAATTTCATGATCATTATTTGCTCAACTGCACTCTGGTGATAACCCATATACTTGTATAGCCATCGGTCATCTCTTCCATTCGTGTTGCGAAACATGATTTAATGATAATTTTTATTGATTTTAAGGAACAAGTTCAAAATTCAGGTACTGTAGATGGAATGGTGGGGTGGCTAGTGCTACTGCCTTCCCACTGGAGCTCAAATCACAGTCGTGATATTGAATTTCGTACGCTACAGACTGTTTTTCTTCAATAACGCTGACGAAAGGTTTCTCGTCACTTTGCCCCGTGCAAATCCTACCTCTACCAAAATATTCACCCAATGGCGCAAATGACTTCACCTTTCGGTTGCCTCCCCTAATAACAAACTATTACTGCTGATAAAAGAAGATCGAATTAATTCTTCCTCGCCATGGCAGCGAAAATTCAGTTTTCTTCGTAACGCGCTGGACTGTCAACTCAAAGGTCGCGAACTCGAATAGCGATTCATGCAAGTTTGTCGTCTTGGTTATAGAGAAAAAACAAAGGTTAAACGGAAGAAATTAGTTTACTGGTTGCGGAACCTAGATATCAAAACGCATTGAGGCGTTAATTAAACCAATTGAATGCTTCCTTTTCAGCTCTTACACGAGAAACACTACATTATCAGCAATTTAAACACTAAATAAAAGTGGCAGTCTTGTTAGATTAGCCAATATATTTGCCCGCAGACAAGTACCTAGACAAGCACCGGACACGATGTACTTTAACCAGCCAAAAGTATAACCCCCATTATCTACATTAGAAAAAACATAGATTCACTTCCTTAATGTTGCAGTTTATGACATCGATAATGACTCCATACTCCTTAACCCGTTAATACGACTTCAGTACGTCCTATTCTGCAATCCTCACCAAAGTAGGTTACAGCAAGTAGAAAAGTACTGTTAAATGAGGAGGAGTCAGTCGCATTGATAATCAATGCCAATTAATTTCTTTTCCTAAAAGATAACCATATCAAGATATCTTACTCGTGGTCTTGAGAGGATGAAATGAGTACGCCAGAGCGCGTGAGACACTTACGTAACCCTAAAGTATGATATAAAAAGGGGAGGACACGCAGGAAACATAAGAATGAATTAATTTTAGTCACTCTCCAGTTACTTATTATAAGGACTGTGCGTTTTTAGGTACAAAAACGGGCAAACCTAATTGCTAATTCACACGATGATTCTTTCAGTTATGAATTCAATATACTTAAAAATACTATCGTTTAAATAAGGGAATCGTATTTGATGAGTTTAATTACAATTCCATTGATGAAAATAAGTTTGATTAGATTTTCAGTGCTGAAAAGAGAAAAAAGTACGATACATATTTTCAATTGGACTCTTGAATCTAACTAACAATCAGATATGAGAAGGGTGTGCGGCGTTGTAATTCACATTATTTCTGTGGGAACGTGGTTTTCGTTCTCGGTCGAAAAAATTTGGTATTGTAGGAAGGAGCTGCACGAAGATTGAAATGTCTCACAATTAACAACTGAGACCCATTTGAATATAACTTCTATAAATTTCACCATCTAAATTCTGCAGTTCATTGGACAGAATTGCCCTAACACCTGTCCACATTTCCCTTTTTCCCTATCGGAATATTGTAAACGCTTGGCAATTAACATTGCCTCTAATATCAACAGCCGTTTCCTCGTCAGAACTAAGAATGGATTTTGGCGAATTCTGAATGTTCGCTGGAATTTAAACATAAAAACTGCCATCAAAAACAAAAAACAGCATGTTTCATACGAAAAAATCGATAGATGTAAGGAGATTTGGATCAAATAAAGGGTTCGTCTGAGATTTTGAAAGTTCACATCCAATATTGAATATTAGGATTTCAGTACTGAATGGCCTTAGGGGACATACGAGTATATCGGTTTCTATCGGTTAGACCTCACACACATATTACACCCCGAATAGTGAAATAGATAAATTGAACAAATTTTACCAATAAATTTTATTCACTATCATCATGGCTTATCCGTCCTTATCCTTGATGTCGATCCCATCTCCACACTTCCCTCAATTCTCAAGAGAAACTATTTTGTCCTGCTGCTTTCTTTATTCTTCATCATTTTCAACTCCAACTATTTTATTTTCGTCTTTCTGAGATAGAACCACATCGTCATCAATTCCAACCCCCTTTTCCTTGCTGCTCTTATCTCCCACGTTTCAGCCGTAAAAAAGTTAAGCTCATATAAAAGTTTTTCATGAATCCTTCCATCTATGTCTAGGTTAGTACTGTCGTCGGTTAGTGCTAGTTTCTTCAAATAGATATCCACTTTGGTCAGCTTTCCCCATTCTCTTGCCATCTACCTCTATTTTATTTCATCTCCGCTCTCTTGGAAATGGAAAAATCCTGCCATTCTTCACAAATGTTTTTCCGATAGAAAACCTTACTTAATATCGACCAATTCCTAAGTATCATCCCTCTTTTATTACAGAAATGTCTTGGAATTTCCAAGACAATGCTACATCAGCATACATGGCAGCATTGTACACATGAGGGTAAATTCACCCGACGTACAGAGCAAAGAAAGTTCGAATGATGAGGTCTCAGGCGTGATATGGTGGAAGCGTAACATATTAAAACCACAGGTATTGCAATTTTCCACTAGATATTTTATTTCAACACTACCGGTTTCGATGTTTTCACATCATCATCAGGTCATCACCTGATGATGATGTGAAAACATCGAAACCGGTAGTGTTGAAATAAAATATCTAGTGGAAAATTGCAATACCTGTGGTTTTAATAACAAAGAAAGTTCAACTGAAAAATTGACAGAATTGTGGAATGCATAGATGAACGATTCTACACAAAATATAATCATATTTAAACAGAAAAGTTAACCAGGAAGAACATTGGTGGCTAGTGTCCCTTTATCTCCAGCCTAATGTCATCCTACAGCATTGCCAAATAATATTTTCGGGCGTAATGTGGTCGTTAAACATATCCACTCACATTTTCTAAAATAAAAGATCGACGCCATGTACCTAAGTTACATTGCATGCACATGATTTTCCACCATCTCCTTCGAAATGCTATATATGGCTTTAAATTTTCCAAGATCTTGAATACTCTAAAATATACATATGCTGATAAATTTATACCAGAAATTAAATGAAAAATTTGCTACCTCAAATCCATTCTGTACTACACACGCATGCTAACTCGAATTTTTGTTAGAAACAGGATAACGCATCGTCAACTTTGACAGTTGAAGTCGTGAACGATTATGAGGCTAATTTAACATATGCAATAGTTATATAAATACATGTATTTTGAATGTAACTATGTTTTAAAGTGGACCTCAGATGCTGGTAACACTGGGAATAATTTGGTTAGAGGCCATTTCTACGGCCAAAATGGGCCATCATGACAAATAATTTTCCATTTACCACACACCGACCTAATATCAATAAAATTCATAATAGCAGGTCACTGATTACCATGATATAAAAAAAAGTATAAACTACCATTAAGTAAACATCACAGGATGGTGTTACCTGTTCATATTTAGGGCCACCTGGCCAGTTTTATCGCGATCTCAAAGTCGTTGGGGTGTCCGATGATACACCACGCCGGCGGCAAAGAGATGCTTTCATGAGTGCCGAAATGCTAAAAATCAACGCGAAATAGTTTGGGTAAGCCCCAGCATAAAAAATGCGCACGGGATCGTTTACTTCGACGGCATAGTTTACAACTTCTTCGGAAATATTAATCTCAGGATTAGAGGCACTTCGAAAGTTTCTCCTAAAGAGAAGGCGCGAAAGTTTCACATATAATAATTAAAAATATGGCGTTAAGTACAAAAAATGTCTTTTGAAGGACTTTCACCGTGAGCGACGCGTTTCGGTGATGGCATACATCTGTTTTTACGGGTGTTTGCACCCAATGGTGATATACAGTAGCCATGTACATCAGCATCATACCCAATAAAAACTTGGTGGAAAATGCAATTTCTATATAACTGTAAAAATAATTACCACAAGTTACTTAGTCTGCCAGTCTGTCTCAACTATGTAGTTTCCTTCTAATGTTATACGTTACTGTATAAATATAATAGTGCCCTGAAATCAAGCAACGAAGTTGCTTAGAAGATTTCCATTGAATAGATGAGAAATTCTATCCGTTAAGTTTCAGCCTAAAAGAACATCAGTAACAAACAAATTCCTATCGTCATAACTTCCTAGCAAAAGAGACCTTTTTAAACTTTTGAGTCAAGTGATATATAGCAGTCATAAAACGAGAGAGGCCCAGGAAAGCAGAGTGATGGGTTTGTCTTTCGTGGAGAAAATCAGAAAAATAAGGGAAAGGGAAATAGACGAAAAGTGAAGTAGGCACTAAAAAACAAAAGAATAGTTGATATTTCGAAATGTCGATATCTAAGTGCGGCCGCCATTAGATAAAATGCATGTTTTTATTAAACATTATAATGTTAGGCTCAATGAAATACAGAACAATGGACGTGGAATGTAATATATCAATTATTACAAGATTTACTTGTTAATTAAAGCCTTTTGGTTCAATTTCTGTTGCATATTTTCCTCATTTTCTGTTTATGGCAAATGCTTTAAGTATATAGACTCTCCATGAAACATAGTAAAAAACATGAAGTAATGAAGGGCTAGTTAATCCGAGCTGACGAATATATGAAAGTTGCATACACTTTGGTTTTACAAAACAGTTGTAAATTCATTAATCAAGAAAGCCAACAAATCCTTTCGGCGGTATTTATAAAATAATTTTACAGAAGACTGACCACCGTCATTTTGGCAAAAACCTTCATCAGGGTAGCATTTAATTGTTCCCAAAATGGTTCTGCAAGGTAATTATTAAATTTTATTAAACACCTTTTATTTCATTTCATTAAACTTTATTTATTCCATTCCAGACTTAAGGGCAAATAAACTGCAATAGTCTAGTGAGCAGTGGTGGTGGAGAAGTATTTCTGGAACCAAGATAAAAATAAAAACAAGTGGGACACTTCACTTTAAGTAAGTAATACTAATAGTTAAATCTTAATATGAGACATTTGGCTGAGAAATGATGATGGTTTTATTTAATCCACGACTCTTAGTACGGTTTCCCTCGTCGGGAAATAGTTCTTTCTCTTTCTTTTCCCCCCTTACTTCCCTCAACTTTACACAAAAAAATCGAAATTTCGGAAAAAAACGGGAAAAGAACCCTGATTATGGTACATTGAACATCGCAATAAAATGATGCGACAGAGGAAAGGGGTTCGCCCCCGTATTCGACCCTACGAGACCGCGAATCCAGGAAATCCGGGCACCCAGGAAATCCAACGCGAACGGTTTCGGTGATGCGATTCCCTCATCGCTTCCTTTTTCAAAAAAAAACTTCAAAGGACAAGAGCGATGGTGAAAAAAAGTGTCTCTGCTCCCACAGCATAAAAATCAAAAGACTTGCGAAATGAGACGACGAGAAGAATAAGGGGGCGGTGAGGGACAAGTGGATGAAGGGGGTAATCCGGGGATCGAAAGGGGTGAATGTGGAGTCGGCGGTTCCTTTTGTGGGGCTGAGGGGGAGGGGGGTAGGGCGGAGCAATGGAAAAAATGTGCACGAATTGGTCTCTCTGTAGTGCTAATAGTCAAAGCGAATATGGCATTTGGGGTGACACAGTTGAGATGGGAGATAGGGCGGGCGTTTTTTTATTTTTTACGTCCCGATCCCATGTGTAAGATTGCATTTGAGTGATACACAGTATAGATCAAAGAATTCGTAGCATTTCCCAAAGTCGTTATTAATTGATTTACACTTAATATGATGGCGAGAGATGTTCTCTGGATCCGGATTTAATAAATGTCGATAAATTTCCATTTCAAAACGGTTATTAAAAAAGTGCCGTTTAAGATTTTCTGGCAGGTGAAAATACTAGTATTAATATCACGACGAATAAAATAGTCCATTTCCTTATAGATTATACGCGTTTTAATGGTACTTCGTGATTTATTACTCAGCATTAAATTATATTATAAACAATAATACAGCGTACAGTAGGTACCTTAAACGCTAGAGACCTATAACGGAAGAACAACTATATCAGGATTTTCAGAAGAGGCATACAAAAATTACTTTTCTTTCTGTAGCCAATTTTACTGATAAGAGTATACGTACGTGGAATTCCGCCTTCTTACCTTAGAAATGTTTGCTTGAACATTATTGGATAAATTTATTACTGCATCCTTAGGTGTAATTATATGTTAGATGATAGTATGTGTAGTTGCATGCGTGTAGAATAGGAGGATTTTTGCATGAATGCATAGGCCATGGTGGGTATAGTTTTGCATGCATGTGTTGATTTTACATGTGGTTTTGTTCCCTTTTACGGTTGGTGACCTAACACCCCCCGCCACAGCGGCGGCTTGCGGGGTATTGTGCAGATGTACCCATTTGAAGAAAATTTTAAAAAGTTCTACAAGAATATTTTTGCCGGTAGGGGATTTTTTCACGTTAATTCTTAAACCAAATTTCATTTTTTAATATTTTACTGTCTTTATCGTCTTACGAATTGATCCCCGTTCTGGATTAAGTTTCGAGCACCACCTTGACCAAATCATAATTGACCAGGCTTATTAGTTACTCCCAAATAAAATTTTAAAAATCACGCAAACCCACAAATTTTTTTGAGAACGCACTTCCGTCAGACACAATCCGTATAAAATTTGTTATTTGTGTGAAAACCTGTTCCAATTTCTATTACTCTATTCTTAAATCCACAATCCGCTAAGTCCGTTGTCGCGATTCGAAAAGTGTAAATAGCAGCGATTTCTACCACGGCGAAGGTGCAAACCACATTCAAAAATAGGGGTAAAGCATGAAAAGTAAATGGTTTGATCATTATTGACTCGAAAGACACATCCCTTAGCAGACGTGAAGAGACTACTAATCGATTGGTCGAATCGAAGACAGTCACTGGCCTAAAATTCACGTTACCGAAAGAGAACGATATCATTCTTCGCTTTGTTTTTCAAACCTTTTTCTCCAATCCCATACCTCGTATCAACCACACTTTCCTTTAGTTATTTTGCTGCTTAACCCATTATTACATTCCTTAGAAATATACGGCACCTTTTCGTCACACCACCGCAACCTAGCAGGGGTACGTTTAGAGCAATTTTCTGGACCCCTAATAGCGGACTAAATTAAGTTTGGATTTTACAGCCTCGTATCTCTATTTTTTGTGGTACTACGAGCGATTCATAACGAGGATTAAAATAAATGTTAAACCACATGTGATTTAACTTAAAATATTCTGGTTTCAACGAAGAACTCTTAATAAATTAATACGTCGAAACTTTCGACGCAGCGCAGCTTAAAAATCATGCTGTTTTCAATATAATTCTAAGAGGACCTGCAGATTAATTTCAACTTCAAAAAGTACTAGTAACAATGAAGTTGCCAATGACACTAAATGAGCAAATATGAGTCATTTACCCATATTTCAATCATATATCTTGATCACTACGGTAAATATTGACTTAATAATACTCCATTTCATTTTCCTTAGATAAGTAAGTTCCCTTAACCACATTAAACTACGCGGCCACCTTGGGGAGTGTGACGCAATTCGTGAGACAACGGCCTAAAGCAATCAGGATCTCGTTTCTCAAAACTGTGACACAGTTTACAAGTCCTTCAAACCAGCACGTTACACAGTCTGCTGGTGATAAATGGCGAAACATTTGTTAGTTCCACAAACCACATGGTATGAATGAATTTTAAAGGCTTATACATGTATTACATTGAAAAGGGTATTCATTTGACTTCTAAAATCAAATTAAGGAAGTTCAGCGATGTAAATTTACCACATCCTGAGGCCCTAAAAGGTTTTATCTCGTTTTCGGCGACATCAAAATGTATGTTGTTATTTTCCTCCATATTCATCAAATAAATATCTCCACGAGGAAAAATCAAACCTTTAAAAGAGACAGAGAACAGTTTTTGGAAACATTTCGGATTTTAAGTTAATTGACTCCTCGCGGTAAATCTTGACTCGAAAATATCTTGGGTCAAATTCAGGTTGCGATCAGTTTAGAGGGAAGCTAGTCAAAACCAAGAAGCTTAGATACTATTAGAAATTAACTGAAATAACTTTTTTTAATTTCAATTCCACGAGTAGACATTATTTTCAAGACCCGAATGCAAAATTACATGTTCATCATCAACTGATGATGGCATATTGATGTTTAAATTGGGTTGTGAAATAAAAAAACTAATTTAAATGAATAGCGCAACGTTTTTCCCCGCTATTTTTACGAGGAAGCGATATGCGAAGAGATTGATGGTTTTATCACATAATAACTTCGTTAAATTTCAAGATTATATTGCAGTTTAGAGCCTTCAATGCATCAAATTAAGTCAGAATACTTTTTTTTTCTCTTTTGCAGAAAATATGGACACATTCTCCAAAAATCCCACACTATGGCGCAGGGCACAAATGACCTAATATTGTTTCTGACAGTTTTCAACGCCACTCATCACATCCTCAAAATCCGTCACGCGACGACACCACCGTGACACCGTGTTCCTCCAAATTAATAATTCACCAAGAAATCCTTGCGTGACGATTGAAATTCCACCGTTTCTTTTTTTTATTGGCGCCATGACCCTCACAAGATATTTGCGTGTCGCAGAAGGCAAGTTAAACATGGCATAAAAAATTCTCGACGAGCCAAATTTGCGGACTGCTATGTGGAATTCAAATGCAAAAACGTCTAACAGGAGCAACGAGTCGAATGTTACGTCTGTCACGAAGTGTCCCCTTCATTTACGAGGGGCAGTGCGTAGGAAAGGGGAACGACGGATATTTGTGTAATTTAGCGGTATGACTAGTCTCTATCTAGCCTAGTATCTAGCGGTTATCGTGACGTCGTGGACAGAGAAAACTCATCTCTCTAAACTCCAATCTCAAGGATCGGGAAGTCATATGTGATTTGGGCTAACGATTTCGTACCTCAAAGCCAGAAATTGCGCGTAGTAAGCTCGTAAAACTACACCGCCTTCTGTTTGGAGCCCAAAGACGACTTGAGAGAGGACTTCAACACGATGAGCACTGCCGAATATGAAGTCGTCAACATTGACAGCCTGATCACCGTTGAAGTCCAATGATTACCTCTCGTTCTCTCCATTCCAGGAACTCCGTGGAATCCCATTTACCCAATCCTCCAGTGAACTAAATCCGAGACTTTCGGCAGAAAATTCACTCGGGATTAAACCGTTCACGTGAGCCCACATTGATAGGATACTGTCCCTGAGAGAATCGATGGATTTGCTCTGCTCTTCGGATTGCCCTCTGAACGCAAGCTACAGATTTCCGGATGATGCCTTGCTCACTTTGCAGAAAGGAGACGCGATGAAGATGTTCCGCGACCATTTCCTTCACAGAGTAACCAGACTTGCCCTAGTCAGGCCCCACCTAGAGTATGCTGCCAATATATGGGATCCTCAAGAGATAAATTTAATTTCGGAATTGGATCGAGTTCAGCGGAGGGGGGCTAGATTTGTCAAAAATTGTTATGACCAACGCAGTAGCGTAACTACTTGGATAGAAAATTTAGGCTGGGATTCCCTTACACAGCGGCGTTTACAATATAGATTAAACTTATTAAAAACATTTAAAGATGGGTCCTTTTCCGATGACATCAAGAACATAATACGAACCCCAACGTATTACGGGCGGAGGGATCACGAATATAAGATTAGAGAGATTGACTGCAAGACAGACAGATTGAAATGGTCATTTTTTCCAAGAACAATAAGAGACCAGAATTCTTGCAATCGAAATCCCCCAGGAGCCGGCTCGACATAATAAGTATTAACCTACAAGGTAGCGACTGCGCATGGTTATACGATTATATTTATATATTTTTTTTTGCAGGTTCCCCTCACCTTTCCCCATCCATTTGAAAAGCCCCAACCCCCTCATCCCTTACCCTTTCCTCCTGGTGCTGCACCCCCTGCCACACACCTTTTTGGTGGTTTGCAGGGTATTGATGTAAATGTACTAGACTGAGCCACCACGGGAAAGGGAGTGTTAACTTCGGCTGCCGTAGGGTAGAGGTGGTGGTGAACCATTCCTGGGAGGTAGAACCGTTGAAGGTCACCAGTCAAGGCAACACACCTTTCGCAGATCATGGGCGTCCGCCATTCTTCTAGATTACGTAGATCGGCGATGACGAATGAAATGCAGGGGGGCCTTAAAGTCCGACTCAAGTTTTCGTTATGTCTCCCGATCAAACTCCTTAAAGAACGGCCACAACAATCGCACTCGTAGGACATAATTGTTACCAGGAAACTCTTTTTTTAAAAAGTTTCAAAGAATCACGAAGGATGTTCAATATCCTATACCCCATATCAGCCATATAGATTTTTTTATACTCAGATAATGCATAATGGACATAACCACATATTCGTAAATAACACATGAGCCAAAAACTTACACATGTGATTAATAACTTTATTGATCGGAAGAGTCCCTACTTAGGTGAAATTTATCTGAAAAATAGCGACAATATGCAAACCAATTCAAATTACAATTTTCACGGAAAGATTGATAGGATGGGCACAAATATTTATCACTGTCGAAAAAGGTTTTCAAACTAGGAGATTAGAGATCGTGATCTCTAATCTCAGCATCGAGAATCATGTCTATCATTAGCTTCAACTACTTAAATGAATGCTCGCTTCTTAATGAAAGCGACCGGATGAGACCGCAGATCCAAACGCGGAGGCATAACATTACACTCTGGCTTATACCCGCTGTGTTGGAATGGCAATTTCGTTCAGGTTGGGTGGATTAACGCCGTGAAAATCCTCGCACACCTGGCGAAATATTCCGATGAAATTTTTCACCATTTTTCAAGGGAGAATCATTAGATAAACACTTTCTCTCCAAGCTTAATGACCATTCAATTACTATCCAAACGGTTGGCTCACGTATTCAACTAAGTCTACACGGAGATTGGAATTGTCTTCTCATCAACTGATCAACCGTCCGTATTTCGGTCCCCGAACCAGAAAAAGTTTGCCGGGGAAACACCAGCAAACTGGACTCCCCACTTGACCGTATCAGAGATTGATGTAGAGAGAAGGATATAAGTATCCCCCCGTGGAGTCAAAGACACTTCCCCCAGGAAGAGTTCAATACTTCAACGACCGACAATAATCCACCAAAAATCATTCCTTAAACGCCGATCATTTCTTGTCTGATCATTATTTGCGTCCATATCGGCGAAACAATCATTGCTGGAGGACAAAAAACTCAGCAAACCAATAAATATACATACTGGCTCAAAATCAATTACCAATTTGCAAATACATCGTATAAATATGGGATGATGCAAAAATACATTGAGTACGACGGTTCACTTCGGGATGCAAATGGCAAGGCAGTAACATGAGCATAGTGGACATTGGACGTTCTTGGGCAGGATATCAGGACATCACGCCAACAAGCGGCAGAACGGCAGCAGTGAGAATATAAGGAGAATAATTGCATTGGCATAGAAGCATTTCGAAAGAAAATCGAAAGGATAACTGGCACTCACTGAGTAGATTCGCCAAGACAAGCGAATGTACTCACTGAGTACATTCGCCTGTCATGGCGAATTCGCCCGTGCACTAATTCCAAAACCTATGTAAAAGGGACATAGGTTTTGGAATTTAACGGAAGATTTTGAGAAGATAACGGAAGAATTGATACATACGGCTAGGAAAGGGGGTTAATTAATACAGAACGATGGGATAGATGGGTTACTGAGAGATACGTGGATGTCGAAGGTTGTAATGGGAGGTAGAATGTTCTCCCAGATGAGAGGAAGAAGACAGAATACATATTTGGAATTGGTTGAAGAGGCAAGAAACTACAAGGAGCTTAATTTGGAGATATTGTAGAGCAAAACTCGCACATGGTAGAATTATTCAATACCGAGTAATCATATCGTTTTATTCGCATGATTTATTGTGCGAAAATTTAATTTAATGCTACATTGTTAGCTTAATGAGTAATGTATATTACGATTTTAAATCAATATTACGGCAGCACTTCAAGTTGAAAACATGTTCAGTTCGCATAAGGCAACGATGAAGATAATCCCTTACTCTGACTACAACAAGAATTAAATAGGAAGTACTTCACATGTACTTTTTTAAAACTCATTAATTACTACCCACCTCATAGGTTAAAGTTTAAGGCTACCCTCCATCACAATCCCTAAATATATTCAAGCTACCAATTTGAAACGATGAAATGTTAGTTCCTTGCTGTTGAGAAGTGGCTACTGACTAGTACAAAGAAAATTCCAAGATGTGTTACTCACAAATTAGTATTTATATTAACTGGTAACTGTCTCCAGAGAGAGAAAAACTGTGAATCCGCAAAGGTATGAGTTCCAAGAATACTTCTATTAAAATAACTTGACTTAACTTAGCGTCTTGCTCACATCAAGACTTTTCGAAGTTAATGCCCTTGTAATTCATATACTTTCAGTTCCAATGAAACAAGATGGTCTCCTTTAGAGCCCAATACTAATACTAAACTACCTCTTCTTAAAAAAAAACCTTATTGGCTTAGGATTTGCTTCTTCCGCACCAGTTCCCATAAAATGTTCCTATAAACGCCTCTTCTTTCAGCCCTTCCTTGTCCACAAACGCCGTACCAAACGCTTTCATTATTCCATGTCCACCATTTAATTTCTTTTTTTTCCAATTCCTCGCCATTCCCTCGCTTCCACTTCCGACAGAAAGAGAAAAGAAAAAATAAATACCGAGTTGATTGCGCTATGACTCGTCGAGGCGTAAACCTACACCTGCAACCGCAGCGGACGATTAATATCTCGGAAAGAGCGATGGCGGAGGGGAAAACAAAACAAAAGGAAAGCAAAAAGAAGGGCGGAAGTGGGAAACTCTCGCGAATCTTAGAGAACACCAAAAGAAATGCGAAATAGTAGATGAAGGAAAAGGAAGGAATAAAAAAATAATAAACCAAGAAACACCCTCCCCGACCAAAAATACCGTGGCACTCGAGAGCCCACGCGCACGAGAAACAACACGCGCACATGCACACATACGAGCAGATACGCACGTAAGAGCGGGCGTTGCACGGCGACAAACGACCGTGACGCGGAGATGGTTATCCTTTATGCACTCGACTATATAGCGATGCGGAGGTTGCGTGCTCGTAGACCGGTGCGTCACCCTCCCGAGAGGGTACGGTTGGAGGGAGGGAGGGAGAGGGAAGCGAGGTTATAATACAGTGGGTGTGCCGGGTTTGTGCGTGGGCGGGGATGGATCGGGTTCACGGCGTTACGGCTGCCAACGAAATAAACAACCAGAGTCGTCACGTACTGCCCTCAGAAGATGAAAAAAAATGAGCGAGCATCTGGGGTGAGGAGGGGTCGATGTCGGCGGGAACGAATTGTCTCCCCCAGATGAAAGGAAAGAGGGGAAAGCGGTGAATAAATGACTCACTACAGCATTAAAGTAATATTACATATTATATTCAATTATTCTGAAAATTTCAAGCATTCTCGGCTTACAAAAACTTCCTCCTCAGGTTCATCAAGGTAATAATTATTTTTACACCAATAAGCTGGTCGCGCTTGACACTGTTCAGCAATGGCACCTAAACCAGTTCGCGGTTGTGGCACCTTGCAACGCATTCAATTCTCCCTACACAGTTAATTTGAGCTGCCTCCATAACTATTGTGCAGATAATGTTTTTCACAATCTACCCAAGTGAAAGGTACAGTTTGATTCTTCGTTTCGGTCCTGAGTGGCCATAATAGCATTTAATGTCTGGGCTTTTCACGTGTGTTCGTTATTTCTCAATTAACAAAATTAAGGATTAATATGGATGTCGATTTAATGAGGCAACAAATGGAAAGCAGAACTGTTGCTGTTGAAACACGAGTACAGGGATTTTTATTTCGTGCATAAGTCTCGTTGCCTCCCAAATATTCAATAGATACACTTGAGAGGAAGAGCATAATGTCAAGAAAAGGTGTATAGACAAGTAGAATAGCCGGGGGTCGTAGCAATAATACAACGCCAAAACGCCATCCTTCCTTTGTCCTTGATTTCCTGGAAAAACAATTGGAGAACAAACAGCGTCCATCCTACGGCAAAAAGAGAGATTGCGCGGAAGCGAGCCGTCGTGCCATCGCATTATTAATAGAAGAGGAATGGAAGTACGACCAGACTTATGAGATGGAAGAACAGGGTTATGTGTGGCGAAGAGGTCCGAGGAGAAGCCCTCAATTTAGGTCAGCGGTACGTATGGGATGGGAGGAATAATGAGGAAAAGCAGCTGAACATTGGGCAGGCAGGTCACCGTAAAACATACTTACATACAACCAACAAGGAGCCAACTGAATTTGCATAAAATAATTCTTGGTAATGCAAATAATTTTACACCAAATTTCATTTTTTTCCTGGGCATAATTTCATAAAGAGAAAAAACTTCAGATATCTGTTAGGAAAAAAACCTTGAGTAAAACCTGAGTAATCATTATGAATAATTTGTAGAAGGAAAATACCACGCCTACAGGTTTGACCTACTAAAATGATTGTAGATCTATCCTTGGTCTTTTTGCGACTTTGAAACTGTGATAGCAATACAGGGAGCATCTCTTTTAAAATCCATCAGAGCAGAAAATCATTTCTATCGTTATTTTCTGGTGATGTTAAGTTAGGACGTCCGTGAAAGTAGAACACTCGAGTTACATATTTTTCTTCAACTTCCTAAATTTCTGTATTGCAGTCCGACAAGTCAATAATCTTAAAGTTGAATCCAGTTTTATAAAAGTTAAACCACAGTATTATGGTAAACTTTCGCGCTCGAAACATTGTATTCACACGTCATTTAACGGTTGCATGATTATTAACCGTGAAATTCGACATTATCCGAAATTAGTGAAAAAATAGGATAAATTGAGAAATCAGCATCACAACTTCGACTTTTTGGAAGTAAACTTTAAAATTTAACGATGTAGACCTTAATAACTTTTTTGCCAGTAGTCTTTGTTATGATCGTTAGCTTAGTTTTTTTTTTATAAATCCAATTGTGAGTACTGAATTACCTCCCGTACTCGACGAGTGATCTCAAGAGAATAAACTATAGATAGTCCACCATGCACAAACACGTAAATTTTGAACAGGACCCATGGATTATTATATACCTTGTACCCTAAAGTGCCACACAAATATCGTCCAGTTCTCCACTTATTTATTTTTCAGATTTTTACTTCCCTCCTACCACTGAGTGCATCAAAGAGCCTATTCCTGATCCTCCCTTTTCAATGCTTAACCTACCATTCTTCCTTCCAAACGTATCCAACTTCCAAGCCTTCAAAATATTCCAGTCTCTTTTTGCTGTATTTTCATTTCTCCCAATTTCTTCACTCACTTCTAGCCGTAAGTCATTTTTTTTATCCTCCCTTATCATCTTCAAGGGTTATCAATTCTAGGATTGGTATTAAGTACCTCCAAACTATCACGGTAACGACCCACCTATGATTCCTCCATATCAGTCTCACAACCCACGTACCCTATAGTTTTCCACATTCATCCATCTTTCATACCCCACAACCCTTCAAAGAAATTCTCACCTTTTTTACTCAAAGACCTGGTTTCTAATCACGCAAGGATTCATTTTCCATTCATTCATTAAAATGTTCAATCCGCCTTTACTTTGAAGAAACTCGAGCATAGATTCTTTCCCATTAATGAATTTCCTTTGCTCTCGCGAATAATATTTTAACTCGTTTTCAGGATGAAAATTATGCGTAATTCGAGAAACCACATTGTTTAGAGAGAAAAGCCTGAATTAATGAATGGGTGGAAAATATATATCGACTTCCAATACGTAATTCAATTCCCGAGCGTAGATATTTATACATTTAATGGAAGAAAATATAAGCATTCATGCGGAAGCACTATATGACTACACGTAATTACCTCGATTAACAGTACATTTTTTAAAATTTCTTTAAAAGCAGCACCTTTCACTCATAATACAAATGTTATATTCCTGAACGAGCCATTTCAGCTGGGATTGTAAAATAATTAACGCTGTTCAACAAGATTTTCGGGGAGATTCGTACATTTTTTCCTGATGCCTTAGCATCGGGTTTGTCACGACAACGCGGACGCGGGTCGCTTCAGAGGTTGGCTACGTCTAATCAGCCACGGGGCATGTTGCCTGATTAAATTATCCAGCAGGCGCGCTTTGAGTTCAACATTCAAGGGCGAGAACGGCATTGTTGACTGCAGCCGTTCGTAGGAGAGTTGTCGAAGCAGTGACATAGGCTGGAGTTGAGAAGTGCCTCGGGCATCCCATTACACCTGATAAAGATTACATATCCAGAAATTATGAAGTTTAAAATTAGCCAAATGTGGTGTGAGGTAAAGCGACAAAGTATTTTTACCTCAGCGCATTCAATAAAATAATGATAATATGATCCTATCACTTATATGTCATGGGTCAAGATACACTTTTCAAGAAGTGCCGGGCGATGATCGTTAGTATGGGTTACTTATGTCCTGTCTTTGTGCTCCATAACAACTGTGCTACAAAAGATTTGAAACGAAGTTGTCACTGGTAGTTACATTTTTGTTATAGGCTCATGAGATTATCAAGAAAAATGGTTTGTTTCTGAGGAGCATAGTCTGTATTTAAAACAAGAAATAGGAAGAGGAAGTATTATTTTATTATTTAAATGTCATGGTAAAGTTAAAGGTTAGTAAAATATTTTACATTGAGCCCCATCCCAGAATTTATTATTTTATTGAATAGTGATTTACAAATAACTATCAAGCGATTTAGAGCAGATATCAGAATGGTATAGTGAAAAAGGGTTACGATACACGTAGTAGTAGTATTTAGGAGAGGCGACCGACAGCTGAGGTCATTTGCGCCATAGGGAATGGACAGGAAAGGATGAAGGTGGAGAGAAACCCGGCGTCGGCATTAGCCTACTCTTTACGAAAGGCGCCAAGGGGTCCGCAGCTTAACGTCACATCCGACGGGCGGCGTACTCACTCTAAGTGTCCTCAACAAAGCACCTCAAGTAGGCATCCAGATAGCTCTGAAAAATATTCAACGCCGCCGGGATTTGAACCCGAGCCCCCTGGGTGGGAAGCCAGTACGATAGACACCGCACCAATCCCATCCCCACAATACACGTATAACATAAAAAAATGTACAGTTAAGAAGTTTTGGATCAACAGAAAATAGAATCAAACTATAAGGTATAAAAGAAAGAGGACCCAAGCGAACGCATATGTGAAAACATATATTTAAATATATGCAAAAGTTATTATAAAAGTTAGCCTAATTATACGTTTAAGACTGATACCCTAAAAACCCCCGCTAAATGCCATGACGGTAGCTTGCTGTGCATCATCTTCAAGTAGAGTAACAGGAAAAGACATGAAAAAGGGACAGGAAGAAAGATACGTATACGTGAAAATCCAGCTGGATATTTTTTCTCCTTCTCACTTATCTTTTCCTACTCTCTTCAGGGAATAATACACCCATTGTGACGACACGCTTCGGGCGGTTACAAGTTGGAAATGTACACAGAGACCATAACGACTGCTATCTTGACTCCTTCGCAAGAAGGGAACTCCACCCGTTAAGCCATCGACACACCAGAGACGCGATTGTCACATGTACGAAATATGGGCACAAAGAAAACCCACACAGGTGGACATGACATCAGAATCATCTCTAACCATGATCGTGAGGTAAGGAACGTTACAGTCATTCATTGGAAAACGCATCAATTGCATTATTGTGTTTTTTATTCTTCTCTAATCTTTTTGACAGCGACAACCAGTAGAAGTCAAGAATGCGATTATTTCTCCGAACGTGGCAGTGTAGAAGCACCGTGTCTCGTACCCAATGCTCCCATAAATACAATACGTCTAACGAACTAATGACACGTGCAACCAGGCAGGAACCATAAATTTTCGCTGATTGGAACACCATCTCTGAGTCATAAATTTTCACTTTACCCTTGTATGTTACAATACCTAAAATAATTTTTATCGACACGATATGAACCAATTTTGATAAATAAATTGAAATAGTTGGAGAAGCGTATAAAAACCAAAACCTTCGACATTTGCATCCTTTTTATAAAACCGCACAATTACTTAACACCAAATAACAAGACCAATTATTATGAATCGTTACAGCCATTTTCTAAGAATCAAAATTAGGTCTAGGAGACTAATTTTCAATTATCTAAATTAAAATTACACCTGCGACGTTACTCCATTGTTCTGCCCTAATTATGCCGATTACTCCGGGCATGAAAAGAACTGGAGGTAGGAATGAAAGTCGGCGGGGAATTCGTAAAATCAGTTAGGTTTGCTGATGACAAAGCTTTAGTTTGTCAGTCAGCCAAGGGGTTGCAAGCATTGCTGGGTGCATTGGAAATTCAGTGCGACAGATATGGGATGAAAATCAATATCAATAAAACTAAGGTTATGCGATTTTCTATAAAGAAAAAGGCTAAACTAAGCATTAAAATAGGAGGGAAAAACTAGAGTAGGTAGAACAGCTAACGTATCTCGGAAGTGTTTTGGACCAACACGGTCGAAGTAGTAGGGACTTAAAAGGTAAGAATTGCGCTAGGAAAAGAGGCTTTCACAAGGAAAGGCAGTTGATGATAGGGACGTTGAATAAGGATGTTAAGAAAAGGCTCGTGAAAACTTTGATATGGAGCGTAGTTATGTACGGCGCGGAAACGTGGTCAGCGAAACAGGAGGATAGACGTAGATTGGAGGGAAGAAACGGACCGAAGGGAAAACAAATGAGGAATTGCTAGGTATGATGGCTGATGAGAGGGGATTGTTGGGAGAAATTATAAGGAGGCGGGAAAAATGGATGTAGGGCGTATTGATCGGCAGTGGGATGTTGAAGACATTAATAGAAGAGAGAATGTTAAGCAAACGAGTAAAGGGCAGGACAGAATAGGGATGTTGGACGGGATGAAGGGAGGAAGGAAGTACACAGGGATGAAGGGCTTGTTGTAGAGTAGGATATTGGGTTGTGTTTTGTATGGAGAAGCAAAATATTTATTAATATTTGTGTCAATCCAAAACCTAACTTCACCTATTAGATCACCTAATAATTAAATAATGTTTGGAAGACCAATTAAAAATTTCAAGCTGATACGATCCAAAGATATTTGCCGTTCAAAATATTTCTAAATGACGTGAGTTATTAGTTTTCTAAAACCTTATGTCATTACAGTACCATACGATAGGTCAAATATATGAGTTTACAAGTATCATTTAATTGGATCCTCCAGATAATTCAGCAGAAATTATTCCTTCCACGAGGGAAAATTTTGTTGCACACCATGAATAACTAAACTATCGCCAATATTTGCATCCATACAGAAGATGAGTCATTACAGAAGCATCAGACACGAATGCAACGCTGGAATTCAAACAGAGACAAGAAGAAGAAACCTGACTACTGGGTAATGAGTCAATCCATACTGACTCGACCTCGCTCTCCGTCGTGATCGGGTATCTCAACGACATGACTCCACAAATGAGCATGTGCTATGTCTTGTGCGCTGTCATCACGAAAGCATTGTGATTGCTTTCGGTTCCATAAATACTTTTACAACTACGCGTTTAAGTTACGTCATTTTCAATGTCAACTTATCTTCGAATTCACAAATACTTAATGCTTATCAAGTTGATAGAAGGCTCAAGGATACTCGGAAGGCAATTGTTCGATTCTTGGTGGTTTTAGATAGCCATGCCTCAACATCAACTGCGTGAATTTCCGGCAACGGATCACCCTGAAAACCTGTACGCCGCGTTAACAACGAACATCATCCCCTAACGTCAAGTACGGATTGCATACGCGTGAAGTATTATTTTAGCGCGAGATATCTGCCTATATTAATAAAACAAGCCTTTCGATTTATAATTACAATTGTGGGTTACTTTTTAAAAAAGAAACCCATGAATTGACGGCAGCGGACGCGGGGTGTCATAACATAGTAAATTGACCTGTCAGTCTATGACGCGGAAATTACCTGGATAAAACCTAGGAAGCACCTAAACATCTCTCTACACGCACACCGATAAACCTCAACCTATTATAATTTCACTTAGCGATTTGCTATTTTTGGCTCTTTTCATGGCCCTATCCAAAATCTACTTTTTATCGATAGCCATCTAATGTAATGCAATGATACTTACTTCATGTGACTACATTTTTACATGAATTAATTGAACAATGTTTTATTATTCTTCCCTAAAAAAGAAACATACTCTAAAACCCAATAACTAATTGCATATCTACATGACTAACCCAACAAAAAGGCGGGTTGCAGGGGGTACACAAGCACCAGGAGGGATGGGTAAGGGATAATTAACCGTTATTGAATTTAAATTAACCATAAACACCATAAATATTTGTAACAACTTCAGCTCCACAACCTAATTAATAATAATACTTAAATTTATACTTCTATGAAAACTCTTTGAACGTCTAAAGAATAAAAATTATTCTGGAAAACGTGAAAAGTAAACATTAAATATTCCTCACGTCATACGTCCACTTAGCTGGAAATTTTTTAAAATTACGTCAAAACTATAAGAGATTTTCCTTATTCGACGATCCTTTGCGAATGCTGAAGATTACAAATTGAAACTAATATGTGAATACAAGAATTTCGAAATGAATGAAATGGGTGGTAATATAACAATAATTCCCTCCCTATTTTAAAAAACAATACATACCTTTCGTGGTTGTTCGGCAAGCAGCTACTCTTAATATTCAACAATTCGTCTAGAGCACGAATGTCCACGACCACAGTTAAAATGTTTCGAACAGTTGTCTTTTTCCAATGCCTTATGATGTATTGGGAGATTCCAACAGGGTGCAGAGTGAAGGAAGGCATGTCGGGGGAGGGGGAAGGAGGGGGGAGGTAGCATAGCAAGCGCCTGAAAGCACCAATCACAGGGCTCGGATGATACCTCCATCGTCTAGTTGGCAGACCTGCTGTAAACTTACACTACCGTTTCCATGGAGACGCACTGCAGCCGATCGCCCACCGGCCCAGTTTTAGGAAAGTTTAAGCACGCCCCGGCCGACACTGCCAGCACATGCTTAGTCCTAAGCAAATTATAATTCTAAATAGAACGACATCACGAGGGGTTTCGACTTCCTATACAAAATGAAAGAATGACTGACTGGTTAAAAACTTTTTGGAGGGTGATAGGAAACAGTCTGACTAAAATAAAATCTCAAGGAACAGAAGAGTAATCACTCTTTAATTATCGAATATATCCTCTCAAGCATACTCAACGATAGCACTACACAATATACACCAATAGAATGACCAGCTGACATAAGCAGTTGAACAGGGCCGTTGAGATGAAAATAGAACCATAAAAATCTTAACAAAATCTCGAATGCAATAGCAAGTATCAAACATCCTCATCCATCCATCGTGTCTTCAGTTTAACTTTGCTTCAAATGCTTTGATGAAATTTGCATAATTACTCATTAAAAATTAGTGTATAAAATTATTATCGTTTTTAATCATCTTTCTCGTGAAAATACTACGCCAAAATAAATAAATTTATTACTAATAAGCACAACGTGACATTACGAAAACGGGCTTACCTCGACTGCCCTAAGATGTGTCTATATAATTATCGTAAATCGGAGGAAAAAGAGCTTAATTATGAATTTAACATAGCCGCATGTGTTCTATTTCAGTTAACATCCACGCCAACACCATGGTTATAACAACCTAAGTCAAGTCCGACGAACAATGTCATTTGGAGAAATTATCACAGTTGACTAATAATAACTGTTCAATAAATTAAATGAAGACACATTAGGTCCACACGTACACCACAAGATGCCATTGGTGAATTTCACCTTTCGTAAAATCCAAAAATTTTTAAAAAAGTTAATATTCTTTGCGACAGAGTAAGCTTTCGAGATATGCCTTGAAATCAGAAGAATCTTTCCCAAAAAATTTAAGTTTCATAATCATAATTGATTATCCTTTATTAATTACTAGTAACATATAATCAATACAAACCTAAATCTAATGTAAATATATATATATATATATATATATATATATATATATATATATATATATATATATATATATATACCTTATGTATAGTAGGATGTTGGGGTTTGCAAGGGGTCACAAATTATTTAATTAGTAATTACGTCCATCCAAAAACCTACCTTAACCGGTAGATTACCTAATAAAATATATATATATAAATATAATATGAGGTCAATACAACCTCCTTTCACCCTATTGCATCCTCGCTACATCACATGCAGTATGATTAATGCATAATAAAACAGGTCACAAAGTGTAATGGACAACGTTGGATTGCCCATTTTCAAGGATCCAGGATAAAGCGACGCCATACTCTTTAGGTTAAGTTATGAAACAAAACTGGTCAAGCTACATTTAAGGCAAATAGACGGTTTCGACTCTTATGCCAAAGAATTTATATGTTCTTTCATTTCTCGGACTACACACTAAAAGATACTTAATTCCATGCAAAGAACAGTCAGCGAGTAGGGGTGCGATGTGGAATCACTCTCTGTAGGAGTTTCAATAAGGTTGGTAATTACGAATAAATCGCACTAACTTTCTCCATAATATTGCTTGAATGTACGAATGCACACTCCAAAACACGAAAACAACAAATCTGCACAAGTGCCTAGAACAATAATTAGAAAATGTAGGCTGTCACCTGGCAGTGGATAGATAAATTGTTTGAATGCATCGAGAAGCTACAGGTATCATGTTGAGGAAGATGAGCTAGTAATTCGGTTAGTAGACGTGGAAAAGACCCCATGAAAAACAAACGTAACAAACAAATGGGTCAGACTCACCTAGAAACGAGATGTATTTGGCAGGAATATGGTAAAAAAGAAAACATAAGGGAAGGCCGACGCATCGATGAATACCAAGGCATAATAATTACATAATAATAAGTACATCGACTAAGAGGAATATGTGTGCACGTAAGAAGGAAAATCAACCCGGGTGTATGATGAGGACAAAGAAAAAGATTCCCGATCCATAGATCTAGCCTCATACTTCGGCTGAAATATATTTCGCATAAAGCTTGTCCCATCAACACCACCTAAGGAGAAAGTTTAGCTCCGAGAATGAGATACTCTACGATCCATCCGATTTCTACGCAGAGAATGTACCTCGTACCTATGAAAAAAACATCAAAAAAAGATAAATCTTCCTCACCTTTAACAAAATTACATTGAAATAAAAGGTTTAAAAGCATTTTAATTTAATTCGAATTGATCAAACGGAAAATTATGGCAAATTTTGAGTAATGCACTGCGATACATCTCTTCAATGAATTCAGTTTTTCTAGCTTTAGAGCCTAGTGTTATAAAGTTGTCCACTAGGAAAGGATTTCCATTTGCGAGGAAAAGAAAAATTTAATTTTACACGATGCTCCGAAAAGGACTAGTTTTATTGCTGTAGAACCCCGGGGGAACTTAGAACATGTGGGCTGTACGAATTCAAGTTCCTGACATGAGTGGAGTGGCAAAAGTTTTTAATGATAGCCCAACTGCCTAAACTGTCGCGAGATTATTCCGGTCCAACGTGTAGAACCGCACCACCGAATATGCTAGCACGGAAACAAATCAACCTGCCCTCGCAAGGTGTTCTTTTTCCGTGTCGTTTCCTATCTGGAAATCAAGTCAGACGGGACCCATAAAAATATGCTGATCTTAAAATATCTACCTTACGACCTACCGCGGAGAAAGAAAGAAAAAAACAATTGACCGACGATGAGCTCTCAGTTTCGCACGGGCGGGCAACGATCTCGCGGAGGCAATGGGAAGATCGGAATTCCCACCTCTCCCCTATCACGAGTCAAGACGACGCTAAAATTTTATGACTCGAAAATAAAATGACAAAAATATAAAAATCGACAAAATTGAGCACAGCTGTGAAGGCGTCACTCTCTCTCGAGTGTGTCCCGTTTTCTCCGAGATTCTTTTTTTTTCATTTTTCAGCATTACTCCTTTGATGAGAAGGTGGTTATCTACATGTATGTCACTCTTGGATCACCTACGGATCCCTTAATCCCCACCTGTGGGGAAAATGCGATCCGCGAGGTGGATCTGGCCGACCAATAGCTTCACTTCGGCGCAGGATACGGACTGCATGGCTAATGACATCTCATCCAATCCCTCACACATTGCTTCCTACGCACGCGTGGCTCACCTGTTCAAAAGTGAACACACCCATCTGCATCTCAATGCCGAGAAGTTTCCCAACACCTGCAATAACTGATGGAAATAGTGCATAATGATTTCAGGAGATGATTCATTCACGATTAAAGAATACGCGTAATGAAATAATTTTATGAAACGACAGACTTCGAATGAGCTGCGGAAATAGGTTGAATTCCCACTCAAAAAATGGATGCTCGGCTTTGAATGCAATATTGTAGGTATATAAAAGGTCTCCACACATTACTCCATTGTTATAATTATCTGTAGTTTACCGGGTGATGGTAGGATTTTGATGGACCCATTGCACTACATACTCCTACACTCGTAAGCTCTAACTAACATGACACAAAAAATCCTTAAACCCTCTATTTCATTTTACAACAACTCATTCTTAAACTAGATACTTTCTCACTCCCTAAATACCATCCAAAATACCTACTTTCCATCCCTATGCCCAGTCTTCATAGCATTCTCTTCCCTATTATCATTTTCGGCATCCCATTGCCTCTTAGGATAATAAAAAGAAAATTCACCAGTCCTATCTTCGTCGAAATTCTCCGAGCAGCCTTTTTTCTTACCCAACCATGTCTGGAAACATTTAGAATGTTTTCTCTTCTGCCTTTATCATTTTTTTCCAATTCTCCTCCATGCCCACATCAACAAAGAAATTCCAATCTAAACTTACCCTCTAACATCAATGACTAGAGCTATACAAAACTACATTAATGTTATGGAAGGGGTCAAATTAAGAATGCCGGGATAATCATAATTACCCAATTCCTACGGTATGGGATATTAAGCAGTGAATTCATGTGGTAAAAACAGGATTGATTGGGTTAATTCCGCATTTGGAATTCAATTTACAATCATTTTCACTGAAATTTAACATTTTTTACTATTTCGTAGAAAACGTCTCTAGAATTCTGAGACAATACAATGGCCTTGCATCCGCATTGATTTGGAAACAAATTGGAAAATGTCGGTGCGTACAATCCGGGTGACACGACCAGCATTTGATGCTATCTTTCCGTGATAAAAACTATCATAGCCAACTCGCAAGCAACTTAGTGTCGTACAAATTGTGTGCTCCTTTCACACGGACCAGTAACAGTTTTAACTTTGGCCAGCAGAGATTGTGGCTAAATTTTTAGGGCTGTTATCAGTACAAGACTTGAAATGGATTTCCTGGCATGACTATTATTGGTTGCAGTAGCACTAATAATTTGCGAAATAGATGAGGAAGATAATTCTGCCGGTAAGAGACTTGTTCGTCGGAGAAAACAAAAAAGATCATGGACGAGGTCCTGAATTCGACGGCGAGAAGATGGATTGGGTGCCTCCTTCACATTTAATAATGAAGCAGAGAACGTAATGAATGTCCGTGATGTGATATCTTGGGTGAAACGAATAATCAACAGCAGCAGTTCATTTACGATGTACTTTGATCTCTTGGAAAGAAATAACCTGCTTTATTTCCGTTCTCTTTCTTACGTTTTGGGTATTCTAACGACAAATTCCTTCCAAATATTTAGTTTCAATTACTGCCTTTTTGATATCATTTATAATATTTTACGTATACTCATTCAATCGGCCAGCCTCCTTCAATGCCTTCAAAATATTTAACATTATGCCACACGTCCAAGCGGTGGCTTGCAGGGTGCCATTTAGATGGCACATTTTGGGGTCCATAGACTGCGTGCTTTAACAAACGTTTCGTGACGTTCGAGGCATCCATCGTAAGTACAAAATATCTTCAGTTTCATAACTCTGGCACTACCCAAATCTTAATTTTACATCTATTATCATCTTATTGGGTTGAATGAATGTCAATTTTACTAGTGTTTTTATCGTATCACATAAATATATCTTTTTATTAAAATTTATTTCCGGACATTCAAATATTTATCAACGTTTCCATGCTTAAAAGAGACTCTTTCGTTAAAGGAAAATATGCTCATATTGAGACAAATTTCATTTATACCATGGTTGAATCGTCACTAACGTAATACGGCATGCTGTTATCGATTTCCTATTAACTGGCTAATCGCTACCTTCTTAAGCCCTAAGCTCTTCCCCACCTGTCACTCATTTGTACGCACTGAGTGCACCGACACAATGGTATTAAATGAATTATCGATGAGTGATAACTTGTTTCCCAAATTCCATGCCTCTCAAATACATGAACACGTACATATTCATCAAAATTAGTGATTTAATGTAAAAAAAATTCCATCTGTTAATCACAATGACAGCCACTGTATAAAGTGACGTCAAAAACTCAAAGAGGCCTTTCAGTCACAAATTCTCAAGCGGCGAAATATTAAATCTACGTGACTATCCGAAATCGGTACAGAGATATTTAAGAGTACTTTAAGCGTAAAATAGCTTACTGATGTAAAAATACTTATATTAAATGATAGCTATAATGGATAGAACGCCGACTCGCTTCGTTAAGACATGTTTTCTTGAAATATAAATGTTTTAAATGGGCTTTTATATCTTTTATCCATGGCATGAAATTGATCACTGAAATAAGAAATTTATAGGCACAATAAAATTAGCATACATGCATATCCTCAGGTCTTAAAATGAGCTTTAACTTGCTAGCCTACACTTTCGACTGATGGAAAAGAACAGCCATTTAGGGAAAAGCTGGTCTCCTCCTTTTTCTTACGCTTCTGCGCTCTTCTACGCTCCCTTCGTTTTCTTACGCTTTCCTGAACAGAAGCTCAACAATGGATTGCATATATTTTACGCAAGAAATTACAACTCTCCTCCGGAACCAATCCTACTTTCTTTTTTGTACGGGCGCCTCATTCTAATCCATACGCCTAGGGTATCACGGTGGGCAGTGGCTGTCTGGAAGTCGATTTTTGAAGCCTCGCAGTTAAATGTTAAAATTAGCCTCCTTACTTCTTGACGGATTCGCGTCACGTTTATTACCATTTATCTTCACGATAAGACCATACATTTAGCACTCGTCGGAATGAGATACGTCGCCATTCTCCTCCGCATTGTCCACTTCCCTCCACACCCCTGGTTCTTCCGGGTCGCTCACAGGTCCATCCAAACTCCGGTCCTTCTCGTACATGGGGAAACAGATCGGAAAAGTTGATAGCGTCGAACCGGAAATTGGATGAACGAAGGTCGAACGGTTGGGTAATGTGCAAAAAATAAGGGATGGGGAGAGAGCGAGAGAGAGGTGTAAGTAGAATGGGCGCTGTGTGCGAAAACTCGATGTCTGCGGCGTGTGAGAGGGGAGGAGGCTCGGGGTGAGGGAATGTCGGAGTAGGATGTTATTTTCCCATTTTTTTCCCACCGTATCCTTCATATATCATAGAAAGGGGGGGATGCGTTTAGATTTACCTCGCCCCGTCAAAATGAGAGCGGTTTATGCGAAGGAAGCGTCGCTCGTCGCCTGCGATATGTGTTTGTTTATGATCGGAGGGAAAATGCGCACCTTCCCAATAGAGAGAATGAAGCATAAATACCACGGCCGAGCACGTCGAGGCCTATCTTGAGTGTCGGAGAGCACTTTCGTTTTCTTCCGGTCGGGAAAATGTGAGCTACCGCGTATTCACTATCTAAAACAATGCGCAACCCCGATATCTTTCCTTTTCTTAGTCTTTCACTTTTGTTACCGAAACTATAAGTGAATACTTAAGAAAAAAACTCATGGCGCAAAGCATTTTATTTGGTCGTGGTTTTCAATTAGGCATGTGAAAGACAACTCAGTCAAGTTGAGCGATATATATATTTAATTTATTTCAGTCGCAATTTAATGCCAGATAAAACAAATATCAGTCACATTGTATCAGGCACAAACTTTCAATATCACTTTAATTTTACAAAAATATGTTTACTCCCGTAAAAACTTATGCTAAAAACTTGTGTCCATTACACAAAGAAAAACATAAATAATTTTTCAACATGACAAAAGGTTTAAGCATTCTCGATGTTGAAGCCTTCAAGTTCCCTCTCCTGTTGACTTTCACTGGTACCAACCTAAAATTATTCCTATGAGTGTCCCCACTTCTCTGACGAATTAATTTTTAACACATCAAGTTCCACGTCGATGTTTTAGCAAAATAAACGCATTGAGTTAACACGCAAATAAAAAAATAAATAAACCAGTTAAGAGTTATTCGAATTTAACTAAACGAATTATCTCGTCCCTTCCCAAGTATGGTATTAAATGACTACACAATGCGTTGCAACCAAAATAAGCATTGCCTATCGATAATGAAACTATGGTCGCAAAACTAAAAAGTAATTAATGCAGTACATTTTACGGCTTTTATCATTCTTCTTATTGCCACCTGAATCCCTTGCTCACATTTTCACTAAATACTGAGAATAATAAATACTTAAAAAAGGAATGCTAAGCATTACAGCTAATAAAGCAATTAAGTACCTATTAAAATAATCATCGGTTGAGAGTACAAACGTTTATTAGGAAATTCATGAGTAATAAATAATGAGTAGGTTTTTTTTTTAGAGTCGGGATATCCCAGAGCAGGCGATTTATCATATGCAGATTTATAGGGCATTCCCTCGTTCACTTGATCATTAGTTGAGGAAATTTCCTCCCCTCAGTAAAAATTAGAGTTTCGGACAAAATACATTGCACAAATGCAACATCTACACCCACAGCAGAATTTTAACCTGCGATTAAGGGAACGCGAGCAGAAGCCGAATAATTGTTTCGCATCCATTTTGGTCATTGTTGCATCCAAAACGTCAAGGATATTGATGGGCCTCATTAAGCCCTGTATTTCCATCGAACATTTTACAATTCATTTGCGTGGCTTCTAAGTTTAATATTGATTGTAATGCAGAAAACAAATTAAATACATTTTATTAAACTTCGGATATATCAAATAAATTGATTCACCATGAGAGGTGTATTTCCTCTTTTATACCCCTATCTTCTCATTAAAACTATAACCCTCCGATTCTAATAGGAGTCCTACTAGGGAGGGGTACAACATTTTCTGGCACAAACGTATCAATGTAAAAAAAAAGGATTCATAAAGTCAAGGTGGGTTTTCTCAAACATTATATAACAGCCACAAAAGCGTATTAGAATTTCTTCATACAACTTAAATTATTGGCGGCATCACATTTCATCATTTACATATTTATGCTAATGGCTTGTCGGCAGAAAATACTGAGTAAGACACATCAAAACTTTGCAGCCTATATTTATCCCAACAAGATTAATCATGCCAGAGTAATGCATTCGAGCGAGGAAAAACTGGAGCGGGGATTCAAGATCAAATAAATTTCTAGGGGAATTATTGCCAAAGCATTTTCAGGCAATACAGGTAGATCATATTTCCCTACGAATCATTTATTTTAGGAGTATATTAAGCAGCAATAAAATATTATATACAACAAATCAAAAGCTTAATTTAATACTAAGAAAAAAATTAACGAAAATCGAAAAGGAAGAATCTTTCTCCACGCCGAGTTTATTGAAAATAAATTGCTAAAATTCCATTCTCAAGATCCTGTTTAGAGCTATTCCATCGACAACAATAATAGCAACAAAATGTGCAACGTGGATTAGTTTGGCGAATTGCCTTCGAATTAACTGGCAGGTGCTCAATTCGCCAAACTAAGCGATGGGTTAGTTTGGCGAATTGAGCACCCGCCAGTTAATTCGAAGGCATGCGTTTCGCGTTTCACCTTCACCGTGGATAATGTGTAAACTCTGATATTTCGATTCCCAGGATACAAGGGATCGGTTTACCATCCCTAAAAGTAAATTTATGAGTCGATAAAAATTCTAAATACAATATCAAGTGTTTTGAACTATGCATTCTCGATAAATGCAAAAATGGCCAACATTTGAACAAGAACTTAGTGGGAAACTGAATTGGGACACTGAGAAGGGACAGACCCCATGTACTACCCGGTTAATGCCTGAATTCCACGCGCCATAAGACACTATTAGTTATGGGTGAACTCTACACTCATCGTATAAAACCAAACTTACAGGTTAAAAACTCAGGCAAGAATTGGAACGATATTTTTCGGAAAGAGGGTCGGTACTCTATGTAAACTTCAAGGGCTTGTAAAAATGGTTTGCAACTTTGAAAAATGCGTCCTTGATGAGGATCCTGGTAGTGCACGAGGCACTTAAAGCGTCCATAAGACAAAACACTTCTTTTTTTCAACACAAATGACTAGAAACGTTCTAATTAGACGGCAAAGAATATCCATTATCAGCTCTCTTAGAAATAACTCTGATGCATCACAAGAACATTTTAGAGAATCACTATGAAAATTGAACATACACAAGTCGGATAGTCAATTTTCCTTCTTATACAGGAAGCCTACTGCATCCAGGAACAACTAGCCAGGCTGCTGACGACGACACAGGGTCTACCGCCGTCACCCCTACGCAGATACGCGACAATACGATCGCAGCTCCTGAACGTCCGCAGAACCCGGCGCAGCGGAGGAACACGATGAGGTAGATTGCCTTTTGTTCGACGACCTACTCCAATTACAAGGCTCGGCGCCCCCGGAAAACCCCACGATATTACAGGAAGACTCCTCTGACCTGGATGAGGACAACGCCTCGGACGACAGCGCAATAGATTCCCCCGCCGTCAGCTCGGAGTTCTTCCACGGAGCCGCCGTCGGAATTTGAAGACGATGATTATGTCTCAAATTTCTTTTCGCACATTTCCGCCTAACAGGCCAAGGTTGAAAAGCTGCTCCCGCGACCCGCATCGCCGGTGGAGGAACGAGTAGAACAGGTCCACCCGAACCCCATGACATCTACCGCAGAGCCGGAAATAGAACCATTCCCAACAGCTCATCCCTTTTCGTACCAGAATGCCTAGATGAACCCTCTTTAGCCCCTTTAACGTTTCTTCCAACGAAATTATCCCCAGAGATTCTAGCATGGAAGGATTTTTTATTACAAAAATATATATTATCAATGGCCAAACCCTACTGTGCATTCCCCCTTGTAACTTTTCCCAAGTCGACTGGAGGGACACGAATAATTCAGGATTTGTCCTCGTGGACTAAGTATTTTAATAAACCCTCAATCTTACTTAAAAATGCGACTTGGAAAACATTCCAACTGTTATGCAAAATAGATTTGACGGACGCATTCTGGCAAATTCCAATCCACAAGACAGCGTCATTTTTATGGAATATACATACAGGGGCAGTATTATTGCTGAAATAGATTGCCTATGGGGCACACACTGGCCCCCGCAGTCCTGCAACGATGGGCGCGGGCGGTGGTCCAAGAAATCTAATAACGCTTCCAGATCCAGATGACAGCATATCCAAATGACTGGCTATTACTCTTTCCTAACCAACAAAAAATATATATCCAGGAGATTGGGCGAGTCCTAGAATTGGACTTGGGATTTACCATTGATCATAGAAAGAGTAACTTAAACCCAGTGATCTCCCTGAAATATATTGGTGTATCAATAAGACTGAAATGACATTACGTCTCATCAAAAATTCTCTACTAAGAGTGAAATAAATAATTCAAGTGATCCCTAAAATAAGGCGTATCGACATCCCTAAGGCAATTGGATTTATATCATGGTGTATGTATATCCTTCGGTTACCATACTTTCTCATGAACGACCTAGCCAAAGGACAAACCAGATGGGCAAGGGATTTGTGGGCACCTGAAAGTTGGCATAGGCCACGACATTACAAGTTATATACTTTCACCACGGAGGTTTATTCGGATGTCACGCCATTTCAAGCGGCATGGGTCATCCCATGCCTGGACATAACCGAGACGTGGCCATTTCAAGAAGATAAGCCAATCTTCAAAGCACATGCGCTAGCGGTCCTCATGGGGGCCACATATGCAGTATACAGGCCTGTAAGTTTGGCCACCACATACGCATATCAATGTATACTGGGACAACCAATCTGTAATATATGCCCTTACCAAAGGCAAAGGTTTATTATTTCATATAATTGATGTTAAAACTTTGTATATCAGATTAATAAAGGAAAAGTCGCTATGACCAGGCGGTACATCACCAATGAGAATCCGGCCAACCATCCTTCTCGGACCGTCCTACCTCCCTATGCCATTTCGGCCTATGATTCGTCAGCGGCGAGGAGGACGGTTGGTCGTGCAAATGGATAGTGAGTGGAGGTATGCCCCAGATCTCCCATACATATGTATAAAACTATAAACAAAGTAATCAACCGGAAGGTCGGTTTGGTAGGTGATGGTAGAGTTCAGCCAGTTTAGCACTGGGTGAACTCTACCATCTCTAGCCCCCCTATATGTATGAAATCCACACATCATGATACGGGGACAGTTCCTTTCCCTACGCCGAGTATGATTTCCCTGGAAGATCTGGTACCCGAAAAATCACATAGCTTCGGTGGAGCTACAGGTGCCCAGAGAGGCTTGCCCGGGAATCGAACCCGGGTCCTTCGGTCAGTAGTCCAATTCTCTATCCCTGGACCCCCGCGAGCCATATAAATTCTATAGATATATGTATAAAAAATATATACATACATACACACACACACACACACACACACATATATATATATATATATATATATATATATATATATATATATATATATATATATATATTTTTTTTTTTTTCTAGTTCCTTGTTAAGGGGCAATATTTTGCATGAATCACGGAAACATTTAATGCTCCAGCATTGAAAGGGGCCAAGTTGGCACGAATGATAGTGTACTGGCTTCTCCCCTCTTTCCTGAGGGTCCGGGGTCGAATCCCTGCGGAGGCAGGATTGTCCAGGTCCCTATTTGCGGCGCCCAAAAACTAAGATAGGGAATTTTGCACACCATTCCGCTGAAATGAAATTCCAAAAATACCTTTCATTCTAAGACATTAAATGAGCTAATGGCACTCAATCATCCGTGAGAGCTCATGGTGATGGAAAAATGATGACTCTCTCGGATGTTCCGAAGTAATTCCGGCCCTGGTGATATTGGGGCCCCATTGCTGGTGTCCTTGTCAATGAATACATGCGATCAAGATTCCTCAGCGAACAGCGAAAATGACGAAGGGTGTCCATGAATATTGAAACCCGAATGATACAATCGAATCCCATGGCATAGGCGGTTGTATGAATGGCAACGTTTTGTAATAACTATATCGAAAGGAATTACTGGTGATTTCTAGCATTCAATTTTTTTAGAGTAGCACGTTTAAAAAACAATTTACTTCACCTTAATCAGAGTTGCCAAAGTACTGTGCACTTCAAACATTTTCACGGGAAGATAAAATTAGAAACGAACGAATGCTACCCTGATAAAAAACTAACCATAACGGAATTTCCCCAAAATAAATTCCAAACGGAGATATAATTACAATACATGCACATTATATGAGAGAAATAGCAATAACGAGTTAGAAATTCAATTACGTATCAACCTAAATACAGAAACCTCCAAGTAGGAAAACGATGACTCGTCACAATAATTTAACACTCACGGGAAAAACATACATAAAAATAAAAAAATTCGCTGACAATGAAGGAGATTAGGCACCCTTAAGCTTCAGAGATAAAAAAGAACATGGCGAAATTAAAGCTGTCGAAGTTCAGGTCGATTACCACATTTCTTTGGATTTGTCCCAACATGCTTCATTTCTACCCTCTTGAAAATACACTCTTTCCAAATAAATAATGGACTGTTTCAATCAATTTTATCCAACAACTTTTACTTTTATTACTTGCGAGTCCCAACTCTCGCATGTCGAGGCATACAGAGCTATAGGACGACAAAACCACAAACTGCTGTGTCCGCTAATGAAAATTAACCGAAGATAACACCTTCGAACAGGGAACGAAACCGCGATGAGATTACTGAGTAAGGTTAGGCACAATGAGTGGCCACGAACTAATTCCCCCGACAGACGAAATTGAGCTCGGGTGACCACTAACGAACGAACAAGGATCGTTAATGAACCGAGTCTCGTAAAATACAAGGGTAACCAAATAGCAAGTGTGAATACCTTACACATGGATATCCCTCGGAACACATACAAACTCGATTTTTGTGAGCCGAAAGATAACGGTGGGAAGATATAAAAGAGGAGGAGATTGAAGGGTATAGAGAGGAGAGATGGCAAAGGAGTCTGAAACAAAAAAAATATGAACGAATAAAACATCTGGTGAGTAGACTAGAGGGGTTTACGTTTGCGGGCTTGTTTTCATCTGCGTGCGCCATTGAGAGGGTGATTGAGGGAGGGAGAGGGAGAGGGTGAGAAGAGAGAATGGGGGCAGGTAGTGTGTGTGAGAGAGAGAGAGACAGATAAGAGACAGGGGAGATTCTCTAACCTTCTCAGCCTTTGGGAAAGCAGCGCCAGACGGCGCCTGTTCGTCTCCTCCGCGTCCCCGCTGGCGCCCCCATTCCTCGGATCGAAGAACGAAGAGGAATAGGAGGGGTGGCCGTGCCAGTTCGCGCCGGAGGACGACGCATCCCCCGACTGGTTGAGCAGGTGATGGGGTGCCTGGCGCAGGCTCTGCAGCAGAGTGAAAACCCGGTGCCACATCTGACGGGGATTCTGAGGCATGCCACACCAGGAGGAGAAATGAGGGGGAGGAGGTGCGAGAAGGGGGGAGGGGATGGATTTGTGCGCTAAGCGAAGATTGGGGGGGTGGGGTGGGAGCAGAAAATCCTCCAACCCCCTTCGGTGTCGGTCACACGCGCGTTACCGGGGAGGAGACCCGTTTATCCTCGAAGAGGGATGATAAGGTTCCTTCCAATGTCACCTCTTCTTCCCGGTTTTGTTTTGTTTGCTTTCCTTTCCGTCCTTTCCGCCCGCGTTCAAAACTCGCGGAGAAGCGGCCGTCCGTCGCGCGGAGAGGAGGCGGAGGAGCGAGGTCCGCCTTCTTCCCCCATGGTCCCCACTCCCCTTCGATTTATTAGATCGCCCCTCCTCTTGTCATCCCCCTCTACGTCTCCCTCGAGCTTCGCCGCCGGCTCCGGGCGGGGGAGGACGGAGCGAGGTTGGCGTGATCTCTTCCTCGCCCCGGCGGCGTGGAGGGAAAACAGCGGAAGAGATGGATTATGGAGAGCGGAGGATAAGGAGACGGAAGACTTCGAATCGATCCCACGGGAGGGGGGGGGGAAGAGAGGAAAGTCCACGGGGATGAGGGGAAACGGGACACTCTCCGGGAATCGGCGCGGCGCTGCGAAGCAAAGCGGGAGGAAGAGCACACCTCTCCCGCGCGAGCGGTTGAGACGAACGGGGGATCGTGTCCAAAAGTCCGGCACACGAATAAAAAAAAACAATCAAAAGGCCTCAGCCATTATTCAGCGGAGATGGGTCGGTGGAGAGAGGATGAGGAGGGTTTGCGGTGGAATGGGGGCGGGCGGGAGGAAGGCAGGCGGAGGCGGGAGAGGAGAGGAAGTAATTGAAACAAAGGCACCAAAGACCGGCGAATTTATATATATTTTTTTTAACAGAGCCCCTTTTCCAATCTCCTTATTTTTTGCCTCCCTTATCCTTCCTCCCCCGGCGCACGAGACGACGGGCACTTTCTCTTCAGCACGAAAGTGACGGGAGGAGGCGGAGAGGGGGGGGAGTTGGAAGGAAGAGAGGAGTAGAGAGGACAAACCTCTAGGGAGCACACACAAACACACTTGTTCACACAGGCGAAATTCCGCTAAAGCTGTGACTACGGCGCGGAACACTTCGGGTTGGGGAGAGGAAAAAAAAGAACACGTCTCCGAGGCTATTTGGGACACGGCCCCGGAGGAGTGCGCGTCTCGATGAAAAAATATACTGCTACTTTTTCTTTCCTCCCCTCTCGCCGTCTCTCAGGAACTCACGAGCGGACGAGAAGCGGGACAGTTCCCAACCGCGTCGCCGCCGCGATGGTCTGTGCCGGTGTCCTCGGGTTTTCGCGTTCGTTTGGCGAACGTAAAGCGGTAAGAAGGGATAGCGGTGAGAGAAAGAGGGATGGGCGTTCAACGTTTTTCCCGTCGAGGAAGCGATAAAAATATCACCGTCGTAAAGTCCCGCGGGACTAATTTCCTTTGGAACGACAAAGTGATTCAGTCAAGCCACTTCCCGACCGTTATCTTCCACAGCAATACTCGGGACGAGCCAATAAAATTCTCAAGTATTACGCACACACTTACACACACAAACACACGAAAGAGCACGCACGCGAATAGGATTGTGACAGATTAGGCCCTTCCATTTAATTCTCACTCTCTAGCTCGGGAGCAACTGAACCGTGGGAATGAACGTGCTGATTGAGTGAAAATGTAATGAGAGAGATTCCATAGGCTTCGAAGGCTGAATAAACACAAGGACCCCCCAAAGACCTTTTCGTCAAAGGAAGGTCATCATCGTTCGGTGAACTCGTCCGGATGGAAGACGGCAAGTCGCCGTCATTCGGAAGTCCGAGACGCAATGAATCGTGGGACTAAGTGAGAAGGATCCAGCGGAAGACGTGGCGCAGATCTACGTGACACTTCGGCTGCTTCGTTCACAAAACACACTTAGAAGAGTCTAGAAAACATTATCATACCATCCGCCCGCTTTTTAGTGGCTGGGGAAGAGGAAGGACGTGGAGCGTGCTGGCTGCTTTTGTTTTGGGTTAGTTCCACGGGGGTTAGAGGGTGGAGGCGTCTGTTTAACACCAATTATCTCCAGTGGTGGAGTGGTGCCGGATTCGCAGAAACGGGCGACGGCTTCGGCCTAAAAGGGTCCGGTTTTTCTCGCACGTTTCCTCGCGAGTCGTAAACAGCGAGGGAGGGGAAAATAATCTACGTCGCGCACTCGAAGAATTCACGATCACTTCCGTAATAGCCGCCCAAACTTTCTCTCGCACTCTCCCGTTTGCAGTGCCTTAAGAGGAGCATCACCGACGATATCTTTCCGCAGCGACCGAAACAGCACTCGCCCGAGAATTACGACACCGAATTAAATCCTTCACGTGTCCACGACTCTCAAAGATCTTCATCTGTATTTTTTAATCCTCTTTTCACGACTCACTTGGCTGTGGATTGGGGGAAAAATCCATCCACTGATATAAATCCGATCTGCTGTCACGATGCGAAGTCTACCCGCATCCGAAATTCACAAAATGACGAGCCATAGTAGTACGTCATGTAGTGCACTCAATAGAATACTCTTTGAGCTCTCCATTTTTTTAATTCGTCTCACTCGTGATTAGCACTCGGCGATTCACAGCCACCTTTATGCCAAAGGTTATACAGAATCTTTAACTCACCGCATTGGAAGGAATGATTCACGTTTTTAAAGCCTACGGGTCTCTTCCAACCAACTTTATCTCTTCGGTGAGATAAGCTCTCTTTCTATTTAGAACACCTGCATTTTCCACCACAGGTTTACAGATGAAGTAGGGGAGCGAATGGAAATTCACGCAGTCCCTCCCCTCTCCCGCGCTCAGATCACACTCGGAAGGTTAGCACGCCCCTTATCTCCTGGACACACTTTTAAACAACCCCGACGCGGAAACATGTTCCCAAAACTTTCACCATAAAAAACTGTTTTATGTTTCCCGGAGGAAATATTTTCCCCGATGGCGCCAAACGGCCGAGCACTCGCGCATCATTCGATCATCAATCTGCAGACGGGCGTTTTCCTCCCGAAACGCCTCACGGGTCGAACTTGGAAGCCACGCGATGTGCCCGTCACCTTCGGAAGGATCCCCCGCATTACTTGAGCGCGCGATCTCTTTTCCCGCGTCCGTCCGCGGCGACTGCGAATGACGAACGCGTCGGAACGGAAGGAAGACGACTGGAGGAGTGTGGTCCGCCTTCTCCACTCGCGACCGGCGGCGTAAAAAGCGATCTTCCCCCGTCCTCACGCACTTCTCACAGTCGTCCTTCGTCCTCGGACTTTAACGACCCCGTCCCGACACTCCTCGTTCTCTTTTCCATCCGAGGCGGAGAGACGTCGAGAGGGAAAGAAAGCACGAAGCGGAGAGAGGGGGGCAGAGAGAAAGAGAGAGAAGTGAGCGAGGAAAGAGCGGGAGAGCGAAACCCGGTCCGTCGTGAGCGCAAGGTTTTCCCCTACCGTTCCGCGATGTTTTCTCGTGCCCCCCACCTCTCCCCCTCGCCACACAAACACACAAACACCTCGTCTCTCAATTCTCCTCCGCCTTAAATCAGCGCCTCTCCGTCCTTCCCTACCGCCGTCCTCCCCAACCCGCACCTTCCCCTTCAGAGCACGATGACACTTGCACGAAACTTCTTCCTCCCAAAGTTGCGTCGACGCCGGTCCGCCCGGCACTCGCTCCGCTGCTTCCTTTAAGGCGCGGGGAGTCGCAGAGGAGGTCACCGTCGGAGACGGGGATGGAGAGAAAGAGAGGAGAAGTATCTTAGAATACGACGAATGGGTGGAGGGACTCCAGAGAGAAATAGTGACTAAAAAATTGGAATGGAGTGTGGCGGAAGTGCTTGGGGAAGTAAAAGCGGAGTGGTGAGAGAGGAGATATGTTCGGGCAGTAAGGGACCCGAAGAGAGACAGAGATGGGTGGAGATTGAGATTTTTAAGGATCACAACACGATCTTAGAAGGCAAACGGAAGGCGATAGACAGCTGAGGTCGGTGGTACCATCAAGGATAATGAGGTGGGCAGAGAGGATTTTAAGAAGCGTATGAATAATAGTGGAGAGAAGAAACCCGGTTAGCCCGCTCGCAGCCAAACGAGACAAGGGTTCGACAACCGTTCGAAAATCACGCCCACCGAACGGAGTGATGCGCTTGAATAAACCACCGTGCAAGCGGGATTCGGAGGGCGGATGAAAATTTCATCATCTCCGGGATATGAACGCAGGCCGTCACCGGGCACCAAACCGATCCTCTCGCAGCCCACAAGGGGTTCTCAATTCTCCCGTTCGAAGAGTTCTCCGTGTGCCTCTCTCGGGGAAGGACGCGGGCATTCATTCGTTCGCAAGCGATTGCACATTCAGCGGGGAAAGGATTTCGAGCGAGCGAGCAGAGCTGGGAGCGGAGGAATGAAGCGAAGAAGAGCATGGGATGGGGGAAGAGTCCTGTAGGGGCGGGAAGGGGACGATGGGTTATCGCGGGCAGAGCGGAATGGGCGACGCGCGCGAAGTGTTGACGACACGTTCTTATGGGACACGGATCGGCGGTTTTCTCAAACGTTTTCACGCGAGCCGAAACCTCGAAAGACGGTGTTGCACGCGTAGTTTTATTTTTTTAACCACCGCGGAACACTTAAAAAGAACGACACGCAGACGTCGATTACAAGGGGATTTGATTCTCCCGGGCTTGAGAATTTCCGATCCCTTGAGTTCCCGGGGCTGTTAATTCAAAGTGCAACAACCTGCACTGAAATTTCTCAAGTGTCCAGGTGAACGAGATGCCACCTTTATAAAGCCAAGCAGTGATAAGAAGTGCATAGAAGCATTTCGTCGGCAACCAACTACAACATTGGAAGTCCAAAATGAATTATGGAGAGACCTCCAGATTCAAAGCCCAGCAGTATCACATTAACTTTTCGGAGCACCTCACATTGGGTGATTAACCTACAATATCTATACGGCAACGTGCAAAATGTTTATTGTATGATATCCCGCAAAATTTGCGACAGTCAAATGAAATTTTTTTGGTGTAAAATTATTTTCAAAGAGAAAATAAGTGCACTCTTAACTTTCATTAATAAATAAATCCTATGAATTCATGCACTCGGGGTCCTTAGGGACAACCATGCACCAAATTCTACCATACTGCTAGTTAAATTACATACGTAGTACATTAAATACGAATGGAAAGAGGACATAGGACGGGATTATTCATATTTTGATGTTCATGTTTCATGAAATTATTTAATTGGATTTCCTTAGAGTACGCTTGTGTTCAACGTTGAATTATTCGTATAATGGTGTGATTGATAATTGTAATAAAATGATATTCATAAAAATCCTTGGGTTTAATTAGCATATGCCGATGGATTCTCATTGTATAATTCATGACGAAAAATGTTTCCTTATGAGACTCGAGGCTTACTCCTTCATTTCTTATTTCATGGGTGAGGAAGGAGACTGAATCAAATACCGAACATTGTTTGCTTCCTTGAGCGGATCAGGGGGATCGAGATGGTGCGGGGGCTAACGTACTGGCTTCCCACCATGAGGGCGCGGGTTCAAATCCCGGCGGTGTTGAATATTTTTCAGAGGTATCTCGATCCCTACTTGAGGTGCTTTGTGGAGGGCACTTTGAGTGAGTACGCCGTCCGTCGGATGGGACGTTAAACTGCGGACCCCTTGGCGCCTTTCGTAAAGAGTAGGCTAATGCCGACGCCGGGTTTCTCTCCACCCTTCATCCTTTCCTATCCATCCCCTATGGCGCAAATGACCTTAGCTGTCGGTCGCCTCCCCTCAAAAACTACTACTTGAGCGGATCAGCCCCTTTGAGAAGTACCTAGCAGAAAACATACTATACGTGTAACATCTTGATTATCTAGGAATAAAAATCTGAAAATTAATGGGATAGAATGGACCCCCGCCACACGCCCTTGCGGGGCATTATGTTGATGTAGATGATACAGATAAATACATGCATTATATATATATATATATATATATATATATATATATATGTATATGTATATATATATATACGTATACATGCGGGTCGCGGTAGTCCAGGGGGTACAGCGTTAGACTACTGACCGGAAGGTCCCGGGTTCAATTCCCGGGCAAGGCACCACCACCTTGGGTGGAGTGCCTTTCCACCGGGAAAGGCATCTATGGAATTCAGGAAAAGCTATGTGATTTTTCGGGTACCAGATCTTACTTGGAAACCTTAACCGGCACAGGGAAAGGAACTGGCCCCCCTACCCTGATGTGTAAATTTCACACGTCGTCGGACTTAGTACTGGGTAAACTCTACCGACAACTACCAAACGGGTTGATTACTGTTTTTATGGTTATATATATATATATATATATATATATATATATATATATATATATATATATACTTACACAGGATAAGGAATTCGAATAAAATTAATTTCCATACCTTGAATCATAATATTCCGAGTAATTTATAAACTTGTAATTTTATATTAAGCTACCATGCTTACGTATCATGAATTATTAGATCATAGCGCAAAGTGAGGTGCCACTCACCTGAAACCTTAAAACCTCATAGCCATGCCATATTTACGAGTAACGCCAATCATCTCGCTTGCTCACTACCACAAACTAAATAAATCTATCCTTAATCTACGGGAATAACAGAGATTATTTAATTTTAATGGAACGATATAATGACACGTCTACGCCATTAATTAGATATTGGGCAAAATCCAGTCAATAATTACTGTACATATTTTTGGATTGGCAAAATAAGACCAAACTCCACAGTCCCTAATGGCATATTAACGAGCAGTGGAATTTTTCACTACCTCACCAAACTCATTCCATGAACACATGGAGGTCGAGTCAAATTCAGGAACCATGTTTCATATTCAAAACATTTCACCAGAAAACTGATTTACCCGTGTGATTAATAATGAATTCTTTCTCTTCCATGAATTATTTCTTTCCAACTAAGTTTCCACAGGAAGTAATATCCTATGAAAAATAATAACATTGTTTAACAAATTTCCACTCCAATACCAATTATAATTACAGATCATGCTTCCATAAAAAGAAATGACCCTTAATATATCAACACTTAACTCGACGAAAAAACAGAAAATATTTTCTTTATGAAATTGTACCAACGAGGTCATTGGGAAAAAGCAGCAGAATTGAAAATTTCAACACATCGACAAGTCAAACTTTGATCTCTAACAAAATCTCACATCATAAGAATCCCACGTAAATACAAATTATTACCTTAAGGTCTTCAAGTTCATTAAGTGTCAACCAGATAATTCCACTCGTAACACAGAACGTAAATAATAGAAAACTGGTTTGTCCCAAAAGTAAGAAACCAGTATCAAGGCTACCGCTTTAAATCACGGGAGTTGAATTTCAGTAAAAACAAGCAGTGTTTCCAATATCATCAAAATATTGTGCACACACAGCATAAAGCTTCGGTAATTTATATTCCTCCGGGCTATATAAGTGAGTGAATCATCCGATAATGCCGCATACTAGTCACGGACCACGTTTTCCTGAACGCGCTGAAGGTATCAATTACCGCCAACTCACTCTTGCCCGACATCTTTCTTCTTCGATTGGTGGACAGTGGGAAAACGTTAAATGGAAAATAAAAGATGAAGTGGGAGATGCGGCACTTTCTCAGTCGTCGATCTTACGATGGGCCATCAGCCAAACAAGTCATCCAATCCAATACATCCAATCACGGGGCAGGCCTTTCTGCTCAGGAAATCGAAATACACATAGACGGCCAATGGCGGGCACTTTATAAAAATCACCCAATCATTTAGGCAATAGACGCGGCTGCGTACATGCAGAAAATGGTGATACTTTTAGCCATTATACAATACTTTTAATAATATAATAAACCACGATTTTCAAAATAAGCAGCTTTTTCATGTGGCTTCTCCTGGTTAGCAATCGTAATATAATGGGTTAGTGATCCTCAACGAAGCACATTTTTGAAAATAGCATTTGCATATTTCAATATAACGTTTAAACGAAGATCGCATCAGTGAATTTGTATAAACTGCAGTATACTTTTTCCCCTAGGAAAAATATCTCGAAAAATAGTAACTAGAGCAGAGTCGCCAGCACATATAAAAAGCAAGGTGTCCCTAAATGTGAGTACCCATTCAATTTGAGCTTGCTCAGAAGAATCATCAATTCAAATTGAAAGTCAACTTCACGAATAGTTGAAGGCGAACCAAATAAAGAGTTACTTCCACGAGTATGATTGGAATGAGGCATTGAAAATATAACCACATCAACAAGTCTTCTCCTGCGAATGATATCAATAATATAGACGAACTGTATGTCATAAAATCAATCAAAATGTTTGACTAAAACAAAAAAAGAAAGCGTGCCAAATTTTAAAACTAGCGCCACAACATTCTCCCCGTTCATTTAAAAAAAGGCGTGTCTTCATGTTAAACGTCAACAAAAACTGATAAAATGGAATTTAACTCTCTGATTATTTGTTTCCTTCTATATCCCCTCACGAGATACTCCTTGATGAAAGTAAAAAGATCAAATGCACCAGTCAATCGTTTACGCGATGAACACTTTTATATTCCTCCCAAGGACTTCCAAAATCTATCTAGAATTAAAAATATCCAATATCGCAATCCTTAGAAATCTCCACGCGTAAAAATTCAAATTTCATCCGATCAAAGGTGAGTATAACAGAATTATTACTCCGATTGTCACATATATTTATACATACATAAAAAATAACCATGAGCCTTAGGTTCAGGTTCATTCCGTTGGCATTCCCTTTCCAAGATATCCAAGTTATTTTCCCACCAAACTTCAGTAGACGTCATGCTTATGATACCTCCAAGTGCCGTGCACCACATACGTAGCTTAGGAGTTAGTATTTTTTAAAGTATGGTTCACATAAAATCTAGGAAAGATTTTCTCCCCATCGTAGGAAGATCAGTAGGTATTTTCAGTTAATTTTTTAACAACCATCCCCCCTATCGGTTTTCAGGAATTCAAATATCCCTAGTATTTCAAAAAAATCCCAACAGAAGGCATGCGGGAAAACTGCATTTGTATTTTCACTACCAAATACTCCTAACTGTGACGAAACCACCTCCGATTAGAGAAGGATACAAATTTTTGAACAAAGTCTTGATCTACGAGCTTCGTATGGTATCTAATAGCTTTGAGTTAACAGAAAGTGTTATTATAGGAGAGTCTGGATTGAAAGCCACATGAAATGCAAATAATACCTCCATGACTAAAAGAACTGTTAGGTAAGTACAAAACATTCAAGCTGACATGGAAACATAATATTAATCACACACTATATTGGCAGGCGAGATCACGACGAGAAGTGAAATAGACTGCCGAGCCAACCAATGTATAAGAAATCCTTTTCCCCTCGCAGAATTCGTGACCACAAAAGCAGGAAACATCATGCGGAACAATTCGCCCTTCCCTACAATAATATGGTACAAAATACTAAAATTCATAAATTAGTCTAATTACTAAGAGTTCGTGACCTAATACCCCCTGCCACACACCCTTTTGCGTCCTGAACAGAGGGATGTAGATGTAGATCAATGAGTCCGGTACTATTTACTTAGGACGGAAGTTTTAACTTTTCACCTACAGAGTATTTGGCTAAACATAAGACGCAATCGTAAGTTGAACAATAGTAAAAGTACAAAACGCCTTGGATGCATGCACAGGCTTCATACGATCGCTCTCTCAACAGATGAATCACCGCGGAGACGAGACCTTCATACTGTCAATGGATATTTCATGGGTGGAGTTATCTCTCCGGCCACCAGAGCGTGACAAGTGACAGGCGACAGCTAATACGTTCATTGTTGAGGAATTAGAACACAAAGCTGGCAGGGGCGATTCGCATCAATGCATGTGGACATTCAACGATGTTGGAAACTTATTACGGCAGCGAGAGTCAGTTCCGCTTATAGTGCCGACCAACAGTTGCGCATCGCTGAGTGAGAGCAATACACGAATATGAGTTCTGATTGGTATATCCCTTTCAATAGCATTACACAATCAAGATATTATCGAACGTGCATTCAAGTTTCTAGAAGGGGGTATTCTCGAACGTAATTTGGTGAAATATTTGAGGGTGAAAGGGAATTTAGACTGCTGTGATAAGATTTATCTTTGGCACCTTCCCTCGTCTCTTCTCCAATTCCGACGCAGCCACAATAAATTAAGTTGCCACGATGGAGTAAATTGCCTCGCGCCTTACAAAAACAACCGAAGGTACAAATAACACGGAGAAGATCTTTTTAACCTCAAAAACGCGAGACACAAATTCCATACACATGTTAAATAATACTAACAAGTGCAAATTTATACATCTTCGGCTACGAACAATACTGAAAATAGTGAATGGATATGATTCGGAGATAGAACATACGATCCTCGATTAAGATATCCAGATTTGAAAACTCGTCAGAATGAAATACTGTTAAGAGCACCTCTTCTCAGATTGGATGATTAACATAAAGTCCTACGTGCTCCTACGCAAATTGTTTCATGTATAATTTTCAGCGAGATTTATGGCCGTGAATCCTTGAATGACTTGAACTAGTATTCTATCCAACCAGAGAATAAATACTTTCGACACGATATGATTAAATCATTCCTCTGAAATCACGGGTGCGATATCCTCTGGAGCAACCATACACACGTTTCTACCTTACTGCTAAGTACCTGTAAACCATTACTGAAGCGTGCCTCGGAGACGGCATGCTCGTGAAATGACTCTTGGCACGCTTAGCTTCGACCGCGTGTTTCTTTCGATGTCCTTCCGCACGCATTGGGCTAGGTCAGGACGTTTCAACTTCTCTTGATAGGGAAATGAAGGACAAGGATAACTCGACAAAAACCTGCACGCAGACACAAACGCACTTAATATATGGTCTGCCGAGAGTTCTGGACTTGAATATTTCTAAGTCCCAAAGCTGTGAGCTTATTCAAGTTTTTCGCTCTAAAATTAAAATTTTTTTCCGAATAAATATTCCGTTACGGCAACTCGGAGTGAAAAATTCAGATTCCCCTCGAATGTCACCATGTTAACGGAACGAGGACCGGTCGGTACATTCACGCAGTAACATTCATACACAAAGTGAGCCGCAATCAAATCAATTATACCAATCAACCATTTCTCATTATGTAAACATTTTTTCGCAACTATAATTCGGAAACTAACGCACCAATTCCATAGTCAACTGGCATCTTATTGCATAAAATATCAGCATTTCAATGTATTTTTAGAACATAACATGCATTGAAAATAATAATTACAATATGGTTGCGAGGAGTAACAGAATGGCAATACTGAACTGAATAAAAAGAGGTAGAGATTACGCGGCACATTAAGGTTTATTTTAGTGTGGGGTGTTGGGTTTTGTCTTTTTAAGCGAAGATTATAAAAGTATTGATGTCCAGTCCTCGACCATCCAAAAGCTACCTTAAACGGTCGACTATTTAAAAATATATTTTTTTACAGCATTCAGACAGTCTTCTGGGGGCAAAGGTGACGCTTCCAGGCCCCGAAACGGTTAGTAGTTTCACTTTTATTTTCCCTCTCCATATTCATACCAACTATTTTTTTAAGTATGCCTCTAAGCATGTATATATATATAAATAATTTTGTAATGAAAACATTTCCAACAAATAAATTTTAAAAAATCCTTCAAAGGATTACCGCAAACTTTCTAAGGATGAAGTCTTATTTAATATTTAATTTCTCCTACTTTTTCCGGACTATCCATATTCCCCGGACCCAGGTGTACATTACCACCCTGTACATTACGCGCACAAACGCCCTTCTACGGTGAAAAGACGAGGGTGCACTTGGTCGAGGAGAGTGCACTCGAGGAAAGGAGAGGGACGCGGAAGGACGGGCGGTAATTAGCGGTGACTCAAAAAAGTCGCACGGCGCAGAGCACAGTGAGCGACGGGCGCCGTTCCTCGCCGTACGTGCGCGAGCGGGTGCACAAAGGGAAGAAACGAGAGGGCGGTGTAGGGGAGAAGAGGTGGGAGTGAAAAGTGGGCGGGGATTGAGGGCGGAGTTGAGGAAGGGGGCGAGACGAGGGGCGACATGTAATCACGCAACCGGAGGAGGGGGGAAGGAACGGGGATGCGGTCACCTTAGCAACGCCACACCACGCGCGCCCACTCCCGGAGGGGCAAAAGAAATGAACGCGGCGGCGTGACTTTTTTTCCTTTAGTTATGGCAAGGAGTCACTTATTGACCTTGAATCACGGGACTGCAAAAGAAAAGAAGTCTCGCGGAATAACCCCACGTAGGGATGACGAATTAATTATCCTTCCCTTTTTTTCACTCCGAATGCTAGAGGTTTACCCTACGTCTTGACTGCCTTCAACAGAATCCTAATTTTGTTTTCCACGTGGTATTGCGGTTTATTTGTTTGGCTGGAGATTTGCGTTGTGGTTGCATGGCATGCGACTTTTTTTACATCGCACCTCGCCGAAACAGTTATTATTTACTCGCAGCTGCTATTTCCGAAGTCGCACAGTTACATACAGGGTCGAAACTTTATACCTTTCATAATTCAATTAGACATATCCATTCAACGTTATTCTTAAATGCATTTACCGGTATGCGATGGTAAGTCAATAAATAACCCGCAAAACTGTATAGAGGCAATAAATAAAAATCAAAGAGACTTCCTGAAATTTATTTTATTTTTCTACCCATTAAACGCGTAAATTCGGACACATCCCATCTCTTTACAAGTTCTTGATAGCCGGCAGCAAATACTATAAGTCATTTGTTTGCTGTCGCTGCCAGCGAGTCACCTCTTGGACTACGGCATCATTTTCAAAACGTTGGCCAACCAAATGATTTTTCAGGGGCCCGAACGAATGAAAATCACTGGGGACTTAGTCGGGACTGTGCGGTGTGTTTTCCAAGCATTCTCAATGAAATGTTCGTAACAGCTCTTGCGTTTGTCTTGCTGACGTTTGTAACGTATTTGTTGACTTAACCCGCGTAATTAGCGCGTGAGGCGTATTGTAGTCAAGACACAGGTTCGCAAGGCATAAGGTTCCTTTCAATTTTCAGCGAAGCAGCGGTACGCATATACCTAAATAGTTGCACACAATTCCCACCCACGATGAGATTACACATCCAGGTACTTGAATGTGACCGAGGTAGAAATTCGGATGCCTGGCAACACATTATTTTACGCATGTCTTTTGAAAAGAGTAAATCTAAGAATGAGCAAAGTATATATTCTAGCTATCTGCCATGGATACGAACTTGCTGATACGATCCATTTTAAAACCCACTTAACAGAAAGAAAGCTTAAAAGACACGAGAAGCAAGGAGTAGATCTAAATATTCCACGTAAAACAATTTGTTCAGAGTACAGTTACTTCTATGAGTGGAAAAATATTTTCCAAGGATTTATTACATTATTATTCTTAAATGAAGTTTAATATTCACAAAACTCGTGTTTATTATTAAAAATTTAACCGAGCGCCCATGAACATTTATTTGTATTAATCGCGTCAAACGCAACTTTATGGGACTGCTTCGTGTTGCATGACATGAATAAACAGCGGGATATACCACGGCAGTAATTTAGCGGAGTAGTCCACATCGGAGCCATCCATTAAAATATATATCAATTTCAAAGAGTAAAAATCACTCGCCTCGCCTCGAAATTCACAGAGTAAGAGTAGCCTTGGTAGCCAAATTGGCAGAAGCACTCAGGCGGACATCAAAGGGTTCGAATCTCGGTCAAGGCAATGATTTTAACACTTTTAAATTGATACTTTTTTTTAAAAAACTTGTAATGACTGGTACAACCCCCAAGTTTCTTATTCTGGTTACGTAATTGGTGTCATAATTAGCGAGGCGTCTCACACTGACTTTAAACCAAACGGAAAGACTGTAGATAAATTGAAGAATCTCACCGGTATGTATTAAAAATTACACTCGCGTTGGGTGAGAAAGAGCGTGCAAGAGACAAGAGAGTCGTAAAAAGATCCTTTTTGATTAAAAAATATTATTACAGGTAATCTACTGAGCAGAGCTAAGTTTTGGGTGGCATCCTCAAACTATTTTTCCAACTTTACGCCTTATTGAAAACGTAGGAATTTCTACAAAGAACCTTTTCCTCTACGCTTTTCTTCGGCTCCTCATTAATCCACCTTTTCATTCCACTCAAAAGGCTTCCATTTCTCCTTTCAATACCCTGATTACGAATTATCCTCTCCAAAATTTCAATCTTTAACATCCCATATCATCTTTCAATATTTCCTCCAGCCAACATCTCCCACTTCGAATCTCTAAACAATAAGACCAAGTCCTACGTTAAAACAAAGGCTTCTGGAACGCGGCACCACTGTACAAGTTCATCCTGACTAATATTCCCTTTACGTCTGCGCAAACACTGCGACGGTAGAGTGTACAAAACAAGTGTAAACAATAATTCACTTCGTGGATTCAAACGAACAAGTGTAGAGACGCAGAAAAAGAGGTATCGCGGGAGGGAAAGAAATTTTGACCGCTGAAGAGGAAAGAGATTCCCTTCACAAACCGTTCGAAAATCGAAAAATTAATAATTTCGTGAGATAGAATCGAATCGTTCCATTAAAAAGGGTCGAATCTGCTGAGGCAGCTGAAGACGAAGGGATCTCTGGTGGAAGAAAAGGGCCTGAGCAAACGAGGGGAAAGGACTATGATCATTGAGATTACAATGATGAAATGAAAAATAAATGGACGGTGATATACTCGGGTTGGGTGAGAAAGAGCGTGTGAGAGACAGAGAGTCGTAAAAAGATGGTAGCGAGGGCGAGAGGCGTCACGGAACCTTTTAAAGGGGAACATCACCGTTGGCTTTAAAGTTGTTCTCGTTGACGGGCACGAGAGGCTTTTAACGTAATAGCACAGGTACGCCTTAAAAGATCAGTTGTTTCAAGCTTCCACGGGGATAACTCAAGCATTACGAGCGAAGGAGAATCGATAATCACGATGTTTAACAGTTCACGGGAGAACAGCGTTCAAACTTAAAAACTACGACTTTAAAAACCACTATATCACGCCGGATCAGTAAGTACGAGTTACTCCTACAACACTGCAACAGAAATCTACGTTTTTTTACGAAATCTACGTCTTTAAACGTGAAGATTCAGTATCGACGTCTTTTCGTGACAATTTAAAGCATTAACATGCACGTGTAAATCTTTTGACAAAAATTTTGAGCATTCATTTCATAAGTTTGGTCGAGTACATTTTTTCTCTTGACATGGAACACTTCTGACTCATGACATTCGTTGAGAACAATTATATGTTCAAGCGAACAACTATTAACTACCGCGTAGACATTCGAGCAGTTAAAAAAATCTAAATAAAGTATTGTTTCATCTCAATATTAAAGACTAAACATTCCCTTAAAAATATTCGATCGCGACTACACGAGTAAATGTGTCACCTTAGAGAAATGTAATACTGATGAGTGATGAAGTACATGTAACACTCATTAATGCCCATTTCTTAAACAGATATGCCCTGTATATATAATATAGCTTTTAGCACCGAGGTTCTCATTAATTTTGTAACGTTCTCCAAATTTTATGCTGGACTAGTTTTCATGCGTAACATTTTGAAACTCTGCTATTTCGACTTTTTTTCCACAAATTAATTGATATCGTTTTAACCAAGGCGGACAGGAGCTGTTATACGAGGGTCATCCGGAAAGTAGTACCCGTTCGTGAAATAAAGACACAAAAGTAAATATTAACAAACATAAAAAATTTTATTTGAAAGAGGATACTTTAAACTACTTCTCAACATAATCTCCAAGCAAATTAAGGCATTTGTCATAACGTGTGACAAGTTTCTGTATTCCTGCTGCATAGTCCTTCGCCGCCAGCTCATTGAGATACGCGAGGGACCCATCTTGCACAAATTTTTGCATAATGCAGATGGTGTTTAACAATTTCATGAACAATTGTTCGAGAAACATTGGGAAAATGCTCACAGATGTCATCAATTGTGACGCGCCGATCGTTCCTCACGAATTCGTCAACTGAGCTCACCAGTTGGTCTGTAATGACAGACGGTCTCTCCGAACGCTCATCGTCGTGTGTGTTCCCCCTCCCCATGTTGAAGTTGCGACACCACCGCCGAACAGACGACTCGTCCATTACATTGTCTCCATACACCTCCTTTAATTGGCGATGAATATCACATGGGCGAACGTTTCTTGCATTGAGGAATTTAATCACTGCCCTCACTTCACAACTGGCGGCGTTCTCAATTTTTTTAAACATTGTAAACAATCACAGAAACAACACAGGCAATGCTAGCGTCACGCAACTTGGCTCAGAGAAGGCAGACAAGCCACTGAAGCTATCTGACCTCGTCCAGCGGCTACTCGCGTCGTCAGCACTTCATGCGGCACGAACGGGTACTACTTTCCGGATGACCCTCGTACTAACGCCAATACAACTCTAATATGATTACTTAATCAGTTTTCCGAGAGAACGACATGCATTACTACACCATTAATCCATGCTTTTTTCGGCGGTAGTCCCCCACTGCCATAAAGAGCTGGTATAATATGTACCTTACATTATCTACGTCATTTTCTAGCAAAACGAGCAAAGTACTTGGCCATGTTTTGACCAAAGAATTTGTTTCATCACCAAAATATGATAGAGTGCATTTGTGATTCCACACAGAGGAAATATTATCAATGTTACATGAACACCATATCCCGATACAAACATCTTACACTGAATGTTTTCCTCAGCGCAATCGTATCAGTCACGACTGCCACGCCATCTGAAATGGCTACAAGCTTGATTCGTCTACGGTCATAGGTATATCGGAAGCATAAAGGCCCCATTGGCTTTTCTTGAGTGTGAAAAATGTTACCTTTTCTTAGATATTTTCTCGGAAGTGATAAGGGTGCTCGTTATGTCACCTAATGCTGGGTTATATATAGCGAAGAGATAAAGTAGTAGTTTTGAGGGGAGGCGACCGACAGCTAAGGTCATTTGCGCCATAGGGGAAGGACAGGAAAGGATGAAGGGTGGAGAGAAACCCGGCGTCGGCATTAGCCTACTCTTTACGAAAGGCGCCAAGGGGTCCGCGGCTTAACGTCCCATCCGACGGACGGCGTACTCACTCAAAGTGCCCTCCACAAAGCACCTCAAGTAGGGATCGAGATACCTCTGAAAAATATTCAACACCGCCGGGATTTGAACCCGCGCCCTCAGGGTGGGAAGCCAGTACGTTAGCCCCCGCACCATCTCGATCCCCACGAAGAGATAAATTCCTCTCTCAAGGACGCATCGTGGATGTGCGAGATCTTCGCAGAATGTCCAACGACAGAAGTAATCGTATTCTCAAGGTAACGAAAAAAGGGCAGATTCTGGAAAAATTTTGCACCTGAGGCATACTATAGTTGAGGACGACAGCATACGGCCAAACAACAAGCAGAAGTACAGAGAAAAGTGTGGTGCTTCAAAATATGAAGTGGCTCCACTATGACGTGGATTCTCTTACGAAATGTGTGAAATTCGAAATGAAACCGACAGGTCGACAGTAAACAGACTGCATTGACGATTTCTGATCGTAAAATCGTGGTGATGGTCGCCTGCTACGTGAACTCCGCCAATTCTATCGTTGAGAGTTATTATAATTCCACCTGATCAAGATAATTTATTCATTTCCAACCGACAAAATTTGATTCAACGAAAGTCATGTCGTTGTCGAATAGGAGCACCACATTAACTCTAATGTTCGCGGACGGAGATTTTTATATAGGACTGACATGCGCAACATTAATCGAAAAATGCGTGACTGAAATCATATGCATTCATTGATTTGTAATATTAACATTTTTCGAAATGAATTACCATTATTATATGCAAGTATATCGTTCAAGTTAGGTTTTAGATGGACACATACTAAATACTGCCACGTTTCTAAGCATGGTCTGACTACCAGACACCTCGCACTGCAATACGCCTTTCTTCATTTTCGCATGCCTTATGACACCCTTCATTTCGTCCCAACATGCCTAATTCTTTCCCTTCCCCTTCCTGTTGATGGATACGTGCACCGGGAGCATGAAGAACAAATTAAGCAAAACTATTTTCTGAACCCTTACTTAGGTACGATATGAAATGACGTATGAGAGCTTGGGACTAGAAAATGATACTGGGCAAAGATATTCCTGAGGCGTTAGGGTAATAATATCGCTTAGGTCATCTCAAACTCGGTTATTTCGACCACCAGGTGACTGCCTTTACAGAGGAAGAAAAAAAGAGGCCTTAAACCCTATGAGACGCCGATAGTTATCCCAGAGTCAAAGTTAACTGATATCTACTCTCTCCTTCGCGTTCAACAAATACATCTTAAAAACGCCAATCAAGGAGTACTGAACTTTATGCTCCATCGAGGGAAAGGGCCAATGTTTTCCAATTACCGAAAACTACAACGTCTTTGGCAGTCACTCCTTGGCGATTACAACCATCACGCAATACCCCACAGATAGCATATCGTGGAACGTGTTTTGATTCCTTTAGTATTCAAAAACGTAACACTAGAATGTCAGCGCTCATCAATTGCTATCAACTGACTCACCGAAATTTTGACGCTGATGTCATTCTCGATAGGGATCGGTAGCAGATCAGCGTTCGAAGTGGAATGATGTCACGCATTTGGCGCTCACCAAAACCCTGATGCCAGGACAAAGCAACACCCATGCTTGAGAAGCGATCAAACATGTGACCTCAACGAGTTACAAGGTTAACGACCTGACAACCGTGGTTGACAATCACTAACTTCTTCTTCGGCACTTTTACTTACTTTCTGTTCCGTGACCTCCTTAATTGAAGAGCGGGTTGAAAAAGAGGAATTCTTTTTGTATATTTTAGAATTTTATTGGCATTGGAATGATATACCTGTAGGATTGCGACGCGTTTACTTCTCTTCCTGTCTGAGTCTGGTTTACAGTGCGACGTTCACCACTCAACCCCCCTTTCTAAAAAAAAACCGCCTCAAACTCAAATCACTTATTACATCCTTTACCCAACCTACATATTTCAGGATGCTTCATTCAAATCAACTAAACTTATCGATCCATTGGTAAAGGATGGCACTGAAGTCTAAACTACAGCGTAGAACGGTGAAGTTATCAATATAACTTACGTATTGTTAAAAAAATACTACAATTCCACGGGAGAAAGGAAAAAGGCCAGAACTTGGCAAAAGGTTGATATATGTTAACGAAAAATAGGCACCTAAAAGATACAGGGACCGGCGAAAGTTCACGCATTCCTTTCAATCATTTATTCAATTTCTCTTCCCAATAAAAATGACAGGAACACCTACGCTCCGTCAACGAGAAATGAAATATGGTTTTTCATATAGCATCTTCAGGGTTCTCCATCCTAAATCGTGGGCTGATTGAACAAATGGGCCAAACCTCGCCGGATCTAAGCTGCACATAAATGAGGATATACGGCCCCGGCGGTGGAAGGAGTAGAAAAAAAGGTTAAGGTGTTATAACAAAGATTTAGAGGGAGGAAGAGAGAGTATTCGGGTGTGTGCAAAGGAGTGAGAGGAAACGGTTACAGAAAAACAATCCCCTGACTGCCACTTCTCTTTGAGAAGCAAAGAGGCGTATCGAAATGAATGGCGGGAAACTATTCCTCGGAGAGGTAGAGGACTTCCGAGGCAAGAGAGAAGGGTCCTCGGATTCGGAGGGGAGACGTACGTGTGCCGCGGGAGGAAGGCGTGGGTGGGCGGGGACCGAGATGGGATCCGGGAGGAAGGGGGAAGAAGAGGGCGACAGACAAATAACTCCGGGGAGAGAGAGGGGGGGAGGAATAGGAACTGGTACATAAAGAAGTGAACCTGACGACGGGGAGAGGAGGAAAAAAGAGGCACGGAAGAGAGAGCAAGGGTGAGATGGGAACGCCGCAAGGAATCCCACCCTTTAGCCGGCGCTTAGATCGGCAGGCGTAGGTAAATGAGGCAGGAGAGGGGTAAGGGCGGGAAGAAAGGGGTCTTAAACAGTTAATAATTCAGAGAGGAAACCTTACATTTTGGGGTGGACGGAGGGGAAGGTTCGTGGCGGTGTTTTGGGGTGGTTTGTTGAACGACTGAGATGGGGGGAGGGCGGGTCTTTCGCGGACGCGGCTGGGGGAGAGTGTGTCGAGTGTGCTACTGGGAATTGGGGGCGGCGCGCGATAGTCGATCTGCGATGAAAGGAGGAAGGAAGGAAATTGGAAAGCAGAGGAAACGTGGCGCAAGACGGAAGGGTGTTCGAGGCGACAACAAAAAGGAACAGGCGAAGGCTCTGATCCAACCCAACTTAATTTGAAATCGAGAGATTTGGAAGAACGCAATGGCACATGCTGCAACCTCAATGGGAAGTGTAGTTGGTTCTATAACAAATGACTCCATCTAGTTCACTAACACAGGAAAATATATCAAAGGCGAAATTGCAATGAAGTGGAAACCTTTAAAATCAGGAAATTTCCAAATGTGTAGTAATTCATAATGATCGTCTTAGTCCTCAGTAAACTCCTCTGAAAGATAGAACCTGAGAGACGTGGATGGAAAGATTCCTCTGCACGATTTCTCACCTGACGTTGTCGTTGAGTTGTACACAGTCCGAGGGACTCCTATCCGCGTTTTTTCGAATAAACCCGTCAGGCTTACTATCTTTTTTGAGACAATCTTTGAAGAATCTATCGGAATTCCCTCCAATCGATTTAAGGATAGCAGTGAGACCAGAGAGAAATCCAGTCTATTGATAATTTTCACCAAAGGGGTCCAAAGTTCAACGTCCCAACCCGACTCACTGAATTCGAATTGCCCGCTGACGTCAGGGAAAGGTATCCCTCCCGAATAGGAATCGGGAGTCCCGCTAAAAATCCGCCAAGAATTGGGTTTCGAACCCGAGCTTTCGGTGAGGGAAACCAACAGCGTGGGAAATCGATAAGCCGAACCCTAAGTTTCTTGTGTACCCACGCCGAGGGCTGGGCTTCGATTGCCGTAGGCTGTTCCATTATTCAAAGGAATTCAGATCCAAAGGAGGGCGTGGTCAGGAGAACATTTGCAGTGCATAGCGCTGTCCACCTGGGTAGGCGATGAATTGGTTGGGGACCCGCAGGCGATTTCCTTGAGGAAACACACCATCTCGTCGCCCGTCTTCCCTCTTACCCTTAGTCAACTAGCCCACGGGGCACAGATCACCAACAAATTACGAATGGCGAACATGTCCCTAATAACACGCGTACCTCCGGCTCACCGACTTAAATCAATTACGAATAGGCAGGGCACCGCTTGGTATCTATAACGGAGACATATCTCTTGACTGAGGAGAAAATGCATGAATTCAAAATGTTTTCTTTCCCGTGGCATAATAAGTTTTTGATTTCCTCCTCCGCTGTCACCAATTTACACAAATAACGATTCAGATCCCCAGATAGAGAATTCTTACGATAGGAATACTTTCAATATAAACACGGACAGTAGTGACCAGGAGGAAACCACGACAACTTACAGTTTTATCGCAGCCGTGTAATCTTCGCAGAAAGAGAAACGCATGAAACACACTCGATCAATAATATTTATTTTATTGGATACATTTTTTTTCGCTAGATATCCTTCACTGTAGCTTAGAGGACCACTATGTCATGGCAGAACGTCTCTACCAGCTAGCAATACATTTTACCATATTTGGGATCGAGTCCACTGAATTGACAAGACCTATTAATATATTTAAGAGCAGTAGTCGCTTAAGTTCCCAAGAAAACAGTAAAATACTTTAGCTTAAATATTAAAATAGGGAGCGTCTTTGTCGCACCACATATATTGTTTGACAATGTTTAAAGGGAAATTAAAGTTACTCCTGAAAAATCTAATTTGTAATTGCATAAGAAAATTCAGGATCAGAAATTTCTTTTCGTTGAATTTCATATTTCAAATCGTTCCCCCATCTTAGGATAATTATGTACCATTGGTTTTTCTCTTGCTCCTTCTCTTTCCCCTAAAAAAACAGTCGACCACAAATTATGTTCACAAATGGTTTTTTCATATAAAAATACTGATTTAACTATTTAAGCCATTATATTTTTTCATTTCCCTTCATAAAATAAGAGTAATATTATTTAAGTAGGAATTAAACATCGCAGTACAGATTGACTAGTTTTCCGGCCGAGGACCACATTAACTTAAAATCATATAGAACTCCCGCCTGATGGATGGACGATTTTCTCTTTCGATTTCCTTGCATGCGGTGTTTACGGAGATAATTAATTACACAATTGGTTCAAGTACCTAAAAACCCAACCCAACAGTTATATATTTATTTATTAACTACCATTAATTAGGGCGACATTTAGAGTGTAACAATGGCGAAAAATGCCATTAATAAACCACGCGATATGTACCTCATATTTATCTCTTAACTTGAACGAAGAATTAATGTTAAATGCCAAACTTTAAATAAGTTTACGTACAAAATTCGAATAGAAAAAGCATGTCATAAAAAGAGTGTCAACAAAGAGATAAAAATCGATTCGCCAATGAAGTCATAGGAAAAGTCGGATGTCTGGACGTTGAAGCTATTAATCTCATGAGGAAATCACGGTTGCGGAGAGAAAAAATATGATTTTTTTAAACCCTTAGGCAATCGCACGGAATGGGAAGCGAACGCGATAAAAAAAGCATGAGAGTGACAGCACAAGCGCCTCGGGGAAGGCTAATCGCATCACGGGGAATGAAACGCAAACTGTCTTCCAGGCAAGAAGCATGAGACGTCTGGAAGAAACTAATTTTTTTTAGTAGATGAGCGCGCTCACGCTTAGCAGGCACGGAATAAGAAACGGTTACTTTCGATAGAGGGAAGAGCAGCCGAGGCTGAGAGATGGAGGGACGCTTATACGAGCATATCATTTCACAACTTCTGAAAGGGATGCATATTACGATAGCTACGACGTTCTTGATGAAAAGTATTCCATAACGACATAATATTTCTGTGGGAAAGATGGGACTAATCATTAAGACTCAATGATATAAATGAAAAACGCTTCAAAATTTAAACAAATAAATAATTGACATTATTTACTTCATAGAACTACTATGATAAGTATAGTCATTCAAATGTGTTATTGTTTCACCGAAGGAAGTTATAATTAATTTAAAAATCAATAAGTCATTCCGTAAATGAATTGAGTACCAGGCGGATTCTTATGCAAAAATTCACGGTGGGTATGTAACCAATTCCACAAGCCGAAAGAGACAGAAACCCATTATGTTTTCTGAGGGTAATACTACCTGGTATTGGGCCTCACGGCTAGCGAATTCTCTACATTGATGCTAAAAGTGCCAATTCCTTCCCTGTGAGGCACAGATATGTCTGGAATCAAATCGGAATTGCTCAATATTGCTCAAATATGCCTGGAATCTATCCGGAACATACGGTTTAGGAGAAGCTAGGAGCATCCAGATCCATCTCTTTTTGAACAGAATTTGAACACGGAACACCTGTGAGTTGTCTAAAGTTTTATCCTTAAAGCCACCATCATGCCCGGTTGCTAAACATCAAAACAGTTCCTAGTTCAATCATGCCGATGGCATGCGAGATGAATCCAAAAATTTCTCTCCCTTCCTTCTTAATCATAACTCCTCACTTTCAGGGCCAATACACTTTAAACAGGTATTTTTGTAGGTTCAGCGAGAGAGAAAAACGATACTCGAGTCTAACATTTTTTCGAACTGTACGAGACATGTACATTGGCACACAACTGGGAGAACAAAGCATATATTTCTACCGTCACAGCTTGCATTAAAAGTGTTTGCCAAAACCCGAGATTTCGCAATGCAATAGGACGATCGAGTATTATCGTAAATATATGCTTTATCAATCCTAGGATTGATTTTCAGGAGCTCCTTTAAACCCTTTTATCCTCTTTCAATCTCTCCATTTCTTCGTAGATACGTGAGCAGAGTTACAATTCCATTTTTTATTTCCATTACTTGCACTTGAAATTTATCGTTGGCCTTCCTCTGAAAATACTCCACGGTAACAATTTACATTTAATTGCAGATGTTTGTGTAGTTTTAGCCGTGATCGGTGGTTTGGAACGTATTAATCATAAAATAGCTTCCACTGGATAATGTATCCATTTCCCATTAAGTTTCTGAGTACAAAACCATATTAAAGTACAAAATGTTATGAGTACAAGTGCACTTGTACTTATTCTGAACCTGAAGATGTTTTTACATCGAAACCCGCTCAGAAATAAGTTCATTAACACGTGAAAAATGCAATATATTTAGTCATTAATGTGTGAGTGTTTGCCGGTTAAAGTCATACTTCGTGAGACGCCTATCCATCGCTGTTAACTGTCTCCAAGGAGCGGATGACGTCGCTGGGAATGAAAAACTTCAAAATACACGTAGTAGGTTCATAAGCATCACCAATACGCACATCGAGAAATGGGTGCAACACGCACGTTTTATCTTCCGCATAGTTACAAAGTTTACACAATCGAAATTTTGCGGTGTGGGTATGCGAACAAGCTACACCCCCCCCCCCCAGCCAAAATACATCTTCTCCGTCCGCATTTTAAGCAACCAAGAAAAAAAAGCAGGGAGCAATCCTTCAATCCCACAATCCATCTCCGGAGGCGGATTTAAATATAAATCGGCACCACCGACTGACTACCACTTCAATCTCTCTCCCTCTCTCCCCCCCCCCCCCCGGCCCCCTAACTCTCGCACCCTCCTTCTCCCGCATAAAGCCTTCTATCCGTCCCTCTGTCGAGGGAAGAAGAGAATACAAAGAGGGAGAGAGAGGAACTTGCAAAGCAGTCTCGCCGGAGCTATGGGATTGTTAAAAATGCCCTCCTCACGATTCTCTACAACCACTGCAGACGGTAACCCCCACCCTCCCCTCACACCGCCCGAAAAATGAAAACGTATAAAAAAAAGGGTTCCACTTCGCAGGGTTCCTCCTTCATCTCGCAGGGATATTTGTGTCGAGCCCTGAGGGCACGTTCCGTCTACCTCCCTCCCTCCGCTCCACCTTCCGCAACAAACCACTCGGGTTTTACTCTTTCTTTTTGTTCCCTCTGTTCTTCTCCCTCCTTCATTCCTACTTCCCTTACCGCTCATTCCTCAAACACTGTGCCCACTTATTCTTCAAACACTAGCTCACGTATACGTACGCCTCCTTTTTCGCCCAGGTTAACGGAGAATCGGATTAAAAGGATTTACCTCTCCGTCTCCGCTATCGAAACTGCAAAAGTTAGACATTTGTCGAGACGTAAACGTTATTTCATACACGCTACTCGGCATTCCAACTACGACAGCAATTTTAAAAAGGCAAGTATGGGTTTTTTGATTGAGAACAATGAAATGCCTACTGATAATAACAAAAGAAATAATTTTCCACAAAAGAGCCGTGTTTTTTAGACTGGGGCTGAAATTAATGGAAGTTTACGCATTTCCCCTCCCTTCGTTGTTTATAGGTCCATGTATTTGAATTCCTCGTTGGAGTCGACGCGAGAGGTTTTTTTAAACAACAATGGCGTGTTAATGTTTTGTACTCTAACCCGAACAAAATTAAAAAAACGATATAATTTTTTCACATGAACGTCTTAACATATTTTAATAAACGTTTACAATTCAATCAATTTCCATGTCAATGAAAAAGGTCTAATGGACATACGACATTACGCTACGAAAAGCAGTTTTCCTGGATTTCCATTAAACGTAAGAACAAGTTAGTATTGCTTAAAACGTTAGTGTCCCCAGCTTTGTTTAATTGTATCAGAAACAAAAATAATTACCAAAACACTTGATTTTTGCTATCAGGTTTCCAATATTCCTCCATAAAATGTAATACGACTAGTATTAATATACATGATTACTAATACGAAAAGTTAGATCGAAAAACATAGGTGAAATTCGTATAGCAAGATGTTTAATAAAAAGTGAATTAATACATTTCCAACGGTTTCTCTAACATTTTAAAATATCTAATTCTTAGATTCTAAAACACTTAATTTAATCTCTATAATTTTTAAATATACAGAATGCCATTTATTATTAACAATGATCATAATTGACACAGAAAATCTTGTGGATTTCAATTGATTCAAGTTACAGGGATCATTGTTGTATTCTTAATCAAGTCATTCCCACTTTTAACGCACTTTCACGCACCTTCGTCATGAATGGAAGTAACCTTAAGAAAAGAAACTTCGGGAGTAAGAATGAAAAAGATAGAAAATGAAATTGAGGTGACATGTAAAACAGAGTTTTGAAACCAGGCATGAGAGATGGAAGACAGGGAGAATCTAGGAACCTCGATCACATCGGAATGCGGAACACATACAAAAAAAATATTAGCTACGCTCACAGAAAATAAATAAAATCCTTTTCGTAAATGGTGCCACCCTTTTTACCCGCTTCTTCCCTCAGACTGGATCTCTCGCGAAAGAAAATAGCTATTTTGACACATAAAATCTCCTGCAGCACGTTTTAATAAAACGTCTAGCGGATAATTTTACTTTTTTACAACCAGAAATATAATTTTAGCAGTGCCTGGAGGGAAAGAGGAAACGAATTCTATACACACGAAACAAGAGCACGTAGACACGTCAAATATTTCTACGAATAAAAAGACCAAAATTCAAATATTCCCTGCGGAGCAACGCATTATTACTGCTAGGCTGTATGACGCAGTGTAATACACTTGAGAAAAGTGGATAGGAATTGGAATGGAACACTTTTAGACAGCAGAGCTATAGTACGAGGCGTACTATGTCCTATTATATACGTCAGTACGAGGCGTATGCATGGGCCTCCTCCTCTCATTTTATGAGTCCGCATAGCACTAGGTAATTTTGTTAACCAGACTATAATTGGAACCTGATTGGCAGAAACTACTATAATTACCTTATTACGGGTGAGCACTGCACTTTGACAATGAATAGCATTATGACATTGAGAATTCAAACAGGACTAACTTTACCAACTATTATGCCGGTCCCGGTGGCGGCGGAGTGACGTCCTCCCCTGCATACTCAGACATCAGGAGTTCGATTCCCGCCTAGGTGGGAGGTTTTTCCTCCACCAAGGGCTTGAGTGTTTGTAATTGTCTAGTTGTCATGGAATATTTAAAGATTGGTTTAAAATCTGGCAACCATTTTTCAATTTTCTCTTACTTTCTGTTTCCTTAATCAACAGCACCTTTCTACGCATTTCTCTAAAATAGACATTTTACAAAAAATCATGATTTCCATTTCATACTTTAAGAACACTTGAAGTGAGGGTACAAAAAGAAGCACGTTCGCCTCAATACCAGTAATGTCCTTCAAGGTAGGCTTAAGAACCCGTGACATTTCTCAACATTAAAGAAAAAGGAAGGCGTTTCCACGTTTCGCCCGAATCGGAGAGCACACACTAGACGTGTGAGGAGGAAATGGAAGCATACTTCCCAAATGCAGACGCACCCGGAATTGTTGAGCTCGGATATCTTGTGAGAATAGGTAGGCACATGAGGAGGGAATAAAAGCCTTTGGAGAAGAGTACAGGGAATCTGCGTTCGTTCATGTTAATGGGGGAGGACTCGGACGGCAAACCCTAAGGTAAAGTGACGCGTGCGAACGCGAACCTAATACAAAATTCCACGTCCGAAATGCATTCAGAGATCAAAGGAGGTGAAACTCTTGAGAGCATTCCGTTCAAACTAAAAGGAATAAAATTCACACTCAACTCTTGGTTTTCTGAGTTCGAAAGCCTTACCGGTGCGGTGACCTCCCGACTCGACTTTCCCAGGGCCCGAACCCCAGCAACGGTTGGAAATCATGAGAGGTGTCCCGCAACATCATATCGAGATGTTCTTTGAACGGAAACGGTATTCGATTTGTACGTCGGTGGGATGTTACTTTCACGCTTGCGTGAACGTAGAGTGATTCTAAATCTCAAACAATGACTGTAATCAAGATTCCGACTTTTACAGTGGCACATGATAGTTGAGTTTTCTTATGACACCTGAGAGACACATTACAGCCCCAATTATATTGGCAGATTCGACCACAGGTATTGTAAAATAAGAGAGACACCGCCACGGACGGTTTCGATTCTTTCCTGCCACGATAGCAAAATCCCACCCACGAACTCGAATATTGTTGCTCTAATGATTTAGTCAAACGCAACAATTATTCCATGATTTGTATAGGTATGTATGCGTGTTTGAGCAAAAACAAAACTCATATTTGTCTATGTACGGCTTATGTACCAACACCCCCCGCCACACACCCTTGCGGCGGCTTGCGGGGTATTCTGTAACTGTAAATGTAATCTCCATAGCTAGTGAGTTACGCAAGAACCATATAAAAAGCGCGATCATGATCGTAGGATCTCTCAAATTTCTCAGAGCACGGGCAGAGGACATGGAATTATGAAACGCAACACTCGTATATGATTAGTCACCCAAAAAATAGCATACTCTTTGCATTTCAAAAAATGCTAGCGTATGATTATCTTACTTAGCAGGACAAAGTAACCGGAAAGGCTTTCCATCACCGAATTAAAAAACATTCCTTTCCGTTCTCTTAGTACAGAATGCGTACAATATTAAAAGTATCGAATATTCGAGTTGGTTGAATAGGTAGAGCGCGTTATATTAGCGACCTGAGGGTCACAAGTCCTAAATTTCCGGTTTAATAGCATTTGGGAAACACCATCTAACTATAAAATCTAAGCGTTGCAATTATCTTCTTACTAGAACCTCAAGAGAAACAGGAATGGTGGCAAACCCCGAATGTGTATATTTCTCACGCCTCACGGCTTAATTGGGGGTGAGTTCTACTATCATCTACAACTTAATCTGATTCTGCTAGCCGCCTCGAAGACGTTTAAGTAGAGGATGTTAGATAAATGATCATCAGAGACATTGGCGATTAATGGGTTTCGGGAAGTTCACTTTGGTGTACGCGAGGATTCCTAATGTAGTGGTCACGAATTGTGATAGGAAAAAATATATATGGATTGGTTGGGCATTAAATGTTCCACGTTTGGTCTCACCCATCAATGCGATGCGGAACTAAAATCATGCCTTCTGTGTTAGCGCTGAACGCGACCGGTTTGTATACACCTAATTTTTTTTTATGTTGTGAAGTTGTGCGAGTAATCTTCGGGCTTCCAGTATCTCTCAAACCTAGCATATGTTATGATAGCAGTAATGTGATGCTTTCTGTTCGCAAATAACTGTTCTTTACGAAACGGGCAACCTTATCCCACGTAATTCCGCATTTAACTCCTTTTGCGAAGCGCCCTAAACACTCGACGAGTATTTGTGGTGAGGTCTTGTCAGAGCGAAATAACACCTTCACTCAACCAATTCATTCGAACATTTCCCCACTATTCGTTCCATGGACACTAGTTTATACGAGAAAACCCACTATAATCGGTAAAAATCTACGAGGAGAGAGAGTACGCGTGACAGGTATGATGGAGGGATTAGTTTGGGAGGCTTCATTCACGAAGAGAGCAGAAAAGAATTAAAGACTTTTAGAAAGGTACAGGACACCTGAGGTTTTTTGCGACATGAAGGGAATTATTATGCAAGGAGATTATGTTGATTTATTCGACCACCCGGACGAAATAAGAGAAATGCGAACGAAGTCACAGACTGATTCAAGCACCCGTTCTTTCCTCCATAGCTACATCGACAAAACAAAATCGAACCCAAACACCAAAATCAGAAATTAAGAGACTGGTGATGAGGTTAAAATGTAATTATTGATCCAAAAACCAATTATGGCATGTGCACGAGAGTTTTTATTCTATACTAGCTAATATGCATTGAAATGGATTCATAAATTCTCGCAAGATCACGCCCTTGCGGAGGCTTGCTGGATATTGTGCAGATTTAGTTGTGGTTATTTTCAAAACCAACCTTAGGGATGATTACTGTAGAATACGAAACTGCCAAGTATTCAATTCAACAAAAAACAATTGATGAATATCTCCTCAAGGAATGCACTATATTTTCACAATAAAAAAGACACTGAGATTGGTTCTCTAAATCAGGTATGCCTCGGGTAGCCACCTGGGTATGATCATAAAGATAGGACGATTCAGAAGTATATCATGCTGCAGTTATTCTCCCATGATAACGGTTAATCAGTCTTGGGAAGGCAATAGTATTAAATTTCACGGTTGTCTCGAAATTTCGTCATAAATTGAATTTACGCTCAGTTAAAAGACAAGCATGAGTTTCACGTCGCCAAACGACACGCCCATTACTTGGGGATGGATTTTTTTTTCAATTAATTTATGGAACAAGTTGCCGGTCCTGGAAATTAAAACTGCCAGGGCGAGAATCCACCTTCCGGGCGATAAAAAGCGAACACGAATGCGACCGCGATGCTTTTAAAAACCACGCGGGGCATTCGACATATATCGACGCTAATTCAGCAAATCGAGCCGCGAAATTTCCGATAATGGATGTCCTCTACCTCGTGGGCATCAGGCGAATGAGGTCGCATTCGGGAAATTTCAGATCCAAAAAAAAAAATCTGCGAGTAGCAAAAGTAGGAACCACTCCAGTGATTCCCAAGCCGCGTTTTGCGTCTTCAAGGTGGGGCGCGGATTTAAGTCAAGGGAGGAATCACGAAATATTAACACAGACAAAAAAAACAAATATTAATTTTTTTAAACGTGAAATTCCGATCTCTAGAATCTAACTTCAAATAAATTGGAAGCTGGTCTCTCCAGGGATGATGTTGAAAATGTATTATTAGCACCATCATACTATACGGTGGGAGAGATAATGGCATAAAGATTGGAGAGATATCGTGTGGAACAGACAGATTCACTATGTCCTTTTTCCCGCCAACGATAAGGGAACATAATAACAACAAACGACTCCGAAACTGGAAAAAAAATTTTAATTCGCAAGTAGCCTTAACTGTTGTCACCGTTTTTATAGCCCTTGCTGTATTTTTATCCTTATTACTGGCAGCTCGTTTCGCATCCCTAGAGAACCAATTTACACTAATTTTCTAGTGTTAACTACAGCTACATGCACTAGTAGTGCATGTAGCTGTAGTTAACACTCCATTATATGAAATAATTAGCATATTTGTAACCAACCTAACAGAAAAAACTTAATTTTGATTTTTCATGCATGGTCTATCACTTGCCGCAACACACCCTAGTGGGAGCCTACAGGGTGCCATGTGCATGTAGAACCTTTGAGAGATTGACTGGTATTGACAGAGTACTTCCCTTAAAGACTTGTTCTAATCAAATAATCAATTTCCTATTATCTTAGTTTGGAATGATATGTCTCAAGGCGTGGTAGCCAAGAGTGCAGAGTTCGGTTGGACGGGAGGATCCCGGGTTTGAAATATCGGTTGACGACTTCGAATAATCCTGCATAAAATCGAAGCGGTGCCACTTCCTGGCGGCTATAATTTGATGAGAAATCGCACGTCGCACAGCGAAATCCACACATACTGACGGTTTGAACCTGCCTTAACACTTTGTTAGATGAGAGCTCAACCCTCAACAACCTTAGGGCTCCAATGCAACAATTTCAGAGTGTAAAAATCATTCACCTTGACTGGGATGATTTTCGCTTTGATGGGATGATGAGGCGAATGATTTTTACACTCTGAAATTGTTGCATTGAAATGCACATTAGCGGATGACTCCGTCAAAAGTTACTGTTGTGGCATCTCCCGCAGTTTCTTTGGAAACCTTAGGGCTGTTTACAAGGGTGCTGAAAAGTGTGTCTACTATATAACCACAGTAATCAACCCTAAGTTAATTGTATAGGATAAGGTGGAGTTCACCCAATACTAAGCTCTACGTCCGTAGCATGCGTAATTCACACATAATAGGAAGAATTCAGATGCCACCAGTTCTTTTCCCTGTGCCGCACTTGATTATCCAAGGAGAACTATTACCCCAGAAACTCGTCCAGCAAGATTTAAGCTGAGGGTGTCCAAAAGGTCATTCGGAATCGAACCGGGACACTTGGGCCAGTAGATCAGCGTTATGATCACTGTATTACAAGGCTAACTTTACTATCATACTAATTTCTTCCGTGCACGCCTATTACTTAGGTACTTCCGTCACTACCGAAAACCTTATCCGCCAACTTTAGGTCGTCCTTTTGATCAATTATCAGCATTCGAGGTGGGTTCAAAAAGTAACGGGAATTTTGTAATATTGCATTGTGCATAGTACATCATGAGTTCTTGCCACAAGGTCAAACGATCAATAAAAAGTATGAGTTACAAGTTCAACGCCGTTTGCGTAAATAAATTCGTAAAAAACCTCCGTTTCTGAGGTGAAACAATTCATAGCTTTTTCACCATGATAGTGCTTCTTTGCTTCACTTCACTGCTTGTTCGTGAATTTTTGGTCAAAAGCAGCACTGCAATGTCACCCTGCTGCGAAAAATAAAGACACCCTTAAAGGGCTGCCATAATCATAGATGAGATTAAGAACTCATCGCTGAGAGAGCTAAAAGTTACACCAAAGATCGAGTTCCAGAAGAGTTTCAAAGGATTGGAAAAAGCGCTGGCAAAAGTGTTATAATGCCTAATAGGGACTACTACGAAGAGGATAACACTGATGTACACGCATTAACATAGATTTATTAATAAAATTATTTCCAAGAAACTCAAATTCCCGCAATTCATTGAGCACACCTCGTATGTAAAAACAAAATTCCTGCCATACCAAAATAACTATGCAAACATTCATATTATGACTGGTTGAATTTCGATATATCTAGAATACCTTAAGTTCATTATCATTCAAGACAAAAATTTACTTGTTATTTTGAAAAAGAGAGAAACTAACGGTATATTTTGAAAGGAGGAGACAATCGAAATTGTTCACGGACTGATGGACAAAATCGCAAATATTTAAATTAAATTAAATCTAATACACCTACATTTACTCTTATGATACCACGGGGACATGAAGCAGGGGACGCTTAGATCAAATGCGATTACGTACTAAATACATAGGCTTTCAGAATGAGTACATGCGTTCGCATTTCGCTTTCAAAGAGATCCCAAAGAATAAGTATGTATAAGAACAATTAAGGGCGGGGGAACGACTGCGCGACTCCAGCATAGACGTTTTCTCTGTTTTTATGACACGATGGGACATGTATAAAAAAATAAGGAAGACCCGGTCGACACGTAAGCACCTCTAACTCGTACACAAACGCGGGAGCGAACAAGTACTTGGACGTGTACGCATGACGAGCGAAACGCGTGTGACACTTAGGGTGGCGCGCGTACACTTCCTAGCCGTCTGCGTTCACATAAATCATTAAAAAAAACAAAAACCCAAACGTGTACTCGTATATACACACACACACATATAAATAAATGTATATATGTATACATACATAATTATAACACTAAAAAAACACTAAAAATCGACTATCACAATCACGGTTTTGTTTTCAATATTTCGGTGGTACAACCATTTTTTTCAACGAACACTGAGACGTATATATATATATATATATATATATATATATATATATATATATATATATATATATATATATATATATTATATATATATTATATATATATATTATATATATTATCTATATTATATATATATTACATATATATATATATATATATATATATATATATATTTACACACAAAAGTGAAATTAAAAAAGGAGAGAAGAGCGCGGTGCGCGTGCGCCTTCCTACCCCTTTTCCCCCTGACGCCCCGACGACGCGAAACACGCGCACCCCACGACGGATGATAAAAAAACAACTGAGTGTAGAAATAAAAACGAACGACCGAAATGAACGAGCGAATCAGCCATGCAAGCTTGAGCACGCGAAAAACCGTCTCGCCGTCGAGGAAAAGAAAAAAAAAGCCTAAACGCACGCGAACGATTTCTTTGGCAGTGAAAGAAAAACAGTGCGAGGGAAAAAAACTCACGGGGTCGAGTCTAGAGTCGTAAATTTGAGTGTACGGAAAAAAGCGAACCTCTGAGGGGAGAGAGAAGAGAGAAAAAAAAGAAAACCTCTTCATAGGACAACGGAAATGAAATCGACCAACTGCCCCGGTGGTAAGTTGTTTTATTTCATTCCCAAAGTCTATAGCCCACGGGGTTAATAAAACTTGCTCCGAGAAATAACTTTCCGAATTCATGTGGGACGAGTCTTTAAAGGGAAAACTGGGAAAGATTGACCAAGAAAAGCTGGGCTTTGACATTCGTCGTGGACGGATGATGTCCACGTGATAGGAAGTTTTACAAACCTCTCGCTTCTACTCAATATACTGTATACACACACCGAAGTATCATACAAAGTACTTCTAAAGTACGATCATCGACCAAATGTATCCATCGGTATTTACAATTGGTAGATTCACTGTACTCAAATGTTTTTGTGGAATAGAGATGACGATTCGAGGGGCAAAGGGACAAGACAGTTGGGTAACAGAACCGAAAAACCTGTGCTCCTATGGCCTATGAAGTCGGCATCATTATTAGAAGGAAATACATAGATTAGAGATTTCACATGTGATTTAATCATTAAGAATGTCTCCAAATATAATGAAAGGCAATGGCATTCTCAAGACTGAAATCTCAAGAGAGAATTTTGGGTAAAAAAACGGGAGCAGGAAAAAAATTATTTTGGGTGTTTCGGAATATAGAATGCATGAGGAACTGCAGAATTTACAATTTTGTGCAACGCAAATTCTTTTTATATTAAAAAAGTTACGTTCCTTAACAGCATTAAAATATCCAATCAAAATTACGAGTATATGGGTATTTACCTTACAATTGCCCTCTAGATTACGATTACAGCAAAGAGATTTCTTCCAAAAGTTTCTTTGGGGAAAGATACATCCAATTTGAACGCACCTGATATGTAATAACGTTATATGATAAATGCCTTACAGTTGGTTACACGTAATGAGTTCTAATACGACGAAAAATTTCAAGAATCCAAAACTGTACAGTTTAAATCGCTTTCTGTAAACCAGTACGCCAAATCTAAGTTACAGGTATAATAGAAGAATTCTAAGAGGGACAATACAAGAAGCACAATAGCGCCGTTATTTAGCAAGAGATGTTTTTGAATGAACACGCTTCAACTAGCAAAACCAAGTGCGCACAAGCACCTTAACCTGCGAGGGAGGAAGAAATCACCTTAACCTCCACAAAATTTAAAATTTCCACCGAGAAATAGCCCAAGAGCAAGCAGGCTCTCGACCACAGGCCGAATGAATGAATGCATGGCACAAAACCAGAATTTAGTCCGGTAAAAAGGCATAGATTACCTTAGAGAACCCTCAAAAACATTTAGATGAGGGGTGTAAAACACCCTACGCACGCACGCGCAGGTATTAATGGCGGAAGAAGCTCTCTCCGTCGATTCGTAGATGCACACACGCGCGCACACACACACACACAAACGAGCACGTTCCTACACAAACAGCACAAATGAATACGTGAACACACGCACAAACGCACCTCGACTGACGTAGAAAATCCACGCACTCGAGATCAGCTGAGTGGCGGGACGCATGGGGGGGGATGGCGACGGAAAGCGGAGGGAGGGGTCGGAGGAGGGCGAATCGTACCACGTGTTATCCAAAACTCGATTCCCTCCCCGCTGTGGGCGACCACCTTTTCATTGGGACCCCCTTCTTCTCCCGGCTTCCCGTCTTCCTCCCCCTAAACCCCCCCCCCCACGCTCCTGTAACAACTGGTTCTTCCACTTCCTCCCGAGTAGAGAGAAAGAGCACACCGGCTCGCACGTAACAACGACGGAGCTCTGGATGGATTCACAGCGGCACAACGAAGAAGAGTGGTGGTGGCGGTGCCGTGGGTGTGTGAGTGGGAAGGGGTTGGGGGAAGCAAATTCACTCACGCACGCACACACATTCACGGGAGCCGCGTTCCTTCACACTGCGAGCGGTCCTTGCCTCCCCTACTAGCACTACCAAACCAACCTGGCAACCTGAAACCCCTCCCTTCCGCGCTTACCCCTCCGAAAAACCATTTCCCTCCCCTCGAAACCATCTCCCCCCTCCTCGACACTTCCCAGCCAATCGTCCTTTCCCCTTCTCTGCCTCACTGCCACCCCCGACCCCTTCCTCCTCCCCCCCCACCATCCTCGCTCCCCCTCCCGTCGTCCCCTCTCCCCTTATCTCTCTCTCTCTCTCTGTCTCTCTTTCTCTTCTCTTACTGCCCCCTCCTTTCCAACCACCCTTCTGCCAAACAGCCCTTTCACCCTCTCTCTCTCTCTCTCGACCAGACCCCTCATCCCTTTTCCCATTTCCTTGTCCTCCTTTCTCCCACCTCCTCCTTCCCCGCATTTCCCCACCCTCTCTCTCTCGACCGTCCTGACACGTAAGGGGGGTTGGTTGGGGTCCCTCCACGATGCTGCATCGATGTCGATCTTCCGCCGAAATCGACCGTCCGAAACGCAGCGCGCAGCAGGGACAAGGCATACACGCTCGTGGAGGGGGGCTGTGAACCCCCGTCGTCGACGCGTGAAACAATTGGGTGCCGAGACGACTCATGCCATGGTGCCGTGCTGGTCTCGAGGCACCCAGGATCACAAAAAAAGGATCAAATGCATTCTTAAGAGAGCCCTACGCCACATCATTCAACTCTCCAATCCTCCCCTCGTCCAGTACTCGACAAGCAGTGGGAGCATACTCGAGTTCCTGGGCTGCAGGTCCAGAAACTACAGTGTGAGCACTCTTTCACACACATCCACTTCCTCATCGGGAAATATAAATGAGGTAAAGGCCAGCAGTCCCACTGTTGCCACGGGGACTATTCTTCAGTTTTTTTGCGGGAAAAATTCGGAATAGGTAGAGATCCGCTTCTTTAAAAATCGCTACGAGAAGAGTAATCGTGACGGGCATGCAGATGGAATTCATGGTTTTCAGTTGAGATCCCCTTGAGTCACGACGAGAGCAGGTAAGACAAATTCGGAGCAGTACAGAACACCCAATATTACTTGTGAGACGGAGGGAACTATTATGATGCCAAATTTTACTGGTATATTCAACCACCAAGATTAAATAAGCGACATCAAGACTGCACAAGCTTGTGGCATTGGTATCCTTGGGTGCAGTTGTTAGTTGATTTATGGCAAATGTGTTTGCATGAGTGTTGGATGAGGGATCTTTGCATGAGTGTGTGCGTTGCTGTGGGTGTAATTTTCCATGTTATTGTTTTGCATGTGGTAATGTTCCTTTATACGGTTGGTGACCTAACACCCCCGCAAAACGCCCTTGCGGCGGCTTGCATGGTATTATGTAGATGTAGAAGCCAGGTTACAACACTTATTTTTTCCTCGCAAGGCAACGAAATCGAACCAAAGCATCGCATGTTTCGTATAAAGAGCAAAGTTAAATTATTTGGTCCAACACAGCCGTTTAGATAGGCGTGCATGCAGCCCGATCCCACTAAAAACTCGAATCCCTACTCCCCCGCCATACACCTTTTACAAGGTATTGCGCGCACGCGAAATACATTCACATATGTTCTAACGAAATAATCACCAGAGTGAAGGATCCATCTGTACAAATATTTCTTGTCTTTTAGAACAACTTTGATTTCACTAACTACATGCACACGTAATTTGAAGCACGTAAACTGCACAGCACACTGAAACCGTAACTTCATTCCGCAATGGGCTTTTGTGCTAGTTTCCGAATCGAAATATTTAAATGACACAAACCATTGGGATTTCAATGACAAACATCATTATCAGTTACTAAATAATTACGAATCAGGTGGGCAACGCACTATTTTGAATCGCGTAGCATTACTGAAAACCCAGAACTAATTGGGTAAAGTTCATATCTATGTAAATTATACGATTGATTACGTGCAGACATTATGATTATGAGAATGAGGCTAGAGAACACAGATTTTACAGAAAAGAGGTATAAATAAATATGATAATTATATTTAATGGCTATATAAATGTAAAACAGGACAAGAGTGGGCATCCAGCGGTAACGGGATGCTGAAGCCTGACCCATAACGGAGAATCTTAAAATAGACTTGTCCCAAAGAGAACAAGAATAAGTTTTTTGAGGGCATGTATGGGGATGGAAAGGAGAAGGAACTGTGAAAGTATGAGATGGTTGAGGGTTAAAGGTGTTAACATAATTCAGAAATATTATGCAAGTACCTAATGGGGTATATTCTATTGAATGGACTTTCCAACACTTCTCTTTTGCTCGGTGCCGAAGTACTTAACTCATTAATATGAATTCATTCTAGGGCCAACTATTGTAACGAAGTACACACTCCCTTCCCATCTGGCACAATAAACGCGAAGTTCCAATTGCTGCGGTCCATTTTTACTGCATTTATGCTGGCTATTAACTGCACTCCATAAATATTAGCCATCTTAAAACGGAAGTAACTTGGAAATTAAACATTTTACGCTGGGCCGGCTAATAGCAGCGAGACAGTCAAAGTGCATCTCACGGATCCATCATGGATTCCATTTGTCAGGGAGGAACCCAGCTTTAACTTCAGATGCAAGCACTTCAAGGTAATTGAATACGGGACAACTGAGTACCGAGGACATTGAACCGAAATCCGTGGCCACGATAAAGCTGAATTATAATGGTGTGAATGGCCTCAATTATGAGACCTCGACGCTTACGGTAGGCATAATGGTCCATTGTGCCACGCGGTGTAATGAGCTAAGCCATAGAGACCGAAGATTTAAATGAGGAATAAGGTGTGCCATTTTGATGGCCGTCGCAAGGAAGTCATAGAGAATTTTTGCTACTGCACAGCACTGGAATAAGACACGAGACGTGATTTCCTCACCTGTTTTGAACCGCAGTCACATGTGTGCGTTCACAACACGCACAAGACTGTACCCCGCGCTGAATCGGTGATTGCCAGAAAGTCTTTCCATTCATGTCGACACAAGGGCGCGTGGCAGGGGGCATTAGGTTCCCAGCCTTCAAGTTGATTAATCTCACAAAGTAAGTAGTCACCATGCTGTTTCCAAATGGCTTCTGCCCATAGATGTCAGGTTTCTTGAATCAGAAGTCGATTACTAAGGATGTCGGATGACAAAATTAGAGGAGAAAAACGATGCGTGATATTTTGTCGACGGCAATTACGAAATTCTCTTTCCAATACATATTTTAATCCATCAAAACAGTAGTAAACCTTCCAATGCAACATTTTCAGAGTGTAAAAATCATTCGCTTTGACTGGGATTCGAACCCAGATCCCTCAATATCTGGTGGAGTGCTTTAGCCAGTTAAGCTATCGAGGCGTCCTATTGAACTCTGAAATTTTTTGGGGCTTTTAAAGGAACAACATGCCGTGACGAAATACCGTACAGACGATGTCACAGGCATTCGTAGTCGTGCGCGACGCGCCACAGTCCACGAGGTTAAAGCCAACTTTTAAACACTTATGCTGTTTATACCTTGACAAATTCCAAAGAAACTGCGGGAGATTCCGCAATAGTAACTTTTAACGGAGTCATCCGCTGACGTATACTATATTTCAACGCAACAATTTCAGAGTGTAAAAATCATTCGCCTTGACTGGGATGCGAACCCAGATCCCTCAATATCCGGTCCAGTCAACTCGACCGGATATTGAGGGATCTGGGTTCGAATCCCAGTCAAGGCGAATGATTTTTACTCTGAAATTGTTGCATTGAAATGCACATCAGCGGATGACTCCGTGGAAAGTTAAATGTTGCGGCATCTCCCGCAGTTTCTTTGGAAGTGGTAACATTGTTCTGTAGACTTCGATTTCACCGTCACTCGCGCGAAAATATAGATCGCAACTAATAAAGTTCGTGTTTTAACGATGCGCTGAGTTCCCATCTCCACAACTTCTTACGAATACAGTCATTTATCTACCAGTCTTTCCACTTCTCCGGACTCCCTCATTACAACTCCGCACATGAAAGCTACCTTGGTTTTTTTTTTAACGCTTCCCCTTCATCTAAAAGTTTTTCCCGTAATTGATGGTCTCAATTTCACTCGAGTGCAGTCGCTCATCTGTCTTTCTGTCGGTCCGTCCCGTTCATAATCCTCCAACAACACCACTCCCTGCTATCCCCCTTCCCTTTGCTTCATCACTCCCTACCTTCGAAGCACGGCTTTGTGTTCAGTGATGCCCACCAGGAACCTCGCCGAAACCATATCAGATAGGTATTGAAAGGACTACCTCCGCAGTATAAATGAACGACCGCAACACGCTGTCTCGAATAAATAAGTTAGATGATTTCGTATATTTTTTTAAAATTTGTACTTCACTCGGTGCCAAAGAAACACCTTTATGTTCTTGGATGGCTTCGTGTTCAATTCTAGAAGATGCTGGGAAAAACCCCAATTAAGACATTTCCGTGAAACTTTATTGGTGTCATGCGTATGTACCTAGGAACTACTTCGCGACAGAATTAGGCCCATCCTATCAACTTCCCCCAAAGAGATTAAGAAGGTTCTTAAATTAAACCATGGGATCTTACTCTGAAGCATTGGGAAAATTTTCGTGCTAAAACACAACATCACCGGCATTATTAGGGAGAGAGCAACGAAATAACATAGCCAAAGAAACTTTGCTATCGGAAGACACTCTATTAGAGACAAATGGCATCCCAGAAACCAGGAAATGGTTCATAAAAACCTATGCATGAGCATTACTTTTCTCCGGCAGTGACTTAACAACAGGGGTAAGAATAATATTATGTAGAAGAATAACAAAAAGGATGAAAATATAATTCTGCAAAAAATAATGCTGCAGAATAACTATGAAGATAAAGTGGTGGGTATGAATAAGACCTCAAAAGTGGGAGAGGGTGAAAACCTATGAAGAAACCGAAAAGAAGAAGAGGAAAAATACTGCGACAAATTTTGAGGTAATATAATTTACCGAAGCTCGTAAGAGAGTGACCATAGAATGACAGAGCATACACGAGTGTAAGGAAGGTCAAGATGCATTCAAGTAAAAACCTACGGAAAATATTCAGAGAAGAAAAGATGAATAAATGAAGGAATTGACAGAGGAGAGGATAATGAGGCGGTTTTAAGATTAACTACTACAATGATGATCGGAAAAAAACGTCGCTCCATCCATATCATACCCCTCACTTGACCCAAAAACTGAACATTTAACAATTTACCTGTAAATGTGCGTTTCACGGGAATAAAGTTAGAGTAGATAAAAAGGAAGCGAATGCATAAGTAACAAAAGTCAAGCGTGACTGTCATCAAGAAAATGCCCAACAGGGGCCTTATACAGAAGTACTATGGCAGGTTGAACATCATGACTATTGCGATAGTTAAGATTTCCAACTATCGACGCAAATTTTAGTGTACTAAATAGAACAGAGGAATATATATGTCATTGCACTGTATATCGTATACCCCATTCATATTCTGGGTGACATTTTGCCTAATGACAATCACATTTTCATGACGTGGATGTTTTCGAGACGTGATACGAATTCATTCCCTTAAGAGACAATTATTATTTATTGATTACCCTCGTCTAAAGCCTTTCAGTTCTTTCCCTCTCGGTTGCCTGCACCACCAAATCTCGGAATAAGTTCGATCATTGCTCGTGTGGACTACTATATGATAGCTCAGTTCTCCATCAAGAACTAACAGATGTTAAACCTAACGCAGTAACTTTTTAAAATTTAAGACAGCATTTCCACAAAATTATTTCTCCTTGAAAAACGACCCGCTCCGTTCCTTGACAAAGATAAAAAGTTTTATTTTTCTCCTTTTCATGACAAGTCATTAAGTAACTCCGATAAGAATCTTTTACTTCCTCCGTCCGCAGGAAGTTCTTCAGCTCACTCTCATTACCAATCATCGTCGTCGACCCCGCAAATTATGCGTAAGGAAAATGAGTAATGGTTTTTTTTTCTTCAAAATCTGAAACCTGTATTTTAAGGGCTGGGAATGGCGTAATATTAACATTTGGCTTGTCAAACGTTTCCTTGCGAAATGAGTGAGACAGAATCAATATTCCACTTGAATCGATAATCACGTGTCACGTGAAATGGACCACACTTATCCATTCTCACAATGGTACAACTGGACACGCAGATATATCGTTCATTATTAGATTTTCATTTGCTCATTGCATATAATTGACACAAAATCGTCAATTCAACACCACATTTTTCTTGCGTTTTAACGCTCATACAAGACGAGAAACGAAAATGATTTGGACAATTTATTCTAGCTACGCTTTCGAAGTGGATGGAATCCTGACTTGTCGCGGTGAAATTATCGTAAAATCGGCCTGTCTCCGGCCGGATGCTATTTCATGATTGGTGCTCGTTATTCCTAGCTTCGCGAAGAACAAGACGTAACGTGAGAAATAGCCGAAAATAAAAGACGGAAGAAATTGAAGGACGAAACCAAACGAGAGATTCCCAATCGACAACTACACAATACCTTGAAGGTCCCCGCAGGGCGGAATTCCTAAATAAAGTATCGCATATGAATGCATATTTGCAAGCACATAAACACAAGTACACTCACAGATTTACATGTCTATCTAAATCATGCAATAATGGTCGTTTTTGAGTTGATGTTAACGTTTACTGTGAGAATTTAGAGAGTGTTTACGTTGGATTTTCTTATGAATACCAGGTTTGTATAAAATGTATCTGGAAAGGTTTCGGAAAAATAGATTGATTTCAGATATTGCTACGATGCCTCAAAATTCTTCAAAGCACATCCCTTGGGCGTCGACAAAACTTCGCCAGCGGCGTTCAAGCTCCTGTCACAGCCCGTAAGGCCCCATAGTTGTGTCATTTGAGGGAGGGTTTCACTTTTGGGAGTAGGAAATAGTCTGCTGGTGCCAAGTCGAGACTGTTTAGGGAATCGCTAAAGAGAGTTAGAGAATCGTCGCGATGGCGTTTTTAGTCAGTTAACATCGAGCAGGTGTGGCTGGGTGTTTTGCCGTGATGCAATTTCCAATTTTCGGCGATGACTGGCCTCACCCGGTTGGTCCTTCTCTTCATTCTTTTTAGCACTAATAGGTAAAAAGCACCATACACCGTATTCTCCTCGGGTACAAATTCGTGGTGGACCACCCCCTTGCCGTCGAAGAAAACGATGAGCATGGCTTTCACTCTGGATTTGCTCGTTCGAACCTCTGTTGGATGAGGTGATGCCGCAGTGTGCCATTCGGAACTTTGCTGCTTTGCTTTCGGGTCGTATTCGAATATCCACTTTCGTCTCCCGTAATTGCGTTGTCCAAAAGGCCGGGGTCTTCTTCTTGGCAATTACAATAAAACTTATAAAAGTGCATAGTAATACATTTTTTGAAAAATAGCAATTCCCACCCGAACGCCTAGTGCATCGGGAACACCGAAATGGAATGTGTAGACTCGATTAATTACCTAGGCGTTACCCTCACTCAGGACCCCTCCTGGGTGAAACATACGGGGAATATGTGGACAAGATAACAAAAAATTAGGATTTCATAGAAGAGTACTGGGTTGTGTGATGAACAGGTCAAAGAGAAAGGTTATCTTTCGCTGGTTAGGCCTAATTTAGATTATACTGCAAGTATATGGGATCCTCACGAAGTTGTATTAATTGCCGAATTAGATCGCGTGCAGCGTAGAGGAGGTAAATTTGTAAAATATTGTTATGATAAATCAAGTAGTAATATTTGAGCAGCTAAGCTGTGAATCACTCACGGAGCGAAGAATTAATTTCAGATTTAATCTCTTGCATAAATTGGAAGGAGGTATCTTTAGCAAAGATGTTGAAAATGTATTATTAGCCCCAGCGTAATACGGTAGAAGAGATCATGTCAGTAAAATTAGAGAGATGAAGCGTAAAACAGATTAAGATGTCATTTTTTCCACAAACGATAAGGGATCAGAATAACGTTATCCGACCGCGGTAGGTGTAAAAATATTCGGGTCAAAATTAGTCGGGTGTGTATCCACCCTCAGCCACACACCCTAGAGGTGGCTTGCAGGGTACTTAAATAAATACATTAAAAAAATAAAATAAAAAAATACGTTGCAGAAGGTCTTCGCAAGGAGACACATGACTCTGCTTTTGATCGTGCGTCAAGACTTTCGGGGCGAGTATAGAGCAGATGTTTCGCATCGTCAAATTTTCAGTGATAATTGTGTGCACTGACATCTTATCAATGCCCATACGATCTCCGATCATGCGCACACTTAATCGACCTTAATCGGTCTGAATACCGCACTTCACGTACACGTTGTTATCGGTTCTTGACGTCGACGGCCGTCGAGCGCGAGGATCGTCCTCCACACTCTCTAAGCCATCTTTGAAGAGCTTGTGCCAATTAAAAACTGTAATTTGTGAAATTATTTCATCCTTGAACACTTAACGAATCATGCCCAACGTCTCCGTACCCGATTTCCCCGGCCAAGCACAATATTTTATGACTTACCACGGTTCAGTCTTTCGGTGCATTTTGCCCTGGCACCGAATCACTCGACAGGGGTCCACTTAAAATACGATCTAGCCTAAACGAACACTCGCACGCCATTGGAACTAGGAGCTTTTTGAAGGTCAGATCCCCCACCACCAAGTCTACACGATGCCAGCGCGCTGTGACGTAAAGTCACGTCAGGAAAATTTGTTCCCGATGCTTATTATACAAACATTGTACACACTTGATTCTGGCTATCCAATCCGATAGTGTAATGTGAGGCCGTAATTATTCCTACGGTGGTCCTAGTAAAATTATCGTTCTATAACTCTGTTATGGTCGGTCGTACTCTCTTCGTGACCCAGGGGGTTTGCATTCTAATACCTCTGCCACACCCGCCTCGCTTCCTCGTAGGAATTATCGCACAACTCAACCGGTCCGAATGATTACAGTGAGGGGAGCAAAAACATCCTTTGTTCAGTGACGAAAATATCGTAAAACTGGCAACTCTGTTTCGCACATCTACGCCACCCGCCCACCCTCCCCTAAACGATCCCCGCTGTTTTTCCCGACCCAAAACACCCTCTCTGTCTCTCTCCCACTACCGCTCATCCCCCAAGCCCATCAAACTTTATCCATTCCCCCAAAACTCAACGTGGGGAGGGGGAGGGCGAGTGGTTGGGGCAGAGGGTGAGAGGAAGAGAGGGAATGGGGCAATCATTATCAACCCCGCGGTCGCACAGCCCTGGTGCCGTCCGCCGACACCGACCCCCGCCGATGCACCCCCCGAAGGTGCCAGCGGCGCCGGAGTGAGATGGGTAATTGCCGGGGCCATCGCTTTTGACGCGCCCCCGGGGTAACTTGAAAAAGTTCGCGATATTGATTGAGGTCCACGGGAGACTTGAAAAATGATCCCAGACCTCATCAGCATCGCGACTAGGGTCGCCAAATCACTCGGACCTCGGGTTGAGTTCAATTTGAGCAACGGTATTTTTTTGTATCTCCCCAACTGACTACGTTCGTTAGTGGGAGACGGTTGCTTATTTCGTTCCACGTGCAGTGATGCGTGCAAGGCCCATGCAAGGAGAGACTAACACACTATTCTATGAACGAGACGCTATTTGCAGTTTTTCCCTCGTATATTAGACCAGCGGTGGGGAAATATATTTTACGGCGAGTGCATCAATCCTTTAAGGGTGGGTCCAAGTGTCATCATGGGCTGTTCCGTAATTTATCCACGGGAGAGGGGTTAATTATTTATTATTAAAAGGTAATCTACCGGTTAAGGTAGGTTTTTGGATGGACACAACTACCAAATAAATATTTTGTAACTCCTAATAAAACACAAAATCCAGCAACCTACTTTACATCAGGTCCCTCTCCATCTCTGAGTACCTTCTTCCTCCCTTCATACCGTCCAACATCCCAATCCTGTTCCTTCCCTTTCCTCGTTTGCCTAACATTCTCCCCTCTATTACAGTTTTCAGCGTCCCACTGCCGGTCAATACGCCCTTCATACATTTTTGTTAATCATTTATTAATGAAAAATAAACTATGCGTCACTTTCTCTTTTAAGTCATATTTTAATCAGAAGAAGGAAGGGTTGAAAATTACAGCAGAGAGTATACGTTTGTAGAATAGAGGTTGAAAGGAACGGAAAAAAAGTGCTGGCTAAATTTTTTTCAGAGCTTAGTTATCCTGTTTTTTTTATTCCATACTCTCATGCATATTTCACAGAATGGCGCCAACGGAAAAAGTATGCAATCAATGTGATGTGCAGTAAATGAAATATGTTTTATAATGCCCATAAACTCAACACCCTCAACACGGAGGGCGAGATTTAAAGAGAACATTTTATGAGCGCTAAGATATTCTTGGGCGTACCGCTTTTATGTATTTTATCCTCACCTTGAATCCGCCCTTGAGTGGGTTGCAGGAGGCATGCGTACGGTATGTTTTGAGGGTACTTAGAAGGAAAAATTCCCCAGACTTCATTTAGTGACACCTTTAAGCGGTGCAGTAAAGGGATCGGCGGGCCGTGTCATCGGGCATTATTCGAATATTTGGGAATTTTATTGCAGTCAAGTTAATATTTTCTCACGACTACGGAAAGGATTTCCTCGCTATAATATGATTAAGTAAGACCAAAGTTTCTAAAAGAGACAAACAATAGACGCTAGCATTCCCGCGAGCGGAGAAAGAGGAGTTGGGAAATCATTCATCGAGTGGAAATTAATGCATAACTGAAATGCGTCACATCTTTACATTTATTGATTATACGAATTATCATTCGGATAAACAGTAATGAATCATTATGGCAACATAAAAGTATATGTGAGGCAATGTAAGCGCATTTAGTATTATTGCATTGGTTTTGAGACTCCCTAAAAGGACGCAGGCTAAGTTAAACATTGAAATTGGAAGGAAAAAACTAAAGCAAGTAGAACAATTCATCACTGTTGGAATGGTTTTCGAGCAAGATGGTGACAATTGAGGGGACATAAGAAGAATTACGTCAAACAAAGAAACTTTCACCAGGTGGACGGAGTTGATGACAAGAACGTCGAATAAGTTAAGAAAAGATTAGTGAACATTTTGATGTACAAGTAGAGCTTGGTTTTGTACGGCGTGGAAACATGACCGTTGAAAAAAGAGGATAGGCATGGATAGGAAGCTTTTGAAATGTGGGTGTAGAGAAGGTTGGAAAAAGGTGAAGCGGACGGGAAGGAAAACAAATGAGGATGTGAAATGTGGGGGATGGGAGATTATTACCGGCAGGAATCCCGAGGCAGCAAAGATTAATTCAAATTATTTTGATGGGCGATGGAATTTTAAAAGACTATGACAGAAGGGAGAACATTTGGAAAGGAAAGGAGTAATGGAAAAAAGATAGGAATGTTCGACAGAATGAAGGGAGGTAGAATGTATGCGAAATTTAAGAAGGGTTATTTGCAGGATGGGGCCAGTTTGTATCTTGGGCGAGGTTAAGAAATTTAGGAGTTTGAAGTTTGTGTCAATTCCAAAACCTACCTTAATCGATAGACTACCAAATAAAAAAAATTCAATCTTTTCAACATCTGTTAAAACAATTATTTGTATTTACAACTTAGAAGTTGCCTTGTCACAGTGTTTCCGATATTGTCACCGGGTACTTATTTTTTGATGGGAAATAAACCCCTTCGGTCGACATTCCCGAGACGGACCGCTATGATTGATTGAAACATAATTCAACAAGTTCTTCATCGTAAGTAATGTGTTTCAAACGTGCTAAATACTTAAACACAGTAACAAATCTAATCAACCACGGCTTATGCGAGCGTTACACCCAACGAAAAGGAAAATTCCTCGTAATACAGCTAAGAAATTATTAGAATCACTGCAGCTCCGACGAGGTATAGGTTCAAGTCGCGAAAACTTCATCCAGTACTTGCGGTAATAAGTTTCTCCCATGTATTCGACCCAAATTTGATCAAAAACGTCGACGATCAGTCAGGAACATTCAATTGGCAAAAGTAAATTTGGCGCTTCCACGAGAGCATTCCTCAAGTATCATAGTGACTACAATCTAAGATTCTTTAAGGAGCCAAAAACATGGTCTGAGAACGAAATTTTTCGAGGCCACGCCCCATGAAAAAAATCATCACGACCCTTTAAACAAAACGAAAGCAAATATTCACCTCAAGGTTTCGTCAGATTGTCTTTGAGGTGCCGCGAAGTCTTTACGAGGGCCCTCGAACGTCGCATACCTATTACAGGTGCGCCTCTGGCAATGAGGAGTAAGAGAAGCTTTGCATGCGGAATTTCAATGCACAAATACTCTTGAAAAAAATAAACGTGGCACATGAAAAGGCAGTGCTTCTCGTTCATCTTGGGGCTTGGGATACGTACGTAGAGTTTAACGACAGGGAGGAAGAAGGCACTAGTTTCTCTTTTGTATTCACTGCAACGATTCTTTTGTAGTTCTTGAAAGTGTATGGCACATGATGCCCGCCTTGGGACACACACACACACTATATATATATATATATATATATATATATATATATATATATATATATATATATATATATGTATGTGTATATATATATATTTATTTATTTATTTATTTATTTATTTATTTATTTATTACGTGGAAGCACCCACGAGAGCAATATAGGATTTGTACAGCACAATAGAACACAAAAATAATAGGGAACACGTAAAAGAATACTCACATTTCAGAAAGTTTAAGCTTTCGGCTTTCTCTGAGGCCTTCTTCAGGCTAAACTGACTGAGTCTGACCTGAAGAAAGCCTCAGAGAAAGCCGAAAGCTTAAACTTTCTGAAATGTATCCTTTTACGTGCTCCCTATTATTTTTGTGTTCTATTGTGCCGTAAAAATATCATACACGCACATATTAGAAAGCAAGAAAACAAAAAACTAATTTTTATTAAATTTTTATGACCGACTCACTAGGACTCAGGGATCAGAACAGTACAGAATAATTAACTCTAAAATCATTTAATATCATCCAATTGTACCAATTAACTATCTAATTTTATTTTAAAAATGTTATTCACAAAATGTAGTGTCAAACTACTACCACATTCTATACATTTAAAAAATCATCATTTAGAATGATGAGGGTATTTCTCACTCAAAATTAAGCTTTAAGACGCGTAAAATTAACAAATTCGGGGTGGAGAGGAATAGTTCCTTTCAATGTATCAAAATTTGGTTTCCTACGAATATTTACCAGCCATAAATTTGCACAGTGTAAATTGTTAAAATACAACACTTGTTATTTCAACTCAGGATCCTCGAGTAGAAGTAGCCAGAAACACTATACTAAAAGAGCTACGAAACACTAATTTAATTTTTTTTAATTGCAGCATATAAGTGAAGCCATTTTCTCGGAACTTAATCAATCCTAATAATCAGACCATGAATTTAAATTTAGAGAAATATATATCCATTAGTATCGCGGACATAACATGTGAGCCACAAATTGAAGTTTTCTACTTCTCCATTCATTTCACACCATAGCTTAACGGTCTGCCGACACTTCCGAGTATGACTTCTATTATTCGTGGACGGTGGCCTCTGAAAACATCTGCAGAAACTAATTACAATGCACCAAAACTGAGCACAGATGAAGATTTGAGCAGGTGACCTTTGGATTCACCACCGAAACCTTTAAACCCACCGAAGCAAACAGGAAGCGGCAGGTGGCAAGTGCGGACGAAAGAGGAATAATTTTCGAGTACCGCCGTCAACCCAACCGCTAATTTGAGTGAATCTTCGTCACTATACACGATGTTATCTTCAATCCAGCCAAAACATTCACTCGTAGTTATTGGAATCACTAGAGCGAGAAGAGCCAACTGCAGAACTTGTTCCGAGACCGCGGCTGTTCGGTCAGCAACGAGTCGACGTGGGGTCGCGGGTCATAACCCCACGTTGCGCACTGGTGTCGTCTTCGACGTCGGTACAGTGAATAAGGTTATACGCTGGAATTAAACCTTAGCATTTTTTAAATACTAAAACCAAAATTTAGTAACACCCTAACAAACTAATAATGATGGATATCCCATTATTTAATTATTTATCGACTTAATTGGGCGAGGTTGAGACCTATAGTCCCTTCTTCCACCTAACCCTTACATTACAGACATTATATGGAAGAAAATCATATACAACTAAGCCCTAGGTGGAGGAAAATCCACCTAGGCGGGAATCGAATCCGCGACCTCGAGGTTGGTAGGCGAGGACGTTACCCCGCCGCCACCGGGGCCGGCGTTATTAGTTCGGAGAGGAGAAGAAGCTGGCGGGAAAGATCATACAAGGATGAAATTATAAAGAAGAGATTTTGAAAACAAACTTGATGATATGGGTTGTGAAAAAAGTAAGCGGGGTGGGAAGGAATAAAAAAGAGATTTGACAACATTGACACGAAGGGGTTAAAGAAAGTATGAGGAAATGAAAAATTAAATGGTGTTATATTAAAGGTGTGCAAATGCATACATAAATATTTTTAACAAGTCTGCATCATGTTATTCACCCACCGTCCAAAACCTTCCTCAATAAGGCTGGCTACCTATTAAAAAGGTTTAAGGGATTATTTTCACATATATATTTTCCATGGGTCAACAAAGTGGAATTATACTCTCCGCTAAACATTTTATTTTTGGGAAATCAGGCAATTTATTCTGGCCATCGATTTTCGAAATATATATTATCACCCGAAAAAAATATTTTGCGCCCGTGTACATTAATGTGTACAGCGTGGAAAATGCTCGGCTGCTGCAGGACGACGCAATATTTCTCCAGGCCCGATGCTTCGAGGAGCGCCGGCACGACGACATGAATTACACGCCATTGATAAAGCGAGTCCTCTCGCCTCAACACCGAAGCACGCTGCTCGCTAACCCCACCCTCCCTCCATCCTTCCCCCTTCACTCTTGCTTTCCTCCATGAGCGCAGAAAAGCAGAGACTGAAGCAGAGCGGACTTCTTTTTTTCCGGTGGGCATTGTTCGACTCCGGCTCTCCAATCGCCACGAAGAGCGGAGTCCGCTCATTCCGGAAACGAAGCATCCCCGAAGAAAAACTCCGCTTGGCCCGTGGAGCGGTGACGGAAAATCGTTAATACTCCGTTGATTATAGCCACACACTAATCATTCGCGGAAGTCGGCGGAAGGGCGTCTGAGTCATCAGTCGATTTCGAACCACTGGACTACGGACTAAAGTGATCCATTTACCGAACAGATTCTTGGCGTGTGAATGTGCCCCGGCGCTTCATTCATCCATTTCACAAGAGCGTCCGATCCTCCCTTGCCGTCCGCTGCAGTGAATAAACACGAATCCCCCCCTTAGATTCGGATCCACCGGGCTCCTCTTTGCACGGATGGTGGGAGACGAACCCTGAAAGATCCTTCCCCTCGCACGCCAGCCACAAAAATGCAACCCCCTTCCCGACACCGGAATAGACAAATATATTTTTTTAAATGCCCCGGCATTATAGGCTAAAAAAGGGGTGAGGAGGGAGATAGGGTGGGGTGGATGGCTGGTGGGATGGACACGATGACCACACGAGGGGGTGAGCACCATTGGGAGGGGGGAAAGTGGGAGATTCGGAACCCCGTCGGTGGGAATAAAGAAACGCTCGCACGACGCAACCCTTCCCCTAACGCCAAAGCACGCGTGTCCTCCCGCCCCCTTCACCGACAACATCCTCCGCGTACAATACAACCCCAAAACCCCATCCGCACCCTTTCCGAGCCGGTCGACCACTCCTGGATCGAAGGACGGGGACGGGTTGGAGGTGGGGGCAAGGGCTTAGGAGGGGGGAGCGAATCTATATATCACACGCTTGCATGTGGAGGGAATTCTTTGTAGGACCCTGGCTCTAAAATTCACTAGGGTCGCTGAGGGAGTGGACGGGGATGAATAGGTGAACAGCATCGGCGTTTACACCAGGTGGCGTTCGTTCGCGTAATCATATTTTATCTCGCACGAAAGCATAGCAAATAGCCGCTGTAGCCGACTTGCCAACAGTGCTCGGCCGTCGGCCAAGGGCAGAGGATTCCCAGTTCCGTTAGGGGTTGAACAACATTGATAAATTCAACATAAACTCTGTGAAGTCCTATGGGTAGACAATTCGTCAGGTCAACCGTGCCATGGGCGAGAAACAGAAGGTAAATCGTGATTTCACGCGATGGACCTCCTAGAACGAGGCGAACACAGCTCACAGCTGTTAAACCAACATCCAAGTTGACGAATGTGGCCGTGATGGTGACAGCTATAACTTATACAACGGTGTCGAAACCGGCAGGTTATATTTTATAAGATAACCTGTGTCGTTTGTACTTAATTCCACTCGCTGCTTTATCTTCGCAGACGTGCAGTCGTCTATTTGTATCCCGAAAGTTCTCTGACTTTCCGGTGGATTGTTTTATTTTCGATTATCAAAATTTTAAACGGGTAAACTTTATTAAAGGTCACGCTCACATAATTATTAATACTATTAATTCTTCCATGGCGGAAGGTTCCCCTGCAAACATGCCACATGACATGTCGACTCTAAAAACAGGAAAATTTATTATACACGAGAACAAGAAGTCAGGGGCATTTGCATACCTGCCGAAAATAAATTCAATCCCATCGTGGATTATAGAGAGCCGGTAAGTTTACTACAAAATTTGGCATGAAATGCAATAAAAATCATTACACCTTCTTCTCCGGAACAAGGCCATGCAAATAAAAAAACCTTTTTATACATGAATATGGACCTATACTCTTTATAATTGGCTGGAACGGTGGAGCAATCAATAATATCTTTTCAACATGAGATGAGATAAAATATAAGAGGGAAAAGCAAAACTAGAATAAATAACATAATTTTGTTGAGAAAACATCGATTAGTTCAACTTCTACAGCTACCCCGAGGCACGAAATAAATACGTTCACTAAGGTCCTACCTTTTACTTTCATCTTTCTAGTGCTTAGGAATTGCAGTGCTGAGACGTGATATTTCGCCTTCCGAGCTGCGAAGAATTAAAATTGTTGCCCATGCACAAATATTCGTAATAATCCTTTAAAAAGTAACACCTAAATAATATTTGGGGCATTTAATAAAAGTCTCACACCCTTTCAGCACTTCGACTTTAGTGTGGGAAAATGCACCGATCGTAACATTGGGTAGATCACAATTTCTCTTTTCGTGCCCTCCTTTCATTTATTCTTTTTATGAATCACAAATAATGTTTATGTAAACACCTTGGGAGGAAATGCTTGGAATCGACGAATCAAACTGAACCTCATTGTTAAGGCGAAGCCAGCCTGATTTTCAAGACTATTTTTATTATCATCACATACATGTGAGATAGGAATGGGAAAAAGTAGGTGGGGAATTCATTAAGTCAGGTATCCGTATGATCACGATTTAGTTAGCCAGTCGGTCAAGGGGTTACACGCAATGCTTGGGTAATACACGCATTGTTCCTTTTTACGGTTGGTGAACTAACACCCCCCGCCACACGCCCTTGCGGCGGCTTGCGGGGTATTATGTAGATGTAGATGTAGAATGCTAAGCGGATTGGAAAGAATGCGATAGGTATGGGAAGAGAATGAAAGTAAAAAAGCAATGGTTATAAGATTTTCGACAGAAAGAGGAAGGCTAGGTTAAGCGTTAAAATATAAGGGCAAAAACTATGCCAGGAGCAATTTCCCTATTTTGGTAGTGCTTTGGACGAAGATGGTCGAAGAAGCGCGGACGGAAGTGAAAGACTGCATTAGTCAAAGAAGCTTTCCTTGGGAGGAAATAGATGAAAGGGACGTTGAGGGAGAATATTAAAACAAGACGGGTTAAAACTCGAAAAGATTCGTTTGATACGGTTAAAAGAATGATTATTACGGTGCTGAAACATGGTCGTTGAAGCAAAATGATGGGTGCGGATGGAGGATGGCAAAGGTCAAATCGACACTAATGGAAACAAACGAAAACGCACTAGGCATGTAAGCAAGGGGGTGAGAAGCGGTTGCTGGCCAAAACCCAACGAAGGCCGTAAAGATGGATTCAGGGCATTTCGATTAGCGACGGGATGTTGAAGACTGACAGAGGAGAGACCTCTTGGCAAACGAGGAAGGGGTGGGAATAGGATAGGGATGATGAACAGGATGACGGTAGGAAGGCAGTAACCGGAATTAAAGAAAGTTTTACTGTATTTGGCAGATGTCAGGTTGTGTTTTATTAGGAGAGCCTGGGGAATGTATCGTTGTTCATCCTAAATCTTAAAACTTAAACGGTTGAATACCGATAAAAATATCAAAATAAGTTTTACTAATTTCACTTCTTCGTGAGATCCAGTCGGTACTGAAGCAGGAGAAATACTAATGAGCGGAAATTGAGCTAAATTAATAACCATTATCGCACCTTTGAACGAAACAATGATTCATATTTTCCACTCGTGATAGTTTTTTTCCTGAATTTAATACGAGTAGTCTCCCTCGACAACCAACGCAAATGTGTGTATGGGCAGGTCGCGCGAAACACCGAAAAATACAAGAGTAACTCTTAACCACGAAAAAAGGGAACCCGGATCCTTCCCTAACAAACCAAAGAAAAAATTACGACGACGTCGAATACAGAAAAAAACAGAAACGATGACAATAAAAAAAGGTCACCCGTTGGCCAAACAAGCACACGGCCACTCGCGCTGAAGCACGCGTGCAAACACGCGCGAGGGAACACACACACACGTAGATTAAAAAAGAAGGGAAACGAGTGCGGATCGACTGGGAAGAGCTAGCGGGGAGGGGCGCCATGGGAGGACACGGGAGAGGCAGCCGACAAGAGCTCAGCGTGGAGATGATAAATAAAGGCGAGATTTACGGTCGCCAAAATCAGATCGGGAGGGCATGTGGCGAGCAACAGCGCAAGTTCCTCAAGGCACACCACATTTACTTCAACTAATAAGACTTGGTGGTGAAGTTTAATTAGAGCTTCGTACCTTGATGATCCGTCCCGTCTAACAAGAACGTGCTCACTTTTCACACGACGAGGGAATGTAAACGCGAGCACCCCTAGCGTGCATCTCTGGTTCACCATCGCTGCAAGGGGGCAAATCTTCATAATTGGCGATGAACACAACGTGAGATACTCGGACGCCAAACTAAACTTCCTAAGTAATAAAAGTTTCGAGTAAGGAATTACAAAATTACATTCCTGCAGGCATATGAAAAGCTGTTTGACGGTATGACTGTAACCCATTACCATTGGAATCAATTTTATGTGTGTCGCATGTCTTCGCGACCATAACTTCCCGTTCCAATACGCCATGGATTAGAAGATAAGGGGGTCGAGATGGTGCGGTGGCTGTCGTACTGGCTTCCCACACAGAAGGCTCGGGTTCCAATCCCGGCGGTGTTGAATATTTTTCAGAGGTATCTCGAGCTCTACTTGAGGTGCTTTGTGGAGTGCACTTTGAGTGAGTACGCCGTCCGTCGGATAAGACGTTAAGCTGCGGACCCCTTGGCGCCTTTCGTTAAGAGTAGGCTAATGGCGACGCTGGGTCTCTCTCCGCCCTTCATCCTTTCCTGTCCATCCCCTATGGCGCAAATGACCTCAGCTGTCGGTCGCCTCCCATAAAAACTACTACTATTAGAAGATACATTGGGCTCAGGCAATCGAGCGGAACACTATACTGCACATTTTTCTTAGCTCTTCCCCCAAAAACTAGAAAAATAATTCGTCATGATCGCCATAGGTTCGAGGGAGTAATGCTGATATGACGGAAACAAATACTTCGCAGTTTCAGCGGATACTCCACGGTTCTGGGCATGACGCAGGTTTAACTCATTATTTTCGGCCCTCAAAGAATGCCATGAGGTTCAACTACGAAATGTACCCTTGTCACTACAGAAATACATAGCAGTGAGGTGACAACAAGATGAGGAGTGAGAACCGAAGTAGGCGGACTGTGTTGGACCGTTAGGGGACCAATCAGATGGTCGGGCGTAGTGTAATCCGAAGCAGAGGGTAGGTTGATAGACTAACACAGCCCGTTTCCATGTCGATTTTTTCACTGGAAGGCTTTACGATGAGCGAAACACACTTCAGATGTCGTATGCGCTGGCCCCATTCTACATTTAAAGTTGAGTCTCATTTTCTCCCCCTCGTCCTCCTCGATCAATATCAATATTCAGTTCAACCTTACGCATTTGAAAATCATTTCCAGAGCTCTCCATCCATATAATACGGATGACCGTAAAGTATCTTTCTTAAATATCGATTAAATAAATGGCATTTCAAATGTATAGGGACAAATTAAACATTTCTCATTCCCATTTCTGAAAATCTATTTAATATTACCACAGTGATTTCAAACTATATATTTTTCCATTTATTTATAAAAACTGTACATACATTTTAATTTCCTCCAACAACAAGTCTTATTGTAAATCTTGATCAAAATCGCCATGAAAAAATTATTTTACTAACTTGTGTATTGTGTTATTAATAACATCCAGTGAGCATATTCTTGGTGATGTATCCTACACAATTATCCTCAACCCATAAGAGCCCAACCCGCTAAAAATGAACAATTACTAAGGTTTATGATAAAACACGATTTAAATTTATATTAGTTGGCGGAATATTGCATGAAACCCTGTTTTTCTGTCACATGTAGCGTTCATTACTTGGAAGATCATGTACAAATTCCTAAGCTAGACGTAACAAATATTTTCTACGCCGAACACCCTTTGACTCACTCAAGAGGTGAAGCTCATCAATGTTACGTAAAATATGCCGGTAGCATCCATCCTGCGCGACGCCACCGTTCACCGGACAACTTAAGGTCTGAATCGCATGCATAACCGCATACTCTGGCCCGACACGGTCCGGTCCACGGAGACGGGGAGAGAGTGACAAAATGGCATGGAGGGAGACAAGAGGGTAGGAGGGAATGGGAGGCGAGGAATATAGAAGCGAAAAGAGGAAAGGAAAGAGGAAGGATTAGGGATGAGGAGGAGAGATAGAGAAGTAGAGAGAGGAGGGAGGGAGAAGACACAAAGGGATTATGATAATGTAATCTTTGCTAAGGACGAAAATAGTCTTTCTTTTTATTAATTTATGATAGTCAATAAATGTATATATGTATACGTATGAGTGTATATATATATATATATATATATACACTCATATGTATATATGTATATATATATATATATATATATATATATATATACACAAACAAATATTACTACAAAGAGAGCTTGGCCAAGAAGATGGGAAATGCCAAGAAACAGAAAGGAGGAATTTTATTGGTTAAAGAAATATATATGTATATACTTAAACATAAAAAATACCTTCGATAATAAACTTTAATATTAATGAATTAAACTTGAAACATAACTATCATAAAAAATTACTTACTCGTACGCGTCTTAAATTCTTTATTGGAATAAATAATTGAGGGAGTATATCAAACAAAACACTCCTGTAGATATGGTCACTCCAACCAAAAATTCGAAAAATCTTCAACATATCGCAAATAAAAAAAGATTTATTCAAATTTTCGGGATAGATATGCGAAAATGCGATGAACTGATCGAGAGTATATAATTCTTTAGCCACACTTAGGTTTCATCCTCAACGTATTACCCCTAATTCAAGTAATTTTAAAAAATCGATAAAGGAAATCTGTACACTGCACAGTTGACGGTCGGTGTCAGAAAGAACTCTTTGAAACAAACTACTATCACAATAAATGTTCGCGCTCAAATTTGAACAAGCACCTACCTAGCAAGCCCTACTTCAGGAACTCACTCTACTCCAACCCACGACCGTTAAGTAAGAAGCCAAACCCGGCAGACGCATACGAAGATAAGGGAAAAGACAGTGTAATAGATGGGAAGAGAGGTGAGACAGGAAAAGAGAAAGGAGGAGGAAGATAGTAGGGACGAGGCGTGGAGGGAGGGAGATAATGAAGGGGAGGGAGGGACGAACAGTGGGAGAAGGAGCGGGTTCTGAGGACGTCATGAGCGTGGTTGTCGTAATGACACCGGTAAAAGGTAGCCGGGGTTGGAGAGGTTCTTGGGGTTTAGGGCGAGATGGGAGTTGCATGGGCGTTTGAGATGGGAAAACCAGAGTGAATTTTCTGACGTGGGGTGGGGGGGGGATGAGATAATTAAAGCGAGGGTGGGAAGAGCATGGGCGAGTGAGACTGCGTGCGAGAGGTCGCACGCCAATGACTGTCCGGGCCCGAATGGTGGGGTCGGGCCCCCGGTAACGAGAGTTCCCGCAGTTGAGAGAAGTTTTAATCCGACAGGATGGGGATGGGGGTGATGCTGTCCCTATCTCGGCCTCAAGGGGAGGTATAAACGAGAGCAAGGTAGAGGCGGACGGAGGCAAGGGGTTGAGTGAGGTAGGGACGGGCCCTGGAACGAACTCAGTAACATCGACGCTGGTGAGCTAAAGATTTTTCTTGAATAAACCCCAGCAATGAGTTCATCTGCTGTTAGCTAGACTGTTCATTTGTTTTAAGACCATGGAGGAAATATCATTCAGAATTACCGCCGCACAACCGTTCCAACTAAATATTCGGGTGGGTACTAGTTCAATTACAGAGGTGTGAAGTACAGGATTCTTAGCACAGATCATTCCTGGGATGGCTAGAGCACAAAAGTTAAATGACCTTGACTGCATGGTATAGCCAGCTGAAGGGTGAAAAGGTGACATCTTCCACCTGAGTTATTTGAAAATTAGGGTTACACACGATTATACATGTGTCAGGAGATACTAATAGATGCGTGTAAATAAGTAATGACATCGCAGATGTCAGACGAAGGAACCTAAATGTGAAGGAATAGACTATGTAAAGAAAAGGATACTTGTAATAATATTGAAGAATGAATTAACGGAATTTTTAAATCAAGAATTAAAATCCGCAGGAAACTATAAATCAGCATACGGTTTTCGATTTAATTCTCCTAAAGCATGCCCACTGATTATTTTTCGTCAGTGAGAAAGGGTTTTTATCATCACAGATAAGTTGTTACCGCTACAGGCTCCTGTCATACTCTTGTCATAGTTTAATCATAGGTCCAGTGGCAAGTACAATCAATGCGTCGATTTTAGAGACAAAAAGTTTACACAAATGGCCTCAAGTTAAAGTACAGACATACTTGAAAATAATAATCAGAGGAGGGGTACGTAAATTCAATATTGAAGCAAACAGGATAATGAGGAATATTCCGGGATAAACATGAGTTTTACTGCAGTTAATTTTTCCTTAAGTTCAATAAAATTTCCTAAGGCTTGAAATGAGCATAGTGTTTACAAAATTATTGGACACTCCAGTGTTTGTGCTTTAATTTTATAAAATGGCTATTATTATCAATTTTACGTTGGATCCTCACCTAATTAACCAAGATAATTATTGTTTATAATGCAAAAGCCAACCTTAGGGGATCTGTGGATACATCATTTATTCTCTTTACATATTTCTTTCATTACGGGCTCGAAAAATTGCCCCTTATTTCGGAAACACCCCAAATATAACTACGCAAACTATGTCGACAAATGAAACGATGACACTGTCATGTTCAGAATATTTTTATGTACACACTGTGCACAAAAAACCTCTTCCACCTCTGCAATAATTGTTACTGATGGGAAGGTTCGAGACAAATGTTGACCAGCAATTCATCCACATTCATTACCTTCATGGGAAAGAAAAAAAGCTCGTTACTGTGTCCCACGGTGAATATGCAAAAACAAAATTCTTCGTCACTTCGACTGGAAAAAATATTCCAATCCATTACACTTAATTACACACAATTTACGACAGCAACTAAATCCTTACCAAAATCAGCAGGGCATCATCATATTATCAGGATACATAAAACACAAAATATCGCAATGTTAGACATTGATTGAATTTTCCTCATAATAATACGCAATTTACTCACCAGATTTAAAATGCTGTAAATTCATTGCTCCGAGCTGTTGTTCGACTTAAGATATGTTTTGGATTTTTTTCTCGTTTCACAGAACAAGCACAAAAAAAATAGAACATCTCAATCCAATGGCAACGTTTTTGACCCATTCCTCAAATTAAACTCAGGGTAAAATCCTACCTTCCACTTTTACCTTTCCGGAAAGAAACAATATTCTCACTGATTTCTTCATGCTGTTCTCTGATACACTTGAATTTGGTGATGATCCATTCACATCTAAATACTTGTCAACACATTTCAGCGGTGCGGACCGGCTTCTGTCCACTAAATAAAACCACGACCCGAGCAAGCGACAAAATCTACATGGATTAGAGACGACTTAAGGACTCGGAAGGTTAATATTTTTTAAAACAAAAAAAACATCCGTGAGATTCATTCAGCGTCATTTGAATTGAAGGTCAAAGAGCTTGTCTATTTTTTATTTATTTATTTATTAAAATCCACCTGTGCAGATAGGCAGTGTTAGGTGGCACACAAGTCGAAAATAATCACAAAAGATAATAGATAAAATCAGTCAGTAAACCAAAAGTAAACATAAAGGAAACTCCAAAGAAACTGCGGGAGATGCCGCAACAGTAACTTTTAACGGAGTCATCCACTAATGTGCATTTCAATGCAACGATTTCTGAGTGTAAAAATCATTCGCGGTCAAGGCGAATGATTTTTACACTCTGAAATCGTGGCATTAAAGGAAACTTCCAAACACAAATCTCTTTCACAAAATAAGAAAATCCCCATTCATTAACATCAATCAATCAGCAAGTAAAAAAAAAAAGATTAATTAAAAAAAGTTAGGCCGTTACATATAATTTTACACCACACATCAATCAAATTATTACATATATTTCTTATATCTTTTCTTAAAAGCATGCGCTCTGTTAGGAAAGGGCTCGAATAGTTTTGCAGGTAAGGTGTTCCAATCAACAATTGTTTTATTTAGAAAATTGTTTTATTTCACGTTAGCTAGGCCCCACCTTGAGTATGCTGCAAGTGTAAGAGATCCTCATTAGGTAGGCTTAATTTCGGAACTAGATCGAAAGCAACAGGTTTGTGAAAAGTTGTTATGAACAAGGTAGCATGTCACGACACTATTGAAAGACTTAGGATGAGAGCCACTAGTTGACCGTAGGCTTAAATACAGGTTAAATTTACTAAGTAAATTTGAGGCAGGTTACTAATCTGAGGATGTTAAAGACATGTTACAGGTCCCCACTTACTATGATAGATCATATCACTAACGTAAAATCAAGGAGATTTATTGTACATGTAGAACGGGTAGATTTAAAATTTCGTTTATTCTTCGAACTATTATAGATCATAAAAGACATGACAGAAATCTCCAAAGAGATAATAAGAATTAGTAGTGTATATATTTGTCGATATCTCGCATAGTATATCTTCCTGCATGTTATTTTTTATTTGATAGACCCATTTTTTTAACAGCCTTACAGCATAATTTGAATGTACATATTCTGTTATTAAGTATTATTGCATGAAAGTACTCTCTTTCATGTGATTAAGTTTGTCGAGTGCATGATCAAACTAATATTTGTGTAGAGGTAACATGATTCGATTTTGCATGTGATTTTATTCTAGTTTACGGGTGGTGACCTAACACCCCCCGCCATACGTCCTTGCGGGGTATTGCGTAGATGCAGATGAAAGCCAATGAATTTCTTAAAGGTGGAAGTTAGGCGTTCCATTACGACTATTTACTGTTATAATTTTGGGAACTTCCTCTTTCATCGCCCTGCATTATTTCCTCCTCAATTTCTTCTTAATCTCCGTTTTGGCGTTTATTAAACCCACCCTATTCACCCCACCCTGTCTATTAAACCCACCCTATTCATTCCTCTTATTCCGCTTTCCCAACGTTCTCCTTCTTTCGCGGTCTTCAATATTACACAGCCTTTTAATATTTCCTCCATCAACTTATCCTGCCTTTTTCGGATTCTCCCCGGGAACTTCCTCTCTTCGCTCACCCTATTTAAAACTTCGGCGTTTCTCTTCCTCTCTGTCCATATTTTCTCCATTCTCTGCCACACCAACATATCAAAGGCTTCCAAAGTACGCTCACCCTCGTGGCCCAGAGACCAAGCTTCACATCCATATACCACTCCGTTCCATATTAAAGTCTACTAATCTTTATCCGTAACATGTGATGATAGAACTAACTCATGTGCACCAACTTCAGAGACTGTATTTTTTTTACTTCTTGATAGTAGGTTTTTATGTACACGGTTATTAATTCGAATAGATGTGACAGTGTTTATAGATAAATAACACATGTTTATATGTAAAGAGAAGCTCCTTAAATGATGGTAGGGTAAAATAAAATGAAAAATGAATTAACTCACGTTTACTTGGTCTGCTTATGCCGAATGATACCCTGACATCACTGGTCGTTTGCCCTACACCATTTCGACTCTTTTCGAACTTCAAATGATTATGTATGTAAATCTAATTATCTCCTGTACAGAACATTAAAAGAATAAAATATCGACATTTTCCGACACATTCTTCCGCCAAAATGTAATTCCTCGAAGGCCATATTCCTCAGAGGAGACACCCTTACGGAGAAAACACTGCAGCTGCAATAATCTACGTCGCACACCATACTGATCATACACATACAATACGACACCAATCCAAGCAGGGGTTGAAATGAAAATGAAATATCTCACAGTCGTACTTAAAAATGAACACATGAAAACTCTTCGACTGAGCTTCGAATTCCAGGAATGGATCTGTCATTGCTACGGAGTATTAATCCCGCTTTGTGAAACACAGTATTTTCCTACGGTATGGCAATCGCACATGCGTAATCCCCATAAAAAAACTCCAAAATCCGCAGTCTTACAACAGGGCGAAAAGTGTCCCGTGTCGCTCGCCAAATATGTCCGTTTTACACCCTAATCGAATGGTTAGGCGGTCAGCAAGCTCGTCGGATGAATCCGAATCTTGATAGTTCGCGCATATTGCTTCGGGCAACGGCCTCGCGGATTTTTCTAAATTAAGTTCATGGTGCAAAACAGCTTGAGTGGTTCGGGAGCCTTATCACCTCAAAGTCACAATCATCAGGAACTATCTCTGTGGTGGTAAAAAGTTAAAAGCTACCGCTTCTTTTTGCAAACTACGTGCTTCGACAAGCTAACAAAAACATGCCTTCGCCATTTACTTTCAATTGAACACCGCAATATAATACATTCCGGGGATACGTCATGGTTGGAGCAGGGTTTAATGTGAAAGGCAAACTAAAACCAGGAGAATTGCATGCGCCTGAGTGAAGTGAGTCTCAACCAGTTCATGTCGTTAAAATAGCACTACTTATGGTAATTCCTTGTTTAAATTTCATCCAGCTTCACGATCTTAGCTCGTAATTCATTTATGCGTTTTTACTTGAGGAATGGGATACAGTGCAAATCTCGGGATCCTTACTTCCGTTATAACGATAGATGTCACCATTGATATTCGTACTTTACTCATTGCTGCTATAGTAACCTATGCATCGAAATTAAATATCTTTCCATGTCAATCTATCTTGAATAACAGGCATAAAATAAGAGACCAGAACGAACAAAACCATTTTAGGCTCTTTCTTGACGATATATATATTCACAATCAATTCAGCCGTAACCACTCCTACATTCTTAATTCAAAGAACCAAATTAAGGCCTTTTCGAACAAATCGACGCTGGATTGGACGAACAAAAAAATGCTTAAAACAGAATTTGATGCCCTCATGAACCCTGACGAACCAACCATTATTGGCGGCGATTTCAATGCTAAGCATTACGACTGGGACTGTCCCACTAAGAATGAAAGCGGGAAACAAATCAGGGAATGGGCAAACAATCATAGAGCAAAAATAGTAGCCCCCAACGAGCCAACGAGGGTATATGGCAGAAATATTATTGACTTTGCAATATTTAAAAACATAAAGAGACCAGCGAAAGCCATTACTCATAATAGTTTAACTAGCGACCACTACCCTGTGATATTAAGCATTGGGGTAAAACCTAAAATAAATCCGGCGAGACCTAAGCGACCTTGCTATGGACTAGCAAACTGGCAGCTCTTCCGGGAAGTCATCGTGGATAGTTTAAAAAAAAAGAACATTAACCCAGAAACAACTGAGCTGGTAGATGAAATGGTCGAAGATCTAACAAATGCGATATCTGAAGCCATAGAAAAAGCAATTCCGGTAGCTAAGAGGCGGCTGGACGATCATCTTAAGCTGAGCGATAAGGTTAAAACCCTTATCAAAGAAAGAAATACGCTCAGAAGACTATATTACCGCCATGGCACTCGTGCCCTAAAAAACAGGGTTAAAGACTATAACTACGAAATCAAAAAGCAAATAGAGGAATTAAGAACCAAAAAAATTAATCAGCAACTTTACGACCTAAACAAAAGCAACAACTCTGTGTGGAGGCTAGCCAAGAAACTGCGGAAAACCCCACCAAGCGACCCGAATATAAAAGCAAAATCGAAGACTCTCACGACGTCCGTGGAAAAAGCCAAACATATGGCTAGCTTCTACGAAAAGGTTTTTACGATAAATGACTCGGGAACTGAAACCGGAGAAATAAAACAGCAACACGGAAGCTACATAGAGGCAAAGGAAAAACCACCGGAAATTAAAGTAATAGATGTTACCGAAGCAATATCGAAACTTCCTAACAAGAAATCTCCTGGGGAGGACAACATCCCAAATGAACTATTAAAAAGGCTCCCGGAAGCGGCAGGAGAACATCTAGTAAAAATTTTCAACGCCTCAATCTGCTTGGGATACTACCCAAAAAAATGGAAGGAGGCACTAATCAGATGCATCCCTAAAAAGGGGGAAAAACCATAATAGAAGAACACCTAAGACCGATATCCCTCCTCTCCAACCTCGGTAAGCTATTAGAAAGGGTAGTTGCACCACATATTAGGAGACATGCGGAAATGAACGAAGTAATTCCGAAAGAGCAGTTTGGTTTCCGCCAGGGCTACTCCACCGACCAGCAAATTCACAGAATCACAGATTTCATCAGCGACGCTTTTAACAAAAAAGAACGAACCATTGGTATCTTCCTAGACCTATCAAAGGCTTTTGATAAGGTATGGCATTGGGGACTTATACACAAAATGGAAAAGTGGAAATTCCCGAAATGGACAGTTAAGTGGACGACTTCCTACTTAAACGGAAGAACCTTTAAAGTAAAATGGGGGGAAGAAACAAGTACTAGCACAAGTGCCAAAGCCGGCGTTCCACAAGGCTCCATACTAGGCCCCCTCCTCTTCAATATATATACAGGCGATTTCCCAAGAAACAGAAATGACTGGCGTAGCATAATTGCCCTATACGCGGACGACGCTGCAATCCTTGTTAAAGGAAAAAATATTAGCTCGATGCAAGAAAGAGCGCAAGATGCACTGGATGAAATAGTGAAATGGTATAAAAAATGGAAACTGCATATAAATACAAACAAGACAAAAGCCATACTATTCACGCCCCCTAGAACTACAAAAACTACTTGCGAATACATCAGGATCAGACAGCAGCCGATTGAATGGAGTAACACCATAAAATACCTCGGAGTTGTCATTGACGATAAATTAAACTTTAACAGCCATATTAAGGAAATAAGACAAAAAGCGGCCATACAAACATCACAACTGGCAAAAATTCTAAGAAATAACGCCACCCCTCAGGAAATAAAACTATTAATCTACAAAACCACTATAAGACCAATCCTAACCTACGCGTCACCTGCATGGACGGGGCTAGTGAGTAGATCCCAAATGGAAAAATTAAAAACCACTGAAAGGAAAATACTAAGACTGGCCCTTGGACTCCCTCCGTGGGAGAAAAACGAAAATATATACAAAATAATAGACATAGAGACACTACACAACTTTTTACTGAGGCAAACTAAGAATTACTTCGAAAAACTGAAAGGAAAATCTAACGAAGCTATGACATACACTAAAATCAACAAAATTGGTCCATACGATAAGTACAAAAGACCAAACATGGTGTTAAACCCCTAACACATAGGAAAAAAAATAATAAATAATATATAAATAATGAATATAATGACAATTAAAAAATGGAAAAGGGAAATAAAAACGACGCTGGATTGGTAGTCCAGGAAAAGACGGAAAAAATACACAGGACACAGAGCAAAAGCCCAAATAAGGCGATCTCTGAAATAAAAAAGCCGCCTAAAAAACGGCAAGACATCTTCGTCGTCGACGCTGGATTGGTAGTCCAGGAAAAGACGGAAAAAATACACAAGACACAGAGCAAAAGCCCAAATAAGGCGACCTCTGAAATAAAAAGCCGCCTAAAAAACGGCAAGGCACTTCGTCGTTTACTGCGTAGTGTAAATAGGCATCACATGTACGCGTGTATACACGTATGCATACGTGCTGATATAAATATATGCATGTACTTTTAAATGAATTATATATTGTATCATACATGAATGGCTGTCATCATAACACTACCAGCCACACTACACGCCCTTGCGGGGCATAGCGTGCTTAGAAATGGATCTCCTCGTGACACCTGTGTTTAGCTCACGGTAATTTTTTCTAAGGACAAAAACTATAAAAAAATGTCTATGGAAAGCAATGAAAAGAGAAAGGGGTAATTAATCATACATTTAAAGACAATTATTACCTACCGAATATGCCTTCAGGGAAACCTGAAATGTGGAAATATGCCGAATGGAAAAGAAATGATAGAAGGCATGAAAACGAAGATGCATGATGACAGGAAGGGATTAACAGATAGGCGAACAGAAAGGTCAGCTCCGACGACCGAATGACGTAGTTCAGCAATATGAGCAAAGAAGAAAAACCCAGATGTACGAGAAATGGCCTCGCCGAAATGGTTGAATCGCTACCAATTCTCCCCCTTTTACTTCCCCAAATAAAGCGATATACTCTCTTCGAGACCACTTTTCACGACGAATAACCACGCAACTGGAAATGTTCATCCTATTATGAAATCGATATAATACAATATGAACCATTAAGCGTACAAAATTATTGCTTGCTTCAATGCCCGTGCATGGTCCCGTACATGGGCAACAGATTCTGTATCCATTTTTCAGGAGAAAACTCGAATAATCATGCAGAGAATTATGCACGGGAAATTTGCTCACGCGCAGATTAGTCTCACATCAACTCCTAAAGGTGATAGAAACTTATTGTAGAAAAGGATGGCCCTTCACAAAATCCTTGCTTATGACACTCGCGGTACTTCTCGAAAGCCGGATCCTAAATCCAGAATGATGGCCAAGGATACAGATACGACGTATCTGACCCATAAACGTCTCTTTCAGGAGCACGTATATGAGACTGCACTACGAGGCCAAAAACCTTATTGACGGCACGTTCGATTTCGGGGTTTTACAGCACCCGTTACATTTGCGTGAAGGGAGGTAATAAAACCGAAGGAAAGTGACTAGAGGTAGTCACATATGTACATATATATGCGGGTGTGTGCGCGAGCTTTTCAGATCGAATGAGTGGGATGGGTTGAGAGATCCGGAGAAGTGTGTTTTCATACAGTGGAGCTTCTGTTTGATCACTGACATGAGTTCGCAAAAGGGGCAAGGGACGACCGCAGGGAAAAAAAAGACAGCTCGGACGGTGAAAAGCTCAGCGAAGAGGAATATTTTAGATTGAAAGCGTCCGTGAGTAACCAGTCAGAGCAGTGGACATGAGAAGATGGTTTTCGTTCCCGCTTTGCGATATAATCTCCAACGGAGCGAAATTCCTATCTCCATTAGAGACTCCGTAAAATAAACGCCGCTACAATTACAGGTTTGCATCAGTTCAAATACTTTGCAACATCCCATCCTCTCAAATTCTGCAACATAAATAAGCCGTGCTAGATGTACTGCGGTTTAAGGGCATGATTTGATTTGATTTATCGCATTGATTTCCCTGGACCGGATGGGACAACACTGTCCCCTCTTCATCCGGCCAAGGGCTCACAGAGACGCGGTAGAAAAATATGAAAATGCGAATAAAATAACTAAAAATAAAGTGAACTACTACCGGTGATCATCTAGATGAATTTAAACTTGAAATGAACAAAAAAACAGTTCAAGTTAATGAAACGTCACCAAAGTGTCAAATATTTTACAACACATGGATATTTACACGATAGCCATGCAGGAAGTAACAGAATGAAAACGTAATATGGTTGATATCAATGCATGATGAGCATGAGGAAACGTTATATAAAACAAATTGAGTAGTTTCAGGCGTGACGTGGTGGAATTCGAACATAATTAAAGGTAGTAACAATAGATTATCTAGAGGATACTTATCCAGTTGAAAATTTTTGCTCTCTTTTCTTCATAGCGTTATATAAGATACGACGATGCAAACATGAATATATAATTGCAACCTAAGGGCAAAGGAAAAATATCACGTGATACGTCAAAGGGACATATATTTTAGATATTTTATACGCAAAAAACTCCGAAATACGGAAGGATAGCATACAGTTATTTGTCAACTGATCTAAAAATGTTATCAAACCCTAAGTATTGCCAATTGTCATAAGTGATGCTAACAGTACGCCAGAAACATAAACTATTCCCGTCACCTAGAGAGCGCTGATTAATCCAAGCCTCAATGCATCCTGCATGCTGTCTTACGAGAAAAATTGAGCTTAAGATAAAATCATATTACCAACTAATTGATTTCTGTCACTTAACCTTACTTTCCTACTGATTAGGGGAAATTAACTCCAGTAATAAACCTTACCTCTCACTTTGATTCATATCGCCTAATAATCTTGATGCGCAAAGGGGATTATAACAAAAATAAAAATAAAATTACTTCACTCTCAATGGGGATTTCAATTTTTTTAAATATTTTTACTTCCGATGAGTTGAAAGGTTTTATTATTTTATATTTCTTTTAGACGCATTAATCATTTGAAATTTGAACCACGCTGATTTCGCATACTTCGATGCGGTAATTGTATCTATAAGCTCGATCACTATCAGGGACCAAAACAGATAAAACCGCAACAGTAACACCACACCACTCCTCATCAATATCCCTTTCTTTCCTCCACAAAAAACTTGTATTATGGAGTTTCGCTGTTGGCACATCTCCAAACTGTGGAGAATCGCAATGAGCACTGCACTTTCCATGCCACTGTAATGGTTATTTCCCTTTTAGTCATCTTCACGGCACCCCTCTCCGTCCCTCCCACTTCCCTTCCCAGAGCCCTCCGCGAACACCCTCCTTGACTCCCTCGCAACCCAACACTCAATCTATTACACTCCACACCATCACAACCCCCCTCCCCCTCTAACCATACGATCCACCCCTTCTCCCAACCGCAGCGCAACTTCCACCCCATTTTCAAGCGAGTCCCTGCCACCCCTGGTTCCCCCGCGAACTCGGATCTATCCGTTCGACCCCGCACCCGACCCCGGCCTCCCTTTCGTCGGGATGTTTATCCCCTTACTCCGTCTGCTTCTTCAAACCCACTTAGCCCCCTTTCTTGGAAACTCCATCGCACCGGTAGCCTTCTCGCAGCATGGCCCACACGTGTTTGCCCTCACACGTGCAAAGCCATCCTTTAGTTTAGGACTTCAAAATACATCTGCAGACACACAAATTGTCATTGGAGCGTGCGTTAGGGAGTGCCAGGTCATCACCTACAAGAGTAATCAGTGATTTTCATCATACAGATGCATTATGTAACAATTTACTTTCGCACACGTACAACCACCACAGTTTAAATTATTTAAGGATTTGTGTCTTTTAGGATTTATGCCACAGAAAAAAGGATCCCACATACCGAATTCGGAGTGTCTGCGATAAGGGGGGAGAATGTTAGGTAAGGGTAATAGAGGCAGGAAAAGAATAAGCAAAAGAACGGGTGGAGTAAAGAGAGGAAGTAAGTAAGTGGCGTTGAGGACTGACTGGTTAATTGTAATTTTGAGTGTATAAGTATTTGATGCCTTATTGAGAGGGGTGTAAGAAGGGTGTATTAGTGTTTACTTAGTCATTCGTGGACCAATAAAAAACCTAAATTGACTGGTAGACTACTCTTACTAGTTAACATTAACGGTATAAACACACGAATAAGTCATTGAGGAGGAGAGAATGTTGTCGGAATCAATTTAAAGAGGCAAGATAATGAATGCCGGGCATATTGAGGGGAAATGGAATTTTGGAACTGTGACAGCAAGGAAAATATTGGATAAACGAAGTAGAGAGAAGAAAATAATAGGCATTTTGGGACAGAATGAAAGGAGGAGGAAAGTATGTAGAATCAAAAAATGATTTATCGTAATGTTAGGTTATTTTGCTAGAATAAGTTTTCGTGAGTGACGGCGCTTACCAGGGTAAAAAGTGCTTAGCCTTAGGGAAAAAATATTTCTCTGATTGATGTGAGAAATAATTTAACTCTGACCAAAGAATCACGTGAAACCGAAAGCCATAACCTTAAACATGACGTTTTCCATGGCGAAACCCTGTCACAAAATATTCCAATCGCAAGGTCTTTACAATTTCGATACAGCACCATTCTCAGAATTGAACACCATTTTGCGCTTCCTAATGGGGCTGCCTCCTCATTTCGCTAACCGGTAATTATCCTACTATTATGCTGGGAACGCGATGCGGCGGGGGTAGTGAAGAAAAGAATAGATGTTTTGGATGAAATTAAGGGAGGAGGAAAGTATGCAGAGCTAAAGAATGAGTTATTGTATGTAATATGTGGCATGGGGTCTAAGGATGTATTGAGTCACTTTAGTTTTGGCTTTACATATAATTTCACCGTGACCATCCAAAACCTATCTTGAACAATAGATTAACAATAATAATATAATTTATTAACAATAATAATATAATTTCAAATGTGTCAGAATTATATGTTCTCCTTCCTGTACTTCGTCAAGGGGTGGACGAAGAAGAAAATAGTATTTGCAGACATAATAACGGTGGGTAGAAATTATGAAGAATAGAAGAAAGAAAAAAATGTATACTCGCAATGCATGAAAAATAACAATCATTCGCGGACCACCCAAAACCCAACTATAAAAAGCTTGAATGAACAAAATTTTGGTCACCTTATGCTTACCTAACATTAAAACAATGAGCAGGAATGAGTGTTTCTAATTAAAAGCTCGCGAAAAGATTTTTTTTAATCAGCAACTTTTCAATTATCCTCCCATTAAACCAAAAAAATTAATTTATCGTGAAATATAATCCCCCGCTCAGGAACTATGGTAGCCTCTTACCGCGTTCCTGTACAGCGAATTATTAATTTTCAAAATGAATTACAGCAGCCCCCTCCCACCCAGAACACGCGACTATATGTATATCCCCAGGCACGTCAAAACCCCCAACGCCCCCAGTTTTCCCGAACGATCGACAAACCTTGGTTACTCCATATACAGGTATGTATAGGTGAATTGATCGCGACTCTCCCTCTCCGCCTTTGATGTTGGCCCCGGCTATTCGATAGACGCGATATAGTTTCCTCGGGGGGGTTGTTATCAAGTCAATCGAAAATACTTGACTCCTCCACCATTCATCCCTTCCCTCCCGTCCCACCTATTCCCTCTTCCCACGCGGCCCTGCCCTCTTTTTAAAGATACCTCTCACACCACGTCCCATTCCTCGTAGTACCATCGGGATGGCCGGGGTGGAATAAAAAAAAATAATAAAAGAAGCCGCCACCCCGCCTGGGAGCTCCGGCGTTGCCATGGAAACTGACTTCGACTCACGTGTGCGGGAGAAAGGGAGGCTATAGGGGTGGGTCGAGGGATGACGGTTCCGGAAGAGGTAGGGGAAGAGGGAAGAAAGTTGGATGGTCGGGGAAGCAAGAGGGGTCGAAAAACTCCCCCGCCCACCGACTACTCAGGAGAACCCCTTCCGACTCAAACCCTCCCTCCACCTCACTCGCACTGCCCCACCCTCTCCGTAAGGTATCTGATGGAATAAAATCTCTGAGGAGAATTCAGCGGAGAGGAAGACTTCCTCGTGCTTTGTCCGCGGGATAAAGGCCGCTCCGGGGCTGTGAGGATTGGGCAATGAACACTATCAATGCGTTCGGTTCCGCCATATCCCCATAACCCGGCCCTCCCACAAAATTTTCATGCAACCATTGCCTTCTTACGTCAGCGCCCGCGAGCCGAGGCGTCGGGGCGTGGAGCTTAGGAGCACAAGGTTTCAATTACATAATTGTGGAGAACAATGGAACCGCCACAAGATTAAAGGCAAGAGGACGATAAAGTTATTCTATCAAAATTGTCTGGTAAATCAATCTCGGCTTTTTCACGAGAGTCAGTGGCGCGGTGGGAAAAAAACAAATATGTACGTAAATATATCATTGCGGAACTTTTACAACTTTTTTCATATTAATCTTATCATTTCGTCTTCGCATCTATTGCATACGATATTTGCACTTCTATATTTCACAGGATATATTTTTATATTTTCCATAATCTAACACGAGACGTGGTCGTCGACTTGGAAGCGCGATGAGCCGGGAGTTCCTGAGTTCGATTCCGGGTAACGACTCGGGGCACTATGATTTCTTCGTATAGTTTTCCTGGGATACCACAGGCGTCACAGGGAAAGGAGCTGACCCCCTTACTACCCTGAAGCGTGAATTTCACTCGCCGTTGGGTTTAGCATTGGTAAGCTCTACCCTAACCTATAAAACTAACAATCAGATTCATTAAAATGGTTTGGTTTATATAAGGCTACCCGGATGGTGATCATTATCACTTCGTTGACGGAAGTGAACTCGAATGCCAGGAATTTAACGAAAGGGTTTCTCTGGTTTTATCCCTCCGTAAATGGAGGGAAACCCTATATTATTCAATAACCCTGCATAATTCAACGAATGCAGAAGAATCAAATAACTTTTCGATTCCACAAAATAGAATTTTTAGTGTCAACTAGCTTTGCTACACTATAGCATCATCTAGGTCCATAAGATGCTACACTGTGCCGAAACTAGATGACACTAAAAATTCTATTTTGTGGAAACCCAAAGTTATTTCGATTCTTTCTTGCACATAATAATAGTATCCAACAAAGTATCGGACTCGACTATCTCTCTCAAACTGCATCTTTTAATTTTTCCTTGCTTTCTCCAACTTTCATAACAATTAATTTTAGTCGAGGTGCAGGGTTTCACCGGTTACCTATGGTGAGGAGAAATATTACACCTTGCTTGAAACAAATAAATCGGCAATATCGATAATTTTAAAATCTCGAATGAAGTTCCGTAATAAATATGATGACACGTTACAATTTTCGGTAACGTCACGCTGACCGCGCAAGGCGGTAGGAAACACTATTTGTTACAAGAGGTAACAGCCTGATAATTCAGAAACTAACTTTTATTGGGGTTCTACGTTTTTTAATTCCTTTTAAATATGTTTCCTCTCTGAGCTATTTCGCCTCAATTCAACCTCCCAGTTTGAAGAAAACCGAGAGTAATAACGTATAGCACGGCATGGGAAAGGGGGGGACGGACGCCTGTCCACCCCCCGAAAGGATTTTATACCGCTTTCGCACGCTGCGAACGCACACAGATGCTACCGGCACTCGACAAAAAAAATGCCTCCATTACCTAATTGAAGGGCGGTCCGGCAGAGGAAGGATGATGAAGGGGCTCAAAACATGGTATCGAGGAAATTTTGATCGATCGGTTCATCGCATCAGCTTTTTCTCCCTCCCTCGAAGAGATTAGTGATTGAGATAGTAAGGATGATGGAAAGGAAAATGTAAAGGGCGGGAGACTTCAGCGCCGCTTTCGACAGGGAGAATCCACCTCTCCAACAGAGCTTTGGATGAATGTAATATACACCCATGCCACGGGTTCTCACATATTATAAAAGCCTTATTCAGAGATTGAAACAAAACCTCGCCTTCCACCAAGAATGAGGTGCAAAATTACTAACATTCGTTCAGTGTTAATATTCTTAATTCTTATACGCTATTGTATTTTTTGTTGAAACATAACCATCAAGAATGCATGCTGGCTTTAAAGCCAGTTGCCCATCTTAACAGTGAGGGTGGTTTCCCATGCATGAGGAAATGACGATTTGAATCTTGATAGTATGAGCGAGAGAGGCGTCTGGATGACCATGAAACGTCTTGATAGCCAAATTTAAGCGGGCCAGGCCAAAATTGAACCTTTATTTTTACGGATTATGCCTTCTTCAAATCGCGAAAGATCTCCATGACGATCTGTCGTCACACTTAAACCACAGAGGAAAATCAGGAAGGCCATCATGCGTAGCCATGGGGAAAATAACATGGAGTTCTGATTTAACGATAGAAAAAATCTTTATAGATCGTGTCTAAAAATGCATTTTGAAGCATATTAAGCGAAGACTCCATTAAAAGTTACTACCGCGGGATCTCCCGCGGCATTCATTGAATTGGTCTACATGCAGTTATTTTCACTAGAAGAAATCGAAATCCAAAGCTTGCCAACATAAATTCAGATTGAAGTCGTTGGATACGTTTTAGACTATAGGGGTACTCAATAACCTTACAAAAAGGGCAAAGTTAAACGCACTCCAAATTACAAGAGTGGAACCATCTCCGATAGTAGAACTTGTTTAATGACATGAAGGTCACCAAGCGTCAAATAATGCAACAATATTCATCTCTGGTAAAATTCATTATGCGATGTTTAATAATCAGATAAATGTTCCTCTCGAAGCAACAGTGAAGGAAGATGTCTTTATTAACACCGAAAGCATGAACGGATAAGCTCAATAAACAAATTTAAAATCAAGTTAATTTACTGAAGACAAATGCAGAATGGCGTAAAACGGGAATTATTCCAAAAACGTCGGGTAAACTAGACAGATAATTACATACGCGAAAGATAAGTAATATGAACAATTGGCATAGTTATCCGAAGTGAGAATCCCATACATTTTAATAAGCCCATACATTTTTCTAAATCACTTCATTAGTACATATTCTTGCCTCATGCAACCTGTAATTTACTGCTTTCCACGACTTATACCCAATGCCGGAGATTAAATAATGTTTCAGGACCAAATAATGGCTCAATTCAATTTTAACGCGACCGTCAGTAAATTCCAATTGCCTTGTTTGCATATCGCTTTAGTTACCGATGCCACGCAGTTACGTAATCGATTTATATACATTGAGGGATTTTAATCAACCCGAAGCATATGTTTGATGGGTGAGGGTAGAGCTAATCCCAAATTAAGCCTTGGGCGTGTGGAATTCATACACCATACGTATGGGGACCAGTTCCTTTCCCCGTGTCACCATTCGCTTTCACAACAAGTAATAGTAACGCGAAAATCGAATTACTTATTGTCGAAGGAGTCGTCAATAGGCATCACCCAGGATTTGAACTAATGGTCCTTAGGTCAGTAATAGAACGCTTAAACTGAGATCAGAGGAAGAAAATATCAGTCGTCGTAAAAATTATGCAAAACAGGTCTCATAGCTAATAATTGATGCTTAAGAACATGAAATAAATAAGGATTCTAATGGATGTAATGATAAAAACTACAATCACAAGTTTCAGACATTGATTACGAAAATCAATCAAAGACGTGTTCAGCATCAATCAATCCTACAAAGTGACAGAGATATTGTAATTCAATATTTTTAATGATACTTCATGCATTTATTGCTTTTAAGTTCTCTCAGCAAATTGATTTGATGTTCACTCACCTAGTTGTGATCACAGATGACAGGCTAAATCATTAACATTATAATTTGTTACAATTATATTTGATAAAAATTTAACAGATGTATGATCGAAATATATCGTATTTTCCAATATTTATGGTCATGAAAATTTTCAAACAAGTCGATGTAAGTAAAAAAGTAAGCGCAAAAAGACTAATGACAACAGAAAAGAAATATTAACCTTCACTCTTTCCCAAGTAGTACAAAAATTCATCGTAAAAGGATTAAAAGATGTTAATAAACAAAGACGATACCCTGACACAATTCGACTAGCTTCTGTCACAATATATACACATTCAAAATGTAGATTTGACCCGCATCAGTATAAATTAGTTTAAATAACAAAATTATACACACATTTTGTTAAGTGTTGGAGTATACTCTTAGTTAACGCACATAATTAAATAGTCATCTTATTTAAGGCAGATACACACAAAAATTCAATGGAATGGTACATACTCTAATGAATAGAGCTTCGAATAACTATTACCGAAAGTAATAGTGATGAGGCAATCTTCAAAAATTGCGGTAAATTACAAAATTCACGATAGCAATTTTACGCGATCAATTTCCGACTGGCTCGCATATAGCTTCGATGCCCGTTTTCGTAAACTCTATCCTAGCGGGTCATTCTAGGGCAGGCACCCCATGCTTCGTGCTGAAGCTGAGAGCATTTTCGGAGACGACGGAGGGCATTGCACCGCGGAGCAAAGAGGTACGACCAGACGTAAAAAAAGCGCCGCGTGACCCCCTCCGCACCTCCCCAACACACCCCACACACACACACAAATCCCACTACCCACTCCTTCCGATGTCCCCCGAACGACGAGACGACGTCCCGAATGCTGTCCCGCTCCGAAAAACGGTCCCCTGCTACACCGCACAGGGCGAGGGGCGACGCGACATACACGTTCAAGCAACCGCGGACTTCGGTTGGGGGAAGTGCGATACTCGAATCTGATCATCTACGTACCACCTGCAATTTGCACTTGCATTACAATGCAGGTAACCGAATACATACCCGGGTTTGAATCAGAACCCTTATTCCATTCCAATAATTAATGGGATGCCTAAAATTAAATTGAGGCCTAAAATACGATTCTATGAAATGAAAATGAAAGTAAATATTTCAAATATTTAAATGAAAATAAAAATAAATTCACCACTTGACAAAACTTACTGACATACAATAATAATTTCAAGAATTTAGACTTGAAGTAAAAGAAAAAAGAATGTTTCGTAAAGATACATGGAGAGTACTGTCAGCAAAGAATCGCGCGCGTCTAACTTAAAATGTAAAATTATAAATGTAAGAAGCCTACCTACAAATATATGCATTACACAATACACAACATGTATATTGCTCGGTTAATTTACATGCGCCCTGTAATTATATTTTTATAATGGACGAGCGACACAAACTAAAGATAATAGCTGGTCTTTGAGAAAAAAAGAATGGGCGTACATATTAGGCCTGGAGATGTGGGTGTGCAGACGAATGGAGAAATTAATCTGGACAGAGAGAAAGAGAAACGACATAGTTCAAAATCCGGCGGGATAAAATTGTTAATTAATATCCATGAAGTAAAGTGGAAGGTATAAACGAAGAAATGAAGAATAAAATAAACGCAAGGCAAACAGGAAGGAGTTTAACCTATTCGTACGACGCAATAAACATTAGGAACCTTCCACCCTGAAGACAAAAGTTGACTCGAAAATGATCCAGTTTTAACGAAAAGAGTAGGTACAATATTGATTATATCTATCACTGTAATTTTTACAGCTGTAGCATCACTGATATCATCTCAAATAACATTCAAGAATCAAACAAATTATTATACGCTGAATAAACAAATGGTTGATGAATTGCATGAAGCAAACAAAAAAAACAGGAGAAGGGAGCTGTTGTCAAGCCCAACGATTTGATCGAAACAATCGAATTCACATAGATGGCGAACAAAACGATGACACTACTCTACTGACATAGAGTTAGACAGGGTAGAGCGCGCATACATGGGTCACAAAGAGAGAGAGAGAGGCACCGAAGTCACGTGAAATCGATATATTTCGGTCGGCACTTCAAAATCTGCTTACCTACTAAAGTGAACTTACGTAAATATTACAACCATCATTGAACTGAAGTCGCGAAAACCATTATTCATTTATTAAATTAGCATACATCCAACAAACAATGACAAAGCTAGACTAGTACAAAAAGAATACCGTAAAAAATACACTTTACGTCGCGCTTCGTGGTTATCTTAAGTTCGTTTTGAATTTTGACCGTTTTGACGCTAGTATCTGACATTTATGAAATGTCCGTCCTTCCATTCACTATAAATATTAATAATTTACTAGGGCAATCCAGGCGTCCAACCATTATACACGTTTAAGCCAGAGCCCTTGATCCTAAAAATTCCTGAATTGTCAACGTATGTCCTGTAGCAAAGAGAGGGGGTTACGCGACAATAGTATCCTTCGAAAACGGTGTTTTTGCTGCTTCGGGTGAGGTCACGCGAAGTCTACCTTTTCTCAACTCTATAGATACTCTACCCGAGCATGGACGATAGTGAACACGTAAAGGCGGGGGTGCGATAACACGTAAAAGTCCGTCAGGACTCGTGCACAAGTCAACTGCTGTGCATACCCATCGCTCAAATTGTATACCGGCTGAAAAACCTAACATGCACCGATGTAAACAGGGCGGAACCATATTTCACATCGTAATACGACTGATCACGTCATGCATCAATCTCGCGTTCGAACCGCAGATCGCCCGATAGGTATCACGTTCGCATCGCGCGATGCATCCGCAAGTCATAGCAACGCCAGACGACTCAATATCCCACTGCAATGTTGCACGAATATCGCAATGCCCCACCAATCAACTTCGGTCTCCATTCGTGGGATGTCGCCGGCGTGCAGCCAGCCTGCGCCCGTTGATAAGGTCGGCATAAGAGAGGGAAAACCATCCCCAGGGGGGGAAGGGAAGGCGGGGAGGGAGGAAGCCCGCGGACACGGCTCCGCGTGTTTTCGCGTGCCGGCGCCGTTGCTCCGGAACGTCGGCGTTGGGGAAATGGGAAATTGATGTTTTCGCATGCGAAGGGAACTTTCGAGTGGCCCCGCCCTAATCCCATCCCCCAATTCCCCCCCTCCCCCACCAATTCCGTTCCAACCAATGACTGAACGGAACCGACCAACTTTTCTTTTTTCCCCTATTGTTTTCCTTCCGGTGCGTATCTGCGAGCGCGTATGTCAACGCGTGCGGGAGAATGGGGAGATTCAAAAGTTGTGCACCGAAAATACCCCTTTTTCCCCGACAGAAAGGGGCACAGGAGAGAATGGGATGATATCCATGCGTATAGCACATAGACAAATACAACGTTGCCTCTTTCCTATGCCGATTACATAGAGGGAAGGAGCGTACTGCAAATCTTATGTTAGTTTCAGCTTCTCATCCCGCACCTCCCCCTTGGGATGGAGACAAATTCATTTAGGTCGTTAGTGAACGTCAAACGTAAACCTGAATATCAATGTTCCTCCACAACTTACCACACCACAGTAATCAACCCGCAGATTGGTTTCGTAGGAGAGGGTGGAGCTCACCTCAAGCCTGAAATTCATGTATTCATGATATGCCTAGTGCCTTGCGCTCTGTCACCCGTGGTTAACCACAGAGTTTGTGATGCCTCTGCTCATGCCCAACAGAACTAAATCTACACGGGATTCTGGGCACGGATCTATCAGGGATGCGCATAAACTAAGTACAGAGAAGCCACCAAAATGTCAGCCCTTGAATTTCATGTTCCTTTGGCCTTAGTGCGAGGTGGGTACTGCTATCAGTCATCAAAGCAACCGCTGGGCTAGCGACGACGGTGCCACTCTTTTAAAAACTCATTCTCTTCTTTGTCTGATGATTAACCTTCCTCCATATGTTGTTGGTGTGCTGTTTACTGCGTTTACAGTGACACTTAAGATTGCAGGCCCAAGAATGCTTTATAACAAGAAAATCCCAATTAATTGACTTTTAAAAAGCCACTAAAAGCCGTAAACAAAAAAGACATTAGTTTAAACTACGTAATTTATCTTTCCACGGCGAGGTAATCCCCTCCCAGTTCTGACTAGATAAATAAGTAACAATTCCGCGAAGGAATCTCCCGGGGGACGGGTATGAATGGCCGCCCGTAATTCCGACCGAAATGAAAGAATGTGGGCCCGGGAAGGATAATGAAGCCCCCACCCGGCGGTGGATAGGCGTCCCCCCTCGCTCCTTTGAGGCGGCACCTCGCCTCGCGATAAAAAAATTATGTGAGAACGACAAACTGCACGGGATCTGGAGCAATAACTCCATTTGGGCTAATGAATGTGTCTCCCAAGCGCACAAACAAAAATGAGACAAAAGGCCTGCACGCACATTTATCCGGGGGTGGATGCCAACTCCCACTTTTCTTCATTTTTGTTATTATTATTATTTCTTTTTTTAACCCTCGTGGCCCACCACGGGGTGTTAGAGGTAAGAAAGGGGCGGCGGCGGCTACGCGTGGCACCTGAGCGCTCGGTCTCTTTCTTTAAGAAAAATAAAATTAAAAAAAAAGCGCGGCAGCAATTTGACGTCTCTCTTCCCTCTTTGCATAAAAGCGGGGGAGGGTTACTATCTTCCCCCTTTGTACCTTCATAAATTGACGGCTCTCCTTCCTTTCCCTCGCAGATGGGTCTGTAAAAAAAACAACACCGTCGAGGCATGAGACGCGGGCTTCGTGGAGTGAAGCCGGCGGCGTGGAGAGCGGGGACTTCGGCCTGAATCAACGCGCACCACACGGGAGTTTACGGGCGACCCGATAAACGACGGCGCGGGGGGGCATGAAATGGAGGATGACACGCCCGGCTATCAACGCGGCTGTGTGCAACTCATATTCCTCCTCGTCGCGTCAAGTGCCGGGGGGACATTCGCGCACGGATGCTAAGTACTGCGACTGAGAAATGTTTACGAGATTCGCTCCTCGCCTGGGCATCGTAAAACTTGTCCCGACCACCTGAGCCATCGAGAGGACCGGGGAAAGAATAATACGTAAGACGGGGAGGATACGAACGCAGAGCCCTTTCTGGAGCATCCCTTCAAGAGTTGACGGTGATCGAATTTGGGATATTGTTAACGGCTGGGGAGAAGAATTTGCACCGTAAAAATGGACAAATCTACGACCTAAATGTTCCCAGAAGAGTCATCCCACCGCAGTTATAAAATAAAAAATTTTCAAAAATTCAAAGTTTTCAATAGCGAGGCTAGAGTTCAGCACGAACTCGTAAGACTCAAGGTGAGTGAAATTAACGTACTTTTAGTACGGAAGCCAGTTCCTTTCACTCTGCCACCTATGGCTACCCAGGGATTTTATGACCTACCGCCCTTCGGAAAACTCAATCTATTCATTATTCTGGGAAAACTATTTATCGACGATTCACAGAGGAAAAATTCATTAAGGCCTCCAGACAATAAATACTAGAATTACATGCTACTTGGATTACAGTCATTTTCATTTCATTTTCTGACAAAATAAGGCTTCATTGACCACTAATATTTCACCAAAACTAGATTTGATGTTGCATACCTCCCACTAAACATCCTTGCGATGTATTTCAGGGTACCATGTAGATCTCATGAAAACCGTAAATAATTTACCAGAACAATAACGCCAAAAACTGTGGACTAAACTCATTTTAAAAAATAAAACATTTTCCTTTTGAGGGAATGGCAAAAATAATCCTTGACCTGTCTTCACCACAAAATGACTAACAATTCCACGACGGCATCTCCAAGGGTAACGCGGTAGAGGACGTTCTGGCTGCCGTTTATACTAACTCCATGAAAAATGACTTGGCGTGGAGGAACACCGGTTCCAGAACACGCTAAAATTCGTATCGTTCGCAAATAATTACCCTCTTTTATTTTTTCATTAGGTAATCCACCAGTTAGGGAAGTATTTGGATGGACACAACAACCAAATAATCATCCGTAAATAGAAAATATCGAAACAAGATCCTAAGAAATAATCATAAAGGTGGAATTAAACTACGGTTATCCAGCCGAAGGTTGGTCTGAAGGTGAAGGTAGAACTCACCTAGCACTAAACCCAACGACGTGTGAAATTCACACATCACATTAGTACGGCTAGTCATAGGCTAGTCTAGAATCATAAGTGGTACAGCCTTTCCCTGTACCACTTATGATTCCCAAGAACATTCGTACCCGAAAAATCACACAGCTTGGGTGAGGGTGCCCAAGGGCGTCATATGGATTCGAACCTGAGCCTTCCAGTCCAGCGCACTAACAATTGGGCATTCTTGCCCCTCGCAATAGTCACAATGGACATTAAAATATTTACTAACTAACAATTCCTCACATAATAGTAAAGTATGCAATTCCTTCTGAAACTTTAAATTGGCCAAAGCTTTATGAAACCTTTGATCTGGGATGACTGGTTAAAAAAGATTGATAATAGTATGGAAGTAGAAAGGAATCATCGCGTAAGACTGATACAAGCGCGGACAAATAAAGCAGAAATGATAGCGAAATGCAATTTTGATGGATTCATCCGGAAACGAACCCGGGCCCTTAGTTCAGTAGCCCAGCGCTCAAACTACGCCCCCCAGGCGGAAAGAGCACTATCAAATCAATGCCATGAAAACATTATGTCCATGAGAGAATAATTTTACGGGTGGAGAAGATACGTTTAGGTATTTACCGACGATGGAGTGGTTTACAGAGATATCCGTATTCCTGAGGATAAAGCAGATTTAGAAGATGACCTAAACGCTATAAAACGTTGGTGAGACACTTGGCAATTAGAATTAACTAAAAAAAAGTGCGAGATGATGAATTTTAGGAAAAAGAGTAATTCCCTCCCGAACGCCTCCTGCATCAGGAGCACCGAAATGGAATATGTTGACTTAGCACTTAACACTTAGGCGTTACCCTCACTCAGGACCTCTCCTGGGTGTAACATATACGGGGAATATGTGGGTAAGCTAACAAAAAAATAGGATTTATACGAAGAGTACTGGGAAATTGTGATTAAAAGTTTAAAGAGAAATGCTATCTTACGCTGGTTAGGCTTCATTTAGAATAAGCTCCTAGGATATGGGATCCTCATGAAGTTGGATTCGTTGCCGAATTAAATCGCGTGCAGCTTAGAGGAGCCCGCTTTGTAATACGAAGGTATGATACAAAGAGTAGCTTATCAAATTGTTAGAGAAGTTTGCTGAGAATCCCTCACGGAGCAAAGGTTGAGTTACAGATCAAATCACTTGCATACGTTGGAACGATGTCTCTTTAGCAAATGTATTATTAACTCATCATACTTCGGTAGATGATCTATTTCAATAAAATTAGAGAGATTAATTACAGAATGGATAGATTTAAGATGGCATTTTTTCCACGAACTATGAGGGAACAGAATAACAATGTCCGACGTCGATAGGAGTAAAAATATTCGGGTCAAAATTAGTCTGGTTTGTATTCACCCCCTGCCACATACCCTGGGGTGGCTTTAAGGGCAATTAAATATGCTAGAAATTTTTTAAAAAACTAGTCTTAATTTACCAGTCAATAGTGAAACAAAGCCACCGAACGGTACATAATTTAAAAAACATACGAAATCAAACCCAACGAATCCGCGGAACTCAAAAGAAATTATGGTAATATTACACGGGTTATTTTCTCAAGTTTCCACGATATTGGAAAAGTAACCGCGGACTCCTTTCCATCTGGAACTCCGTTTCCTCAGGTTTGAGTTGGCAAACGACAATTATGTAACATTGACAACCACGACGAGAAATTAAATGCCTGAAACAATTTCTCCACCGCGAGTAAGTATGTACCGATTCAATCGATTTCCGCGAGGACGTCGGCACATTTCTCGAGTAGTGCTTACTAAGTCAGCCGATTCCTAAACACACGCCACTCTCGCCTACCGCCGAGATTCTTAGCTTCGGGGTCGCGACCCAAAAATGGGTCGCCACGTCGTTTACACGGCGGATCGCCTTCAATCATCTTAATGTAATAAAATTTCCTCCTAATGACGCGTGTTTCAGTCACCCACAACGTAGCCGTGGGCTGTAACGATGAATTTCAATCTGAATCACGGTCGAAAGAGGTTATCAACCCGTGGCCTGACCAGGAAATTCGGAATATTAAACGAAATTGCCGCTAAATAACTCGGAAGAGATTAAGTTGCGTACGAGCAAATAAAATTATAGCAGCGCGATTAAAATTCAATGACGAAGGCCCTCTTAGTAAGGGCTGATAGATCGAATAAAAGACCATTCAAAATGAGAAGGCATTTTAGTTCATTGAGGACAATGATGTTAAGTCACTTGAGTGAATTTTCAGAGAAGGAAAATGAAAATAAATACTTGAGACTACATGTATCATAAATTAAGCATCACACTGGGATAAAAAATTAGAATAGTCTTGGATAAAGAACGGACGACCAGAGATAAAGAAATAACGACCAAGGATTTAAGGATGCTAAAAACTTAACTGCTAAAAAAACTTATTTTAAATAGGTTTTACTTATGAAAATAACGCTCTAAATATAAATAAAAGAATCTATAAATTAATCCTGGTCGAAACAACGACGTGAATATCATTCAGCTCTTTTTCGTAAAAAATTTCTGTCCCTTAATTGTGCAGTTAAATTGACCATAACTTCTGCCACCGCAAATTTCTATTATAAAAATAGAGAAAATAGATACTGAACAGGAGCTCCCCTAAACCATTTCTTAAAAAAACCTTAAATAGAGTTCAAAATAATTCAATGAGTATAGAATTAGTTCATCGGCCAATTACAAATGAAGCAGTAAACGAAACGGTACATGCTTAAATAAATGTTAACATATTTGATTATAAATTAAACTTCGTTTTACATGATTTTACTTTAAATGAGTGTGATAAGAGAGTACCAAAATAATTATAGATCTTTTCAAACATTAATGTAACGCAGAATAGAATTAATAAATTTTAACGCTATTTCATGATTCAAAGTTACAATTAAGAGACACCAATAAGGGATATAAAATTCAAGCATATTCAGACAAGCTGAAAAATACGCAAAGTACTATGCATAGCTCGGATTTACATACGTATTTAATTAATATAAAAATACATATTATCAAGTTACTATAGCAGATGGAGATTTTTAATACGCAACGAATTAACCAGGATCCCCTCGTTCGTTTCATGCGAAAGATAAAGCGAATTAATGTTCGTCTGAGGTAGCTAAAATGGCAGTGTGAAAAAGTTAATTTCTCCCCGCATTTCTGCATGGATGAGATAAAATTGGGACCCAGCATTCACGTAATGCCGGCTAAATATGTACGCTGTGGGATATTCAGTCATGCATGCGGTATAAATAGGATAGATTGGGTTTATAACGAATGGGTTACGAAGGAATGTGGATTGGATGTAACAGTGATAGTGGAATCACCAAATATTTGTATAAGAGAAAGTACACGGTTCGAGTGTGTAAGGTTTAGATCGAGAGTCGTCGGTGGATATGGCCGAAGAAACTCTACACAGGGAATATTCCTGTAAGTCAAGTCATTGCAGTCATTACTGAGGGCATTTCAATTAAATATAGCAAAGAATGAAGGAAAATGAATGACAACAAAACAAAATTGATGAGGTATTAAAGTAGTTGTAAGGCTGAGCTAAACATCAAATTAGACTGGGGAAAAAACAATACAATTCACGTACATAATTCGGCAGATTTTGTACATATATGAAATTAGCAGGTTCATTACATGAAAAACTGCGCTGATAAAATGAAGACTCGGAAAAATGAGATAATTTCTAACAGTGACTAGGCGTAAAGACGCAAATAAAATACAATTAAATAGCACCTGACGGTTCCTCAGGCATTCCTGGGTCAGAAACTTGAAAAGGAGGCAATGAGAGGAGGAGGAGGAGAGAAGGAGACAATATTTTGAAACTTTCTCACGGAGAAAATACGCTGCATAAAAGCGAAGGCATGGATATGATTGGGGAAGAGAGGAACCTGCTGGGGGAACTCGATGACTACGGAAAATGGAGCAAAGGGAGTGAATTTTTGAAGGGAAAATGTTAAGGGAGGAATTGGCAGGAAAAGAAAAGGCATTTGGGACGACATGAAGGGGACCTGGAACTAGGAAGGCATATGCATGTAACACGGAAGGTTTACGCGTTTCGAAATAGAAATTTTAACGTTTCTAACGGAGTTGAATGGCTATCGGAGACCTTCCGAAAATTATCCCCACACGACACACAACTATCAAACTTACAACACTCAACTAATTAAGACGCCAAATCAAACTGAGTTAAAGGATGTCGCCATGCAGCCAGGACTATTTTTTTTGGAGTATTGGCAATTACTTCCTGTCAAGTTGGAAAATTCGATTCGGCAACTAGCATTCCACGCAAATGGGCACTATTTTAAATTTAAAAAATAAACAAAACCCTCAGGATGAGCAAACACACCCAACCTTCGCCTCGGTTCGTTCGAGCGTGCTGCTCGTAGCAGGGCGGGAGGCCTCCCGTGCCGGGGAGTGTCTCCTCCTCCGGGCAAGGGAGGAACGGGAGAGGGGGAGTGTTGTCGCGAATTGAGCGAGCGTCGCTGAGGGAAAGTAGAGGGGGATGAAAGGGGGGGAGAGAGAAGGTGGGTGCACCACACACGGCAGGAGACGCGAGAGGAATACCAATTTTACGTCGAACGGGTGGAGAGAACGGGAGGAGGGGGCGGGATGTAGGCGCGAGTCGGTGGAGGGGAAGTGGGGGGCGCGATTCCAGCAGCCAAAAGGGCAGAGGAGGCGGTCGGTTGCCGGGCGCCAAGCCGTTTCCCTTGGAAACCATTGTCGATTCACAACCCGAAACTTTTCCAATGCTTCACTCAAAATTTGAATTTACGCTCCAATCTAACCACCGATCGAGGGGTCACGGCGCAGCATTTCGGATGAAAGGCGCTGCCAACCCCCTACTTACCTTTACAAGTCTTTTCGTATTAACTTGTCGAAGTACGCACATCCCTGCCGTTCAGCCGTACACCGTCTACATTTACATTACACAACTGGTTTATGGCAACCCTAAGTAATGACGCATCACAGTTGAAACCTGAATTGAACTAACATTAAGGTCAATTCTCACAACGGAATCACGACTATCACAACTAGGGTTAGAAACATTGCCTAATAATAGATGGTGTTTTTCTTACAAGTCGACAGTTGCCGGTTTTGCTATGGTAATGATTACAGATCCTGCTACAGACCGCTTGAGCTGTTCCATCAGATATTCTAGGAGATGAAGACTAAAGGGATGTATGGTGATAGGGTTTCTGATGCTTCGCAAACGATAAAGGAGGTAGAAAATTACCATTCGAAATTGCATTACTTCCTTCACAAAGTCTAACATCTAATCAACCGCCTTCGATGTCGCAAGGGGAAATGCTAAGATGAAATCACAACACTTTTTTTGCAGATTTCCTGCAGAGAGTAGAGCAAATATTTTTACTCATAACATAACTTGTGTCCACGAATTAATTCTTTTATAAACACAACCGACAGAAAATATTGATTCTTCGAGTATGTACTTCAAATTTGACTAAACGGCCTTTATTCCATTCCGCTTGCCTGACGTCCCCCCCCCCCGCAATCACGGTCTTCAGCATTCCACCGCCAATCAAAATACTCCGCATCCACTTTGGAACTCTACCAACAACCCTCGCTCCTCCGCCATCATGGCAAGCATTTCTTCGTGGGTTTTCCTTTCCATCCATTTTAATAAACACTCTTTCAATTTTTTTTTGAAAATACTTCAAGGCTGCGGCTATTACTTTATACTTTAAGAAATGCGACAATTATCGCCCTGTTTTATCCCCTTCAGCACGATTATTATTGCTTCCATGGAAGGAATTTGGGTTCTTTTATATTTTCGAGAGGGGAATGCGGTGCGTTTTATGGCCCCGTCCCATTCCGCGAGCCAGCTATGAACTGACTTTCATGGCGTACCATATGGATGTCCTAAAATAATAATTTTTTCCAAAATTTCAATTACCCCTTCCCTTTGGCTTGACATAATTTATGACCCTGGATGGACGTGGTCTATGTCGACGTAGACGTAGCTTTGGGGTCGTCCCTGGCGCTGCCTCCAAGGCAAAATGCACGCCCGGGGTGTGAGTGAGTGCGAAAGAGATGGGGCGACGAAAGGGAACAGTGACGAGGAAACGGGGCGGGACGGGGGGAACGCGGAGATTTACGAGCACCCTCTGTGGGCAGCGGAGGGAACCCCTTTGGCAGGGCTGACGTCATCGCATCTCCATGCGATGCTCTGTATGATGCAGCAGCGCTCGCGGCCGAAAGAGCGTCACTTATTCCCTCTGGCTCAGAGCACGCGTGCTACTTTCAGCGGGGCGCCCGTTTGCGATCGCGGAGGGGAATGGGAGGACGATGAAAAGGACGTTCCCCGGAGGATGCGTGCCACTGGGGATGCCTCTCGACCGCCCCTCTCGGAGATGTGGCTCCAGGCAAGAAGTATTGCACACTCGCAGTACGCCGTTTGCCTTGCCTTCAAGGCAAACGGCGTACTGGTACTTGCATTGGATAGAGACGCGAGCATCTGATTTTTCAGGCATACAGATTATGCCATCGCTGTTGAAACATCGTACTTACGATTAAACGGTGATGTTGCATCCGCCTCGTCGGGAGACAATATCATGTTGGAAGTTAACACGATACTAACTTCATTATTTTTACGATACCTGTATGTTTTATTACACTATAAAATGGAAGGGAATCATGGAAACCCACTAAAATCATAAGTTGAAGACACACGTTTTCGATGTGGACCTACCGTGGAATGGAGAAGATTAGTTTTGGGAGAGAAAGAGGAAGAGATGGGAACAAATACAGAATGCATCGCAAGAAAATACTAAGACAAATAGGCATTGTGGGTCCACCTTCAACTTTCATAAAATGTCATACAATTTATTATTGTCCTTCACGTTGATAGCGGCTTGACTCGCATTTTATGAGAAGTATTTCATGCCTAGATACCGTAGTGCATAATTATCTGCATATTTTAATTATTTTACACTTTCATTGTAACTAACAAAAAAGAAAAACATTTTTTTTTCAATTTCCGCACGTCTGACGTTGTGTCAGCCTCTGCCACATACCCTAGGGGTGCCTTGCAGGGCACCATGAATATGAACACGAACTGCATATGGAAGGGGTCAAAGGTTACGAATTGTGAAATATCCCATTTTTATTTTCTTATGTAGCGCTTTTCTTGCCATCCTTGTTCATGTCAGGTCCAGGAACAATGGCTAAGATATCACATGGAGGATGAATGCGTCTTTCGGAATGCACGGTACGGAAGAAAGCAGTTGAAAACAATGAGGAAATGAGGCGAACTCTCTTAGAATGATAACTCCCTGAGAGAACGAAATGACATGACAGGCCCCTGGAGATAATAAAGGATACCAGAGGGAATAATGAGATCATATCGGAAGATTTGTGGTAGAATGGCATCCGTCACGCAGATAATATGAAATGAAGATGTAAAAGCGTTGCGTATAAATGAAGAGGTTAAGCCATGAAGGTAAGATGTTGGGGCCCTACAGATAAACTGATAACAGCTGACGATGACCCTCATGACCTTCGTCATACACAGCTAGCTGTGTCGATTATGGTATCAGCGGCACATACCTCAGAAGCTTAAGGTACTGAGTATATTTTTTCTATAAATATTAATGATGATAAGCCTCGAACTGGTGTTTGTAACAACGGAAAGAGAAAGGTCCTCGTCTGATTAGTTTTCACATAAACTTACTAACAGGAAAGAGACAACAACAAATAAAATAATCGCAAAACTCATGATTTACTCAATTTTTAAAGGTAAAAATAATTACTATTTTTGACCTCATGAAGTTTTCTCGGGTCTTCCGCCATGTTGGCCAATATGGAGCCCCTGACTCGGTGGAAGAGCCGAGAAAACTTCATGAAGCCAATACGCCGGGAAAGCACCAGATCTTACTTTATCTTATACTTATTGCTGGATCACTCCGCTTGTCATGAACAAATATTGACTTTCACCTTATATTCACGCTATACTATTAGTAATGGTTTATAAGGAAACAATATGCGATGAGTAATCGAAATTAATTCAAATATGTACGTAGTATATGACAACCAGCGAATAAAAACGGAGCCGATTCAAATGAACTTGTACGCTTATTCAGACATTTGACATTTCTACATGTAGAGCAATAAAACTTAGCGGTCAACAAAAATTAAAGCCTTATTAAGACTTCCTGTGATATATTACCTTGATCAAAAAGTTCCCGGAATAACCACCGTGTGGCGCTCCCATCGTTCCGATTTGAGTTCTGTTTTTTTTTTGTTAAATTGGTACATCTGTTGTTGATATTCCCTTTAAATCTTAGTGTCATAACTTGACATTTGCCAAAGTTACGTAGCCAAGAGTACATCTATCTCTGTGTGTGTTGGCGATTTTTTACAATTTCAGAAATGGATTTAAATTTGCAACAACGAACTTGTATTAAATTTTGCGTAAAAAACGGATTTAGTGGCGCACGGACGTTGGAAATGTTGGAAAAGTGTTTCGGCAACGATTCTCTAAAAAAAACGGTCGTTTACCAGTGGCACGAGCGGTTCAGAAGTGGTCGTGAGTCAATCGAAGATGATGAACGCAGTGGCAGACCATCGACATCGAAAGTCGGTGAAAAAATTGATAAAGTAAAAGAAATGTTGGTCGATAACCGCAAATTAACCATCAGAGAAATAGCGGAGGACTTGAACATTGCCTATGGATCCGCCCAAGACATTGTGGTTAATGATTTGGGTTTCCGTCGTGTAGCAGCAAAGTTGGTTCCAAAAGACCTCAATTTCATGCAAAAAAGAGACCGTGTTGACGTCGCAAAAGACATGATTTGCGAGGCTGAATCCGATCCCACATTCATCAAAAGGATCATTACTGGAGACGAGACGTGGGTTTATGAGTACGACACGCAATCCAGACATCAGGCAAGTGAATGGCGTTCACCAAATGAGCCGAGACCAAAAAAACCACGTCGTTTTCAGTCAAAAAAGAAGGCAATGCTGACGGTTTTCATGGATTACAACGGTGTAGTGCATCATGAATTTTTGCCAGAAGGCCAGACAGTAAACAAAGAGTATTATTTGGGCGTTATGAGACGTTTGCGTGAAGCAATTCGCCGAAAGAGACCAGAAATGTGGGCAGAAAACTCGTGGATTTTGCACCATGATAACGCACCGTCGCACAGTGCTATCATTATTCGTAATTTTTTGACGAAAAATGCAACAAATACCATCCAACAGCCACCGAATTCACCTGATGTGGCTCCCTGTGACTTCTTTCTGTTCAATCGAGTTAAAAAACCATTACGGGGAACGCGTTTTAGCAGCCGAGAGGAAGTAATGGAAAAATCGCAGGAAGCACTGATGGACATACCGAAAACCGAATATAAAAAATGTTTCGAGGATTGGATCAAGCGCTGGCATAAGTGTGTTGCAGTCGATGGGGATTACTTTGAAGGGGACAATATAGATTTAGATGAATAAACTTGTATTTTTAATTTTCTGAATAAATTCCGGGAAATTTTTGATCAAGGTAGTATATATATATATATATATATAAGATTAGCTAAAATCAACACGATTCCTTTCAAGAAACTTTTTTAGTTAGTCTTTATGGAGTCTCAAATGTTCAAATTTTGTTTAATGAAACCTGAATCATTTCGACATTGACAAATCGTACAGTTAATATCATTTTGAAATATGTTAATTCTGAGATGTTCATACAAAATTATTAAAATGACTTGCCAGGTAAGAAACCCAAAATGAAATTTCAATTGGATTACATTTAGTGGAGCAAGATGGGAAAGGGGTATTAAAATTAATCAGAAGTCAACATTTTGGTTGCGATGTAAACAAAAAATCAGGTCCATCCTTTGAAAAGTATTGCACCACGTGAGATCGTGAGCCGGGTTCATAAAGGAAATCACGCTAAGCCGGTATAAAATTTCAAAGTTTTACATGCGCATGGTACGGTTCATTTTGCCAAGCCATGTCGTTATTGAGGTTTTGCTGAAATGATCGAAAGGTCGTTCCATCGTTTTTTGGAGAGAAATCAATCGAGTGGTAATTGTTCAAAGCGTATTGGCATAAGTATACACACAGATGAACTTCACATTGCAAATAATGACAATAAATGTCTCATACAAAACTTCGGATTCTTCTAGGTATAATTCAACTACACTAATTCGCAGTAAATGAAATTCGTGTTACATTCAAAGCGTATTGGCATAAGCAAACCTACAGATGAACTTCACATTGCAAATAATGGCAATAAATGTCTCATACAAAACTTCGGATTCTTTTAGGTATACTTCAACTACACTAAGTAAAATGAAATTCACGTTAATTCACTCTTCAAGTAGCATATCTGCATAGTCCCCGCTTGTTAATCGAAGAAAGTCAAATTGAATACAGTTTTACCTACGTTTCTTTAAACTAACAGTTTTTGCTTACATTATAATTATCTAGAATTTGCTTGGCTGTTAAGCAAGTGGGGTACTACACACTGGAAACACTAGGCGGAAGCACTGGTCTATCCGGTATACTATAAAAATCATTACTATTTCTCTTTTAAATCGACAAATTTACTCTAATTCACACAGTAACCAATACTGAAAATAATACCTGATATCAGTTCGGACAAAATGGGACGATGTTTACGAGAGTAGGAAAAAATAAAACTCCTCGCTGACGGCTTTCGAATTTCGCATAACTAACACAGCAAAAGGAGGTATACACGCTGCTTTCAAATCACCGCATGCAGAATAAATTACAGTCAACGACAGATTTCCTTGTGTTAACGCGAGATTTAAAAAAAAACTTAAACGATGAAATGGACAGGCAGCAGGTGATCTCATTGAAAGGAGGAATATGACTTTTCGGCAAAAGGTGACTTCAGGAGGGTGGATGAAATCTTCGACAAGGGACAATATCGCACCACATAACACTATGCAATGACCTCTACATGCTAGTCTTGAGGTAACCCTTAATGTTTGACTAGCCGTCCACATGATGGGAAGTGAAATCGCCATTGGTCAAAAGCCTTAGGCAAATTGTAACTTAAGACTAACGCAAGTTTCCCAAAGCTCTTCTGGAGTATTGATTCGTCCATTTCATATGTTATCGCATTTCGCCCTATGTCACGTACATAAATTACCCTTTCGATTATTTCTAGAAGAGTTGTAAACTGGCATGAGGCTCTTGAAAAAATCTTTCTTACCTTACCTTCTTACGATATAAACCTATACACTTCAAGGTAAATACTACCAAGGAGAAGATCGAGGCAATATTAGCTTTGATTTGGAAAAGTACTGTGGATAAATTTGGCAATGCACTGCCACTTTTATGAAGAATCGATAATTCTTTTTTTTATTCTGCACACAACTTTCAAATTCATGATTCAGATGAGGAAACCAGACGACCAATTACTATTTCCCAAACACGCCCCGGCTACAATTCCTTACAACTGCACTGAAAACAAAACAAAAATAATGGACGAAAATGAGCGAGCCATTCTGCAAAAAAATAATACGCTATTTACCAGTTCTGATATTTATGCATTTTTCGCCTCGGAATATTTCCTACCCCATATGATGCAATCAATTCCAACACGAGCGCGACACGTTCGACACAGGAAAAAATGTCCGAACGTCGCCAGCTAAAAAAAAATGAAGCGAATATTAAAAAATACTAAAAGAGATCCGGTGACCTTTAAAGGCGACCCTTAAAAAAATAACATTTTATTGCGTCAAGCTGAAAAAACAAACTAATTGTTTGGCTCTGATTACCGTCAACTACAGCAAATATGACAAAAAACGATGAGCCGGATCGTTACCAGTCCGTGAAACTTATAAAGGTTTCGGATGACCTCACTAACTTTCTGCATAAAAAGACTTCAAAAGACCATATTGCAAAGTGGGATAACATTATTCCATGTTTAAAAAGAGCGTCACACTACGGGGGGGGGGGGGAATGTGGAAATACACTTTTTTTCAATTTTCTTTCGCAAAGAAGATCAATGAAGTATTCACGCGAAAGTCTTGTACACGTGTAAAAGTCATTGAACTAAGGTATATCGCAACTGCTCCCCCAACTGAGAATACCAAATTTCTTTCGGGAACAAAGGCAGCAAACAACCGTTAAATGTGAGCAATGCCAAATGTTTCACAAGAAGTTTCTAATTCGGAAAACGGCTTGGAGTATTCGGACAGGCAAGAAAATCATTCCCTCGCCCAAATAAACAGACACATACTGATCCGAACACTGAGGTTGAGCGCTGAAGGACACTGTGATAACGAGAAGGTGACGATTACGAATTTCGTGCATCTCTCACGCTCTTTCCGTAGCCAAGCGTTTCTTATAAAAAATGCAATCTTAAACAATTAATTTGAACATTTAATTAATTTTGCTTGCAAAAAAAATATCGCACAAATTTTAAAAAAAACAAAAATTTCACATAATTTCATCCGCCCTTTTATTATTAAATGCCCAAGTCAACTCGTAAAGCGAAAGAAATGATCAAGAGATTTTCAAATAAAATTCTTTGAATATGCTGCCCCGGGTTATATATTTTTTGCTGTATTTTAACTGTGAAAAAAAACGTTGAAATTCCAAATTTAAAAAAAATATGAAAAATAAAAAATACTCAGAAGCAAAGTTAAATATGAATTCAGTATATAAAGTTAAAAGACAAACGAAAATCTCGCAATACGAGTTGTCCGACGCGAGACTACGTACCGCCTAAAAATAAGCAAATAACCTCCCCCAACACAAATTCAAAACAAAATACATGCAAGGAGGTATTTTGTATTTTTGCAAGGCCAACGATAAAAGCTGTGGATTTTGCAATTTTGAATGTGAAGTTGAACCTATGCCAAAATGCTTAAAAAGAGACCTCGTCTACATCAAATTCATTCAAGGACCTTGGCGCGCTGGCTGGGCGACTGAAAGAAATCTAGTCCCACACTGTTAACAACAGCATGAACATGGCTCTTGAACGTATTCTGAAGGTTAAGAGGCCCAAGGCTAAGCACTCAACGGTATGCACTACACGTGCAGAGGTGAGATTATGTGCTTAAGTATTCTTTTTCCTCGAATGGGTCGCCACCAGATACATTCAGGCACACGGGCATGGGTCAGTTTCCATTGAAAATGGGTCTTAAAAGCACCGCTTTACGGTACATACATTAAGATCCGTTGGTACAACGGTCTTAAGATGCGTGCTCTTTCGCAAAACGGAAGGACCACAAGGGTGGACCACTCCGAAACTGAATCCAAATTGCACCGAAATGTTGGGAAAAAATTCGAGAATACGCAAGGAATGCGGGCGGGGGGGAGCAGTCGAAACCATGCCCTCGTGGTCTAGACACGCGAAAGAGAACGGATGATTCGGAGTGAAAGAACCATTGTGTGGCGCGTGAATTTGGACCAGGACTGCAGAGAATCCATCGATCCGTCATTGTAGCGCCCATCGCTTTACCGGCGTGCAGTGAAGGATACACGGAGGAGAGAAATTGCACTGCCTATCTTAGGGACGACGGAAACCTGACCGACTACTCCTCCCCCACCCCACACCGCCAAGCACGCTACACGCTTGGAAAAAAAACAACTACCGTACTTACACGTAAACGAATAATCAGCACGAATTCACGAGAGATGAAATTTAAGATGCATGGAGAAGAAATAGCATCACTAAGGAAGGGTCAGGCAGATGGGATGTCCTAGGAACTGGGGTAAGCAATTCTCAAGAAGAGCGACCCTAGATATGGGCGGACGCTTAAATGATGCCACTGGGAGACAGAGGAGAGGTGTTACTGAGTGTTACGGAAACCAACACTCCAGTAAACCTCATCGCCTGAAAATATAAAAATAGATTGTTTTTTTTCGGGAAAAAAATATGCACTTTGGTTCGAAGAGAATTTCATGATTCTGAAATGTATATAATATTTTGAAATAATACCGGTAAAATAATTACAGAGTCGATAAGCATGAAACAAACCAAATATTTACACATTCGATTTTTACTTACCACACAAATCACCTGTATTATTCATTTATACATCTTCGCAGTGTTTACTACAGGACAATAATATATAATTATTTAGACTGGTTTTCGGCATGGTTTCCGGCTCCCACAAAATATAATAAATGGCGCAAATTAAAGTATAAATTGGCTGGTGTACTACAGTGATGTACAGGTTGCGGATTAGCCTCCTTTCCCTCCAATCTATTCCTATTTTCTGCAATATACTCATTAGTTTTTCCCAATTCAATCTATCAAACGCTTTTTCAAAATCTACGAAACAGGCAATTACCTCCTGGTTGTGTTCTATATTCCTCTCGATTAATAATCTCATTACTGCAATGGCATCACGCGTACCTCTCCCCTTCCTAAACCCAAACTGATCACCCACCACATGCGGCGGCTTGCGGAGAACTGTGTAGATGTAGAAGCATTACAACGACAGACGAGGACCGAGGCAGACCCCAATGCATCACATTTTGAGCTTTTACTTAAGATACAAATTGACTGCATAACTCAATTTCACCTCTCAGATATATGAATATTTAAAACAATGAAATAGCTTAATAAGGATCATTAATCTTTTCAAGCGTTCATCAAGTGTGAGAAAAGAAAACGCTACTCTTATTATGGCAACTTTAGGATAAGAAGATTAAAGTTCTCATCCGCGAGCTCATCGGAGCCTAAGACAAAAACTTTCCACCATGTGACTGACGTAAATGAATATTTCACCCAAAATTTCAGTGCCACTGTGAAACCGCGCGGAGGACGCGGATAATTCACGAATGCCGTTATGCATTTCTAAATTTCACCCTAAAAGACGCTTTAAACGCGGCGGGCACGAAAAGGCTTCTCTCCCCTGTCAACCACGACGCAAGAGCCAAAAACTCTCTCCCCGGAGCGTCCTCTTCATCACGACGGCTCGCTAATAAACAACCCATTATTTCGACGTTGACAATGGCTCTTCGAAACCCCCTCGCCCCTCGTTTCCCCTCATCTCCCCCCCGCCGGCCCAAATACGCCCGCAGACCTGCCTCCTAACAGCCCCAAACGGTGCAGTAAGGAGTAAATAAGAATTAGGCCGCAGCACGGGGCAGGTGATTTAAATTTGTGATGTAAATGCAGGCAGGTTTCCCGAGCACCATTATCGGTCCTTTAAAATATGCACCTGGGTTCGCGCTTACGGCGTCCCGACAATATTTCCCGCTGCATATATTTCTAAAGCAGATAGAGCCGTTCCGGGTCGCTCTTTTTTTATTATTCTCCTCTCCGCAAGGAAAAAAATGCTCCACTCTCCATCTCCATCGGCTGCGCAAATTTGAGTGCGACAAAATTCTACCCTCTCCAATAATGAGGTATTTCATGCATAATAATTGGGGAGTGCGGAAACCTTGGCATGTAACTAGGTTGGAAAATATTGACCACCGGCACGAAAGTAATCTCAAAGCAAGATCAAAAACTCGACAGGATGCGCTTTTATCACCACGGTGCTGGAGAAACGGTTACCACACGAGCAGGACTCAAAACCTGATGCGTGCAAAAATAAACTGACCACGTTGAAGACGACAGCTAACCTTAATGTGATCCTTCAGTCCCGTCTTCAACGAAACATCGACCAAAATAGATAATTTTTCTTTCTTTTTTTAATTCCAACGGATAACCACTACATTTCTGGGACAAAATAAAAATTCCAATATTGGTAATCGAACTCAGGTCCGGGTTAGGATTTCCATTACGCTACACTGACCTTCCCATCATAGTCCATCAAGCCTTACCTTTAAATCATATAATCAGTTTCCATTCTCCCACAAGGCATTAAACGAAAGCATACCCAGGCAGAAAAGTTTCAGATTTTCGAAGTAAGTTCTCCAGCACAAGAGAACTTTACCAATGATGTTAGATTTAATTTGTGAGATACAGTGTTAATTTGCGATTCAACGCAAAAATTTGGAAAGCAAGGATTTTGAAATCCAGCCATTATGCATTTCCATAGTTGAAGTTCTCATAAAGTATTTCTTTGCTTAGCAATAAATTAACCAATCAGCTTTTGAGGAGCCAAACAAAAATGGATGGGAGTTCAAATGAGCGACGAGTAGAACAAAATTATGGTCAATGATAAGAAAAATAAATTTTGAAGATTCGAATGATACCTACCGTTTATCGCCCCAACACCAATGAGATTATTTCTGAAATCATATCTCCCTGGTTTAATTTTCTAATATATTCGTCTTTAGCTAATATATACGTCTGTGTGGGTGAGTATTAGCATGTTTTCGTTTGTTTTGCACGTGATTGCATTCTATTTTAGGTGTCCTAACACCCCGCGTCACACGCCCTTACGGCGGCTAGCGAGTATTGCGTAGATGTATGAGTGGCAGGAATTTCTCTGCTGCCTTCTCTTTTTCTCACTGCACTTTCATGTTCAGAGACCTCCTCCCTTCCAAACAACACTTATTTTTTAAGGTAATAGCATCAGCAGTAAATACGAACCACCACCACAGACCTCAACCCGATGGTTGGTTCAGTGGTGAGTGATGAGCTCACCTCGCACTAAACCCAACGGTGCGTGAAATTCACGCGTTCGGGGTGGGAGGGCCAGTTCCTTTCCCTGCGCAGTCCATTGCTGTTTTACCACTAAAATCTGACACCGAAAAATCACACAGCCAAGGTTAAGCTGAGGGTGCCCAGAAGCGACATCTGGATTCGAACGCGGGTTCTTCGGTCGGGATCCTAGCACTCTACCCACCAAACGACCACACTCCTTATAACATTTGAAAACTGTTTCATAAAAAATATGAATTACACTATTAAATAATAACTAGAAGATATGGGAGACATGGACAAGGGAAAACATAAAAAAAGGAAAGCATAAATTAGGGCAGCTGGCACAGTTCACGTCCGCGGGCAGTAAGTATTTTAGACGAAAGAGGGGCAAGCATTAGCGAAGTCAAAGTAGTATTCACAAGGATTGATCCTTCAAAGGGTAAATATGAAGACGCGTGAAAAAATACTAGCGAAGTCTTTCCGAAATGTGGCGTTGCAATTCCGCTACCTGGTACAACCCAGTTTCATGTTTTGGAGAAAGATGGTGAGCATATATTGAAGGCCGTACGGAGAAGAATAGATAACCTAAGCTGGGCAGAGTAAATGAGATATTACAATCGAAGATCTGAGAGGGGATGAGAGAAAGTTACAGAGAGAAATTCGATGAAGGCAGGGAAGGCACAGTGAGAGTAATTGAGACGCCAAAGGCGATTAAGGGGAGAATTTTCGATGAGAATGAAAGAGAGAGGAAAACGAAAGACAATTGATGTAACACATTCCGTGATGCCAGGAGCTGTGAGGAACTGAAGACGGAGAAATGATTGCTGACATTTTCCAAATAAAAAGATCCAAGCCATTTGGTCCAAATAATCCAACACTGGAATGCCTACCACCTAGAATAACGGCTCTAACCCGACCACGATCAATAGCGAACACGTGCATCGCAGTAAGTGCAATGGGTACAATGAAAATTAGAACTTCTAAGTGGACTCTTTTACGTGTCATCTCCTGCGTGTAATCGACTGTTGTATCGTTCTCGATCCATAGAGGGTACGCAGCTGGCGAGGAAGGTACATTCGGCAAAACGTCATCAAATCGCACAGACCCGGAGCGAATTCGATGATCGTATTAAATGCAAGGTCTCGCATGAAATGTGATTTCGTCCCTCCCCCCCCCCCCTTTATATCTTAGGTTATGAAATATTCATATTGAATCTCCAAGTCGCGGTGCTCAAATTTGTAAACCACACGACCGATGCGAGCCAAGGCGCGTGGGACGAACGGAACAGGAGCAAGCTGAAGAGAACGAGCTCATTCGGCGCGCGAGCACTTCGACCACGGTCTCGGCGGCCGTGGAAACTGTTCATGAACAGATGTTCCATTCGCAATGACCCCTCAATCTCCCCCTCCCGCCTTTTCCCTCTCTCTCTCTCTCCTATTTCCTCCTCCTCCCACCTGCCACTCGCCATTTCCCGCCTTCCCCTCCCGCATTCTTCGGCACACTTGTTCCCCTCCCACTCAGATACACCACTCTTCCCCGCCTTCATCCCCCCGCCCAACCACGTTCTTAACACTTCGCGAACGCACTCCGACCCCAGCAAGCCAAAATCGCCCATTCCCCCCCCCCTCCAACTCCCCCCTCCCCTCTTTCGAACGCTATTATGGGTGCACATCGGGGCCGTGATCACGCCAGTGAGGAATGAAGGAATTGAGGCGAGAGCACGGGTGTCCGTGGAAGGGTTGGAAGGAAAATAAAAAGGACGGAGCCTCTCCTGAGCTCTAAACTTGGTCACCAAGAAGTAGGGTAAATAATACACATGCAACCACCACGGTCTTTGATCACGCGATCTCATTGCTGTTCACCGGAGTGAAATAATTTCCATTCAGTCTTCAAAAAGCACACATATGTTAATGTACACCGAAAATGCGACACTCTCTGAAATTTAGTGAAGCGCCAAAATCTTTCAATTATCCGAGGAACCAACAAGATTATTTATTCATCTACACCTCTACAATATCCCATAAGCTGCAGAAAATGTGCGTTGGGATGTAAAGTAGTGAAAATAAACCATGCAAATTAGAGTTATTCATTAACTCACTAGTGTTTCACTCTCTTCTTGATACGATAGTGAATTTTGCGAAGAAATAAAGAGAATCGGAAAAGAAAATACTTCTTCCTTCCACATAAATTTTACTATGCATGACCTAGGATTTGACTAACAAAGTCATCATTATTTTTAAGCCAAAACCTAGGTCGTGTATAATAAAATATATGCGTAAGAACGAAGTATTTTCTTTTCCGATATGAATCGCTCCCATAAAGTGACGCCTGTAATGATTCTAGTCAAATAAAGGTAAATAAAATCATGATAACAGTAATTTCATACATCTCCTTTTATCCTTAATAACCAATCTGCAGACGTAGTAATGCCTAGGGATTACGCCGCAAATAAAATCGCACGATTGAAATACTGATACATAAGTTATACCGTTCGGTCATCGATTCTCGAAGAAGTACCTGTGCTGAATTTTATTTTGATTTTGAAATACTTTGCGCCTCTTAAAGACCACTGTTTTTTAAGAACAGTGTAATTTTTCCTTAAAAGTCCTATTCTCGAATCAATATTTTTTATGGGTCCCATATGCTCGCAGTATATTCGATGTTGAGTCAATTTGACGAGATATAACAAGTTTCTGTCATCATTACAATTTTCCAAGCATGCGTTCCACAAACACCAGTTTCTGCGTGATAAGGACGCCTTTTAATGTCTTATTGGTTCTTACATCAGGATAGAAAGCATTCCAGCACTAGGGATTTTTATAGAGAAGTGAATGAAAAGCACCAGTCAACTGTTATTACCTTCATCGATTTCAAGGAGCAATTGATATAACGGAATGAAACTAGATTCTGACAATACCCTTGGGTGTTAAAGTGTTCCAATGAAGAAATGCATTTTTGAAAGCTTTATGAAACCAGTAGTCAGTAATTAAATGCGGCTCCAGTAATGAAAAAAGGGATAAAGAAGGGAGTAAGCCAAGGTTCTACCTTCGGCGTTTATATTTAATCCCATACAAATGAAGCGAAAGAGAATGTAAAATTGAGATTCATGAGCAAGGAAAATCAATTACGACACCAAGATTTACTAATGACCCGAAAACACCGACAGATAAAATTTCCGTCTCAATGGCTTAAAAGTATCGGCGATAAAGAAACAATTTTTTCAGAGAAAGGCAAACAAAACCACAATTACGGCTTACGAAAGAAGAAAACATGATCTCGAAATAAGCGCCACAAAACCTGAAACAAGTGGAATAAGATCGATCTACGTTCCTGGAAACTAACAGAGTGTTACGCATCAATGAAGATTAAATAGACAACCAATGAAGTCACACGAAAATAAATCTTAAATGGAGATTTACTTTCGATCAAGATAGATAGGGGAGGAGAATGGATGAATATACGAAGAAAACACGGCAGACGAATACAATATGACATGAGTATTTCATGATTGCTGGGATAACTTAAGAGACTAAGTACATCAAGTCGATGTGTGTGGAGCCACGAATCCAGATTACGAAGTAATAGCCAAATGAAAAGAGAACGAGATGAGTCAAAAACCAAATTGGAACAAACTAATCTCTGAATTAATAACTTCTGACGACGAGGTCGTGGAAGAATTGGAAAACAATAGCATGCACGTGTCACGTCACCCGACTGGCGATGGCGTTATTTCCCCTCCGACCGGACACCTCAATTATACAGTTCGTTTCTGTGCTTCCTTCCCAAGGGACACATGTTCAAAATTTAATCCGCATGTTGTCACGTTTGCCGTCATCATTCCACATGAAAATCTAGGAATCAACGGTCGCTACTACGAGATCCAAAAGAACGGAGACAGAGAGAGGAAAAAGGCAAGTGGACCAAGCAAACCACGAGCATCCAAATATTTCAAAATTCATATCGCACTTTCACATCTACTTTTAAGGGACAGCTGCCAAATGCGCTCCGCTCATCGCTTTCCTAATGGGAGAACACTTCAAAGAGCTCATCACATAAGCCCTCCCTGCGTATGGATTCCGTTCCAATCGGATTAAGTACCATGAGAATTCAATAGTCAAAAGTAGACACCTAACTAAATTGTTTTTCGACGTAGAGTTGATTTCTGATAGATTGAGTCAAACATTCGGGAGAAGAATCCTTCAATCATCCTGCCTTTGGACAATATCAATTCACAGAATAGCGAATAATGTAAAAGACAATGTAAAATAGGATCGGTCTTATTCAAGGGAGTTCATCATGATTTTTTCCCAACTCGTAACCATGACTGGGGCTTGATTTGTGGACATCATTCGAGCTTCGATTGTTTCTGGAATAATAACTCAAAGTTAGTCATAGGTAATCTATCAGTTAAGGTCGTTTTTGGATGGATACAACTTTCCAAACGGTACAGTGACAATCCCTTTGTCTCTCCTAACATTCACAACCCAACCATTCATCTCCATCTCCTGTACTTCCTACCTCCCTTCATTCCGTCCAACATCCCTATCTTATTTCTGCCCCTTCCTAGTTTACCTAACATTCTCCCCTATATCACCGTCTTCAACATCCCACTGCCGATCAATATACTCGGCATCCATTTCTCTTGTCTCCTTATGATTTCCCCCAACAAACCCCTCTCTTCGCCCACATTATACCCAGCACTTCCTCATTTGTTTTCCTTTCTGTCCACTTCACCTTCACCATTCTTCTCCACACCCACATTTAAAAAGCCTCGAATCTCCGTCTACCCTCCTGCTTCAGTGACCACGTTTCCGCGCCGTGCATAACTACGCTCCACGTTAAAGTTTTAACGAGTCTTTTCTTAACTTTCTTACTCAACGTCCCTGTTATCAACTCCCTCTTTGTGAAAGCTTCTTTGCCTCACGCAATCCTTCTCCTAACGCCCCAAATGCTTTGACCATTTTGGTCCAATTACCCCCGTAGGGTCACCCATGCCAATATAGGTCGAAGGATAGGAGTCAGACGAAAGGTAGTCCACGCAGCGTCTGTTCCTCAGTGAGGCGGCTGCAAAGGCATCTGACCCCAGTGGGGCTGCTATTGAGTGATGTTGTCTCGTTAAAAACAGTACTGAGGGAAACCATCTCAACTATTATTTCGTGATTATCATGATGAACAGTAAGGAGGAAATGAGTCCTGGCAACAACTCTTAAGAATACATGAACAATAATAACAATTTCCCGCTTTTATGGGCAAAGATTAACAGTACACCTCAACATATGCACAAAGGTAACGATTTACCCTCGATTTTCTTGTCGCAAAAATATTTTGGAGAATTATGAAATCAACCCAACCTAGACGTTTCAGCGGCAGTTGCGGCAATATCCCAGAGGTTGCTATACCGTCATACTTCTAAAAAAAGCAGAGGAAAAGTTCAAAACCGATTATGAATGTTTTTAATATTTTCTTAGGAGAACCACCAGTTTGGTTTCATTTGACTTCAGGAAGTAGAGCACACTGTATCTCAATATTTAATTAATCAACGAATCAAATTTCCTGAAAATAAACAGGCAACCCACTACTCCTGAAGTAAAGACAGCCGAAATTTGATTACATGCACCGGAATGGGCGCCCATGACTAATAATTGGTAAATTACCTAAATTTTCATTTCGGGTAAATTACTAGTGGGTACAAAGTGCAGCAATTTCCAAAATTACACTAATTTTCTGAGGATTTTATATTTTAACCGTATAAGAGTCATTGAAGAAGAAAATTGAAAAGGGAGGGGTACAGTGATAGCTTACCTCGCTCAATTTTCCCGTGAAACTCTGTAACATGATTTAAAATCAACATAATGCGGGAAAAAGACTGGTTACCGCTTGCCTCAATAAAAAGTATTCATACATTTTTTTCTTATAATTTATTGGGAAAATTATTAATTTCATTTCATTTATTATCTTGATAAGTAATGTATAAGAGAGAGGAGGTTCCTTGATTTGACTTTTGATGAATTTTTGGAATAAATGTAATTTCATCTCGAGCGCCTACTGCATCAAAAATGCCAAAATGTATGAATAGAAAGTGCATGCATGATTAAATACTGAGGCGTTACCCTCACTCACGACCTCTCCTGGGTAAAACATACACGAGAAATATGAGGGAGCGTTAACAAAGAAATAGGATTTATTTGAAGAGTGTTGGGGAATGTGATCAGAAGTTTAAAGAGCAATGTTATCTTCCGCTACTTAAGACCTTATTTAGAATTCACTGCTATATTTTAAGGGATCCTCATGAAGTAGGATTGATTTCCGCATTTAATCGCTCCCAACGTAGTGAAGCTGCATTTGTAAAACGCTGTTATAATAAAATATCGAACGTACCGTGTCTAGATTACGATTAAATATCTCGTGTAAATTTGGAAACGAATCCCTTTTAAAGATGATGCTGAAGATGTATTATTAGCCCCATTGTACTAAAGTAGGGGAGACCATTACAATAAAATTAGAGAGATTAAGAGCAGAAGAGATGATTTTAAGACTTTTAAAGTTTTTTTCCTCGAACGAACGTCTATTGTCATCATAATATAGCACCTACCGAAAAGTGAAAAATGCCTTCTTCCCGATGCATGAGATTTCTGATAAAAACCCTCAGAGCATGAAAACAACCGACCGCCAATCTCTTAGCAAGTCGAGAAAAAATAATGGGAATCAATTACACGAGAAACGTTCGATTAGGGCAATTAATGGGTACGAACGGAAGTTTCTTTAAGGTGATAATCGCCTCTCTCAGATTATAAATCCTCTCCTCCCAAGGCACAACCTTCACTTCGTATCCGCCGGCTTTATCCTAAAAAGACCGCAACGGTAAGGATCGCCATCCCTCAATCTGTCAACGACTTCGAGCGCGAAAAATATAGATACTTGGCAGCGACATTCCGGACGCATCGCCAATTCTACGTCGACGTAAAATAAATTAGCAAAGCATACGATATGGAATCTAAGCCACCACAAAATATAATGAGTTCACAGGATGAAAATCTACGAATTATCCTGAGGGCCCTGTTACCTCTTAGCCTGCCAGTCACCACAGAGGCGCGTTTGGTGTAACCAAAGGTGTTAGGTCACCATCCAGTCGTACTGGCTTCCCACCAAGAGGGCGCGGGTTCAAATCCCGGCGGTGTTGAATATTTTTCAGAGGTATCTCGATCCCTACTTGAGGTGCTTTCTGGAGGGCACTTTGAGTGAGTACGCCGTTCGTCGGATGGGACGTTAAACTGCGGACCCCGAGTCGCCTTTCGTAAAGAGTAGGCTAATGCCGACGCCGGGTTTGTCTCCACCCTTCATCCTTTCCTGTCCATCCCCTATGGCGCATATGACCTCAGCTGTCGGTCGCCTCCCTTAAAAACTACTACTAGGGTTACCAAGAAATGCAATTAGTATAACTTTCATTTCAAGTAGCCCAACTTTCCATAAGTGGCCTTTCCTTCTGTTGAAGTGACGTATTCTCCGAAAGGAAAATATTCCGGTTACCAAACTGTTCGGCAGTTCCTTCGTCCCTTTACCATTGACTACCGTCTCACCCTCCAATGCCATACGGGGCTAGAATCATTGTAACTATATCAGCGTTAAACATATAACGATCAAGGATTTATTCTCGTATTTTACCAGGAGTTTAGGTCGTGACTTAGGCCTGATTAATTCCAGAGCCCGCAGGCCAGAATATTCAATAATAGGCTGACGTTTTCCATTCGTCCATTGCGGTTCTTCACTAAACGAGCAATTATTCTCCGTACTTTTTTCCATTGTTCTCTTCAGTTCTTTAAAAAGTCTCTGGGCAGGATCCCAAACGCTTATCGGGTATTCAAGACTAAAGCCAAATAATATCTCTCCTGAACTTTTCCATTGAAATATTTCTTCACTATTGTTTTTATTTTAAGGTGATAATTTTATCGATGCTTATTCAACGCCAGGTGAGCAACCAGGGGGAGGTGAGACTACGATTTTGCGAAGTATGAAAATCATTTAAAGCATTAAATGTGCAAAAAATATGGAGTGTGATAAAGGTTTCCTACGCTTTGGACCTGAATAATGCCATATCTGAGGAAAATATGGCCTTAAGAACAAACTCAAGATAATGACTTGAAAGTAAGCAGCCCACTAAAATCCACTCTGATTCTTAATTCCAGTATGCCGTCAAAATGGAATTAGTGTACAGCTGATTCGGAATCTGATAGACATTAAAGTTACACAGTTATTCCGAAGAAACTGCGGGAGATGCCGCAACAGTAACTCAGTACTCAGTTATAGCTACTTACAGCGAATTCATATTTTTTACCCTCAGTTGATCCCGTCATCAATTTCGAGAGTTGCGACATCAACCAGCATTTTTGCGAAAGGTTGTGAATTATCCTACAATCACTTTTGGACCCGAATGCGGGCACATATAGCCAAAAATAATTTCATAGCATGGCTAACACGTCAAATCAAATTAATGTTCATCGACTGTGAGTGTAATTTTTGAAAAAAATAAAGATATGGCCATCGAGGGCGGAAAGTTATCGACACCATTAGGCAAGCCATACCGTGATTTATGAGTATCGCGTAAATGAATGATCGCGAATCGTTACTGCGCGTCGTAAAATGAAAACCCTTAGCATATTGAAAATTCCAAACACATTTCAATACACTTGAAAATAACGCGTAGAGCATGATTCACAAAAGCAATAAAATCATATGACTGATTCACGACCACGAGGGTCGGTATCTGCTAGGATTTTACCTCGATGGGTCGTTGCTCACATTCCTGTACGTAATCAATAACCTAAAGCAGAAACATCCTCAGTGGAACACGACGTCTTTGGATGCTGTCATCATTTATGGATACACTTCACCTCTAGACTGATAATAATGGACCGTACGTTGCCCGAAAACTATGTGGCAAGCAATCCCTTGAAAAGCGTTGGTAATATAAGCACTTCGTCGCAAAACAAAGAGTAAATATAAAATTTAATCTTTTGTCCTCATGATTAGTATTTTGCTAGCAGCAGCAAATATAAAGCGATGAAAAATAAACAAAAATATTTGCTCCAGATTTCGAATATTTGCTTCATTTAGGCGCAGAGTCACGCGAGGAAAGGAGTCCAATTTTGCAAATTGGCCGATAAGAAAAATACTTGGTAGCTCAAATTATTTAACTTTTAAATTGAAATTCACACCACACTTAATACAAAGGAGATCAATACGCATAATTAATTATAGGCAATCTAACTCTGATTTAATTTAATACAAAAAAATTCCAACTCCCACCGACTATTTTTCCCATTGTTTGTGACAATTTAATTTACATTTGCATGGATATTTTAAAACGCATTGAATCCGTAAAGCCACATTAGAGGCACCGGCTCCGGGGTATTTCAGGGACACGACTGTCGACTTATATCATGCACATACGAGGGTCATCCGGAAAGTAGTACCCGTTCGTGAAATAAAGACACAAAAGTAAATATTAACAAACATAAAAAATTTTATTTGAAAGAGGATACTTTAAACTACTTCTCAACATAATCTCCAAGCAAATTAAGGCATTTGTCATAACGTGTGACAAGTTTCTGTATTCCTGCTGCATAGTCCTTCGCCGCCAGCTCATTGAGATACGCGAGGGACCCATCTTGCACAAATTTTTGCATAATGCAGATGGTGTTTAACAATTTCATGAACAATTGTTCGAGAAACATTGGGAAAATGCTCACAGATGTCATCAATTGTGACGCGCCGATCGTTCCTCACGAATTCGTCAACTGAGCTCACCAGTTGGTCTGTAATGACAGACGGTCTCTCCGAACGCTCATCGTCGTGTGTGTTCCCCCTCCCCATGTTGAAGTTGCGACACCACCGCCGAACAGACGACTCGTCCATTACATTGTCTCCATACACCTCCTTTAATTGGCGATGAATATCACATGGGCGAACGTTTCTTGCATTGAGGAATTTAATCACTGCCCTCACTTCACAACTGGCGGCGTTCTCAATTTTTTTAAACATTGTAAACAATCACAGAAACAACACAGGCAATGCTAGCGTCACGCAACTTGGCTCAGAGAAGGCAGACAAGCCACTGAAGCTATCTGACCTCGTCCAGCGGCTACTCGCGTCGTCAGCACTTCATGCGGCACGAACGGGTACTACTTTCCGGATGACCCTCGTATATTTGTGTATTTAAAAAAGTTAATACACCAACGAGGGAAGAAAATCGTGAAACTCGTTTCGGCCCTTAAGGCGAAAACTTCGTCAGCAGAAAAATATGTGCGAGTACTCGCGTATATTCTTCAACTTCCAGGGAAAGCGATATGACCGCCGATACGTAAAACAGCTCTAGTTCCCTAATATTCTCCCCTCTACCACAGTCTTCAACATTCAACAGCCGATCAATATGCTTTTCATCCTGCCTTCTTATGATTTCTCTCAATAATCCCCTCTTTGAAGAGTATAGAACCCCCAATGCCGCGAACCACATTCATATACCTGGGTCGCGGAAGTCCAGGAGTAGAGCGTTGGTTGGCCTGGGTTCGATTCCCGGGCAAGGTACTCTGGACACCTGCAGCTCCACCCAAGCTGTGATTTTTCGGGTATTAGATCTTCCTGTGAAACCATAGCCAGCACAGCGAAAAGCACTGGCCCCCTACCCTGTTTTGTGAATTTCACGCGCCGTTGGGTTTAGTATTAGGCCTTAGACCTTAGCGTTGATTACTGTGTTTATGGTTCTTACATATATATACATACATACAACTAGTCAGTTAGTTAGCACATACAGCAGACAAGGGACCTAGTTAGTTTGGGATGCATACGAGTACCGAGATCATTTGCACCATTGATTTTACTGGGATAATCGGGACGGATGATGACTTCACGATAGAGGGAGCACCAGTGGCGAATCCGTCGCCCGCATGCATTGCCTCATCCTCTCGACGAAGCTCGCTCCAACGGCGTCGAACCATTCCGACCCCGTTAAACACCCATTTCTCTCCACACCGTCCCACATCCCGACGCATTTTGTCACCACCCCACGGAAATATTTCTCGCTTATATTTCGCACCGCCCCCAAAAATACACCCAGGGCCTTCCTCTTTCCCTACTCCCATTCCACCCAAACTCCCCCCTCCAACCCTTCGCAACCCTCGCCTCCGGAAGTTCATTGCGTCCCGTCGAGAACCGCTCCGGCACTTTCGATTTCCCGGTCGAGGAGGAGGAATGAGGGAGCCGAAAACGGAGAGCGGTCCTTAATCAGGAGGCCACCTTCCGCCCTCACCTCCATGGGGAGCGGTCGGCTCAGAGCGAGGGGGGGGATCGAAAGATGTCAAGGGGATGGATAGAGATTTGGAAATCAAGGCGAAAGACAGAGCAGTCGGTCGCCTCGGCGGGGGTGGTGGGATGGGAAGAGGAAGGGAAGATAAAGAGGGCTCCAATGATTGAGGACGGGACGGAGGGCAAGGGGCGGGGGTCGGAGGGCAAGGGGCGGAGGACGAACGGAAGGGAGAGGGGGCAGGGGATTTGGGAATTGAACTTCCTCCGATTCCTCGGGAGGCAGGGGACCCCCGGCATCACTGCCGGCAGCGTCACACACAGACACACACACATAGACACACACACACCCGCGCCAGAAGCACGACAGGTCCTTTCCCGCGGTCCGTTTATCGAACGTTTAACGGTAATAACCGCTGCAATCAACTCGAAGGTCGATTTGATAGGTGAGGTTGGAGCTCAACCTCATACTGAACCCTAAGGAGTGTGAAGTTCGCACATTCAGGGTTGAGGGGGGAGGGGGATTTTCCTTTCCCACCCGTTTTCCTTCCTAGTTCTATTCCCAGGAAGACCTGGTACCCGAAATACGTGCTACAGAGCTGGAGTGAAGAAGTCAGGAGAGTCCAGAGATGTCACTCTGACTGGAAACCGGACATTAAGTAGCCAAATAATATACCCATTAATGTAATACCACCTTACTTCAATTATTATGAATTACGTTTGCCTGACAAAATATTTAACGCCCTGCGTAAGTTTTCCTACCATAACTAGTAAGTTTGGGAAAGGACAAGGGCCCCTGGGTATCCAGGAAAAAGCTTTCACTGGGACATACTTCCGAATAAGGAGTAATTATTTACCAACATTAATGTTGATAGGCGAAAGCACCCTCGAATTAATTTAATAAAAAACAACCACATTTGCAAGCTAGGAGGAACAATATATTGGTATATTTTTGACGAGAAATAATTTATCTACCGATCATGGTGCTCTTATTACGAATAAAATTAGATATTCCTGGAATATGTGTAATTTTCGAAGTTAGGGTCGTCGAATTTGAGGAAATTTGTATGCCCCACATTGGAGCATCGCTTAACTAAGAACATTCTCGAATTCTGCCGAGGTAATCAACGCAGTAGCTTCATCATAAATGACAATGGCATTTGCAGCAATGTTTCCTAAGGTTCTTCTCGAATCACTGATATTGATGTGCTATGCCTTCCGGCTTTAAAAATATAATAACTTCTTCAGTAACATTTTGACTCGATAAAACGATACTGGTCCTAAGAATGTCCCCACTCTCCAAAATTGATGCAAATTTTAAGATAAACATTTAATGTTCACAGGAATTACTAAGGAAAATTCAGATTTTTTCTCAGATGCCGCGACACACTATTATTGATTTTAATATTAAACTGCATTAAACATAGCAAGAAATAATGAGCTCTACGGCCTCTCAGTTAAATAAGAATGGGGTGAAAAACTCCAATGGCCGTAATAATTAGTTGCAACAATTGGAGTTTTTTCCCTATTCTTAAGCATTAAACATTACATAGATTGAGCGGCAATTATGACGATATTTATGCAATTTAACTTAAATCGCAATAAATAATTCGAAAAGATGGGCGTGGGACTCTACTGAGCTTCAATAGACGTAAAATTAACTAAAAGGAAAGAGTGCATTTTCCTAAGGCAGTCATTTCGCGCTACAGCGTTGTCCGTGGTTCGAACGTTTAATGGTTTAGCGTGCATTAAGATGAGTTTTAACTAAATTATATGTCTAAAATTATTCCAACAGAGGCATTCAAGTGAGATTTTTCAGCCTTATTTCAGAGTCTATTTGATTTCTAATTGTAAACATCCGAAATAACCCGCTCCTGACAAGGAAAATCTCACGTAGGGATGAAAAGTTAGTACCTCCAATTAGAAGGCTGCAGTTCTTTATTTAGAAAAATAGTTCTAATGAATCGATGCTGTTTGAGCATATTACTCATATATATATGTTAAAATATCTATTAAAAGGAAATTGAGAATTTTCGCCAATTTTATACTCGGTTGATCTCCCATCATTTTTAACAAAAATAAAGGCATTGATCATACAATGATGATGAAAGCATTTATTATCCTTTGATTAAATACAATTTAAATAAAGGAGTTTCAAAAAACATCCATACGTAATCCATAATGTTAATATTTTTAAAACTTGCAAGTAAGCTCGTTCAGTCGTAGTTGGTAGGGCAACAATTATTGATTCGTACGTACGCATCTTTTCCATATCAGGAAGGCAAATTGGATACCCCTAAGAAGATCATTGCAAAGTGAAAATAATTATCTGAGGCATAGCATCAAGTAAAAACTCCCTGTTCACCCAGTTTATTGTACTGTGCCCCAAATCACGTCAATATTCAGAGCCCATTTCGATAAACGGACTGCCAAAATACAGGGGGCGTTAAACCACGCTTAATTTCTCGTGAACACTAATCAATTTGGTTTTAAATTCTCGGGTCTACATGACGATATAAGCATCTGTAACGCGTCTCATAGGAAATTATGACAGAAAAAACTCACACTCCTCTTTCGATAAAAGTCAGCCGGATCTGAAACCGTACGGATACGAGTCGCGCAGATAATATAAAGACATCCTTGGTTGGTGAGGTAAATCGAATTTAAGCTAAACGGTTATTTTCCTTCGCTTCATCCCACAGGCCGACCTTAACCAATCCGTTGGCAGGGGGCAGGGGTGTCTCAGGGGTCGTCGCGCGGGGAGGGAAGGGGCGTGGCCGTGAGATGGCGCGAGGGGAAGGGAGATGAAGGGGAAGTGGATGGAGGGGCGCGCTGGAGCACGAGGCAGGATGCGAAGCCGACGGAGGATGCTGGGAAGGAAATTGGCGGAGAAGGGGTAGAGTCGGTGGAGGGGGGGGGAGGACGGGGAGTGAGCGCGCGTGGGTCGCTTAGCGGCAGGCTGACTGTGCGATAGGGATGAGGAGGCGGAGGAAATACCACCCAATGGTGCCCTATGCCAAATTCTCGACACACTCACCACCGCTGGCGCGAGGGTGGTGGGATTACGCATACATGCCATCGTCGCCGTTCCCGAAAGCCCATGAATACCACCCCCCCCTCCTCCACTCACACACACACACCCTTAAAAACCGTCGGCTTGCGGTTGTAATTTGCTTATTAATCCGGGCACAAGCCGTCCTATTGTTGATACTATTTTTAAAAAAACCGACCTGCGCCAAACTTGACTGGGCGAAATTGCCAAAGTCAGATTTATGAATTGATAAATGAATACTGACTGACGCCTGCTTGAAAAAACTTTAAGTTCCGAAAAAAATGACCTGTAAAAATAGCAGAAAAAGACGGATGCATTCCCGAAAAAAATCAGAATTTTAAATGACGCTTGATGCATTAAAAATAACCTCACTTCACTCGGATTCTACGTGCGCTCGCATTAAGTTGCGAGTTTTAATTTTGCACGAGCCACGCCGGACGAAAAGACGAAAGAAATAGTCGCTTCGCAAGAGGAGCGGTCCCGCTCACTATTAAATAATCTTATCACCGCACAGTCAACATTCTCCCTCGTTTAGACCGATAACAACCAACCCATATCTGCCTATTTAATTGGAAACGTTTTGTAAGTGCATATCTCAAAAGAAATCACATTCACAAAATAGTAAAATGGAACAGTTGAATCAACATCACGATTTAATTCATCAGAAAAATGGAAATTTCAAGGCATGAAACGTGATGGAACGTATTTTAAAGAATTAGTCTCAGTATTTCGAAAATTAATGACAAAATAACGGATGTACATTTTAAAACGAACTCATAAATTCTTAATGCGTCCTAATTAATTATTAAATCGCTCTAGCTTCATCAACAATTGATTTAGAAAATAGTGCACTGCTTTAAAAAAAAAATATTCAAGCCAACCTAAGTCTGGATGGACATGGAAATTCAAATATCTCACCACATTCGGACGAACGCGAAAGGAATATTTCAGAAGTGAAGCGAAAAAAGAAATACCCTTTTTGGACTCCCGCCCGGGAAGGTAAAAAAAAAACAACAACGGCGAAATAGTGACCAAAAGGTGATGGAAAAGGGACCAAACGTAAACCAGAAATATTCTGAAAACTAGGGTCTGAAATGTTTGTGATAACTATGTAATTAAAGGGTAATAGAACTCATTAGAAAAACAAAAAAAAAGATTGACTTAAAGAGCGGAATCAGTTTTTTTATTTTTTTGTAAGATATTATTGTTCTTTAAAGGGAAAGGGAAGATTTTAATTACTCTCTCAGACACGCACTCAACGACCTCTCTCCGCAACCACACAATAATATCACGTTACTCTTTTCATCAATAAAATAAAAAAGCTCAAGTTATTTTGAATTAAATTTGCTCAAACATATTGGCTAACAACACCCTCGCAACTTGACATTTTACTCGTAAAATCTTGTGCATACCATTCGTCGCAAAATATTGTCTGAAAGAAGCTTATAATAACCTTTCCTGAACAAGCTGAAAATAACAAAACAAAAGTTAAAGAGCAGATTTGTTCATAATTTTGGTCTACGGTGATACCATATTTTGACTCGGCGAACGCGAAAAACGGAAGGTTAGTTGTTAATGCTATCCTTATCTATAGATTTTTTTATCGTATGGCAGGTTAAGTTCTTTCAAGCTTATTAAACACTTTTCCTGTCTGTTCTTTTCAGCATTAGGTGCCAGTTGTTCAATAATTGTTTCCTTTTATTTTTCCTGAGCCATTTTGATTATCCCAGCACTGATTCAAGAAAAAATGGTAACAAACAATACTGGCTTGCTAGAAAAACTTCAAAAAATTAGTGTCCAGCTCAATTTCTGGGCGAGTAGTTCTTAAAAGATCAATGCATATCTCACAGTATCTAGGAATGGAATGGGATCTCCCAAAGAGTTAGACTAAAACTGTATAAATGTTAAGCAACAACCAACCGATTAAATGAAACATTAAAGAATATTTAAAAAATAATAGCTAAGTCGTCTTCCCTTAATTACATGAAACTGTATTTTATTCAGAAAAGTTTCTTCCATTTTCAACTTCCAACACGTTTTTAACTTGATTTTTACTGACTTTGACCATTTGACCAACCAGAATTTTCACAACTCTTCTTTGATGATTCCTTTTCTAATTGACATACCTAAAACTTTTAATTCCACCCGAGAAGCATCTGCTTTCTATCCTTATCATTCACTACACATAAGTCCCACGGTTTATATTTCCAATGATTTATTCTAACGCCCTTGCCCTTGATTTTCTAAATACACCGCCATCAACGGAAGTGTGTGTTGATTGAACGATACCTGAATATTAATGAGTCTGTTCCTCTTCTGTATTCATCTGAAACAGATATTCGCAAGTACTCGTATATATTGATCACCATTCACTTCAAACAAACTGATTCCCTTTCATTAATACAGTAATTGAACGGGATCAATTAGAAAGATTTTTACATTCCTCATTGAAATAACGAAACGAGAAACCAGAGACTGGATTCAGTCAAATTAATCGAATCGTCAAATTCACTCATAAAATTCTAATTGTTAAGGGTTTAATAAATTCTGACCCTTTTTTTATGTCGCTGCGTCTATTCCACCGACTTTCATAGTTTAAGTAAAATTGCAGCAGCGTGCAGTTCATAATGTTTAAATCCCTGTGAAACCTCAACCTTCATGGAGCGAATTCTGATCTCACATTTGTATGCAACTTCCGCACTTCTCGTAATGCAATGTATTGCTTTACGAGAGATGTGTAACGAAACAAATGTCCAATAAAGGTGACACAAGAGTAGGATCGGTTGAAAAGAATCAACTCGTAACAATGTTATTTTTTACGCTTTCAAAGTAGAAATAGTCTTTATTCAAATAAATAAAAAAAGGATTTAAGGTTATAAGGCGAATAATTTCATTGGAAGAGAGAAGAATAATCTCAAATCGGAATAGTAATTCTTACGCCTTAAAACGCCACATTTTCCACATTTGGTACGAACCAGCACGAGATAATGTCGCTATTTCTGACGATGCCAGAGGGAAGATAAGGGAAGAGCATGAATAGAGGTAAGTAAATAAATGGGTTTAACGATCGATAGCATCTAAAAAAAAGTAGACATTTCCCAGATAGAAGTACTGCTTTAAAAAAAATAATATTGGACATGAATCATGACGCTTTTATCGCACGTTTTTGATCTATTCTACTTGACAGCAGGATAGACTGACACTCAACGCTGTCTGAAGTGACAGTAAACTCGGGTGTTTCCTTAATATACTCCCCTTATGAGAGCTAATTTAATGGATAAGTCGTCAAATATTTATTCACCCAACTTAAAGCAAGGCCATAAATGATACTCACCAGATGATTAAGAATCTTAAGCGTTTAGTTTACAGTTCCAGAGACATATTCCAAAAAATAAATTTTGGATGAGGAACTCCTTAAAAAAAAAAATCACATAAAGCTAAGATAGTCATGTCATACGCATTGGTGGAAAACGAAAAATTTTAATGATCCTATGATTTTCAGTCAACTTAATCGAAACAAAACGATTCCAATAGGCATTATTCGAAGTCGTTAGGTCAGGACGAACGGTAGAGTTCGATGGAAAGATACGAAATATTCAAACGGAGATGGATATGGAGATGGAGGAAATCCTAATGGGAAAAGTACTCATCACGGAAATTCATCGCATTGTTTTAATCTGGTAATCCTTCTGCCAAAACGCCACATGCAACGGCGTCCAAAATCAATTTCACCGCAAACCAAGTGGTAACTCCAGTTCTAGCAGGGCGAAGGAGTCGAGTCCAACAAAAATCATACTAATACCTGCCAGCAATGTCAATCCGACTTCAATTGCCATGAGCTTTCGAAATCTCGACCAACCCGCTTGTGCCTACAATTATAAAGTAGGTGGTATGGAACTTACCTGAAAATAAAAAAGAGAAGAGTTTCAAAATAAAGTCACAAAATATGAAAGTAATTATTATTTATGTCATCTTCACGAATGTCAGCATACAATATTTTAAAAGCGCTATCGGAGGACTGATTAAAATTTTAAATTATTAAAATTGAACAATCCACATACTGACTTTCAAATGGCTTTTTTTCGATAAAGAAAACATTTTTCGATACCACACGAGCGAGAAAACACGTCACAGAATGTGGTCACCCAACAACGAGAGATGTTCATCACTGTGAAAGCTTTTCAATTGGGCACTTTTAAGAGTGGATACGTAAATGGATGAAATTAGGTTTTTCCGCTTTCTACAACAGTGAAAGGATAGGGGTTTTCGTATAATTTGACGGTCGATTATCGAACTCCACCCTCTGGACGAACATCAGACATCGTGATCTACGGGGGAGAAATGATGACATTGGTCGATTGACAATATTTTATTAAAACTTACAGATATATACACAGTAATTCATTGTAAAAACCGTCACCATACATGAGAAATTGGATTAAATTTTTTTAAACAAATTAACACTAGGGTAAAATTAAGCTCCATCGGCCAATATACAATTTATTACGAACGAAAATTTTTCATTTTATGAAAATTATTCATCGAAGAAGGATAAAATTTGAGGGCTTACCCGAAAGATCACTACTCAAAGCGTAAGTATTCCAATCGGACAAGAATATCACGAGTGTTTTTCCAAATGGAGTTTGAATTTAATAAGATAAGTATATTCAAATAGCTTCATTTTAATTTATTAAAAAAAATTATTTTTCAATTCTACCACACTCAATTTTCCTTCTCTCACCCTGTGATAAAAATAACACCATAAAATCCAAAACAGTACTCCAAATTAAAAATATAAATCTTTAAGGCCTAAATTTAACCGAAAATTACTCAATTTCCGAGATGGATATCTGCAGCAATTATCAATTTGTGAAAAAAGTGTGTGGAACTACCTTTAATTGTGAGCAACTCTAAATACGTCACATACACTCGTATGTTCTCACAAGGGATTAACAAGATCAAAGGCGAAAACCTCCTCTGAGGAACGTCGGGCAGGTTTTAGGATAAGGAAGAGCCATAAACTGCGTGTCTTTCGAGAGTTAAGGGTTGGTGATGTGTTCGCAAATTTTGCAGTAGCAAAATATGCGAGAGAACGGCAGATTTTAAAGTCAACCAACAAGGAATACTATTATTCTTCTTTATTCCGGCTGTTCTCATCCTCAGATGTAAATTTACTATCAATTATATACTCAGTTTTACCGATTTTTCCAAATTTCATGAATTTGTCTCGCTGAAATTAGCTCGCTCGCTTGATTTTCTTTCTTTTGATTGGAGAACTGGATTCCTAATTTCTCCAATATCCCAGTAACTTGTAAAATCGCGTAATGTGAACAACCACGTATCACAATCCGCAACTACAACGATGGATTCCGAAAACAAAAACTCAAGGGATGGACCGTTTACGACTGACTTTTGGACTTTGTCTTAAGTCATCGATGACAGCATGACCATATGCCAGACTGGTTCGAAGAATAAATGTCCGCGATGGATGAAATAAATAAAAGAACGACCCGACAACGCCCATAAACAAGCTAGCGATCGAACAAGTGGAACGTCATGAACTGAAGACAACAAAAATACGAGGGTGGAAAAAAATACGACTTCGTGCCACATCGGGGATAGTTTGGTCCGGTTCACGGTGAGGATAATGGAACGCACCAGAATTCATCCATTCCACGGATACGGCCCATGCCACAAGGGAGCCGACCACCTTTGGAAATCATGCAAAATAATTCCACACACGGCTGACATACCTCTCCTCACTCTCTCCCCCCTCTCACTCCCTCCTGCACTATAGGCCCCTCCATCCACATCCACAATTCATTCCAGACGTCGCCGGCCACTATCGCTGCTCTTTTCCTTCGAAAAAAAACGGAAGGTCGATAACCAGCGGAGCAGACGACCGAAAAAACAGACGGTGAGCAAATCCCGTACCTCTCGCGGCGTTTCCCCTCCCCCTTCCCTCCCGAGAAAACCAAAAAAAAACACGTTTGCAAAATGTAGACGAAAAAAAAACAAGAGAGGTTGATGGCCACGTTTCTGAGGAAGTGCATTCACGTACGTAGTACCTTCCCAACTCCCGTCCGAGAAAGAATATCTATCTTTCGAATGCACGAGGAAGTGTTTGGAGAGAGAAATCTCAACGTGCGCCCTTCGAATGATGAGGAAATAATGGAACGTTCCCGACTCTTAATTAATTACCTTGTTCGAATAAACTCCTACCTGTCACTCTCCTGTTTCTTTTGAGAAATCTTCATGAAAGAACGCACACAAAGACGTCAGAACGAAGACAAAGATGTCATGGGTCGAAACGTGATGCATAGTAGCACACTAACTCATCACGATGAAACAAAAGGCTAATTTAAACTATAATTCTCACGTCAGAGTTGACGAACTCGACGTATTATATTATTCACTCTCGGAGGAGATTCATTCAAAATCGATTATTAAATAGCAGAAATTCAAGGGCGATACCATTATTTTTGCCAAAACAGATTTCCAAAAATGTTAATTCCCTTAATCGTGACTCGCAATTACCATTGGTGACCCAATTTATCAGTTCCCAGGCATTACATTTATTTTGAAGCTATCTAAACTATTTTATTTCATCTACATCGCTTCCGTGGCGCAATTGTTTCAAACTTAGGCAGGGTTCGCTCATAGTTTCTCACTGCTTCAAGGATTTCCCTTCACTCCTGCTTATTCAACATAAGCTCATGCATGTACCCAATCCGCTATTAATATTATCTTCATTCTGTGTTCACCAACATCTCGAAACTCTCCACATAATTAAGTCTCGCTTATAATACACCTGCATCGCTTTTCTGCAGCAATTAATCCATTCACTCCACTTCATAACGTTCAACACGTCTACAATGATTAGTCATTCATTTTACTCGACGAATCTAAGTTATTTGTGACACTTACAAAACGTCGGAATAAACCATATTGAATTAATATCCAACACATTTCTCAACACGATGATCGGATAGATTAATGGATAAACCCATAGTACGTGGAACCAAGCCATAGGGAGGGTCGTTTGGCTCGGTTCCGCGTAGACTAATCAAACCGAAGGTTACCATTGAAGGCTGACCTCGTGCAATATATATGTATATATAGATCACAATCAGGGTATGGGAGCCAGTCCGTTTCCCTGTGCCGCCGGCAGATTCCCAGAAAGCTCTGGTAACCAGAGCTTGGGTTTAACTTGGGTTTAGTCGGCGTGGTCCATAGGCAGCACCGGAGTTTGAAACCTGGACCCTCCTTTCATTAGTCGAATACTCTAGTCCATGTGGCATTCTTACTTAAAGGCTGTGAGGAGCAGCATGGTAACCACATTATTTTCAGAGGCCACAATGTATGAACACAGTGGCACTAATCAATCGAGACAGGATATTATAAGTATTAGCTATCATCCAATGTTGGACTACCACATTGAGACCTGCCAAATCACAACAGGGATTCACACTCAGCGTAAGATTTAAGAATTGATAAAGAAAATGTTACTCGTCTTAATAAGCCTAACATATAATAAATTGAGTATATATTATTACTCTCAGTCTCTCTCTAAAATCACGGTTTTGCATGACTCCTCTGGAGATCGTGTTTTGAAGTTACCGATAAAATAGTTTAAATAACCGGCATCTTCTGCAATCCTAGCTGTTGCGTGGTAAATTCAAACATTTAACCGAGTAAAACACAAACATCATTCCGTACGAGAAAACACGACGACGTATCTCCTCACATGTTTCTACGCTAACTTTCGCATGGTGTTGGTTTCAAATCATAAACATTAAGACCCCTGAAATTCAGTGAATTACTTTTCTAGTTTTTCCTTTTTTGAGACTAAATTTCAACAAAATACTATTGAGTACAAATACTTTAAACAGCCATGTATTTGAAAAATTTCGTATTCCATGTTTACCTATTACAAATTGAAATAAAAGAAAAACTACCGCCAATAATTATGGATAAACCTAGAGGGATAACGCCGTCTAGGGGACTAAATTTCGTAGGAGGGGATATTCAAGGGAAAAACACCTGTCATAACAGTCTGGGTTCCCAGCAAAGCCAAACGCAGGACTACATATTTTCGGGAGATTTAGATGCGGTCGGCGATATGGCATTCATCTCGAGACCAAGATTCCTCGCTGGATAAAGAGAGTCAATTATAAAGGTTTTGTTTTGTGTAACGAAAGGTAGTGTCCTACAGGTATTTCTCGCCTCCTATCAATGGCATCTCATAAGCAGGCTCTTCGCGGTGCAATCCTACACATTCATATAATATTTTACTTCAAAATTTAGTTGATATATAAATACAATTTATACTTCTGAGTAGGTCATGGTTACCATGGGCACTGACTGGGTTTCCCTACCGTATCTGCCCTTTCTTGAGCATATTAACGACGTCGGGAGATTTTTACAGAGCATACTTTTTCTGAATACATACTCTCTCGATTCCACGGAATTGTATTTCATACGCGTTGTATATAATTTTAACATAAGACATCGAAATACCATAAAGACAAGAATACCATATTCTCTCCATTATGACATATTTCATAAGAACGGTAGGAGCTGCGTCTTAAATTAAATATATCTTCTAATCGTTCGCAATATTCATATTGATGACTCAGGATGTAATGATTTGATAATAGAGAGATGCGGTTTTGATTTGAAGTCTTTAAAATTCGACCATTCTTAGAAAAATACCATCAGTGGTTGGATGCTGCAAGAGAAAGTAAAATTCCGAGTTTTTAACTACGTGTACATGCGATATTCATCAAATAAAATCATACCTACTGAAATAAACATCCTGCAAACTCGTACTAATTGGCAATATTAAGTCAACCGATGGAATCAATTTTTGGTCAATCCCTAACAATTACTACACATTTATCATAGACTTCTGCCACCTTAAAATTGCTAGTCCAACGTTAATTTTCTTTTCACTGTTAATTCTTCCGACCACCATCTACGCCGTCCCTTCCTATCTCACCTCCGCCGACTTGACTTACTTTCCTCTTATATCAGGACCACCAACCATCGCACAACCTTTCAAAATCTCCTCCGTAGACTTTTTCTGGCCTTTTCGTGGTCACTTTTAACTAAATGCAATTTCATTGAGACTACCGATTAACTTATCATCCTACCATCTGAGCCTATGGGAGCAATACAAACTGTACCACTCGTCAAATGTTCATGGCAACACGAGTACGAATTTTATACCAGCCATTAATTCTTAGGAGAAATAGTTCTATCGGAGACGACCGTAACAGATGAACCGATTTTAAACAATGTTCTATACGATCTGGCAGAACTCTTTCCCAACTGAACCTAATCAACAGTGCAACATTCGACTCGATAATCTGCGATTCCGATCGGACTTATAAAATCACTGACGGTTGCTGGTGATTTATAATAATAACGCATTAGCCATAGTCTACCGGGTTAGGGTAGTTCGAGGATGGACTCTAGCAGCACTTCACACTACTCCTAAGCCTAAACTAGCATGACACTAGATATACTTGAACCCCGTGCAACGTATTGCAAGAAATAACTCTTTATTTCTGGTTACTTCCAACCTCCCTTTAGCCCATCCAAAATGCCTCTTCTTTTCCTTTCTCCACCTTGCTTTTCCAACATTCTCTCCTTTGTTACCGTCTGCAGCATTTAAATGTCTCTGAGTATCCATTTCTCCACACCTAACTATTGTCTAACTATCCTACTCTGAATGGAAATTTAAGATATGATCTAAACTTGCCCCTGCCACACACCTTTTTCGTGGATTTCAGGGTATTGATGTAGATGAAACTTGTGTGTCGCGGTAGTCCAGCAGGTAGAGAGTTGGACTGCTGACCGAAGAGCCCCAGGTTCAATTCCTGGCAAGTCTCTGGGCACCTGCAGATCCACCCAAGCTATGCGATTTTTCGGGTACCAGATATTCCTGGGAAACCATAACCGGCACAGGGAAAGGAACTGACCCCCTACCCTGACGTGTGAATTTCACACGCCGTCGGGCGTAGTACTGGGTGAACTCTACCATCACCTACCAAACCGACCTTCGGGTTGATTACTGTGCTTATGGTTAATGGATCTAAACTTGAGCTTCTTAAGGGGGGGGGGAAAGGAGGTGATACCAGATTGGTAGCCTCAAATTAATGTTGATATACTCGTATTTGCTCTGATTTTTTCAAAATGCTTTCAACGATTACCCACATCCAAAGCTTCGAATGAACTTTTAACAAAAAATTCTAAATGTTGAAAGCTCAATATTTGGGAAGTAGGTTTTTAGTCGAATGAAGAGGGAAAAATGGTATCTACGCAGAATTTGGCGAGAAATTTTCCTCTGAAACAGTTCATCCTACCGAATCTCGCGTGGATAACAAACCAAAACGTTCGCTTCATTATTTAGCACGTTTCAACGCTCGAGACACCGAATCGAAATCAGGCGTTCGTTCACCATTAAGAGTTCGGTCCTGCATCCCTTCTCAGACGTAAAATCACAAAAAAATATCCCTTTCTGGGCATGTGCAGAGGGGTCGGGTTCATTCGTCGAACCGCAAATCATATTCGACAGGCGAATCATTTACGAGAATTCTTTGGCCATGTGCCCAGAAGGAAAAGAAAAATAAGACGTAAATTTAAAAACATAGATGGGGTTGGGAAGAGCATCTCAAAACAGGTCAATAACTTGGATGTTACACGGAAATCTAACCGTTCATGGCGCATACACATCAGAAGAATATGCCGGTTGGTCTTCAAGAAGATTGGTTTCAATACACCGGTTGCAGAGCAATGCAATGATAAAGTAGGAGAGAGCTGCCACTATGCTTTTGTTGGGCCACATTTTAGAGTATGTGGCTAGTATTTGGGTTCAATGGGAGAAAATTATTATTGAGTAATTGGTAAATGTTCCGAGTAAATCCGCTCGGCTCGTAAAAAATTCCTAATGGAAGAGAGTAAGCGCGCCGAGGATGCTGGAGGAATTGGATTAGGAGCCCCTTGATTCACTAAGAAAGCAGGTAAGACTTAAGACAGTTTTAGAAAATTTAGAGGAAACCTGAGTTTTCTTACGACATAGAGGCAAATGTTATTGCTACTCGTTCTATCTTGGCAAGATAAGCAACCATATCAAAAGTGAACCTTAGTGCTCAAATATATTAAGTTACAGACTAAAATTCAACGATTTAGTCAAAAATGCCTATTATTAAATGATTTAATGGGATAGGAGTTCATATGTGGGATGCAAAGGTATTGTTTTACCCTATTGTATTCCTTCATCACAGGGAAAGGATTTGCCCCTCCTCCCTTTATGCTGATATGTGAATTTCACACGCCGCCGTGGGCAAACTCGCCCATCCTTCCAGTGAACCAAACCAACCTTCGGGTTGATTACTGAGTTTATGGTTTATTCCGATATCTAGTTATTTAGCAAGTTATTGCGCGGCACCGTAACCATCCTCTTACCTGTATTCATACAATCTTTTAGACCAAATCCCTTCATTTACTTGTGGATTGCTATTTTTGTGTTTGACTTAATTAGCACACATAATCAATAATTGCCATTATTTGCGCGACAATTCATACCTAACTACTGTTTTTAGTTACAATAAGATTTCAAAAAAGAACATTCATATTCTCTAGTTCGGCCCATTCCGCCTCAGGGACACCCCTTTGAACACACTGTGCGGTAGGCGTTCTCTCTTCTGCCATGGTTATAAATCATTACAGTCCCAAACCCAAATCTCCTGAGCAGCCACGGACTTCCGTCGCACGGTCTCCCCAAGGCGGCGTCATCGTATTGTGAAACATGACGCTATATCTCAATCCTCTGATACGCGCGCTTGGACGATGACTAAGAACGCTCGTTACCACTCCGAGACAATTGACTGTCACGTTCCATCCGACACGTTCAATGGAGTCGAGAGTTGAAAAGAGGAGAGAAAGATATGCCCTTAAAAAACTGAGCGGAAATGTCATTAATGGTTGGGGCTAAAAAGGGCCAAAGATTCTTTATGGTGACATTTTTTAAACAAGGTTGGGGCCGATGACATGCAAAAACGCAAAGCATTAAGGTATTGTCTATTTTGACTATTTTCATCACATTGGAACATTTATTTGGTGCAGAAAATTATTCATATGCAATGCATCTGAAGTTATTAAAGAAAGAGTGGACTTCTCAGGCAGTAGATAAGGCTTCGTAAACGAATGATAATAGACTCAGAAATTGTTGCTGATTACGTTAGATAGTATTACCTTACGTAACCAACATTTAGCCGACATTTCGCATAAACTCCTTCTTCGGTCGGTTTTAGGTCGATAGGGCAATGTGTGACAGAAAATAAGAGACGAAAATCGCTAAACGTATTTGAAAAAGCATTTCATTATAAGACTCGTAAAAAATGTTACACTTTGCAAAGTCTGTTCGGTTAAAAAAATTAACCATGGTTGCTATCGAAAAACACAACCGTTGTTTTAGCAAATATGTTATCTGCCCTTATATATCTTGCATGCTGTTCACAATAATTTCAGTCAAATTCTACTTATCCGCAATGCTCATCTCTCTGATCGCGAGAGCAACGGAATGGTGCGGTGGCTAATGTGGGTCTAGGCTTCCCACCTAGGGTTCGAATACTGGATGATCTCTTCAGTGGTCTTTCGGACTCTACTTGATATGCCTTGTTGAGAGCCTTTAAGTACGCCGTCCGTCGGATGGCACGTTAAGCTGCGGACCTCTTGGTGTCTTTCGTTAAGTGTAGACTAATGCCGACACCGGATTTCTCTCCACCCATACTCCATTCCTATCCATCCCTAATGGCGCTAATGACCTCAGCTGTCGGTCGCCCACCCTAAAGCTTCTGCTACTAATACCTAATCTGAATACGTGAAATAACCGATGAATAAATTTCCGTTCAGCCAAAATAAAATGAATATGGATTTAACCATTAAATTTAAAAAAAATCACACTTCTTAGAGTTGAACTCGCAACCACGCAAGGTGACAAAGAACGGTTTTTAATTACTCATAACGTACATGTCAAGGGCACCAGGACTCCCTAAGCTGTGAGACATTGTACATCTGTCAGTTGCCCGTCTTAGCATCTAAAACTTCAAATTCGACCTCCTGAATCTTCGAATTGGCCACATAAGACGATTGCAAAGCAATAGAATGCATTGCATCGGGGACTAATTATTTTGGGGGATTTGTGAGATTTGATTCCTTTTCCTTTCTTTTCCATCAAATTTCCACTTTCTCCTCCACAAGATTAACTGCGGCCGCGTTAGGCATATAACGCGCCAGCTTCCTAACTTAGAGGTCGCAGAATTGATTTGATTTTGGTCATGGGTGTTTTGTTAATCCTAGGAGTTCGATTATTTAGAAACGAGGAGACCGGCTGGAAAGTCGGCAATGTCTTATCAAAATGCATACGTACCTTCTCCAAAAATATTCTTTTCGGTCAAAATGATAGAAATTAATTTTATTATTTCGACGTTTGTATTAAGTGTGAGTCGCAGTAAAAAAATAAAAAAAGCCTTATTACCAATAACAAAGATAAACAATTGTTTCCACACTGTAAGCGTTATTTAAAACTTAATAATTCGCTGATATAAATACTTCCTTCAAACCCGAAATACTTTTCCACACCCATATACACCTACACGGTACCCTGTAAACCACTGTTAGGGTGTATTGGGCGGAGTGATTCAACACCAGGAGTTGAACATCAGCCGCATTCACCTGAACTCGCTACAAAGAATACCAATTTAACTATTAAAAAACCGCCATCCCCAGATATCAAGTACGTCAAGATGGTCAAATGCTATAAAAGGAGCTATACAACAGCATTAAACTTAAGGTTGTCGATAAATCCAGGCGTGAAACACTGGAGGCTGACGAGACTATATTAAGTGGTATACGCGAAAAACGAGCTTTAAAATCGGTGACATGGGCCAATGCTTAATACAACTCTGTTCTCGGTAGGCATTGAAAACAACCCATACCGTGGTTCGACTACTTCCTCTCTTACCCGCCATCGTCCGCAGTACACGTTATTCCTCAGAAAGTGGAGGAACTTTAAGTTTTCTCTCGCACACTCCTTTTTTGAAGATATAGTTTGTGATTTAAAAAGTGTGCTTCATATTTATGATGAGTGAGTTGAGAGAGGTGGGAGCTCGTGTGTTTGTGACTACGGGAAAAAAATTCCAACGCTCAAGGATGTGTTTGCATTGTACCAATGCAGGCGGACACGGAGATTAATCCAACAAATGTGGATTGGTGAAAAGCATGACCGAATGGCAGCACCTTCTTATCGTGCGACAACGTGATTAGGATCGAGAGTGAGTATAGTTAATTTCCCCAGTGAAAATTATTCGTCCATTTGGGTGATATTAGTCTTCCGTGTTTTTTGTCAACTGATAACACCGACGAATCGCAATACCTAACTAGTAAATGCTAGTGTGTGTCAATTGTTTATTGCTTAGGATTACGGAAAAAATGCGAAATTCTAACTATCGTGGAATTTCCCACAAGATTTCTTATTTCCAGTGTCGTAGAGAATAATTTATGATCGTTCAAGGGGTAATATGGTGTGCTAATAAATGCATTTGTTTTGGTTTTAGATGATGGATAGATTGGTATAGCGTCGGTGAGATACGAATCGTATAAACTACTATGAAGTCTAAAAAGAAACTAATATCTAATGATTGACATACAAACCAATACGTGTCCGGTTATTTTATATCTGAAACAATGTCATATTGTACTTGAGGATTTAAGAGATGGTTTTTGTATGGCATCTTCCAGTATGTAGGCTGGTTTTGAATATTGTTCTGGTATATGGGATCTCGGCGAAGTCTGTTTGATTGTCGGACTGGATCATATTCAGCAAAGAGGTGCTAGATTTGCAAAACGTTGCTACAATAGCTCAGAAGCGTATAAAGATTATCGGAGGAACCAGATCTCTTTTGCGAGGTTAAAAATTCATTACTAGCTCCGTGGTTCTACAGCAGGAGAGATCAGGAGGAAAATATCAAAGGGATTACAACTACTGAGCAGACAGATTTATATCGACCATACCCGGCGTGACAAGGCGAAACAACATTGTATAAATGAATTATTCCGTTCTGCCATCCTGTTTTTCATTTATACGACATATATGAGATTTAAGTTTTCCTTCGAATGATAAGAGATTAGAATAACTGCAAACGATTCCGCCGAAAAATAAAGGTCTATAGTATGTAGCACAGCGAGTGGCCATTGTTCCATCTATACTTGAAACTTGTAACCCTTATTTCATTTTTCTTCTTCCTAGCAACTCGTCTGGCATGGGTGGATAAGTAGTTTACATCGTAGTGCATGTAGCTGTTTCCCAATATCATTTCCATTCTTTGAAATGGTTAACATATTCAATAACTAACGTTTAAGCAACAATTAATTTTGGATGTACATGCCTGAAGTGCAATCACCACCCTGCCACACACCCTAGCGGTGGATTACAGGCTCATCTTATATTTTGAAGAGGACAGTTGGGTCGTACAGGTATGCAATAAACGATAAGTACTGAGGAAAGGTGTTAATACTGAAGGTTCCATGCTGCCTCCGGGAGTTTCCGTCACGTACGTTGGCTGTGTCTCCACACGCTATGCGTCTAGGGGAAGGAAACTTCCAGGAGCAGAGTGGAACTTTAATCAAAACGACATCACGGAAGGTTTAAATATCTATTTTCAATTACGCGAAAATCACACTAATTAGGAACCATCCCCGTGAAGTGTTATACAGGTAATAGTTCACTTCCTTGGGACTCCTTTCTCAGTTTTGGCTTCATGTAACATAGTCGACGGTTCGCACAGAAAAATTGTCTGCCAAAAGACGGCAACGACACGACTATATTCATTATTATTTTACTGAATATTTCGAAAAGAGCAATAGATTCCTAAGGGCAGCAAACCTCGGGGGGGACTTGGGAATATTGTCCATTGTAAGCACAAGCAGTTTCGATCATAAATGATCACAGATGGTATGACATACGTGAACTTAACTAAATCCATCCTCCTTCAGGTTGGCGAATGCAAAACCGTTCGAGCAAAATTATATACTTGCATATTACATAGAAAGCCACGCCAGGGGCGACTGAAAGTACGGGGGAGGGCAAACTTCGAAGGAAAATAGATTGCTGCGTATTATTTTCAATGTTTGATGTGTGACTGAACATTTTACGGGGGTAAATTCTTTACATTGGTGTTTCAACAGCCTTTCCCCTAAACTTCTTAAATTGGTCTGGGCTATCAATATTCAATTAGGATTATGAAATACGGGCCAGAGCTGTATTCCTGCGATTTATATTTTCCCGGAACTCGATGCAATCTGTGTGCAACTACAGGTTCCTATCAAAGGTGTTTTCTTTAAATAGCCATGCGTCATTCCCTATTCTTTCATAGTAATTTTTAGCAAAAATGGTAACTATCTTTGTATTGTCTTTAATTCATTATTAAACCTTCTCCGGGTCCCCAATACGCGAGATAAATATATTCCAGATGGGGCCTGGCAGCGAAATAACACCTCCAGTTAACTTTTTCATCAGAATGTTTCCCCACTATTTTCCACGCTAAATGAAACAGTTGTTTCTTTGGGGACTTAGGGAGTTGAAACGTTCTAAAGTTAAAATTACCCTCCTACCCCTTGGGGCAAAGTGCTCGCCGGATAAACTCGAGGGTAGAGGGCTCAAAGAGTGACTCGGGCATGAACCTTGGGTTCTCCTTAACCGCTTTTCTTGGCTGGAGTTTACGGTACGTTGTTATCTCCGACATCAAGACATCTTAAATATCCATTTAACTTATTGTTGAGGGGTTATTTTTACCTGCAGCGTAAGCTTTAGACACAAGTTTATCTAGCGTCTACCTTCCGCCGGAATCCAAAGGTTCAACGTGAGATCCCATTATTGGACAGTTAAGTGTAATTAGAAACACGGGTTATAGAGCGGGAGAACATCAGAAACAGTATACAGACGCCTAGCATCATTCCTTGCCTTAATAGTGAAAACAAGAGATTTTGAAGTTTAAATATTTAACATTGGCATTTACCTCGTTCTACAAGTGAGCTCAACAAAATTGTTTTCATTAATGAATGTACGATGATACTTATCTGGTTTGATAATTTCAAAAAGGTGCACGCGTATAAAAGTCTAAAATACATGATACTACAAAGAAAAAGAAGCAAATCATTTTGCTATAAAAAGCTAAACGCCACACAATAGAAACATGATCTTCGAGTACTTTCTCACAATCCAAACATTTTTTTCTGGTTGGCGTATAATATACATTGTATTATTTATAATACTTCTAAAAATGTAGGTATTTAAAAAAAAATTACTTCTCATTTTGCGACAACCAACGAAACTTTAAATACCTTGTAATTTTTACCTTGGAAGCAACAATTTGGTGCTGACTTCTATAACGAATCGATCGTTCTAGAGTACATTCTACAGCATTTATATGCTACGTATATTCAATTTCCACCAAACGCCCGAGTGAGTGAGAGATGCTACGACACAACTTGCGGGAAGACTAGGGAAGCATTCATTCCCCTACTCCCAGTCCAGGGCGGCGGTTTCGCGAGGGAAAAATGGAGCGTTCCGGGATAAACAAAAGTGGAAACGAGGGAGGTTTGGGGAGGTGAACACGTGTGCGGGGGGGGGGGAGTGGAGGAGTGGCGAATGGGGTTGGAGAGGGCAGTGCCGAGGTGCCCGCCGAACAATGGGGAGAGATTAGCATAACTCCCCGCGCGCCCGACCCCAAACACATTCCCATCTCTCCCATTTCTCAGGATAACCACCGTTAGAAGGCGGGGGCGAGGAGGTTCCTTGGGGATGACCGGGAACGATGACCTCACGCCGAGGAGAGTCGAGAGAAGGTTGGGGGTGTGGGCGTGGGGAAAAGGGTGAGGATTAGGTCGATTGTCGGGGGACGTGGAGAGGGCGGGCTCGGGACGTCATCGCGCCGGGGCGTGATCAGATGGGAAAGGTTGTACTGGGATGAGGGAAGTTTCAACTGGGTAGAGGCGGTGGACAGAGGAGACTGATAGTGAAAAAATCACAAAGAGGTCGACATTGAATTCCAGTTCGGGTCATCAGTTAAGGAGGGAAAAGGGTCCCGGGAAAGACGGGAAGAGTGCGGGAGCGGAGGGGGCGGGGGGTTGAGAGGACAGGCTGAAAAAAGAGATAACGCACAACTTGCAACGGAGGGATTTTACATGGAGAGAAAATTTCACACGGGACAAGGCGTGGTGGCATATTTATCTGACAAGCACCCTCTGTTTCTATTCCTCACTCAACATTGTGAACGAAATATCACTCGGTAAAAACACGGTCCACCACCCTGGGACATATTTTTAAAAGAAGACAAATTAAGAGGAGTAAATTAAAATGCCACATTTAAAATACGCGGCAAATATATGTGATCCATGGGAGGAAATCTAATCTAAAAATTCTAATAAAAAGTTTCGACAAGGTTCCGAGAAAATACGCCAGATTTGTTAAAAACTGCTACGAGAAGCGAATAAGCGTTACGAGTATGCTCAAAAGCCTGGGAGCCTCTTGAATCTCAAGGACAGCGGACAAGACTCGAGACTTGTAGCAAGATACAGGGTACCTGAGTTCTTTTGGGAGGGTTACAGGGCACCCGAGATTTTTTGGGAAAAAAATATAACATACCTGTAAGTAAAATCGGAAATCGGGATTATAAGAGAGATAAACACCGTCACAGAAAGACTCAAGTACTTGTTCCATCCTCTAACGATACGAAAACATAATAAAACCGAACCCAAGAGCCCAAAAAAAATTAAATTAACCTTAATACTAGAATTTGACGATCTGGCTAAGCGCAATAGTTATACTTAGCATGGCAAGTGCAATAGTTGTATCTGAGCCAAAAATTACTCACGTGTACGATAATCTAATACTTTTACATGCGTGGCTGGTGCCCTAACATCCCCCGCCACACGCCTTTGCGGCAGTAGATGTAAAGATCGTTATGTTATTTTCTCTGCACGAAATGAAGCACTGGAGGAGTATGTATCAATTAAACTCTAAACTCTAATGAATTTCAGTTAGAGCAGCCTCCTAACAACGAAGAGTACACAACCGAAAAAATAATTTGCCTTATTATGAAATAACGTTAGCGCAAGATACGACTGTAAAGTCTAATTTATGAAGCGATGCGCGTACGTCGTTATCGTGAGCTGACATCAATCCAATGTTTGCTCTTTTAACAGCTCTTGTTATCTTTTCAGCCCAGCTCCTTGTCACTTCATCGCTCTACACATTTGCACATCCCATTATCTGCGACGTAATCCAATCATTGACTTACTCCACAGCTCGTCTGACCGATTTTTCTCTCTGCTTCCTCGGGAGAATTTGATGCCTGACAGTATGCTCAATAGGCTTCTCTTCTCCTTCGCAGAGTTTTCAAAGGCTTCTTTCTTATCTAACTTCCCATTAGACTTCTTCGTTCCGTCCATTTAATCTCCATCTTATTTCTGAAACACATTTTTACTTATTCCGATACTTTCTCGTCAAAATTAACAGTTAAATGCCTCGCTACCATAGAATAGCATGCTCAATATACAATCGTGTTCTGGGCGATTACTTACCTACTCCTTAGGTCGAACGCCTCCTTTGCCCCAGCTAATCAGCCCACAGTATCTTCCTTGTTTATTTCATGAATTAAGATCCTGAAGATTCCAGGATACAAAACTAATTCCTTTCGTCCAACTCTCACAACCCTAATCTCCAAAAGATCTTCAAGCCGGGTCACGATGAACGCAGAATCTTAAGGTAAGAACTCAACTTCGCCGTAATCTACCTAGAAATCGGTGCGTCGTTCACAGGGCCGCAATAGTAAGAACTTCGGCCAATCAGAGCATAAGTTTGTGTTTTCTAATTTCAACAATATGAACAGCCTGTAGATACCGGTTCAGGGTGGTCAGTTGTAAAAAGAGCAACTGAAGTAGTAACAGCTGTGATAAGACGAACATTTATGCGTAAACAGGGATTTCAATGTGTTGAAGATTTTTATCGTGGCTCGTTTATTACGGTGATCAAAAATAAATTATCGTACTTATACGGATTTTACCTCACGAATTCATTTAACTTAGCTTTCACATTCAATAAAATTTATGTTTATACAGGTAACAGTATTTTATGCAGTCAGTCGTGGAGCTGGAGTGTCACGCATGATCGTACATGATTGGAGAACTTGGCTCGTTCTCGCCCGTGATTGGATAAATCGACAATTTATAATTAAACTTAAGGATTAGCATGGACCATCTTCCGTGTTAAGTTCAAAGAGTTTATAAGTTCATAATGCATAAATAATAAGCATTGTTTTCACCCTTCTCCTTAACCTCCAAATTGATGCAGTCAAGTTGTTTTCAACGTTTAAGATATACACTCTACGTGACCTGACCTTTTTTTCTTCCTTATTCTATTATTTTGTTTTTTTATGTGCTAGATGTAATTTTCCAGGGCGGTCAAAACCGTTGTCATCAAATGTTATTTCTTCACAATGTTACATCCCCAACAAAGCGCAACACGAACGTAATTTTTTGAGTGTACATGGTTTCAGCATTTCTTTTTTTTTCATTTTTTGCTTTTTCAGTCTAAATATCGAAAATCTTTGATTACAAAGCAGAAAATTGGCATACTACTTTTGACACTTTCACTTGTTAGGCATACGTATTTAATCGTTCCAAACTTCTTACAGCATGAAAATTATTCTAGTAGAATGTCGCCCACGCTTCCTTTTTCTTGACGTGCAGCAAATCGTTTTCACTTTCTCATAACTGTCAGGTGATAGGAAACATTCTGAAGTTTCAATCTCCATTTAAATAAATATCTAACCATTTCTCTTCCACCGTTTTCCCGATGATGGGCGAATATAGATATCACATACGTCAATAAGAAATCCGTGAACAAAGGAAACAAATCACGTAATATGGAATCCCTGCACTCCCTTTGTAGATTTTTGCCGCTCTATTCAGAAGGATAGCAAGAAAAATGTTATAAAAGTAACGAAATTACGGAAGGCAGTTTTGGTTAGATCGAGAACAGGAAATAGGAAAAGTAGGCACGTTTCAAATGTTTCAAAAACAAACGCATATTACATGCAGATGGTAGTGGTCTTCATTTTTATAATTTAAAATGCATTTTATGATATCACCAGTATGAGCTGGGAGTTTCCCTTTAGTATAATCCATAAATGCATTAATTCCTTTACATCGGTTAATGCAAAATCTTGCATAGGAAATACATAGAAAACCTACTGACCTTCTCCTTTAGTTATTTAACTACAAATAATCTCTAAAATGTCTTTGTCCCTTAATACAATGCGAATGACCTCGTCTCACTTAAGGTTTGTATAATTATCAAACCAATTTTTATTCCTAAAGGGCAGCGTCGCTAAGGGTTACGAATGCACGCTAAAATATGGGCATCCATCAAGTGACAACACAACATCCTTTTTTGAAGAGGCATCCCAACCAGCGAACCTCAAAACTGGCCAGAGAGCGCGATATCCATGGAGTTGACTGACAGTTGATATATTTTTTCTCTAAAAAATACCGTAGCTTCACTAATAATAAAAACTAGCATAAAAACAGCAAAATAAATATCCTCTCTGAAACGCCCCCTAAATACGTACTCCGTACTCTTTGCTATACGCTACCTATCAGAATTCCTCTTGTTAAGTACACAGGCGGATACCCAGACTACAGCGCGAGCCCACTCCTCCCAAAACTATTAGATATTTACGACCTTCTAAATCAGAGAGCCTATCTCGTAAATAAGACCGTGAAACATCGGATTCTTCTGCCAGAAAATTAACTCGCGGTTTGCTGCGAAATTCTGAGTGGCTTTAAATGCGTGCCCTGCGTAGCACCCGAAGTTATGCGACAGGAAGTTCAAGCACAAATGGGAAGTAAAGAATAATGGGCGAAGGATGCGTGGGACAGGATTAATAGGGAGGAAGTTCAGTTTCTTGCAGTTCTCGCGGTAAAGTCTCCATGCCTTAATTAGCAACCAAAAAATTAAATTTCCCAACGGGATGTAAACTATTAGATAAAACCCAGATTCTGTTGCATCAAAAGATGAATCCCCTTTTTCTAATTCTTGAAGTTTCAATCTAAATTATTTGTCAAGCATTAACCTCGAATTCCTCTTCCAGGGTCTCCAGCCAGCGAGGAGATTGATTGCCGTCCAACTATCCCGATTCAGGCGATTGAACATACATTGGGGTTACCACGTCGGCCGTTGTCGGCGGTGTTTACCCTGCATTAAGGTCGTGGGGACGAAGCAGGCCAGGGGACCCGTTGTGGAGGGCATTCTGAATACATGCTGAGAGCGCATCCGCCCCCTCCCCAGCCCCCTAAGGCGGGGATGCGCTTGGTGCTCGCTATCGGTGAGTCCGCAACTCCAACGAGCACTCATTTAATAAACCCTATTAGCTCTAAGAGCACCACATGCACATTTTCTTCGGATCAAAGCAGACTTGATATTGCACCCATCTTTTCCGTATTCGCGTTCTTACAGGAATTGAAAACTATGGGACGAATAAGGAACTTGGACGGGGATGGAAGTGCTCCGCACACAGCTGCCTAGGGATTATAATGGCCCCACACTACTTAGGGAGATCAGACCACAAAGATAAAAAAAAGATAAATACAAATACTCATTCATCCCTCGATCAATCAGAAATCATAATAGTTTGAAACAGAAGTCACTTAAGAAATATTAAAAAAATTGAATTTACAAGTCGGAACAAAATTAAACATTGCAAAGATACTAGGAACATTTGTAGGTGCATATGTATGTTAGTTGGTAGTTTGAGTATTTGCAAGTGTGTGGGGTGCAAGTGTTCTTGCATGAATGGATACCATGTTCTGTTTGTGGATAGTATAAATTTGTGGCTTTTGCATGCGGTTTATTTTTCTTTCTTAATGACGGGTGGTATCCAAACATCCCCCTCCACACGCTCTCGTGGCGGCTTGCGGGGCATTAAGTAGATGTAGATGTAGTTGTGGAAAAAGAACAGTCCCAATATAATATTATTTTCTTTCGTCCTGATGTTTCCCTACGTCGAATATTCGTGATTTCTATTCCGCATTTTACAATCATTTAGAGGTTTCTCCTTAAGAACTTTTCTGCCACGGAAAGATGGATAAAAGCTCCTCCTTTTTGAACGAATACGCAAAATCTCGAAATCGATCCTATGCCAATGAATTTGTGCATCAGAGAATTGAGAAGGAAACCTAAAATATATATATAACACTCTGACACCTTATGATATCATACCCATGGTTATCATTCCCTCGCCTTGAAATGTGCGATAAATTATTTCTCCGATTAATATTTTCATACCAAGTCGCAAAATTCCATTATGAGCTGACAAAGTAGAATTATGTGTTAACGTGAGGTAAACAATTTCTTGAACAAATATTTGTAATCTTCTGAACTCCTCACCCGAAGATGGGTTTGTACACCGAAACCAAGGTCGTGGAGCAATTAATTTTATATGGAAATACCAAGTGGTTTCATCACGACGTGAACCTCTTGTAAAACTTACGAATTTAGTTTTACAGTATTACTGGAAAAGTTCATTTTCCTCTGAATGATGTTGATAGGGTTGGACGAAATTAGAAAATCTTCCTTGTTCATCACCCGAATATGAATTAGTAATGTGAAAAGGCCGCGGAACGAAGATTTTTAAGTTGAAATTCAAAAGGGTTTCACATTCCCCTGTAAAAGGTTCTAATAAACCTTCCACCGTATCTAGATTATTTGAGAGGCAGGAATAACTCACCGAGCGACGGTTAAATTAAAGACTAAATCTCTTACGTACACCGGAAACAGCTCTCTTTACCAATGCTTTTAAAAATGCATTACTATCTCCGTCGTACTACGGACACAGAGATCATGAATACAAAATTAAGAAGCATCAAGTGTGGAGCCGACAGATTTAAAATGTCATTTTACCCCACGAACGATAAGGAACCAGAATAACCACTAACGGCCGTTACAGGGGAAAAAATATTTTAGCCTGGCGCGTGGTATTTATTTTATCCAACCCTTATATTATTGTCGTCTCGCGTTAGTATAAAAGTATTTTACACTAATATACCGTAGATTACATGAGATGGATTAAAAATTATTTCCAATATTTGATAAATTTAATCACTATTGGTCACTAATACTTCAGCAACAGCTAAATGTTGTGCGATGCCAGAGGCGGATTCGTCGCCTGTCACACGCCTTAGTGGCGACTTATAGGGTACCATGTACGTGTCAGGTGTACGATAACGGCGTAACGAACTCCAAATGAAACGGCAAAATATCTCAGCTCGATTGAAAAAGCCCTCGTGAACTACTGGATCAAGAATTTCTAAGGATCAAGGTTTTTTTGCGAAATTCATGTACATAGGACCTATAGGAAAATACAAACACGTGCAATTTGAGACAGCAGAAGTATACATGGTAGGAAAGTAAGTAGAAGACCGAAAGAGTAATGAGTGAATATAGTCGAAAAGAAAGTAAAGACAGGGACTATAGAGTAGAGTCTCAGGATCAGAAGAGCATGTATAAAAACATGTACGAATGTGTCATAGGCTACTGAAGTACGCAGGGAAAAGGTATTGCGGGAAAGGTGACGACGAATACATTTTCTGAGTCATAACCCAATTAATATCAACGCTGAAAAATATGGAAGTAAATTGAACACATACGCAACTTATCCCAATGCCGTGAGTCACCGATTGCATAGGTAGGGGTGGAGATCCAGGATGGGCAGCGATAGGTGGGGGAGTGAAATAAGGATGTCCATTATCACCCGTGTTCTCAAATATGCACGCTTCGGAAATAGTGAGAGGCGCATTGAAAGAGCTGGAGGTTGGATATAAAATTGTGGGAAACTGATAAATCTGTAATATTTGCGGGTGGTCAAGCATTAGTTAACCAATTAGCAAAGGGATCGCACTCATCGCTGAACTCAATGAAGAACACATTTTATAGGGGTGGAATAACAATAAATCATAAGAAAATGAACGGAGGTTGTTAATAGGGCGCAAGAAAAAAATTAAAAATTAAAGACAGAAGGCGTAGTTATTATAATAATACACGTACTAGGTCAAACAATTAATTAACTTAAAAATAATTTTACGTAAAAATGAACAAATAGTTAAGCACATTAAAAAAGGAACGGTTGGGCAAAGAAGATTTTTTTAAGGTCAAGGAGTTATTGACAGAGACTATGATTAAATATGTAAAGAAAAGATTACGGAAAACTTTAATTTGTAACATCGTTTTGGAAGGCTCCGAAACTTTTTCGTGGAAGTAAGACTATAAGCGCAGATTGGACGGTTCCGAGAGGTGAGTTTAGCGAAGAGTGTAAAAAATAAATTGAACGGAAAAAACTTAATATGGCTGTTTTTTTTTGACTGAACCTACTCTGAAAAAAATGGCATCGGACAAGAATGTACACGAAATTCAAAGAGTGCAAAGTTGAAAACACTAATCGGTCAATAAAAATCTTGAACAACCTTTCCTCAGAAGAAAAAGAGAACAAACGTTATTCGGTTCATGAAGCAAGGAGACTAAAATTTGCTCCGAGTACTTGAAACGATTTTAAGGAAGACAGTGGCCCGTTCCGATGTCGCATTTATGTGAATTCATAACTTCAACACAGTTCTTATCAACCGATATCCAATCGCAACGTACCATTTCAAAGATGCCGACATTCTTAAATGGGACGTTTAAACGGACCCCGGGGTAGTATTGAGAAAGAGAGAGAGATTGGGATAAGGGTCTGCCCTTCCTCGTCGGAATAGAAGGTGTGACTGGAAAGAAGTCCGGGAAGGCGAGAGAGGCTGGCGGGAGAAAGGAACGCGAAGCGGCAGTAGATGGGAATGATTTTGTCCTGGAGAGTGGGTGGAGGGAGGCTTTGACGGAGAGGAGGGAGAGGACGAGGTTAATGGTACGTACTTCCTCCCTTGAGCCAGGTTAGGGAAGAGGGAAGGAGAGTAGAAGGGTTGGAAAGGGGGAGATGTGAGGGTCGTGATGGGAGGACGGACGGATGGAGCGAGAGGGATGGAGGGAGGGCAGCGGCAGGCCAGGGACCAATTAAAGGCGACCTCACAATGCCGGGGAAGGGCTAAGGAGAGTGGTTGCGGCGAGTGAGGCAATCCTTTTTACGTAACAAGCATACGGAACAGCTTATTATTAAAGGTGACCCTCCTCGAAAAAGAGCTGTTCCAATTTTTAAATTAAATGATCGTGCGGGATGTTCTTATTTGGGAGCATGCGACATTACGATGTATCGACTGCGAAGTGCACTTTCGACGCGATATCACTGTGTTAGTGTCCAACTCTTATGCAATGCGATATAAATTTCGTTAGGTCATATGGAGAAGCATATAGATCCTGGGTATCAAGAAAAAATGTTAAACTATTACAATATAACAAAACAATGGAGATAAAAAAATTGCTTTTAAGACAAATGTTTAAAAAATGATCGGAGTTCCTAGTAAGTAATATTTGATATTTCGGGAAAACGCGACAATATCGTTACCAACTAGTATTATAACTTAGAACTACGGTTACATACCGAATATATAAAAAGTATGACATTACAATTCATTCAAGGTAGTATTCTATCCATTAAAGCTACGTCTTGGACGGTCCCTAACGACTATGTTCTGATCTACGCATCATGAGAACTTCCTTTTGTTTACTAGAAATTGTTCCCTTCTTCATTTTTCCGTTACTTGTGCATGCCTCCATTCCCTCTAAAAAGCCTCTTCTCTTCCTTCCTCTTACCCGGCTTCCACTTGCCACTACCTATCTTTTAGTATTTCCTTCGCCTTTCTTTGCCTTTTTCGGATTTCCCGAACAGCATATTAAAAACTTCAGCAACTGTCCTTTCCCCCATCAGCTTACCGCTATTTCACCACATCCCGAAGTACCGATGTGTATAATCTCATCTGATTTCCCATTCAAATGGGCCGTCGATGTTAAAATTCCATCATTACGTACCCCCTATTCTTATTAACCTTGAAACGTTATCACACGCAAACCTATAAACGTTTTACTTAAAAAAGAGTAAGATACGAAAACATTTTATTAAAAACTATACATTTTTCTGGATATGGCAAGAATTAGTCAAAGAGTGAGACTGTCGAGTCAAATCTAAATGCTGGAGAGATAGTCGAGGCCGATACTTTGTGGAATTCCATTGTGTTGCACGAGGAAGAAACAAAATAACTTTTCGTTTCCACAGAATAGAATTTTTACTGTCGACTAGTTTCGCTACGCTGCAGCATTATCCAGGTTTTGATGATGGCACAGTGTAGCGAAACTAGTTGACAGTAAAATTTCTACCCAGTGGAAACGCTAAGTAATTTTGATTCTCCCTAGGGCAGACTCTAAATGACCGAGGAGACATTAAAAGCATGTCCACGTGTGATGGACTGGTTGCATAAAAGTATAGGGGGATCGTGCCAAATTGCGAAAGACTGAAAGCTTCGTCACCACCGACTCCGGAGTGATTGATCAATCCCGCAACGAGCGCGGGACAACGGCGACCAACAAAACCGCGAGCTATCGTATCTAGGACACGGGGTATTTCTTTAAGGTGATGAATAACAGAACAATATTTGAGCATAAGTCATCTGGCTCTACAAGGAACATCACCGAATCTCTTACTCGATTGAAATGTATCCTTTTTGTTAAGAACAGCGTCATAAAAAGTGGAATAATGAAATCCTAGGATTTCATAAAGTGGTCAGCGAAATTAGGAATAATTCACTTCCATAAGAAGTCCCCGTTCGGATTCTAAAATTCCCAAATATTTCATGTTTTCCCAGCCATAAAAGTCGCCTTTAATTAAATTATTCCTATTGCCAACAACCGAACAAACTTTTCTCGTATTCGAAGTAGCTATGTATATTGATACACTACACAGCAGGTACACTAAGAAAAATATGTGCGGGAAAGTTTAATACAGCTCTAATATGGAGTGTTCGGCTTTATGGATCTGAGAATCACTCTTTGAGGCAAAGAAGGCTTTTGAAATGTGGGTGAGACGGAGAATGGAGAAAATAGTTGGACAGGGGGAAGGCAAACGCTGAGGTTTTAAACGGGGCGGGCGAAGAGAAGAAGTTACTCGGGAAAATCCGAAAAAGGCAGAGAGAGTGGATGGAAGAAATATTGAAAGGTGGTCGGATGCTGCAGGTCGTGATAGAAGGGAGTACGTTGGGTAATCGGGATAAGAGGAAGGAAGAGCGTAGGCTTTCTAGAAAGCATGAAGGCAGGCAGAAGTTACGAATAAATGATGAAAAAAGTAAAGTGGGTCAAAAAAAGGACCATCTCGCGATAAGTATCAGTGAGTAGTCAACCGAGTGTCTCCACAACGTACCTTTAATAGGTACAACTCCTTGAATTAATGAATTACCTTGTATTTACCTACACAAAAGACTCGCGCGTCAGCATACAAAAAACGATCGTTGTCTTTTTAAGCTTGCCTCACATGAGTGCTACATCAACAATTCTCATTTAAACCATGGCGCAAATGGCAAGTCGTGAAATAAATTTCTTTTTTCATCACATTTTCTAGATTTATCAACCTAATATATACACCCAGCTAATTCCCGATTTTGGAATCATTTACTCGTAAATCACATAACCCAAATAGGTTTCACTCAAAGCGCGTTTTCTTCTGCGCCAATTCGACGTGCATATGCCCTGCATCTCTTGCAGATCACCCAAGCATCTCTGGAATGTCACATGTGGAGGCACATTAGAACAATAAATCTTCGCGATTATGCCATTGTTCTCCGCAATTCGATCAAGTGCGTCAACACCAACCATGACTCGGCTATGCTCTGCTGGAATTTTGATGTAGTTTGCCACCTGGACAGTTGAGAAATGCACTTCAGACCACGTCGATGCATTTAGCAATCGAGCACAGCTCGGCCGATGAGTCTGGCACGTTTCGACGCATTCCTGCAAACTTCCTATTTAAAACTTTACTTCTTATGCAAAACGAATACGGAAGGTTCTGGAGATAAATATGAAATACATATGACAACCATCAAGGATTTACTGTATTCTCTCCGGCGGCGTCGAATATTTTTCAGTGGTATCTCGATCCCTACTTGAGGTGCTTTGTGGAGGGCACTTTGAGTGAGTACGCCGTCCGTCGGATGGGACGTCAAACGGCGGACCCCTTGGAGCCTTTCGTACAGAGTAGGCTAATGCCGACGCCGGGTTTCTCTCTACCCTTTATCCTTTCCTGTCCATCCCTAATGGCGCAAATGACCACAGATGTCAGTCGCCTCGCCTAAATACTTCTACTACTACTGGATTTTCTCATCTGGATTCAACCCATCCATTGTGGCGAAGCCAAAATTTGATAGAGGTCAAAAGCCACTGTCCCGAACGTTCCGCTGTCTTAAATAAGTGTTAAAACGTTGGCATACACGATCAAAAATATATATTTAATAATCCTCGCCTCGTACTCACGAGCTCACCTATTAAATCATGATACCAAAAGGGGCAAAAGTGTTGACTACTTAAAAACCACGGATTTAATTATTTCTACCACTGCTCTACAGAAGGAGAGAAACCCAAGACATAACAACGCACTTAATTCCAAACACCCGGTCTCAGGCTCTCATGGCGCATAGCATTGTATAGCGTAGACGAGACGCACTTGGAGGAGGAGTGCAAATTCAGGCCTCGTCAATCGCGCACGTTTGAAATGCAGATCCTTCGTCCATTTTTACTGCCTTCTTATGATTTATCCCAACAATGCCCTCTCCTCCCTCACCATATCTAGAACTTCCTCCTTTGTTTTCCTTTCGGTCCATTACACCTTCCCCATCCTCATCCACACCCACATTTCAAAAGCCTCCAATCTACATGTAACATCCTGCTTCAATGACCACATTTCCGGGCCCTATGTAGTAGCTACGCTGAAATGCAAGTCATATAATGTCTAATTGTCTAATGCCATTTCATTTTATCCTGATAATAAAGGCACCCGAAGAACAGTTTTTCAACCGAAAATTCATCCTCCGGGCAAATATTTTTTATAGGATTACAAAAAATTATCACTGGTTCATGGAAAATGCAAACGCGAATTAGCAAAGACGATACATTATGCAAAGGTCTTGATAAATTATTAATAGGTAGAAACAAGTTTAGAAACAAGTTTTTGAACATATTTCTATTCGGAATTACATCCACATATGATGTTCACATGGACATAGTTTCACCGGCGTTCCAGCCGGCTCCTTCATCTAAAGAAGTTGACTGGAGCACCAGCGAAACTTGTAGAAGCATTTTAGGTAACTAAAATTCCGCTCAAAGTGTTTCAATTCAAGAAATATATTAATGAACACTATTTAGCGAAAGCTTTCACAAAGGCATTAAAGTTTCATCATCCTAAGAATCAACAGTTATAAGCGCTTCGACTGTTACTTATTCAAACGTGGAGGAGAACCCAAGCGAAAACGCACCCCGACAGTTTTTGGCACATAAGAACTCCACGGCATGCATCAATGCCCCGTAGTAAAACCTCCCACTAGTACTTCGAAAACCACAAAACTCCGTAAGATATTTCTGAATGAAGTAAAAATATCGCATCAATCTAAGCGTGAGTGGTTTTACTAGGTATGTCTCGTCGCAAAACCTACGATGTATGAAATGAATATTTTCAAGAAAGGGGCTGCCAGATTCTTTTCCTGTATCGCCGGTTGTTTCTCATGAATTTATGGTATCCAGAAAAATGGCACCGTTGGGATTTTAAATGTGCTGCCCAAAGTATCATCTAGCATTTGCATCCAGGTTAGTCGAGCCTTACGCTGCTAAATTTAGTTTGAGTGGCAAGATTTCGGATCTTAGGGCACATTGTACCGCAAATTATACAATGAAAGTCCTAATGTAAATTACAAATTCAAGTGTGATGCGGTGGAACTGTTCCACACTGACAGAGACGAAAACTCCTGCAATTTCCCACTTCATAAGGATTGATTTTCGACTAGTTACTACATCATTTTCATGTCTTGAAAAATTATCGCGTGTATATGAGCAGTGGACGTCATCTGTAATAGAACTGTTAAAGATTTGGTTGAGGTAAAATGAAGCATTTGCACTAGATAACCTGTGACACGACAAACACTTACGCGTTATTTGAAAACGTGCCAAATGTGTTAGACACCGAGAGAACAGGTTATATAGCACAAAATTCTCAATTTTACCTCAACAAAATCTATAACAAACGCATTCGAATACTGATGACCTCCACTGCTCAAATATACACGATCATTTTAATGCTAACAAACGCTACAATATCGCTCTTTAGTCAAACAGATGCGGTGGGTACGGGGTGTTTGGTGGGTCTTGTTAGAAAAAAACAATATGAACGGTGATTAAAGAACAGGCAACGAAAGGATGTGGTTTGGATACACCGCTAACAGATAAGATTTGAAAAAAACGGGAAGCATGAATAAAGTTTGAGAGGAAAGGGTAGGTCAAGGAAGTCATGGCTGAATGTGGTCGAAAATTATTTTATCCGTCCATCTTGCCGACAGACGAGAGTCCAACAGGAAGAGAAAATTCGTAAAAGTTTACATGAAGTAAACACAAATAAACAATAGGAGTAAAATATTCGAACAGATCTGGATCAAACAGAACCCAATTTTTAGAGAAACACAGCCAATTTTCATCCCGTCTATACTATCTATAGGCTATTCGATCCTCTGCTATTCGGACGGTAGGCTCCTAAAAAATAGCACTATCCGCTTCCTTGCAAAAAAAAACGCCTCACTGTCCTCTCCGCCTGCATAATCTTATCAGCGACAGAATTTCATGTCTAAGGGAAGTCTCCTGGCGAGTGCGGTCGCGAGGCAGGAAGGGAGAACAGATAATGGGTTTTAAAGCTATGAAATGAATTCTCTTTCTTTGGATCACTAAACTACATCAACGAATCTTCACATTCGGAAAGGGCTGGGAGTCTTTCGTGACAGGTAATCATTTTCATAATGAATATTCTTGCAGGAGAAGTAGCATGCCGTGTTTTGAGAACGACACAGCTACTCTTCGAGAGAAGACAGACGCCACGATGATTACTCAAATGTGTATGGAGGGGGAATGAAAACGATGCACAGCAAAGGAAGGAATAACTCGAGTATGAGATAGGAGTTTTCTAAAAAGGATGCAGGACCAATAATGACAGCAAACAGAACAGAGCAAACAATGAGGACTTTCAATCGGGAGAAACAATCATTCATTCAATACAGTATCCTGCCAATTGAAGTTGATTTCAGATGGTCCCTAACGATTATTTACTTCGTATGTCGACAACTTCCTCTTTATTTTTCCTGCATTCTTTCTTCCTTCATTTCTTCTCAACTCCTATCTGTCTACATGGTGTATATAAACCCTCTTCCTTCCTCTTACGTCGATTATTCAACATTCTCCCTTCTATCACGGCCTTCGGCATCCGACTAACTTTCAACATTTCCTCCATCTCTCTCTGCCTTCTTCGGATTTCTCCCAGTAACTTCCTCTCTTCGTCCATCATATTTTAAAACCTCAGAGTTTACCTTCCTCTCAGTTTAACTTATTTTTTTCATTTTTCAGCCACATCCATATCTCAAAAGCAACCAATCTACTCTCATCCTCTTGCCTCAAAGACAGGGCTCCATTTCCATTAAGGGCTACGCTCAATATTTAGTCTTCACTAATCTCTTCTTCTCATCTGATGTGGAGTGTATCAACATGCAACTACTTCGAAACTTATTAAGAATGAAGCGCTGTATGAATTGGGATCATGTAAAACCAAAGGAATGACGGAGATACAGCACCAGCTGTCGCCATAAGCTAATGTAATGTATAAATATGATAAAACATTGAGTTGTGCAAAGTGAACCCTCAAATACCATCTCAATTTTCGAATTGGTTGGTCTGCGTCCTAACATCGAAACTAGATCATCAAGAGACTTGCTATTCGAATTATGACAGGCCACGAAGTAACATTAATTTAAATAAGTATACACTAATTGATACATACAGGCATTTCCCCAGAGTCCCCTATTATTTTGTTATTTGACTGTGCGCAAATACGCGTGATGGTGATAACAATGAGACGCCAAAAAGATAAAATACCCAGCATCTAACTCTGGTTTCATCCAGATTAATGTTTTATGGCAGGAGAATTAACAGGGAACAGGTACTCATTCCTTAGATGAATTGAAAACACACACAAGTCATATGTTCGTAAGCTCGATCTCCTCGATTTTGCAACTCTTCAATTGAATTGAAACAGGACGGCGACATCCTCTGAGGTAGGATCAAATGCATCTTAATTTATTCCGAAAATAGGCATTAAGAAATGAGTCGTAAGAACAGGTTTTTGGAACTTATATGAATTCAATTTACGTGCACTCTAGAATTCCACATCTAGATACAACCTCGAAATGGGGATAATTAATCAAATAATAAAGATTTATTTAACCGATTCCATTTCGGTTTTCCACGTAGGTGACAGAACATGATTAAGTATTCAAGTGCAAACCTGCAATTACCTATCAAACAGTATGTTCCATGTGTAAGAGTATGTATTTCAGTGTACCTAAATAATCATGCATGCCATGTGTGATTATACAAACTCTCTACCGCTCTTCCCTCGGTAGTGACTTCAATGATGAGCTCGAAAGACCTTTGTAAACTAATAGGCATGCCTTAAATATGATAAATGGCATAGATTGATCCCTTATTAAATTGGAAGAACTATCAGACGCAATAATAGGGACCCTATTGAATTTGTACGTACATGGAATGCGACCCATTTCAACCCACGAACAGATCAACAAAAAAAAATATATTCCTTAAAACGAATTATCTCTTAATTTGGGAGGACATAAATTACAGCAAGCGCAACAAAAACTCATGTATTATGACTGTGTATGAAACGAAATCAAGTCAAGCAGCTACGAAGATACCGTGAAGTTGTAATAGATGGCCCCCAAGATTTTCGAGTTTCTTCTGCGATGATCTACCTCGCAGGATAAATGTTTCGTCGATGTTTCAGTCAGCATCTCTTTTATTAAACCAACCAAAATATAATCGATGAAATAGAAAGATGATATGCCAAACCAACGGATCATACCAAATACAGTGAACGGAACACCAGCGAAATTGTCATTTGACAAGGGAGAATCAGGGATTCAACAGCCACAGGAATTAAGCCGTTGGAAGAGTTACTTTAGCTAAAGATGATTCCACTAAGAGGGTAATAATACCTATTAATGATGTCAATGCGTAATTATCACATAGTATTCTACCGTTTAAGGTAGGTTTTGGATGGGCATCGACTAACCACCACTATATTGCGAAGCTTTGCCTAATGAGATGACCTGACACCGTACACTGGGATGGGAGATTGGAACACGACAGTAGGCGAAGGAAGGTAGTAAGGTTGGGGCTAAGTTTTAGGAACAAGGAATGACCGTGGTGAGAAAGCAGTGGAGTTCTGCAGGAGACAGAGGTTAATCATCACGACGATATGGTTTAGGCACCACAAAAAGTGTAGGTATACAAGGAAAATGCCTGGGTATTCAGCATTATATCAATTGGACTACATTATGGTTAGGCATAGATTTATAAATAGAGTGATTAATTTACAGTTTCCCGGGAGCGGATGCAGACTCGAGACCATAATTTGGTAATTATTAAATGTAGCGTCCGATACGAAAAAGTAGAACAGGGATGGTGGTATAGGAAATGGAATTCGAAGGCATTAAAAGGAACGACAAGGAAGGAGTGACGGCAGGCATCAGAGAAAATTATGAGTGAGGACAGGGAGCTGGGTACTAAAGAGAAAAAATGGGAACATTAAAAAAAAACGCATATCGCAAGCCGCAAACGAAACCAAACGGATAGCAGACAGTAAAAGGACAAGGAAGCCAGTAATTACGGACGAGATGATTAGAAAGACAATAGAAGGAAATGGAAGAATATAAACACAGAGTTAGGTAGAAGGAAGTATGAAGAGTTAACTAACAAACTGAGGCGGGTAACAAATAGAACAAAATAAGTGTGATGGAAAACACAATGCGAGGATATGGAAAGTCTACAGAAAAAGGGTGACATTGGAGCCCTATACAGAAAAGTTAAAACTCTATCAGCAAATAAGAAGGGAAAATCGTGGCAAACAATCAAAGATAAGTCAGGAAACATATTAGTTGAACCATACAAGATACAAATGAGGTGAAAGGAATACATTGAAGAACTGTACGGCAAAGAACTTAGACCATATACCAGAAAGGTTAGACATTGAGAATATGACGTAGATGAGGATAGCTTACGTCCAGGATTACACGATGGCAAGATAAAAAGGGCGCGATTAGAATTGAAATCAAATGCAGCCGTGGGAACAGATAACATTCCCGGGTACCTACTTAAAGGTTTAGGAAAGGGTGGGAGGAAGAGTTATCATGGACTAATTCGTAGCATTTAAGAGAAACGAATCTGGCCGGAAGACTGTCAGATCAGTGTTAGTTCCTATTCCGAAAAAGGTGATGGCTACATCATGTGATGACTACAGAACAATAAGTTTGAGTTCCTACGCAACTAAAGTTGTTCTCAGGATCATCAACAAAAGGATAGAGAGTAGGGAAAATGATTACTAAGGGAATGATCAGTTTGGGTTTAGGAAGGGGAGGCATGCGCGATACCATTGCAGTCACTAATTGAGAAGACTATAGAATACAATTAGGACGTATTTCCCTGTTACGGAGATCGAATCGAATCGTTACGGAGATCGAATAGGCGTTTGATAGAGTGAATTAGGGAAAACCAATGAATATATTACAGAAAATCGGAATAAATTGAAGGGATAGGAGGCTAATCCGCAATCTGTACATGTCTCAGGCAGCTCAAGTGCGAGTGGGGAACGGAGAGGCAGGATGGGCAGTGATAGGAAGAAGGTAATGCAGGGGTGTCCATTGCCACCCGTGCTTTTCAACGAATATGTGGAGGAAATGGTGAAAGAGGCATGGGAAGATCTCCAGGTAGGAATGAAATTAGGCGGGGAATTCGTAAAATCAGTTAGGTTCGCAGAAGATGATCAAGCTTTAGTTTGTGAGTCAGGAAAGGAGTTGCAAGCACGGCTGAGTACATTGGAAAGTCAGTGCGATAGATAGGGTTGAGGATTAATGCAAACAAAATGGTTGTGCGATTTTCCACATAGGGAAAGGCTAAGTTAAATATCAAAATAGGAGTTTATAAACTTGAATAAATATACCTGTTTGCCAATTTGGGAAGTGTTTTAGACTAAAAAGGTCAGAGTGGTAGGAACATAAGGAGAAAAATTGCGTTAGGCTGAGAAGCTTTCACAAGACGGAGGGTATTTATTACAGGGAATTTGAGGAAGTATGTTAACAAAATACTCGTCAAAACTTGGAGATATGTAGCGTGGTTTTGTACGGCGCGAAAACGTCATCGTTGAAGCACGAATATAATTGTAGGCGTCCATTAGAAGCTTTTGAAATGCGGGTGAGAAGAACGATGTAGAAGGTGAAGTGAACTGAAAGGAAAACAAACGAGGAAGTCCTAGATATGGTGGGGGAGGAGAGAGAATTGTGGGAAGAAATGCTAAGGAGACAGAGAATATGATACAGAGCATTCTGATTGGCGATGGGATGTGTTTGCATTTGCATGTTGTGGGATGTTGAACGTGTTTGCATGAATGTTGGATGAAGGGATTTTTGCATGAGTGTGTACGCCGCTGTGGGTGTAGTTTTGCATGTATGTGTTGATTTTGCATGTGATATTGTTCCTTTTTACGGGTGGCGACCTAACACCCCCCCCGCCACACGCCCTTGCGACAGCTTACTGGGTGTTATGTAGATGTCGAAGACTGTTACAGAAAGGAGAATTATAGACAAGCGAGGAAGGGATAGGAATAGGATATGGAAGTTGAATGGAATGCAGGGAGCAATCATATATTCGGAATTGAAGAGGGCATAATTGTTATGTTCGATGTCATGCTGTGTTTTGCTAGGAGAGACAAGGTGTCGCTGACCCGTTTGGTAGCTTGCGTCCATCCAAAACATACCTTAACCGGTAGATTACAAATAATAATAAATTTTATTATTGTATAAAAGGGAATTCGACATCCCAAAGTACCCAGGTCTAATATTTTTCCGCGACTATTTTAGGACAACAAATACATTAATTATGACGACCTGTCATTAACAAGGATACAAAAGTCGCATTTACATACATTTTACCCAATGCCGTGTGGCGTTCTTCGAAGAATATTCACGTTCTAAAAAAATATCCAAAGCAAATATTTAACAAAACATGTCAAATATGATAATTAACCTAGGTTTTGTGTCCTAAGAGGCTTTGATATATATTGATTGATTGATTTTGGCTAAATTAGATTGAATCTCTTGCATAAATTGGAAGGACGTCTCTTTAACAGTGATGTTGAAAATGTATTATTACCGCCATCGTACTACGGTAGGCGAGATCATGCCAGTAAAATTGGAGAGATTAAAGGTAGAACATATAGATTTAAGATGCCATTTTTTCCACGAGCATTAACGGATCAGAATAACATTTTCCAACCGCGGTTGGGTCATATTCGGGTTTTAATTAGTCTTATGTGCATTCACCCCCTGCCACACACCCTAGCGGTAGCTTACATGGTACCATTATATCTAAATATCTAAAAATGCAAATGGTTAAAAATTAAAACATGAAACATGCAAATGCGACGCGAATCTTAAGATAAGGGACGACGTACAAATTATGAAGATGTTTAAAATATTTCTCCAAGTATCACGTTTTACAATATTTTTAAACGATCCCGTTTTTCAACCATAACATACCAACAATTCATACCGCAAACATACAATAAAAGTTCACTTGAAATGCCCATCAAAATAACTACACGGGAACGTTTAACCTTGCACTTCACCGCTTTCGCGACGCTCATTCACATTTGACGCAATAAAATGCAATTCTGAGTCGGTTACTGCGACTGGGGTTTAGTTCTGCCAGTGTATTGATCATGCGTGATAAATTTACCGGCTTTTGTCAACCCGCTATACCCCTCCTTCCCAAAATTACAACTGCGTCGTATGTACAGGTAGCACATCTTGAGTTAATATATAGGATTTTATAGCCGTCCTTTCAATGAACGAATTCCATCCCTCACAGCCGTGTTTAAAAGCGAAGTTAGAAATCCCTGGACAAACGAATAAAAACAGTTCAACAAATTCAGCAAAACAATCGAAACTAAGCCGCATGGAAGCACTGTCATCGATAGTCGGAGAGAGCCTTAACTGAAATTACTTCGCCTCACCAAGTCAGTCTCAGAGACATGGTAACTTGGTGGGTAGGGTACTCGACTACTGACTGAAGGGTCCAAGTTCAAACCCCGAGTGAATCCCCTGAATAAATAACCACAGATTTACCCAAAATGTGTGATTTTTAGGCGTCTTCCTGAGGGCTAGCAGAAGATATAGGGGAAAAAACTCCCCCATTCCCGAACCTGACTATAATCATAATACTTGGCTGTCGCAGGCCGACATGGCTCTTGAGAGACAGAGCATACAACCTTCCCTACTAAGAAAAAGATAAGAGAAAGAAAAAGGCACAAACAAAATAAACCGGGACTCCGTACATACAGATAAAATTACGCCAGCTCCCCCAAAGAAATCGCAACTGTGACGAGTGGCATTTCCACTTGCCTGTGCATTACCGACGTAGCAGCTAACAACCTATCACCAAGTAAGTATCACTCAACTAGAAGAAAAAATTAATCTAAGATTAATACAAGAAAACAATACTCGAATTAGAGTAGTGCTTACATATTTCTGAAGCGCCTTCCTGCCGGATCTCGGAATATTTTTTTAAATTCTCGATATTATATGGAGTCATAACTTAATTTTGGAAAGTAATTGGTTAACTATTGGTAACTTAATATAGTCATGACAGTTAAATCAGGAGTTGACCGCTAACGGGTGAGCATTAACGCGATTTTTCGGGTACAAGATCTTTTTGGGAAACCGCAGGCAGCACAGGTAAAGCAACCTGCCTATCACTTCCCAGATGCTTGAAATTTGCGTGCAAAAACACAAGCGGCGGAGTTTAGTACAAGGTGAGCTCTACCCTCCCCTAACAGATCGACCTTCGAGTCAAATAACTGTGGTGATGAAAGTCCGGGAATTCTGTCGTCCACAGATTAATTCCATCCAAGTACTTACGACACTATCCGCCCATCATTCAAAAAAGTAGGTGCCCACCCATTGGAGTGCGCATTTCTTGCAGTTTGATTTGACTGTGACGAAAGCATAATGTAGCGTGTTCAACTAAGAGAACTTGAGACCAGATTGGCAAACCTATGAGTTCCACCGATAACAGATCAGACAAAGAAAAGATTGGTCCGACTGTAGCCTGATATTGCTCTACTAACTAGAGCGTAGTGCCAAAACGTATATTTCTTAAATATCATCAAAGCTGAGACTTTCAAAAAGATACTAAAACTGTACGCGCTTAATTTTTTTAAAAATGTATGCGTAAACATGACTAAATTCATATAACGATCTCTTACAGTGTCCGTTACAGCGTGAATCGAACTTTTTGACAAAAAGGATATATCTAGACGGCATGATGAAGAAAGAAATGGCTACACGTGTGCCTCTCCCGATAACCGTGAGGGGAGTGATCGCGTGTGGTTGGTAGATTGAGACCCCAGGATGCCAGTCGCGTACAGATTGCCGGTAAACCTTGCAGGCCTCTAGCTACAGCTCAAGGGTTCCCAAGAACTGCTGCCTCAAGCCCCACTACAGAAATGGGGAAACATTTTCGAGACTCCCAAAAGACACATTTTCATCAATTGCAATTACCTCCTCCCACAATAGGAATAATAATTAAAGCCTTAATATTTTTCGTTTTCAATTAAAAAAGCTAAAGCATACCATCTTCGCTTTACTGAATGATCGAGATATATTATGAGTAATTTGCAGAATCAATAAGGGGCGTTACTGTCTTTAGGGTTGCACACCTTTTGTAAAAGATGGGCAAAAGCTAAACATCAACTCGAATGCCTTCTTAGGTCAAGATAGCTGTTAACAAATTTTCCAGTGCAACACAAAAAATCAGTTGGCTCTCCAACAAACGGAGCAATGACCTTTACTTTTAATGGAATAAGGCTGAAAATACCCGATGTTGTTATTGTCTTTAAATTCCTGCGACATATCTAAAATACCAATGAGGCCAGTATTACTTAATTAGGTTCTAGTGAATTAATTAGTTTATATTTACAAAAAACTTCTTATTCTCAACAACTACAGATGAATATAACATAAACAATGCAGGCAAGGAACAAAAATTATCTCAAGATTTTAGCTTCAAAATATTGCATCTCGACCTACATACTTAAGGTGATAATTAAATTATTTTAACAAGAACACTTTTAAGCATTGAAAAATAGCATTTTCAGCAAACTGAAACACAATAGGGCACATAAAGAGTTTCAATCTTTTAAAGGCATTAATTGTAATCAATCAATCAATCATTTTTAGAAGTGAGCAAATAATGCTGATGATACTAAAATATTGTGCAAGATGACAAAAGAGCCCACAGGAGTCAAATAAATTAACAAGCATTGTAACTGGATACACTGTTTCATGCTAGCAACTGAGGATAGGATGACACCCATGGTTGAGCTTTCCTTAGTTTGAGGTGATGCCTCTGAGCACATCAATCAAGAGTGATTTTCTGTTTACCAAAAAAATTTAAGAAACCAAATGCTGCACACAGAAAGGTTAATCATGAATGTCTGAACTTCATTTTACTTATCAAGCCAGTATTTGGCCCGTTGGCTGTCAATTTTTTGTTTGCTTAATAAAAAAATTCCATTACTTGCCAGTTTTGAGAATATATGGTTTAATGAACTTAAATATCTAGGTCCAGCCAACCACATTATCAACCCAACAGTTGATTTTATAGGTGAGGGTATAGCTCACATATTAAGGCCTTTTACATGTGAAATTCATGTATCAGTGTATAGTGGGTTGATTTCTATCACTATGTTGCCAACAGTTTTTTTCCTGGAAGATCTGACGCATAAAGCTTTGGCTGAGCTGATACTGAGGATACTGAGAGTACCCAGACGTGAATTAATGGCCTATGGTCAGTAGCAATATACTTTACATATGAGGCTAAATTACCCTCCTGAGGTCAAACATTAGCAAATTCGATGATGACCAATTGAGGATTCAAACTAATGAAACCTAGTGTTGGCAACTGATCGAGAAAACATTTAGCATCTGATTTAATAAAGCAACAGCTAAAAAAACAAAGTCAGCAATTTTCTTCGGTAACAATATTCATTTCTTGCATTCTGGGTGCTCTAATAACCACTGTAAATTGGAGGCTCCACATAGTGAATGTCAACACGCACTCATCATCATAAATCCAATTGCTAAAGATATACACAAAACATCAACCTATAAATCTTATTGCGGGATGCAGTTCCATTATTTTATGAACAAATAAGAACTTCAGAGAAGTCAGAGTTAAGAAAAGAAGAACACCAAAGCCATTGACGCTCACATGTCAACTACAATGCATGCAATCAAACAAGCTTGTATTTCGGTGAAAACTGTGTTTTTAATTGTAATCAATCTACTTGAAATAGAGAGTTAAAAGATATCATGCAACAAGTTTGCCAAAACATAATTATCATTTTTTAGGGACAATATTTGCAAAAGGGTCTTCATAAAGAAATCAACAAAAATTCTAACGATACCAGAACTACAAGTTGTCCTGCATAATTCAAATAAATGGAGCAACAATTTTAAAAATTCAAACAGATCCCAGAACAAATACGATGTTTAAAATTAACAGATGAAAAGACTTGTAATGCTTTTGTTTTGTTCTCCTTAACTAATGAAAATAAGTGACTGTGCCAATACTGAATATTTTCAAGAGACTCATGGGATAGGGAAACCCAAGTACGACGATAGAACTTTCAAGGGGCATTAGCAAGGCTATTTTAACATGGAAAAAAATTAATGTACCTTTAATATTAATTAATTTATATCTTTTAGCAAAAGGTAAAAAAGACGTTACACTCAGTGCACCGGTATAGACCGCAAATACAGTATCAGAAATAAATAGCCACGATAATCATTATTCAAACAATTAACGATAAAATCAAGCACAATAAAGAATAGATATATATGAATGCAAATTACCAATCATAATCAGTTAACCATATATTGAAGACGGAGATATACACTTAAATTTTGAGAGATTAGGCCACTCAGAACCGAGCATACCGACGAAAAACAGTGATTCTTCTAACAAGTACACCCGTCTGCACTGAAATGACGTTTCTCGTCGAAAACTTCTAGTTCCGCGCATAATTGAACTCGGTCTTGTCGGATATGAAAAACAGCCCTTGCCAAAAAATTATGTGCTAAGCTTAGGTAAATAAACACAAGAACTAGGGTAACATACAAAGGTGTGTCGCACCCAGGTGAAAGTGCACTGTACGTGGAGTGTCACATTTATAATAGATTCAAATACACTTCTTTATATTACAGCAGCAAGAAGCAAAAAAAATCCAGTTAATAGTGTATGAATTCATTGAATATTTGACCTACCTTCTGGAAGTCATGGCCACTATTTATAAGCAGAAAATCTTCATACGAAGCACGGAAATATAATAGAAACGATAGAAACAACCCGACAAGCAAAAACTTGATCGTCACTTTGTTGTTTTCACGACCTATGAGAAATTTCTACCTCCTCTTATTGGATGAAAAATTTTTCATTCGTGCTCATCCATACTGCGCACCGTGCAACAGAGGCGCGTACGTTATGAAAGATGCTCGGAATGGTCTTTGACGGATGATGTTCAAACCGTGAATCTTTAAACTTCAAAAGTGATCCCTCTTAAACCTCAAAAGTGGTCTTAATAAAACAATTGTTCCACAAATTCAAGCGCCCTCGATACTAATGTGGTCAATGAATTTTCCGTTATTCTTATTTTTTTACTTCGAGAAGGTCAGATTCACAGTTGTAGTTCGTCTAAGTGAAAATAACACGCAAAAGCAATATGAAATTAATACAATACTTATCATCTAGAGAAGTTCATAAATTAATCAAGTACAAATGATTACCGTTCCTATACTCGAAATATGAACATATGGTTCCCAAGGTTTAACACGGAACGAAACTCTTTTTTTTTTCCTTTCAAGTAATGGCTACTTGTATCAGATATTAACACGGAAAATGAATATATTTACCAAATGCACCACAGATTCTAATTGTTTTGCTAAGTGAGCCAACGAAAAAGACAATGAATGGAGAAATTAGACTGGTGGAAGGAAAATAAATCAAAAGACATTAAAATTTCCTTTTTATCATTATTATTGCCAATCGATGTCACCGAAATTGGAATTGATTCCGTCACCTCATCAAATTAATGCATTTGAAAGTATGAATTAAGTACCACTTTGCTCCCAAATTCGAAATCAAACCAATCGGAGTGATTCATGATGAGCATCACCTCATACCAAACCAGAAGTACACAATACCTTGGTTCCTCAAGTAGAGCCTCACCAAATGTTACAGTGAAGAAGATACCACCATTGTTGAGGGCCATAATAGCAGGAGAAAAGCTAAATTGATTATATTTTTAAAATATTTATTATAAAAAAACACAGTAATCAACCCAAAGGTCGGTTTAGTAGGTGACGGTAGAGTTCACCCAGTACTAAGACCAAAGGCATGTGAACTGCTCCCATCAGGGTAGGAGGGCCAGTCCCTGTCCCGGATATGTTTTCCCAGGAAGACCTGGTTCCCGAAATCTCACTAAGCTTGGGTGGAGCTGCAGGTGCCCTGAGTGCCTTGCCCGGGAATTGAACCTGGGACCCTCCGGTCAGTAGTCCAACGCTCTACCCCTGGATTATTGTGACCCACATATTAAATATATATTTTATTTATTCTCCGATTTATTTTACCACTGTTAAAAAAACTAATGCTCAATAAAACTACTATTCCCTATAGTTGTTTCTATTTATAAACTAATTTTTTCTCAAACCTATGAAACAATAAAAGTTTTCCAGGAAAGAAGAATGGTTGTTTTCTGTTAATCCTAAAAAACTATTTTTTGTTTTCCAGTTCACAAGAAGTCTACGGATGGCAAGAAAATCAAGTACGGCAGAGAATAATGTTTTAATTGGAATTGTTATAAGTAAAAATCATTAAATAAAACAAGCAAAATTGATCCAATAACTTTACTCTCTCCAGATGATAATGGTCTTTACAAAAGGAAATGACTAGAACATCTTATCATCTTTGTCAACAATCACACAGCCATGTAGCTAATTGGCAAATACGAACAGGAATAACATCAGCTTAAAAACCTTAAAAACCATTTTAAAATGTGCCTTAGAAAATCCAATAGAGCTATGTGCACAAAAATAATGATTCAGTTCCGACAAATGCTGCGGAAAACAGTTGAGCAAGCATATTTGTTAAAATGGATCCCACAACAATATTTTAACAGCCATACTATTAAGTTACACAGAGAAACTCTGTTTAAAACATCAATATATGTGCTCACAATTTACATACGAAACATAAATTGAGATTACAAACATTTCAGTTATGTTAAGAATGTTATCCTAAAACAGTGGCTTTATTTGATTGATTTTAAACATTTTTTTGCACAATACACATCTAATTTGGCACACATCAACTGTAAACATATAGCACTATGGTACAGTTAACCTTCAGTTAAAAAAATCTTATTATGCAAAAACACTTTTGAAATAAAATTTCAGGAATCAAAGCCTTGAAATTATTCAACAACATAGAAAACATCAAAATTTGCAACTCCCTTAGATTGTTCCAATTAATTACATCATAAAAACTGAGGGATCATCACGTACATTTTAATTTTCATACAAAAAAACACACGATATGACTTGGTACCTTCTGGATATGATCTTTTTGATATATTCTTATTTATTTTAACATGAGGTAAAAAGAATTTATTCAGGTGTGGGCACTGAATAAGCAAGGCTATTTCTGTAACAGTGAAGGAAAAACAAAGCCGCGTTTTAAAAACAAGTTATGAAATGATGCAAAAATTTCCACAATCCTAAACAACTGCTGTAAAAAATACTTGATAAAAATACTGACCTAATTAGGCACAATAGGTTTTTGTAAGCAATATAAGCCATCATAAAAAGCTTTTACATGTCCAAAAACATTGACAACATTTTGATGTCCATAACTTTTTTACTATGGTGATTCCGTTTAAAATCAACTATTATCCTGAAAAAAGAGCAGCATTCAGCAGTAACACTTTTAGGGCCACCCTAGGGAAATACACAGCAACCCATTTTCCTCACTTGGTGAGAATTTGTCGAGAAAGGGAAAATGAGCATTGCCTCACAGAGACGAATTAGCCCAACCACTACTCCGGTTTCCTTACTACATTGGCAAAGAAACTATCAAAAACTGCTGGAATTTGAATGCATGCTATGCATCAGCAGGCAGGCACATGTTTTAGTGGAGGTTTTACAATGGCCCTGAAAGTGTTTAAACCACCTAGAACGCACCTTTCATTGTTAGGCCTAAGTTGGTAACATAATGAATTTATATTATACCATGGAGCTGAGGCTTCATTCACATGGCAAATAATCAGCAACAAGTACATCGGAAAGGGAGGGAGGGTATTCATTAGGTTAGGAGGCAATCGCCTCTTAACCCACCCACCGACTAAAATTCAGTAATTCAGCGCTATGGCTACACTTTTTGCCTAGCAATGAAAACAGGGCTGGATGATTATTTAACACCATTTAGTCGAAAATCGGAGACTAGTTCACTGGATTCTCTCCCCATGGGCCTGCGTTTGAATTTCAAAAGTGCCTGATTCGTCCATTGCCTCTTTATCTCTTCTTGGATGCCAAATGGCGATCACTTCCAGATTGAAGTGCGATACTCCATCCATCAAAGAGGATACAGAGTACTGACCATTAGACACCTATCTTGAAGAGAGAGCTGTTGACATGGCTGAATTACTACCCATCCTTGGTTAGGATACAAATTACCCCAAACTGATAACCCAACTTCCCTAGCGTTGACAACAAGTATTAACATGAGTGATATGGGACCCCTTACCTACTCTAACAAGGGTATCTGGTGCAAAACACTATGAAGGAACTAGGGGAGAGGATGATTATGTCCCTGGAATGTGCCAATCATGAGTCGCTAGGGAATTTGAGCGGTCACCAGTTGCTATCATGTGAATGAAGCCAAAAAATGATAAATATAAAGATTATTGAATCATGTACATGCTCAAGCCTCCTATCTGTTTGGACTGCTAGTTCCTCGGACTTCTCAACAAACTTGGTATGGGTATAAGCCACAAGGAAACATTGAATTTGACAAGTTGAAAGATTGAAAGGACCGCATTGAAAGAGGCATCATAATAGGGTTACTTTGACTTCAAATGGAGAGCGAAATGTGCACATTTAAGTACATACCATCTTGTACATCAATAGCAACATCCCCAAAGTTTTAATATTTGAACAGATTATACCCCATCAATGACACAATATATTATCATACTACAAAGATCTGGAACAAAAATAATATTTAATTTTTAGCATCATTTGAGTGATATAACATGTAGCAAAGCATTTCACAAATGAAAAGCTTAATTCCTCTTTTAATCAACTGTGATGAAAATAGTCTCATTAAATGTAGATAAAGGATGATTAAAGGTAATAGATTTAAGTTGCTGGTGTAGTCAATCAAGATGAAGATGTTCAGCACTTTACAATATAGCAGTATTAAGAGCAGTCATGTAGGTATGTAGTCAGTTTGAAACCATCAAATTAGAATTTTTAGTTAGGTCACATAACAAATGAAAACATTGATATAACAAGTTTTGCATGATTCAAGCAAATAAATGCATTGGACGGGCAAAGTGGACTTAGCAGGAATGCTGTTAACAATAAATCATAAAAGGCTGATGAATACCTATAACATTTTAAACAATCTCTTATCACCTGATGATTTTCCAGATATGTAAAGTTTAACATAAATTCCTCTCATTACACATACATTTTTCCTAGTCTGTAAACTACGTAACTGCACTTTGTACATCGACAAATGCTTCATGCTCAGTACATTACCACACTACTCTCTCAACTACAACAGTGCTTTGGCTAAAAAACATTGGGTTGTGGGAATGAAGCTTTGAAAAAATGGAAGAATTTTGAATTCAAAATTTCTTCGATGTTTTTTCCAAATTGATCATTTTTTTTAACAACAAAACACACTCCAGCACTCAGTTTTAAATATAAGACAAACTGAAGAAATATCACTTTACTAAAGCAATTCAGATAAATAAATTAATAGACAATTGCATTGGACAACAAAGTTTACAATATGATATTCCACTTCCATAATATAGGCAGTCATATTGGAATGTTTAAATATTCAGTATTAAAACATTTTAGATCCAAAATAAAATATATAAAAATGATAGTGAGGATATATAAATAGGAAACAAAATTATGACTGCCACGCAAAGAGCTTCATAACCACATCACAGAGCTACCTCTCTATCCACTTAACTATTTACACATCTAATCATTTTCTTACACCACTTAATTACAATACATTGAAGGCATGTGAAGCCTTTCTTACGTAGCAACTGTTACATTTTTGGCACAATTTCATCAGGTAGTCCCTCAAAGGTGGTAATGTTACAAGAAACAACATTTTTTTATTAGGAACCTTCAAGTTTTAAAACTTTTTAAGAACTGGTTCCTTTGATTATTCACTCATCTCAATAAAAGGGTATGTACAACAATTCTTATAAAAACAAAGCTTGATTGTACCAGCTCTAATTTAAAATCAGTGATAACGTGCACTTCCCAAGTACATAAAAAATAATTTCGGAAGACCCCGGGACTATCAAAATTATGTTTTTATACTCAGTTATCAAATCTGCAGATGTTTCAATGCATAAACATTTACAGTAATAATTACATTGGTCACAACATGCAACTTACTACCCACAATCACATTAATAATACCTGTGATTTGATTAAAAACCATCAGTCAATACATTTAAAGACATGTACTTTAAGAGTGTACTACAAATCTTTAAGTCCATACATCTTCTATTACCTAGATCTTTATGTCAATTAAATTAACTAGCAAAGTGATTGAGAACTCAAAATCCAGTTTTGACTATTCAAACAGCTTCTATACTAGAAGTGCTCCATAAAAAAAAATTTTATTAGTCAACTACCTTTTTTTATGCTGACATTCTAAAAATCACACAAATTTCAATTTTACATCACAATTTAGTTATTTCATAACCGCATTAAAATTATCCTTATCAATTAGATTATTTACCACATAGCATTTCAATGTTAACGAGGCATGCATCCTAATGGGAGGGCGAGAGCTGACATGATTTGGTTAGGATCTCTTCTATTCAACAATACATTTGAAACATAGTAGTTCTGAGGATGAAGGAAGCAGGATCTCTTGCAGGTAAAAACCTAAACGATACTAATATTATAATGACCAAAGTAGCAACTTCATGATTTTTCACTGATTACAACACAAAATTAAATTTAAAGACTGTGATAAAGTAGTCAGGATCTTTTGCTTAAGGGAGCCCAGCGATTGGCAAGAGCTAAAATTAATGGCTTTGATGATTAAAACACATACTTTCCAAAATGGGAAAAAGTAGCACTTTAGCACTTGGCAAGGTTACTATGTACCTCTCCCACTTCTACCACAGAGAGCATTTTATTTAATTAATGGCATATCTGTCAAACACTCCATTACTACAGAAGTGCATTTAGATGAAACAATCCTGACACATACAAGATTATACACCCCTTCTCTTCACGGGTGATAGTTACAAATACAATGTATCAATACTTTAAGAATTTCTTGGCTCAAAGGAAAGAACACTACACGTATATATAGCATTTATTCTCTCTCTCTGTCAATTAAAGCAGAACCCTCGGTGAGCTATTCTGCTTTCAAATTTGGACTCTTCTCTTCAAATCTTGATTTGCTCATGAAACAACACAAGTTCTAAAAAAAAAAAGAACTTTACACAAAATCACTTTCTTCATAGGATTCATGCAGTTACTTGTTCCCAAATATATGAAGTCTACACTATCCCAAAAGTTTTCATTTGTAAAACCATTTTTAAACTCACTGCAATATACGTACATAAGTGTATATCAAACGCTAAATTACAATCATTTAATAGCCCTATAAAATGGAATGTAACCCCTAAAATATAAACAAAATACTCAATATAGAATAAATTAACAATATCACATAAATTATTCCCTCTATCAATATTTGCTGAGCACACCACAAGCACACAAAATAGTGAAAATTGGAATTCTATTTCGAAGTTCTATTATGAGCTTATTAGAAATACTGTTTCAGCCATTAGGCTGCTGTTTACAGAATACTGAGGCAAACAAATTTGAATGTTTCGAGCACTTTTACAATATTAGTAAAAACACCAAACGACATTTTTTTTCTTTAAAGCTGTACAAAGGCAGCACTGTATACACCTGATGAACAAATATGTCTTCTCTGCATGTTACTACTATACCCTGCATCATAAGTGAAACCTCCAAGTTACTTATAAAAATAGCCAAATGATAATTTTAACACATTTGATTTGGTGGGAATTCTAACTGGAATAATCAGAAATTAATTGCGGCAACCAACTCTTAATTTCTAACCTGAAATTGAAGGAAAAAGGAAATTTACAGCCTGGGGAGTCTGCACCATGCCTCAAAAAATAGTTCGTGCCAGCATATTCAAATAAAGAGATACGGTTATCACAACTTATGCATTTATCCCAGCATGAATGAATAAATGGCTTATTCAAAGGTTAAAATGAAATTGTTCATCCCATCAACAATTAAAAAAATAATTTACCAACAAGGCAGCTGAAGCAATCATTAGAAAATGTACGGAGGACTTTCTTTTTGAAGTTAAGGAGAGCAAAGATAGTTTGGTAGCACACCTACAAAAGCATACACGAGCTGAAAGAGGTCTCTAGTGAAGGAAACTCAAAAGAATGTTTCAAATAGTCATAGAAATATGTTTTTTTTGTAATATCTTAAATTGTCAGGCTTAGTCTTATAGATTATATGGTTTAATATTTATTCTGGTTGTAGCAAGCTACTTCACGACTAGGTAGCTTGTGTGACACATCCAAGTAACATGCCATAACAACATATAGGTGAAACAAAACACTTGGTATGACAATGTTAACATCCAGGTCCAATATACTAAACAGACACTAACAATTTTGATGGGCAGGCATAATTTGAAATGCCAAAGACAAAATAAGTAACTCTGCTTCCTTTCCTACAGGTATGTTGCTATGGCATTTTACAACTTGTAAGTTTTCCTTTAAATTCCATAAAAAGGGTTGAAAAATATATACTCACTTTACAAATGCACAAATGAAAATGTCACCAAAATACAGGAATCGACCACCTAAATTTTACAAAATCTCTTATACATGCTTAGTCAGCTCAGGCATCATATGAATCTCCCTGCTTTTCCTCCAGGATATCAATCCTGCGTGAGCAGCCAGACTGTAGCTCTCTGCAGCTTTCGGCTTGGGCTCTTTCAGCCCAGTGACTCTTGCAAAACAAGCCAATGCCCACTAAGACAACGGGAAGGCCAAGGAGGGCACAGATAAGCTCTCCTGTGACTGTTGGGGCCCAATGGAGCCCAGGTTCTTGGCCTGCGAGACCACCATCATGCAACACAGACCAAAACAACGATGCAAGGGGTAATGCTGCTGTTGGAGTAGCCATAGTGAGGACAGAAGATTCTGACAGAACTAGTAGAATAGTTGATGTCAGAAAAAATACTGTATAGGCAATGGCAAAAGCCCAACCACGCTGTGCAACCATTTTACAAGACTCACCACCTCCTCCAAAGTGGCAAGATAATCCAGAAGTCACAAAATCCCATGACTCAGCAGCCGATGCACCCTACCAACAAAGGAGAAGACATGGTAATATTTTGGACTTTATTCTGAATGGGTAGAAACCAAATACCTAACTAACAATACACGTATAATACAAAAGAAGCAGTACTTTTTGTAACAAATTATTTCACAATAGGCTATCATTATTTACCACTTCTACTAAAAAAAATATGAGACTAATTAGTTAGTGAAAGTCAAAGCTAATGAAAGCTACTTACCAACTAGGCTACATTTTAAGATGGACGTTGAGGAAAAACGAATAACTCAAAATTTGTTTTCAGAACTTACTTTTCCAATATATGGTATCATATCAGTCCAGCAGAGACAAAACACGGCAAGCATTGTGACGGCATGTATCCAGAAAGCAAGTGCTGGTGGAGATGGCAGCCGACAACCGTGACATTGCGAAGTTTCACCGATGTCTTGTATTTGGATTCCACTGATTTGTTGAGATTCAACGGCAGTGGTTGATATTCCACTCATTCCTTCCAAAACCGTGCTGCTGACATCTGGGGATGACGCAAGGAGAGGGGAGCGGCAGGCATCGTTATTAGTTCGCCTGAGCCTATCTTTTGTGGCTACAAGCCGGGATATCGTGCTAAGCAGTGAAGTGGAAGACAAGGACGACGGAGTAAACGATGAATGAATGCACTGAAAATAAAAAAGGAGTAATTAAGCACCTGCAGTAAAAGGTGAAATAACATTATCTTCCAACACATTAGCTAGTATTTAGATCCAATGAATAATTTATAAGGAATTCAAACGGTATATCCTTAAAATAAAAACCAGATGTTATGCATGCCATTGTAAAATATTTCAATAACAGAAGTATCATTTCCAAAAATACAACATTGATCGTGCATGTCATAGAACGCCATTTACAAGTACGAGAGAATAATTTAAAAATTACAAATACTCTAAGAAAGAATTCCAAAGAACGCAAAAAAATGCAACAGTTAATACATACATTTGATCTGTAAACTTCTCCTTCAAGCAGAGTAAAATTCAGTGTCCAAATCGCAAGGGCTCCAATATAAACTAAGGTCCAAACAGCGTGACTGCGCCAAGACAACCGAACAGAATCTTCACTCTGTGACTCCCTGCTGCTCCCGTGGCATCGGAATTCGTCACAAAGTTGATAATCGACGCTGATGAAAAGACCGACGATGATTGTCGTTGCGCAAAAGATCTTCTGTAGTCCCATCACTAAATAGGGTCAGAAAGGTTGTTACTACTAGTAATCTGCCGCTAATTAAACGCGTCTATATCCAATAGATTTTTAAAATAATACTTACTTTTTCCACAGAAGAAGAAGTAGAATACAAGAGAAAACACCAAAATTACGCCCATTATTGGATCTTGTAAATGGCATAACACCCTTTTTCTATCAAGGGAGTAAATGATGATGACTCCGCTGACAGCATTCAGAATTCCTGTCCTGATTAGGCGTGTTACGGGCAGAGGAGGACCGAAAGATCTCCTTGGCCATGGCCACAGAAGTTGTCCACCGATACATACTGCACCAAGCAACACAGTCGACACGGTGCATGTAAAAATTAGAGTAGAATACGCATCACCTTTGACGTTAACAGCTTCCAAGTATAGCGGGAGAGTTACTACTAAAACTGTTGCAGACGACACCACCGCAAAAAGAGATACGAAAAACAAAATTTTCTCCCAAAATAACTTGTTATTATACTGATGTGGCTGCGAATCCGCTTCATTATTTGATTGAAAGAATTCTTCTGTGTGTATTATATCTTCTTGATCGCCCTCCATGAAGACTTGAACAAAAATAAATCAGAACAGACGAAGAGATCAACACGGTAAAGTTGTTAGTTTTTACAGAAAGACGTGTCTTGGATTCCTACATTTAAAGCACCTATCATATTTGGCTGTCTCACATCCAAACTGCAGAAGAGAACCATAGAACGCAAAATCCGCACAGAAACATCAGAGTACCAACGCCATTTTTAAAATCCGCTAACAACTGACAATCATCATTTCTGAGCTGCTGTTGCTGCCGCCACTTTTCAAAAACTTGTTGTTTTGGATCCATGCCCTCAGTTAATGTAATGTATTTTTTATATTTGAATGCACAACAACCTTCTTTTAGGGAAACCTCTGCACAGAAACTTAGGGGAGTATATTACTTTCCTGCAAAGTAGTAAAACAAGTCAATTATCTGATATATACCCCAGATTGATCCCCTTGGAAGTTAACCTTCTCTAATACGTAGAATGTAATTTTCACAACTTATTAAATATCACTTAATCATTATATCAACGCTTTGAAGACCCTTTATCTAACCTCTTTCTTCATTTTTAGAATATTTTGTATGAATATTCCAAAAACTTAAAACAGTCATAAAAAGAGCAAGTAATATTAATCGCATATTTAAATTTATATCATGAAATCCTAATTAACTTTTATATTTTCGTTGAAACAATTAAATAGTTGGCATAAATATGAGCAAGGCAGGCCATATAATGGGTATGCACTTTGCACTTGCATTAACATCCCTCCAACACTAATTTAAATAAACTATGTTTCTACAGGTCACTGATATAGTAGAAGTTAAACATGATACCATGGTGTTTTTGATGTTATATATACTCAAATGCTTAATTAACAAGAAGAGAATATTTTGAAAAGATGATATCATTGACTCATAATATTTTTATTCTCCTTGTAAATTTATATTAAATCAATTAAATAAGATGTTTTAGGCATATTGTAACTTGTAAAGTGTAACACTTGTTTCGCAAAGTAATGTTAAATGTTTTATATTGTTCCTATTTTGAATCCTAGCTTCTTGGAACCTGCTTTTAATAATGAATTACAGATTATATTTGGCTGCAGGAAACATGACTAAAATAAAATGAGCATAGATACACATTAAACTAGTTCAAGGGTAGTTTAGTACCCTATAAATTACAGTCTGTAGAGTGTGACTGAATGACTGGGGTCTTGGGTTAAAATCCTGGATGTTGTCTCAGAGCATCAATCAAAATCCAAATGTTGCGAATTTATGGCCAATGGGACAAAGGTAACCGAATATGGTCTTGCAGTAAATAGTGCAGGTGAAGGAACTTGCCAAGTTGTATGAATTTCAGAAGCTTTTCGGCTTCAGTTCTGGGCTGACCTTAAATAGCCTGACGTAGGTACCTACTAGCTGATGCATTAAGTGAATAGCAATTGTGTGGAATAATCAACTTATTATAATATGGAAAATATTGATGATGCTCCTCAGAAACTGCTCAATGATAAATATTACTTTTGATGTGCATGGCATTCAACTAGCAGCAGCAGCATGGGCTATTGACAAACTCTGATTGTGTTTAAACAAAACTGTGTTGGTCAATACATATTTCAGACAAAGGCTGTACGAGTATTCTGCTAGCATACAACAAGTACCTACTTCACAAAGTTATGGATAAGCACAAGAAAGGTTTTTGTTCATTTGTTGAATTGGAGAAGATAATAATGATAATAACTTATTGGTTCTATTGGTCAAGTACATGACATAGAGCATGGTCCGCAGGGTACGGAAAAGAAATAAAAATATAAATAACATGCAAAATATTACTAAACAGAACACAACATCATTCTAATTACAATTGGTCAACTAAGAATTCATCAATACTGTAGTAAAACTTGAGGAGTAATGACTTCTTAACTTCAATTTTAACCCTCTTAATGCGGTGGGGATTCCGTGTGAAGGGTAATTTGAGAAAATGTATCACCTTACGAAAGAAAACATTATGAAGTTATTTGTTTAGATATCCAATGCAGTTTTTTTATTTTAAAATAAAATATTGTAGTTATTAATGATGTTATACATTTACATCATCTGAAAAATAAATGTAATTATTACAGTATTATAAATTTGAAGAATATTTTTTTAGCAATAATATTTCGATTTTTAGACACTATACTAATACTTTTTTAAAACATTTTTCAGTAAAACTACCATATTTAAATATAAGAAAGAATCAAAAAGACATGTAGAAAAAATTATAAATAAATAAAGAAAAACCAGTGAATTGCAAATTTTTTTGTCAGCCTCTGCATAGTTCGATTTTGTTGAAACGGCTGATCTCACTGAGTCAAATTGGGACTTTTCCCCTTTCCTTGAGACTGCGGCAATGCGCTTACAATCTAAAGGCAGAAAAAAACGAAGTTGTAACCCACAGGGAACTGCTGACAATGTAATCCCATACAGGAGGCGCAAATGATTAGATAGGATAGAGGCAAGAGAAACCAAAATGATTACAAAGCAGTGCTCTCATTTCCATCTTCTCAACAGTCTGAAAAAGCAGTTATATATCAACACCACCCCACCATAACACATTCAAGAGATTACAGATGAAAACAGATTAGTAGTCTTTCAGTGGCTTTTTATAGTGGAAAGACCACTCCGAAAAAACCAGCAGACAATTAGGCTGAGCTTCCCGACATGTACAAAACTGAACGTAAAATTATAGTAAGAATTATACTTTTTTAAAAGCATTTAAAATTGCTAATAAAAAATTAAAAAAATTATTATATAACTGCATGGAATTCACCCTATCGATAGCACAAAAACCATAAATTATTAAAGAAAAAACCATAAGTTACAGCGATTTAAACAATAGCCTACGCAAGAGCTGATATATCGGCCCGCTGCACTTTTCGCCAGGGATACAAAAGCCGATATATCGGCCCGCCGCACTAAGAGGGTTAAAGGCAGTCAGAGAGGAAAATTTTTTATGTTCATTGGCATTTTATTATAAATAATTGAGGCTGTATGATGCAGGCCTTTCTCTGATATAGTGAGTGGTTGATTTGTCAGGTGCACATTCTCCCTTCCACGCGCCAAGTGATCATGCACAGTGGAATTCGGTTAAAACAAACATCAATTCTCTCTTACAAGTAAAGGGAGATGAAAGATGTATATGCATGACAGGTTCATTAAGTTCAGTTCCTTAAATAGTGGCCATACTGGGGTCCTCATGGGAGCATTCACGATTGCATTTTCACATGGTAAATTCCTCTTGGGTGCACTAGAGCTCCCCAGAAGACAACTCCATAGGTTAAGTAGGTATGAATTTTGACATTGTATACCAGTTTCAAAGTCAAGTGAGGTAGTTGAGGCTAGTTTCCTGATCATATATGTCCCAGTGGCCATTTAATTGACTATTTCATCAACATGAGAATACCAGTCAAGATTTTCACTCAGAGATATTCTCAAAAATGTTGTAGAACTGGACTGGTGAAGAAATTTATGTGAATCTGCTCAAAGAGGAGGACTTAAAATAGGTGGATTAATTTTATTATGAAATTGTAGAAACATGTTTTATTCTCATTCAATAGCCAGTTGTTTGACATGTTCGTTAAAGTATGATGAGTAGAGGTATTGACAACTGTAAAATTCTCTCCTATGTTTAATGTAGACATATAATCAGCAAATAATATTGCTTCACTATTGGGTAAATAAGTGTTAAGGTCATTCATAAATATAATAAATAAAAGTGGACCTAGTACTGAGCCTTGAGGTACTCTACAATGCGTTTCATTTAGGCTGGACCTAAAAGTGCTGGCACCAGACTTATGTTTGAGGTTTATCTGGACCATTTGTTTATGATATGAGGTAAAATCTGATCCCTAATAAAGCAATGCCATTAAATCCATTGCTGATTAATTTGAAGTGTGTTGTGATCTATGGTATTAAAGGCTTTATATAACTAAAAAAATACCAACTATATCTTTTTCATAAGGTAGTACCCAGATTTTATTAATTAGTTGAAAGGCTGCAGTTATGGTTGACTTTCCCTTTGCAAAGCCATGTTGGGGAAATGCAGAAGATTGAAGTGGCGTAAATAGTTAACAACATAATTGTAAAATAGCTTTCCAAATATTTCAGAGAAAACAGAAATGATTTTAGTTAGATAGAAAAAGATATAACATAGGGTAAATAGGGAGCAGTTGTGGAAAGTTTTAGGAGAATATGGTATGAATGAGCAGTTACGGAGTGTTAGTAAAGTCATCCCTGAAAATAATATGGTGAATGGATGAGATTGGGTCCCCTGACGACTATTTTGAAATAAATCATGGAGTGAAACTAAGAGGCATTATGTTATCATGACTTGTTTTTATGAATAAACCTTTTTACCTCTAAAAAGAGGAACACATGGAGAAGGAAGATATCAGGCTTGGAGATAAAAAAGTAGCCACATCTCCATTATTGGAGAGAGAATAGCTGATTAAGAGCCCAAAAGATTTACTGGAAGTCCAGGCTAGCTTCACTGAGACATCAGAGAAGGATAATTGAATCTAAAACAAAATAACATAATTTTTTATATCAAGAATGATTGATGACTTAGCATACCTTTCATGGACATATGCATAAGGTGGTATCATGTGAATGAGAGCATATAAAAAAAAGGTTTTTTGTCTAGGCAAGTGAAATGGCTGTCTAAACATGCATTACCCAAATTATTGTACAGAGGTGAAACTTGGGTGTCTAAGTCAAGATATTCATAAATGTTTATTAAATGTGATGGATACTTTTGCCAACTATATCAGTTTCAATGTTTGTGTGTCAAGAGGGACGTCAGATGAGGTACATCATACAAGGTATATAAAATATATAAAAAGTCCAAAAATTTTTTAACTATAATTGTCTTATTCAACTTCAGTTTGCCTTATTTTAGAATATGGGTCTCTTTTTAAATTCTGGTATATACAATCAAAATTGAAGCAGTTGAGTGGGTTCACTAATTTTTTGCTCTTAGTGAAAATATTCAGGGCTGTTAATGAACTAAACAATTAAGCTTTTAAGACAATTAAATTTAAGACTGCTTTTAATGAATCACAATTACATGATAGAATCAAGGGCAAAGCACACTCTAATTTGAATTCATGATTTATTTTTATAATGCTGTGACTTCTGTGAGTGACTTCCTTTTCAAGAAATTAAGTGCAAAAAACGGTTATGGAATATTTTTTGCACAAAAAACTATAACTTTGCAAAATGTGAAAAGTTCACCTCTGCTACATAAAGATTAATTTTGTTAGTCATCAGAGCAGGCACTTTCCTCCTTGCTTGCTTCTTACTAATGGAACCAATGTAGCTAGTCTACAAGACCTCATTTTGGGCCAAATTCTTAAGATATGTTATTCAAGGATCACTCACAAAAAAATTTCAAATTTCTTAACCTCAAATAATAATATACACAGAATGATGTTAATCCTTTTTTTCTGCAAAATAAATAATCGGTTTACATTAAGCTTTAATTTTTCCATGTCAGTTCAGATATTTCTTTCTTTTGAAGTTGATACCTTTCTTTAAGTTACACAATACCTACTGTTTAGTGAGTCAATAAATAAGACAACATTTTCTAGATAAATAATTCTATATATGACTAATTGAAGATTCCATTTTGTGAAAGGGATCAGAAAAAAATTTCATGTGAAGCTCTGAATGTCTTTAAGTTCCAAGTATACTTTACTTTTATGACCTGCCAACATGAATATGATAAACAATGTATCTCCTTTCACAGATTTCTTGTGAAGTTACTAGTACATAATGTCAAAAGCAGGAAAATCTCTCCTAAAAACCAAGCATAAGTGAGTTATTCTTACATACACAAATATTTATAGCTACAGCACATTAAAGGTTGCTATAAATTTCATGGCCATGGCTGAAAATTTTGAATTTTTTCATGGTGAAAATGTCTTTCTTGTCTAAAGATCAGCAAAAAAATCTCTTTCTTACCAGGCCAGGTTTGGACTACAGCTAATGGCTCTCCACTGAAATGATATTATAAGGGTCATCACCTGACAAGAAATCAAGGAAGTGTTAACAGTGCCCATGATCACTTGTCCAGTCATCCAGTGCATGGGGTTGATTGATTCAGCATTCAACTTTTCTACAACACCCTGCAATGCAAGTGCTGCATGATGACAGGACTTGATTTTAGTCATGTATTGCCATAATTCCTAGATCTCACCCCTTTTTATTGTCTCCCTCAAACCCTAGTTCAAAATTGCAGGGAAAAATAGTAGGCATCATGAGCTTTCTCGAGTCTCTCTCATTGGTAGATAGTCATTCATAAAACAAATATAATATTTTCCTTAGTTGTAGCAAATGGGTATGCTTACCTGACTGAGAAATTATGAGATTTTTACTCATGCAATTATGTTTCAACACTTACCACTCTGAAAACAGTAGAATTGATTAAAGGTTTTTTTCCAAAAATTATTTATAGTGCTTGTTTCATCATCCTGGACACATCACGCATCTCCGATTCAAGTAATGACAAGAGATCCTGGGTTCAAATTTGGGTGATTCCTATTGCAAGCTGGGTTATTTCTTGCACAATTTAAGAAAAAATGCATAAAATGTATCACCTAAATTGGCTCTTAAGTCTCCTCGTGAGTCTTTGTCAAAGCAATCCTTCAAAATGCATTTTGTTGCATTACAATTTATTTGGGCCAATATTTCAGAGTTATATTTGTACTTGAATATTAATTGTTTGGATGTTTGGTACGTCTTTTTCTACCTTATGAATGCCTTATATCTCCTGCTCCTTAATGAGTCTTCAGTGATAATGACTGGGGTTTTATTTTATTCTCATGGAAAATTCACTGATTAATTAGTTTAACGATACCATTTTGTTATAGAACCTCAATAACAGGGCAGCTGGATGTAAGTGTACTATATGTGAATATCTTTATTTATATATGTATTAACAGAAAAATCAAATAAACAACCAAATGATTCAATCAAACTGTGTAATTATAAGGTACCGGATATTTGTGAAGTGACACTAAAAAAGGAATTACGGTTCCCTAACTTCGGAATAGATTTTACATGGTAAGGTTGCAGTGCAAGTTGACTACCCTCTCCTATTAAGCAAATCAAAGGGATGTTCACTGTGCCATTCTGTAGGGTCTATCTAGTTTCAATCATTACTTAAGAATTCCTTACTTATTCTGTCACAACTTTAGACAAAAATATACGTATACAGGATACGTACCTGTAGATACAAAAATGGTATGTTTACGACCCATCAAAACATTCCATGAAAAATGGTCTCTTTATTATTCACTCATGAGCTCTGATTGACCCATATTTCATATCATATTTACTCACCTTCCTTTCATATTATGTAATATGTTCTGAAAAAAAACAGTCGTCCCATTTCTCTTTTAATGATATAACACTCGTTTTAAATTTTTTTAGAGGATGCCTTTGAATGATTTAATCACACAAATTCCCTATTAAGGTTAAGCTTAAAAAAATAATCACTTTCCATTTTCACAATTTCCTACATCTTCTGAAATAAAATGATCAATTTAAAATTATGTATTTAAAATTAATATTTTTAATTAAAATTTATTTGGTAACAAAATTCACCAAAATGATATACTTTGTATAAATATCACTGATGCTTACAAAAAATAATAAATGGTCCAAATGATAAAGTGCACACACACTACTCCTTTTCTTCAACGATATGCTTTTTCCGTTCAGGTATGTGTGGAACAGACCCAGGTTTGGAATGGGCTCTTCTGTTAGCCTCCCTGAAAACAAATATATTCATTTATTAAAGGTGTACTAATTCATTGTATTTTCACATGAATACCAAAACTTGTACAATGTATGTCCGAGTTAAGTCCAAAAACGAGTTGGTTTTTATACTTAATGCTTTTTCAAATGATGACGTTTTGAGTGACGATTTGATATAACTGAATCAACATGGTGAAATATATTTAACATAACAAATGTAATGATTTATAAATGCACATATTTAAATTTTTCCTTCACACAAAAGAAATAACAAAGGAAAATCAGTTAGTAGAAATTATCACTTTATGGTTAATTTATATTAATTTCATCATCATCATTGCTTGATAGAAGATTGGTTTCTTACAGCTCTTCATACTCTCCTGTTTACTGCCAATATTTTAATTTATTATAACTTAATATTCTTATTTATCCGCATGAATGGTATACATGCATGTATTAATAGGATTAAGTCCTTGATAATCCAAAACTTTAAGAATCCTCTCATGAATTTATGTTCACTAAATCATCTCACTTAGTACGTGCAAAAATGATTGCACTGCCAACTGAGGGATGACCAATATGTTCAAATTTAAGGCATAAATATTTCATCTAATGCATTAATTCTAACTCAAAGATTCAGAAGTTTAAAATGAGCATGTGATAGTTATGGTTAAACATTTAAAAATACTATTATAACACTTGAATTATTATCCATGATTGCTGAATAAAGAGAATAATGTGGAGTAAAGTTGACTTCACTTACTTGCGAGACATCTTGTCCTTAATGGCACGCATCTCTTTTTGAGCATTGTAGATGTGTTTAGGCACTTGCCGATGGCGTGCGATTCTCTTTATTTGCGGATGGAAGGCAAACTTTTCCCTCAATGCTGCAGCGTATTCCAAAGCTCTCTTCTCACGAGGTTTAAGCTAAATGAAAGAAATGATGGCACACACTTATTGAATTTCAGATGTTCTGATGGCTTAAACATTTCAGACAGTAAAATCCTACACCATTTAAATTAAATCCATTAAATTATACCACAATAGTGAACGCTCACTGCAGGAGGCTTTCACTCTCATTTCACAAGGCCAAACTCATCTGTTTATTCAATAGAAGTTAGCATCAGCGTCCTCTATAATCCTTTAAATATTAGATTGGCTTGCCCTATATGAAAGAAGGTAGCCCATTCAAAATTGTACATTGACTCACTCTAAACATGTTTGATAAACCTTGCTTCATTTAACAACAACATTAACAGAAAAGAAGGGGGATAAACTTTTTCTAATTACTCAATTAAAACTCCCCCTGAGGAGTTCCTTACACTTGGTGCATATTTTAAAAGTGACAATTTGAAATAGCACCTCACCTTTACTTTTCATTAGATTCACATATCACTCACAGGGTAAAGCCAAGCTTCTGTGGCAAATAGACGAGAAATGACATCATTATCCTAGGAAAGACAACACTAGTGCACTATCAATGGACAGGTTTCAATTATTGCATTCCTATAACTACAACTGTTTGATCATATCATTATCATTTTATATCATTTTTGTTCTTAAAACTTACCCTAATCCTCTTTCATTTAGTTTAGTCTTTGTTGTTTTATCTCCAATTAACTATGTTCTTAATGGCCTATGGCCCATCAATCGATGGGAATACTACAGGATTACACTACTAACCCTTTTTGCCTTTCAATGGATTACAACTTTTTAACATTATTCTACTTCCTAAAAGATTCCATCATGTTTTATCTGTAAGAAAATATGCATGACACTAAAAATTAATTGTTGGGTAATCATGAAAAATCAGTCTTTTTTGATGATTTATGGTTTGATATAAGCACTATGATGCTTCTGTTGGTATAGAACTCTTGTGAGCAGGTGTTTCCTTATTCCTTCCTTGTATAAGGCAAAGAAACAGTGTATCAAGTGAATCACATCTTGTAAGGACACTAAGTCAAATTGAGTATCTGCACTGCTCTCTACCAGCAATGAGTGATGCAGCTTTTCTCTCATTCGGCTAAGTTAAAAGAGGCATGCCAGCAGAGTGTGATTGCTGACTATTGTGTGCCAAACCTTACACTGCCCAGTTACATTGTTTATGGGCTAGTTACAACATTCCAGCGAGACTTATAAGGTGTCAGTGAAAGAGAGAGATCATTGAGGTGCTTGGGAAGATTTCCCTCTCTTGTGTTCAGAGGATGAACAAGGTTCTGAATCAGATTTTCATCAAAATAATTCAACTACTATTCAAATAATTCTACTATTATTAATACAGTGGCTTTTGAGGAGAGTGATGCAGTAGTTTTTGCAGAGGGAGTTACTGGAAAAAGCTTAAGCCTAAGATCATGAAAGTTCAGTGCAATCTTTGAGCATGACCAATTTCTGGATAAGGTATTATATCCTCTCCTGGTTTCATCTAAGATGTGCAGCATTTTGCCTGAGGACCAGTTCACACAATGCCTGACTTGCCAGTCTTGATCTGGAGCATCTTTCATCTCATGATCAGGAAATGGCATCATCTCTTTGAAAAAAATCCATTTCTGTCATCTATGGATGAGGCACTGTATGACACCAGCAGCAGGTGCAGATGCCTTACCAGTTTCAAGTCAAAATGATCCCTTATTAGATGACCTGCTTCAGATGAAGAAGGACTTTTTTTTTGAGCATTTTGCCCTGGCAATCATCAAATTTGTTCCTGAAGAGCTGGGAGTGGCAATTAATTGCCACAAGTGCTGGTTACCGCTGACACAGTTCCTCCAATGCCTGAAGTTATTCAATGATATGCAGTGACAATTGCTGCTTATCTACAAGCATCATATACTGTTCCAGCCTTTCCATGTAATCAAAAATGCCTTTGAGGAAGCTACACAGATTCTGTGAGGACTCATACACAGGAACAGATGCTGTGAGGACTATCTTTCGTCTGCCTCCTACCTTTCGACCTATCTGGCATGGGTGACCTTGCAAGGAGCAATTACCATTACTCCAGCTCTGGTGTTCCTCAGAGCACACAAACCTCTCCACCTAGACAATACCATGCAGTTCACAGGGAGGGGATATTGTAGGTAATAATAAGAACATACCTACCATTATCATTACTATAACTACAAATTTAAGATACAAGTTTCAGTGAATATCTTAGACATATTTATCATACACCCTAGGAGACTATAAATCAATATCATAATTATCTCATCTTGCTACGAAAAAGAGAGACGATTCTAAATGCAGACTTACATTTCCAAGCTTTTCTGCAGCTCTGGCTTTCCAAATCCGAATGTTCATTTCATCTGATGCTGTTGCAACAAACTTGGCATCCAGGGACCAGGCAACACATGTTAATCGCTGCATCCGCTTAGTATGGTAGACATCTCTGGAATGCCCCTATTAAATGAAGGGATATACAGACATTTATGTACTTCCCAGTTAATTAAATTTTTCACAATAAAACAGACTCCTTTCACTTACTAGTTCAGCAATTTTTTAAGGGCCTTATGAATATATAACGATCAGGACTCTTCAATTTCAAATTTCAGCAAATACATAATAATTAACCCTGAAACCAAACACCACAAAAGCTGACACTTCTCAGTGGATTATGAAACTGCAATACCAACAACGCACAGTCTTTGGTACCACTCTTGCAGTAGTCAAAAATCTAAGGCAAGCTGTCTGATCATAAATACTGAGATAAACCATTCATCCATGGGCTTTAACTTTTGTTGAATGCTAACTTCTGTGATGACAGGAGATACAATTCAGTTTGTCAGTAACTCACGTTTTCCTCAAATATACTTATGGTACCATGAAAAGTAGGGGCCCATGGGTAATTGTGCCATTAAGGAATGGGTTCTGAAATCAAAATCCCAAGAACCAAAAAATTGTTTGGGTGCTAATCCTGGGTATTTATTAAATTTAATACATTTTTTTTAAATGTAGCCAATGCGCCATAAGAGTAGAAGGATATCTAGAACTTTTATGATGAAAAAACAGCTAACTTTCAATAACAGAGAGAGAGAGTTTAAGATAAACCTTGATGCCAAAATTATCTATACATATTTATGAAGGATTTTGAGCACTAAGAATGTTCGTGTTGAGAGAGATTGATAATGAAAAACATAACATTCTGAAAATTTGATTAATAAAGGCAAAATTCCAATGTAATTTCACCATAAACTTATACATTCTGGAGTAACACATGATGTAACTTCTAATTATAGACTTGTCCAATGAGGAAATAATTATATTGACAATTTTTAACCGACAATAATTAAAATGTCATTTTAATAAATCACATTAGAGGTTCACTGAAGAGCTAGCTTGTACTGGTATTAATTACATGCTCATAAATCACTCCAGTTATAATATAAAATTAGCTCAATGAAAAACGTAAACAATGAAGCCACTGAAAAGTAAAATGTTAGTCTGGCAACAAATATTTCTTTACTCTTCATCTACTATATCCTGATCTTTCTAATTTCATGGCAGTTGACTAAAATACACACCATAGGATTCTTCAATTATATTGAGGGAGCAAACCATGTGAAATAAACTGTAATAGGAATTTCAAAGAAAATAATTATTTCCAAATCTTTTTAATTCCATGTAAACACAATTATTTTCAAGGCATTTGGCAATTAAAATAGGTTACTGAGCACATTTACGTAAATAAGCAATATTAACAATAATATTAATATGAAGATCAGATATCAAGGGCTGGATACGTATTTCACAAAAATCTCTCTGGGACCATAAACAATTCTTTTAAAGTTGAGAAATGGGAGGAACTTAAAGAGCTTAATGGAAGATTTTTCTATTTCATAGAGCAGCAAATAACAAGCAAAGCTTGTCTTAATTGTTAGCCTAGTCTCAAAAAATATGTTCAAGAAGACAGGAACCCATCAGTCTTATTGCATAACACTGGCAGGTGCTTACTCCTCAGAATAATATGCCAGATCTTCGAGATGGATAACTCAATGAAATGAGCTACCAAGGATTAGATACTGGCTTGAAAAATATTTTCCATGACCTGGACTTGAACCACCGACCTTCAGCTTCACAGTCCTACACCCTACCCACTGGACTACCACATTGCTTCATTCAGAAAGAGATATTTCAGCGCTTATAGTACGTTTCCACCGTTTCAAACACTTAAAAAAACTTGCATTATGCTAAAAATCTAGCAATCGCACATTAACAAATTATTAAGAGTTTAATGCTTAAAGTTTCCAATTTAACTGAAAAATCCCATTTTTTTTAATAGAGCCCCAAAAAAGTTTTATTATTGATCAAATTCAACACACCATACATTTGCCTGGGAAATAATTAAATCCTATTTTAGATGGTTATCATATATTTAAAAAATGTTCTGAAATAATTTACAGCAATATATTTCATGAACAAATGAAAACTAGTCCTATACAAGGGTGGTATGTGAAGATTTTAAACAATTTAAAGTTACCTTTGCAGTAATTCATTGCTGGAACAAAATTCATTGATGATCAAACAGAAAATTTGAAAACAAAGCAGGTTCCTAGGTGCCATAAACCAGAATCGTTTTCCACATAATACCACAAGTGATAAGCGTGAATCTGATCTTATCGCCGATTGATAGAGTACAAAAGAGGAAAATCATAAATAATTACCTTGTCCAATTCAAAAAAGCGGACTGTTTTATCATAACTTCCTGAAATAAACTCCTTTCCTGTAGGGCTGTAATCAACATCAGTAACAGCTGAAGTATGGTCCATGTGAACATTGAAAGGCTGACCTAATGATCTTGCATCAAAGGAATAGAGACTGCCAAAAAAGGAATAGGAATTATCATTAGAAAAATAATAAAAATTTAACTTCTTCATTATGTAAGACTAGGACATTAAATAAACCATTAAGGGGACTTACTTGTAATCCTCACTGGCACAAGTAAATACAAATGGTTCCATTGGATTCCATGCAATCTTATTGGACCGTAATTGCATTATCACTTTACGTATAGGGCCAGACATCCGTACATCGTAGAAAATCATACTCCGATCACTTGCACAGGCACCTGTGCAGAAAGTAGCTAGTTTTACATATATTCACTTCGGACAAAGTACCTTATACAGTACATGCAACTTTGCATCACTGAAATGTGTTGCTCATTTCAAAAAAGTTACATATGCATTTGGTATTTATCAAAGAATCTAATTCAAGTTACATTTTACATGCCAGTTCAAGTATATTACAAGGCATTGCAAGATATGATGAAAGAAGACACTTGGCTTTTCCACGTAAAAAAGTTTTAGTTACAAGCTACGCTATGAAACAATGTTACATCTTCAGGTCAAGTTAGGATGCTGTAATGAAACCTAGGTCATTGGTCAAAATTTTTTGATGTGGAAAAGCAAAGTATTTTCTTTCATCAAGAAGGATGTCCACCTTGTTATTCTAGAAACGGTGTTCTTTAATTGCATGAAAGTTCATTAAAGTGATGCAGAGTTCTACAAAAGGAAAAATTGGTGGAGCACATGCATTTGTAGCCAATGGGAATATTTTATCGTACATATTAATTATACAATGCTGCACCTTCATTAGGGGAATAGAGATATAAGATGTACTGTAATTCAGCAACTAAGACATTCTCTAGGTTACACTGGTGTATTAGATGTTAGGTTTCAAGTCAGATAAACCAAATGAGTATGCATGTAGCTGGAAAGGAATTTTTTGGTTGATTTTGGATATTTGACTGAAACTGTTAAGATTTTGCTCCCTCAACATTTCTCTACTATGCTACTGATATTCGTGATACTAAAAACTCCTGATCCATTGCAATAAATCTTTCTAATGCATCAATGATTTTCTGCTCTATGATCGTCAGCTTCTACCATTCCATTTTTACAACAACTGCTACATAAAAGGTGAAAGGCTATGGGTGATAATGAAAATCCCTCTTCCTAACACTGCCTATCCTGACTCTCCATCTACACCTGAGCAGTATGGCATAGGTACAGATTATAATTAAGTCACCTGCCAATTTACTCCTTTTTTCTGCAATATATTTGTAACTTCTACCCAAGTTACACTAATAAATGCCTTCTCAAAATCTAAGAAACAAACAAATACATCCTGATTGTATTTTATAATATTCTCTGCAAGTGATCCCATTTATTTATGGCATCACAAGTGGTTCTCCCATTTCCGAACCCAAACTGACCATCCCAAAGTAATCATTAGCCCAACTCTCCATCCTATATTGATGAACCACTTTTTCTACATGTAAACCAGCTTATACTCCATAGTTGTTACATAGGCTGCCTTTCTCTTACTTGGCGTGGGAACTAACATAAATAATAAAATCTCTAGCCATAATTGCTCCCTCATAAATGCAATAAATTAGCCCAAATTTTTTTTTTCATTTAGCCCATCCCTTTAGCAGTTCTGTGGGAATGCTTTCTATCACATAGGATTATTTGATTTCAATTCCCTTAATGAGCTTTCCATCTCAGCATCAAGCAAGCCTGGGCCCAAGTCTACTGAGGGCTGCTTCACAGCCTAATACATACACGTACATGGGGCTCCAATGTCTCACATTAGCAGCACTGAAAGATTTAAAATGCCCTCTCAAATAAATGTTCATTCGATTAAGTCTCATGTTACATGGTACAGGGTTATCTCCAAGAGTACAAAAAGTTCAATTGTAAAACAATATAATGTAAAGGCATCAAAACCATGATATTACCTAAAACATTGGTCTGCACAGGGTTGAATGAAACTGAGTAGAGTGAATCAACACCCCAAGAATGAGACTGGAGGGGTTCATCTCTGGTTTCATCCCACACTTGGCAACAATCACCACTTGTGGCATATAACTTCCCTCCCCACTGGTGACTGACTGATGTCAGAACAGACTGAAATTAAAAGGTGAACATAATATTAGCTTGAACATTCTCTGTTCCATTATATATGCACCATACTTTTTTCAAATTGAATTTCATTTAATTTAATTACTACTGGAAATTTTAAAATACTTATGCTGAAGTTAAGACTTCGACACACCTTCCAGAAAATTTGAAATGCTACCTTCACCAATCATTTTTAGTGGTGTTAAGACCTCAACCATACTCACCAACTACCAAAAACGACAAAGTAAAATGTACAGGAATCATTTCAATGCTTTTCGCTTACATCGATAATATCAGTTTTGTATAATTTGATATTTTTCTGGTTTTCATAATGCAGGGGCTTTAAAAAACAGGCAATGCAAAGATAGCCATACGGCTGCCAAAATTTGAACCATTAATTAGTTTCATACTAATTTAAATAACCTTGATTTTATCCTCTTTAATGCACATACAAACTTTGGATCAGTCTGACTTGTAACAAATACCTTAATATTACCAACAGAAAAATAATCAACAATTACAAATTCACCTTGCTGATAATAGTATTAAGAGGCCTGACGTCATTATTCATTTCATCTTTGGGGCTCGTATTCCACACTTTTATCGTTGCATCATCACCAACAGTCCAGAAACAGTCACCTTCCTCGGTAGGTGAAAAGCAAATGCCTCTAACCCAGCCATTATGTGCTTGCCATGATGCTGTACTGACACGACGAGCAATATCCCAAACGCGGACCTTAAAATAAATACCAGAAGAAAAAAAATGCAACATCGATTACCAATGCTGAAATTTACTGGGTTAATATCACATTTAATATTATATAACTACACTAAGGACCGTCATAGTAGATACACATAAGTGGAACTAAAAATGAGTACTGGCAAATAACTTTAACTAATACGAAGGGTCGTAGGGTCATGGGTAAAATAAGACTACATTAATACATTATTATGTGCGTTAAGTATTTCGCTTGTGGCTCAAATTACAGGTATGATAAGTTTAGGTGGTGCTCCATAACCATTACAACTACTCGATGTCGGTTGGCTAAATTGACATGATTACAGAATTTGCATTGGCATTGCAACAAGAAGCAAAGAGAGTGATTGGCTCATACTATAATGCCATTTAGACCACGAGCATTTAAATCTACATCAAATTATTAGGACAGCTCACATTGAACTGAATAAGATCTTAGTATAATTCATTTCTCACCTCTCCGTCATACGCTCCGCTAACTAGAATCGAAACACGCTTCGGATGTTTTGCAAGACTGCACACGCCTTCACGATGGCCATCCAAATTTCCCACAAATGGCTTAGCAAAAATGCGCTCCAGCTTTACAGCATTCAGTGCGCGAGTGTACTCCCTTGGTCCCTCGAATGGATGAAGAACAGGATCAAAGTTTCGTGGGACTATACGAAAATAAAAACAAAAACGAATAAGTTCACCTAGAAGCATTCTTTAATAAAAATGTAATAAATCAACGGAAATGATTACCTTTATATATGTCACGTTTAGTTGCCCGAAGGTATTCATCCGGATTCCTAGATATTACTTTAACCTTCATATTAGACTATTTGCCTCGCATTTAATGAAAAGGGCCTACTTAAATATCACGAACAACAAAGACACATGGAACTAACTTGAAGGTCCACTACCACATATACAACATGTGTTTTTCTTTATCGTTCTTTTCATAACTCATCTTAAAACAAATGCATTCAGATTAAGGAATGCGCAAAAATGTGTTTACGAATAGCTATAATACAGATTGTGTGAGATTTTAAATTAAAGACTGGAATTAAATTAATGTAAATGAAAATAGAAAAATGAATATTCTACCGAAAAAGAGGTAAGTTGGTTTAGATTTTAAAATTCACGTTTAAGAACCGATCACCTTTTACAAAATTCGAGAATGAAGCTGTAACTATATTAGTAAGGAAATTTGTACGTTTTGTCATTAAATATTTTGATTATTCTTTAAGGTGGCATGTACGGACCAAGGAAAATATTGCCAGAGTCCGGAAAGATGAGGCAGAGGCAGCCGAACGGGAAAAGGAGTCTCAGAGAAAAATATTACTAGCTGTACGTATTAACTTAGGTAGACTTAAAAAAGAGACAGAAATGGGAACGCTCCTCTTGAAAGCTTAAATATGAACATTTCAATAAATCTCAGATCATGAATGAAATTCAAATTCAACTTAGTAAATAATACGTACCCCTTTAATTTCTGAAAGTAGAATGTAAGTCAGCCTACATGCCTCTATAATCCATTCACCATCATTTCATGCACAAAGTTCACCCCTGAAGTAATGTTCTCAAACTATACATTCTTGTTTGATAGGGTTTTAAATATTCTTGATATCATTAAAGTCAACCCAAGAATAGTGTGATATAGATAACCAATACTGCCCTGTTTTCACAGTTTATTGGTTATCCTCGGGCAAATTCCCCCAGAACAACCTCCAACCTGAGTTGGAGTACTCTAGATAGGCAATGAGCTACCTCTCCTTAAGTATGATATACCTAATTCGCTCTATAAGTCAGATGGAGAGATTTGTTTTTTTTTTAAACTCTAATTTCTCATATATAAATGGAATATGGCAGATTCTCTGGTATGGCTTCTTGATATCTATATTATGAGAAAATCTATGTTTAATTATAGTATTGAGTTCTTATGTATGTATACATATTTAATTTTTATTGCTTTGCATAACAGAACTGAAATAATGTCAATTACCAAAATATGCAAAACTTATACAGGATCCAAGAAAAACCAGGAAAACTTATACTTCATTCAAACTTAAACAGGAGACAAGGAAATGCTTCTTTACTTTATTCCATCCAGCATCCCTATCCTACTCCTGCCCCTTCTTAGTTTGCATAGCATTCGCCCCTATACGCCCGTGTTGAACACCCCCTGCCGATAATATATGCTTTGTATCAATTTTTCCTGCCTCCTTATGATTTCGTCCAACAATCCCCTCTCCTCCTCCACCATACCTTGATTTTCCTCATTTGTTTTCCTGTCTGTCCACTTTATCTTCTCATTCCATCTTCTTTTACATATTTAAAGCCTTCAGTCTTTGCCTATCATCCTGCTTCAATGAGCATGTTTCTGCACCACACATAACTATGCTATCAACTTAAATTCGTGTCTCCAGGTCTTCCCATGCCTTTTTTTATCATTTCCTCCACATATAAGTTGAACAGCACAGGTGGTAATTGACAATTCTGCCTTACTCCTCTTCCTAGCACTGTCCAACCAGACTCTCCATCCCCCAATCACACCCAAGCAGTCTGAGACATGTAAATGGTTGCATTAACTGTTCTTGGGGTCCGAGAAAAAAATGAGCTCTATCACCTAGTCAATATTGTGGTTGTTTAAGAGGGCCCAGCTACTATTTTAATCTAAAAACTTAGCACATGCTTAATCTTTCATCAGCCATAGTTTTTCTGGATGTGTTTTAGGGGATGTGAGATCAAAATATGGAGAAAGTTCACATAAAATATTGCAAGGCTGCTTCCAACAATCTCGTTGACTTTGGGATACATAGGCTGACCATTTTTTACATTTGGAATTGATAATGACTGATTTGATTAACTAAATTGGTTTTAAAATGTTTTGAACTAATGGACATGCTTATATTTTTAGGAAAAAGAAGCCAGGACTGAGATACTCAGGAAAAATGCTCGACAGAGGTTCACTGACGATACACCTGAGGATGATGGCAAGAAACCATCATCATCTGATGGACACGTCAACTTTTTTGAAGATATCGAGAAAGGGATAAGAGATTATGGGGTCAACGTGGAGCATGAAAAAGAGAAGAAAGAAGAGAAGGAGAAATATGAAAAGAGCATTGGGTACCTGACTTATTTGGGCCAGAATACAGTGGAGGCAACGGGAGAGGTATCATGGTACAACAAAGTACCAGAGAGGTTTTCTAGGCCTGAAGAAGATGAAAAGAGTGCAAAAATACTGCAGAAGAAAGAACTTTTGGATCCGGTGAAGGATATGTGCAAGTATCTGCAAATGAAAGAAGGCAAAAATTCCTCAAAAATTCTGAATTCTTCAGCAGTAGTTGCTAAACCTGTGGTTGCCTCGTGCAAGAGAAAGTATTCAGATGAGGAAGAACATGATCCCAGTGTTAATAAAAAGGCCAGAAAAGAATCATCAAAAGGGAAGGAAAGGTCATGGAAGGGGAAAAAGAAGAAAAAACATGGAAAGTACAAGAAGAAGAGAAGTAAAAGACACAAGAAGGAGTTGTCATCTGACGAAGATGAGGGCTCCATTCATTCTGTGGATAGCCAGGAGGAACGTAGGGCAAATATTGAGAGACTGAGGCTGGAGAGATTAAAGCGAGAAGCAGTAGAGTCTGAAAAAGCTCGAGCTCTAATCGCTAAGGCCAGAGGAGAGCCCATTGAGGAGGACAAAGAGAAGAAGGCAGCAAATGACCTGTTGTTTCCATCACAAAAGTACAATTCCCAGTTTAATCCACACCTTGCAAGGCAGAATTTTAGTAAGGCTGACCCATCTTCAGTTCAAAGTACATAAGTAACTTGGATAAATTAATATGGGTTGTTCTAATTGCTAAGTAAAATTGCAAAAATTGAAGAAGTGATTTTTTGTTCAACATGTAAACATTGCTATTGCCATGGTGTGTGAAAATCATTGGTTAAAAGTCTTCCAAGTTGGTGTTTTCTCAAGGTGTGTATTCACTGCGGATGATAAAATTTGATTTCATTGTGATTAAAAGTGGTATGTTTTCTTTCGCTATTATTAATTTTATTTTCATTGTGAATCATCTCATGCTAGATTATTGCATTCATATCAATATTTTGCCAAGAAGGTATTTAGTTTAACAAAATTCAGTCTGATTTAAGTGCATTTGAAGTAATGAAAAGTCATTTAATGATATTCAAGCTGTAGGTTGGAATGATGCATAAAAGGAGGAAAATTTATTGAATATTCTTCTCTGTCATATTAAATGTAAAAATTAGTATTGTGATTTTCCGATAGGGTAATTGGGTAGGATGAAATTCAAAATTATTGTTTTTTGCTACATTAATGAAAAATGCATGTATGACCGCCATGATACATAATAATGACTCCACCAAGAGATCCAAAAATAGCCCTTTCTTTTTACCTAGGGGCTCTTCTGTGAAAGTTCATATTTTTTCAAATATTTACAATAACTTAAGAATGACACTAGTGTGTGAATTGAACCAATGTTATAGAAAATGAATAATGCGATTTTCCCTTGTCTTTGAGTAGAACTCACTCTAAAAAAAATGAATCATATTTATCAATGAAATCCTAATTATTTCTAAAAATTAAGATCCAATGGCATTTTATAGTAATATTAATTAATTCCCTTATTACTTTAGATAAGTACACAATCATGTGTATATGTACAGACGTTGTCAATAGAACATATAATCTTCTTTTGGAGATAGGTTTTAATATTTAAAAATTTAATTATTTTTCAACATGGAATATGTCATCAGTGCTAACTTAAATAGTTGAAGGAAAATAATACAGGAAAAATGTAAAATAATGGAAGCACCAAAGGTTTGTTGTTAATAGGTTCTATAAAGTATATTACATCTCATAGCTATGAGTTAGTGTGAAGAGGTATTGCCTAATTAAAAATATATATTTATGTAATAAGTAGCAGTATTTATTTTGTTGTATATAATTTTGTAAATATCTCCCTTGAAAGTGATTTAAAAAATACATTCTATTGTCTAAAGGATACCAAACTTAGTTTCATTATAAATATTTATACATTTTTTACAGATAGCACCTTTATGGCGTTCACTATCTTTACCATACAGTTCTATTTATCCCTTCCATCTATCTTGGATCTTTTCCACTTCAACTAGTTTTTTACCTGACTTATCTCTTACTGCTAACATAGATCTTCCCTTCTTACTTCCCAAAAGTATTTTAACCTTCTTGTATAGTGTACCAATTTCACCCTTCTGCAAACTTCCCAGTTTGTTGCACTGTGTCTTACACCATGCTACTTTTGCTTTATTTGAAACCCGTCTCAATTAATTATTTAACTCTTTGTACTTCTTTCTGACTTACTCTGTATTTACATTCTTCCATTTCCTTCTCTCATCTGTCTTTCTTATCGTCTCATTTGTGACCTATGGTTTCCTTGTCATTTTCCTATTAACTATTCCTATAATTTCTTTTTCTGCTTTTGATATCTCTCTTTTGATATATAGTATATCCATTTTTCCTTGATAATACTCAGCTCTTTTATCTCATCCATTATTTTCACTACTGCCTGCTGATACTCCTTTCTTGTCATTCCAGTTAACGCTGATACATTTCATTTCCTAAACTGCCTCCCCTGCCTCATCTTTTTGAAGTGGACGCTACGCTTAATAATTATTAAATTGTGATCAAAGTCTGCCTTTACAGTTACATAATAAAATACAAAATCAGCTTCAATCATTATGGGTCACTTTTTATGTCTCTTGAGTCAATTAAAACGTTTATTTTTGGAAACCGAACAGATTTGCTTGTCTCTCCAAATTTTCACGTCATTTAAATTATTTACCTGTGGCGTAGCCGATTTCTCTCGCCGATTCTCTCGAAAGTGAAAATCGTCCTGAGAAAATCCGAAGAACTTATATTTCTTAAGTGGGATATTGTATTAAGATTTTTTTAATTTTTGTGCTCATGTCGTTTTTAACTCGGATTCCTCTTAAAACGAGTCAGGGGGGGAGGACGGGGAAAGATAACCTTCAAAACAAGGGCGACTCAATGGGTCTTGGACTCCGATGTGACCCCCGAGAGAAATTTCTTCTGGAAAACTTGATGATGAGTGTGAAAGACAAAGTATTTAAGCATGAGGATTTACGTTGTAGACCTCGATAAGAAGCTTGAGTAATGGTTGAATAGCAAAACAAACGACAGTTATCAACCCAAAGTTTGGTTTGATAGATTAGGACGATAATTCTCACCTTCTTAGCCCGATATGAACTGTGAAATTCACAAAATCAGGACGGAATGTGGTCGGCGCTGGGAAAAGAAGTAAGTAAGTATTTACTTCAGAGATTTTTAAAAATTTACTTGGGGGTGTCGAATGTCTCTCGGACGCACTTGGGAATAAGACCAATGTTACTTTTACGACAGCAATGCACATTTCAAGACTGTCCCCTGTCCTTTAGATCAGTCTACGTTTGATTGCATTCAATACTGCGTTGCCTTAGGCTTAATTAATCAGTCCATAGATGCCCGACGCAATTTATGATGGGCCTAGGAGTTTCTCCAGTCATACCTTTCCGCGCAGTATGAGTTGACGCGATGTGCCATTCGCCCGATTCGCTCAAAACGCTCGACGCACGAGTCTCCTTCCTCTTAGTTTCATTCCCTGTAACGTCAGAGCCATGACAACGGGTATACAGTTGCATAGGCCAGTGATGATTGCATCGCAAAATCGGATGCACGAAAACCCAGGCAAGCTTCAGACAGAGAGTCGCAATCGCCGGTTCCTCGATTGAAGGCTCCCAATCATGCCAGGTACCAGTATGAAACCGTGACATCCTCCCTACCCCTCCTCCCCACCGTCATAATATTCAATTATTAGTTATCTCCTCCATCACGATCGCTTTCGTCTTATGACGTCTCGGCTTTCAATTGTCTTTCGCAAAAGCCCTCTCCCACCATCCAAACTCATCGCTGGTTATTTGGGGCCTTCAGCGTTTCCGCATTGCGCGACCGATGGCCGATCGTTCCCACCCATTTCCTGCGCGCATCACCACCAAACACGTTGTGTAACCAACTCCGTGCGGCAAGCTGTGGTGACCGCCGATGTTGATGCACGAGCCAGTCGGCCCCCAGAGCAGTCCGCTAGTCAGGAGCAGAGTGCTAGACAGGAGAGCGTCGACGTTGCTTCCGATTGCTCCACGCGCAACAACATCCCCATTCCCTTCGGTGAGGAGAGGGCTAGTGATCCTCCAGCTAGGTATACTGACTTCTCCACTCTGTTGTATCCAAATAAGATGCCTATTGTCAACCGTGCACTAGCTGGGCATATATGAACAACCCCCTTTCAACCCCCCCAACAATGATGAGAAAGACATACTTTCTGACTGAGCGATAGCTTGTACTACAGCTATAGGGAGTGCCAACCGACCTCGTGTGGTTAATGTGGGATAAAACAAGCATAGGATTAAACAAAAGAGTTGGACTTAGTCCTAAAACAGAGGATGCGGAAGATATGCATTTACAAACACAAAGTGTTCTCAGATTAATAATACATATTTTGAGACAGAAGATTTTGTAATTTTAGGAATTTATTTCTCATTTGTAAGTGGTTTAGTTTTGTTTATCGTAAAACAAAGTAAATGTTATCGCGGTTTTCAAGAAAGGGGAAAGCTAAGTTGAGCATTCAAATAGGAGTCACCTTTCACGCATGCGCTTGGGACCAAAATGGTCAAAGTAGTAGGGACATAAGATTAGCGTTGGGCAAAGAGGAAGGAGATGGGAGTCGATGGCAGGGATGTTGAATAAGGATATAAGAAAAAGGTTCGTTAAAGCTTTTTTTGAAGTGAGGCAAAGGGAATTCAATTGGCAGAAATGTTTGCTTACTTCTGGAGTTTGAAAAGTTATGAACAGAAAAGCCTTGCCAATAGAAGACTAATTTCCAACTAATTTCATCTTCAGTCGTGAAGCTCTTTGAATATCGCCCATTGAGAGGTGACGTTGAATTAATTGTGCCCGCGTACTAAGCGATCGGAAAACGATTCAACCTTTCACATTGATTATTTATTCGAAAAAATTTTATTAGTTACAGGAAAAGATACCGGATTGAAATTTTTCTTTACTTTAATTCAGTACCTAAGGAGTTAAGGCGATACGCCTTGCAGTGGGAAATTGTTTAAAATTAAGAAGTCTAGTAGTAGAAATTATTTGAGGAAGCGACCGACAGTAAAGGTCATTTTCGTCATTATAGATGTGTGTGGTTTGGTTGAGGTAGGATTTTTAGAAAATGGGAGAAGTGTGGCGAGATACCCAGCGTCGGCGTTTGCCTAATCTTAACGAAAGGGGCCAAAGGGTCCACAATCCAACGGCTCATACGGAGGCTGGCGTACTCCCCTAGAAGTGCTCTTCAAGCAGCTCCCAATGGAGGGATCGGACCACTGAAAAAATCCTGCCACCTCCAAGGATTCGAAACCGGGGAAGCGAAGTGGAAAGTCAGTACAGTAGCCACCGTACCATCCCAATCTCCCGATCACGATTTTTTCTCCTCGGAGTTTTTGTTATTAATTTTAGTACACCCTCTAAATGAATACTAATGCCTCCATTTATCATGGCATGGGCTATTCTGGTCAGTAATAAAAATCCCCACTGATACCTCAGGCACTCTTGTCCACTCTCCTTGCAGTCATGTCAGGGGAAACCAGATGTCTCTCAACCATCCCACGAGCAGTGAAAGAGGCCTAAATGATTCCAGGGGCGCGGTCAAGGATATTTAGAAGAATGTTATCCTTGTCGAAGAGATCCACAATTAAAACGCTAACACCGTTTGTTTAATATTTGCTATCATTCTATATTTGCTTGAGTGAATGGTACATCTGGAATATTCTAACTTAAATTCCTCTTAATGGCAGAAAAGATTTTCCGTTGTACAATCGATAAAGCTACTACTTATTACTTTCGCAAGAGTATTTTAACGCTTGACTTGGAACTATATCAAAGCTGTTGACATAAGTTGAAATGACCAATTCTTTGTTTAACTCGGCCTTTTGTTTGTGCCTGAGGCAACTCGCTTTTTTCCATCACCTACCCACATTACAACAAAATCATTCGAATGCGTGCCATCCGCTCGCTCACGCCGGCTCGAACAACACCCACGCTGAGAAAGGCTACGTTTCTCAAGACGCCTTTTGTCTAAGCCGACGAGCAATATGCGAGTGAGGTCGCGGCCGGTCAGATCAAAGCGATTGTCCCCAGATCCTCAAACCTCAACTTTTTGCCGTCGACCCCTTGAGTTACTCCGCAAAAAAAACAATCCTCTTTCGCTTAGATGGATCAGGATGTAGTTCGCCTAGCATTCCCCGACGTCGTGTGAGATTAAACTTAGGGATTCGGAGTCCCTTTCGCTGTGAAGCGAGAGTTTCCCCAGAAATGTAAGGTAACAAGAAAATCGCACTAGTTGTAGTTCGACTGGGAGTCATCTTGAACTGAATTCGCCATGTCGTTGGAAGCAATCCCAGCGCTCTATCCCCTAAGCTCATCAAAAGCTGCTACAAAAAGATCGAGGGCACGGAAAGGGTACAAGTTTTGAATGACCCGGGTAATGGAAGAAGGAAATTTTTTCATGAATTAGGTATCTAAGATTTTCAGATATAAATTATTAACATTTGATTTCCATTTGCCCTTTAAAAGCCTGATTCGGTGCCATTGTCATAAGTATTATTGTGAGTTATTATACCGTTTAATGTAAGTTATGGATTGGAAAAGAATGAAAAACGGCAAGTTTCTATGCCTCTTCTATCAAAACACAACTTGCAACGCCTGGCTGACGAAATACTGGAGGGAAATCAATGATACTTGTAACATATATGAATTAAACATTAAGCTAGCAATAATACGTAGCATTCAATATTTTCAAAATAAATTACGAAAATAAAACATTTATGATCACACATTATTGGACAGCCGTCGTATATACCCTAGTTTAAGAATTAGTAATAACCTATACGTATACTCGCTACCATATGTATATTTTAAGATGCAAATGGAACTTTTTTACTGCTCCCCTCAACTTACCTTTACATTCTCTCATGGTGAACGCAAGAAAACATGCTGCATTTGAAAACATGATGGACTGTGTATCCGGAAGCTAGCGAATCGGGAAGAAAATTAGTATACTAAAGCATCTGTGTTTCATAAGCTCTCGTACTGCTTCCGGGGTTGCCTCGCACCGTTAACAAGATTCAGCGAAGTCGATAGGTGATATGAACTAAATCATCAAGAGGCCAAGGCCAAATTGGAAAAGGCTACCCACAGCACCGAAAGATCCGTTTACTGTTTGGGTGTCGAAAAGTCCCAAGAAACTGAGCTGATAGTTCAAATTCTCATTTCTCAACAAATTTATTTATTTATTTATTTTATTTATCGACTTATTTGGGCGAGGTTGAGACTAATAGTCCCTTCTTCCACCTAACCCTACATTACAGACATTATATTGAAGACAATCACATACAACCAAGCCCTAGATGGAGGGAAATCCACCTAGGCGGGAATCGAACCCGCGACCTTTGGGTTGGTAGGCGAGGACGTTACCCCGCCGCCACCTTACTCCTGATAAGAAGGAAGAAGACACCGTCGAGGTACTCGAGGACTACTAGACAATGTAAACATAAGAGAACCTCTGTAAATCGTAAATCAGTAGTAGTTATGATTAAATGGACATTATTTTCAAGTTTTGAAAGATTGTCAACAATCGTAAATTATATAATCATTCTATTATTTTTATTAATTCACCTTTCACATTAACTCAATGGGAAATAAACAATATTTGCAGTCAACTATACCGCTAGGGTTTCATATACGTGCTTACATATAACGGGCTGCCACGTCACACGTACCCCCGGAGTGCTAAAGAATATTATTATTTTAATAAATCGAATACTTATAACAAGTAATAGCTGCAAGCTAATTTTTTGCGGTAATTATCTTAATTGAATGGAGGTCATACCGACGGTCGTCAAAAGAAAACACAAATAGAGAATTACCCCTTAGGCCGTACTTTTTGTAGGTCAAATTGGCAAGAAAGGGCGACTAGAAAAAGAGATAAAAAACTATTAAACTATCAGTTTATTCTTTAGCTCAAAGTACATTAAAAATATCTTTGTTTGATTCCTTTACTCTCTTAATTGTAACCGAAAAGGGTACGGCTTTGGAGGCAATCCTCTTTTTTACTTGACTGACCCCTTCGTGATTCTTTGATAATACTTTATACTTGCAATTATATAATTTTTTCGAGTGCATATTGCAAAAAAATTAGGCAGGAAGAACGACAAATAAATTAAATCCGCAAAACGATCCCGAATTGCACATTTTCCATCCATAAATTGAGTCGCGACAAATGTTTTTCTCTGTCCACTCTATTCGAGGCGACTTAGTTCTTCCGGCACCTCTCCCTCTAAATTGCATGCAGATAGTTCAAAATCTCAATGAGAATAGGTGCGACGTTTCGGGAATGAATTCATTACCATTTCACCTCGCGATGACTCAACAAGAGGTGGCTCACTCTTTCTCAATTAGGCTCTCATTTCCTCTACCTCCTGCCTCTTTCATTACGTCGTATGAAAGTCATTTAGCTAACAAACATCGTTCAGGAGGTGTTTAGCGACCTGCAACCCCTATGCAGAGAGCAACGCGTGCACAGATTGCGACTGTTGCTGAAACGTCTTGAATGCGCATCGCGGCCCCACGACAATTGCAATTCCATAGAAGAAGAGAAATACGAAAATTCTAAAAGGGAACTATAAAACAAGATAGTAAGCAGTTTCCCTGAATACAGCAGTACGATGAACTGATAATCATTAATTTATAGGTGACGAAAAAGCTTACAAACGGCTGTCACAATATGAATGAGCGGAATAAGTTTTTTGCTAATATTACTACACGCTTTCCGCGAACAGCCAAGCTCGGAACGTTCGAATTTACGTTCAGTGAGGAAGAAACTTCGGTTAGTCATGTTCGAAAGAAATGAAAGTCACCACAGCGCTTTAAGTTCAAAACCTTGTCATAAACACGGCGGATTGTCATTACTCTTTTTTATAATTGCGCCAAAGCTGGTTGTAGTCAAGAACAAGGTGTGGCCAGCGGGGTAATCGTTTACAATTATTCGCGAGGATGAGTAGATTGAAACACTGAACAGAATATATCAAGGACTATCAATGATATTTATGTATCCGTCACATAGAGAAAATTATACGAAAGCTCACCTTTTAGCAACATAAATTTGTGCAACACACACAGCAAAAATTATCTAAAAAAATAATGTACTCATTATACAAATGCGAATTAAGCTATGCATTTACTTGAGTTTTTTTTACCAAAATACTATATCAGTATTACTGATCTTTTATCATTATTAATTACTTAATAATTATTTGTATTGTTCATGCTAATTATTTTTATTTCTGCAATTGAAATCAATTAAATCGATGCCATGGCTTTATAAAACCATTTGTAAAATTAAGCAGTAGGTATATTATATATTTGGTACAATTTTGCATTTATCGCCGAGAAAAATAAACGTTTTTACAACTAATAATTGATCATTCAAAACCTAGTTTTCTACAGGTGATGGTTGGGTGGTTAGATGGTAGTATTATCGAGTGAACAAAAGACTTTTGATCAATTTCATGGAAACAAGTCGATCATTCCCAATCCTGCATGAAAAGTTGTGGCATCGAAGTTCTTCAATGCTTCGTCAGAAACTGGCAGAAACATACATATTAATAATACAATTGCCCATTCAAAGCGCACAGTTTGCAGTGACAGACAAATAATTTGGGTCAATGATTAATTAATGCACTAAAAATCAAAGGTAATTAGTAAATTTTATCATCTGAAGTCACTGATCCTGAAATTGGTTTATAGGATACAAGTCTACATTTATATTTTATCGAAGTCGTCCTTACATGGGCTCAGGGATAATTATTGTGAATATGTATATAACTATTAACATTACATACTCGTGCAATGCATATTTTGGAATAGCGACGCAAATAATTTAATGAAAAAGCTACCGTCCGTATTGTGAGATATATTATAAATATATCACTAATAATATTTTAGCCATAAAAATATGGTTTAACAGACAGTCAGCCAAGGGACTGCAATTTTGCCGGAGTACGTTTAAGAATCAGAGTGATAGGTTTGGGAAGAAAATCAATGAAAAAATCGAAGGTAATGAAATTCTTAGGAAATAATAAGGCAAAGGTCAATATTAGAATATAGTTCTCCATTCGATTCTCCCCAAGTTTTCGAAGAAGGTGGGAAAAGTGGAGTAGGCAGCAAAATAAGAACTGCGTTAAGTAAGGAAACTTTTACTAAGAGGAGGGAGGTGATGGCAGGGACCATAAGTTAACATGCAAAGGAAAAAATTGTGAAAGCTTTCATACGTAGCGTAGTATTGTACGATTCGAAAACTTAGTCGCTGATAAGGGTAAACAGGAGGCACGTGAGATGTGAGTGTGGAGGAAAATGGAAGAAGTGAAACGGTTTGATAAAAAACGAACAAAATTTTAGTCGTGGTAGGGCAGTGGAAGGGATTGCAGGGAGAAATTTGGAGGCAGGAAAAGTGGATGTAGAGATTTTTGATTTGAAATGGAATGTTGGAGACTATGATAGAAGGAGAATATTGGATAGACGGATTAGAGGCAGGAAAATGATGGACGGATGGAGGTAGGGGGAATGGAGATGATGCAAAAATGTTGGAGACTCTGATAGAAAGAGAATATTTGATAGACGGAGTAGAAGTAGGAAAAGAATGGACGGATAGAGGTAGGGGGTATGGAGATGATGGAGAATGGTTTATTTCAATGCAGTTTTTAGAGTATTTTTTAGTATCGTGTTAGGTGATCTTGAAAATGTAGCAATGCTTATGTATTGGATCCAACAAAAACCTAAACCGTTTGGTAACCTATTTTTAATAATAATATAATCTGGTTTAAGCTTAAATTTTCATTTCAACGTCCAAATTTCCAAAATTTTTCACCACTCGATCCGTGAACGTGTTGAGGATCGAGGAAATGATAACAAGGACCAATTTCCGCGTTCGATTTCCCTTCTTCATTTCTCATGTCCATCATGTTGAAATTCTGACGACATGTACGACCGAGGAAGTTTAACGAGAACTGACTCGGTAACATGGGAATGAGTCACACTGCTGAGGAGTATTGCGTGCCATCGCGAGGTGCTCTCTCACCCCAACATTGGAGAGATCATTTCAAAGGTGTCAGTATCATACCCATAAACCATTTTTTTCCGCGCATTATTATTTATTTCATCACTGACAATTAACGCAGGTGACTCTTCAATTCCTTATTCAAGGAATGAAGAAAAAATGTTTGTAGCCTTTGTGCTGACGGGACGAGCTTTGAATATTACGGAATTCAGCAGAATAAATTTCTAAGAGATTAAAAATATGTGATGCATCTTTTACAGTTCTTATATACATTGTTTCGAGGTGCAATGGTTGGTATGGCAATAAGAATCTTCATTATTGGGGATTGACATTAAGATAAGATTTCGTCTTAACTCAATCGTCTCTGTTCTTTCGGCGGATATTACAAAACTTCAGCTATCTTAACTTCTGAAGTACAACAGCTGAAGGTAATCAGTGATAAAAAGTAGAACGGATCAGGAATGATTCTCGTTTTCTATCCCAATGGTTTTATGAAAAATGTAAAGTTAGTAGAGAAACATAAATGACAGACCAGCTCGAAACAGTTAAGATAGGTATTGATATTACCCGTTTATACAAACGCCTTTCTACCTCTGATTTCTCAGGGAGATCTTGTGCGCAAAAAATTCGCACAACACCGGTAAAGCTGATAGTGCCCAGATGTGTCACTCGTGACCGAACATCTGGCCCTCCGCTGAGTAGACCAGCCCCCTATCCAATGGACTAGTCACCGGGAAAAGTTTGTGGCCCTAATTCATAGATTTACTATGGGGTAAAATTTTGAAGATATAACCAAGAATCTATATAAAATAGTAAAAATGGCAATGGATATTCAAATATCAGACACCGGGGCAACCTTCTAATGGCGGATTTTTTTTCTGTTTGCCCGCCGATATTATGAAATAGCGAGCTGTAACTACGACACGCAGCGACGAAATCACAATGTTGGCAGGCGCGTCCTTGGCATTTTTCCGATTACTGCTAGACGGCTTTCTTCCCTGAAACATTAGTCAAGCACTGTAGCAGGAGTTGAATTTTTAAGGCAGATGAGGCAAGATAAGTTTTAGTTCGACTTTTGAGGTTAAAGTACCTCAATTCCAGGAAGTCGCTTATAATAATACTAACTGTTGTGCATCAGTAATTATTCGAATGCTGAAACAGCGTTTCATTTAACTCATCCTCACACTGCATTGTATACATTACTCATACTTATTAAAACTGCATGTAACATTAGTGAGTAATGATGCTTTTACCTGTGAAAGATGCCAAAGAAGCTTTATAATCCGAAAAAAATAACAACCTAAGGAAGACAAATTCTGTAGCCATTTATTCTGGGCCATTAATTTCAGTATACTAAACTTATCTGAACTTCTATATTCATTCTTACACTTTATTAGGTGATTATTATTTATTTCTTCAGCAAAAAGGTAAAGATGAACGATGGCAAAGTAAGTACTCTATTTCTCCCTCTAAATATCCTGCGCTCTCACCTACCGATTACCCACGTGAAATATTTACCAGTACAGTCATGCAAGGATTTTGAATTAGGCACTTATTTCTTCGATATATAATGTTTAATAAACAATGCTTTAATTTGCGTTGTCTACTTGTGTCCACAAAACTCCTCATCAAAATTCACGAAAAATAGAATCCTTCATTACGATATATATAAATTTCTTTCTATTATAAAATCAATGTTAGTTTCTACAACTTAGTTAAAAACGCACTGTGTCGTTTTTATGCTAAACTGTGCAAAATAGTAACCTAGTTGATTATATTATGGATTTAAAGATTCTATGAAGTGAAGGTTCACCTCTCACTTCTGATATGATGAAACGAAGTCTCCTCCCATTCCAAGGGACCCTCCCATTTGGATATCCAGTCTTTACCAAGTTTTATTAGCATTTACTACTATGCCACTTGCTAACTTATGGTTATTATTCGCCATAGTCCTCGTGTGCTAAAGCTTCTTTTCTAGAACGAGGGTTGAATACTTGAATAATAAAGCAAGAATATCAAGCAGTAAAAATATCCATTGCTTTCGAATAACTTTCTTTACTTAATTTTCATGATTTAAATGTATAAGCCGTGATCACACAAAAGATTTATACAAGTTTCGAAGTTAAATTACCAGTTTAAAAATTGAAGGCCTATCCTATGTTTGATAATAATGAAATATTATTGGAACATCAGACAAATACAATCAAATTATTCGCAGGACTAATTTAATTAGCGAATATAAGAAATAGAGGAAATTCTGAGAACATAAAAATCGGGCCATAATACTTCAAAAACGAAGCCTTCTGAGAGATTCGAACTCTCGACCCCTGGTTTACAAGACCAGTGCTCTAACCACTGAGCTAAGAAGGCATCTGTTGGCCAAAAGTTTGGGATTAGTATATGTGCCTTAAGTGCATGTAATCTTATGACTCCGCTAGGTATAGCTTCTGCAAGTTTATGTGTTCCTGGTAAGCTTGCCTCTTACTATGATAACATATCATTTTGGCATTCGCTCTTGCATTCCACCCCTGGGTTGCGACAACGTAACGTTTCAAAATGACGCTTGTAGAAATTTAGATATTTTAGTACCCTGCAAGCCGCCGCTAGGGTGTGTGGCAGGTGGTGAATACACGCCAGACTAATTTTGACCCGAATGTGACCATTCCGCGGTCGGACAATGTTATTCTCGTCCCTTATTATTCGTGGAAAAAATGACATCTGAAATATATCTGTGACCCAAATGACCTCTGCTTAAATATGTCTGTGTCACAAATGACCTTAGCTGCCATTTGTCTTCACTAATAAAATCAAAATGAAGGGAGATAAATATAAAATTATGTTTCCATTATGAGACAGAAAATCGGGAAGAGCACAAAAATATCACATTTGACTCTTCCAATATTATTTTATGAATACCTTTTTTAGTTATAACTCATCACTGCTACAGTATAGCGAAACTAGTCGACAGTAATACATTCTTTCCTTTGGAAACGCATAGTCCTTTTTTATTCTTCCATCGTGCTTTATAAATGAATTTACATAAAGTATCGCCTTCAACTCTCTCAAAGCATTTAAAATAATTGATGCAAGGACGGGGTTGGTAAAAGCCCGGCCACAGGCCCGTGCGCAATTATACCTCACCTGGTTTAGGTAATTTTATTAGGTAATGATATGAAAATAATTTTAAAAATAAATATAAATTAATCACTATTGTCCGTTTTAAAATTAAAAAAAAAATTGTTTTTAAGAAATTGGGTCACACAAACAAATTGTTATTGTACGCTCCAAATTTCAATTAAGACGTAATTATCGAGTATGTAATGACGTATTGAGCGATAATGAGTCTACCCACCTTTAATACTAAATTTTGTTTTCGTGTACATTAAACAAAGCTTTTTTCTGTTCATTTAATAAAACAGTTCCACAAAATGATACATAAATATGTAAAAAAGGGTATAATATGCGCCATAAGGCTACATACGGTAAACAAAATTCATAATTGAAACGCTATGCTAGAAGTAAGAGGGTTACATCGAATGATCATTGGGATTGCATGTTGATCGGGGACACTTTTTTCAATTTGATTTTAATTATTTTTATATTGGTTTAATATTTATTTCATTGTATTTTTAATACGTATATTAACATTACATGCAAGTGAAAACATGTTTTGTAATTCCTAAATGAAAAAGAACAACTATGTTATTAAAGTTTCCACGCCGCGTTTCGCAACTATGGCAGTCTATCAGAAACTTTTGGACGTTGCTTGTACGTCATCCCTATGTAAAGTTGAAAATCAAGATATAATACAAATGTATATGTGAACAAGTGCAAATTATTTACATCTTAATGGCTATCCATCGTTTTAACGAAGTCCTTCCCTAATCCATTAACCCAATAGTGCATCTGAAAATAAAGGTATTTAGCAATACAAAAAGTGTTTTAAGTTTCAACTGGAAAATATTTTAATTTTCCAAAATGCTTTGCAAGGCCATAATGATGCAAATGAACAAAGAGCCAACAGACGGGGGGATGGCAGGTGTCATTGGAGTCACATTAATAATTTATTAGATAAATAAATAAAAAATGACGAACCATCACTAACAAGACCAAGGAATTCATTTATAGGAAACTAGGGTTTCGAGGAGGGAAGCATAGTAATCCCTGTTAATAGCAAAAATAAAAACCAATTTACTATATAAGGAAAATAAACGAAATAAAACTGTAGGTAGTTCCATATTTCAAGGTAGGTTTTCGATAGATCCAGGAACGAAGCATTGCTACAATGGCAAGCTTCACCTAGCAATAAATACCTTAAATCAACGAACTAAACTCATCATTCTTTAAATCCACATACTTTCTGCTTTCTTTAATCCGTCCAACATGCCGTATTCTTTTCCTTCCTCTTCCTCACACGCTCATCATTCTCCCCTCTTAATCACTGTCTTCTTCTGCTTTTCATTCCCTCTCAATATCTCCTGCCTCCACCATTCACCTTCTCAATTCCTTCCAGCAACCTTTTCTCATTCCATCCCATTTTTATTACTAATTCGCTGATTTTCTTTGCTTTTCCTTAAATTTCTTCTATTTGTCTTCACGTACACACACTGACTCCACGAATACATCCAAACTTACTCATCTTATTGCTCCAACGGTTCGAGTCCATGAGCCTATGAGCAAAGTTTCATTAAACTTCTTTTTACCCCACTTTTAAATATCCCTTTCTTCAATTTCCTTCAGTTTTTAAATTATAAATAAATATAATTAAAGCAAAACCATTACGTCGTGGCTCCGCTTCTTCATCATGTGGAGTTTTTCTTTCATTTCTACCTCAAATGTATCAAAAAATGATTTTTCCAAAACATTCGCCAATTTCCTTGAGTTTTACAGAATGGCGCATTCTCCTGAGTTTTCCAGAGGTTACCTTATCATTGACAAGCCTTTTATGGCTAAGAATATACATATTTTCTAAACCGTGATGCCTCAAAGATTGACTGAATCAAGTAGTCACGATCATCTTTTACTTGAAATAGCGTTCCAAGCCACCCCTTCGTATTTAAAGGGCATTAGTTTTCGATGGCCGATAACTGTGATCATAAGCATTAATAAACTTATTTCCTCATCAAGAATCTGGTCTTTGCCAATCCCCAACCTACTTGGCAAACAAAAATTATTTACCTTTCGCTCTTCCGTTACGCATCCATCTGCACTTTTTTAAGGGGCGAACGGTATCTTGAAATTCCGTCCTTTAATTTCAAGGATCAAGTTTTTTTTCTTTGTGGAGGGCGGCAGTCATTCTGGGAGAAGTCTTCGCGAAGATGATGGTGCCTTTGTCATATCTGCCGCCGCGAAACAAGTCCTTCTTCCCAATGTCACTGACTTGAGCGGAACGCTAAGGTCGCGCGTGAAAGCGGTAGCGACCGCCGACGTGACTCGTCCATGGTCAAAGTCGGACGTCCGGCTCTCCACGGAGCTATGAGGAAGGCGTGCAAAACTCGCTAATCGAAAACTAAAGCGTATCACGGACGGTCTTGAAAGGTTCACGACGCCACGAAGAGGTGACGAAACCGCGTGTCGAGCCACCAAGTCGAGCGGAGACGGACTGTTACACATTTAGGCTGCGTCGTAAAGCGTAGGCGTGTCGACGACTGCCCCCACCTTTTGTACACCCGAAGAGAATGATTCAATTGTTTCGACGGGCAATGGGACCGCGCGACTCAAGTTGTCAATGGTCTAATTTCGGTCGTGCAGCTCGCGTGCATGAACAACTGGCCTCATGGGAAATCGACTTAGCTATAACCTTAAGAGCATTCGGTGCTGGTATCCTTGCCGTTAAATTAACTAGCAGCGCACTTTCTTTTTTTTCACACAGAAGCGGCGATGAAAAGACGAACTGTTTTCACAAACTGGGAGAATGTATTTTTAGGCGATTAAGGTATTTGAGGAATCCACCAGGGATCAAGGTGATTGATTCCGTGAGTCATTTATAATAATAATAATGAAACTTCTAAACTGGGGCGAGGTTGAGACTTGACAGTCCCTTCTTCTACCTAACCCCTATTATTAAGTCACCCCAAGGTTATTTGTGCCCCCTTTTGGAAAGGAATATTGACGTAATAGTTTTTTCATTAACTTTATATTAATAAAAATCTGTACAACCTTCTTCACGCAGAAACTTGATTGATTTAATTTGGTATACTCTTAACGTCTACTGATTTCTATGGAAGTTTTATTGAATCGCCATATATTAGCATAAATGAATGATACTAATTAAGAGTTTGACTTAAAGTTTCTTAAAATGCATCATTTCATAAGTGTCATTTCTCATGCTTCCGTCAAGACGTTTAGTCCACTAATGGATTAAAATTCAACTTGAAAACTTTTCGGTGTTTCATTGCAATGGTTAGTACCCTAAGGCCCACTTTTATGACGACTTATTCAATTCATCGTCAGTTAATTTGAAGGTTGGCTTAATGTGGCGATTACGAACAGGTTCTAATTTACAAACAATTAAAATTACTCATTAGAGAATCGGAAAATTCTGGCCGTAGTAACATGGTCCTGTCAGTTATTGAACACTCGGTTTTAAACTTCACCAGCGGTCATTAAACTGAGTTTTGGTCATACCCCACGACACGCATTACATGAAGTACCGCATAGGAAAGACAGTTCTTGAAATTGGGGACATAAAGATTAGAGAAAATAAGAAGGACTTAAAATTTTACTTTAGCTACTTGCGTGTGAAAATATAAAACCTTAAATGAGAATAATATCCCGAATAAAATAATAAATTACAGAAAATCACAAACTCAATTACCAATTAAATGAATTAATAATTACTGATTACTACAACACTTTGCTTGGTTAATTATAATATTTCTTGGTTAGTTGGGTCTAATCTCGTATCAAAAATATTATAACCAATTGGTTTTTACTTTTCAATTTTTACTTTCAGTGTACTTACTCCTCTACTGAACGATTTGGCATCTTCCCACCGAAGCAGGACCCACACTTTGGGAATCGTGTGCATGGCCCATTTTTTCGTAATCCTTTTGTTTTTGCTTTCGCCAGAGGAATTCATTTAAATGCCACCACATTAATACTGTCAGAGGTAAGATTCATCATTACCCAGAACGAATCAGCGTAAAAGAGTGGAGATATTCTTCCTGGGACTCACCAATGGAGAGCGGAAAATTGGGAAAATATTTTATTAGGGGCGCCTTGGGGAGCATTCTAAATACAGCATCGCTCGGGCTGACTCTCCATATTATTTCTCCGAGAAAACGTCTGAACCGACTCGCAAACAGTTCACTCTTCTGACGCAATATAACCTCGATAAAATCACACACGAAAACTTGGAAGGACTCTTCGTAATAGTTCTTCTTTTTACCAATCTAAACTGAAGGATATTCCTCTCATTTAGTCATTAAAATTTTCGTGACTTCTATATATCACCTCCCATTAATATTTGCGTGATGATATCGCCCTAAGGCTGTGTTTTCTCAATTTTTCGTACAAACGTCCGTACAACATAACGTTCGATCTCATGATAATTCTATCGCAATTCGAAAAGCAGGATATGAAACAAATTATATCACTCACGAAACGTTAGGATTATTGTAAAAGTTGTTATGTTTGCTGTGATAAATTCAAGGATATTCCTCAGACACGGGAAATAAAATTAGTTTGTAATATTTTCATAGTATTTGCGTAGCAAACCCGACATTTCTCGTTTATATTTGATACTTTCATTCAACTCAAAATGAAATATAGTTCTCATTAAAATCTTTCTCAATGGCCAATATAATTTCAAAATAATTACAAAAATGGGTCTTCTTCTTTGATGCGAGTCTCTTGAAAACTTGCTCCCTGTGGAATTCTTCCTCCACATGGCTTACTTACTAATAACGATTCAGCGCAAGAGGAAGATTAGATGTGTTTTATCTATTTTGGGGCTCAATTTATGTGAGCGAAAATTCTTTGCAATTCCCAAACCTCAGGGAAAAAGTTAAGTATTTTTCCGCTTTCTCCTCCATTCTTCGATATATTATTATTACAAGTACTTTGACGCTTGGATCGTAGGATTATGGTTTTCGGTTTTCACATTTTTCCGCACTTATTTTGGCGAGGGACGATTTTATTCGTATCAGACTCCATCCACGTCTCTCCATTCACACACGTATTAAGTTGCATAGCTGTTTCAGGATCTGATTTCTTATTTTTTAATTAATTTTGAGAGTATATCGTCGATCCTTGGGGTCTCCCTTTCCCGAAAGTTCTCTGATGCATAATAAAATTAAGATCTGAAGATGAAATCTCCTTTTTTATCACCACCAATGGTGTCTCCTTCCAGTATTCTCGCATGAATTCATTTCTGCTATAAAGATTCTACAAATACTCTTTCCGTTTCATCGCTTTGACATCGTATTCAGTAAGAATCACATCATCTTTATACCGAATGGAAATGGTATTCAATCAGTCATGTACAATGTTAACATGTTTTTTTTCTATTTCCCGATATTTATGTGAATTATCTCTTTCCGTTTCACTTGCTTTTTTTAACCTTCATTTTGATATTTAATGTCCTCTAATCCTAGGACGATAAGATCGACAAAAAATATTTTTTCTTTCAAATATATGCTTGGACAGAATACTTCGTCATCAAAAATGTATGAAAGTGAATTGAAATGTTGTGAAATTCATGTAGTTCTCGTGTGGACATGCCAAATCGGGGATCTTTATCATTTCCGGTACCACTTGCCATTAAAAAAAAAGCAGGCTTCGAAATCCGTAACGTTGAGAGCCTTCGGAGTCCATACGAAGGGGCGATTCACGAAGATAATGCAAAACTTTTTAAGTGCGGTAGCCTATGCGCATTTTATGCATTTTTGGCTCTGTAAATACGTCATCTTAACTCTTTACTCATAGAGATATGGCAAGGTAAACATTCCATCAAGTAAATCCTTCATTTACCATGAAAACAATTACTGTGGGGAAAGTTCATAGAATTAATTTGGCCTGTTTTTAGGTATTCACAAAATTTGGGTCATTCTAAAAAAATGTATGTGTACCGTCACATGTTACAAGATGGCACATTTCATCTCATCTCATCTCATCATTCCCTAAAAGTGTTGTTTAAGTTATTTTTTACGAAGATATTTGTATTCAAGAGGTAAAAACAGCACTCCTAAAATTATAATAAAATTTAATATTCTCTCTAATATCATTTAAGTTATTTTTCCATCTTTATTTTTAACATATACGATTATATGATATATTTTGTGATAAAGTGAATGCGATTGAATGTCAATTTTGAGACAATCAGTTTTGCTCAAAATCAGAATTACCCGGTAAAATCTGAAGATTAGAACATCAAATCTAATTTTCATGATGTAATTTATTCCCAGGGTTACAGATTGTCCATATACGCAAGTCGAAGGCTATGTAGTTAAAACCTCCTTCCCGACCCGATCTTGCTTGCTATCTCACAAGTTTCACTGCAGTTGGCTCAAGTATTTTCTTCATCGATTAGCATCAGTGTCATAAAAATAATTTGTGTTATAATTAGCATTGCCGTCAACATGGGAAGTCAACATATAGCCCACACCATAATTTCTGATCGCGAATCAAATGTCTAGCTCGACTGTTTGATTGGAGTTGAGAATAATTGATGCTAATAATAATTATCTACCTGACACACCTTAGCTCAGTGGTTAGAGCACTGATCTTATTAACAAGGAGTCAAGACACACTCAGGTGGTTTTATTTTTGAAATATTAAGACCCCATTCATTCTCCCGAATTATTCCCTAGTGCACAAATTTTCTTGTCATATAAGTATGGGTTAAGGGTTATATGATACTCTCAATGTATTTATCTGCGGTTCACATAATTTTTCTTTGTCATCAATCATTCTGTAGGCCTACATTTATTTTAAATTGTTAATGTAACGTGGAAACTTGTGCCACACTTGACGTGATCATGGTTTTTAAATGTAACTTTGTAAATGAAAATTATCTCAAGAGGGTTAATCCAAAACAAAAGATAAATTTACTATAAATAAAACATTCTATGGTACGCCCTTGTGGATTTGGCTAATTTACCAAAATAAACTGACAGTTAGATGGAGAATAGATGGATTCATCCATTTGGCATCCAATCTGTTTACGTGAACATTTTTTGAGGTCCCCCCAATGCAAAACTCACACATCCACGAAAATAAATTCTGAACTGTATTCCTTGATTACCTAAATACCTGTAATATCTTAGATTGCACATCAATTTACTGTGAAGGCAGAAGCGACGTTATATCTGAATTCAGCCTAAGGTCTATGGGACATTCATGATTCAATGATCAACATGAGCATGATAACATACATCAAGTATGAATTTATTTGACTCATTTGCAACTAAGAGATAACTGAAAGCAGAGACCTAAGGAGGAGACGCAATGAATTGATGACCGCTGATAACTTTTAAATGGAAAGTAGTGTTTTGAGGCATCGAAACTTGTCGTTGGATGTGAATTCTACATATGGCCTGAATGAAATTTGTTATTCAACGGTCAACATGAGCATTGTAACATGCATCGAGTACATATGTACTCATTTAAAACCAACAGATAATAGACGACAGGGAACTTAGGAGAGGATGGAAGGAAAAGATGAGTGGAAATTTATAAATGGAAAGTAGCGTTGCGAGGCTCCTAAACTTTGTCGTTGAGGTAGGAAGGTAAATGTAGATTGGAATCTTTTGAGAAGTGGGCGTAGAGAAAATGGATAAAAATCAAAAGGAGAAGTGCTAAGCATGGTAGGATAGGAGAGAATCTTGCTAGGAGAAATAAAAAAAAGAAAAGTGAATATAAGAGATTTTGGAGGGTAATGGAATGTTGAACGAAGATTAAGCGAGGTGAGGAAAGGGAAAGATTATGAATTTGGAATTTGGTACGACTCACATTACGGAATGTTTGCCTTTAATGAAATTAAAAACGAATGTTACTTATAAAATGAACGGAAAGTAAAAACAACGATGAAGTTCTAGATATGGGAGGGGAAGAGAGACGGTTATTGTGAAAAAATTAGATTAAGTCAGGTCTCGTGGATACACGAGATACTAATTTTGACGTAATGTCACATTGAAAGTGCTAATAAAGGGGAGAATGATGGAAAATTGAGGAAGGGGAGGAAAATAATTAGATGACTTAGATGGCATTAAGGGGAGTAGAAAGTATTGAGCTGAAGAGGGAAATATTGGGGTCTAAGTTTGGAGTTTAAATTTGTAGTTTCTTTGGGGAAAAAGGGATTTGAGATTATTTTGTGTAATGATACGAGTCTTATATATGGGACTTATTATGGGTCTTATTATGGTTCTTACGTGTAATGAATGATGGGTCTTGCGAGAATGGTAGCGTGCAGGTCAGAGTCCATCAAAAATCTATACGGTAGTCGACGGAATACTGCCAGTAATAAAATAATATTACTTACAAGAGGGTTAATAAGAAATTATTAAATAAAAAATAAATTAATAAAATATTAGTACTAGCATACGCCCTTCACTACTTATGAATATCTGTTGAAGCCCATGAACCTATAATTATCTGCGTTGAGATCTCAAAATTAGTGCGATTAGTTTTAAATTTGACGCTATTTTTACTTTCTTTGTGAGCAAAAAGGTTAAAAAATTGTTGTTCTTCGTGTATTATTTCGTAACACATTTTTTTTATTATTAGCTTCGTAATCTCTCCCCCATTCGAGATTTTCCAAATCCGTCACTGCCTCCGAATCTATCCGCCCTTAAGTTGCAGTAAGTATAATTGAATGAAATAATTTGTAGAATATTTCAGACAATCGTGAACAGTACATACAATATACCTGTATCTATAGGTGCGGAAGAAAATGTTTGTTTAATCTAAGATAAAACCTAACGTTGACCTCTTCTGGGAGGCTAAGAAACTCTTTCTTCCAGAAATTGTCCTCTTTTCGTCATTTTATGTTACCGAAAGGGGTCCATTCACTTCAAATACGAAAAGGACGCGCGACTTTAAGGAAGGGTGGAGCTGAATTACCTCTTCAAAATATTTTTAAACCTATATAAATGAACTAACATAAATATTACACCTTTAGGACGAGGTAGCGAAAATTTCATGACTTTCGAAGGCGAACGGAAGGAAACGAAGGAAGGTAAAATTCTTCTTCACAATTCTAGCACTTTTGAAAAACCGAATTTGACGACCGCTTTGCCCACACCTTCATCAGGGTGTCCTGTTTTAAGGCAGTGAGCCCGTTCTTATTCAGTGTGTGATGCTATCTCCTCAAGTCACGCATCAAGCGCTTGATATGGAACGTGAAAGCATTCGGTAGGCATAATGCATTCTGTCTGTCTATCACGAACTGCATCCTGGACACGTGTAACCGAGCCTACGTCGTAATCTGAGCTTGGAATTACTATAAATAATATATTGTTGCTGAGATCACGGTAGAGGTCACTCAGTATGGAGAATTAGCCGGCAAGTCTTCCTTTTCATATGCATTCCAAGCTTATTTGTGTGAATCATTCACCCGACTCATGATGGGAATTGATTTTTTAGGCTTGCGCGCCGCATTCCTCCGGAAGTAATGCCTTGAGAAACCCCTTTTGAGTGTAATAGACTGTCTCATGTGTCATTAAATGACGAACGCGCCGAAAAGGTTCACGCAAGTGGATCACAGGAGGTTCAGGACGGTGGATTTACGCAATCCATTGTTTCTTAAACTTTATATTTGTGCCCGGGCCAAAGTCTCTTTCCCCTTGACTCCCTTTTTTGCACAAAAAAGAATATCACTTCGATCGTGTCGGTCGAAGTTGCGACATCCGCGGCAGAGCGAATTGCAAATCAATGGATGGCTCGATTCCAAAGGTAGAAAATCCACAACGTATTCCAGGTAGGACCCGATCGGGTCTCTCTAGCGGCGGGTGTTTGACTGACATAATTACATCAGTTGCGAGATAAAAAAAAACTATCGATGAGATTTCTCTCCATTTACAACGATGAGAAGGAACAAATGTTGATATGAAGTATGCTTTCGATTTCACGCTTCGGATGAATAAATGACGAAAGAGATTGCTGAGGACTTGGGTAAAATCACAACCCAGACGGGACACATCCATCATAAGATACCCTAGCACTTATGCCGGAGGTACAAGCACATGGTGATAGAATTTATAGTCGATTCCGTGAACGTGATTATAGGTTATTATTTAGGTACAGGTATGATTATTTTTCCACTAGATCAAAATCATTTTGAAATCCCCTCTTTTTTCTCGAAATGATTAGCTGTGCTTCTTAGCATTAGATCATTACCTTCTCAAACTTAAATGCCAATGACAAAATAATTGAAGAGTTAAAAATATTTTTGAATCGAAATGCAGGAATTACACAGTGTGAAAACCATTTCCGGCCGAGTGATTTATCCAAATAAGCAATCGAGGCGTCTTCTTTCACTGTGAATCGAATTGGGTTCGAAACCCGGTCCAGGCGAATGATGTTTACTCTGTGAAATTTCTGCGTTTCGATTCACTTCAGCGGAGTACTACGTTAAATTAATTTTCGCAACATCTCCGGCAGTTGTTTGAATATTTTTCAAGTGTGTAACGGATACATCGTCCAAACGAATTTAATAGATTTTAGTCTCGGTCTCAACCTATATTTCCCGTAGTTTTTTTCTGGTCTTGATAGACGTAGTATTTATTGACCTGATATCGAATCGACTTATCCTAACATGCAACGGAGAAGAACTATAACATAACAAACTATAATCACAAAACAACAATGATTTCAAAAGCACTCTTCAGGCTCTTCTATCGGAAAAACTCGTTTTAGTTGATAGTGGTATGCACTTTAAGATAGAAGACGATAGGCGAAAAAATGTCAAAAGAGAACAGGACAAAAAGAACTGAAATTTACTCATCGTCTGGAAAAATAAAGAGGAATACATTTACCTGTATTTGCACCGAACATTTTCTTTTCTCGAGTCAAGCCACCTCTCAAATTTTCATCGAGGATTTTCTTCTAAACAGGACAAAAAGTAACTTTCAAAACCCTTAAGTTTGATTCTGCACAATTTAATCAGGCCCTAAATTATTTACCCGCGTGTGCTGGCGAGATGGAAAAAAAATCAGGTGGTGCAACCGAACTGGAAGAAAAAGAAAACGAAAGTGAGTGGACGACGTTCCGCTTGAGATTCCACGTGACACCTCCCACGTGCACCCGACTCGACCCAAGGAGGGGGCGGGGAGGGACTGCGGCGGCACGCGATATAAAATTAGATAGCCAGGGCACTGATTCAAAACCTATTGGTCATCTGCTCGCCTCCCACCGGTTGATTAGTGGACAGGCTATACGCACTATTTCTCAACGCCCCCTTCCACGCACCATTTTGGTGCTCTGCTCCCAGTGAAGCGACCGGCGAGAGTAGAGACACACTCTCTCCCGACGAATTGCATAATACTTATATAATCGTCTCACTGCTGTCGCATTCGGACGAGTCTTAACGACCTGCAAACGGCTTCAGAAGAACCGCTCGGACCGCTGCTACAACATTATCATCAACCAAAGTCCACCGTTAAGGACCCACCATTCCATCGATTTTATTTGTCTCTGGAGTTGTCGAAATATCTGAATAAGCATCACGATCCTGGCTCCCACTTACGTCTCATTGAAAGAAGTTTGTCAATCCGAATGAACATCCGTTCGGGTGAATTTCTTCGTAAAGACAGACAGACGGAAGTGAGTCGAAGCACCATACCGACTCTGATGAGTGCATAGTCGTATTTTAGATTGTTTAGCGTGAAGTAATGAGTGCACCAAAATATTACGGGAAGGATTTTGTACCATAGGTTCCCTTCCGCAGTCTACTGCCGTTCCTTTCAGTCAAAACAAATTAGCATAGTCTTACGTGAGCATTGAGCGACTCTCCGTGTACCAAGCGTGACTAACATCGCTGACCAAGCTGGTATCCTCAAAGCGACTAGCCACCTCAGCAGCCACCAACATCGGCAATCGCGGATATAAGGAGGATAATCCGAAGTATTATTACTTCCACTCTATTGATTACGCTAATTCAACATGAAAAAAATCAAATTAATCCATCCACAGTTATTGTGAAATTTTATTCCAATATGTGTGGGCCCCGTTGGAAAGAATGTTGCTAAATTGGCTTTAAAATGTTTCGTATAAAAACATAAGATAAGGGACATTTGGTCTATCAGGAGGATCAAAAGAGAACTAAGGAGCTAGCATCTGTAAAGTATTGCATATGGAGCATTGTTTTAGATGGATGTGTAACAGAGATTAATAGGAAGAAGGAAGAAAAGTAGATATATACACTGAAATTGAAAGCTTTGAGATGTTGTGGTGGCGACGGATGGAGGGGATAATTTGGTTTGACGGTTACGATTTGATTAGAGTAATCGAAAGGATCGGGGGAGAACAATGCAAATTGAACAGTAAAGGAAGAGATAGGCACGGGTTGGAAAGAACACATCTTAATGAGGAACTGCAGGCAAAAGATAATCACAAACGAAAACATTACTGAGAATAGAGCAAGAAGGAAAATTTGAAAGCAGACGGATGAAAAGAAAGTAAGGACATACACAATCTTTGAAACACCATGCACAGGTTGGAATGCCAGGAGGCAACGATTCCTTTGTGAGGCCCTAGGGAAGATTCACCATGATTACGATAATAAACAATATTGTTTTGTATCTTCGCCGGCACATTAATCTACAATGCGCTCCCGAGCCGAACTATCCGCGAAGATGTTTTATTGTAGATATGCGTGGAATGACGTATCCGCACAATGCTCAATTTAACAGAAACCGCCATGGGCTCTGTCAGTCCACGTTGAGTTTTAAGGGTTTCAGTGTCTCATAGGACCTCGGTGAGCTCCTCGATCTCGAATCCTCCCCTGAATCCCTACCCGACCCAGTAAGGTCTTTAGTCATTATATACACACACACACTCTCTCTCTTCCGACACCTGGGGCGTTCCGTGTTTTCTAATGCTCTCCCTTTCTTGAATGTTTCCCGAACGATTTCCTCTTGCTCACCTATTACTCAAATGTTGGCCAGCATAATAAGATAACCACGTGCTCACCTCACAATTGCCGTTTACCACATCTTTTAGTGATTCGTTGAAAATTGGCAATTTTCCACGAAATAAAATTTATTACAACCGTTTTCAATGTAACTACATCATCATCATCAGATACCTGAAGATGAAGTAGTTACATTGAAATCGGTCGTAATAAATTATATTTGGTGGAACATTGCCAATTTTTAATTAATCATGTTATTCCACTACATCACGCCTGAAATGTCTCTTGTTAATCTTATGGTGAGTTTTTCAAGAAATCAAATGTGACTGCATCGTTGTGCTCCATTGGAAAGAATGATTGGCTGCATAACAGTGTCCCCCAGGTTTAAATGCGGTTCCGCCTTTGATGGCTATCAATACTCCAAACAGGTTGAATGATTTTTTCGGGTAGATGCAAGGTGATAGACGTAAATTGGACGCTTTTGAGATGTGAGTGTGGAGAAGGATATGAAAAATAAAATTGACGAAATGGAAAGCAAGCGAAGAAGAATTAAGCATGGTGGGGAAAGAGAAAATGTGTTTGAAGAAATCCTAACTAAGTAGGAAAATTGGATTCAGGGCATTCCGATTAAGGATAGAACATGAAAGACTCTAACAGAGGGGAAAATATTGGTTAGACGAGGTAGAGATAGGAACAGAATGGGATTTTTGGATGGAAAATTAAGTGTGTGTGTGTGGAGTTGAAGAATGGTTAATTATAATGCAGGCTTTGGAATATGTTTCCAGTGTCGTGTTAGTTGGAGCTTGTTAATGTAGCGGTGCGTAGGTAGTGACCCGATCAAACATCCACTCTGGCAGGTAGACTGCTCTTAATAGGAATCATCCTGGGTACATGCGGCACAGGGGAATGAATTGAGGTCTTCATAATCTGAATGCGATAAATATCACATTCAGGTTATGTCAGGTATTCTTATGTCATAGGATGAAGCACGTGGGGCGTCTACACACACCTTATTGCAAGGCTTGATTAATTTGCTGATTGAAGTTAAATAAATACCAATGAAAATAAATGCACAAGTAGGCTAGCCGTAGGTTAAATTTATTTTATCGCGCTCTCAACTGCGTCAAAATTTACTTCACTTTTACTTGCTCATAATTGAAAAATGGATATAAATATTACCCTTAGAATTTGAATTCTGACTCATAGCCATGAATAAGCCGCGGCGGGAGTGAATAACCAATTGGCGGGAGTGAATCATCAACCCTGAGGTATCTTTTGCAGCCAAAATTTTCACATAATTTTAAAGCTGAGTTTCAAAGACACACCAAAGTTACAAATCATATGACTCTACTTACAAGGGATTATCGTTTCTTTTATACATTTAAGGGCACAGTGATATTTATTTTATTTTATTAGCACTACCAGAAGGATAGAAAAGTTAAAATGGACAAAAAGGAAAACAGATGAATAAGTGCTGGGTATGGTGGGGGAGGAGAGGGGATTATTGGGGTAAAACCCAATGAAGCAGGAAAGATGGATGCCGAGCGTTTTGATTGGTAATTGAGACTGTGATATAAGGGAGAACATCAGGTAGGCAAGGAAGGCGTTGCATAGTCCATTCAAAGCCTATACTAGCCAGTAGACTAACGCTTATAATAATTAGCTAAATCTGAGGACCAGAGTAGGCGGGGACCACTCCTCCCTACCTCGGCCACCGGTTGCCCGAGTGACGGAAAATGGCGGCTTAGGATATCCCGAAGAAAGTCCTGGAACCATATGGTGTCCTGATAACGATCCGAGGAAAAGGGGGCGTAAAAGGCGCGAGATAAAATCTCGAATAGGTTCAGGGGAGCATTTCGAGATGAAGAAAAATCCAAAGGAAAAGGGGGACAATGAGAAGGAATTCAAGAATGGGAGGAGAGGAAAAAAAACTGGTCCTTTGGTCGCTGGTTCGAGTCCCGATACCGGCGGAAATTTTTCGGCTTAGAAAATATTTGTTAATGGTTTTTCGGAATGAGGCAACCACCTATTAACAGAAAAACCACAATAATGGTATTTTGGAACGAGGCAACGAGAAAAATAGACCCCTGAAACCATGGTGAAAGGTAGCAGTTTCACCTTAAGGCACTGGTGGCGCAGACCGAGTGGATCGGCCCGGCATCAGCTGCCACAGCTGCGGGCGAGAGTGAAATGCACGGCATTGGCCGCAATACTGCGATGTGGAAGGCAACGGGAAACCACCACATAATTCTCCCAAGAATATGCAGCCTTGTCTTGCATTCACATACAGTAGAATAGAAAGATATGGGCTCCAGTAAAAACCATACTTTGAAATTGAATTGATTGGAATACTATAAAAAAGTCCTTTGGATCGGCCATCTCTCACCCCTTCCCTCTTTTGAACTCCGGAATTTCATTTGAGGTAATGCAAATGGGAAAAATTCTGAGAAAACTCTCATCGTCATGAAATCCTTCCATTTAGTCAAGCCATTAAATCAAAAAAAGAACTTTTTAAGCGTGGATAAGTGAAGTGTAAGGTAAGGAGAGTGCTGAGAAAATGAGACCTGCGAGTCTGGCTTCTATCCTTGGTGGTAAAATTTACATAAGCGATAGAAGGAATATATTTCCATTCTTTCCATATATCTGATGCTAAACTTTGTATTCAGTGTTATCATCGACTACTTTACACGCTGCTTGCTCAAATTGCATAGATATGATGTTAAATATGTAGTGGAGTACGAACGCTCTACATTTATTGTTACATATATTACAAGGACTTTAAATTACTTTCGCCGTGGGGATGCTGTGATGACAAAATGGAAAATAAAATACGTTTACATTCCATTCTGTAAACACCACCTGTAAATATTCACGGTAATAAAGCTTGAAATATGCATGGAACCAGCAGACTACTTCCTATTGCTAAAATTGAAATCCTCCCTCTAAGGAAACCACAATGGGATCCTAAGTGCCGTCAAAGAAGCTTGCGAACGTACCCTTTAGGACGTTCTAGAGTCCGCTTACCAGGGAGCCTTTGAGTCGTAAAAAAAGTTGCTGGCAAAAGTGTGTCGACGCTCAAGGGATATACTTGGAAGAATTTTGAGGCATTGAAGCAATATCTGAAATAACTCTATTTTTCCAAAACTTTTCCCGATACATTTTATACAAACCTTGTATATACACAGGGATGAGAATCAGCTTTCTATTCTTGCGATTACCAATACACCTTAATACCTTGACTTACTCCATCTACCCATTCCCCTATGAAGCCATTCACGCATCTCACATATAAATAACTGTTCGGTGATTGGACTCATCCATTTCCTCAGCATGACCAAACCAGCATAGCATACTTCTTGTACGCATATCTATTACAGGTGCATTTAATCCGCATTCTTTCGCGATACAGTCATTCCTCACCCTATCTATTGTTTTTATAATAAACAAGTCTACCATATTCCGTCGAAATTTCTTTCATTACCACTGAAAATTCGAATTTTTTAATGTACTTTAAACATGCTTTCTTTTTTTCAGAATAAATGAATGGAGGGAACGGTAGAGTTATGTAGATGATTTCGAATGGACAGGCGATACGCCAAACAATGCCCGAAAAGAATTGGTCAATAGTGTCTGGTGTCGTGTCTTTGGCAAAATTTCGGTTTCCCCCCCGTCGAAGCTCGTCACGGATTTCCAAAAGGATTTCACAAAGGGCGAACCTCTCCCTGTCTCTCGTCCAAAAAGAAAACGAAAAATCCCTAGGGGATGAGTCACATCTTCGGGTTGGCGTTGGAAGATTTTTGCGAGTAGTTGCTTCTGTTTACTCTCATTTGAAAACTTCAGTCCAGAAACGCACCTATTCCTTTCGACGGAAAAATATTGTCTCCTCCCAGCACGCTGCCTCCAAACCTCTAATCTCTTTACTAATCGAGAGTGGGAAGATTTACTGTGTATATTCAATTCAGATCACGCATATTACCTGGACGTACATCTTAAAATATCTTGATAGAGAAACACCAAAGAAAAAGTGCTGGCAAAAAAGGTTTAAAGAATAAAAGCGCTGATGAAGTGATGAGGGAGAGAAGAGCACTACTACGTAAAGTAAAAAAAAGCAAATTATTTCAATAAGTGGCGACTCGTGAGAAGACTCAGCATTACAATATTCCCATGATTACTACGGTACATTATCATAGTTAAAGAAGTACTAATATTTTTCATAGAACAAAAATATTTCATACAAAATGGTTTGCATGAAGAGGTTAGCAGAAAATATTGGATAAGAAAGGAAATACAGGGTATGTGTAAGTCACTGTAAGTGCGGCCGTCAGGGAATGTGGTATGTCAAAAATTCTCTGGAAATAAACCTTATTGACAGAGGAAAGGTCTGTAATCGACGCCGTATCCGGCGTGTAACCTACTAGCACCTGTAGCAGGCTTCCGTTGTATCTCTTAAAAATGAAGTATACCATTGGTCGTGGGTAACAACAGGGCCGGACAAATAAACTACGACGTTGTTAAAAATATATCTTTGTGATCGTTAAAAAATATGAAAATGAGATGTAAAATGGTAGTACTACAGAGTAGTTTCGGTCAGTAACAAAGAATTCATCGAATAAGTACCACAAAATACCACAGTTTATAATAAGTCAACAATAAAGAATTGAAGCCAAGCTAAGACCAAAACTCTGGCAGGAGCACGGATTTCTCGATATTTTCGCGGAAGGATGCAGTAGTTATGGCGACCGTTTTTTACATCGGATACAGCAAAATAATATGAAGACTTGGTTACATAAAAACCATAACCATGCTAAACCTACATCCGAATCAAACACTATCCATATAAAATCATACTAAATCTAGACTCATATGGAGGGAGTGTATTATTCTGGATATTTCGTGACTGGACTAAGCCATGTAAGTTGATTATATTATATCTAAACAAATCATGATTACCAATGCAAGAGCCTTAGTTTAAAATGAATAAGCACAACAAGGGTGTACCCATAGCCTAAAAGAATCGCATTCCGCAGGCCAGCTCACTTTCTCTCCATAACCCCGCGGCTCGTTAGCTTCGCATATATTAGAATCTATTATCATTTTCAGATTTAAGGAAGGAAATACACGGAGCCACGGACGCTAAAAGTTTGGAAGTGCACTGCTATTTTATGTTCTGTTCCCAAGCAGAGAATGTGTAAGATCAAACGTCAACTGATTAGGAGAGCATTAATACGAAATTTCTAGCAAGCATTGATCCAAGTATTAGTTTACTGGTCTCAGGTACTTGAGTAATCAATTTTCGCGCTTAATATCGTGTTTCTTACTAGCAGTAGATATTATCATTAGAAAAAGGAAAAAAACGATCTATTACGGCTTCAAAAATGCACATAAAATATATTATTATCTTAGATTCGCAAAATATACTGCTTTGAATTGCTCCAGTCCCTAATGCCCTAGAAGATTTAGAGAACGCATTATTTAAGTATAATTGATTAATAATTATTCTGTTCTAAATACCTAAATATTTTGGGATGAATTTAGTCGCTACACTTAAAAAAACACGTTTTCGATCGAATAGAGGGTTGAATATAAGTTAATCAATTTAACAGCGATGTAACAGGAAAGATGCCCACGCTGCGTGAAATTGTTCCAGAAATAATGTCAAGGTTTCAAGGACTATGCAAAAATAGAAAACTATTCATAATAAAACAATTTTAAAAACATTGAGGCTAGAAATGCTCCCTTCCGAGTTTCCACCGGCTTCCCATGACGCAACCGGCTGGAACGTATTATACAAGTCAGAGCGTGAACAATGGGAACCATCTGATTACAATATCCGGGCCGGTATACACTTCATCGTCGCCACCCACACATCCCGGAGATGGGACTCACCTACTGCCTGCTCTCTTAGCTCCCCTCAACTCTCTCGCTGCTTGCTTCGAGTTCCCGAGCACGCCCGGCTCCAAAAACGTGCTCCCGATGCAGATGACGAAGGCGTGTCAGCAACTCGTTTTCCGTTTCGTCGCTTATTGTCAGAGAGGCGCAACATGTCCCTTGTGTCCTCATCATTCGGCGATCTCCAAAAGGAGGCACGGCTCGGCGGAACGTGACGGCGGCTTTTCGTGGCTGCTGCCCTCGGCGGCGAAACATCCACGCCACCCCCTCCGCGACCCACGTGCCCTCCGGAACCGCTCGATCTGACGTAAGATGAGGCGAACAATGCGTTACTCTCGAACTTACTCCTTATTTAACTATGCACATTTATATTTAAATATATATATATATTTATAAATATATATGTATATATATGTTTGTATATATATATGTGTGTATGTATGTATATATATATGTGTATGAATGTATATATATATGTGTATGTATGTATGTATATATATATATATATATATATATATATATATATATATATATATATATATATATATATATACCAATATTTTTTTAAGGTAATCTACCAGTTAAGGTAGGTTTTTGGATGGACACAACGACCAAACAAACTTTTTATTACTCCTAACAAAACACAAAATCCATCATCCTACTCTATATCAGGTCCCTCTTCATCTCTGAGTACTTTCTTCCTCCCTTGATCCCGTCCAACATCCCTATCCTGTTCCTTCCCTTTCCTCTTTTGCCCAACATTCTCCCCTCAATCAGTCTTCAACATCCCACAGCCGGTCAACACCCCCTTCATCCACTTTTCCTGCCTCCATAGGATTTCTCCCAACAACCCCCTCTCTTCGCCCACCATACCAAGTACTTCTTCATTTGTTTTCTTCTCTGTCCATTTCACCTTCTCCATTCTTCTCCAAACCCACATTTCAAAAGCCTCCAATCTACGTCTATCCTCCTGCTTCAATGACCACGTTTCCGCACCGATATACCAATATATATTTATATAACATAGTTACATAAATACATATATACATAAATGCACACAAAGTGAAACACGAAAACCCACCTAATGGCGAACATAAAACCTTTTATATCAATTAGGTATCTTATACTTGTACATATCTTCAATTAAATATCACCCTTTGCTGTCACGAACCAAATATTTAGATGGTTCCATTGTATGTATAATATAAATAACTTAATCTATATAAATAACTCAAATCAATTAATTTTATCATCACACGACACAAATAGACACTGGTTCCCCCGTATCAAGTATTAAAATTACTCACCCTTTAGCTCTGCTCACTTTCTACCTGAATTTCCCTTATTTCCATGCAGATATTTTTTCCTTTCTTCTTTCTGTGTCGATTTCTTAGAACTCTTCGAAAAACGAAGGAAGCGAAAAAGAGTGGAGATAAAGATGTTTCATAAAGAGGAAAAAAATCGATAATATACAGAGCGAAATAGACGCGACCGTATGCGAATATACCTGTAGTTTGTAAGATGTATGACCAATGATTTGCCAGATTTGCTCAAATAAATTTAATCTTATTTCACTCAAATGTTGTCATGCATGATGTTAGTGAAGTTCTTTGCTTCGATTTTAGTTTACCTATTGTCAAACCACTGAAATTAAATGACAAGTCTCACAGCAGAATTCGCATGAATACCGAGGAGAAAATATCGGTTTGAAATGACAAAGGGAGGAATTGTTTACGTTTAATGAATGTGAAAATATTTGAAACAAAACAGAAAAGCAGGTGTACGCATAAGTTTTGGTTTAGGAATTAGTACTAAACATTTCTGAGCAAACTTTTACAGTGAGTAGTCCGCGTTTGAGTACCTATGATTGCACCTGTTCTGTTCGTGTTAATGTCATTTGATCGCCCTCATTCCCATTATATTTCGTTCCCCCATATACCACAGCCCATTCAGATTTTATATTTTTTAAACACGCGGAAGAACATGTAAAGAACTGGAGATAGGAATGAAAGTCGATGGGGAATTCGTAAAATCAATTAGGTTTGCTGATGACCAAGCTTTATTTTGTCAGTCGGCCAAGGGATTGCAAGCATTGCTGGGTGAATTTGGAAATTGAGTACGACGGATATGTTATGAGAATAAATTTAAATAAAACAAATGGTACGCGGGTTTCCAGAGAGAGAAGGGGTAAGTTAAGTGTTAAAATAGGGGGGCAAAAACTAGAGCTGGCGGAAGAGTTTACGTATATCGGAGGTGTTTTGGAACAAAATGGTCCAAGTAGTAGGGAATTGATGATGGGGACATTCAGTAAGGTCGTAAAGAAAAGGCTTGTCAAAACTTTGATACGGAGCGTAGTTATGTACGACTCGGAAACATGGTCACTGAGGCAGAAGGATAGGCATGGATTGGAGGCTTTTGAAATGTGGGTTTGGAGAAGCTGAAGTGGACAGTAAGGAACACAAACAAGGAATTGCTAGGTATGGTGAGGAGGAGAGGGGCTTGTTGAGAAATCATAAACAGACAGGAAAAATGGATACAAAGCATATTGATTGGCAGTGGGATGTTTAAGACTGTGATAGAGGGGAGGATGTTAGGCAAACGAGGAAGGGGCAGGATTATGATAATGATGTTGGGCGGAGTGAAGAAAGGAAGGAAGTATACGGAGTTGAAGAGCTTTGCTGTAGAGTGGGAAGCCTGTTATGTTTTGTTTGAAGGGACAAGATATTTAATGGATAGTTGTATCTATCCAAAACCTACCTTAACCGGTAGATTACTTGTAAAACCACACCCGAAGCACAATAAAATTGCAAATAGTATCCACCTTTGAGTACTGAAGAAAAATCACAACACGGACGCATTTGTGAAAACCGTCTGAAGTTAAAACATAGAGGTCACATCTAACAACTTGAGGATGATTTGCCAAATAACCTCAATATCGGGTTAGAAAGTTTAGAGAGCTGAAGAATTGAATTATTTTAATGTAGCATTGGGTTTAAGGAATTTTGTGTCATGTTAAATGAATACAATAGAGTTTTACTGGGGTTATCAGAAGCAATTAGTTCTGCATTTTCTGGAAAACATCAATGAACACTTAATTTTTAAATTGCACATGAGTTACCGGAAGATGAACCATATAGTACTACATGTGCGGCCAGTTTCTCAAAGCTACCAGTCAGTTCACAAGTCATTTTAATTTACACACACGGAGTCGGCTGATGGCAATACATATTGCAGAACTTGTTCCCTGCTTAAATTATGTTATACATGCATTAGAAAGCTTACATAGCATTCAGGCCTTTTCAAGGGCCTTTCAAAATCAACTTGCATCTTTGAGAAACAAGCCCCTGGACGTCCGATTTTTCGACAAAATTTTTGGTTCTTAAAATTAGTGGGCCAATCGTCTTGTTCTTATGGTTCATGCAACGAATACAGCAACCTCTTAGAAAATAGGCTTCTTCAAAGCATTCTTAGTGTCGGGGCGTGACCGATTCTACCTCATGGAAAACGTTTCCGTTGTCTCTGGTGCCATAAAAATTTCCACACACCACATTCGAGATAATTGCCTATTGTCAACGGTGGCGAGAAAATATTTCTGTGAATCAATTTGCACTCGCATTAAATTGGGGGCAGAGCGAAATCAACCTGAGACGAGTTAATTGTAAGCTCTTGGTAAGATTGGGATAAAAGCTGTTCGGTAGAAAAATCCAATTTGGAGATGAGTGAATGGCATGGTAGTGACATACTTAAAAAGATTGGATTGGGCTGAAAGGGTTGTCTACAGTATTCATTCATCGTGGCTCACTCTAGAAGTGAAAATGAAAGTGTGCTGAATGGCTGAAAAAATAAAAGAAAATAAAGATACTTTTTTTTCTTTCTAAAGGTGATCGCATGATTACCGAGAGGATAATTTGTCTTCACATCTATTTTTTCAGTGGAAAGGTCTCGAAGTTACGACCTACAGAAGAATAACCAACAACTCACATCATCATCTTCACCGTTAAGTAGCAACCTTGTGATGATGCTTAATGGGGGCTCATTGTTAGAGATATAACTTTGACTCGAACTTCTCACTTATTTCAGTTCACTTAGGCCTTTTTGCGGGTTTCCTTGACCGGAAGATCGATAGCAGATGAGGGATTGAGAATCTTGTTCAATGATGTGCTGACGTTTTCCTAAAGATTGTCAGTAACATTTTACTTGGATTTGCATTTTGTAAAAAAATGGGAGATAAAATTCTAATTCTTACAAAAATATTGGAAGATTGAAGTTCCACATGATATTAGAACTGAAATATTTATAGAGCTAGGAAAGAGACAGATTTTATCTCGATTCTCGTGTATTCCTGCGATGGACGTCATAAAAAAGTTAATTACACATAAATTAAATTTCAAACAATCCTTCAATATGCATTCATTTCCTATTAGACTCAATATTATTGCTGGTATGGAGTTCATATTATTTCATGAATTTTTTGAATAATACTTAGAACTTTGCTATAGTTCATATGCATGAAGATTTTTAATCAATTATAAGAAACATCTTGTACCTTGGTTTCGATGTAAAATACCCACTGAAAGGATTTCCCTCCAAAGTTCTGGTCTTTTATAATAGGAATCTCAGCATATGCAAGTAGTGGTGATCCATTTTTATATGCCTACGAATACTCGCCGAGAGGAAGAAGTATTCAAGTGTACAAGACCAACAAGGAGGCATAATTAAGAACCTACAAGAAAGAAAACATCTAACGCATGGTGATGGGATAATGGAATGAAGTGAAGGAAAAGATGGGAAGGGGGAAGTAATAAGAAAGGAAGAGGACATGAACTCAGGAAGAAAAGGACTGCGTTTTATGAGGGAAGGGTTTACTTGATAACTATCTCGTAGTTCAGAAGCCATCACAGGCACATGAATAAATGGAACATTAAAACAGATACAGGAAGGTATCGGATAGAATAAATTATCATCGACATATAATTTTCCTTCTCTGGCAACATGGTACTGATTCCCTGAATACGTTCATTTCCGACCTCAATGCTTCAGACTCTGTTTCCTTCATCCCTACCGTTTCCTCCTCCCAAATCACATTCCTAGATGCAAACATATCATTAATAGACAAAACATTTTACAATTCTGTACATATAAAACCGATCAACAAACAACAATACACAATAACAGTGGCCACCCTTATCGTAGTAAACACTCCATTCATTTTTCCCTTTCCACAAGAGGACAGATACTCTACAATCATCCCGACTCCCTGGATAAATTTTTCTCAAACTTACACCATTCCATCCTCCAACAAGGTTATCCTGATTACCTCATAAACAAAAGAATCTGAAGACATACTTACGCTCCCAAATCTTCGTCCACCGCAGAAAACCACCCTATTTCAATCGGTATCACACACTTCCTTGACCTAGAGTCTCCTACATCCATCCTGAAAAACCCTTTTCTCAAGAGCCACAACTCCACCATCAACCTTTTTCCCAAATGTCCCTCCGTTACTTTCAAACGCCCTAACCAATTTATCAGATCTCCTCAAATCAACCAATTCACTCATTACATCCCTACGTCGTCCCAAAGCCACTCCCATGCCCAACAATAAACCAAGATGCAAAAGATGTCCTATTTTAAAACCCGAACTCCTTCCCTCTTCCACCCGCTTTTTAACTCTCACCCACCAATGTCCTATTCCTCATGCACCTCCATCAATATAGTTTACCTTCTTAAGTGTCAACTATGCTCTGCCTTCTGTGTTGGACAGTGTGCTACCCCTAAAAATTACAATTAATAACCACCTTGCCTCTTGTAAGAATTCTTCCCTGATTGGGATGCTCCCAATGCTAAAACACGCCTCCGAACATAACGCTCCCTTTGATGAATGCTATAGTGTCTCCATTCTAGAATCCCTCCGACCCTCCATTTAAACTCAAAACAGTAGAACAAGCGTATATATGGCTCCTTGATTCCTGGAATGAGCCAGGAATTAATATTAGACATTATTTACCCCAATCCTCAGACATTATGATCCCCCCTCCGCTCCCAAAACCTTTCATATCGACCCTACACTTCCAAACCTTCCCTATATATATATATATATATATATATATATATATATATATATATATATATATATATATATATATAAATAATGGTGGATTTCAATACTTTGGAAAGGGAGCTTAGGTTTAACGAAAGTCGTCCAAGGAAAGTCCTTGTTTAATGGATAGAATTAGTCGAAGAAGAATTTTTTAAGATTTTCAGAACTCAAGAATAAGTCCCATTTAAACAAAATGAGCAATGGTATCAACCATAATGCAGTAAAATTATTCATAACGTGCTGTAATTGTGAACAGAACAGGGGAGTTCAGGCTGATTTGTCCAAAACCACGTAAATGTCATTGAGTATAATGTAAACAAGTAATATATTATATTATAAACAGGTACCTATACATGCTCAATTCATTTGCAGTGGGGGGTTCGGGTGAATATATATTGTGATGAATTAATAAAAAATTAATTTTTATAAAATTATTATGCACGCTCTAGGATAATAAAGCTCATTTTTTCACTTTTATAATTTCGACAATTTGTGTTGACTTTCTTAACGTGGTATCTTAGGCAGATCGGTATTTAATATTATCTATTAACTGAATGAGTATATCACTGCACCGGTTCGAACTAATCAATATTTTCCAAGAGCCACCTGAAGAGCTTTCAGAAACTATGCCACACCCGCTAGATAACCGAGGGGGTGGGGGAACAAACAATAAGCAAATATTGCCACTTGCCGAATTGAAAATGTAAACTACCGTGTGAAGTCCAAACAATTGACGAAATTTTGTTCATCAGCCATCCCACATTTTATATGAACATTTATCAATTGTTTTCAGATCATTATTTACACCGAACACGACTCAGGAAGCATTGGTCTAGCGACATGTCCGGCGTGTGTGAATCGAAGGCAGCAATTTTATGAATTCCTAAATACAAGCCGCTCATCGCGGATGTGTTTACTCAACACTGAACGACAAACACGCGACTGTTTAACTTTGGGGCGTTCCGGGGAGAGGAGAAAGAGGGATAATGATATGGGGTCGCCAGCCGTTTGGGTGGTTCTCGTAGACGGACTGAGGCGGCTTGCAGAGTCACTCACCCGAGCGCATTAAGGTCACCTCACGGTGGAGGGAGTAAATCACTCGTCACCCACGCGTCAATTTTCGCACCGTCAGGATAACCTGGGTTTAAGCCCGCTTTTTTTTTCTCGCCTACACAGCCGGTGAATGGACAACGATGTTTCGCATAATTCAGCACTGCGCGACCGACAGAACTCTGAGACAATCCTTGACGTCAAGGTCTTCCCTTTTCCAACGCTTTCTATCGTCGCTCGAATGGGCGAATGTGAGCTGTTCAGTGCGCACGATTTTCTCCGTTTCCAGCATCGATACTCCACGCTCACAGACCCAGGGCATGCATATTTTATGCCCATGCAAAGGGCTTTTTCAAAAAGTCGACAATGCGAACAATGCCAAGATTTTCGTCTGACATAACATCGTGTTTCAATAGGGAGCATTGATGATTTTTTCATTAATTATGTTGTTTAGAACTATTTAGAATTACGTTACAATCAGGCGATTTTCCTGGTGGCAACGGTCAAGTTTGGTCAAAGATAACTCTTGCATCGAAAATTACATACATACACGCACTAGAAAAACAGATAAAAGAAAAAATATTCTTAAATACAATGGCACTTTCACATTTCATACAAACAAACTTCCACATCACATACATACATACATCACATACAATTTTGTCTCAAAACACACCGCTTCACTAAAATTAATTTGAAAAGAATGCTTCCAATGGAAGAGAAGTCTTTCAAACTTCTTCTCAATAAACCTGTAAAGCAGGCTAATAAAACTCAAAACCCACTTGCAGATAAGGTTACTTCTTATAAACTGCCGTCCATCACTTCATTTTTTATTAATGGCGGGCATTTAATCTTTAGCCAAGGCATAATCCTCATAAATGAAGGTTTCGTCATAACCGCCCATTTCATAACCGCCCTGTGCGTTAATGGTAAAACAAAATGACTATCGCAGACTCCAAAATATGTAATTGCAAAATCTCTTCTGTAGTCATTTCGACATGTATTTAGTGTTTATAACCGATTAAAACCGATCTAAATTTAGTGGAAAGTAAGCATCAAGAAGAAAATAAGTCGTGCTTTGTTTGAAATATTCAAGTTTTTAAAACTCAATATTTTCACAATGAAGTAATGGTGCGCTTTAAAATATCTTGTTTTTCAAAATAATAAAGAAAAGACATTAAAAATATCTTAGGGAATGAAAAGCTTCTTTCTCTTATTTTTCGCAGGCGTGAGAAATTCATGTATCAGGGAAGGGTGGCCAGTTACCTGTGCCAACATTCGGGTTCACAGGAAGATCGGGAAAAATCACACAGCTTGGGTGAATCAAGGGATGCCTTCCTGAGAACTCTAAATGGTTGTTTGTCACAGTTTTAGCTAATGACGTTAAAACGTAGTTTGGACATAAATTGCGACTAAATTGATCAAGTTGGAGTACAATGCACAAGATGAAGTATTACGAGGGTCATCCGGAAAGTAGTACCCGTTCGTGAAATAAAGACACAAAAGTAAATATTAACAGACATAAAAAATTTTATTTGAAAGAGGATACTTTAAACTACTTCTCAACATAATCTCCAAGCAAATTAAGGCATTTGTCATAACGTGTGACAAGTTTCTGTATTCCTGCTGCATAGTCCTTCGCCGCCAGCTCATTGAGATACGCGAGGGACCCATCTTGCACAAATTTTTGCATAATGCAGATGGTGTTTAACAATTTCATGAACAATTGTTCGAGAAACATTGGGAAAATGCTCACAGATGTCATCAATTGTGACGCGCCGATCGTTCCTCACGAATTCGTCAACTGAGCTCACCAGTTGGTCTGTAATGACAGACGGTCTCTCCGAACGCTCATCGTCGTGTGTGTTCCCCCTCCCCATGTTGAAGTTGCGACACCACCGCCGAACAGACGACTCGTCCATTACATTGTCTCCATACACCTCCTTTAATTGGCGATGAATATCACATGGGCGAACGTTTCTTGCATTGAGGAATTTAATCACTGCCCTCACTTCACAACTGGCGGCGTTCTCAATTTTTTTAAACATTGTAAACAATCACAGAAACAACACAGGCAATGCTAGCGTCACGCAACTTGGCTCAGAGAAGGCAGACAAGCCACTGAAGCTATCTGACCTCGTCCAGCGGCTACTCGCGTCGTCAGCACTTCATGCGGCACGAACGAGTACTACTTTCCGGATGACCCTCGTATTTTTGCATCAATATTATAATACAGAAATGCAATATGCAGCCCTAATCCAGCATATAAACACTATTTTCTCAACATGACTACCACGGAGGGTGGTCGTATCGTGGTTAAAGTCAAGTGTCAACAACTGTAGAAAATGTGACAAAAGACATATGAGGGATTGCAACAAACTGGACCAATAATAATCATATACACGTACGTACGTCCCGGCAAATGAAAACGTACAAGTACGTATGTATGGTAAAATTTGTTGTCTCCGGCGTAACTTCATGTAATTTACATAAAATATTGAAATAAAATGAAATTATTGAGTTCGTAATCCCACACACTTTATTCAAAAACACGACCCAGGTTTCGAAGTTGAACGTCACATCATTTACGTGTATATGCAGTGATCCTCAAGAAACTAAAAGTAAATGAATTGAGTCAATTTTCAAAAAAAGTGTCGAGATTAAAAAAAAATGTATGTCTGCTAGGAGATTTTATGTTCTTTCGCTTTTTGAATTAAAAAGGGATATGATGATATTGTATAAAATAATGTCACCTAATGTTCGTTAGAGTGACAGTTGTTGATCGTGAATATTATGGAGAGTTTGGGCCATTGATCTACGACTGATCCAAGAGAAGATGGAACGAAACTCAATCGAAGGAAGCCGGAAATAACTGTTACATCTATTACTATGGCTGAGAGGCAAGGAAACTTTTCAATTTAGTTAACCACATAATGACAAACATTCAGAGCAGGGCATGGACGACAATCAAGGGCTAAAAATCACATCTCCATTCGCCAGAAAATCGGTAATTACTGTCTCTCAGCAGTTTTATAACGGTAAAATATCCTGAATAGTATCTTCTTCATGTTTTTTGAGGATACAAATACTATTTAAAAATATTGGCTATAGAGTACCCCATGGAGTTTAATGCTGCATTCCATTCGCATATTTGCCAAGGCTGGATTTGTATGCATTTACATTATTACGTGATACATCAAAACTTGCGCAATGCCATATGTTTGGCAATGTACGCAATGAGCACCTTAGTATAGTGTTTCACCCTTTCCCAATGTATTTCCCTTCGAGTGCGGATTGGAAATACGCGTACATAAGTACCTGCGAGAAAATTACGTATTGGATGGCGCTGTCAACGCAAGAAGGTTCCACGGTTGAAAAAAAAATTGATGACGCACCCACGTGATAAATTATCGACGAGGACAGCTGGTGATTTTTTATAATAAATGCATATCTCCTCTAGTCTTACAGGTGGGCGAAGAGTTAAAGTTTCCGCTGATGTCAGTCACAGGCCTGTGACTGGGGATTCCTTGTCAAAGTGATTGGCGTCCCGCGTCTGAATGACAAATTCGAGCGGTGATCTGTTTTAATAATTACTCCCTACCTCCACATGTATTTCGCAACAATAGCGCCGACTTGTCCAGACATCTGAAGGCTTCATCACTGACGCGATTCTCGTGCGTGCTAGCTGAAACTCCATATTCATCTGTTACCGTCCTATCAATTACGAATTACTCCACTAAGCTGACTAGAAAATAATCCCAACACAGTCCCTTTGCGGCCCTTACTAATGGAAAAGTGGAAAACCTTTCTACAACACGAGGCGCTTGAGGGAAATGGGGGAGCTATTTCCTTATGATGCAGTTAATAAGGTAAATCCGGCTTCCAGGCACTTACAAAGGTTGAATTTATTATAGGGTATTGATGTTGCAGTCAGAAATACTGATACTGGTCAACAATAAAACCGGAGTTTAAACATTTTATCAGGTTCAATTGCAATAGAATAATTTTACACGGAAAATTAAAATCCTAAATTTTTATGATCTCAAAGTTTCACATTTCAAAAAAATTTCAGGAATTTAATATATCATGTTCTCTTTTATCCTCTACTTATCATTTTCCTTTCTGATGTGGTGCGTACAAGAGCTGTCATATCTACAACTCGAGAATACCGGACAGGATGCAGAGTCACCTGTTGCCAGCCTACTTCCCGAACTTTAAAGTGTATTAAATATTAGACTTTTATGTATGTAATAATGACAATGCGAGATAAAAGCAGACATAAGGAGTGATACCTTCTCACGGGTCCGTACGCTTATCCTACCTACAGTTTTTTGCTTCCGATTTGTCGAAATGTTGGGTCTCCCCTAACATTAGGTCTCCCCTTCATTAGGAAAAAGAAATAATAGTCCAGGCTTTTAATTGTCACTTTTAATCACCGGCTAATTAACTGGTAAAAACAACAATGGCTAGAAATTGAGAGATTACATATATATATATATGTTTATACTATATATATATTTTTTTTTTGGGACGTAAGCAGAGAAGGCTTAAGAGAGTAAGCTCATCTCTCAAGATTATTGTAGAAAATAGGATATCAATCAACCAACCAAACATGATTGTTTTCATGGACTCAAAGAGTTTATCTAACAAACGTGGAATGAAATAGAATGCGACACATATTGAATGACATTTATATGAACTTTGCGAAAGAAAATATTTACCTACTTTGTGCGGAAAACGAAGACCAGGAATATGTAAAACATATTGGGCACATGAAGGATCTATAATAGACAAATAAGTAGTGCAAGGATATTTAATATCGTCCTTGTGCTTACTGTGCATGACGACAAGGGAATAGACGAGATCAAGTATATTATGAGGCATATTCATAAAGGAAGGGCCGCTTGCTTGTATTTAAATATTGGCACTTCAGAACACATTTTTACTCCTGCAGCGCAATCTACTGCTTCATTGAGAAGCTATAGTAGCATTTGTGTTATTTAAGAAGTCGTTTGATTGCCCGAGCAAGCAAACAACAATGTCCGCGAGAGTCGTTCATCCCGCCGGCTGTGAAGTGCGTTCTGTCATACGATTCTTGTATGCAAAAGGATTGTCGGCTGCTGAAATTCATCGGGAGTTATGCCTAGTTTATGGACCTAAAGTTATAGTGAAGGAAAGGTTAGACAAAGGTGCCGTGATTTTAAAAATGGACGAACAAATGTCCATGACGAAGAGCGAAGTGGCGGGCCCAGTATTCTGACCGATGAAATTGTTTCGCAAGTGGAACAAAAACTGCGATGTGATCGTCGATTGACAATTAATAGCCTGGCTGAACAATTTCTCCAACTTGGACTCACTACTGCCTACAATATTATCACGGAAAACCTCGGATACCACAAATTGTGTGCAAAGTGGGTACCGAAACACTGCTGCCAAAACCAATAAGAAAATTCAAGATTTTCGTTGGGAACTCTTCGACTACCCACCGTACAGTCCTGACCTTGCACCTAGCGACTACTTCCTTTTCTTGCACTTGAAACAGTGGCTTGGTGGAGAGGGTTTCGAAACCGAAGAGGAACTCAAGAACGGCGTTGTCAATTGGTTCAACTCTCAGGCGGCGAGCTTGTATGCAGAGGGGTGAAAAGTAGCTGGTGTAGCGGAACGAAAAATGCTTAGAAGTGAACGGCGATTATGTAGAGAAGTGAAGTAGATTTGTAGCTAACTAAAAGTGCCAATTGAATGAGTTTCATATGAGAATATTTTTTCCTGTGACCAAACGGCCCTTACTTTATGAGCATGCCTCGTATATCATGGAAAAGAAAGAGAATGCTATAATTTGCGAAAGACATGGCTATTCTTGCTGAGGACCAGGCAAAAACAATATTAGCAATATGAGAAATGTTAACAGAGGTTACGTTGCTGAAATGCTTACGTTTATTATGATAAAATAAATTCTCTAAGTAAATTTCCACATCTCATACATGTGACGGACTATGGTTGCATCAAATTAACTGGATAATGCCACTCGATGCGGAAAACATGGTCGGTTACAAAATGAAGCGCGGAAACCTAACTAGTGATTTTAATTTATCATAATGAATAGGCTATATGGCGAAACAGAAGAAAAAGTCTAAACTCAAGATAAAAAAGGTAATCAAATCTTTAAGCCTTTATACAAAAATTGAGATTTTTTATTCCAGTTGAGCGCTCCACATTGAATAGTAGCAAAAGTGTATTTATTGTGTTCGAACTACGAATGTTTCTCATTTTATTCACAAATATGACAAACTTGTATCAATTATTAAGGTTCAAGTACCAGTTGACTGAGGATTATACCGCAAATAGTCAAAGAAAATTTGAGTTTGTTCAAAATTTCCGGCAATACGTATATCTTAGATGTTATAGGGTCTCAAGCGGAAGAACTCTCTCACACTTTAAAGGGATTAAGAAAGGGCTTAATAAATGAAAAATTAACATAATAAAGGTTGATTGGGGTTGCTGATTAACTTTTTATTCAGAACACTGCTGGTAGTCGAGACATGTTTGAAACCTCAGCATCACGTGTCCTGCCACTAAGTGGCCGGATTCTGTTACGGGATTTGAAGCCGGGGCGTGCTAGTCGTCAGCCGAAAGCCTAAAACCGGCGGTGGGAGGTAGTTGAAAATTGTGGATTTAAGTATAAAATTAATTGGAATGAAACTTACGGCTAATAAGTGGTGGGGATGGAGTTTGGCGATCATTCACGAAGGGCAGATGCATATTACCAGAAAACTCTCTCCGAAACACAAAACAATGGAGTATTACGAGAAATACGTAGGCACTCGTTATGTTTTTGAATTGCGAGTAGCTTTTACTTTCTTTCCAACATTTTCTTGGACAAAGAAATCGAAAATTTGAACCGTTGATTAGTTGCCTCCCAGGCCACGACGAAACCTTTTGCAACCTGCAAAACTAATTTGTTTTTTTGGGAAGTGACTTTCTCCAATTATTTTATAACCGCGCCCCATCATGCAATGACTGTGATTTACGTTATGATTGACGATGATACATCTTTATTTCAGCAAATAAAACGGCCGTAGCTGGCCTAAGGAGATTCCTTTATCGGGACGAGCGAACGTTTTGCTCTCAAAATGTTGCGCAGGATCTTTTTTTATGTACCCTATATGAGCGTGTAGGCCAAAGTAATTCGCACGTACAATGCTCATCTACTCTTTATTCTAAGTGTGAAAATTTGTACAAGGTAATGTTTTAGATGGGAAAAAAATTATTCTCATTATAAATGCCTGCATTATACTCTGGCAGTGGAGAGATAGGGTCTATTAAAAGAGTGAATCAGGAAATGTGTGTGGGAGACTATGGAAATCTTCTTTCCTCATTATATGAAGGAAACACTAGTTTCATTTTGGGGACTACTCGTTATAATAATAAATGATTACTCGTTAATAATAATAAATAATATTTGTTAATAAATGATTATTCTCGTATGGAAAAATTGATTGCAAGTGTATGCTATTGCAATTCATTATGTATTAGATTGATATAGATGGACTAAAACCAAAATTACGATTAATCCTTTAACATACTATATTTCGTTCATTAATCATTTATATACTGAAGCAAGGGTATTTAAAGAATTAAAAATTTCGAGATATTTTAAATAACTGATGCCACTGAATATTTTGAGCTTTCTAAAATTACAATTTACCATATTTCTGCATTTTTCGTACTTTTAATTAACACTAGTAGGGCTAAAATGATTATTTTAAGTGATAAAGAGTCCTGGACGATTTTGGAGCATTGGTTTGCTTCTAAAAAGAGATTCGCCGTTTTAGTTACAAAAACATCTCAAATATGATATTAAAACACCGGTTAGCCTTTACTAAGGTCAGTGTAAATAGCATTCCAATTTATCGGAAAATTAGTGGTTGCGATTAGAACCAGCTACAAGATTTTCAGGCAGCAAAACCTTTCCATGAGCAAACAATTACAGCTAATCAGTTTCTATTACCTATACATATGTAATTCTACTCAACTACTTGCCCTTTGAACTCTACATATGTGCAATTCCACAGATGGCATCATTTTCAAGTGTTACGTGAGTCGGACATTGGTAGCAGTTCTAAGTGTACAGCACGAGGGGGTACTCTATTGCTCTGTATTCAAGCTATAAAGTCCAATGTGACTTCTATCATATTTACTACGAGTCCCGCTAGGACGTGCGCTCTAAGTTGGTCCACTCCATATTCGATGCATGGTCGGCAATAAGTATTTGGCATTTAAATCATTATAATTCCTCTACAGCCAGAGAATGGTAATTACATACAAGTAAGAAAGGGTGAATATAATAATGAATATGAACTATAGCAAGGCTATACATCCAATGATGAAATAGTTTTATTTCATCGTGTTTTACAACTCAAGAACGCAAAATGTATTCCTACCTTGACTAGTAAATGCAACTTTTTCAATTAATGTAGGGGAGAAATGGGGATTGATGTCGAGAATTCAAGTTGAATATTTTACTAAAAATTGTAGAACATTCTTTTATCGCTGAAATGATTTTTTATTGTTAGAAATAGGAATCATCATGCACTTAAATTATCATTGTAATGCCAAAATTGAACTTAAAAATAATTCCAAAAGGCCGCTTTATCTTGAAATGTGATGCTTTGTATGCGTAGGTTTTTAACGAGTTTATTTTTGTTGAAATGAACGTTGATTCCATGGCATTAATAGTCCATCAAATAATGACTTTGGTAATAAAAATATTTTTCCTAACGATATTCTTAGAAAAATCATCCTTTCGTTTCCTTTTTCGAAATTACAAAGATGTTCCATGAATTAGATTTTTAAAATTCCATGTTCTAGGGAGTATACACGTAATTATACACGCATCGAGTGTTACGAGAATCTCCCTTAGCTGAACTCCGCAGGAAAAGAATGAAAACACGCCGACCACATCGTCCATGTGCGCTCTGAATGGAAGCGACCACGTTGTACACACATCCACGACGAATGAGACGACATGGAGGAAATAAAAAGAGCGACAGCGTCTTCCAAGGATCGCAGCCCCGTTGGAAAAACCCCGGTGGGGGCAGCATTGTCCGACTGCAATGGAACACACTCTGGCAGCCGACCAATGAATGAGATAAACTGCGAATTCTACAATCGAATTGGTAACATCGGTATTCACGAGTTGGTCTTCAGCCGCCTCATCCGGGAAGCCGGGGAGGTCACGGAGAGAGGAGGAGGTGGGCCCAATCACTCAGTGGGGAAACATATGACGAACCAGGCTGCGCGCCGCCACAACAATAATAATGACCAAGGTACACCGGAAAGCACTAAAGTGAACGCACTTTGCAGGGTTTTTGCCAAAGGCTTGAGCTGTGGGCAATCGCTGGAGTGGGTCTAAAGGCATGCCTGGCATGACTCGGGAGGACAGCCTTGCCCTCTGAACTTGGCACTTACGTCGATGCTTTTAGAAAACAGTCAATAGACTTCACACTGGGTATACTAGTATGCACGGGAACACTACTTTATACCTGCAGCGAGTGAAATTTCGCATTGAGGGTAAGGATGTCAGATACTTACCCAACCGTCGTTGCCCCATACGTTAGAAACGCAATTAGGTATTATGTCCTGAAAATTAATTTACCCATTTTACGACTTCCAGAAATAACGCTCGATTTTGAACCCAGAATCCTGAGGTCAACAACCATGTTCGGCACTCTTCTGGTCACGCCAGCGATTGTTATTGCCCTCACTCAATCATTCCCTCCAGTTCCATAAAAACGATAAACACAGCCCTGGCCCATGGATCGTGATGTGGTAAGGTTAGTAGCTCACAGGTACTCGGTTCATCAAATACTAATTTCAGCCTTATTCTCTTATTCGTTATAATTCCTCAAACAAGCCTTTCATTTGATAAATACGATAGGCCGTTATTTTTACCATTGCATAAAGAACTTGTGGACTCACTTTGAATTTTTGGCAATATGAGGTTTAAATAGATAAACGAAAATACTTCCCAATTAAATTGAATAGATAAAGGTTTCCACGTGTTTTCTTTTCACTGGAACGCGAGTTCGGTTTTGTCGTGGGGTACATTAGCGGTTTAGTAATTTGGATGGTGCTCATTTATGGGATTGAATATTCCTGTCAGCAACAAATGGTGATGATATACACAAATAAATACTCGCTACCTATAAACGATAGAAGACCCAGTTCTATACGCCAGAGAGCATAGAGAAATAATATTCTGAATTTCCAAAACCTTTTGGCAGTCATCAAGCACTTAATACGACATAATGAGACAGAACTTGCCAAAATAAATAAAATTTTTTTTAGAGACTGTCAAAATTTCGTCGACACATGGCAGCCGCTTCAAATCCATAATGATAATCGATCTAGAATAGACATTTGATTAAAAATTAATATTTCTGCATGCTGAAAATTGCGAGATTTAAATTAAGTGATTTTATTTTTAATAATATTTTTATTACCACGCAAAGTTGCTGAATTATTTGCTTAAAGAAGGACATTCATGGCATTCCTTCCTGCTGCATCACAAAATCGCTCCGCAATACCCCTTTGAAGTAAAATAAATCAAGCTTGAAATTACTTGGTTAATGCTTATTAAGACAAGGTTATATTTGCACTAAAGTAATACATCTCCTAAACCGCAATGAACACCACCAGGACCTCTAGCAGAATATATAGTATATAAGCTACACTAATAATGCTGGCTATCAAACCAGATAATGATAAATTAAGGACAAAGAATGGTAAAAAGCTCCAGATATCTCATAAGAGTTTTGACGTAAATCGTAGGAAGTATTGTAGTCGTTAAATTAGGGTGGCTAGAACACTCGATATCATCTGTGCATTTGTGAAATTGATTGAAATTGAAACTTGACACACTTGTCATCACCTTTCCTTAACGAGGATATATGTGTTAATTACTTAAAGTTTCTTTAATACGCTTATACGTCGCTTCTTTATTAAGCTTATATTTTATTATAATAAAAGGGAAATCTCAGATAAAATAAAGGCTAAAATTTGTTCTATTATGAAACAGAGGCATAAACCTTTCACAGAACCTCTCAAGGCTCAGGTATGAGTGTGGAAAAGTGCTATAAATTTATTCGAACAAGACAGTCGGCCTTTGAAGCGGCTACTTCCCTTTATCTGAAGTGAAGCTCAGTATCTCGAAAATACTATTTTCTTATAAAACGTTGGAAATTGTCTCTTTCGTGATGGGTGGAAACGAAAACGAGATACCTAAAGAGGTTGATATAATTTGTACAGGATACTGGGGCGAAAAAAGTGGTTCTGATTCAATGGTTTAAGTATTTAAATATTCAATTATTAGAAATAATTTAGCATGAGTTTGCAAATGTAGAAAATAAAAGATCCTTTCGATTTAAGTGACAATCTCAAGCTATATTCATCAATTAGTTAGAAAAATTGTATTATTTGTAATTAACTGTTATTTTAAGGAGGAATAGTATATTTAGGAAAACTTTATTACCTTTATTCTGTGTATGATAAGAATCGTGATTTCCTTTGGGATTGAATATTAACTTTTACGAAGGAGTTGATAAAGGTGTAAAATACCCGGGACCAACACATGTAAAGAAAAAGTACATTTAATTTTACTAGAAACGGTAATCGTGTCCTAAGTTACCCTAACCCTCAACCAAGAATGTCTCCAAAACAATTGGATACTAAGGCAACTCATTTCTGTTTATTGTGATCTATTTACTCTTTCTTTGTGTTCATTATGATGTGCCATTTGCATATAAATAATAAAATTACTTATTAAAAATACATTTGCCTATTTCCTTCGTACTATTTAGCAAGGAAATTCACGCTTTAGGTTTTCATTATGGCTAACTATTGCACGTTACAATTCATTTTCAGAAAGTACTTCAATAACCACTTACCATTAGTGCATAGATTTTAATAAGCGAAATCCGTGCTGATGGCCTTATATAGTTTAAGGCGAGAACATTATTCTCAGAACACGTTAAAGAAGTCAGCTGTTATCCTCAACTAATGCTATAAATAAATTTGTGATTCTATAGCAAAAAAAGATGGCTAACTAAATACACGTAAAAACCTGTTGTGCCGTAGAGATATCTAAGAGCCTCTCTGAATACATAAATAAATGCCGATCAATCATATTTTTGCCACTTAACTGCGCCATATTATCCTAAGGATGCGCCAATCACCAGGCGGTTCGCAGAAATAGAAACTACCTGCAGTGACCATTACATCGGACTTAATAGAATTAGCATTAAGCACTTAAGAAGGTGAACACTGTGGAAATAATAGGTTCCATGATTTGGCAATGATTGCCTTCAAACTCTACTCCAATTGGCCAGTGATTTTCAATCGCAGTGCCCAACTAGGGTACTGTACTAACACCTCATGGGTAGCGTGAAATGAGTTTTGCCACAACACCTATTATTAACATTTGCAAAATCTTTTTAACTCCAGAGCTATATAGTATTTAACAATGTTGTAATAATTTTATTTAAAATGTGTAACATAATCTATTCTGCACGCTTAATTAAATTATTTTCAATTATATGAAACAATAAAGTATATAATCTTTGGTTGGTATTGGTAAAACGAATAATAAATGAGGGAAATTACACAAAGGAATGGGGGCCTGCCACACGATAAAATTTTCCAGCTGATGAGCCACTATTAGAAAAAGAATCATAAGCACTGCTATTGGCTAAACATGAAGCCAACTATTGACCTTGTATTGAATTGAATCCCTCAAATAAATATGATGTGTAATGAAGTCCAAGTCCTCTGACGATTTTGAACATAATTGCCAGTCAAAGTAATTAATAAAAAAAACCATAAACACAGTAATCAACACGAGGGTCGGTTTGGTAGGTGATAGTAGTATCCACCCAGCACTAGACCCGACGGCGTGCGATATTCAGACATCAGGGTAGGGGAGGTAGTTCTTTTCCCTGTGCCAGTTATGGTTTCCCAGGAAGATCTGGAACCCGAAAAATCGTATATAATATTAAATGTTACTGCTTATTGAATAATGAGTGAAAAATGGCTGGTTCGAAGAAAATAAAATGGGAAAAAATGTTCAATGCGTTCAGGATAAATACTTTTCCTTTAAACTTCCAAGGTCTTCAAAATTTTTACGCATAACATTTCGAAATTAAGAATATTAAGTTAATATTTCATTGTTCCCGCAAGAGATGAACATTTCACTATAATCAAGTCATAGGCTTGAGACGAAACGAACTCTCGAGTCCAATATGCGGGTTTGCAGCGTGTGCACCTCTGGGGGAGGCAATAACCTTTGCCTTCTCCGACATGGCTAGCCGGATGTCGTCTTCCTGTGGAAACCTTACCTATCCCTCGTGGAAGGCGACCCTGAATCCTTCAAGAACGGTTTCCAGCAAAAAACTCCTTCATCTAAAATTTTCAAATATTCAGGCAATCTGTTCCTTTAACCGTTTATCACGAAACTAATACATGAACTTTTCAGAGTCAATTAGGTTACCATAGAAACTCATTTCCAAAGATTAATTTTATGAATGATGAAAACAAAACATTAACAAATGAGGCAATGGTAAGAAGAGAGCAAAATCGAAACACAATTAAAAAAGTGATCAAATTTCGCAAATTAAATGTATTTGCTGAATTGCTTCGCATATTTATTGATTTAGCGGAAACTCATGGCACTTACAAACATTATTTCATCGATTTTTGATCAGCACAATTTATCAGAGAAAATTTAGTGTAAAAAGGGACTAATAACAATAACAGAATGTTCAGAGTCGAAGGAAAGGCAACTATTAGAATGACATTGCTTATGCATCGCAGTTGTTGGAAAACAAGAGGACGAAGTTTATTTTATTTTAAAACATTGTTCACATACAGCAGTGGCGCCAATTTACAGTGAAAAATATAACAAACATAAAAGAGGACAAAAGACAATAACAGTATAACAATAACAACGGGAACCAAGCATGGACAGGGGAAAATTTTAATTTACTGAAAGGTGGGATAAAGCTTGGGTGGTGAAGTTTTTGCATGATAGGTTAAAGGGGTCGACAGTGTGAGGGAGTGAATTTAGAAGGGAGGAGAGGCGAAATAACAGTGAGCGCTTGGTGAGAGATATTCTAGGAATAGGCAGATGGAGTAGGGAGTGGGTGCGGGTGGATCGGGTTGGTATTCTGAAGTTAAAGAAAGATAGCTGTTCAGGGCAATCAATAGCCGAGTTTAGGGTCTTGTAGAGGAGTTTTAAATCAGCTTTAAGTCTGCAGCTTTGGGGACTAGAAATGGATAGGGAAGACAGAACAGCATTTGAGGACATATTGCGGTAATGTGGGACTCGGTGTTTGACTATTTTGGTAAAGAAGTGAGAGATGCAATCAAGGGATTTAAGGTTAGTTGGGGATGATGTGGACCAAATGGGGGAGCAATATGATATGATGGGAAGGACAATTAATGAGAAGTACGAATGGAGTGCAATTGGATCTTTAATTTCTGTGAAGCGGTAAAGATGGCCTAGTAGGGACATTGCTTTATTTTTTAAAGTCTGTATGTGGCCGGAGTAATTTAGTTTCTGGTCAATTAAAACGCCAAGGTCTTTAATGGTTGTTACTCGATTTAAGGGAGTTGAATTAATTGAGTAGTTAAACATCAAGGGGTTTTTTTCAGAGCAAGAGTCATGATGCTGCATTTTCCAGGGTTTAACTTAAGCCTCCAGGTATCGCACCATAGGGAAATTTTATGTAAGGCAAGTTGAAGGTGATTACAGTCAGAAATGTTATTGATTTGCTTGTAGATCTTGCAATCATCAGCGTAGAGAAGTGTATGGACCTGGGAGTAAAGGAGTTGGGAAGGAAGATCATTAACGAATAAATTGAAAAGATATGGCCCAAGGACACTGCCCTGGGGAACCCCAGACGTGACAGGAGACCAAGAGGAAGAAGCATCCGAGAGTATCACACGCTGGGTTCTGTGGGTGAGAAAGGTAGAGAGAAGGCTAAGGAACATACCATGAATGCCGAACTGTTGGCTGAGTTTATGAAGGAGGAGTTGATGATGCAGGGCGTCGAAAGCCTTGGAGAAGTCAAGGTAGATGGCATCAAGTTGACTTGATTTGTCTATTGCCATGACGGCGTGGTGCTGAAAGACGGTGAGATTTGTCAGGCATGATCTGCCTGGGAGGAAACCATGCTGCTGAGGAGATAAAAAGGGAGAGGTAAAATAATAAATCCTGTTGAGAATAATGCGTTCACAAACGGAAGACAGGATTGGAAGCAATGATATAGGGCGATAGTTTGAAACATCATTCTTGGGACCTGTTTTATGAATCGGAATGATATTAGTGCATTTCCATTGAGGAGGGAAGGTTCCTAGGGAAAAAAAGCGATTGAACAAGATGGCTAAAGGTTGTGAGAGGGATGAAGCGCAATTGCGAATAAATTTAGGGCTGAGAGCATCTGGGCCGGGTGAGCGGTGGGGGCGTATTTTGCATAGGTATTGAAAGACTTCCCGGGAGTCTGTCTGTAAGTGGGATAGGGAATGGTTTATTTTAGGAAGGAGGGAATGGGCAGAGGTAATACTGAGGTTAGAAGCAGGCTGCAGGCAATCGGAAAAAAAATTTAGAAAGAGGTTGGGTCTCTCTGATGCCGCGGCATTTTTGGTGCCATAGGAGAGTGCTTCGGGAATTTGAGGACGATTACGGCGCTGATTGATGAAGGACCAGAATTTTTTGGGGCTGGAGGAAATATTGGAGGAAACAGTCTGAGCGTAGTTTTCATAGTCACGGCGAATGAGGAATTTGGAATATCAGCGGAGATCAACGTATGATCGGCGCGTTTCCACATTAGGGACGGCCTTATGGAGATACCAAGCGCGATTTTTGTTACCCAGGACATGTATGGTATCCTGTTTAAACCATGAAGGGAATTTTCTTGTCTTGGGCTTAACTCGAGGAACAAAGTCTTTTATGACGGCCTCGAGGACAGCGTGAAAGAAGTCCACTCCTTCAGGGGATAATGAGGAAAGGACGCTCCAGGGAATAAGGTCGAGGGAGCGGTTGACGTCCTCCCAGCGAACCTTCGAGCAGGCAAGAAAGGGCTTAGATGGAGTGGGAGGAGCCCCGCGGGATTTCCAGGAGCCACGGAAGAAGAAATGGGCATCAATGGTGGTCTGAGTCGAAAATATTTCTGCCGGGGGTGATTGCCTCGGGCACAGCGGTCGAGAGCAGGTAGTCCAGGGTTGCCGTATCACGGGTGCTCTTGAGACAGTGTTGTGGGAGTTGGAGCGCATTTACAAAGTGTTCTATAAAAAAATTGTCATTGGCATTGAGCGGGTGGCCGTTCGTGGGAGATTCCCAGCGAATGGATAAATTAAAATCACCCACAAGAATTACAGGTCCCAGATTTATGGCCCGAAACACAGAGTCGAGGCAACTTTCAAGTACACTCAAGTAACTTGCGAGAGGATGGTAAAAACAGCCAACGAATAGTTTGTTGGCCTTTGAGGCCTTTACATGGGGTAATGATAATTCGCTCCACACAATTTCACAGTTGGTCTCTAGGTCTTTTCTTCGTTTCGAAAGAAACACCGATTTAATTGCGAGTAACACTCCGCCTCCTCTAGAGGGGCGATCTCGTCTATAAATTGAGTGAGAGCGCGAGAAGAACAACTCACTGTCACTGAAAGATGGTGCCAGCCAAGTCTCGGAGAGAGCTATAATATCAAATTTGGATAGCTCTTGGTCGTGGGAGTTGCACGTAGATATTTTGTTGTTTATGCTCCGGACATTTTGGTAATACATGCTCAAGGAAGAGCCGGAGGGGCCGGGGTTAACACTCACATCACCGGAGAGGATCACCAGGAGTAGTAGGATGAGACCGTTCCCGGGGTTAGGCGGCGGGGTTACCGGAAGTTGCGAATGTCTCCTAATTTTAAATATAAAGAATTATGAAAAATAACTTCTCTACCTGCCTACGCATTTATTCTGCTGTTCATTTCGTGGTATCGACAAAAATCACCCACCATTTCATAACTTTCTCCCCAAATCCAATTCCTAACGTAGTTTCTCTTTAATATTTTAGCAATTGTAAGCTTTTAGTAATTAAAAATTCCGCTAAAACCACAGATTTTTTATCATCAGAACTACGGGCGTCGAGGTGAAAGTAAAAGAAAAGCGAATGCACATGTACAAAAAGTAAAAATCGAAAGGAGAACAGGATCGAGTGAAAACGTTCATCTGAGACATAGCAACAAGTTAGAATCAAATATTGAAGATTCAAATTTCATTACCACTTTCACGAACTAAATTAAAAAAGGAAAAGTTCCTCGATTCTATCCTAATTAGATAACCAGGTCAGGTGCGTCATAACAATAACCGAAGATAATATCTTGAGGGTTATGTGTAAACTCTAATCAGTAATGAAGATTAATTTTAATAAAAATAAAAAGGTTTAATAATGAAGATATACAACATGGTAATCCCTGAACAAAAATCATGGCGTGGTGCCATCGTAAGAGCTCTTGAATACAAACTGAGAAAAACAACATGTCTTAAATGTAATAATGGCATTACCTGTATCTCCCCTCATTTATGGATGTGAACCTTGAACGAGAAAAAATAATTTCTCTCAAAATATCCAAGCTGTGGAAATGAGATTCCTTCGAATCCTCCGTGAAAGACTTTACCAAATTAGACAGGTTGATAAACAAATCATTACTAGATGAGCCAGACATCTTTCCGAATTCCAAGAAACTGTGGAGATGCCACCACAGTAACTTTAAACGGAGTGATCCGCTAATATGCATTTCAATGCAACAATTTCAGAGTGCAAAAATCAAATTTCATTTCAAAATCAAAATTACAGAGTTTAAGAAGACGCCTCGATAGCTAAACTGGCTAATGCACTCGGCCGGACATCGAGGGATCCGGGTTCGAATCCGGTCAAGGTAAATGATTTTTACACTCTGAAATTATTGCTTCTTTCCAAATGTTGAAAAAATAAAGAAATATTAAGTCAACTGTAAACAACATGGGGAACAAATGGATGAAAAGGCACTAATAACATTAACTACCGAATATGAATCTAAGGGACGAAGAGATGTCGGGACTTCCAACAAACACATTAAGCATTAATCCGGGACAGGCCTGGGAGGTCTAAACCGTGTTGAGGATGATGATTTCAGAAACTGAAATGGGCGAAGCGTACAACGACCTTAAGGGCACACGTGAGCGTCACACGAGTATCTGTGTGCCAGGTCCCAAAGAACTGCGACCCCTCATCGGAGACCACTCACCCACCTCCTCTTCAACACTCTCATCCGAATTCTCTCCCTTCCACAACGGAGTGGAAAATATTTTGCGCTCGGATCCCTCGTGGTTCTTACCTCGGCTTTCCTAATTTCCATCATTAATCTTCTTCTAAGACGTCCAATTCTCAAGCAACCAAGCGATTCTATTGGTCTCTCTCCCCTTATCTTTTGTAATTTATACAAGCTCCTTCATGCCTTCACTCTAGGCTTGGGGTTCCAAGTTCTTCTTTGTTCTCCGGGGACCAATCCATTTATTCTTAAATTACGTGAGCAGATTTTTAGGTGAGGGGAAGGGCAAATTTATTCAACATCACTCACCATATCGTCATGTTAACGTGCTTGGGATTGTTATAATCTAACGTGGGAATGTCAAAGTGCATCTGGTACTTCACAGACCATGGGAATGGGGCGTTTCTACGTCTCATCGGAGAGACGGAAGAGGATTCGCGTCCGACCCGAGTGGCTCGAAAACTAATCCCAGTCCTGTTGGCACTTCCCATCGTAAATATGTTCACTTTGGCAACGGCTTAATTCTCGAAACAAGTCGAACAACGATGAAGCGTCATTAGTTACATGTAAACGATGAAACATGCATTTTATTATTACCGCTTATTCATAACGAGCTTCAAACATCCCCCGCAAAAAATTCTTGCGGCATCTTTACAAGGTTCTGGGTTGATGGCAATTGTTGAGATAGGAGATTTTTTCTTATCACTTTAACAATGAATATTCCTCCACGCGTTTGAACTTCCACCAACCTTAAAAAAGAGTAGTTACATTCTCATGACTTACATATATATCAAATCTATTTTTTCTTTCGCAAACGTCATCCCATAGTATCACGGTATGCACGCCTCTGCCTCCCAAGAGCCTACCCTGCCGCCTCCCCACATATCATTATTGACTCAGGCGCAAAATTTTAGTGCAAAGCAAACACCAAACTCTTTCTACCCTTCATAACAACTTCTCCATTGAATACAAACTGTCTACATAAACGTTTACATTTAAACCGTAACCCTTCAAGAGTGTTTGGCAGTAGGTGGCGTCACCAGTTAATCAGGTAATGCGTGATGTTTATCGTGCGGAACCATTATGTTTCATTTAATTTTTGAGTGTTTACAATTGTTCAACTTTTTATTTTCCGTTTTTTTATTGACTTTGAGAGAGAAAAAGGATTCCTCTTATATTTTTATCCGGCAGTCATTTTCCCTTTAATTTCGTATGCCCGCTTGGCATTTTAATCATGCCTTGTGAATATTTCCTCCTGGGTAGCAATTAACTCCATGCGATTTGAATTTATGTGGTATTAACCAGGGCGTGTCAATCTTTGTTTTTTCCAGCAACCACCATCAAATATCATCAGAAGTACTCTCCCAGTTCGAGGAGGTTTTTAGACAATTCCAATTACTTTAATATTCTACGCATCGTGTGAACTTCATTTTGGTTGCCCAAGATTTTTTTCTCCTTACTTCAGACCTGTATAACGGTGACCGTGTAACGAAATACGTTTCTGAGTTTCAGCCTACTATTAAATAGTGGAACTTAAAGGTGCAATATTTTGATCACACAAGTTCACCTAACAAGGTTTCATCATAATTTATAATGAACTAAATTACAACTAAGTGCGTGTGGTGCAACCACAATACGTGACATGAATCTGGATGAACTCCGCGTTCAAATGCGAGCCCGAATTCTCAAAGGATGCAATCATTTATACTCACGTTATCCCAAACCATAATCGGGAGGAGACAATGGGTTTATTTCAAAGATTTGCCAATTTCGTGAAAATATGAACACTCAAATCCATTGTTCAATTCAAGCATCTCATTCAGTGTGACTGTCATAACCTTGACCTGATCATCCGCTGATTTCCCTTCAATGCTCCCTTGATCATTGGGTCTTTCGTTCAGGCTGAACTCATGTAACCCAACGCATTGTAATGTACATTAGAGGTTATAAAATCGAGCGTTTTAATTCGTTTAGCCACTCGTTTTCAGGGACATTGGAACGAACTTTCGGTGGTGACAGTTCAAGGGCAAGGTCGGGGGTGAGTTAAGTGCGACAGTGACATCTCAACGTACCTACGGTAAAAGGGTAATAGACGATGAGTGTGAATATGGAAACATTGGGCGAAGTCGGGAGATACTATAAAATAAAACCCAGTATTTATAATCATGTCATTTGATAATCACAAATTATTCTGTTGTATTCAGATTAAGTATTAATAGGTAATGAATTTTTTTCTCCTCTAACGGATGAGGTTAAACCGCATCTTAAAATAATTTTAACGAAAATTCATGAGGAAGGTAATCAGAAGCCCGAAGCTCTTTTGATGTTTTCTCGGCGCATCGATTGCGATGAAGTCTTCGCGGATTTTCCACCGGGTCAGGGTTTCGGCTGGCTTTTTTTCGATGGCTCACCTCGTCATCGTCTTGGTCATCGTCTCTCCACCATCGTCCTCGCTCCGAGGACGATGGCGGAGCTAGTCATCAAAACATTGGCAGCTGAAACCCTGACCCGGTGGAAAATCCGCGAATAATTCACCGCACCCGTAAAATGTTCCCGTGTCGAGACTCGAAAGAGTGACCCTGGATTACTCCCGAAACGCTTTCTCCACTTGCCTAATCAATATTAAAGAAGAGGTGTTATTTGAAGTTGTCTAACTAAAAATATTCTAAGAAATCGTGCTAATTTCCGGTCCTAATGCACGAACGAGGAAGGATAGATAAAAGATTGTCAGATGCAATGTATCCATCTATCATTCTTTTCATATACCCATATCGCCAATGTTAATGGGTGACATTCAGAAAATGCAGACATTTCATGAAAAAAGGATACTATTTTTGGGGAAAAATATACGTCCGTTATATTAAATGCCAAATGCTTACTCGGGTGTTCAACTTATCAATAATGTTTTGAAGACACCCAGCCAGCAATTTTTAACGAAAACTAATTTAGTCAAACTGAAAGCTGATCTTATCTATAAGTTAGAAGGCTCAGTAAAAAACGAACGTGTGTAATAAAATCAATTTTAAAAGTGAAGTTCACAACAAGGTAGAACCAATTAATAGTAAAAGTAACATTTAAATTAAAAATATACATTCTGAAGCGTTGCCGATCCTCCATCGAGATCTCCTCCCAATCCAAACCCACCGCCCATACCATGCAAACCAATGACATATATGCCTACGAGTGCCCATTCTCACCTTCACCCTCCATGCTAACATATTTCCCAAATAACTTCCCATGTCCCATGAATAGATGATAAGGGTGTAAAACACAGTACTGTACATGGCGAACATAAAACTTCGAAAAAATTTCAGGTTACCGGAGAGAAGTAGGTAAACCTATAGAAAACGGCTGCCAGAAGAGCACGCACCACTTCGATTGCCCATGGTGTAAATATATGGAGTGATAATGGAAGAAAATGTAGGCCATATTCTTCCTCTTCTTGCCTGACCTTCTTTGCCTTAGTCCATCGTTAAGTATTACCCTTAATCAGATTTACAAAGCGAATATGGAGGAAGATGATCTTTCAAAAAATTGAAAACCATTACTCAAGGCACAACTCTGTGTTTTTTAACCGTATTATGACTTGCCAGTATTGATATTATAATTAATGCCGACGAAAACTCTACTTTTTCATGAAAATTTCCCGTGGGTGAACTTTTGAACAATTTTTGAATCAGTTGAAGAGTATTGCGGCTCTACTTGAAAACGTTTGATCATACGCCATGAGGAGAAACGTATTATATAGGAACAAACATATGCACTCTCAGAAAAAAGTTCAAAATAAACTAACGTCAAAGCCATCCTCCTGAATTCTACGCAAGCATTTTTTTCCATTAGCGAAATAAAAAAATATTTTACCCCCATATTCCGTATTTAGCTGCGTCAGTCGACTATTGGCGAAAACCTTACAACTACCGCTACAGTTCTGGTCTGTTGAAATGGGTGGAGAAAAAGTCTTTCACATCAGGTTGAAGAATTCATTCTAAAGACGCCTATTGTAAAAAAAAGAAACACACTGCCAAAGGGGACCAACGCACCCGGAAAAGGACTCCAATTTCTTAATTCACGACGCTGCGGAAACTTTTACCCTAAATTGTTAAATTATAAAGTATCAATTGATAATTAATATATTCGATATTTTTATTCAACACACCCCAAGAAATCAATTTACAAGTTTCTTGTAGATTTAGTTCATCAATGGATTCGAAATCTACGCTACAAAAAAAAAGAATTGACGGTATTGTTATCCTGAGAAAAACATGTGAGAGCTTAGGTAAATCTATCTTTGGTTCAAGATCATTGCATTCCTAGGATATTGGAGTATTATGGTAACAACTCATTCAAACTTTCAATTTAATAAGGGTACCTATCGGGTAAAATACATAATCAATTGGTGAAGATTCAAAAGCCATAGGGATTATTTGCTATAGAATGAGTGATTTATCAAGGAAATCAGTTGAAGAGACAACTTTGGCTTGCTTAAGGGATTTTTACTTGAAGGGTCACTTCTCCTGAATTTTTAACATGCTAAAATACGTACGGCAATGCTATGCATCAATACATAGTCGAAAATATTCCCTAGTATGCGCAAAACATAATGGCGGAAGTAGTTCAAATTGATTGTCAACTCAAAAAACTCGTATCATACAAGAGTCTTATAGTAAGTCTTATTTTACACCTTTAAAGGCTTAGGTACCTTACGTCTTCAAAGAGTACAACATTCCAGACAGCGTTTGGTAGCAATGCAGAACCCTAAAATTCAGACACAACCTACTACGTACTATTAGAAATTTCGTGTAAACACTTGTAAATTTTACAAGAGTTAAATTGGCCCGGTACAACTTGAATGAAGATCTAAAAAAACCAAAATGTGATTACATTAAAAATAATTATTCTGATTTTCTTAAAAAATGAATTCATTATTACGATATTATACTTATATGCTGGGTTCTTCACCCTAAATATACATAACTGTTTCATTATGTAAAAGTTCCAAAGCAATAAATGCCCACCTATATTTTGAATATTTATATATTATTCTAAACTCAATGAATTAACCAGTTTATGCCCTAGAGGGATCATTGTTACAGAGCAATACACTGATTTTCTTACTTTTATTCTATAAGGTAATAACCTGGCCCAATTTTCCGCTTCACAATATTCAGCGCGCTACGTACGAAGCATGTGCACTGGAGGCCGAAGAATTTGGCGGACGGAAAAAAACAAACTCCCGCGTGTTTACCGACTGACGAGGAAGAAGGAATACTATAGGCGTGGGTGTATGTAGCCACTGCCACTGAGGAATGCCCGCATGTGCACATGTTGCCGTGCCGTATGTCACCGTCAGCACGCCTCGGGAGACCCAAGTCACACGCACGGAACAGGCCACGCGCCGTTTCCCTGCTCGCCTTGGGTGACCGCTGCACGCCTAACTGCGCTTTCGATGGTCAAAGCCAGGTGGCGACTGTACGGTCAAGTTCTGGGTACTTGTCGGATGGGAACCTCTATTTCAGCAACTAAACTTCTATCAAATTTTGCGGGTGAAAATGGGTCAATGGCTGCCATCATCATATTTTAAAGCGTTGAAAGCGAATATTCCGAAGCGGGAGATGGAATCCAATCACTTACTGAAAAAAATAACTCCACTTCATATTCCAAGTAACTGCGGGAGATGCCGCAACAGTAACTTTTAACGGAGTCATCCGCTATTATGAATTTAAATGCAATAATTTCAGAGTGTAAAAATCATTCGCCTTGACCGGAATTCGAACCCGGATCCCTCGATGGCCGGCAGAGTACTTTAGCCAGTTAAGCTATCGAGGCGTCCTCTTAAACTCGGAAATTTTGCATCGGACATCGAGGAATCCGGGTTCGAATCCCGGTCAAGGCGAATGATTTTTACACTCTGAAATTGTTGCATTGAAATCCACTTTATATCCTTGATATTTGAAAACAGGCAGATTTAGAAGGAATGGGAAATATTTTGGGGAGATAATGGTACTTTAGAGACAAAATTATGTTAATTACACAAAAGAGTTGTTGAAGGCTGTATGTTTTATTGTCTCAAAAAATGTTTACATTTGATTGCAAAAGCTATTACGATCAGTATTATTATTTTTTCACATGTACACAAATCAAAGGTTTGGCGGTTTTAGAGAAAGAGGGAAGCTATGTTGAACATTAAAATATGAGGTCTAAAACTAGGGCAGGCGGAATAGTTCTCCTATCTTGAAAGGGTTTTTGATTAAGTGGTCAAATTAAAATGGCAAACTAAATTTTGATTATCCGCAAACCTTAATTTATGAATTCTCCACTCACTTGCATTCCTATCCTTAGTTCTTTACATGCTTCTTTTACCATTATCTCCACCCACTAGTTGAACAGCACGGTTGATAAAATGGACACCCGCCTTACTCTTTTTCCCTACACTTCCCATCGCGATATTCCATCGACAACTTGCGCCTGAGCAGTCTGAGATATGTAAAGATTACAGAGAAGTCAACTATCCTTCCCGTCTACCCCTATTTTCTGCAATGAATTTGTTAATCAAACTAAATTTACGCCTCGAAAGGCTTCTCGAAATTCATGAAACAAACGAATACATCTTGATTGTGCTCTCTGTTCCATTCTGTCAGTGGCTTCATTTTCTGCTTTGGCATCACGCTTGGCACTCCCCCCATGAACCCAGAATGATAATGCAAAAGTAATAGCTGTGTGTAAAATCAAATGTATTTTTCTATAGTCATCACATACACACGCTAACTTTCCCTTACACTTATCTAACGAAATCTTCCGGCCAAATTCCTTCCTCATAGATGTTACGAATCAGTTCACAAAACTCTTACTCACATAATTCCTGAACCCTTAAGTACTTACGCGGTAATCTTATCAATTCCCACTGGCTCATTTAGCTTCAATTTCCTAAATACCACCCAGCATATAACTTTTAAAATATATCCAACATGTTAATCATATGATACTATTTTTTGTTGTTACGCCTTTTCGTTGTGGATAATACTTTGTTCTCATTTTGTTATTCATACCGTGATATTTTCCTATTTTACGTCACTAAATAAATAATTTTTCATTTTCATATAATTAATTGCATTTACCTCTGTAGGTTTCACGAGTTCTTCATTGCCCGTCCTGCGTAGGTTCTCTCTTGATTTTTCACCAAGCATAAAAATTGTTTCATTGACCCTACCATGCAAAACTCTAACAAACAGTACCATATTCAGAATGTTGAGTACCGTAGATAATGTATTTGATAATTAACCCCCATCTAACTAAATATTTTCACCCATTATGTGTAATTAACTCGAGGACTGAGGCGGCAGATGATATTATTTCAGTTCTACCCAATAAAGACAATTCACGTATAATTATAACCGGCATATACCAGTCTCACACACATACAGAAAGAAACCTACAGTGGCTGGGAGTCAGACATTTCAACGAGGAATTCCTATTCTTAAAAATCTTGAGTGATCATGCCGATGAAATAGATGGAAGAAGCTCGAAGGATTTTATTTTAGAAAATTTGGAAAAACACACACGTAACAAACGAAATAAATGACCACCAATAATGCTTCACAAATTGTAATTCTTTCATTTACATACTAAATACCATAAATTAACAAGAAATACATACTTGAATAATCTCTATCCACTCTGTTAAACACTATATTTTTCACCCCAACCAAATCTTAACTTTGTTTGGTGGTCCTTCTGAAATAATCACTACACTCTTACCATGCGAATAACCTGAGGTATTATCACTGAATCAATGTTACTCGCTCCAAATTAAATTCACGATGGAATGTATCGAACCTTCCTCGGGACTTTATGATTAATTAGCTCGATGATTGGCTTAAGTATTCTGATTGATCAAAACCTTTGTGATACAATTAATCATAGGCGATTTGAGAGTTTGTTATTTTGAAAATTTCAAGTAAGAAAAATTTAAACTAACGTAGAATTAAATTACTAAAACTTAAAATAGGTTTATCTCTCAAGAGTTAAAATGACATCACAGATTTAATCAATTTATTACGAATAAACTCAGTTTAACATGAAATGAAGTGTAAAATTACACAGGTTTTTGTATGATGTCTTTATTCACGTTAATTGAAATCCGTTTTCACAATCAAGCACAACTTCGTGTTTCATTTGCCACACTCCATGATATTTGCCCTCACCACGACCCCTTACTGGGGCCTCTCCTATGTTAGCTATTATTACTCCTTGGCCTTCACGCTGACAACGTAAGGAAACCCTATACACGTGAGTAACACGCTTCTTAGGGGGAATACTTCCATACATATTGAGAGGAAGAACTTAAGAACTCAACCTAGACTTGCTGTTACCTCTTATTTCCCGCACCGTTCACAATAAATTACATCTACTAAGTTTATCCAATCGTAATAGTTAATTATATATTAAATGAAGTACAGAAACAAACGTCCATTACCCGATGTCTTGTTTTCAACCAATTGTGGAATACTTACACATTGAGATGGATTTATGGATCCATTCCAACAAATTCTGTATTGGAACTACATTTGCAATGCTTACAGTCATATGGTTATTTTTGGTCACTGATAGAGCTAGACGACGTACCACAATCACGAAAGTGATTGGAAACTTTAATACTTGATTTCACTGGTGAATTTAAATCTCGAAATACTTGGACTTAAAATGCCTACACATATTTTTAGATTTTTCGCGAAAACAGATGAAATCGTTCCAAAGCCCGTGTACAACTGCAGTTTGTGATGAATGTTTTAAGTTCTTACTTTTGTTTTAAGTTCTTACTGAATGTTTTACTTCTTACTTACAACTGCAGTTTGTGATGAATGTTTTAAGTTATTACTTTTAACGTAGATCAGCCTTGTTACACTTGCGTCAGGCTGCTTAATGAGCTAAAATTTATGGAAATATAATGTTTCAATCCAAAATTGGGCTCACCTTAGAAAACCTTGAGATATAATTATTTTGTCAGGAACAAAATAGGCGGAAAATGAAAGGAAAACCCTAGAAGAAAGAGCGAAGAGTACGCCAAGTTAAGAAAGATTTTCGACGAGAGAGATATCAGGGATCTAGGGAGCAACAGGGTTCGTCCGGAAAATAAGTGTACTGAGCTCAGGAAAAAAAAATTATTACATCTAAGGTCATAGGTTGAAGTACGTGGGGTGTCTACACACCTTATTGCATGGCTTGATTAATTTGCTGATTGAAGTTAAATAAATACCAATGAAAATAATTGCACAAGTAGGCTAGTCGTAGGTTAAATTTATTTTATCGCGCTTTCAACCGCGATAAAATTAACTTCACTTTTACAGGGTTGGTCCGGAAAATAAGTGTACTGAGCTCAGGAAAAAAAATTATTACACTTTTACATATCTTAAGCTAATATTCCTCAAAATATGACCCTTGTGAGTCGATACACTTGTTCCAGCGGCGTTCCCATTCCTGGAACGCTCCCGCGAAGGCATCATCGGGAACCTCTCGAAGACACGTCGTCACGGCCTCTTTGACGGCGTCCAAAGTCCCGTATCGCGTTCCTTTCAAACTCCTCTTTATCTTCGGGAACAGAAAGAAGTCCGGTGGTGCCAAGTCCGGGCTGTAGGGCGGGTGCGGAAGCGTTGCCACGCCGTGCTTGGCCAAGAAGTCCGACACGACAAGCGCGGTGTGAGACGGCGCATTGTCGTGATGCAGCCGCCAGATGTTTTTGATCGTTGGCCGGACGCGGGCGACTCGTTTTCGATCTCGTGCACTATTGTTTTTGGCACATTACACTGCTCTGCTATCATCCGAACACTAAGACGACGATCAGAGTTCAGTACATCGCGAACTTTTCGCACATTTTCGTCGGTGAGTGTCGTTGATGGGCGTCCAGGCCGTGGTTCGTCGTCGACCTCTTCTCTGCCCTCCACGAACATCTTGTGCCACCGAAAGATCATGTTTCTGGACATGGCTGACTCCCCGTAAGCCTGGTTAATCATACCGACAGTTTCGGTAGACGATTTCCCAAGCTTTACCGCAAATTTGATGGAATAACGCTGCTCCAAAAACTTCGGCATCGCGTTCCGTGACGTGGGTCGAGCGTGGAGGTTCGCGTTAACAGAGCTCCTCACTACACCACAGCTCAGAGCCGACTGCCTTTTTCAGCGTCGCTTGCCAACATACCCCCCTCCAATCGCAGCCCGTCAGAGCGGTGCCGGGCGCGCCTGGAGCGGCGGGAAAAAATCAGTACACTTATTTTCCGGACGAACCCTGTATCATTAGAAAGGATAGAGAGGAAAGCCACAGCCAACCAACATTGAGTTGGATTGATATCTGAAATTTTATATATCATGACGAAGATACTTTGCCTTTACACAAAATATAATTAGATATTAAGCACGTGTTTTTGTCAAAATTCAGTTTCAGCTATTTTACACATTCCTACAAAACTTAAATACTAAATGACTAACTAATTATAAAAATAAACATATGAAAAACATTTTCAGCGAAATTTCATCTTTTATTATGGACTTAATTATTTTTGTGTAAAACTCATTTAAAACGTCAAACAGACTGATGAATGAAACAAATGTGCACAGGCAAAAAATAACTCCGATAGCTAAGGTACCCTTTGAAATTTTTACAACTTTTTCACTTTTCTGTACATATTGTAGGGCGGAGTGGTAGAGAAAGTCGGAAAACAGGGAAGGATGCGCACATTTTTTTCCAAGAGGATTAACTCTTTTAATGATGCATGTCTAACGTCAAGGTGAAACCACCTCGATGGATGCTGAGTATTCATCCTTAGATGGACGAGAAAAGAATAACAACGACACAGTGACCGTGAAACGTTCGGTTGAGGATGATTTCGAAAAATTGACCCATGCAATGGAATTCGAAGGAGAGAGATGCTGATAAAAGAGGCTTGTGACGTAATAAAGAGCCATTGGATAGAGACTATTTGCTTCTCTGAACTTCTCTACCGGCCGTATATACCTGGTAACCCGATTAATCACCTTGAATTCTCAACAGGTTTTCCAGCGGCTAAATCACCAGGTAACAATTTATTAAAGGTACAAGTGCCCTGAAAACAGTCTTAAATTTTAAAAATATTCTCACCTCGCACCCTGTGTAATGAACAAAAGTAACAAGTACTGAACGATGCATTATCCACCAGTAGACTTCGTTTGTGCAAACTACAATGAATTGTAAATTTAATTAGAGAAACGGACTTTACGCAGAAGCCAAATATATGCCCAAATCCAAGGCGGGATACGAACCCATGATCTTAGAGCTAGCAGACGAGCGCATTTCTTACTCAAATAATTAGACCAAGGTCAGGGAATTCCTCGAGTGTAAAAAAGAAAAAGGATTGATTATTAAGGCGTGATATGAATAACGGATAATTGTTATTGACTCCATCACTTTAACTATTTACGTAAAATTAATACTCATCAGATATCAGTAAAGTTTCGGTCTTTTATATCGAATTATAAACATAACATAACAACAATCACTACCACAAACATCCATGATGTCAAGGAGAGCCCATCAAGGCGGGATTCGAACCCGTAACCTCTGGGTTGGAAGACGAGGACGTTGTCCCGTCGTCAACGGGGCCGACAACCTATTTCGCCGAACAATTACTTCCAAGGTTATCCCATGAATAACGACAAATTATTGGATGAGAAAAGTATGCGGAAATAAATAGTTTTTTTCCAATATAGACCATAAAAACAACTAATTATCCCCCCTGCTAGTGTTCCAAAAACGCTTAGTTGGCTGCATTTTTATGCGAATATTTAAAGAAAATTGTGAGCAATATTTATGAAAATTAGGTGTCTCAATGATTCACTTAATTTTTATTTCAAGTTTGAAAGCTAAATCTGCATAAAACTTTAATTAGACGATATTTTCAAGTTGGTAAAATTTCTGAAGGAAGCTAAACATTTTATTAATCGAAAAAGAATCCAACAAACTACAACACTGAAATGCATCCAAAACGAAAGTCAATAAGAGATTTTTTAAAAGCAAGCCATTTTCATTTAAAATAACAGGTAGCAACTACCGGTTACATTGATGAATGAAATAATAATTAAATAACAGATCAAGTAAATATTTGTGAGTTTAAAAATTTGATGGAATTCCCGGGAAATTGGACTTTGATGCAGCCTTTATGAAATCATAAAATATTGTACAACTCAGCAGGAATGGTATTTTAATATTAAGCTATACGATTATGTTAAAATCATCTTTTTCACGCATTCCATCTCATTCGTTGTATATCTGGACAGTGGAATTGTACTGATGATTAATTTGTCATAATTTCATACAAAATGAGCCCGGAATTCCCATTTCTACGACGATTAATTTATATCGAAACTAAATTCTGCACATGTCACAAGTTTCTCCTTCGCAAATGTTGTCCAACGATGCCTAAAAAGTTTAAAATTAAAGTTAACCACATGATAATGGATTTATGGTCATCAAAATCCTTAAGCTAGGATAGGATATTGCTAAGAAATAAGAAAAATATGTGGAGAAAATTATAAAATACTCCGAAAGGCGATAAAAATATGTATTAAAAATTATGCGATGCTTTGTGGACGATGAGCTGATTTGGGTTGGGCAGGTTGAAATGGCGACATTCCACTTAGTCTGCACCAGGCTGAAGTCACTTCATCATAACCTGATGAAACCTGAAGCAAAGTCGCCATAAATATGCTAATGTCAACACAGTGCCTTAAATCTACCTAATTCATCGGATCGTCGAGGAAAACCAATCACGAGGGTATGTACCAACAGATGTACCAATTTAACAAAAAAAACAGAACTCAAATCGGAACGATGGGAGCGCCACACGGTGGTTATTCCGGGAACTTTTTGATCAAGGTAGTATAAAGATCGATCTCAATGTTGTCTTACCGTTCGAAAGTCTATGCACGCAGACCGATAAATCTAAAAAAATATCCCCCCTCGATGCATGATTGAAATACAGAAAAAAGATGTTATAAAAATTGAACTTTGGAAAACTCTCTATGATACATGGTCAATCTGTACGACATTGCTGCTAATTAGAGCGTTTTGAAGTCCACTTCACTTCCAAGGATTTATAGTATTCACCAGTACTATTCAAACGTCGTATGCACATACCAACGTTCGTTGTATAATATGCTTGCTTGCTGTAACACCTGGTCTTGGTAGGATTGGGTATCTAATTCTTCCAAACTTAGGTGCAAAAACAGCATGTTTATGCTGTATACGAAATTGCACTTTAGTCGCAGAATTTTAGATCAGGAAAGATAAAGAAAATCATAAGTTGCAAATTTCCCTAATGATATGGTAAATATCAATCACATAATACATGATTACAACATTCAGGAATGACTAGATAGGGTACAGAATAAAAATAACTCATGTAAAACATTTTTCCAATTTACGTGTATTCATTAAAACAACTCTCTCGATCATGTAGGTCAGAAATATTCGTGAACACCATGATGTTTAAAAAGCAAATGCCCATTATATTTTCACTTGCAGCATTTCATCCTGAAATAATTCTCCACACAAATTTACCTTCAAATTGTGGGATCGTCACTGTGATGTGACTAAGTGAAATACGACTGATATCGCACAGGAAGTTGCAATAAGAATTTACCACAGCTATTACGTCTAGGATTCATATTTGTTCTCTTCATTTAGAAGCTACCGGGAGACAAAGCTGGGGAATCACCTATTTCACTGGTTGAGAGAATGTGGATAATATTCCTAAATACTGAGTCATAAGAGCATCAACAAGAGATTACTCACGCAAATCTTCTTTGCTATTTTCGCATTGGACACAATAGGAATCTCTTTGGGTTTCTCATTAGAATCAGTTTGCTTTTCAACGACTTCTAAGCCAATTACTAAGAACCACATAAAACGAAGATGAGGTTATTACCAGCTTACGAAAAACCATCCGAAGGTCATGCTCTTTCTTGAATATCAAAGAGGAATATGGAAGTATTCACTTGAATAATCAATTATCTTAATTCAACCATTCAATTTAAAAAAGCATATATGATTAAATTAATTTCTATATCCTATGCTCGCAAGCCTTCTGAAGCTAACAAACACTTCAAATCTGTCTCCATCAATTCAATAAACTAATAGCGAAAGGAATGAAGACTAATTTGACTCTTTTTCCGGAAAATTTTACATCAAATAAAATTAAATTTTGTAAGTAGTGAATAAAGAGTGGAGAAAAGGAGAATGGCCCTATTTATAATAGGTGGCTCCTATTCATTGTGGATATTATTATTATTATTATTAAAAATACACCTGTGCTGATAGACAGTGTCAGGTGGCACACAAGTCCCAAATAATCACAAAAGATAATAGATAAAATCAGACTTCAAAACACAAATCTCTTAAACAAAACAAGCGAATCCCCATCTCATTTACATACATCAATCAGCAAGAAAAAAAGATAAATTAAAAAAAATAAGCTATTACATATAATATAATACACCACACATCAATCAAATTATTACCTTTCTTCTTTACATCTTTTCTTAAAAATATACACTCTGTTAGGAAAGGGCTCGAATATTTTTGCAGGTAAGGTCTTCCAATCAACAATTGCTTTATTTAGGAAAGAAATTTTTTTTTATTTGTTCTCTGTGCCTGTATGGCTGGTAAGTCGTGAGATGAATTCATGGATGGTGACCTAAGATAGATATACCTAAACTATCCCACATTTTTTTTAAAAATAATACTGTATTTGCCAATAGAGCGGTTGGAAAGTTGTTATGCAGATGTCTCAATTCATTCTGAGCAAGAAGTCACCGGGTGCGACCATAAATTCTTCTCATTATATATTCGACATCGTTAGTTTCATGTAATTAAAAAAAACGAGTTGATAAAAGTCAATTTTTCAAGAATTTCTACGATGGAAGTTAATACTAGCCGTGTCTTAATCGGAACCAAAGGAGACCATTAAGCTTTTAGAGCCAAAGAATTTTGCCAAATCACCATCACCGTGAACCTTCACTTCATGCGTCCCGGCCACAGTCCAAGACTTATTCTCCTTTAAGAATAAGGATTCTCTTTCAACGCCCGATAGCTTCCTAAGCCCTTCCTCTTACGTGAGAGCATCAATCAACAGAAATCCTCCCACGTAATCTTTTCACAAAAATACCTAGCAGCTGCGTTGCAGACCTTGGCGAGCATTGTTTGCGCATGACATAATGTACAGTTCCTTTTTTTGTAACACCAACCCTTCAACAACTATTCACCAACAATCTTTACCCTAGTGTCGATCGTCATTAGTGGTCTGACTACTTAGGCTGTTTATTGAAGATATCCAGTAATTATTCTTTATTACTATTATTCTTCGCATGGACTAGCCCTTCGGATTAGCCGCACATCCTCTAGTTTTTCTATTCGAGTCTTTTTACTGGTTTTCTCCTAGGCCGTATTATTTCAATCGTATGATTGGCTACTTTAATGAACCATCTTATCATCAAGCGTACCACTAATATCACCGAAAGAGGTTTTATTTTACGTCTAGTTCTTTTAAATTAAATACATAAGTAAGCGAGTATGCTTAAGTTAGATTTTACGAAAGAGCTAACTTATTTGGGTAGTAATTTAGCGTAGTAGTAAAGATATTAGGAAAATGCGTCTCTGAAACATGCATTTGCAGGGTAAATATTATTGATGACATGTGGATACAAAAAAATAAAAATTAGTTGTATGGCATTATAAATAGTTTAAAGGAATTGAATATTTTATGACAATTTCTCATTAGAAATCTTTCAGAGTCATTTTACTTAGATGGATATGCCAAGTCACGAAAAGAGTCATATTTAAGAATTGTTGCCTAATTGAGAACCTATGAAAACATGAGGTCCCTGTCAGGAACACATGGAAACTCATTGAAATGTGAACATTAGAAATCCATAAATATGATTTTATTCTCAAACATGACCTTCGCTGAATATAATTTGAAATTGTGGCAGCTGAGTAGAAGTCACCATGTGGGACCCATTCAGGAGAAAAGCATGATGTAACTACGGTATTTCTCTTTTTTATGCATGCCTACTTCTCTATTGAGAAGGATGGTGCACATTTGGACAACTTAAACGAATCTCGTTATTCCCGTTGTCATAAACAGTTATCCAGGAGCATATGATTATTAACGTTAAACCATTCGTACAAAATCTGGTAATGCAGAATTCAAAATGGTACATCCAAGATTCTTAGATTGAATGGGTTGTATAAATTGCTTTCCATTCAAAGAGTCTGGGTTCGAAGCCAGCACTTTTCGAAGGGATCTATCCCAATTTACCCTCAAATACCGAGTTTGGACGGATAAGTTTTTCATTCATTGAATGATAGACGAAAATTTGGACCCTTCAAAGTCTATTTAGATTAAATCAAACTATGCTTTGAATCAGACTCATTTTTTAGACATATTTATATCCATTTTCGTTCATATGATAAAATCTTTCCTACCAATAACCCGCCAATCTCAAGAACCATGATTTAATTTTTCAGTAAAAACTTCTCATAATCACGCAGTCCATAAAATTACTTCAAACTGAGTCTGTGAAAATTAATTTCATCTTCATTCTATCGAAGCATGTATGATGGGGTCATTGTTCGGTTCTCAATGCTCAAATTGGCCTGCAGCAGTCTTCCTGCTCTTATTTTCAATTATGTCTAATTGGTAGAGTTACCATTTACCATTATGTGTTGTACGTTAACGTTGACTCATTAATCTCTTATTGATGTTTTTTTTTAATTTTTCATTAATATAGCTGTAACTTTTACTTTCCTGTCATATCCCATTAATGAATTATAATACCACCATTATTAATGGAAGTCCAAAATTCGCTTTGCTAGCCGGGTTGCAGGCAACGCTTGAGCGTGCTGCTCTACAGGTCACCGGTACGTGTCCCGCCCCTGGTTTTGTTTGGTGACATGGCAGTTGTGATTCGACCCCCGTTGATTCCCATGGTGATTGGAACCTCATTGGGAAATCAGGGGACAACACCGGCGGTTTCCGGCATACGGGTAGAAAATACGAGAGAAATTATGTTTGGCCAGCTAGGGACGTAACATTCGACCTTGTCACCCGCCTATAGCGACATTAATCCAAGATACGCCTTTTAAAATCATCGCCGGCCACGAGGAATCCTCTTCGGTTATTAGTCATTTGAGTCTCACCTTGACCTTCGATTTTGCAAAACCTTGAATTAATACGCAAGAAGTTTCGTTTCACCATCTCTCGCTGATAAACGGAACGGACTGAATAAGGAGAGATCCGCCTGGAGGGTTGGACAGAATGAATCAAAGAAAACACTTCAGGAGCCTGGGTCGGAAATCTAATGCCGAAAAGAAAAACAATATATCTATGGGAATTGCATCATTCACAAATTTAAATATCAATGATGGTCAACAAACCCACGGTTCATTCTCATCCACCCAACGTCAGAACTCAACGGCATCCTCAACAGGACACAACAATACCACTGGTTCCCACTCGTTTTTCTTTTGCCGTTGGAGTGACTGCTTTTGCTCTTGATGGGCGGTTATGTCTGACGTCATGCTACAAATATGCATGTAGTAGTTCTTGAAAAGGGCATTACCTTGAGGGTGCCAAAACACCGTCGGGTGCGGTTGAATAGAGTAGAGATTTTTATTTTTGCTAGGCTTGATTAAGTTGCAAATAAAATCTGTAGTAAATCACCTGTTATTACGATAGATGGCCTCATAATTTCGAGATGTTGACTGAGACTACTGTTTAGTATAGTATGAGTTGAAATCCTAATCAAATTTTACGAAATATGCCATTCTAGTTCTAATCATAAGAGGAAGAACTAGTTGAAAACTAGATTTGAAAAAAAATTATTCGTTCGTGACGATTCGAATTTTGCATGGGTTCACATCTAATGTAGATGAAACTAGCTTTGCTATCACTGGAATGTTGTAAAGTCAAATGTTCAATCATGTTTCACCAGATAAATTTCATACTGCTGCGAGCATTAACTGTAAATATTTTCTTTTCGATTGAATAAGGAAATGTTTCTGATGATATAAGTAGTTTAGGTGATTACCAAACCTAATAAGTATTTCATTGACCGTCCACATGAATATGCAACCAGTATTTCCATCTGTAACCAAGGGGTCATGTTTACTTTCTCCATTAAAGAGCAATGGGAAGACAAAGATGAGTAGACGTTAATTGTTTTGCAACGCTCGATGAATTCTCTCTATAATGAGTTAGAAGTGTGACACGACGAGGTTATTCGCGCAAATCATGATGTGCTTTCCAGCATCTAGCACGATAGGAGATGGGTGAATCTCTACTTTCCTTCTTCGTATGTTTGTTAGTAGAAAAATAATTAATCTACTGTTTATGATAATCCAGAGAGAAAATGAACTTCGAAAGGGTATTCATAAAAAAACCGAAAATTTTCTCATGCATGTTAAAGAAATTTACACGATGAAAATATTTAATACAAATGAATTGTAAGTTCTCTCGAATAGTACTTTGTGCAGACACAATTTAATTTCAAAATCAGTGTCTCTCAGGGTAGAAATGCTTACTGTATGCTGTTTGTTGCAACTACGGAAATCTGTAATTGAATTAAATCTTAAAAGTGATAAGAATATATGTATTATACGTGTATTAGATGACAATTAAAGACGACTACCTTCTTAAGTAAAAGGAGGGCCTTCGCTTGTCCCTGAGTTGCCACGAGACACGCAATTTTTGCTCGGTGACCAAGGCCAATGACATTCCTAACCAAGTTACTTGGCCCCTTTATTGTCTCATGTCACCGAAAACATTTGACGAGTGTAAGTTAATAAATGAGTCGCAAACGACAGATTATGTAACTCAAGAATTTTAAGGAAAATTTCATTGACAACGCTCAAAATATCCACCGTAGAGTCCAGACTTGGTCCCTAGTGATGTTGATCTGTTCAGGCCCTTAAAAAATCATTTGGGTGGACGACGTCTTGAAAATGATGCCATTGGCGGTTCAGGTTACTCGTTGGCTGTGACAGCAAACAAAATATTTCTTTTCTGCCGGCTATCAGGGACTTGTAGGGATATGGGAAAAGAACCTGAATGTACTGAGCGGACATATAGAAAAGCGAAATAAATTTCAGGAAGTCAATTTGATTATTATTGCCTCTATCCAATTTGGCGAGTTATCAATTGACTTATCCTCGATGGGATGCATGAAATATTAAAAAACATGAATTTCGGTACATTTTGGTCGTCCTCTTCACATACCAGTGTAGCCTATCTCAAATTTTACTGCTCTAGAATACTTCCTGTTTATTGCCTCAACTTATTAGGAACATGCAAACATTTAACTATCGATGTAATTTTACTAAACTTCGAAGATTTTTAAACAACAAAATATCTCGGTAACGGTCCCTATCACTTGCCTGTTCAAAATTAGTGAACTTCCGGACCTAGCTCACTTTGAATTTCAAATTACCACCAACATTTTAATTTCAATTGTTAGAAAATGATTTGATTACCATATCGTCTTCATTTACCTAATTTTATTTCATTATCCCACATACGACTGTTTATCAGACGTTGGCACGGGAACAACTGACCCTGTCGCAATCTGAATTCGTGTCTATCATTCACATGGACACAGAACGTTCGAAAGTCACGAAGCACAGATGACCTAGAAACCACATAGAAAGGTAGCGCTCTTACATAAAATTAAAATTGAAATTATTCCTTCAAATGATGAAAATGATTTTATTTCAAACTTGAAAATGTTCGTATTTCCTCTTTAACTCGAATTGCGTGATAGATTTTGCGGAAAATCTGGTCTGAAAAATTAAAATGAACTCTAAAAATGCAGTGATGAAATGAACAAAACCTGGTTTACAATCATTATTAACATGACAACGGTTTAGTAACAGGGTAGGATGAATTAATCAGATCTATCAACGTGACTTTACGAAGAAAACATTTTCACCATCCATCGCTGATAATAAAGGATCCCATTAGGTGTGTATCCGAATTTTATTTTCAAAATATAGTAGTTGCGAAATTACACAAAATAGGAACATTTTTCTAACATTTGCAAAAATTGCGCATTTCGATCTCTCTACAATGCTCACAGTTGTAGGAGGCGCAAACTGACGTGACACATCCGCTTCAATTGTAGTTTCTGTGAGTATATGCCCGGGAGTAACGTTTAGAGAGCCATTTCTTTAAACAAAACCTGGCATGAGAACAGATATGCCATAAACTTCAATAGGGTCTTTATCGCCAGTCCCTTGAGTGTAAAAATGTTTCCAAATATTGCGGTCAAATTAGTTCAGTAAAGTCCAATAGAGCCAATACTTGTGCCCGGAACAGGTTTCTGGGCCGAAGGGCAGAGTACGAGCTGACATTTTGCATACAAACTTGTGTGTTAGCACGTTTATCGAAATATTCTAATATTAGAAAATAAACTGTGGTTATTTGACGCCCATTATATATATATATATATATATATATATATATATATATATATATAATGTAAAATACGATAAAAGATATAAACGATAAGGCTAAGAATAAACTATAAGACATTATACACTAGCCATTTACCTGAGGTTTGAAAATAATCGATAGGGGTACGAGGTATTCGTAAATAGGTAATAGCACCTAAAAACACTCTGGAGTGTCGGTACTCTACATTTTTCTACTGATGATGAAACCCGGGAAACAGACAGCATGATAACTATTGAGGTAGTCCCAAGAGCGAGCCCGGGATATTTATAGGATTTGGTTTCACTTGTGAGATACTGGCGAGAATGTGGCGACTTACCACCAGAGTGCCATAACCGTTAGCAAGGGACGCGGCACGCAACACAGATACTACAAAGGCTATGGAATAGAGTGACTAATTACTTGGAAGATCAAAGTCACTTCGAACAATGCTGGTGGCAGACATTAATCCATAAAGAGTAAGAAATTATCGAGTGGACTAATGGTAAATATTTAACATTTAATGGTGTATGAATGGAAAGGTAGATGAGTACGAGGGTAATCCCAGGAGTACCCGACCCAAAAAAGAAAACACGAACATTTTGGGAAAAAATGTATTTATTTTTTAAGAAGAATGAAATGATTGCAAAACGGATGAATGTTATAGGTACGCTTGAATAAAAAATTAAAGTAAGGGCTACGGTATTGTTGAAAACGTTTCGGCTGTAAGGAGTTGACAATGATGCGTAGTGGAGTCCTGGTGTGGGGGTGATTTGAAGAAGGCTAAAAACCATTTGTGTACCGAAACACTAGTTAGCGTCCCGCTCTTGATTCGTATAAAGTCAGCTATTAAAAGAACTGTTATCGTGACTTGCTATGAACTGATGTATGGTTAAAATGAATGCTGCGCAAATGAAATTAATTCTGCGTAAATTGAGAGAATATTGAATGATTGCGAACCCAGTGCTATTGGCAGACGTGGGTTGGAATCAAAAGGGATGTTTATGATGGTCGGGCGATTTGGTGTCCAAAGAATATATGATTCCAGAGAAAGGTTTTCTTGTGCATGAGTTGAGAAGGATCATTTTTCTCGAATACATAACTTTATCAGAAATACTATATATTCATTCGCATGCATGGGAAATGGGCTGGTCTTTGTGGATTATTCATTATGTTGAACATGATGCTAGATGGAGAAAGTTAGTTACGAACACGAAGGAAATAAAGGTGATGACTGTGGAACAGAAATACTATTTGATAGTTTCAAAAGTCGATATGGGGAGAAATAAGATGCTACGAAGATATAGATGTTAAAATCAATCTAATACGTATGCGATTGGAAAAGATGAAAGAACGTAGAATAAATGCATGATAGAGGATAAGCTGAATTTGAATAAGGGAAATGAAGAAAATATTGAGAAAAAAGGAAGAGTAAATGATGCTTGGGAGAGTTTCAAAGGAATGAATGTTAATTGCACAGAAATTGAATGTGGTCAAGGCAAGGTCGGATGTATTAAGGGAGATTCGTGGTGGAATGAAGAAGTGGATACTATGTGAGCACAAAGAAAGAGGCATATAAGAGGATGACAGCAGCTAAAGGCCAGGGAGCACAGAAGAAAGCCTGTCATTTTTGCAAAGGGAAAGAATGAATGTTAAAGAGTCTAGAAAGAAGTGAGGAAAGAATACGAAAGGCTTGAGCAGTGAAAAATTCAAAATGATTATTTAGGAAATAAGAAGCACTTGTGAAAATGACAAAAAGACAAAGGAATGAAAACAGTAAAAAATAAGAGTGATGGATCTGGGTTGAATGCGGAGTGACCCTGCTGGAGGGAGTAGTTTGAGGATTTTTTCTGTCTTAAATTTAAAATTATTTACATCAAATTAATACCTTTGTCACAGGCCATAAGTCAATTTAGACATATTTATGCATTAAGGCACACATCATTGTGAATTTGAAATTTGTACTTGTTTATTCTTCTTCCAGGGATACAAAGAGGCTGACCACTCAATAATGGCCTTGAAAGTCGTAACACTGCGTAGTCACTGTCAAGATCCTCAAAGGGTCATCCTCCCTTATTTTTTGACGATTCATTCTCTCCAAAATAAGACTCTTGACCTCATAAAACTCAAAGACACTTCTACTTTACATTTTATGCGAACAAAAAACTTTAGCATAATACATTTACCGGTATACACTCCTTTACGAAATGATATGATTTTATTGAATTTTAACTTTCAACGTCGATCCTAAACTAGGAAGCATCTTTATGGGTGACCACATTCAGTCAAATTAATTTTTCGACCATATCTGTAAATAGCCATATGAAGTCGAAGACAGGCAGTAAAATCTATCTATGTAGATGACAACAGGTAAGAAAAGAGTAAAACATATCCGTCGTTAGCAACAAATCACCGAGAGTACACATAATTCTGATATACCCAATATAAAAACGCAGCACTAGAAAATCAAGACACAGGATGCTTCATATGAATGATTAAATACGAGGGTAATTTGAAAAGTTCTCGGAATGGAATAGAAATTAACGACTTTCCCTGTGAAACTTTTTTATTTTTCAATGTGTTCTCCCTGTACACTAAAGGACTTGGTTCAGCTATGTTCCAATGCCTTGCTCCCATCTGGAAAAACAGATTCCTTCGGACCTGCAAAATACCCGTCTACTTCGGCTGTTAGATCTTTGTTTGGAGACGATCTCCGTCCACCGAGGAAAATGTTGAGCTTGGGGAAGAGATGGAAATCTGATGGAGCCAAATATGGTGGGTGTGGCAACTATTCGTATCTTAGTTCACATATTTTTGCCATTGCAACGACACTTGTGTGTGGGCATGCAATTACTTGACGAAAGATGACTTTCTTCCTTGCCAAACCTTGCCTTTTTCTTGTACCTTTTGTTGTCGTTGGTCTAGGGAAGATAAACTATCAGCTGAATTCCTTTACATGCCAGAAAACTGAAGCCATCACCTTTTCGGCCGACCGCATTACCTTTTCTTTCTTTGGTGGTGGTGAATCAATATGCTTCGACTGCTTTGACTAATGTTTTGTCTCTGGGGTATAGTAGTGGACCCAAGTTACATCTGTGATCACAAACTGGCGCAGAAAATCTCGTTGGTAGCTCTTAAAATGGGTGAAACATTGCTCGGAAATTTCCATTCTAATGCGTTTGTGATCCTGCATCAAGAGTCATTTGACTATAGGGTCATCATTTATTAACTGCTTAAGAAGACCTATAGAAAGCTGAACATTTGCAGAGATATCCTCCACGAAAAAAAGTCGAAGGGATTCTTGTTACATTGAATGGCGTCTAATAACCTATTTTTTCAATTTTGGAGATCATCGTTTAAGCTAGGTTTTAAATGGACACAGCTACTTTGTAAAGCCTCGCCTAACAAGACTACCCGTTACCCACACTGCAATAAACTCTCTCTCAATTCCGCATACATTCCATTTCCCTTCATTCCGTCCAACATACCTATTCTGAAAAGGAGTTAAAAAAACAAAATCTCCAGAAGACATCATCCATACTTTCAACTCTCTCTCTCTCAAACACGCTATTTTCCTCTTTTAAAGTTTGGTTTCCAACCTACAGCAATTGCGGAAATTTCCTATACCCTTCCCGAACCGAACCTCCAAGATTTACGACCTCGTAATTTCACTAACGAAATTCAGTTTTGCCAATTATATCAATTTCTGAAGTTTTATTACGACGATTTTGGATGATGATAAATATGAAACAGGCTAAACGCTCATCTCCACAAAAAAGGAAAGGAATGACATTATAATTACGCTAACACTTCTTAGCCTCGCCTAACAGGACATAACCTGTAAACCCACGCCATAAAAAACTGCTCTTCAATTCCGAAAACTTTCTACCACCCTTCATTTCGTCAAACATTCCTATCCTTTTCCTTCCACTATCTCTATTGCTCAGTGTCCTTTTCTTAATCACAATATTCGGTATTCCATCGCCAATCAACATTCTCTGTATTTTTCCTGCCTATTTTGGACTTCCCCCCTCCCCCGCCGACGTGCCTAGTATATACTTCTTCGTTATTATTTATTTCTGTCAATTTCATTAAAATTATAGTCCATTGAGTCAAGTTGGAATTCTGAATTATGTAAAGGGGGAAAATACAACATGAATAGTAATACTATACCTTGATGCTAACCAAGGATCACCGATAATAACTCATTTCATTCCAGGCACCATCTTAATTTTGATGATACCCACATCTCGTTCTGACTACCTTAAAAACGCCTTTTCCCTTTAATATTTTTTCAAAGACAAAATTAGGGTTCTAGGTTAAAAACAAAATGGTTTTTAATTATTAGCATTACCATTCCTTTAGCAAGATCACTTCAAGCAAAAAAACAGCACGCCTTAGAAACGGAAGAATTAAGTCCAAAATCCTTGAGATTCTTTTTATCTTTTAAATTCTGTTAATTCCTAACATACGAAGAAATAAATATTTTCAATCCCTGGCATCCCATCGCTATTTCCCATACATGCATATGGGGACTATCTTTAAATTACAGTCTTAGGCCTTTTAAGAGGGCATCATTTCATTGTATTGTCTCACTTGAGGGCTTGAGGAGGAGTCATATTAAAGGTTTATTATTGCATTATTTCAGCCACAGTTTAAAATAAAAGGGACCTCAGTCAGTTGATTGGGCGATTAATATTATAAATACGAAGTGTTAATTACTATTAATGAGCACGATATGTCTGACTCAACGGCAGATATGGCAGAGTCCCGGATCAAAAGCGCTGGAAAAGCGCAATCGAGTCGCCCAAAATTGCGAATCGTCTTGAACATTTCTCCCTCGCCTCTAATCTAGGATCATATGCATAAACCAATGCAGCCTAGTTATAAGCTATAATTTAGATAGTGTGCAGAAAACCAAGGGCAAAATATACACGATTTCTCGTAACTGAAAAGTATTATTATTTTGTCAATCCTATTTTTCCTACTGAAATTCTTTTCTTTAAGTCCAAACTACTTTGCCCTTTCTCCCCTCAAATCGTTTAAAATATATGAACTTTACAGCCAGCACTGTTCTTCTCTCTTCGATGGTTCAAAAATAGCTAGTGATAGGTCACAAATGGTTTTCTGTTTACCATTTCCACCATTGATATTCCCCCGATAAGTGCGCTAATCTGTGTGAAATTATTAGCGATGAAACATGTGGATAGATACCTTTAAAGAACAAATGAGGGATTCCCCGTTTAATGCAATCGTTCCACGAGTTCTTAAAGAGTAGAGTCAACACCCACCTCTAAATGAACAGTGCGTACGTGGTTAGCAATAGTGTACTCTTGTGCAAAGCTTTGACGGGTTCTGGATAAATAGAATTTGAAAAAAGTTTACTCGAGGTGTCCAGGAGCATTTTCTTGCATGTCATTCTCCACTGATTCGCCAAGAATCAATAGTTCTAAAAAAATTCGGTTAACATAAAAAATGCCAACGAAATTATTAGATACTAAAACAATATATTTAGAAAAATTATCTGAAAATTTGAGCATCATAAGTATTCAAATCAAAGGTTTTTTATAAAATATTTTGGAAATACTAAACGAAACATGAGAAGTTGCAAGGACGTGTGCGATAGTAGTCATTGATCGAGCTTGATGTCACAAGTATTCCTAGAGGTAAAATTATATATTTGGCGCCTATGGATGAGTAATAGCAAAAACTGCTAGGATCGGCGGAATATAGAAATTAAAAGCCTTCCCTTCGTACCTATTAGTGCGTATTAATATATATATACACGCACATGTATATACAGGGTGCAGCAACACAACTTCCTTTTTTCAAACGCAAATCGCTTTCAAAAAAGGATCTTATGTTGCCACACCCTGTATACAGTTTTTATGTTTAACTAAGTTTAGAACCAGAGTTTACACATATATTTGTGTTGTCACTAAAGAGCAATAATTTTGGAAGATTATATATATGTGTGTATAAATAAATAAATAAATAAATATATATATATATATATATATATATATATATATATATATATATAAAATTCTCGAAAAGGATTGCTCTTCAGTGGCGACACATATGTATGTGTATAGTAGATCAGCGTAGTAGCATATATGTAGATTAGCTATGCACAGAAAATTAATTTTAGAAGAGAGACGATAGTAAGTCGGCTGATCATCATTTCTTACGATCGTCGTTAACCTAACAATATGAATGAGTAACTTCTGAGAAAGGTCAATGCAAATAGGAAAGGAGAATGGGTTGAGACAATGCGAGGAAAAACCAACCCATGTTTCGAAAACTCCGGGGTGTTCATAAATGCAATTACTCACGCGCTCATCCGCAGTTGTTCATGAGCAGAAGGAGGTAACACTAGGACCTCTTCTAGGTGGATGCGGGTGTGCTACTGTGACGAGTCTACAAATTGATCTTGATCGACTCAGATTCCTATCCCGAGAGGTTTACGCACCCAAACTACGGTAAGCTCTATTGTTCTTCCACGAATTTTTCCCTGAACTGCTTCGAATGAAATGAGGTAATTCATCCTTATCAAACTAGAACATCGATACTTGTAATCTCATGACTGATGTAGTGGCAGAACTAATCCATGACTGCAAGTAAAACCCATTTTTTCACGTAATAATGCTTTTTCGTACCACGAGGTTAGACTGTTAAGGTAATTTAAAAGTAAAATATCTTGTTTTCGAAACTGGCGCAAAGCATCAGAATTAGGAATATCAAATAAAAAACTTTATTTAGAAGTTTATTGCAGGAGTATTTCTAGTAATTATTCAACACCCGTGGTTTAATTTGCAAGAAATTACGCTGACACCTGATTGAAAAGGGTGACTTCTGCTAATCACTACATTTAATGACGAGCATGAAATCTTGTACTTGAGCTATTTATCGAAAGGCATTTTTTAAATCACTGCTTAACGTTTCAATACATTTTTGAAATCCATGCAACTCCTCGAACTAAAGCCAAATTTACAACTATTCAGAGTAATTTATGCCTCCCCAATATCTGATTATTAAAAATGAAATAAAAGGTGAGTATAATGGAATTCGAGTCGCGTTTTTGGAATGAAAGAGATAATATATCATCATCCTAAGCATGGGAAGATTTGTAATCAACGACTTTTCCATTACTTTACTACTCCTCATTTTCCTAAATACAGGTTGGTGCAAAGAGCATACTTAGGTCTCAAAGGTGGATTTAAAAAAAATAAGTGTTTAGGAGAGGAGATGTATTGATTTCCAGCTGATTGAATCATGATATTATGTTTGCTTCCGGAAAAAAATTACTCCAATTTTAGCACAGCTCTGTAAAATTAAAGAGCTGTTAAATAGGACATATTAGCAAGAATTTTTTCTGACATTTTTATTTTTTACGAGTATTTTCGGCTTTAGTTTGGCTGCTTCTTGCATTCTAAATGCTTTTCATTCAAATCTCTACGTCTTAGTCTCACTTATAGCCGTTTCTATTTCAATACTATGCTCCTAATTTTTCCCATGCTCATTTTCTCCTTTACTTTAAATGTCAGTTCCAGATCTTAAGTGATATTCTACCATCGTCCATACCACGTAAATGGTCGTGCCATTTAAGAGTTTTCAGTTAATGCATATACATATAACTGTGAACACTCCGCAGACCTTCATCTTATTTTTCGTTTTTAACATGATCTGATTATATTAAATCGGGGTATCTTCTCCAATATACTATTTCTACCTACCATTGACAATTAAGCCATTTATTTGTTTATTTTCAATACTAGAGTCCCACACGTAATCGCATTTTTCAATTGAAGCTGCAGAATGAAAAACTTTAAAACTACACACCTAAGCTGTTTGGGCCTATTGGGATGATTAAGAGAACATTCAAAAGTATTTAGGTGCATCGGGAGAACCGCATGCAAAAGTATTAAGCTCGAGTATAAGAGTTTAATCAATTCGCATGAAGTACCAAGTAGAATATTAGAGCACGAGATTCATCAAGGAAAACGTACTATTTAGGAGTAAGTACCTGTGTATGCTATGGAATGTTAGATATATGAGCTCATGATAATTATTCAAACTTAAAGGTAATATCCTTAGCAACTTGCCAATATATTCAAATATTTTTCCCAGCTCTTCCTTGTTTCAAAATTGGAAAAGAATTTATGTCAAAAGTGAATTTTTCAAACGCGATACAGGATTGCGCCCAGAAAAAGTTCCAGTATGTAAAAAAAATCATCTTTCAAAACATAATTCTAGTGCTAATTTGAAATACCCATAGCGGAAACGCATCCCATATAGCGAACATTTCTTTCTCTCGGTGCGAAACCATATTTCTTTGGATAACCGTAACTTTTGAGCTAAACTCAGAATTTACAGATATTTTGGGGAGTCGACCGACATCTGAGGTCATTTTCGCCATAGTGGATGGACAGGAAAGGATGAAGGGTAGAGAGAAACCTAGCGTCGGCATTGGCCTACTCTTAACGAAAGGCGCCAAGGGGTCCGCATCTTAACGTCCCATCCGACGGACGCCTTACTCACCCAAAGTGCTCTCCACAAAGCCCCTCAAGTAGGGATCGAGATACCTCTGAAAAATATTCAACACCGCCGGGATTTGAACCCGAGCTCTCTGGGTGGGAAGCCAGTACGATGGCCACCACATCAATCCCGATCCACCCCCAACTTTGGTACATGTATTCCAGTAGAAATTTACCTGAACGAATATTTTATGTACAGACCTGAGTGATAAGTTTATTCAGAGTCGGGTATTGCCACTGCTTCCGAAAAACATTGAAATTAGAGTATAAAATAGGGCAACGCAAACTATGTCCTTTATACTTAATATTACGCATTTACATTTTACAATAAATGGAAACAAACGTCAGACCTATTGGGTGGAATCTCTGAATCGGTGAAAATAAATAAGATTTGGCAAAATTCCACAAATACGTCTTTTCATTGATACCACAAGACCGATTCCACCAGTTAGGGCATCATTAAAAATAATGCACATATGTGTCAAAATATATCTGACGATTCCCGGATGTTTGAGACCGTTTGGTTGACTAGGAAAAAAAAAGGTTTTTTGAAATTTACCAATTTTCAATTCATTACGCCATTAAAATAATGATTTGGAGTAACTTTGCCTGACCCTGAATCATGCAATCGCCACTTAAGCTCGAGAAGCAGTCATCTTACCATTAATTGAGCAGGTACTAAGGGAAAAATAGGCGCAAGGAGAAAATTTGTTATTCATCCGCGAAGTGTCAGATTTTGATTTCGGACTAAAGCTTGAGTGGTCGGGAGAGAAGAGACTTGGTTATTAAGACCTGTAATGCACACACCGATCGGGCAGCAGGTCGCGAGTTCGTGATTTACCTCTAACAAGGATATTCCGGTTTCATAAAATAGATTTTTGTGAATTTACGCTGCCATTTGGTCTGAGATACAGAAGTAACTTCAAAAGTGCATTGCCGGTAAAACTTGGCAGAAGAAAATGTCAAGTCTGTTGTTGTTGATGATGATATCTTTACACTCGACTGATCGTACATTCACATCCGACACTGTCAAATCAGGCACATTTATGAACGGGAAACTTTAAAATAACTTTATAATTAGTAAAATCACCATATAGTTTTATAGGGTTTGAACTGGGAACAAAAGCGGACGGTGAGTTAAGTTAGATTTGCAGATGCTTAAGCAAAAGTGAGTCAAACAGACAGGGGATTGCAGTTATTATTGAGTAATTTAGATTTGTGTAATAGTGGTTCATGCATGAGCAGTATTTTTAGAGGAAAAAAAGCTATAAGGAAAAGAATTAAGTTCAGAGGGGAGGCATTTAGAATAAGAAGATATCTGATGACGGGTACACTGAATAAAGATGTGAAGAAAAAATAAGACTCTATTATGGAGCGGTGTGCTTTTTATGGATGGGAGATATGGTCTTTGAGGTAAGAAGATGGGAGTAGATTGGAGGTTTATGAGATATGGGTGTGGTGAAGAACGGAGGAAATAAGTTGGAAAGAAATGCTGGCAAACGGCTGTTTAGAGACTAACAAGTGAAGATAGAAATAATATTGGGCAAACAAAGTAGAAGTTCACTCGATACTCAGAAGTAAATAGCCCTTAGGAACCGTCCAAAAGCTGCCTTTATATCAGCAGAATACGCGTACCTTTTTTTGACCATTCCTCTCTGCAAGCTCCAAAGGAGGTGATTCTATCAATTCAGGACGCGAGAGAAACAAGAATGGAAGAAATCCGACAGGAGTTTAAAGACCAGTTTATTTAGACCCTAAGTTGGCTTCACAATTGACAATACGCGATTGGTACCGAAGATACAAAACGAGCGCAAGCTTCTCTTAAATGTGCCGAAGCTCCTCTAACATTTCCTCAGATGCTCGTGTTTGCGCTTCAACTTTCTCTCGACCCTCCCTGAACTTCGTGCACTTGGATTCCACCATCAAGAAGGGACGCACTCGAAGTTCACGGACTGGAGAGAGATCGCTTTTCAAAAAAACCTTGAAACATATCTCACCTTTTTGATTTTCGCTCTTAAAATTTCTTCTTGCCTGGCCTCTGTGCGATGCCGGACACTTAAAGTTTGTAGCAACCTACGTAAGTAAGTACGGCAACCTACCACATAGTAACCTAATAAGAGTGAATATCGATACCTTTTACAGCTCCGTTTAATAAAAAAACAGACTGAAATCCCACGCTACAGTAAATTATTCTTCAATCAGTATACTTCCTACCTCTCTTCATTCCGTCCAACATGCATATTCTTTTCCTCTCTCTACCTTGCTTGCGTCACGCTCTTCCCTTTATCACAGTCTTCAATAATCCATCCTAATGTGGAAATCTCTGCAGCCGCCTTTCTTATCTCCTTTAGGTTTCTCTCAAAACTTCTCCCTCCTACCCGTAATACGCCTTGTACGTCCTCCTTGTTTTTCCTTTCTATCCATTTTATATTTTACATCCTTCTCGACAGCCAAATTTCAAAAGTCAACAATCTTCCGATCATCTGGCTCCAACGACGCATGTTGCCGCGCCGTACGAGACCACGCTCCATACGAACGTTTTTGAGTGTTTTCTTAACATTCTAACTCATCGCCCATACCATAAATACATGCATGTGAAAGTTCCCCCTCCCTCAACGTCCCAAATACTTTGACTCTCTTTATCCAAAACACTGCCAAGATTGATAAACTATTCCACCTTCCCCATTTTTGTCCTGTTTTAACGTTGGACTTAGACTTTCGTATTTTTTGACAACATCATAGCCTCATTATGCACAATTTAATAAACCTGAAATAAACAATTTATGAATGAACTTACTGTTTGAAAAGAATGCACAACTGCAGGTTAAACTTGGTACATTTTTGCTATCCTCTGACTTCAGCATCTTCAAACTATATTGTTAATATTTTTGGCTAATATTGGGGGAATTTTTTAAATAGAGTCCACGGAACCCCAGAGTGCCACACTCTGCCAGAATGTAACAACATATTATTTCCTTAGTTACAACCGTATTTTCTTTAAGCCTAGCAGTTGCGTCTTAGTCATAAACGCCTGCTCTCCGCTTGATGACTGCCGTACTTCTACCATTCCATTTTATGTTGCTCTCCAGTTAGGTTAAAGATTCCACTTGCTCCAATTGCCTTCTTCTTAGAGCAATAGATGGCCTTAGTTTTTTTCCTTCACACACGGAGATTTTAGTTTTGGAAAAATGGCACGGGGTTAAGGCCACAAGCCAATAAGGCAATTAGTGATATTAGCGCTGGATACCTATTTAATTGGGGGAATTCAGAATTTTCTTGTGGTGTTCCTTCTACTATTCCGGGCAGTGAAAGTGCGAGTGAACAAGGATTCCCTTGTTTCGGCAGTCAGTATCACTTCTCATCGTAGTCTTACAATGCAACCCGCGGAAAAAAGTAGCTACTTCTGTAACCGCAGTGAATTCCAATTATTTTTATTTTAATGAAAGTCTGAGTCGTGCACACATACTTCGTGCTTCAAGTGGCTCCTAACCCACGATTCTCGATAATGATTGAAGTCAGAAAGCTTCTTTTCGTTCATAAGGATTTTCTCATGAAAATGGCAGATTTACAATATCCCGTAATTACCATTAAGTCCCTCGATCCCTTCCATGCTCCTCATCATGACATTTCCATTAGAGTGCAATACGTCCAATATCTAATTAAATACTGGCATACTCCTCCAACCGAAGGACAAAGAGTGTGAAATTTGCTTTGGACAATGGGCACCTGTTCGCTTGAAAAATATAGATCGAAGAGTTTCGCTAACCATGCCTCCGAGGTCGGCGAGAACGAAAGGTAGGTGGCCGAAACGTTTCCCCGAAAGGTTTGAATTCCCTGGGGAGGGGATGCGGGGAACAAGGCACAAGCCCTCACAGAGATGTAGGAGAGGCTAGGGTGGGGCTTTGAAGATAGTGTCCTAGGATGGAAATTGAGGATTTTTTGGGATGTTTCTTTCTCATGAAGACGTTTCGGTGGTATTGCACCTTCCGACTTCAGGCCCTTTTTTCAACATTCAGAGCTGAAGGTGTAAACTTTGATTACTCGGAAACGCAGTAATGAGAAGAACACCCTGGCGGATTCATGGTTTTTCAGAGGAATGCTGAGAAAGCCTCGAACATGGTTATTGACGTTTACGATTACTTCGTCATCAGTTATGGATAAACAGCAATGAATGCATTAAATAAAATACTTTAAAACCGGTTCGTTACGTCCTACGTACATATTAATACGTATGCAAAAATCCTGAAAACTCTTCAAGCCTTCTTAACTCCTAATTCTTACACCTTTTGCCTGCGACCAAATATTTAGGTTTGCAAAATATTCACCGCATTGATGAGTTCAATAGTTTATTTTCCAAGAACTGTCGTGCATAAATTAGGACTCTAACTATTTCAATCTTCTAATTCATCTACTCTCCTACTGTTGAGATCTAAATTGGGAAGAATGGCGTCTCTTACGAATGGCATGCAGACGTAATTCGCTGAGAGCTAATCGACCACAGCTCCTGAGAATGGTTGTGACATATCATCTATCCGTTAACGCCTACTGCAGGAAAAACCTGACAATTAGCTTCAGACTTTTATTCAATTCGCGAACAGCGACGTGGGTCCCACACGAATCGCGGAGCACACATTCCAGGTGCGACCCAAACGTCATGAATTCCAGGTGCTCCGCGACGACTCCTCCTGGGGGAAGCCCGGGTTAGGGCGATTGTGGACACTACTCACATAGTCAGGGGACTTGTGCCCGACTGCAGGCACAACTCCCGGTGCGCCGTCGGCACGCGAGGGACTTGACTACTAGGTGACGGCGTGCGAGTGACGCGACGGCGACGACCCAGTGAAAAGACAAGAGGAGAAAGATGGGAGGGAGGGAGAGGGGAATGGACAATAAACGGGGCGGAGGGAGGCGAAAGAGAAAAGGGGGAGGGTAAGCAGAGGGGTAGGGTGGGAAGTGGAAGAGAAGGAGCGGAATGAAGGAGTGGGGGAGAAACGGCGAGAGAGGGGTGGGACGATGGCGGCGCCTGATTGGTCCCCCCCAGACGCTCGCGCCTCCGTCAAAGAACACCCGAATAGTGGAGGAATATAGTCGCTTGGGGGCTGCGGGCTGATAAGATAGCACTTAACGTCCATCCACCAAGGAGACCGGATTGAGCGCCGAGTGCCATCCCTTGTTCCGGAGTTGGGCTCACTTACCCCCTCCGGCCAATTGATTTTCCACCTTTTTCTTCACTCAGGGGTGCGAGAGAAGAATTCACGTGTCCAACTTGGGGGTTTCTATTATCGAAGTTTCCCGGGGAAAGGGTTTCTTCGTGGAGGGAAAGGGTGGACGTGAGCGAACGAAGTGTGTTCCCCAGGCATTTTGCCAGTCTCCATAGAGAGGGAGTCTCGGCCCATGGACCACTGACGCCGAAGTGTGAGGTGAATGATCTGCACCGAAAACAAAGGGCGAGATTCTTCGATAAGGTAAGGAAAGTGGAAAAGAAAACCACTTCTGAGGTGTGAAGGATAACTGTGAATCATTCTTCTACGGACTTGAAGAAATCTGAATGCAAGAAATCTAATATTAAACTAAAGAATTCAGATCCGTGGAAATTATTTTTACTTGGGACGTTTTATCCATGTGACTGGTACGAAATAATAGAGTGGAGCAGATAATACGTCACAGCATTTCCATTGACTATATTAATTCGTCTGTTTGCAGTTACCATGCACAGGAAGAGAAACACTAGAATTTTTCACACACACTTTCTACTACAATACTCGGGGAGCATTCTGCCTGTGTTAGTCCTTACAAACCCTGACTCTAAAAATTAATCAATTATTGCCATGCATCTAAAACGCAACTAAAGCAATTCTGCCAGTTTTCGGTCTAATTTGGTAAAATGAGCGGTAAAGGAATAAAGTGACCGGGAATGGCAAAATCTCTCGGGAAAGATAATGTTCTAGGAAGTAGAAAGATGGTGGAGAAGACATTGGTAGTCATGGAGTGAAGAAAGTGCACACATATCGAGTGGAAAACTACTGAGAATATTGTATTTTAAAGTATGGCGCAATACTTGAATTACGCACTGAGGCTCAATTCAATTTCTTGAAACTCCCATTCATGATTCACTGCGGACCTCCTAGAGAAACTACTAAAAAAACTTGCCCTCAACATAAATGTAGATTTTTGATTAACTTTTATTTGATTTTTGATTTGATTTGAGTAACTGGGTGGTTTTTTAAATCAAAACTGAATTTTCATATGCGTATTAAAACAGATAACGTGATAATTTTTCATTCGATCGATATTATTTGCCAAATCTACAAGGCCTTCCTTCTTCAGAAGATATTGTTTGCAGCAGAACAGAGCGTTTGGTCATTTCCTTAGATCTTTCTCACAGCCCTCCTCTATCAATACGTAACGGGATTTTAGGTGGTTAATTGATTTGATGACAAGAGAGAAAAATAAATGAGATTCACAACACTAATTAGCATGGTTAGGGAAATATTTCATGAGTCGTTCGGGTAGTCACTCAGGGAGTTAAACCAGGAAAAAGTAGGGAATTCCTCAATGTATTCAAATATTTGGAAAGAAAAGAGGAATATGGCTACTTAAAAATAAACTGAAATTTGAAGCTCGAATCTGTTTTATGGAATGAGAATCAAGTACCCCAAGTTAGAACAATGAGCGATCAGTTCATGTTTGCCGTAGCCCAATGCGCATGCGGGACCTGGTAAATATCATAACTATAATAATACCACATTCGAATATATCAGTAATACTCGATTCAATAAGCTTTATTCCAATTTAAAAAAAATACAACATGAATTTACAAACTCTCGGGAGAATATTTGGAAAGATGACGGCGTGCTCGTCGGGAAAATTTCGGCAATGGGAATCCAGAAAAACTAGTGATTGCCCTCGTTGTATATTCAACGTACATTCTCAGCTGTAGTGAAGTGGAACAAATGGCTTTCTTCCAAAATACTCCCACACGTGTAAATGTTGTGTCGCGCTGTCTGGGCAGTTCGTTTTCATAGGGCTCACTCTTTGTGGTGTGTCTGCAAAATAGGGAGTGAAGAATGTGTTACACTTACCATCTTTCACATACCCCTCCTCATTTTCACGTGATGTCACACTTCCGCAGACTGGTGACAGATGTGGACAGGTTTCAATATCTTTTTTGTTAAATTCCAAAGAAACTGCGGGAGATGCCGCAACAGTAACTTTTAACCGAGTCATCCGCTAATGTGCATTTCAATGCAACAATTTCAGAACGTAAAAATCATTCGCCTTGACTGGGACTCGAACCCAGATCCCTCAATATCCGGTCGAGTGCTTTAGCCACTTAAGCTACCGAGGCGTCCTCTTAAACTCTGAAATTTTGGGGCTTTTAAAGGAACTAGATGTTATGACGAAATACCGTACATACAATGTCACATGCATTCGTAGTCGTGCGCGAGGCGCCACTGTCCACGAGGTTAAAGCCAACTTTAAACACTTATGGTGTTTTCCCTTTGACAAATTCCAAAGATCAAGGTCAAGGCGAATGATTTTTACGCTCTGAAATTGTTGCATTGAAATGCACATTAGCGGATGACTCCGTTAAAAGTTACTGTTGCGGCATCTCCCGCAGTTTCTTTGGAATTTGTCAAAGGGAAAACACCATAAGTGTTTAAAGTTGGCTTTAACCTCGTGGACAGTGGCGCCTCGCGCACGACTACGAATGCATGTGACATTGTATGTACGGTATTTCGTCATAACATCTAGTTCCTTTAAAAGCCTCAAAATTTCAGAGTTTAAGAGGACGCCTCGGTAGCTTAAGTGGCTAAAGCACTCGACCGGATATTGAGGGATCTGGGTTCGAGTCCCAGTCAAGGCGAATGATTTTTACGCTCTGAAATTGTTGCATTGATCTTTGTTGTTATTTTGTTTCATTGAGGTCGACCCGTGGACGATTTCGATCCCAACAGCGAATTGGCGAAGTCCTTATTTAACAATGCAATATATATTCGTCTGTCTTGTTGCGCTAATTGAGGATTTTTTTATTAGGAGCTAAAATGTTTTACAGTTTCAAATTTTGGAGAAATAGTCAACTTTGAGAGAATTCCGTTTTGCACCATACATTATATTAGGCGAAGGAATTTTCCTTCATGTAGGTATTTCAGTTCAATTCAAGAATGAAAACGAATCCAGAAGGAAACATTAACGGTAATTTAACTCTCAATTTTTCGATACGTGCCTCTGTTATTTGTAAGCTGTACGCTGCAGTCTGGTAATGTTCCTTTGTTGAAACGGAAAACTGAAAAATTTGAAGGATTTTTATAACTAACTGTTCTGTATGTCCCATTTTATCGGTGAAAATATTGCAACTTTCATTCGGCTGGAAGAAGCAAAGCAAACGGAATAACTGACGCGCAATAGGACAAATTTTGGAAAAATGCAAGAAGTGGTTCTAATTAACTTTACGGCCTATTTACCTAAATCACTTGCGGTATCCTTTGAAAATTGGTTAGATAAAATTGAATTCAACATTTGGTTTGCCGGTTTGAACCCCCAAATGGTGAGTAGGCTTGCTATAAATATTATCATTGCATTAGCTATATTGAAAATCCACATTCACAACCGTACGTAGGAGAAATATAAAACAGGAGGGACATGATTACGTATATGCTACGTTTCGTACAGGAAATGGTTGCTTCCTTACGGTCTACCAATCCCTTGGGATTTGGTAGCAAAAACCATCTCATTTTAACTGGAATTGCACTAGCATATAATTTCGTGATATATTTGAAAGAATTTTATGTGTGTTTTACTAGGTGTGGAATTTCGACCACTGTACAAAGTTGAGTTGGGCTCATTAATAGTAGATGAAGTGATAACGACAGCGTTTGCAATATGAAAAGAAGATTGATTCATTTTTTGATGAAGATGTTTCCAAGTTCGTTGTTAGTAACATAAAAGATATTTACGCCCAGTTTAAAAGGCCTGCTCGGTCTTTCAAATGATACAGCTAAATCAGGAAATAAAGAAACTCTCCAAAAATCAAAGTGGTCACTCAAGACAGGGGCCGAATCCATACAGACAACCTCCATGACTCAATGTCCAAGGAAACTGCTAAACTATTTGGAAATATTACGCTTATATACCTGATTAGAATTAATTAAATTGAAACACACGGGAAAAATCAGACGCGGGTGCAACTGCTTCCGAAGTGAAGAGGTGTGAAAATTATATTGCAAACAGTAAGAACTTCACGAAGAAAATAACAATTTTCAGATACTTGATGTTTTTTCGCTCGTATGCTATCAGTGACTTATGAAGAAGGTATTTAGTAATAAAAAAAATTGGATTTAGCAAGTGACGAGGCATGCTGTAGGTACAGCAGACAGCCAGTGTCAGGCTTCAAGATTAATTTTTGTAGGGTCACAATTCTTAAATTGTGGGACATGACCTTCACGCCTAGATTATTTTTGATTGTTTTTATACTTGTAGCTTACAAAATGTGACGGTTTCTTGGTAGCAGGGTATCGTTTAATCATCAAGTGACTGATTACGGAACTTATTTAACGATTCCTAGGTTATCCCTGAAAACATATTGAGTTGGTTGACAGTGATGAAATTTTAATAAAAATTTGAATAAATAATTTACCATCTATTGTTCTCACATGATTTGTAACATTCGTCTTGAAATGTATGGACGTATTGCGGCGTAGATATCCTCGAGTTTTTCTAAGTGAAGAAGTTAATAGATCACACTGCATGCGGAATAAGTCCGGCATAAAATTAATTAGACATTTGTTTACATTTTAAAAGATGGCTTGTATTGCTCGTTATAGATAATGAAGTTCAAAGGCAGAGCACGCATTAGCTATCGTCTACTGTTCTCAAATGAAATCAATAGTGATCTGCGATAAATTATTGCAGGCCATTACATCCTCCAATATATCTTGCTCAAGTCAAAAACTCATAATCTAAGTAGAATAAATTAACTATGCAATTAGTCAAAGCTCTATGTTTACATGAAAATTGTGCAATGAGCAAAGTGGAACAAATATTTAAAATAGCATAACGGAAAAATGACAAAAGTCACTATTTCAATATTAAGTGGGAGTATTGTCAGAACAGTCATAATGAATTTGCACCGAAAGTTACCTTTCTTGTGCATAAAACTTCTCGTAAGAGAAAAACAGCATTCCGAATTCTGATTATGGCCATTTTTCCTGTTGAAATGTTCAGTTGTTTATGAAAATTGAAATATATGTTTAAATATATATTCCTTTTGAAGAACGATTTCCTATGATAAAGTAACTGAATATAATATACTTATGTATTGAGGGGCACCACGTTCAACGAATAGTGCACATTTCTCCCAACCGGTTAGATACGCAAGCATGGATCATTCCAGTAGCTCTAGGTCGGGACTCGTTCCTCCACACAGTTGCGCCTTCGAGATAGGCGTGGCCGGATTACTGTGTAACGACTGTGGAAGAATTACAGGGGGGAAGCATTCTCGGTGCCCGAACAAGTGAAACTCGGATTACATGCCAAGGAAGCAGAATGTCAGAATATTTTACAGTTATGCCTCCACAGAATTATACCGATGGCCATACCACCATAAATAATTTTACCATGCCCAAATAATACAAGGGATATAAAATGAGAGACTATTGGAAAGTGTGTTTAGTGTTTAATTGAGGAAAAAAGGGAAGTTGACTTTTAAATTTTGATTAATTATAATTTAGAAAACAAGAAGTTGAATAACCCTCCTGTATTAAAGAATTTACAATCTGTCGGCATGTCGATTTTTGGAATGTATCGAGTTGAATATGAGTCAAACTATAATAAAGCAGTCTTATGAGCTGATTATGGAACTAATGGCATGCACTACGGTTTGCTCAGCATTATCTCGACAACTGCTTAAAATATATGTAATTATAAAACAAAAACCTCCATGGAGTCAGTTTTACCTGAAATCTATATTCAACGAGGATTAACTATGACTGATACCTAATTGGAATTGTTCATGTATATCGTTTATTAACACTTGTTGAAACTCACGTATTACACTATTATACAGGTACTGTATTTCGTCAGTGGCAAAGATCAAGGTTGTGATAATGAATTCATATCCATTCTAAATGTGCAATGTTTCTTTGCTAATTCGATAATAATTAAATAAATGTGCACGCATAAAGTTTTTCATGTTTACTGGCGGGAATGGTTTGAAATACTTTATACCATTTGAGCTCAAGGTAAAAGTTTTCACGGACTTTGAATGAAAAAAATAAAGGAATTGTCATTTGTGACAAATTAAGAATTATCAAATTTTACGTCGCCGCTTGAGTTACTCATTTTTTATTGCGTTACTCAATGACTCAAAAAGATACAGCGAAGAATTACGATCAAGAATATGCAAAGAGATTTGGAGATAGCCATATTCGGGTTATTTTTTTTAATGAGGCAATACTTAGAATAAATAGTGTTGTCATATTTACCATATGTTTTATATCTGTGACGTTTTAAGATGCTTTCAAGAATTGATGTTGAAAAAACATAAGAGCGGAACTGACCTTTAACATTAGGAGTGGAATGGATGTCAAAGGTTTTTTGAAAACATTTAAGAAATATTGAAATTGCACATTCTGATTGGACACGCTTGTTGCCGTTAGTTTTCGGTGTAGTCAAAGGTTTAGTTCTGCAAGAGATACATTACCAAGGCGATGTTCGAATCGCAAAAGTTTGTTTGAAAGGTAGGCATCTCAAATAAACTCATTTCTTAGATACGTAACCCTTCTGGTAACTTGTATTTGTATTGTAAGATCCTCAATCCCTCCTAAATTAAGATACACATTACTAACGTTAGATGATGAGCAAAATTTCCAAGAAATACAGTTCTCTCTCACGCAATTTCTACGATATCTTCATTAAAAGGTAACCATGAATTTGACTCGGCGAAAAATATCTCTCTCGGAAAATCTTACCGCTCACCCAAAACGTTTAATATGAAGGTCGAACAGCTAATGAAAGCATTACATTTATAAAGATGAATCAAACACTTATGGACATTTTCTGAATATATCACAGTAAAAGAATGCAAATGACTTTTTATTGAACGAGGTAGAAATGTTTTGTGTGCAGTTAAAATCAAGACGACTACAGAAAGGGAAGCCAGAGAACCGGATCATCGGTGACGACCGATGACCCAGACACAAATATAGGCCACGGAGGTTTTTATGCGGACTAGCCACCGCTCGCATGCGTAATGAAGACGTGTCGAAAATACGTCTGACGTAGACATGTGGCGTGCCGCGCGAATTTTCCCATATCTTCACTTTCAATTCTCACCAAGAACTCAGCACTTTAAATGCAGACGGATCCTGGTGGATGACAACACGGAGAGACGGCAAAGAAATGGCAAAGAAAGCCGGTCGTACGCTGGTGAGCTAAGACGTTGCAAGAATTCATCTCACTTGATAGCTGCGAGATTTGGAGTTGATGTTGGTACTGGAGTAGCTGCCGGTACACTGAAACTGACGAACGCGGATGGCTTGAAAATCGAATCGTGCTCTGATGCCCTCAACCTGGAGGTTCGGAGTCGACAAAGAAGTCGTGGGTTCCACAATACCTCAAAATTAATTTATAATTCTTTCCCGCGGGAATTAAAACCCGAGGTTGACTTTAAAAGAGAGACTAGGGTATCTAAAAGCATGAAACTTAAATGCATATCATAAAGGAAAATGGCTTTCCTTGCGACTGAAAAATTAGTAGACAACTAATGGTGTCGTCGGACAAGGGTAGAGGGCTTATGTTGAACATATCCTCAGAAAACAATTACAATGGTCCAATGCGTTGTCACCGGAATCTAATAGACACTTCCTTGAATTTCACTATAGCGTTCACGTCTTGATAAACAAGGTTGAAAGTGACGCATGTTAGATCAATGAAACTATATGTTATTATGTAAATATAATCGTTTGAATATAAAGAGAAGTGAAAAAATAGAAATATTTTTCCTTCGAAATATTTTGATAAGAATATTGCAAGGCTCTTAAAATAACACGGTCAAAATGTTACGGCCTTCAGCGGAAATATAATGCTACCGAACGCTAGGGATTGAATTAATATCAATTTTGGATCGTGCAGAATAAAGATTTTGTTTATAATGTCCTTATCTGCATAAACTTCACCAATTACACCATTGATTTTTCTCCATTAGCATCCGACAGAGGTGCATGGAAACTCCCAGTTTCTTGAGGATTCTCATGCGTGAGATTTAAAATCTTCAAATTTGCGTGGATGACGATGAAATCGTATTGTATTCGAGCCCTAAGGGATGAATTAAAATAACATCCCCTCTCTGGGAATTACGGCTGAACTTTGAAGCTGAGAGAACAGTGAATTGAAGTGAAATAATAAATTAAAGCTACGAAGAATCGAAACACAACACTTCACCTGCACGCACTGAAAATTGCCATAATTTATCATTAAAAATCAAAATAATTATGCCGTTCATATCATCTTAGTTTAGAATAGACTAACACTACCACCTGGTATTTTCTTTGGCCTTCAGAGTACCTCTTAAGTCTCAGATGGTGAAACGAATAATGTTGATAAAGGAGGGGGCACACGGAAGATCCCTGACCTCACTTGACGTATCTCTTCCATCACAAGTGAAACATTACCCACGTCCAAGCACAAAGTATAACTTGGGGCCATTGTCAGTTGGCATTTCATGAAACTTCTAGTGGTTAGTTTACATTACTCTCTTGTTTCGCCATTCATGATAGCCAAGAGGAAACACTATAGTAAGAAACCCGAAGGTTAGTATAAACGCTATCTCTCCAAGGAAGCATGTTGTGTCTTTGAGAAAGGTCATCTGTTTTCTTAGCTTCAGCGCTTATTGACTCATAATATTACATCCTAAACAAAACTACTGACATTTGTTAAAAAGCTCTGCACCGAAATTTCGAGCGTATATCAAGTACGTTGCGTATTTTTGAGCGTGCTGTTAATTGGTTATGATACGCATAATTACGAGAAAACATATTTTCGGTATCGTCTTTTTCTTTAAATAGATTTCAGGAAGTTTGAATATTAGCAACTTCATCCATCGAGTTACCTTTCAACATATTTGTATCTCACAAATGATTTTTCTTTTTGATTTTAAGTTCCCTTGCTCCCGTTGCCTTCTATAAGTCTCTCTCCCGTCACTTTATAGCGTAAAAACCTATTAACTCTATTTTTTATCGAATTATATAAGTCTGCTGAGATAAATCACATCCTTGCAGAAGTTCTTGAGGGTTTATAAAATCTTGAAGTTTTTATGGGATAATTCTTATGATAAGTTAATAAATAAAATAATAAAAATCATGACTAAGAGGATGGACAGGAGGGCATCTGATTACTTAGGGGATGATCACCTTCGGTTCAGGAAGGGAAGAGACACCTGTTATACGTACCATTACAGTAATTAGGTCACTAATGGAGAGGAACATAGCATAGGATGCATCTGTCGAGGGATAGCGGACTTATCCGCACGCAGTACATATCTCAGAGTTCTTAGATGCGTACGTTGGATGGAGAGTCGGTCGGGACGGGCAGTGCTTCGTTGGAGATTGAGACAGGAATGTTGACTACCAACTGTCCTTTTTAATGTATATTTCGTGGTAATAGTAAGAGAGGTAAGAATAGGAATGTAAGTAGGGGTGAAAGTAGGTGGGGAGTTCATGATATTAGATTTTCGAATAATGAAGCTTTAGTTTATAATTCAGCCAATGAATTGCAGTCCAAGTGCATTAGAAAATCATTTTGATAGGTATTGGATGAAGATCAATGCAAAAAAACATAGGTTATAAGGTTTTCGAGAAGGAAGAGGAGTTAAAATTAGAGGACAAGGGCAACTAGGGGACAGCCCAAAGCACTTAAAATATTACCCGAAGTAACACTTTAGGTAATATATCTTTGAAGTGTTTTGGACTAAGATGGTCAAAAAAGGATGGACCAAGTGAAATGGACGGAAAAGAAAACAAACAATGAGGAGAGGAGAAGATTGTTGGAAGAAATCCAAAGAGGCAGGAAAAATGAATGCTGAGTGGCAATGAAGTATTGAAGACTCTGGTATTGGGGATGTTTTAGGCAATATATTTTCCATTAGGCAATCGAGGATTAGGGAGGAAAAGGATAGGCATGTTGAACGAAATGAAGGGAAGCATTACACGTACACGCGGAATCGAAAAAAAAGCTTTTGTATAGCGGGATCGGGTTGCCTTTCGGGTGAGGCAAAGAAATACATAGGTGTTAAGTTTGAGTCTGTCCAAAATATAAATATCCGCATGATGGTGGAAAACTAAATAACAATATTTCATCGTTACACGGGAAGAGAGTTGATGACTGGGCCATTTCAGCCACAGTGGTAACACTAGAGTGATTAGTGGAATTAATGCCATTAAATTCGGCACCATTTTCGATTGAATGTAATTGGAATAAAGATTTTTTTATTTCTCAGATAAATTCCGCAATTTCAACGGATTAGTCTAACATCCATCCGTCATAATCCGCGACAATAGTCAGCCACGCGTATCATTCGTCTTCTAATAACGCCGCATGCATCTACTCTTGGACCAACCGTGAATGATCAAGAGTGGGCAACGAAAACGAAAATGAACTTGAGTACTTCAAATTGCGAATTTCAATTGGAAAATTTCTATTACTTACGCGCCCGTGACAGAGGCAAAGCAATCGGTCGTTCGAAGTTCGCGGCCGCTTCCTCCGATGGCATTGCATTTCAGTCACGCCAAGGTCGCGTATTTGCTTGCTTCGTAATCAATCGCTGTTGTTCACATAACTTCGCGCATCTCCACGCCGACGGAAGTGAAAATATTTGCGCATCGACATGCGTGGATTCCGAAGAACCGAGCCACGAGAATGGGTTTCCACGGTGCTGACGCATCTCACTACCCGTTCTCGAATCTCAAGCGAATTATGATCGACACTAACGGCAAAAACAGGTCAAAGGCCTCAGGAAATACAACATGGACGTTGCTGAAGACTTGGGTGTATAACAAACATTATCACTCACCATACTGGGTCGCATACTCGTTACGGGATAGGGGGACTTCTCACGAAGACGTCACCGTTGCGTTACCCTACTCACGCAGGTGTCTCTATGTCCTTAGTAATTGCACCGCCATTTTACCCGGAAAGCTTTTCTTTCACACCACGAGAAAGGCAGTAATGATGTGTCCTGGAAAATAGAAAAATAGAGTTGATCCAAGAAAACACAAAAGGAAACTTGCTTTGGGAAAGGTCCTTAGCGACTTTTTCATGAAAGCCTGCTACAAGGAATTTTAATACAATCCTGAGTTGACACATTTTAATCCATTTCTAAGTTACATAATAGAACCCGAGAGAGCCAAAAATACTTTGTATTCATGAACTTTTCTCCAAATTAAATTCCAATTTTCTCCGAATCCTAATGTAAATGTAAATTTTCCATTTTGCTTGCATTGGAAAGGTTTGGTCAAACCTAGTTTTAATATTAGACAAATTCCAATGACGAGACGACATCTGCACCGATTACTTAGTCACCAAATGGAATTTTCCTCATTTCAATAAAATAAATTCGTCATGAAAATAATTCGAGTATATGCGAGCAAAATTGAGAACTATTTCAATTTAACAAATGGTTGAAAATAATAAAATAATATTTAAACATTATCAGACAATCTATAAGCTAGAACATTCAAAAATGCCCAATACAAAAATCAATATTCATGCAATATTACCTTCTAAGTCCCCTAACGACGTGTGGCAGATCGCACTGATACCAAATTGTACTTAATCTAAATTAGATGATTCTACAGACTACCTCCGCTAAAACAGTAACTAATCATGGTTTTATTTTATGTTTTCTACTACTATGATGGTGTATTTTGTAAGGTAAGAAGATTCCAAGCATAAATCAGGCGTATGAGATTACTGGACATATGAAGATTTGCTGTTTGACTGATCCATTAACTTATAAGAGACATAGGAAAATGAGGCGAAAATAAATCCGTACTAATACAAATATTCGAAAAATCGACAGGATTCTACTCACTGTAACTGAGGTTGCTGCAATATACTCTTGCGCGTCTTGTAAACTAAAATTAACCAGTAAAACAACATTCAGGTAAACTTAAGTATCGATCAACTTCTATCAATAAATATACATTTTAACATAAGAACACACTCATAGATAGCGTTGTTGAGATAAATTATGACCTGAATTTTTAAATGTAGGCTTTCACCTTATTCATTATCATATTTGCTATTTTTTTTACTACAAAATGAAGTTTTTCCGACCATTCCGTCAGAGAATTCAGGTCAAAGGTAAATGTGGCCTTCAAGTACATATTATGGATATGCCCTTGGACGTTACGGGTCAAGCGATTATGATTTTGAACTTCTGAAAGTAATACTTTTTATGCAGCCTTGTCCAGGAATGTGATCGCACGTATACATTTTTGACTTTGGGCATTTTACTAATTCTCTTGCCTCTCTCATTATTCTTGGGAAACATTCTTTTTGCTCCAAAACTGCGGTTTTATCATAGGCAATTTTATGTTCTTGGCCTAAAAAGACTGATTTTACTTAGGGCACAGGCCTAATTTGAACCGGCCTGAATTTAATTTCTTAAGGATTAGGGTATGCTGCAGTAGATTTAGGATGAAATAATTGTACTTAATAGCAAGAATTACATGGCCAATCTGGGAATGTAAACGTGTAAATATTGAAATTTACCTCATATTTTGCTGACAAAAAGTTATCGTCCATAAAAGTTCCTTTAGGTTTCTTTTCCTACAAGTCTATGTTCTGAGTGTTATTTTGGAGCCGTTTAAGTTACATACATTTTTGATAAGTATTTCCGTCGTGATTATACGACACATCAAAATACACAGGCGTATGCGTATTATTATTTTTACTATTATTATTGGTATTTTAGAGGGTTTTGGCTGGGCACAGGCAATATAAAGATACCAGGCATCCGACACTATAATGAACTCATCTTCAATTTCGCATACTTTCTTCCTCCCTTTATTTCGTCCAAAATAACTATCCCCTTCTTACTCCTTCCTCGTTTTCCTCTATGACAGTCTTCAACATCCAATCAAAATGCTTTACATCTTTCTTTCCACCCTTACCATTTCGGTCCAAAGCAATTCCAAGATAGATGAGCTGTTCTACCTGCTCTATTTCATGAACTTATATTTGTATATTTTTTTCAATAAATTAATATATTTATTACAGATATTTATATTGTTATTTATCTATCAATACAGCGCATAGCCCCTTTTTCACATTTATTCTCATTTCTTACCTATCACACTGACTTTCCAAAACGCTCAGCAATACTAGCAAACCCTAGGCTGACTGACAAACTAAAGCTTGATCATTCACAAAAATAACTGATTTTATAAATTTCCCAACTTTTATCCCTTTCTCTAGCTTCTCCTCTGACTCTATCCCCATTTCCTTCACAAATACGTTGAAAAGCAAAACACTGTCCAACTTGGCTCTTCATCCACCAAAGGCACCTCAGCAGTCGTAGACTTACAAATGTTGCGGATAAGTTGCCGATCCCTCTAATTCATTCCCATTTTCTGCAAAACATTCAATAATTGTACCAAATTCAGTTTATCCCGCCTTCTCTACCGTCCGAGCGGCAACAGATATTTTTCAGTGGCATCCCATTCCCTACTTGAGGTGCTTTGTGGAGGGCACTTTGAGTGTGTACGCCGTCCGTCGGATGCGACGTTAAGCTGCGGACCCCTTGGCACCTTTCGTAAAGAGTAGGCTAATGCCGACGCCGGGTTTCTCTCCACCCTTCATCCTTTCCTGTCCATCCCTAATGGCGCAAATGACCTCAGCTGTCGGTCACCTCAACTGAAAACTACTACTACTACGGGCCGAGCCTCAAAGTTGCCAGAACTCATGCTCAGATAAATATTCATCATTGTTTCTTGGAATAGTAAAATGAGACGGTTTGGTTGGCTTCCTTATTAATTTTTTTATCTTGACTCTTCGAGTAATCAGAGCGCACAATTGTTATGCATGTTTCATATAAAATAAATATATATGTTTAAATTTGTGAGTGTATATATATATATACACACACACATTAATTTATTTGGGGAACAACACACTGATTTTTATAGAAACATGTTTGCTCATGCTGAAAGTTTTCGAAGCAAACGAAAACGTAGCCTACATAAGGTAATTATAAAAATCCAAAGATGAACATGGCAACAGTAATGGAATGCTTTCACTCATGTTTTCTTGTCTCGTCATGCGACCGTATTTAATTTCTTTAATTGGATTTGTTGACTAAGATTTTTTTGAGGTGAATAAGTCAACACAAGACCCTACATATACGATGTGAAAAGGAGAAAAAAAACTTCTGAAAGACTCTTAAAAAGGGCTGCAGACCGAGTCAGATTTCATAGACATTTATGACACAGATGAATTTTCGTTTTCGCAAATATAATTTTTATTCATTAAAATGCTTGTTATCATTTGTCATTGAAAATGAGATGAAAAAATTTCCCTAATTTCTATACTTTCACGAGGGTAAACCCCAACTTATCATCCTTTAATGGCATCTAGAGAAAAAAAACATCACCCCAAATTCCGTGAAACGTTAACAGCGGAAAAATCAGCCAACGAGTGCGTCTTAAAAATAATTATCTTATTTTCAGTAAAATCGAAACTGCACTAATATATTACTGATTGAGTAATTAACGATTAATGATTAAGTATTAAATTGAGTAAGATCTAGTGATTTCAGAATTTTTGATCAGGTGTCGTATTTCTCGTCAAAGATATTTCTTATCATTCCGGTACCCCGAAATATCAAGCGTATTATTTTTAAGTAGCTTAATTGGTGCATCGCATTTGATATTCAGCATCAGAGATCGAAAAATCTCGTATTGTAGCTATTCGAGATCCCGTAAGGGACACTGCTATAATGATAAATGCTTTTCCAAACATACGCGGGACCGTGAGGTTATCCCATTATGAGGTTATCACTTAACGATGACATCGTAAGAGAAAAAAGGCTAAATGAATCTACCACACCGAATGGGAAACTTCAATGGAATTTCATTTGATCTTCCAATTAAGAAAAAAAAACCACATGGAATTTTAAGTTGTGTGTACAACAAAATCAGAGGTATTCACTTTTTATTTCTAAATTATAAACGCACTCGAATACACCCGTTATTGCATAATGTAGATAGGGATTAATGTGTGTGCTCGACTTGTATTTTTGTGTCTGCAAACACATATTTACACATATTTAAAAGTAAATTGTTGTTCGTAGGTAGATACCGTTTAAGGTAGTCTTTGGATGCACACAGAGTGAGCGACACGACGATACATTTTCACACGTAAAAGCGTGCTGTAATACCACCACCCGCCACACACCCTATAGACAGCTTTAAGTGTAGGTGTAGAAGTTGCTTGCCCCTCATTCAGTGAGACTCAACCCAAATACGTGGCCTCAACTTGAATGTGCGGGACGCCGCATAGTCTATGACGACGACGCCATTGAAATAAAAACTACGGATAATTGGACGATTAAATCAAGTCCGACCACAAGACAGTGTCTTCTTCGACCACTTTCTATTTCTGAGTGGACGGGTCCCCCAAAGAGGTGAGAGCGTCGAAGCGGAAGGCGTTTAAAAGTCAATGCCACCGCTATTAGATTCCGATAAGCTTTCCCCGTTATGACATCGGGGAGGTCAACAGCGAACGAACTTCCAACGTCACGCCTATAGGCCTTGTCATTCCTCATAACACCGTTGAGGGTGTCTGTCAGGTGAAATGAATTAGTATTAACATCATTTGATGATGAATTATTGGACGGAAGTGAAGCGCAAAACAGGAAAAGTCAGGTGAAAGAAAGATACCTTTAAGTACAACCGAAAAGGAAGTATTATTTAGATTAAGAAGTAGTTTTTTCAAACAGCAAGAATGTTTAAATGTACATACATTTGTTGCTACTCATTTTTCTGTTTTATTTTATATGGGACATGGAATTTTTGGAATAGAATAGGTGCTATCTTCCTTTGGTATCTCCAAAATTTAGACAAATGGCAGTTGTTGATCATACTATTTCAATGCCATAATGTTCCTTCTTCTCTATAGATTCCTCTGACGGCTTAATCATGTTTTCAATCGAAATGCTACGGCACACAACGAATGCTAAAAGAGGTAAAAACTCGCCAGATTGGGAATAAAGCCCATTATTACTATTACATCAAATCTTTCATCAGGTATACACAGAAGAATACACTTGTCAACCTTAAACAAAATAGTTTAATTTGACCGGATAGCTGGATTTTGTTCTCTTGACAGACGCGGCCGAAAATTTAACAAAGAGAGAGGGGTGTTAGAGAGAGCTGTTACTTCTATTTAGTTGGTACACTTTTGGAATACGCAGCAAGAATTTGGGATCCTTAGGATAAAAATTCAGCTTGGAAATGGACAAAATTCAGAGAAAATACGCCGTAGTTGTAAAATATTGCTAAGAGAAGAGCGTTATTCTGACATATATTGGAGGGATTAGGTTGGCCTCCTCTTGATTCATGAAGGGAGCAAAAAAGACCAAGACTTTAAGAAAAATACTGAATACCCGATTTCGCTTGAACATCGAGGAAATTATAATATCCCAAAATGTTGGGAGACAGGACCATATGGATGAAATAAGAGCGACAGACACCGTTACATTCAAGAACTCGTCCTTCTCTCGCACGGTGCACAATTATGATAAAATCAATTCGCACACCCGAACAGTTTAAATTTTAAGAGTAAAATTATATTATTTGTTCAAAAATACTCTCATTATTTCATGATATAGATAGGCTTGTATGTGGAATGTGTACGCGGATTTGTACGTATTAGAAAATAGATACTCATATCAGCTCATGCATGAATAGCTGGTGCCCTCACACCCGCCGCCACACGCCTCTGTACGGCTATGTATGCAGTTATTTTTACTTCGAGCTTGGGTTCCCAACCAGACCTACTTATCTCGTTTATAATTTACCATATGAACTGAATATGACGGGCGACATCCCATCTTCACAGCAGCATATTTCTTCGGATCGTATTCATGATTTGTATATACAGTATGTACTATACACAAATATATATACTTCAAAGAATCGCCCTTAGTTAAAATAGGATAGCATAAGTACTGAGCCGTTGGAGAATGGCCTAGGATTAGGAAGTGTACCATAGTCCGCTGACCTGAGGAGCCAGTTTTCCTCCATATTTTTCCTTTACCAATAACTTTTCACACCTAAATTATTTATCTTCATCTACATAATACCCCGCAAGCGCGTGTGGCGGGGGGTGTTAGGTCACCACCCGTAAACAGGAACACAACCACATGCAAAATAAACGCATACATGCAACACTATACCCACAGTGGCATATAAATTCATGCAAAAATCCTTTCATTCTACACGCATGCAAATACATATCATTTCACGAATAATGGCAACTTAGAATGCAGCAAGAAATTTATCCAATAACATGCAATTGGAAAAGTAGGAAGGCGAAATTCCACCACCATATGGACATGCAGCACAAAACGGTCTCTTCCGCAAGGAATATTAAATATAGTAGTCTCGCCTTGCCTACATATTTAATCTTAACGAACGACAAATATTGAGCAGAAATATGATTGCGTGACGTTTATTGGAAATGAAAATAATAAACATTTAGATCCCCCAAGTTTCCTACCATCGATATGTCTCCCTATTGAAGAGAACAGAAAGAGATAATACCTTCCTGGTAAGCGACTATTTTACGCGTTTTTGACTATTGTTTTTGCGGAGGCGACAATCCTCATCTTAGTGGAAATTACCCCTTATGAACGACTCAGTGTGTCATGTCACATCCCAGCTGAAGGACATCAGCATCGCTCTTCCATTCACGCACTTGAGCGTGATTACGCACCGAGGAGACCTCGAGTAGCCCGGAGAACCTCTAGCCCCAAGGCCGTTGAACAATAATCCTGCTAATAGCGCACACGTGGCATTAGGAGGAAATTGCCATTTACGAATTATGGGAGAGTACTGAAATTAATAATGAGGCTGGTGATATTATATACAGGTATGAACTCTTCTCTAAAGGTATGACAGCAATTTTTTCATCCAGATTCGCTAGCATAGACGATCATATTATATATACTATATATATATATACATATATATATATGTATACATTGTATCTACATATATATATATATATATATATATATATATATATATATATATATATATATATATATATATATATATTTATATATACAGTGGGTCGCGGTATTCCAGGGGGTAGAGCGTTGGACTGCCGACCGATTCCCAGGCAAGGCACTCTGGGCACCTGCAGCTCCACCCAAGCTTTGTGATTTTTCGGGTACCAGATCTTCCTGGGAAACCATAACCGGCACAGGGAAAGGAACTGGCCCCCCTACCCTGATGTGTGAATTTCACACGCCGTCGGGCTTAGTACCGGGTGAACTCTACCGTCACCTACCAAACCGACCTTCGGGTTGATTACTGTGTTTATGGTTTATGGTTATATATATATATATAATACGAGGGTCATCCGGAAAGTAGTACCCGTTCGTGCCGCATGAAGTGCTGACGACGCGAGTAGCCGCTGGACGAGGTCAGATAGCTTCAGTGGCTTGTCTGCCTTCTCTGAGCCAAGTTGCGTGACGCTAGCATTGCCTGTGTTGTTTCTGTGATTGTTTACAATGTTTAAAAAAATTGAGAACGCCGCCAGTTGTGAAGTGAGGGCAGTGATTAAATTCCTCAATGCAAGAAACGTTCGCCCATGTGATATTCATCGCCAATTAAAGGAGGTGTATGGAGACAATGTAATGGACGAGTCGTCTGTTCGGCGGTGGTGTCGCAACTTCAACATGGGGAGGGGGAACACACACGACGATGAGCGTTCGGGGAGACCGTCTGTCATTACAGACCAACTGGTGAGCTCAGTTGACGAATTCGTGAGGAACGATCGGCGCGTCACAATTGATGACATCTGTGAGCATTTTCCCAATGTTTCTCGAACAATTGTTCATGAAATTGTTAAACACCATCTGCATTATGCAAAAATTTGTGCAAGATGGGTCCCTCGCGTATCTCAATGAGCTGGCGGCGAAGGACTATGCAGCAGGAATACAGAAACTTGTCACACGTTATGACAAATGCCTTAATTTGCTTGGAGATTATGTTGAGAAGTAGTTTAAAGTATCCTCTTTCAAATAAAATTTTTTATGATTGTTAATATTTACTTTTGTGTCTTTATTTCACGAACGGGTACTACTTTCCGGATGACCCTCGTGTATATATATATATATATATATATATATATATATATATACACACACACACACACACACTCATACATACACACACAGTCAAATTCGAAAACTCGCCATATGGCGAACCAATATTTATTCCCATGGATGTAGGGTTAGAGATGTAAGGAAAGGGATAGGGACCCATATAAAAGACAAACGATCGCCTTTAAGCTCCTTAAGGTTTTTCGACCTGAGTAATCGATGATGATAATTCATCCCGTGAGAAAACACGCTTTTTGGGTAACCCGAGGGTCGGGGGGTTGCATCGTTATCGTTATTGGTTTTCGTGTCGTCACATATGCATGATGTGTTCCTGGGGAGAAATATTGGTGTGGCGCGATATGATTTCAATCTTACGACACTAACAATACATAAAAACAAAATCGATATCAAGCACGCAATTATTTTTATTTAAAAACGAAAATTGGGAAATTGAGCAATAATTACATGATTCTTATGGGTATATATGTGCATATAAAAAGCAAATTTATATTCATATGTATGTATGACTTTTGAGTATGTAGCCCTAACACCCTCTGCCCACCACATGCCCTGGGGGCGTGCATATGTGTACTTGAACCTTTGTAAATTCTGGCTAAACTTATTGGCAACTAAACGCAATTAATCTGATCTGGGGAATGCTTCCAACAATAAGCTTGAAATATTGATTGTTTAAATGAATGTACTTTAAACTAGTACTTACAATTTGAACGAAACTAAGGACGCGTCGCAGCGATCACCTGGAACTCCCTCCCTGAGATTTCATAACTCCTTTCAAACTTTTGAACATCCCATTTCCGAGCCATAATTTTCATAGTATTTACCTTTGCTCTGAACCAGTTCTGTTTGCGTTCCGTACATTCCCCAGTTTCCGAGGACTTTCACTCCTAGTCCTTCGTATCTCTGGACTGACTATTGCTCAAAACTTCCCCTTCTATGCAATGCTGAGTAAATCTCTTTCACCCCTCGAGCAAACACTATTTATGTAATGAAATATGATTTGTCAATACTTCTATAAGTACCGCAGTACAACATACTGACTCGCCGGAAGGGAGCAGAGCCGTTTCCTTTGTTTTGATGTGGTGTTTTAGTAGGCTAGTTTTCACATGCTTGCTCCAACAGCGGAAGCCTTATCGCAAAGCAAACACAAAAATTTCTTCAGTGTGTATCCATGGTACAACGATGCGCAGGCTTAAATTCGAATCCACAAACTTCAAGCAATCACAGTTAAAGAGGTGGCCAGCCACACTCTTTACTCTTCCTTCACAGTTGAAATAAGACGAATCAGCTTTTGGATGGAAAAATCTGTCTGGAAGCATTAGCACATTGCCTGTCAGGCATATTATTTTGATGCAGGCCGGAATCTCCTGTCTCCTCTTGGTGGTGATCATACCTATGCAATTAGCTTACCACGGCGTTCCATTTGAGAATAGAAGATGAAAGTTGGGATCGTAGCAATTCAAGATGAAAGAATTACAATACTTACATTTCCTCAGAAAAAACAGTATTTTTTATTCCCGAATGTTTTCGCTATATTGCAGAATCTTCAGGTTTCTAAAAATGCTAGAGTGTTACAAAGTGAAAAAAACTTTATCATTTGTAAACGCAAATATTTTTATTATTCTTTGTTTATCACTACGCTGTCGATTTTTCACAACCCGCAAAATAGCGCACATTGATTTTCCAAAAGGAACTATATCTGCGACAGCAACTTTGCGTTGATTGTATTTTTAAATTTTTCTTCCCGAGTTAAATATTTGTTCAAAAATTTAGGCATATACGAGTGAAATTTGCAAGTTTCGTGGATGGGTAATTTGGTGGCCAAACATGTCCCTCATACATCCCCAATCAACCTGACGTCTCGTATTCATAAGAAGCGAAAAATAATATGTAGAACACAGAACAGGAAGAGTTTTATGGGTTTGCAGCGCGAATTGAGAGCCAATTATTCTGTCATGCAAGCCATTCCAATTTCTCGTTAAAGATTTATGGTTACTGCAACGGCGTAACAGCACAATACATCACCTCCTCACAAGAGATGTCATTCGACTATTCCCACCGAAGTGGCAAGAGGAATATTTTTTTGAGAGCAAAGGGTTATCTCAATCTCCACGGAGAGTGCCTCTCTCCTTTCTCCCAGGATTGCTGCCAATGTTTGCAAAACGGCGGGGCGAGGGGGCGACGGTCGCATTCCAAATTTAAGAGCTTAAACGGTTGCAAAGCGAAAGTTGAGTGACTGAGGTAATAACAACTGAGGTGACAACGGAAATAATCTTTGTCGCGAATTCATATCGAAAGAAGATAATATATTTTTGTTTTTCAATGAGGTTGGACCCAGTACTTAATCTCTAAATAAGTCATGTTTTTAATGCCGATGAAACATACCCTTCAATTCTCATACATAAACAAACTTCTAATGCCGATTAATACCTCGTACTTGATTCTGACCATTTCCTATCGTTAGTATAAATAGATATATCCACAGTATCACTCAACCTGTAGAGAATAACAAAAAATGTTATATTTTACCACATTTTTCCCAGGGTTAGTAAGAGCGATGGATATCTCTGATTCTTTAAAATGCAGTCAAATAAATTTAGAATCCAACGAGAAGAATTTTCAAACCTTTACACTCTTTCTTTTCACAGTACAGTCTAAGTATGGGCACATAAAAAACTATCGATTTGAAGAAAGGAGTCCTATTGTGTACATGAAATTAGTGTTTTTCATGGAGAAAAATTGTTTCTCCATATCGTCATTGTGCACCCATATAGTAGAGTGAAATTCAATTTACAATGAACACAGACTTACATACACGAGTAAAAAACTGTGGCTAAATGACCCACGCCATATTTACTGGAGACAACATGCAACCTACTGAGTAAATACACTTTTTTCTGTCTAACATTGGCATGGGTTTCTTACTGCACACGGACCCATTCTAACACGCGCATGCGTCAGAGAAATTAGCAATGCGAGCTAACTTCAAAATAAGTTCAGCGACTGAAAATCATCCTGGTATCTAGGCTGATGACACCGCATTAAAAACATTTGGAGTTTCGGACATCAGAGCGCCTTCTTTCTTAGCAGGTGAAATAAGATGCTGCGCAAGAATAATCGCAAGAAATTGTCTGAGTTAATGGAGAAATAAATTCCATTCTCTTTCTCTTTGGACGGGGTGTATAAGGAAAAGAATAAACGGAAAAGTATGGGGAGGGATTGTGTTTTATAACCTGTTTTCGTATTCTCAGTATCAAATTATTCAACCTGAAAAATTTGCAGCAGGTATCATTAATAAATTGAAAAATTAATTCTCTATGTCACCATATGCTACCCTAAAGTTAATACATAAGTGTCCATTTCGATTTGGAAGAAAAATAAATTTGCGGGACCAAGAGATGGTATTTGCTCATCAATGCCGTGTGAAATGGATTACGCGGATAAAAAAATTTTTGCGGCCTCCCTTTCCTGTGATTTTAGAGAGTAAGTTTCCTAAAAATGACAGTCGCTATTATTGATGGGATAGTTAGTCTTCGTCCGATTACCCATAACTAATCATCAATTTAACTTTAAACGAGGAATAACTTAAGTCTGAGCTGAATTTAGTATGTGCACATATAATTTAACGCAGAACTTGATGATATTGGTTCTACGAGGGTCATCCGGAAAGTAGTACCCGTTCGTGAAATAAAGACACAAAAGTAAATATTAACAAACATAAAAAATTTTATTTGAAAGAGGATACTTTAAACTACTTCTCAACATAATCTCCAAGCAAATTAAGGCATTTGTCATAACGTGTGACAAGTTTCTGTATTCCTGCTGCATAGTCCTTCGCCGCCAGCTCATTGAGATACGCGAGGGACCCATCTTGCACAAATTTTTGCATAATGCAGATGGTGTTTAACAATTTCATGAACAATTGTTCGAGAAACATTGGGAAAATGCTCACAGATGTCATCAATTGTGACGCGCCGATCGTTCCTCACGAATTCGTCAACTGAGCTCACCAGTTGGTCTGTAATGACAGACGGTCTCTCCGAACGCTCATCGTCGTGTGTGTTCCCCCTCCCCATGTTGAAGTTGCGACACCACCGCCGAACAGACGACTCGTCCATTACATTGTCTCCATACACCTCCTTTAATTGGCGATGAATATCACATGGGCGAACGTTTCTTGCATTGAGGAATTTAATCACTGCCCTCACTTCACAACTGGCGGCGTTCTCAATTTTTTTAAACATTGTAAACAATCACAGAAACAACACAGGCAATGCTAGCGTCACGCAACTTGGCTCAGAGAAGGCAGACAAGCCACTGAAGCTATCTGACCTCGTCCAGCGGCTACTCGCGTCGTCAGCACTTCATGCGGCACGAACGGGTACTACTTTCCGGATGACCCTCGTATTTGTGCGCGTGTTAGATTTTGAGATATAGAGAATATGTGGTAGTATTTAGGGGCGGCGACCGACAGCTGAGGTCATTTGCGCCATAGGGAATGGACAGGAAAGGATGAAGGGTGGAGAGAAACCCAGCGTCGGCATTAGCCTACTCTTTACAAAAGGCGTCAAGGGGTCCGCTGTTTAACGTCCCATCCGACGGACGGCGTACTCACTCAAAGTACCCTCCACAAAGCACTTCAAGTAGGGATCGAGATACCTCTGAAAAATATTCAACACCGCCAGGATTTGAACCCTGACCCTCTCGTGGTGGGAAGCCCGTCGCGGTGTAAAGCCAGTACGTTAGCCCCCGCACCATCTCGATCCCAAATATAGGTTGGATAAGAATGGAAAAAAATGCTTGATTGGGAGTAATGATGAAAATGGGTGAGTTTATGTGAGAAGCAATATGCAAATGTATGAAAATCCAACATTGGCCGTAAAAAGATACCATTATGGTTTATACTAGCGGCGGATATATATATATTTCCGCTATATATATATATAATATATATATATATATATATATATATATATATATATATATATATATATATATAATAATGGGCTGACACAACATAACACAAATAGAAAAGAATAGACACATATAAAAGAACACTTACACGGTAAATTGTTCGAATTGTTTTATTTTACTTTCTATCTCTCTCTGATTGCGAACGTGTTGTTACGAGAGCGTTTCGGTAATATCCCGGTCCCAGCACACTTTCCCCTCCCGACCGCCATCCCTCCCATCTTTCGCGGGGCCTTCACACTATGCAGGTCACGTACGCGCTGTGCTACCGCCGTGCTCCCGGACCTCCCTACCCTCAGATCCTCCGCCCCACGGCCACGCAACCACGTGCTCGTGGGCATTTGGAGGCGCCAGGTCACGATCGCCGCAGTACTCTTACTTTCGGCGACATTCACTCTCACTTTCGCCCCGCGGGTCGTGTTTACCACACGCCAGCGTCGCCGGCGGACCCATCTCCATGCACCCCGCCCCCCAAAAACCTCTCCGCTTGTTTCGATAACTCTTCTCACCCAACTGGAAGTCACTCTCCCAAGTTTGAACGAGGGCGCGGCAGGAAATAAACACTTCAGACTTCTCTGTCTTGGCGGGAGTATGAAAAAAAACGTGTGAGGGTTTCCGAACGCATCCCACGTAAAAAAATCGAAGAAAAAAAATGCATTCAAGAGAATGAAAACAGAAACTATGGCTTTATATCAACGCCGTTAAGGTGAGAGATTCTAGAGTTCTTCACAGGCTAATGTTGTCGAAACAGGAGAACACACGTCATCAACGTTGGTTTTTTTTTGGTTTTAAAATACTTGAACTATTTGACCCCCCGGGACTATATTCTCTCTATTATGCGATGCAAAATATTAATGCGTTTCAGGATTTCAGAGTGTGACTTGAACAAAATCTCATTGACATCATCGTAGAGAAGGCATTGTAACATTAGTACTTCAGTGATACCACGTCTTTTCGGAATCAAGCCAATAACATCATAGATCATAGATAGATAAATACCGCCTAGCATTAGAATCCGAATTTAAAGGAGAGCGTATTTAATCATTTTTGAAGCCTTTTTCTCTCTGTTTAGAAAATTTCCACCGTTCTTCCTTCAGCCCTAACAAATATCCACAGTTAAATTCTACGTAAATGGAGGAAGAGGATTGAAATATTAATTATTTTCGATAGAAGTCTTTAAAAAAACACTTGGTGTTAAACAGTTATTAATGGATATTCTCGCGCGACTCTTCTTGGGTCCAGAACGCGCTTATGCTCTGATCTTAACATGTCAAAGTCAGAATACTGTAGATATTACACATTATGCACTATTTTTGAAAATATTGCTTCAAGTTAGAATGGATAATATAAAAGAAAATGAATCCTGGAGAAGGAGATAGGTCTATAATTGGGGAGAAAAATTTGAGATTAGCGCAGCAATTGCACTTTTATGGATGACACATGAACATTTTGTGATATTTATCAACAAATAAAGTCTGTATTTCGTCCAAGCAATGGGTGCTTCAGCTATTTCATTAAAATAACTAGGAAAATACTGCGGACTGCTACTGTGCTCGGTTCTTGTGTTTATTTCTGCAGGAAGCAAATATGTTTCAAATTATTGACATGGTTGTTAGAAATGTATGATATAATTAACCATGTTTCCAGTAAATCAACCGATACACTAGTTATAGCCGTACCGTTAGGTGTATTTCTGAAATGCGCAATGAAATATTTTGAAATCATACGATAATTCAGTCTTTCATTTTCCAACTGAAAAAAAATACTAAACGAAATAATATTCTTGATGTGATGTGGACTCGAAATTACTACTGATGGTGTTGAATTTCCCACCATTTTTCAAAAGATTCTCTAAAGAACTATTTAATTATTTTACCTAACGACAACACTCTTTTTCAGCATTTATATTCCATACTAACATTCATTAAGATAAAAAGGAACTGTAGAAAACTCCCTTCAAAATTAACCGTCGAGCGAATGAGCCAATATTAAAATAGTTAGGTAATGACGGAAAACAACGTTTGAACGCTTTGATGGGACGGTCCGATGTTAACTCCCAAGCTAGGTTGTCATCCCGTTAAAGTCTACTGGTAACTTCAAATTCTACATCCCAAGAAGAATAATTGCGATTGCTAATCATGTCTCAGAAGATAATATATTTGATGAAGCGAATCGATTAAAGTAATCGGATCGAATTTGGGTTGTGCACGCCTACTAAAATGGCAACTTTGCGGAACAGAAATGAAGCTTGACGATACCGTCCTCCTCATTTCGCGTCTTGAGACATTCTGTCAAATCAAGATGCCAAACGGCGCGTGATTTTAGGCAACACACCGCGTGCACGGATTTCCAGCGATCAATCCTAAGTATATCGCAACGCGTCCGCCTCCACCGCCACACCCGCGAGACGACGACTCCGAACTCCCTTGCCTCTCTCAGCGACGACGCATGACTACGAGTGGTAGTGCCTTAACCAGGAAGTTATATCATCCGGCGCAAGAAGCACGATCCATCGTCCTAAACGGACCCATTGACCCACTGGCCCGTTTCATTCGCGCCGGAGGAGAAAGGTGGGGAAATGGTGGCGTGGAAATGATGCGGGGGGCGGGGGAGGGGGGTTATAGAAGCCGCGGATTTCAAATGCGAGATCTAGCGATCACAAACGAAAGGTGAACTCGGGTGAGGGACTTGAGGCACTCCTTTCCGGCGATCGCACGTGGTTAGAATCCCCGGAAAGCAGCCAAGAAGCGGGAGAATGAATGGAATTTAGAAAAAAAAGGTTTTCCATTAATCGCCGACGCCTATGCCAACTACGCCTAATTCATGAAAACTATCTTCGAGAACTCCATCCGAAACAATCAAACGAATATTGAGTATTCTCCTGGCCTAAACCTGAAGGGCGTTGCTTTTGGCGCGTTCCAAAAGGTCCTAAACTACCCCGCAATGAGTATTTCTTCAAATTTTCACGCCCGTGTAAAAACATGCTTATTTGCAAGTAACATGTGAAGTTTCACGACAAAAGTAAAAAGTCTGATGCCTGTAAAACATATTTTGCTAACCAATCGATACATCTTGAGCATATCCTTATCTATTCATAATTCAAGCTTTGTCATCAAGTTAATAGATCTCTTTTTTTAGGGTGAGATATTTGTCAGATTAAACGTGACGGTTTTTCATGCATAACTCGTACAATGCTTTTTAGAGTTGATATCGACTCCTTTGCGTGCTTCCATATCTAAAATTGATTAACGTAAAATGTACGTCAATAAATTTTCATGGTGTATTTAGCGAATAAACGAAGATTTCAGAGTCTGTATAATACTTTGCACTATGAAAAAGTGAACGGAATAATATAGTTTCTAAATCCGTGGCTCTGTCTTTTTGAATCCGACAATCTAGCAGACAAAAACTGCCCGTAGGATGATATCCATTTAAGTAGGGCATGAGTAGTGCGGAAAACAATTCAAACCAAGCCTCTTTGCCAGTCTTTACTCTCTAATTCCCTCCATTCTCTTTTTATAGACATTACAATGCGTTCTGGTGCACATTGTTATAATTTATCTATTAAAGTTCTCATTATTTATTAACGGCTACTCAAAAATCTATGAATGGTTACGCGAAGTCAGGTCTGGGAGGATGTCTTTTAGGGACTAAAATTTATTTCGAGCTTTTTCGTATTTAAAGCTTCTCCATTCAAATGCAAAGATCATTCAAACCTATTTCCAAATTGAAGCAGAATTTAATGAGTTTAATTATGACATTCATGTAAGACTGGAAAAAGCATATAAATTTGCACTTTGAACCAAAGGGTATACACTGGTCATTATGATTGGCCCATTGTTTATCTCAGAATCCAATTTCCTTCGGCATGTACCAAAAATCGAATATTTTTAAAGTTTTCTGTGGCACATTATCATACAGGATATCAACTTACCAATGATATACATTTTGAATTGATTTTCCATTATAGTTTTAACAATATTCTATGCTCAGACTTTGAAGGATATTTTTTTAAACAGCCACATGGAAATAAATTGCCTTAAGGATCAAAATAATTCCTGTTATTTATCTTAAAATCCACATTTTTAATTTTTTTTCTGATTATCTTGTACAAGTGACTAATTTTCTGTTTAAGTCGAACGAATAATTTTGATGATGTTTTACTAAACAGGTGAATCCACTTTTTTCAATTTTTAGTAAATTAAAGGTCATTACCACAGTAGGCCAAATAAAATATAAAATAATAACCATTCTATCATCTGCAATCCCCTATTTCAAAAATAACTTGCACTCGAGTGTAGGCCTCAGGTCGTAACTTCATATTACTGGATGCCACTTTTACGTTGATCTTTCATTATCACATTTGCCAAAATATAATGGAACATAGAAATACAAAGGGGTCCGTATGCTCCATTATAATATGATATACGAAGTTACCTACAGGCTCTAGATAAAAAGTTTTCCTGATTTTAAATATTTTACCGACCTTGACGTGCCTCATGACAATGGGAAAAGTATCACACACTACCTCACAGAAGAACTGTTTTCAAATAAATTTAACGAACGATTTAACCAGCACCATATTTCTAAGTGATATTTTTGGCTACGCAAAGTGTGATGACCCCAAGATCGATTCCTCCGCTCACTCAGGACGACCACAAATTAAAATTGCTTGGCCGAGTGGGTCACCTGCAGCGATTGGCTTTTTTTAAGTTTTCCATGGACCTCGATCTCTTTCCAAACTCAACGGGATTCTTGCCACGCACGCCGATCATTTGGAAAATCGAGTGCCTTGGGCATTTATCAACTGCTGGTGATTGGCCTAAGGTGTTGAACCGCCTGTGTTCGTTTCGCAACACAAACGGGCTTCATATAGCCATGCTCTAAAAAAAACCGAGCTTTAGAGCAAGAAACAGCACGCTTATAAACTCTGGAAAAATTGAATTTACTTAGTAATTTTAAATAAGACCTGACATATTTTATAAACTCAACTGTAATGAATTGATTGGACTGCACCCTCTGGAAAAAAGTGCAATGCTCAAAGTTAGCGAAGTATTTGTAATTGTATTTCTCCATTTTGATCAATATAAAAAGATAAAATGGTTAAAGTATTTGGGCATTATTTTAGAGGAAAATGAGAATAATTGTCCGGATGAAGAATGGCGATCACGACAGAGATATTTCAAAGATGAGATTTGAGACAGATAAGTAAATATGCAAATAAAGGATTATTATATACGAATGGCGGATTTAAAACCTGGTCTTTCAGGTGAGAGGATAAGCGTAGATTGGAGAATTTTGAAATGTCAGTGTGAAGAAAAATGGAGATAATAAGCTGGAAAGAGAGGAAGAACGAAGTTTTGAGAATGATGGGTGAAGAGTGGAAGTTCCAAAGGGAATTCCGAAAAAGGCTGAGAAAATGGGTGGAAGAAAGGTAGCGGGATGTGAGTAACATCAGCGATAGCGATAGAAAGGAGAACGTTGGGTAAGCGGGGTGGAGGAAGGTAGAGAGTGGGCCTTACATACAGGTTGAAGGCAGGCAGAAGTTATGAACAAATAAATAAGTAAATACTATAGGGTAAACAAAAGGATGTTCTCATCATATGTAGAAGATAACAGTCTTTCAGGACCATAAAAATTCTACCTTTAATGGGGAGAATACCTGAAATATATAAATTTTCAAAGCATTAAAAAAAAACTAAATAATGACCACGTTTTTTTAGTGCATTTTCAACATTTTCCATTTCCCTCTTCAATTTAAAATGAGTTCAATAGCTTCACTCTCAATAGTTGCCGTTTCCATTTGCGAGTTGTATTCCCATGTCCCACATCTCAATTTTCAAAATAAAAGAGTTCGGCACCCGTTCACACAATATATACTCATAAAAAAGCAAACGCAACCCCACACCTATAACCCTAATTAAAGGATCATAATGTAAAACTTTAACCTAACACGCCCATTACTACATGAAGTAGAACGTACTGTGTGTGAAAATTCACGTGCATTTGTTTAAATATTTGCAGTTATATGTTTATGTACAACTGCATATTTATACGCTGCGGCAGTTTTCGGGGTATTTGGTAAATGGATGTATCAAACTCTACTCAAAAACTAGCTTTTTCTCTCTCATATCTCTCCGTTCCTCTAATATATGTGGCGTGATAGGTAGTATATGTAATATGTAAATAAAGGCAATCTTTAATCTCTGCCTGGAAATGACGATGAACTTTTGAAACCGGGGGTGGAAATAAACATTAAAGAAAGAATGTGACAAATAATGGTTCAATACTAGTTAAATTAGGAGGTCGCGTAATTTGAAAAACGAATACACTCTGACAACTTACATTCATCTTAAACGTGATTGAAAAGTGATTTAAGTGAAATGAGTAGGTCGCTGAGTGCTTGGGGCGCTAACCCGGACAGATATGCGAACAGAATATCTTCTAGCTACCTCGAGGGGATACGAGGGAAAATAATTCACAATCCTATTCAACCTTGGCAGGCAAATTCGAAAGGGAACATTGAAAGTGCGTCTCGTCTTTATTTCATAACTGAATCGAATCGGTCAGTCACTTAATTGAGTATCATACTTCACGTTGGATAAAAATATCGCTGAACGAATAAAAAAATTGGACGATGATTGTGCAGTCTCACGAAATATATGTGGACGTAGAACGCACGACAATTGACCGCAAATAACTGTATGCTGGGTCCTTGAATTGGAAGCTGCGATTCTCTAAGTCATCTTGCTACTGATTGGAGCTATGAGGAACAATGGGGGTTTTCCAGAATGCCAAGTTGAAATCTGTCATGGCAATGACTCGTTTTTATTCCTCTATTGAAAAAGAGAATAAATATTCATCGAATGGAGTAAGGCAACATTTACCACGGTGTAGAGCGTAAGTTGGGCATTTTTACCAGTCACCTTTATCAGGTACGTTTGGGACCTGTTTTTCAAAGGTATCAGTCATCTAACAATAATTCTAAATTTCTATTACTTTATTTTTTTGTTCACTTAAAATATGAAAACTAGACATGGGTAAAACATTTCTTGTGATTAAAAGGTTATTAAATGGCGAATTAGAAGAAAGTTTCAGTAGATTTGAGGTTCTGAGAAACAGGTCTCTGAACATTATAAAAACGTGTATATTAATTTTTCCACTCTGTATTAGAGGACAGTGGGATAAACATATATGCAACTCACATTCGAGGCTTTTTATCCTATAGTTTTATTTTCTTAGTAAAATGGAATTTTTTTTCCGTCCTGTCGAGTTAATAAACAACGGCAGAATGAAAAACTGTATTTTATGGTTGACTATGATTCCGAAAAACTTAGCAGGAGAGTAATTTGAAATGTCTTGAAAAGGATGTCCTTTAAAGCTACCAATCGGCTCATCCAGTTCATACGTAGCATACTCACTCTAAGAAATTTTTGGGGAATTATCATTTGCGAAAGTTGGATAATATCAGGAGGGATGTATCATCATTTCATGGGGGAATCAGCATTACCAGGCACTTACTCTGATGGTATATTGGAAACGCAAAGGCAAATATTTATTGTGAAGCTAAGGTTATACATATAAACCGTAATTGAAGTAAATGGTACATGGATTTACATCCTTATGCGTACGTAGTATTCATCAACTGCTAATTCTTCGTCCCGAATTGTTAAATATACAAAGTTGCATTCTTATTTCGGGTAAATACTTAATTAATTTTAGCTTTTTAAATGATAACCAATCTTTGGATTGAAAAATGAATCGGGAGTGAAAACAAAATTTGATCATAAAAAAGTAAATCAAAGTTCGCATTTTTCACATAGATAGCAACTTGTATGTTACCCACAACCGTATTTCCGTGGAGTGAATAACTGATCGCAGCACTTTTACACTTAATAATTATCAAGAGGAAAAGTGCTACGATCAGTTATTCATTATGTTCCACTTCCACCACATCATGCCTGAAGCTAATCAATTTCCGTGGAGGTCGTCCAATGAATATGGTTCTCTATATGCTGACTTTAAGGCAATGCTAACAATGACAAATATTTTGAGAATAGATTATCACCAATAGGTTAACTATAAACTTAAGAATTGTTTGTTCAAATTACTTAAAATATAATCATTTTGAATCATTCCAAATAGGAGAATTTTATTATAATCGAAAACTACCGTCCAAAGACACATTCGAGAAAGAGATTTGGTGTCTGTATTCCTTAATACTAAAACTTCCAGAAATTTTTAAAAGGACGTCAAACTTAATAAAGTACAGAATCATAGATGTTTTAAAATTTCTCACGCAAATTTTCCTGAGCGATCCTCTATTTCTGAACTGGTGATCAATACTTTCAATGTCACGTCATTAAACGCTCCATTTTCCTGCTATCCAGAGAGAGCACATGATAGATGACTTCACAGAACTAAATTTAACAATTCAAGTGACGCTCCATTTATTTTTGAAAAAGGAGACGGTCCCAAAATTATTATTATCAATCAAATTATGAGGCATTAGTAACTCAGTTTCACCATTTAAGGAAACCCAACAGCAAGTCACATTAAATAAATTCATTTACAATGGAAATAAATGAAAATTAAGGTAGGTAACTTAAAACTTGGGAGTTTAATTAAAGAAAACCTTAGGAGTAGAGAGGTATTTGCTTGGAATAACATCCTAAAGCGTTTAATTCGTCATTGGGAGTTAATTAATTTCAAACTAAACAGCCGGCGTATTAAGTGATCCGCAGACGCAAAATTGTCGTGAGCTTAGCTTTTACTTTCAAGTCATGCACTTCGACAACATCTCACTAAATATTTGTATGTACGCCTACCACTTCTCGGATTGATGAAGCAGCATTCTATTAACGTATTATCGTAAACGACGAATTGATGGATGTTGAAATTCCCGGGATAAAACCTAAAAACAAGTTGCTTCTTCAACTACTTAACTATATTAATGGGATAATCTCAGACTTAACCCATAGATTCTTGTTTACGTGGTGCTTTCTTCCTTTGTTTTTAGCCTTTCAGCAACCTAAAATTATAGTCGGTATTTCAAAATCTATTTGTAGAATCGTTCTAGTTCTCACATTTCCCCCCCATTTGGGACAACTTTCATTAACCTCGAGACATCAAGTTGAGCGCAGGAGGGAAAATAATTCATCATTGTCACCTCATTTCTTTTTCCATTTGATTTTCCTAAATGCCTCATAGACCGAGATAAAAATATTCAAGAAACAGGTGAAACAGCTGGCCCTTTGTATTGCCAACGTGACTTGTGATTTTCGTTTCAATGACCATTTAAATCCGTTACCCATCTGCTTCTCGTGCTGGGATACAAAAGTTGCGGGCGGCGGTGACGGGGTAATCGGTTGCGGTCACGGACAGCGCCGCGGGAAACATCCGACTAGCTAGCTCTCCCTAAATAGCAATTTGTAAGAAAATGATACTAGTCTCCAATGTGAATTTCACTCCTAGCCTTCCAAATCCGACTAGATGTTCCAAAAGGGCCATTTTGTGGACTGAATTCGTTCGCCGAAAATACAACGCCATCAAATGACTACGCCGGAGCGGATGACGATAAGTGGTAACCTAGTTTTTTGCGTGTAATGAGTAAGAAGGCCGATGGTTTCAACAGGTATATCTGTCCTCCTTCCCTTCGAGTGGAAAATCATCTGTGGAGAGACTCCAACAGTAACGTAGACTGCAAGCCAAATGTCTCAGTAAATAATTTATATTCAGACGTCTCGCAATCAACCAAAAGAAAAATTCCTTTCTATATTAATCAGGAAAATTCTCAGCACACGACGAAATAAACTATACGCCTTACAACAAGATGACATGGGTCACAATCCAGAATGATTCAGCATTCCTCGGTGCTGAGCCAATGTGTTAGACATAGCGCTCTGATTAAACATTATAACCGAATTATAATAAACTAAATTTGCGAAAATTGGCGAAACTCGGAAAGTAAAGATTCTAAGTAAACGTTGCCTTTGGCTCATGTACGTTCAAAAATTACATAATGGTTCAAAACTATTGAAATAGGATACGATTCCCCTTAATAATTCAATAATTATTACTACTAGTACTGATAGCTCAACCATTTAATTATTACTTTCTTGGAGAAACTGTTGCCGAGATCATTCGATAAAATCATCTTTCGGCTTTAAAAACCGGATACATTATTTCTCCCTTCATCCCGTCCAACATACCCATACTATGTTTACCCCTTCCTTGCTTGTCCAACGTTCTCCCCCTCCAATACGGTCTTCAACATTCCATCCTAAATCGAAATGCTCTATATCCATCTTTCCTGCCTCCTTAGGATTTCACTCAATAACCCTCTCTCCTCCCCACCACACCTGGTACCTCGTCGTTTGGTTTTCTTTACGTCTATTACCCTTTTCCAATCCACATCCACATCCACTTCTTAAAAGCTTTTACATAATATCTACTTCCAGTTTATCATTTTTCTTCGACGACCATGTCTCCGGGCCATAGAAAACCAATTTTTTATGCAATATAAGCTTTGGCTTAGCCTTAATTTTCCAGGAAATTACTCCAAGGTACACATTACTCCCGAAATTTATGTGGACGGCAATCAATTCGCTCATTTCAAGTATTTTTATGTATCTAAAATGGCATCGGCCACTTAAAAAAGTTTAGCCCACTCTTTGTCACTCAGTCCGCCACCTTATTTGTGGAAAATAGTTTTCTTTTGTCGCTATTTGGTCTGGCTGGTTTTTCGTAGCTGGGCGGAGGGCATCGAGCGGATACCCCACTAAGGGAGTCCATCCGACGACGCAGCTACTTTCTCATTCATGACCCGACTCCCTCGTTTCGTTTGACGCGGAGAAGAGGTTGCCCTAAGCTTGCCAAGCGCAAGAGGAGAGAGTTAGCAGCCACGATAGGTTCCGAAATCGAAAGTATGACGTGAGTTACCGTAATACTTATAACCACTCCTCTCTCCAGCACATTAAGAAAAGGCGATCGGCTGGAAGAGTTACGTGAGATATTTATTTTATGATCCTTTTGCAAAGTAACCGGTCTGGCGACTTATGAAATCGCCTCGTCGATGAGTGAATGACCGCGAAAACTTCATCGATTGCCATGGGTCGGAAATGACGCGCCACCGCCCACCTATGACTCGTCTCGTGATCCAACTGTCGTTTCATCTCTCGCGTAAATATTAATATCTTTTATTTGTCATTCAATGTTTCAGTTTGTCATAAACTGCTTTTCATTCTTTTCGTGTCTTTCATTCCCGGAAGAACAGTTTAATGTAATGTGGGGTGTCAAGGGTGTCATATTGGGCGAGGCCTAGCAATGTTGCGATGACAAGTCTGTACCCATCCAAAAACTACCTTAAACGGTAAAATAGCAATAATAATTGTAATAAAAATATTCATTTCACAGAATAAGGCACCTATTCATCCGCATAAACTTAACTTTCGTAATTGCATTCCCCAGTCTCAGTCTCAAACATCTCGCATATGAAAATATGCTACAGGAGCAATAGAACGGAAAATTTGCTTTTTAATTGCACGAAGTGGAACGGGAAAATAACTGGGTTGAAAAGCAACTTATATGCTGCAAAATAATATAAATTTATTAATCAATTTTCGTAAAATTATTGATACTAGGAACTGAAATATTCTATTTTAACTAACAGTTTTCTGAGGGTCATCCCTCTAGCAGAAACAGTATTGAGTAGGTAAAATACAGGTATATACAAATAACTCATAAGATAAATATATTTTTTCAGAACTGAATTACTCAAAATAGTGCATTAAATGATGATAACTTTTGATTTCGTCTACACCCGAACTCTTGAGCTATTTGGAACAGCATAAAACCATTTAAAAATTAAGATCCGTAAAAAATATGGATATACCTCCCAAACCATGTATCGTCTAATACCAAAATGTGTGCTTACGTAAATTTTATGAAAAATTATAACATTCAAAGAATATTTCCAAATATGGTTTGGAATGTAATAAAAAGTAGTTACACGTTGGCATCATTCAACTTTGAATTTACATTATGTATTTATTGTCCTATATTGGTATCGCATATTAAGACGCTCGAATAGACATTTGATTAAAAAAAGTAGAAATGCTTATAAATATCTAAAAATCATTCATATTTACTCCAAATTATAGATATTACATGTCCATTATGAGTTTGACAAACATCTTGAAAACCTAGCCCTAAACGCATCTCAATTTTGTTCCCGCTGCCTTTTCCTTCAGAAGGAAAATTTTCGTCACGAATTTTATTTAATGCCTTACGGATTCTGGGGAAATGAAATGTTTCATTGGTGCCGTTAAAACAAATTATCTCTAATTTTTCTGGAAAAAATACTCATATCAAAAACTATCTCTAGCTGGTTCGGGTCGTGAAAAAGATAAAAAACAGACATTTATATTCCACGGAATTTTGAATATCATTATATGCGGCTTTCGGTAGCACTGAGCTCAATTTCAATGCATCTTGAATTTAAACAAAACTTAAGGAAAATAATGGAAAAAACAATATCTCTAAAATTTTCAGTCGTCAAAAGGTGATAGTTTAACTCTTGTCATTTCTACAATAGAAAATTATATGCCAAAAAATACAGCCGCTTAGGGACGGCTGATTTGGTTGATGGTCTGATAAAAATTGTCTGAGAAAGTGTCACTAAGGTACATCTAAAAGAAGATTTGCAAATCAATAATTAATGGTAGAAACATTTATTTGTAAAAATTAAAAAACGCGGGTACACATCTAAAGGAAAATGTATCATTCCATTTATTGAACTTAAGCTGGCCTTTAATACATCGATTGGACATGATCATCAATTAGAGAAATGGATGATTGAACAAATATGCAATATTTAGAGACTCCGTTTTAATATAAAATCATTCGATTTTTACCACAGCAACCTTTGGCAAAATAATATCAATTCATATTTAAAAACCAATATAGGAGAAACATTTCATATTAATCGTCATACCGTTTTCCTTTACATGACCAAAAATGCAAAATTGGAAATAATCTTATTTGTTGGCCACTATTTCTTTATAAACTTTCTCCTTTGTTTGAGAAACTGAAGTCAACTGAAATATCGTGATGCCTAAAAAATGTATTCCATACATTCACTGCAAAAATATGACCTTTAAAGTGTATTCAATGTCTTCCAATTTGAAATTATTTATTCATTTACTTATGCACATATATTGCAACCACTGCACACTAAACGAGACACCCAAAACTTTCCATTTGACGTCATGAAATGAACAGGTCAGTCTCGTAGAACAACTTTTGAGAACGCCAACTCGATCGATAAGTCATTCGTACGAGATCACAATCACCTGTTTCATGCGTAATATTCAATATTTTCCCACTCACTTTTCGTTTCAACTAAAAAAGTGGCCTCCACATCGCACGAAGTGAGCTCGGGTTAAATATGTCGGATACTAACCTACAAAGCACATCAATAATAATTATTATTACGTAATCTACTGGTTAAGGTAGGTTTTGGATGGACACAACTACCAAATAATTATTTTGTGACTCCTAATAAAACACAATTCAGCAACCTGCTCTACATCAAATCTTCTTCATCTCTGTGTACTTTCTTCCTCCCTTCATCCCGGCCAACATCCCTATCCTATTCCTGCCCTTTCCTCGTTTTCCTAACATTATCCCCTCCATTACAGTCTTCAACATCCCACTGCCGGTCAATACCCCCTTCATCCACTTTTCCCGCCTCCATAGGATTTCACCCAACAAACCCCTCTCCTCGCCCACCATACTTAGTACTTCCTCATTTGTTTTCTTCTCTGTCAATTTCACTTTCTCCATTCTTCTCCACACCCACATTTAAAAAGCCTCCAGTCTACGTCTATCCTCCTGCTTCAATGACCACGTTTCCGCGCCGTTCATAGCTACGCTCCATATCAAAGTTTTTACGAGTCTTTTCTTAACATCCTTACTCAACGTCCCCGTCATCATCCTCCTTGTGAAAGCCTCTTTGCCTAGCGCAATTCTTCTCCTTACGTCCCTACTACTTTGACCGTGTTGGTCCAAAACACTTCCGAGATACGTAAACTGTTCTACGTACTCTAGTTTTTGCCTTCCTATTTTAATGTTTAGCTTAGACTTTTTCTTACTAGAAAATCGCATAACCTTTGTTTAGTTAATATTTATTCTCATCCCATACCTGCCGCACTGTATTTACAATTTACTCAGCAATACCTGCAACCCCTTGGCTGACTGACAAACTAAAGCTTGGTCATCAGCAAACCTTACTGATTTTACGGATTCCCTTACGACTTTGATTCGTGTATCCAGTTCTTCCCATGCTTCTTTAATTATCTCCTCCAAATATACGTTGAACAGCACCGGTGACCCTGCAGTACACCTCTTCCTAACACTGGCCATCCAGAATCTCCGTTCCCCGATCGCACCTGAGCATTCTGATGTACAGATTGCGGATTAACCTCCTGTCCATTCAATCTATTCGTATGTTGTGCAAAATACTCATTAGTTTTTCCCAATTCACTCTAAAAACGCCTTTTCGAAATCTACGGAACAGTCAAATACGTCCAGATTGTATTCTTTATTCCTCTCGATTAGTGATCTTATTACTGCAATGGCATTAGGCGTACCTTTCCCCTTCCTATACCCATACTGATCATCCCCTAAGGAATCATTTGCTCTACTCTCTATCCTTTCATTGATGGTTCTGAGAACAACTTTAGCTGCATGGGAAAACACACGTTTTGTTCCGTAGTTCTCACATGACGTAACCTATATATTTTTCGAAATAAAATCAAACACTGATCTCACAAAGTTTTTAGGTCAGACTCCTTCCTCATAGTTGCTAAGAATTAGTCCATATAGAATCTTCCTCCCACAGTTTCCTAAACATTTTAGTGGTTCCGCAAGAATGTTGTCTAACTCCACTGTCCTATTTGATTTCTGCGTAAGTTATAATGCGAGAGGAACCTAACAAGTGGTGTTTTAAAAAATCAGAGTCAAAGAACAAAGTTGTTCAATTTAATAATAATGGAAACATAATTTTTACTAAAAATGTACCTAAAATGAGACAGAAGAAAATAAACACTTAATCTCAATATACTAATCACTAGCAGCATCGAATTTCTCGGATAAACGGCATAGATTTCACTTATGTTTTTATGCTTAAAATCTAATTCGAAGTTATGCCACATTAGTTTGATGCGAAATATTTTGCAACCACACATACCGAAGCAACAACTATACCGAAGGAAATGAAATGCCATTAAAATAAAATTAATTCTATTGAATTCTTTTATGAATGACTTTCGCGAATGAGAAACAAACTGCCAAACGACCTTGGCCTTGCTGAGTTACTCGTTCTTCGAGCGCCTTCCCAAGGCGCGTCGTTTCGTCACCACCTCAAATGCCATTGCCACTTTCACTCTCGCCTCGGGAGAGATCTCGCCGGCACATGACGTATTTCCCGTTGCTGGGGGTGTATTTGACCGCAAAACTTATTTATTCCCTCCACCGTAGCATTTTTTGCATTATTAACTATTGATTTGTTAAAATAACACTGCGCAAGTATTGAAAATGAGTCAGAGAATGTACTTTCCTCTTAACTATGCATTGTTAAGCTTGGAGACTTCAACGCTTGGAACACACATGACAGGTCGATAGAATCTTTCACAAGAAACAAAAAAATGATTCAAATAAGGGATGAACTACATGACACATTATCTCATATGATGTATACAAATACGTTTTTGAAGTCATTAGTGGACTCAGAGTTATCGGAGGAGAGCTTTCCAATGGTTCTCAGTGATTAGAATAGCACAAAAAAGTCCATAGTTTGTTTTGCAAAATATTAAGCATATTGTTCAAAAAAGATTTCTTAAAGAGAATATTTAGCATGTGCACCGGATACCAATATACTTGCTCCTTAACCTATATTCAGTCATAGATTTTGCAGAAATTAATAAAAATATTTTGACCTGATTAACTGTCTAGTTAATATCTTATTGTATGTAGTTAATGGCAATAATACTTTTTTGTAATAGTTTTTTTTCAATTAAAATTTATAATGTCTTTTAATAAAATAGAACGGAAATGATTCAAATAAGCGCAATATAAAAGATAATTTTTGAAGCATTACTAATTATTGTAATCAATAGAGGTAGACTACCGAAATCTACACAATGACTGTTATAGTTGAATATCTTCTCAAGAATCTAAGATACTTTTAAAACACCTCACAGAATAATTGATTTTAGCATTATTCTACTTCACTTTACAGTTAATCATACTTTATACGTCCATACTGGAATCTATACTAAAATAAAGATGCTGAACTTTTGCGAATCTGAAGAATATCTTAGAGTACGGAAAAATATCTTCCGGCCACCACCTCATATATATATTTTTCCTTGAGCCACATAAACCAATTTATCATTCCACTTTAATTTTAAACCACTTTAATTAACGCGTTCTTTCTAGCCACATCAAATTCACTTATATGCATATTGCTAAACATATTAAGAGTCGAAACAGAAATTTAACTTTTTCCAACGTCATATTATTTCATGGCATCTGAGTTTAAAGCAATACTTGCAAACGACGATTTGAAATTTAATTCATATTGTTGCCTAGGAGCATTGCATAATGAAATTAAATTGGTAGACAAAGCTTTTTAAAATAATCACTTATTACTTGTCAGTTTGATCCATCCACGTAACTATAAGTGACATTTAGTCAATGAAATTACGAAATTTTTCTATTGAAGCACATACCTTAAAATGGCAAATTTGCAGCTATTTTTTTTACACCTTTATCAAGTTATAAAGGGTTAGATTCAGACAGAAATTACCTATTTATTACATGGGAATAATAGTAGAGGGAGTAGAAGGCTGAAGTACTTTCCTTAGGGCCTGGGTTCGATTCCAGTTGAAAAATCTTGGTACCCTGAGATTTACCAAAGCTATGTGGTTTTTTCAGGTATTAGATATTCTTGGAAAACTAGAGGCGGCCCAGGGAAAGGAGCTGATCCATAGACTCTGAAGTGTGATTTTCACTCATGAGCTTAGTGAGAGGACAGCTATAACATCACCTAACAAACCAACCTTCAGGTTGATTACTGTGATTGTTTTATTTATGATATACAAATATAGATGTGGAGAAATTTGAGGTTTCTCGACTTGATTCGCAGTGAAATTAAGTCAGTCTAGAGACATTTACATAAAGATACAGATTATTTAAAAATTCACCCGTTTATAATTTTATTGCGAGTGTCATGGCATGAGTTACATCAATTGTTTCATCGGTGCTATTGTTGACAGGACCTTTGATTAGAGAAGTCGTAAGCCCTTCTAAAATATTTTTTTAACTTGCAAAATAGTAGATAAGTGTCTCAAGGTATATTAATTAGAATTATGTGAATTCAAAGATGTTGAAGAAGAAAATATCCCGGATGAATATCACAGTAATATGTAATGGAGGTAGATATCTAATTAAATCCAAATACAACTATGTAGTTATAAGAATTTATAATATAAAATAAAACAGAACTAATGAATAAGTTCTTGATCGATTTTGATATTTAACATTACCTTTCTTAGGCCGACCCGATTATTTCTTTTGGTAAATTTGACTGAGAACCGTGGTTTTGATTTCCAATCCCGCCTAGACCTCGAACGTCGATATCACTAGCTGACATTACGGTGCAATATGATCGTAGAAGCAACAATGGAGTTAGCTACTTCTGTAATAGACAAAAACTATGCAAAACATTCCAGATAGAATTAACCATTACCTAGCTCCATAAAAGTAAAATACACATTTTTTAAAACTTACATTTCCCTAGCATTAAGTCAGATTTAAGCGATGGATGAATATGGATGAAAAACAGAGGAAACCCAGAACAGAACTTAAGCTCTTGACTAGGCAACTCTGTTCCGTGTGAGTGAAGGATCTCGTGCGGCAATCGGAAAAATGTAATCGGTAGCACTACGGAAGCCTTTGTCTCACTGAGAAATACTAGTCGTTCCTCGCAATCGCCATGTTCACTGAGCATGGTGACATTGGAGCGCTATAGTTCTCAGTGGTGCGGGTTAATTTTTCTACTCGCATTTACCTCTTATGATAGCATCATTCTTTTTTTAAACAAGGCTGCGTTATATTACGTATGCGTGTCGCTTATCGCCAAGGCTTCCGATTGAAGTGCTTTCTGAGGCGGAGAAATAACCTTGATATGAAAACAGATATTCAGGCTATCTACTTCCTTTTACATAATGTGCAATTGAAGTAAAAACATTTTCATATTACTTCCTGGATATAACTGTTGAATTTACAACTTTTTGAACAGGCAAGTGTGAACAGTAGAATAGATGATTCGGTATATCTTTGTTGCGTACATTAATCCATGTCCCAAAGTTCAATGCTTGAAATCGATTCAAGAGCTACCAACAAAAGAAAAATACCTATGCTTTTGCGTGTATTCGTGGATGTGCGAGTATGAAAAAAGATGAATATCGCGAACAATTTGCAAAAAAATGACCTTAAACAGATCACTCACAGGAAAAGTATTACTTTCAGCATCACGACACCTTCTCCAGTCAAATAAGAGCGCTGAACTTCAATTATATATATTTTTCATCGATAACTTCTAGCAGATTAAGGTGTTTTTTAATGAAAGTTTTCACTTTTTGACCTTTGTGCTTAGGATCAAATCAATTTTTAATACGATAAAAATGGGCGTCAATTCACCCGCTATCTGTCAATCAAATAGTTGTTTTAATGAAAGCATGGATCTTGGAGTGATAGCGAGAAGGGAAAGGGAGTGAGAAAAGGGGGAGTGGGAGAGGAGAGAAATGGGGTTCGATACAAAAAGTATAGAATAAGTAGATTTTCAACCTTCTTCCCTTCATTTTTGGACACTATACCCAACTATGAGTTACAGTCCTCCCCTAAAAATCGTCAAAGCGATACAGATTAAAATAACTGCTGCTTTACCGAATATTCTGTTCAAAAGTAATTCGACAATTAACCTGCCTCATGCCAAACGCAAGCTAATCCTTTCACGGACTAGATTATGCCCAAGCACTATTAATTTTAAAGCACGCTGGCCATTCCAATGATTCGCACACGACCACCTGCGCAGTGCGATGCACTCCATGGTTATCTAGGTGCGTCGGTAGCCACACTGTCGGGTGCTGGTCAGTGAAAAAATGGAGATGGAACACGTTCAAAATATTTTACTCGGTTACATTGTTTTGTTAAGTCCGCTATGCGTGTATACACCCACACATTAAGTCTATAATTGACTATAAATTATGCATTTAACAACCCTTATCAACGTAATCGGTTTTGCCGATGCTGAAGGACTGTTTGGAGCACCCAGAAGTTGAAAATTCGTTATGATTTATCGTTACGTAACCTTTAACGGTGGCTGTATATGATATGTTTTTGTTAAATATTCATTAATTCTTTGTTGAGACGCGTGGTAAGCAAACTGATATTCATGAAAGAGAATAAAATAAATCTCTAATTAAAAACCCTTGTTTGAATAGGGTTTTACTCCTGGAAAATAATTTTTCAAAATTACTTAAGTCACCATGATTGCTGAATTTTTTAAGTTTAATATTGTAAATGTGCGACTAGGGGTTAGGTGGTAGAAGATACTCGATATTTTCAATCTCGCCTCAAAATAAAGCCAACTATCTAATCCATCTATCTACCTTAAATTATTACTGGTTCTCTTTAGTTCTGTCAATTTAAAATTGCCCAAGATCAAAAATAGCAAATAGCATCAAAAATTACCTTTCCAGAGAGCTATAAAAAATTACAGCCAATGGTACGTATAGCTATCTGGGGTTTTGCACTTGGTCGTACGACGTGCCTCTGCGAAAAATAAGAATCATTATTCTAAGACTAGAATGGACAATATTTTTATGATAAAATAAATCGAATGCTATATAATTCGATAATGCATATTTTCAAGCAAATAATCCCTTGTGAGAAAATAAGATTAAAATTAGGATAACATTACCGTGAGTAAATACATAATTCTAAGTAGAACTCTAATAATCTATTTATAATAACATTTGGGATATCAAAATAATGATTACAACCACATAATTATAATCAAATATCGTTTGTAACGAATACCGACCATAATTAAGGTTGATTTATAGTTATGACGAAAAGCCCTCGTAAAAATATAATTAATTTGAAATGCACTTGATTGAGAAATCGAAAGTAGGCATCACGTTCGGTTTGACATACATGAAATTAGTTTTCATAGCGTGAAAATACCAGTTCTCCGTTGATCCTTGACACGGAATGCAGGGGGAATGCATTCGTTAGAAGAAATCATTTCATGCTAAATACACTATTATCCATGATAATACCAATTAGACCAATCAGATAGAATTACTCTTTATGTAGGACCTTATTTAACCTCATGCAAGGAAAATTAACTTACTGCCAATGATACATGCATTTCTTTTGGATTTATTTCGAAGCACCCGTTTCCACTTGAAAAAAAATATGTCCCTCGTGGAAACGGCGCGCTTAAGAGAGGGCTGTTCACCTTCACACGAATGAACACTTTGCGCAACACACGCGAGAGATCCGAGCGGTTAAGTAGGTTCGCCTTGACATTGGCCCGCTCGCGGCGTTTCCCAGACCGCGGAGAGACGATGGTCGTCAACCTCGCCGGTGTGTGCACAGACACTCTGCGCCGTAACCGGATCATCGAACGGATCGTAAGTCGCTCCGAAATCAAACGCCCTTCGGCGCGCCGTCGGAGAGGTATGTGCCTTGGGGGAGGGCTACAGGTGTGTAGGTGATAACACGGGAGCGCTCCCGCATCCCGTTACACAATTCCGGACGGGCACTGGGTACGATCAGGATGCATACGTCTGCTCGCACGCTACATGGTCGTGCACCGATGGAATGCGGTTCTCAACGATTGTCTTTCGAGGAAGGATTCTCGCGATGAAAACTGCGGAACTTTCATCCGACACCCCTACGTTTATGTCATCGGGAATCGTATTATATACGCTTCCGGCCCTCATTATCTCTACAAATGTCAAGGATGTGGAAACTCTATGAATCTGGCAACTTCGGCTCTTTAAAAAAATTTCAAACTTCTAAATATACCCGGGAAATATGACTCTGATTTACGAAATACCTAATATCATACACGGAATTCAAAATAAGAAATAAGTCAATAATCTGATAATATTCGACGGGACGGATTTAATCGCATTCTCCTATATTTGCAATTTTCTATAAAAATACGAGGGCTGTCAAGAAAGAAACTTACGTTTCGGCCAAGCGTTGCTTTGGGTAGGGCATCTTGGTGTATAAACGTCCCTACACTCAGTACACATCCTGCTGTAGTATTGTGCAGACTGTGGTTCTTCTACGAACTAGTACTTAGCTCACTGCGAACTATTAAAATGTGCGCAGTAATAGAAAATCCCGTGTGTTGTGAAGTGCGATCTGTGAATAGCTTTTTACTGACAAAAAAACACAAACCAATTGAAATTCATAGGCAACTTTGTGAAGTGTACGGAGACGGAATAATGAGTGAAGACAGAGTGAGGCAATGGTGGATTCAGTTTAAAAATGGTCGCACCACTGTTCACGACGAGGACCGCAGTGGTCGGTGTAGCCTTGTGACGGATGAACCGACGGGCGACCAGTTCTTGGACTTCATAAACATTTTTTCGTTCACTTTTAGACTAACTACACCACTGACGCACAACACTGTCACTTAGTTGGTGCACAGTACAAATTTCCCAATTAATGTCAGCAGTTTTGAAGTTGATTGCTAGTAAAAACCTCATCACTAAACGGTTTTTACATTTTGCGGAATTTCAAATTGTATTGATCATTTTGACTCGCTACTGTACAAAAGACAAGCGCTACCCTACCAAATACTGCAAATCGAGGCGCACTACCCTAGTGCGTGTTTCAATAGAGCAAACATTCGGCTGTCCCACCACTTGGTTCGCTACTTGCAAACATACGTTACTTTCTGCACAGCCCTCGAAAATGAATAGAACAGCTGTCATTTACTATTTCCTTCCTCCTTTCACTCAATCCAACATGTTTATCTAAATCCGACGCCAGGTTGTGTTTGTGGGAGAGTCAAGGGAATTATCGCTGCACCGTTGTGTAGCCTGAGACCATCGAAACCCTACTTTATCGGGTAAATTACCTATAATAATATCTGCAAACATTTTTCTGTAGAACAATAATTCCACATAAGTCGTCCAACTGACAAATAACACATTTAACTGCTAAATATATTAAAAAATAGTAACTATGTCCAACGAATGAAGTGTTTGATATAATACAAACAAAATGATTTATTTATTATACAATGTATAATATATTAGATAATTAAATAATGTATGTACAGAATACACCACATAATTAATATATTATTATATATTATACATGTATAATAGTGTGTATAATATATGCGTTATATTTTTAATTAAATACGTATTAAACATATACCTGTATATTTATACATATATAGTTTAATAACTTCACCACCCGTTTATCCCAAACTTAGACATAACTGATTAAGGTAATGGGACTAATTGCTTAACTCTCATGGAGAAGAAAAAGAGACTCTATGGCTATTAAATCTTACATTAGCCACAAGGAAACGACATAAACAGGAAGAAATCTAATTAAGACAGCTATGCTAATTACTTAAAAACAAATAATGACAATGAAATTAACTAAAATGAGCGGAAATATTAATTCCAGCATCCTTTCGGTTATTCCCTGATTCGGACATTGTTTTTATTTCATCAACAAAAATAAACAATTGAAAATGACTAAGAATGAATAAAGAATAAGAGTTGATAATGTCTCAACAGATCAGAGAAAAGATTGCTTGAACAGAACTCCGAGTCTGCAGAATGACAGGCAAGGACTTGCGAATCAGTCCGTCTTATAATCGCGAAATTCTGTAAAAAAATTTGGTTTAGAATGACGCGGAGAATAATCCGTGGAGTGATGATGTTGCGTTCAGGAGCCAACCTTTCCTGCGCCAGACAAATACGATAGACCTTGGGAAATGGTCGGATTCGATATTCTTTGGAACTTTTCCAAATTACCTGGGCCTCGGCACACCCGACCTCCACATCCTTATCGCCTTAAATAAATCAAAACATTCGTGGGTATTGCAGTTGCGTGCTCGGGAGATCATATTGGCTCTAAGTGCCCAGTCGTAAAAACGTGTGGCTATGTTGTGTGCGTGGATATTTTGAACGCAGTGAGAATATTCGAGACTGAAAATGGAGTGATGGCTGATGCGTACTGTTGGAGATATTCTATTTTGCATCGCAGTTGAAATCTTTCATTTCACTTGGCAAAAAATAATGATATTCTTGTATTTCGAAAAATTATTCAGCAGAATCAATTTCATCCTTCGATTAAATCACATGAGTTTGTGTTTTTCTCAATTTTTAAGATTAGGCATAGCTTTGCATTCTGATATTGATGGTGGTACTTTTCCTGTTTTTAAATATTATTTATAATTTTATACTAAGCTCTTTAAAGAAAAAACATACCTAACTATTTAAAACAAAAACCTGATTGAAAGCCATAGCAAAACAGAGTCACTTCTTGATATAAAAGTAGTCCTGGGCGAATGTTATAAAATAGCAGTAAGACCATTAATTGATTCAGGCTCTCGTATGGATATCTATCAAAACTCAGGAGCTTGTTTGGAAGAAAAGGAACCATTCTAACACCTCATTCATGTCGAAGTCACGTTGTACTAAGCTGATTACACGTGCACACGAAAATATAAACTTGATCTCCCTTCCTAACCGAACTAATGCTTTGGAGAGTTTTTGGAGCATGCAGTCTTACATTTAGTGACTAAACTAGAATATATCTGTACACGGGTGTTTACGTCATACGATTATATTACGTATGACATCACAGCATTGTCCGACTAGACATAAAGTACTGACTGACTGCATGCGAGTTATATTTATTGCAATAAAATAATGCCCCTTTTCGGAATAACATATAACCATAATTACTGACCACGATGGAATACAGATTTGGATAAAATTTCATGCATGCACGAGAATTCATTTTAAAATGCACATCTTAGCTTTCAGAAAATTTTTTAGTTCCACAAATGCGGAATTCAACCAAATAAAAACGCTTTTTTCTTTGATTATCTAAAATACGTCTTCTTATTACGCTAACAAATAAAACGACAAGTTTACAACACACAATTGACATGCTCGTAGTAATACGTAACAGTGATAAATATACATATAGAGAATGATCGCATGGAATTTATAACCAGATATAATAATCATTCCTGAAGACAAATATTCTGTGTCCACAATGATTTCTCTGCAATAGACGATGAAAGTTTTGTGCGTACTTTCTACTGAAATAACAATAGGAAGGAAATAATTACAGCAAGAGTTGAAACAAATGTGAAACTTTATAATTATTCATAAAACATAGGCAGAGTTTAACGAATACCAATAGTTACCAGTTTGTCACTAGTAAATTATTAATGCCACTACTTTCTCTCCAGTGGCGCAACTGACATTCAAGTTTGAGGGCAGAATTTCGCGAACAATTACAAATCATGAAGTGATTCATAGGACGAGTTAGCAGCAGGTTTGAAAAAAGGAAACCAGATCATGGACATTTCTTTAGCAATTCGCCTCAATACTCCCATTACAATTTACCACCTTGGTAAATTGTAATGGGAGTTGTTCATCGTACGCGTGCCAAAATTTGGAATATATATATATATATATATATATATATATATATATATATATATATATATACATATAGAGTGTGTTTAAATATTGATATCACATTACAAAGCAAAAGAAATTCAGTAACCGGATTTCATATACAGGTACTGTACATGTATTTACCAACTCCATGAATTTCATTTCAACATAGATATTTTCCCAAATACTTATTGTTCATCAAGTTACCGTCATTAAATAGAGGGTGAGATGGTGAATATATTTGGGCGTATCAATTGAAAATGTTAAATCGGCCAACTCAACTTATTCGCATAAATAGTGGTAGTATTTGTCTCCATGCAGTTAAATTCTAATGTTTCATTTTTCGTAGCCTGAAACCTTCAAAACTTAATTATGTCTCAGTTCTTTTTCAGAGACATTAAAACGAAAACAAATCTCTCAAAATGTCAAACTGAGGATTCTGTTAGGACTCGCAAGATATTCTTAATACATATAAAATATCATGCCACATTCACAGTCAGATTCAAATGTAAGTAATTATTGACCGAGTTTATCAAATGTTTGTTTGCGAATGTACCTTAATTTATGGAATTTTTTCTTTAATCCCAGTAAAGTATCAATTACTAGCATTTATATGATGACTTATTATAATAGAAACGGAGGCTAACATGTAATTTATGTCACAAATCCAACTTGTAGTTGCGTGCTGATAAAGCACCCTACTTGAGAGAATTCAAACTGAGAAAATCCGAGTATAGTCATTCAGGTTGACTAGAAATACTTCAGAAAGTATTGTGGACTAAACTAATAAATACACCACAAGATACAGGCATTTACTCAAAGTTGTCGATTGGTAAATATGAAAACTTAAAATAAATAAAATGAGGAATTATAAGAGAAAAAAACCACGATTTTTTTTCTGCTGGTTACTAATTTCATTTTCAATGAATGAAATTGGTAAAGATGAGTGAAAACGGTGTAAAAATTAAAATGAATATCTACATATAATTAAAAATTTACTATTATCGTGTGGTTTTATATAATTAAAATTGGCAAGGGGTGCCATTTTTTTCAAATATGCAATGAAGATCAAGAATAAATGATAAGAAAGTTCAAGATCTCACTTATTCCTAATCCATGTCGACGTCAACCAAGTTGATGACACACGCACTTTTTTCTCCGGCTTTTATCACATGCTGATTTTATAGGACAAGAGTTCATATCGTAAAGTCGAAAATTTATATCCATTAGACAATGCCTATGAGTGTTAATGATGTTTTTTCATAAACATATTCTCTTAAACTCCAGTTTATGCTGCGAGAACGAAAAATATGCAGAACTTTTTGGAATGGAGAAAATCGAACCCCTCCATGAGAAAACAGCGTTACGCCTCTTGTGCAATTATCTCAAAAGTTTGAGCCACTATTAAAGAGTTTTAACCGGAAATATGAGAATAAATTCATACAAATTAAGGTTGTGATCACCAACAGAAGTGTTTATTGCACAAAAAGTAAATTATGAATAGCTTTACTCTGAACAAGGCGATAGATGAAATATTTGGTTTTTATAAACAAACATGATTTAAGAATGATTTCCATTACCAAGTAAACCGAAATTTCACGAAAATATTATGCTTTCATATGCGTCCGAGACGTTTAATTTTTCGCGTGACTTGATAATTATTATCGACATTTTTACCTTGCTCCTTGGTTACGGTAAAGCAGATTCTTCATTTTCTACAATTCTAACTGGCCTGCTTATCTTTTAGAGTAAATACGGTGTTTGCGAGAAATATTATTCAAAGAAAACGCTTTTGGTGCCTCGATAAAAATTTCTATCATATGGTAAACCACAAAAAATATTTTTTTAGAAACTGAATTAAATGCTGTTCAGTATAGGCTCAACGATATGTGAAAAACGAAAAAAAAACCATCAATGAAGCAACAACGTCATTGACGAAAGAGACCGTTAATGACGCAACAACGTCATTGACGTAGCGCTTAAGGCCCAACACTGTAACAGGAGTGATTAAAGTTATTTTCTGCGCTTTGGCTGTGTGGAGAATCATTTCCCTTAATCGATCCGACCCATATTTCTATAGGGTAATGCGTGATCATTTCAGGATTCACATACGTAATTACGCTATGGGTAGATATCTAACAAAATATATTTTAGAATGAATACCGAAAATTCTTCACGAAGCTTACAAACAAAAGAATGGAGACTGGGAGATTCCTCGTTGTCAAGGTGACGGGATACGCAGTGTCCTTGGGTATTAAGCAGCGCGGCGAGTCATTTGTCACTACTGCACGTAGGAAGGCGTTGAGGACCTGTTAAACAGACGGCTTGGGTGGTACTTTTATGGCACTTGTGATGACACGGAAAGAATCGCGGTGACATGGATGAGTGGTTTGGGAAAAGTAAAATGAGAGGGTCTTATCCGTCGCAGGAAGAAGGATAAAGGAGAAGAAAGGATTTTCTTCGCCTTATTTTAATGCATATCAAGGGAAATTATTCATCGAAGGCCTAAAGAGGTCCCGTTAAGGAAGCAATGCGGACGGAGATGAATTATTTCGAAGAAGGAGCGAGGATTGACGGCTTGTAAAAACCGCTACTTATTGAGCCGAAGGAAAATTAAGATTTATCCCTTCCTGTTTTCCTGAGTCGTTAAGCTCCTTAGAGAAAATACTATGACCGGGGAGTAGTATTTTTCTGTATAAGAAGTCCATGCGACTGGGAAAGAAATATTATACGAACTGAATTTATATGAAGACACTTGAATAATGAGCAACTATAATTTCATACCCGAAGACCTATATTCTAATAGACCACCAATGCCTCGCACCCTCTTTTCAAACATCCTGTTACATACAATGAGTTATTCATTGGAATGTAGATAGTGGAGCAAGAAAGCGTAAATTATTCTTCCATAAATTTCCTATATACTTAATTTTCATGTAAATTAAATGTTTGCGTAATTAGACGCTTCATGATCATAGTTGATTCAATAAGCCAATCAAAGCCATGACTGCCCAATTTTCCCAGTGATTTTTCAAAATTAGGTATTTTCTAAGGAAATAAAAATATTATAAACAGGAAATTATTTTTGCAAATTGGTTTTTATTTAGAAACCGTTCATTGACAGGGCTGGGTCTATCATAATGATAGACGGCGCTAGTTAACGCAGTCGACGTCATTTATGGTAGCCTGTTTCAGGCGAATTACTGAGATAAAGTGGTTGGCATAACATTTAAATTGAGACAGGAAAGAAGCTGATTTTCACAAGAAAGTAATATTTATAGACTTCAGACCTATGGATGGTTAAATTTGGAATACAAGAGTTCTTCCTATCATGGAAGCAAAAGATACCTCGGCATTGTCAGATATATCCAAATCTAAACTTGATCAACAGGAGGTAACATTGAAGTTCAACAAGCCTGTCAGATATAATTTGAGTAAAATATTCCACTGAAATTACTTCTATCATGTTTTACAATGACATGAATATCCTTAGAATGAATTCTTTTCACAATAAAAGCCTGATGCGTTAATGTTAAACATCATCATTAAGTCAACGCCATAAACATTAAATGTAGAATAAACTCAGGGGATATTATCTACATCTACTTGATAACTCAATCGATGGACCAATCAAATCAACATTTGCTGACACGCAGCCATTAACTGAGTCAGCATATGTCAGAAAAACAAATGTAAAAACCACGCAAAGAATCTTTCAATAAGACGACCTTTCAGTCCGTAAGTCTTTAGCGTTGAATATTTATAACTTTGTCCATTCTTCAACTTCAGTGGTGCTCGAGCCATAATTCAAACGTTATGGAAAGAGGGAGCGCTATACGAGATTCATTATTCAAATAGAAAACTTGGGCATGCGCCAAAGAACTCAGCCGCTCGGAATTTTCCATGGTTTTCATGAGTACATTTTACAACATTCTCATTCATTTAACACCTTGATAGAAGTAAATTACCACTCTGGGGACAATTCTGAAAAATACTCCTGATGGAGAAAGTTTCAATAATTAATAAATCTAAGTGTTGGAGCAAGTGCCCTTATTATCTAAAATAACTGCAATGAATGGAGAAATCGATAATCAATAAAATGAAAATTTATTATTCATCGATATATCGTCCTTCCAAGACGATGGAAAGAAGAAATGAGAAACATCATAGTTGCAGATGTGGAACTCGTTATTGAGGCGCCGAAATCTAAACAGTCACGGATAACAGCTCAAATAAGGGATCTCATAGAAGCAAGAAGAAAATACAAGAATACCAGAAATAACATTGAGAAAACCCTCAATCAGAATTTGCTGAAACAAGTCAAACAAGGTTGCAAGAAGGCCAAGGAGAAGTGGATACAATGTTCCTACCAAAATAATGAAGAGAAAAAGTTGAGCGGCTTATTAACTGGTGACGAGACAATTCGGAGAAAGATAAACAAAATACCATCACGTCCGAGATGTTAATGGAAAGGTACTAATAGAAAATTAAGACCTTGGGAAGATACGGAAGGAATACATTGAAGAACTCAACCAAGATCCCAAGTCACTTGAACTTGGATAATTACGGAAGAAAGAGTGATAAAAGAAAACGGATGGGCCCGAGGAGGTGCATTCGGTAGAGCCTTAAAATATCTGAGGAACAAGCACCAGGAATCGACAAAACACAAAGTCGCCAAAAATATTACACGCGTAAACAATCTATTATAAGTGGCATTCGCGGACTTAGAGAAGTCCTTCGACGAAGTCGAATAGAAACAAGGTGTTCAAGATTCCAGAATCGCTTTGAATAGACTACAGCCACAGAAGAATAATCCATCTCCTCTACAAGCATAAGGCAGCCACTACGCAAATGTAAAACGGAAGGAAAATAGAAGTAAGATAAACAAAGGAAATGGAGAGGAATTACGAAATCTTACTAGCACTCTCCAACGTATTTCTAGACGATGTATAATATAATGTGAACTGTGACTATGTAAATGCAAGAAGAAAATGAAAATTCTTGAATGCGGAAGAGAAGACCTGAAGACAGATATCACAATTCGATGAGTGAAACTATAGCTAGTGGAATCCTTCGTCTATTTGTGCAACATTATAACTTGAGATGGAAGAACTTCAACGGACCATGAAGCGAGAATAGGTCAAATTAAGGAGGCGTTCATGAACAAGGGGCAACTACTATCTTCAAATAACCTGAGACTTCAAATAAGGAAGAAGTTTGTCAAAACTCCCTCATGGATCATGGCACTCTACGGATCAGGGACATGATGCTTCAGGAGAATGCTGAAGATTAAATGAACAGACGAAATGAGAAACGGGGAAGTAAATAGAAGAGCAGAAGATGAAAGAATCATGTGGATAACTCCATGGCAAAGAAGAACTAGGCATTGGACACACTTTGAGTCAAAATGGAAGATAAGTTAGGAACATACGAGGTCTATTCAAAAAGTATCACGACTTTTGTGTTTTTTCAAAAATTATTCATTAATTCATGAATATATTTTTTGCCCCTTCAAAGTAATCCCCATTAGATATTATACACTGGTGTCGACGTTTTTTGCAATCCTCGAAGCAGTTCAAAAAATCATTTTTTGTGATTTTGTCCAGCTCCTCCTTCGATGCCGTCTTTATCTCGTCAATCGTAGCGTAGCTACGTCCTTTCATGGACCTCTTCAGTTTCCGGAACAAGAAAAAAAATCACTGGGGGCCAGATCTGGGGAATACGGTGGATGCAGTAACATTAGTGTGTTGTTTTTGGCCAAAAATTCAAGCACAAGTAATGATGTGTGAGCAGAGGTGTTGTCATGGTGCAAAAGCCAACTTTTGTTCTTCCACAAATCCGGGCGTTTGTGGCAGATTGCTTCGGGCAAATTGCGCATAACTTGCAGGTAATATTCCGTTTATTTACCGTTCTACCCGGTGGCAAGAACTCATGATGCACCACCCCCCTGTAATCGAAGAAAACTGTAAGCAGAACTTTCACTTCGACCGAACTTGGCGCGCTTTTTTCGGTCTTGGTTCGTGCTGCAGCTTCCATTGGGATGATTGAGCTTTAGTTTCCACGTCATAACCATAAACAAATGATTAGTTATCAGTTATGACCCTTTGGAGCAAATTTGTTTCGTAGTGGACAGAGTCCAAAACCTCATTAGCAATGTTAATGTGTTGCTGTTTTTGGTCGAAATTGAGCAATTTCGGTACGAATTTCGCGGCGACTCGTGTCATGTCCAAATCATTGTTAAAAATCGCCTGGCACGAGCCAATCGATCGATATGTTTAGGTCCTCAGCAATTTCTATAACGGTGATTAGACGATTGGCCAATACTATTTTCTTCACTTCATCAATGTTTTCGTCTGTTCTTGTCGTGCTCGGGCGTCCGGCACGCTCTTCGTCGTTCACATCTCCTCGGCCCTTTGAGAACATTTTGTACCACCGATAAACGTTGCTTCGGTCCAAGGTGGCTTCTCCATATGCCACAGTTAACATTCGGAATGCGTCCGCACATTTAATTTCGTTTTTCCCACAAATTTTGATACAAATTTTTTGATCCATTTTTCGGAACAGGCAAAAATCGAAGACAAGCCAGAACACGTCCAAGCAAAACAAACAGGTGTCAACAATTAACGGAATATTCAAAATGGTCGAACTTTTCGGCATAAGTGAGAAAAATAAGGGTCAACATAACGTCACAAAAAAATCGAAAATCAAATTAACGCAACCCGCGGAAATTCAAAATTTGCGATACTTTTTGAACAGACCTCGTACTACTTGCTTATAAACAAATAGAAGAGACAGGCGAAGAGAATATCCCGTAAGGAAGACAAAGGCACAAGTTTATAGGACAAACTAAGAAGGGCGTAAAACAGGGATACTATCAGGGTGTGGGTAAATAAACACTGATTAGAAAAGGACGTAAAAGGGCGGAGAGCTCTTGGTTTCAATTTTACTCGTAATCTGTATGGAAACTTAAAAAGTAATGAATCATCATACATTAAGGTGGTCAAAGGTTAGCAAGAACATGATTACAATTGCTATTCTACACCGAAAGGTAGGTTTTGATATCCCCTTATTTTGCTTGAAAATCGTACAAGTATTTTTAAATTCAATCTACTGTGCATGCTTTCTTGGTTCTGAATCTTCAAAAAAACATTTTTACGCGTGAAAGAAAGTTTAAAAATGTATTCATGTTTCGAATAAACTGTCGACTTTGACGACGGCTTTACATACCTCTAACAATACACACAAAGAAATCGATAAAAATAATTAAAATAAAAGAGCACAGTTATTTGGCATCAAAACGAGAAAAAAGTACGTGTTGCACTAATTTATCCATTAACGGAGAAATAATTTGCAGTGAATTCAACGAAAAACCCTAAAATATGAAACTTGATGTAATGAAATTTAGATATATCTTTTCTAAGAGTTCCTTGGTGTTCTTTGATTGACACGAGCTTATTGTCATTATCTTTCAGATATAACTTGAAAACTAAATTTTACGCGACTAAATTGGTATATAATCAGTTCTTTCTTTTAAATACATAATAGTCCTGAAAATATCTGTTACAATTATTATTAACTGGTAATCCTACTCTTTCTTTGATAGGTATCCACGGACTTGACAACATCTCGGTCTGAAAACGCGGAAACCGTGCCCAAGCCACACCGCAGGAGGGAGGGACGTGGCTAGTGCGAGGAAGAACTAGCATCAATTTCGGAGGGAGCGTTAACTGCGAAAAGTGGGTGTAGTGACCAAGTGGTGGCGGGTGACCGCCCCCTTTTGATTTTTCGCGGAGACGGCTTCTCGCGGTGAAAAAGTCTACTGAGAGTGTGAGAGTACCTTCACCAAAGGGCCATGGGGCAGGGAAAGAAGACCAAGAATATACGGTGGTGGAATCCCCGAAGGTTGCCTCTTCCGAAGGGTACGTACGATCATCACGGCGTATCGTCAGCTCACTCTCATATTTTCCCCATTTTCCATAATTATTACATCTACGGTGGTACTGTTATTTTAATAATATTGTCATGGCTCTGGACGGCTCGGAATTAGAACACGTGTAAGTGACATATGGAAGATTGATTATACTTGAAAATAATCGGAAGAGTGAGGGAAAAATAAATTCTATTCGCAAAAGTAATGATAAAGACAACGATGGAATCGACTACAACCGAGAGTAGAGGCAAAAATACTCGAAGTATTACATTACGTAATCGGGTGGTTCGAGAGGGGATGTGGATGTGGAGAATCGTTTCATAAGAAAAACTATGGAAGAGCAGTTGGAATTGTTGAATAGAAAGAAGAAATAAAGGAGGCTTGAATGTACGAGAGTTTAGTGAAAATTGGGATTTGAAGTAGGTTACATACGTCGTATTTTCATCGCGTATGATGCATGGGGAAGTCATCTATGGTTTTACACCAGTTAAGATCTTAATAACTGCCGATATTTCAAAGGCCATCGCTGAAGAAGGGTAGCGTTGATGAAATTTGCGAATCTCGCGTTTTTTTAAAAAAGCGTTATTTAATAGAAGCCTCGACGACTGAGGTCATTTGCACCTTACTGGAGCTATATCAATAAAGAAAAGGGTAAGATAAAAGAGCAACGTATGCTAGTTCCTAAGGTAAGATTTCAAGTATATTAATGTTTATAACCTTAATCCATCAAAAAAGGTATCACGACAGCCATATTCACCTTCCTTTAAAAGGAAAATACTTAGAATAGCCGCTTGGCTTCAGGTTCATCAACAAGGGTAACTTTAAGGCTTCTCCTAGTATTTAGATACACTCGTACTGCCCTCCATTTTTCATCCATATTTTGTGAGTAGCAAACGGTGTCTTGCTATGCCCTCGTAAGATTAAAACCAATGAAACCTTATGGAAAACTAATCATGCTACTCCTTAAAAGACTTAAGATATTATAAAAACTGACGAAATGACTATATTTGAGACTAGCAGTCTATCCTCTATTGAATAATATAAAGATTAGAGTTCTCCAAAAGTCGAAATTACCACAGGAGTTGGGATATTTGATGAATACGTTTTAAATGTCACTCAATGTTAAAACGCAATAATTTATTTTAGCTCGGTATAGTTTCAGTGAGCCCTCGAGCAAATTAGTCTGACTACAACAGTCATTATACAAATTACGAAGATTCAATAATGATTAAAACAACAGAAACAAACCCGATTGAAGAGTTGAAAAAGGTATTGAGTACTGTAGATCGTAATTCAGCATCAGGGTAGTGGGTAATTTTCTTTTCCTGTGGTTACCGAGGAAATATTGGTCTCGAAAAATCACAGCTTGTGCGAAGCTGATGACGTATCAGCCACCTGGAACTTGGATCGAAATTAAAGACCAAGTTTGATTTTGGCCGGTTTATCTATTGCTGCAAATTTTTTTCGTAAACATACATTCGTATTCGTGTTCTGTTCATACTAGCGATAATTGAAGTATAAGACCACATCATCATCGTAGCATGTACGCCAGGAATGAGAAAAACTATGCCTTGAAAAAGGTCATGGTTATCGACCTCCTGTTGGGACCTGAAATACGGTATTGACCGCTTAAATTATGCGGTGGCTTACCTTGAACCGCAACATTCATGAGATGAAATAGCTCTCTTTGAGTTTTGATTATGTACCAATTGCAGCGCTGATCCAATATGTTGAGTTTGCCAGTTGCAGATGGTTTAGATTGGGCGGCCCAAAGTTAAGTTGCTTCATTCAGTTTGTAGAAAGTAAAGCTATAAATCATAGACGTCGAAGTCTGAAACAATATTTTTCAAATCTTCGAATAGAAAAAAGTTAATTACTAATCAAGAGATAAGGATCTCCATTGTCTCATGAAATAGACTAATTGATAAATTAACGAGAATTTCATCTTCATATTAATTTAAAATCAGATATACTAGTTCATTAACCCTAAGACACGAAAATTAATTGATTTAATTGAGTCACTTAATGGCTTAGTAATGATGAGGAACACACTTCGAATTGATTTTCGCGAGATATTCGCGACTTCGCTGAACCAAGCGCTTATCAATAAATACATCTTATACACACTTTTTCCGTTACCAAGGTGTGGGTTGCAATCAATGGAAATTTTAATAAATATTTCTGATAGCATTCTTACAGTTATTCTACGGTAATCTCTGACAGTGGCAGTAGAAGTGCTAATGTTTACTTCCGTACGAGAGCTCCGGGTCCACCTTCCTTTGATATTGATCCCCCTCCCCATTTTAAACATTTTAAAACCTTTTCAAACTGTGAAATAGATAGGAACAGACTCTCCGTAGGCCTTCTGTCGTACACAGGCCTCGGATGACGATCTGATATGTGCTGAAAGCAAAATCTCAATACGGAGTCGCGTGTTATCTCCATCGATGCCATTGGTGGACTGAACGTTTTTGTTGACAACAGTTATCGCTGATGCAATACTGGAGTCAAATGGATGAAACCTATATTTCACATACGAGTGTGTGTATATATATATATATATATATATATATATATATATATATATATATATATATATATATATATATATATATATATTTATACATATATATATTATTATTAGGCAATCTACCGTTTAAGGTAGGTTTTCGGATGGACACAGCTACTAAATAAATATTTTGTGACTCCTAACAAACACATAATCCAGTATCCTACTCTACGTGAGGTCCCTCTTCATCTCTGAGTACTTTCTTCCTCCCTTCATCCCGTCCGGCATCCCTATCCTGTTCCTTCCCTTTCCTCTTTTGCCCAACATTTTCCCCTCTATTATAGTCTTCAACACCCCGCTGCTGGTCAATACCCCCTTCATCCACTTTTCCTGCCTCCATAGGATTTCTCCCAACAAACCCCTCTCTTCGCCCACCATACCAAGTACTTCCTCATTTGTTTTCTTATCTGTCCATTTCACCTTCTCCATTCTTCTCCACACCCACATTTCAAAAGCCTCCAGTCTACGTCTATCCTCCTGCTTCAATGACCACGTTTCCGCGCCGCACATAGCTTAGCTACGCTCCATATCAAAGTTTTTACAAGTCTTTTCTTAACATCCTTACTCAGCGTCCCTCTCATCAACTCCCTCAACCTTGTGAATACACACACACACACACACATATATATATATATATATATATATATATATATATATATACATATATAACACGCTAAGCTAGCAATTAAACATGTAATTAGATTTCTGCGCTAAATTATAAGAATAGAAACGTACTATTAATAAAAGTACTATTACTATATATTTAATATATAGCAACAAGGAATGAAAGGTTACATGCAGACATATTCTGACAAGCATATATAGAAAAAATGTGCAAGGAAAAATAACGTTAGGAATATAATATGAATAAAGATAAAAATTTGCTTGTTACCAGTTTTCCAAGAGTGCGATATCGTGAATGATAAGTTCCTATTGCGATTTTAATGCATAACCACAAAAACAGTCCAAAACTCGTGAAGCTAAGCGTTAGCGATACTACTCAAAACATATCAAATTATTTATATTTTACAAATGATATCACATATTATGACATCGTTTTATGACTACGATATTACTATTTCTAATATGCTAGTAAAGAAAAACAAATGCACGGGAAGTTTGGTAATTGCGACTGCGACGTGTTCGATGAAAATACATGCTTAATTTGAATAAAGACGGAGCTTACGAGACTTCTTTCGTTTGACACAATGCCCCATGGATGACTGCACAAAAGTGCAAGGCGCATGCAAAGTGACTGGAGACATGAGTGGAATCTAAGGAATTTAAGGGCTCAAGGCTCATCGAAAGCGGAAAAGAGTACCACGCACTAAGTTTGCAAATGCTCACTCCCTTTCGCTAATACGATATTTTTTAAATAGGCTCATGAAGTCAGGGGACTACACAGGAAGGGTATGAGCGTGAAGTTTGAATTATTCATCGTTTTTTTGTAAGATGGGTTGAATCCATAGGCGTCAGGAATGAAAACTTCATTCCACCGTCTTAATGTTAAGATATTTATAGGGGTTCACGTCATTAAGAAAGTGGGGATAAATTACTTGGGAGTTGTTTTTTCTAGCAAGCCTATTTCTTGTGAGTAGTCACGAAAAATGTCAATGCCTAAGTGACCAGTGGCTCTGTGAACATTATTTAATGACTAAGCGAGTATAAAATTGCTATTTGGAATTTATTCTGCTTTTTTAAATTGTGTATCATAAACCAGCAATCTATACTTTTCTAAGAACTCAAAAGTTTCTCATCATGCAAGAAGTAATATGATGCAAATATTCAAATGCATACCTACACTAATTAATTTTGTATCCATTATGAATAACTGAAAAAAGGTCAAAGTGAATACCCATATACACTTTTGATTGGCTCACAAACAAGTAATCATGCCATTATTGCTCTGAAAAATATCAAACACTATTATACCTAATTTTTCAATATTTTAGGTCCATATGTTGTCGGCTGCGTCGACGTGATGACCGGAAGTTCAGCTTCCGGATGTTTCATCAGGTTGCACTACCCAACGTCTTTACGCGATGCAAAGGTAATTACTCATTGAGCATGATTATGCTGAAGCACCCTTCCCAACAACAACTCTAGCATAACTGTCTCTACATCTCTAATCTACGTTCAGCACATTTATCTCGGCTAACAAGTTCAGTTATATTGAATGAAAAATCGAATTTATCAAGGGAAACAGTTCATGTTTCATAAAAAAATATCACTTCTTCTCCTAGCGTGGCTATCCTCTTACTATTAAGAATATACCCGGTCAATGTAACTAAGTATTCATATGGTAACGGAAGGGAGAATTAGAAAATATTTTTAAGAGGACATTGAGAGTTCATTGTTTATTTTCAAAGGTCGAGAGAAATTTGAATGAATATGAAATGAAACGATATATGTAACTTCACTAATCAAGACTATAGATTATATCGTAGAGGGTAAAAACTGGTTCAGAAACTGGATTGATAATATATAGCGACAATTACATTCAATATCTTTATCGAGTGGCAATATACGAGGGCTGTCCATAAAGTAACCTCCATTATGGTATAAAAAACCATGGAATAGATAAAAAAAATTATTATTTACATCTCAAAGTGCGCATTTCTAGAATTTTTTCCACATACTCGCTTAACAGAATTAAGTATTTGCCATATCTATGAACTACGAGTTAAGAAGTCGTAGTTTAGAAATTCCCTCAGCATATATGTAAATTCTTCCGCGTGGGTTCGGAGTCCACCGATGACGGCATATAGGAGATCCTCATCAAGACGGGTACAAAACTTGTGGTAGCCTAACATTTTAGTCAGGAGTCCATGAAAAATGCCATGTTATTTTTTTCCAAGACAAGTTTGATTATAGGACTTGGGACTTGTGTGCCACCTGGCATTGTCCATCTGCAGATGAAAGTTTTAATAATAATAATAATCACAGACTCCTAGAAATCTGTGCAAAATACTATAAAGATCTCAGATATCGCCAGAAAACGCCAGTTATGACGAACTTTTTCGTCAATTTTCTGGAGCAGTTGATTGTTCACTACAGACGGCCGGCCACTTCTGTCATAATTATGGAAAATTGTCCGTTCACTTTTGAACGAAAAACACCTCTGACGCACAATACGTCAGTCATCACTTCGTCCGTGCACAGCAAAAATTTTCCGAAGAATGTCAACAGCTTTGAAGTTTTTTGCCAATAAAAACCTTATCACCAAACAAATTTCACATTCGAGGGATTTCCAATTGCATTGTTTATTTTGACTCACTACCACACGTATAAGCAAACAACTAGTGACACGGCCTTCCAACCACTGCAGTTCGAGGCGTACTGCCCTAGTGTGCGTGTCAACACGGCGAACATTCGGCTACCCCACTACTTCGCACGATACACGCAAACGGAAGTTACTTTCTGGACAGCCCACGTAAGTATAACTTAACGTTTTTTTTTCTCCCAATTACATTCATCATTATTTTTTAATTTCAGGCACATAAACAGCATTGGCCAAAATGGTTCATGGAAAAGGAATACTACGACGGAATGGTTGACTCACTGAATCTCAATCCACCATCTGCGCAGTACATGAAATTAATCTTAGGTAAGTCGCATCTCGATAATAAACATGAATAACAAGTATACTCACTGAAAAAATGGCCCACTGGAGCTAAGAAGAGTTTTCGATAATGCTAAGAGTTGCTTTATTAGTATGCAAATTTTCGCGCATTATTCTTCCGGGTTCATAAAACATTAAAGGGGTATCTCGATGATGCATAAGAAATAGTCGTCTCCCCATCAATGAATGAATCAACATGAAATCTCCAGATAAATTAAACATTCTTGCTGAGCGTTCAGTCATCTCCGCTCGTAAATGAAAGAGGCCTCGAATGAGAAGAGCACGACATGTCGAGAAATTTTTCTGCGCTATTTGCAAGTCGCTTTTACATGTGCGCATCACAGTGTAGAATAAAGAACTTTCCGTTAAATGCCCCACCATTAATTATTTGTAAAAACAAACAAAATAATCTGAGATTATTTCACAAATAGTGCTTCGGAAAACACGTCTGAATAGTCCAATACGCAAAATCTACTGGATTCTCTATTTCTAAGAGAAAAATTTCAAAATTTTCCATGAAAATATGTGTGGGATAAAAAAGAGTGATGATGATTCAGTTGTATACAGCTTTGAGGGTACAGGGTTCTAAATTGAAAAATGCTTTCGAACGCCCCTGGTAAAATCCCCAAATTGCGTGGTTCCTGGCCGTCAGGATTTTCTAGGAAAATGCAGATAGAGCAGGGATGAAATTGACGTCCACGATCGCGTGAAATTCATACTCCACAGGGCTTAGCACAAGAAAAGCTAGTCCGTCATTTATTGAACCAATCTTCGCCTGGAAGGCTGACTTTTTTCATAAAATTTTAATGCAAATTTAACCATGCCACACCTACTAAATAACCAACCATAGGTTTGGTTTTGATAGGTAAAGTTAGAGGACAAGGCAAACGAATCCCTACGTCGCAAGTAAAAATTCTTGCATTCAGGGTATTAAGGGGAGCCATTTCCTTTCCCTGTGCCACCATTCGGTTTCACACGAGATCCAAGAGGTTACGAAACCGAACCATCTGGATCTTGGGTCATTCCAAGGCATCAACCAAGGTTCGAATCAGGACCCTCTGTTCAGTAGCCTAAAACTCTAGCAGCTAGACTTCCACGCCAAATTTTTATCACGTTCCAAGTAGAGTAACGTTGGATAACAAGAATATTCAATGAAATAAGTGCATGATTGGTTTTTTATTTGTTTTACTATTTCTCATGCAAAGTAAGCGTCACCTCCGCTAAATTGTCGCCGCATTGGCTTTATTAAGTCACTCTGTATGAGCAAAGTTCTCTTATCAAAGTGACCTCCTTCACTCACAATGAATCAATTTTAAAGTGTAAAAATCATTCGGGATTCGACTTTCCATCCCTCGATGTCCGGGCGAGTGCTTTAGCCAGTTAAGCTACCGAGGCATCCGGACCAGACCTCCTCCAATTCCTCGCTCAATTCTATTTCCATAATTCATACTGTATAAGCTTTCATGACAACAAAACATGAATGACGACTTGATCCTTTTCAATAAATTCTACGTGCCAAAATCGTAAAAGCAATATTTCTAGTACAAGCTTGCTCTTCTCCACTTACTTGGGACGGTGATGGAGGAAAAAGAATAAGGCGCAATTCGTTTTGCCCGGTCAATGACCGGGAATTTTCCCATCAGCATGAAAATTATTGGAAGAATTCACTTGCTTCAATTTTTCAAATAAAAACATAAAATTAATCGTTTTTTAAAAAGAATATTTCCCTTAGATCTCTCCATTATGAGAAGCCGTCACTTCGCACACCACAATTTGAGAATTAATGAATTTTCAGACAAAAAATATGTTTTCTTCAAAGCTATAGCCTAGACATTCCAAGACACTAGAGTTACGCACAATACAACAATTTTCAATAGCAAAATACAATATTTACTCGGATTTAGGTCTCTCTAATATTAGTTGGGCCTGTAAGGAAGGCCTCTATACCTAATAACTTCATCCACTTTGTCTATTAAACGAGCCTCTGCTTTATCCATAAATTTACAAAAGTTTCAGGATAAAAATTGAGGTTTGTGACAATTCATACATGAAGTCGTTCTTACAATGACAATTGCGTTGGATTTAGTTTAATTATGGGAACCTGGCAGTCTATTGGGTGGAGCGTCGGTCTAGACCCGGGTTCGGGGTGGACTGGTGGGTCTGGGTTCAATCCCTGGGAAAAACCCTGGGCACCCTTAGCTTAATGCATTCTGTGTTATTTTTCCGGTGCCAGATCTTCCTGGTCAACAATAGGCGGCGCAGGGGAAGGAACTGGCCCTTCTAACCTCATGTGTGAGTTTCACATGCCGTTGGGCTTCGTACAAGGTTGACTCTACTCTCACCAATCAAAACGACCTTCGAGTTGATTAACTGTGATTTTCAGTTTAATTAACGATGCTCACCCAAGAGAGAAAGCTGAACTCTACAATTCTGAATAAGAGATAGGATCAAATTGAGTTCAGTTGGGAAGTTCCCCCGTTCTCGGCCCACTAAACTGATTCGGCTGCTCTATTCGTTCCGTATGAAACGGTTGAACGTTTTCCTTCCCACCAACTCGCACATGATCTACACCCTTCGTTCCCAAGGGGACGAGATTCGTAGACGACTCTTAAAGATCCTCTTCCAATTTTCCTTCCTGCAAAGGTGGCATCCGTATTCCCGCCGTTTGGAGGGCGACGCCACTGGGGCGACCGGAGGCGGCGAGAGAAGACGCCGGATCAGTGGGCGCCGATGACGCAAAGAAGCAACTACCACCGCTGAAAGCCTTCCCCGTGGCCTTTCTGTCGCACGGCCTGGGCGCCTGCCGATACTACTACTCAACCATCTGCCTGGAGATGGCTTCGAGAGGATTCGTCGTGGTGGCCGTAGAGCATAGGTTTACACTTCATTCATAAATTTAAAATTAAAAAAAATATTATCTTCGGTGATATGATGAAAGAATCATCACAGACATGACAGGACAAAATTACAATTTATCTAGAAATCAATCACATTAATCAGTTTGGTGGGAGAAAATGGTCCCCGAGTGTTGTATTAAAAAATATTTTTGTGATATTATAGTGGGTGACTTAAATTAACTTTCAAAGATTGTAATAATTTAATCAAACATGCTAAAGAGCCCGCTAAATATCCGCATATTCGAGTCTGAAAATAATCGTTGAAAATTTTTTAAGATCAAAATATGGAAATTTATTATTTCAAAGCAATAAACTTTTTCCCAAATGTTCAAATTTTTCCCAAATATATAGTATATTCCCAGCAGTGGTGGATGGAGAGTCGGTGTGGACAGTGAGAGTGAGACTGGCTTGTCCGCTATCACCTGCTATTTTAATTATATACGCGCAGGTATGGTAAGGGAGACATAGAAAGGGCTCGAGACAAGAGTGAAAATTACGAATTATATTTCCTATGGTAAATAGTATTAATGGATATTTTTTTTCCCAAATATAAAATGTATAATAGTACAAATTTATAATCTCCATGACAACGTTCTGCTACACTTATCACTGAGTATTTTTACTTATAGGCGCGAGATTCCTTGACATAAGATGCCAGCAGATCTTTAAATAGACTGCTGATGATTAATCATGAATATCAATGAAAATTATGCTAAGACTCATTACGAGAAAGGCGGATTCTCCATTCCAAACCAATTGTGTTCACGTTTCCATAATTTCCCATTACACATTCTCACCTAAATGGAATATTAATTATCTATTTCCATAGCGGTTTTTATTCGCATTAAACAAATATTATTTGATGATATAACTCAAGTTCCCATTAGTGTGTTTTCTATAGCATAACCATGAAGCTAACGGTTTCAGTCCTTAGAACATCCTCGGAGGAAAATTTCATTAGCAAACTCCATATTCATTGCTGTTTGAAAAGAATTTAACCTGCCTGCGGTGACTTAACTTAAAATTTTTTAAGAGGAATGGCGGAAAGGTATTTGCAAATTTAATGAGTTAAGGGTTTATTAATTATTGACTTAATTTATTCAGATGTACTAAGAAAATATGATACAGTCGATTTAATAACCAGTGGGAATGCTCATCTTGCTTTGAGGAGAGACGTTGCACGTTAATAATATATGTCTGTGGTATTTTGCAAAACAGGGATCACAGTGCTTGCTCCACATATTATCTGGTCCCCCAAGAATCTGGAGAAATGAAGAGAGAGCATTTGGAATTTTGGAAGCTTGAGAAGAAAGAATACACCTTAAGGAATCGACAGGTAAGCACCCTGGTCAGGCACATTCAATTTTACTGAGGCATGGTTGGGCGTTAAACACAAACTTAGTCAAACATAGACCCACCAATTACCAACATGCATTATTCAAAATCGTAGAGATTACGGAATTAAAAAATCTTTTCTATTATTTTAGGAAAAGAAATTGGTAAACATTGTAAGTTGAGTCAGATCCTAATGAGTATGAAAGCCCCAAACTTGAATTCAAAAAAGAGATATGACAACCAATGTGGCCAAGATATCATTTTTAGGCCAAAGAATATTGAATTTAATTTAACTGGAAAGACTTTACTGTCATTCTAAAATATCTCATAGGTTGAGCTAATCGAATAAAGTAGTTTTATTTATTTCAACAGTCACCTGAACCGTCACCAATGTCCGTTAAATGCCTCTATTGGATGATAAATTGCCAACAGCTAATAGCAATAAACCTAATAATGTTTTATGTCATATAATGTTATATTACTATTATATCTCATTACATGCTATAATTTTGCAGATGAAAGGGAATTCACAAATTTGATCAATGGCCCCTTTAACTTGGCGTCTTCGCTATATGTAATATGTCTAAAATTTATAAACGAGCTCAGGATTGGCATAAAACGATGGAATTATTGTGCATCATCGTCAAAATGTTTACTTGCCAAAAATGCTTGCCTTTCATTACATATTTCCTTTGAATCCTAAATCCTTTAAATTACAGAACAGGAATACCCAAGTGTGCAATTAAAAATATGTGATATTTGAAATACCACCATTTATAGTGGAAATCAAAGAGTAAGTATTTAAAGCTCACAAAAATATTAATAACAAAACATGCGACAGTTGAATAATATGATTAAGCTAATAATTGAATATGATTGAGTATATGAATATGATGATGAGCATTACTATTATAAGTTAACTGCTTGGGTTAACATTCTAAGGTAAATTCAAAAAAGAATGTTTTGACGCACACAATATTTTCGGGAAAAAATGACAGAATTTATTTCCATAGATAATTATTTAAAATAACTATATATAAAATCGCCTGTTTGAAAAACTGAACTTTGTGACTGCCAGAAAGAAATTTTTTAAACGCATTTTAGAATCTTGGGATTAAGGTCTAAAATCTTAATGACCCACAGTTTAGAATTGTTGCATTTCAAAATTGAGCATCCATTTAAAAATTGTTGAAATTTCAGAAAATGAAATAATAAATTTTATTCACTCACCAGTTTCTTCTGTTAAAAGAATGTTTTTCAATTTCTCTACCTCCTGGAGAGATCTTTCTATGGCATATATGCATGTATTTTACGGTGTGCCACGACATGCATGATATTATATGCGCTACCATTAGCTATACACATAATACGTGCTCGTATTTTTTGCTAAAATGCCTTCAAATGGTGGCTGTAAGTTCCAAAGCTTATCTAAGATCAGGAGTGTCTATCGCTTACGTAGGAGACAAGGGTGTACTGTTCACTACAAAACAAATCTAATATGTATACTGAATGCATTGGCGATGTCGAAAATATGATTACTTCAGAAACGATCAATCTGATTAATTTCAACCTTTTTCCTAAATCATATTTCTAAAACCCTCGAGCACTTGATCGGGACAAATCTTGACACATGAATTCGTAGGGTTAGAGGCAAAGAGAGAAAAGTATTTCGCCATATTTCCCGCATAAATCATGCTCACAGCAAAGAAATGCAATGTTTAATAATGAATCTTAATACTTTCGTCCGAATCGCCTCCCGCCTTGAACTACTAAGGCCCACTTGAGAAGTGCCGAGATCCGCCGAGCCGTGGACCTGATGGAGGACATGAACGAAGGAAGGCACGTCCACAACCTCCTAGACCCAACGTTTCCCCTCAAAGATTTTGAGGTAAGTCACGAATTTTTTAGCCGTACAAGATTGAACTATTGAATTGGTAACGTATTTTATGTTTCTGGTAGCCATTTATCAGGGCAATGAATATTTGTATAGCAGTCTGCTGAAATTATGTCTATTTCAGAGCCCCTAGTCGTGGGTTTAGCGAAGACCAAGGGTTGACTCCTTCGAGATAAGGAGTTTTCCCTCACAACAACGTGGCAGAGAGGGAAAGGCGATGTTTTCTCACCTCAGCTGAGGTGATCTTTTTCCATGATGTCCCTCGATATGCCATGAATGGGAACTGTGGTTAAATTTAAAATCAATTTTTACTAATTATGATAATATTAAAAAAATATATAATAATTGTAATATACAGCGTGCATTGTTAATCATTGTAAGTAGGCAAATGTATTTTATATTTTGGACAATCTTCTCGGAAGCGAATTACGAAAATGCTTCTTATAAATCCAAAATAGATCTTCCTACGAGTATACACCTCCATTACCCACAAAGGTCTAGGATTTCTCTAATATTACCTTTCCCTACGGGGCACACCACACACCCTCCCCTAGGAATTCATCCTCCTAAATGAACTCGTCTTCACCAAAAATACGTTCACCTCTAACAACAAATTTAATTTGCAACCAAAAAGTCATTGTAATGGATACACGCATGTCTCCTGCATATGCTAATCTTTACGTTGGAAAAGTCGAGCACACCTTTCTTCTACATCAAACCCTCTTCCGACTCTTCTAGGCCATCATCGCCATCATCTTCCTTTCACCCTACAGGCATGATACATTATCCTCGTTCATTTCCTCTCTCAACTCCTCATTCTCGGTGTCTTTCACTTTGACTATACCTGACTCAACCATTACTTTTTTCGACGTCGACGTTAATTCCCGTAACAAATGCAACACCTGAGTCTACATCAAATCGGCCAAACACCAACAATACCTTTCATTTCAATCAACAGCTGCCAATCGTCACGCATAAAACGCTCCATCCCTTGTTCATTCGTCAATTCGTGGTCTTTGAACGAACTCCCTCTCCCAATATAAACACGTGGACCATGTACACAATTCAATCAAGACACGTGGGTACATGGAAATGTTACTCAGCAACAAATGCCTCAAATCTCCCACCCTATGTACTCCTCGTCCAAAATCAAATCTCCCAGAATAACCTAATCTCATTACAACCTTCTTCCTCGGGACCTACAATATCAGAAATTCACTACACGAGCTCTACCCCATTATAAAGAAGAATTAGTCCACGTTGCTTCTATTCCCACATTGTCTATCTGCATCATTCAAACACCTGTCAAACTTGCGCGATGTTTTTGAATCTACAAGGTCACCATGGTGCCCCCCCCCGTCTCTTCGCTGCCCCACTCCGCTCCTTGTCGATCACGTTGCACCCACTGAAACTTTTTCGACCTGCCACCACCCCGACCCCAGAATCCCCACCCAAAAATCATTCTATTGCCACCAGCACATCAGCAAATGTTATCTACAGCCTCTCCTGTTACTTTTGTCCTCAATTCTACGTGGGTGAATGCACTACCACCCTTTCCATCCGCATGAACAACATATAAAAGAAAAAGAACGAAAAGAAAAAACAACTAACATTTTAAAACGTTTCGGCGGTCTTTGAGCCTCAGCAAACGGTAAATGGAGTAATTCCTGCGTAAAATATCGATGTACCTGCCTCAAGTTTGGTGGCATGGTCGAAAGTTTTAACGGTCGAATATTTAAATGAAGTAATGAAATTGTCACCACGCACTCCAGAAACAATAAACCATTTTACTAACGCCCTTCGCACATTATGATAAACAACTAAATATGGTACAATTAAGTAATGTGTATTTTATTACAATATGCGGCGGATTTCTCGGTATAATTTCTCCGGAAAATACTGTGTCTTAGGAGAAACGTTTTGTACTGAATGACCCGATGGAAATACACAATGCCAAATACTATTACCTTCGATATTGGTCTTTGGCAGGGAATATCAGTTTTTATCTCTGCATTTTTAGCACTCGGCCTCATTCACCACAAGGTTGAAATTCGATATCATTAGTTTCATATCGAGACATTCTTTCCAAATGAAAATAGTCTATTAAAGTTTCAAAAGTCAAAAAAGCTGGGAGATGTAGTTGAATCACTTGTCAAGTTGGCCCAAACAAATTCAAAGAAGGATGTACAGGTACATAAAATAATACCATGTGCAGAAGTATTTTTAAAAAATGCACGAAATTCTTCTAACCATTAAGTCATTCAAATGGGGAAATTGAAACCCAAGGATGTATGATTGCTTGTGTAAAGCACTTAACATTTTATGAAAAGAGAATCTTGCAGTTTGAACCTATCAAAATGTGGGGTAGAGAGTAGGCTTGAATGGAGTGCCCAATGGTGAGTTGGTAATGGTAACGTAAATATGATGAAATCAGCCTTTTTCTAATTTCAGGAGTCATTCCTGCTGTCCCCTTATTATGTTCTGTCACTACCCCTGATATAGGGTAGAATGAGTGTGCCATTCCTGCGCGCAATATTTCAAATACGCTTTGTCTTATTCCCTTTTCCAGGGAAGACTGGACTTCTCCAAGGCTGTAATAATTGGACACTCCTTCGGCGGCGCCACCACACTGCTTTCACTGGCGAAGGAACCGAGGCTCAGGTAAAGCAGCGCCAAGGTTGGCTGCGGCCATTCATGAAACATCTTAGTGTTCGAGAAGCGAGACTGGAGGCGCGCCTCGGGAGGAGGGACTTACGAATGGCCGCCTAACGGAGCATTTTTTGCGTTGGAATTTCAAATGACAATCCAACCCACACCTTTAATAGAATTCTCGCCCAGTGAATGGGCGATTCCATAGAGACGGCGGAGATATATAGATTAGGCCCATATGATCTCAGTTTTGCCGTCTATTTCGAAATTCAGCGATAATTAAAATGTATTCACTCCTCTTGTGTGCAAAGGAACTGGATGAAGTATGGAACCAAGCATTCGTGGTATCGGTTAAACCAAGGTTTTACCCATTCATTGCTTAAATTTGTGTCTGGATTAAAAAAAATGCAATTATGCTATGAGGACATGGCAATAACATTACCCATAGCACCCCACTTTGAGGGACTTGTTGGCATCCTACGTAACACGGTAAGACCGGACATGGACAACTTTTATGTGTATCTCAATGTTTACTTCGAGTAAAAGGATGTTTAAAAAGACTAACCTGACCGCTCACTATTTTCTTTATTGCTTAATACTCGCGGAATTCAAAATGGTGGCCTTCTTTTTGGCTTAATCATAGTTATTTTCAGTAATACATATCACTACGAGTGTTTTCCATTTCACGCAATAGTGGAATTTTGAAACTAAAATTTTGTTGAAGTTGAACTATGACTTTCATCCAATATACCAAGTATTGAGCAATGCACAACCAGGTTAAGATGATAACATATGAAGACATCGAAGAGTAAAATTTTAAGTTAAGTAAAATTTTCTGTGAGCTTGAAAGGGCAATACCAAACTTTATAAATGGCTGTATTTTATAACTGAGGCAAAACAAACATGTTTAAATTTAAATGGGTCTGCAATAGAGATCTTACAAGATAATTATCTCCTTAACCTCCAAAGGCATTTCTGCATGTTCTCTATGATATTTTACTGGTGAAATGTTAGCAAGAGACATTGATAACCATACAAATTCAAATTAATGCATACACTCTACTGAGGGTCCATTTCAGTTCAGAATGGAGGACAATGTTGAAATGATACATTATTGGAATAAATGACGAGCTACTTTCTCCTTCTGAGAAAACAAAAAAATGCTTACTTCGATAATACATTCCTAATACAATTAGAGTCACGAAATGAATCATGGAGGCGAAGCAACAGTTTAAATAAATATCTTCCCACAGTGTTTCTTTGTGGGGCAAAGTTCAGTGACATACTTGCCGTAAATTTTTATTGATGAAATCGTTTTTACGACGCGATGCTTACAGGATTGGAATCGCACTGGATGCGTGGATGTATCCGGTGAAGCGGGTCGCGGATCTACCTTTGCGTCTGCCCACCCAGCCGCTCCTGTTCATCAACATGCAGTACTTCCAGAAGAGACACAATCTTGAAGAAATGCGCCGCCTGCTCGAGGGGGCAACGAGTCCCGAGGCGGTGGCAGAAGGAGGTCCTAGTCCAGAACGCAGAGTCATCACAATACGGTTGGTCTCTGTAGAAATTGGGGTTATCAAAGGCTAAGTAACTCTAAATCATATCGCCTAATTAGCAAATGTAATAATAACACGAAGGGCGAGGATAGGAGTCGGGGAGGAGGAGAAGGTGGGTGGGGATTGGTGAGGTCCCCACCCTCCTGCTTTGAGTGTCGGGTGCCTGCCTGTGCTACACGGTTTACCAAACAACGGAGAGAGACCAATCCATGTCATAGTAGTGATCGCTGGAGTTATGAAATCCTTAAATGAAGGCGGTGGATTTCCTTTGTTAATGCTGTGATACATTCGCCACGATTTCAACCATTAGTGATTCTAGGGTCGCTTGACGAAGATTAAATTTTTGTTAAGTGTTCACCGGAATGGTGTTGATGAATAATTACTATATCGGCATTTCATCCGCGTATACTGTTTACATAACAAAAGTTTCGTCGGCGTCGTGTTTTTAACTAGCATGAATGAGGAGCGTGGTAGTCGAATGGGTAGAGCACTGGGACACTGAATGAAGCGCCTGAGTTCAACTGAGGGTGCCAATGGATACGCCCTCTTTCGTCGGAGCCGTGCGATTTTTCGGGTTTCGGATTATCCTGTAAAATCACATGTGGGAGGGGAGTCAGAACAACACCCCTACCATTTTACATGAATTTTACCATTCGTAGAGAGCTTAATAATAAATGAGCCCAAACCAACCTTTGGATTGATCACTGTGGTTTATACGTGGATTGGAATCTGAAAGGAAAAGATATTTTTTCTTATTCAGGCCTCATCGCCATTTTCCACCACGTCTTCATGCTCATTACTGCACGTTGGTAATATCTTATGCATGTCTCTTTGACGACTAATATAGTTTTTCCAGCTCTCCTTGCCTTCCACCTGCTACGAATTAGGTCCCATAAATTAATCAGAATTAATATTGGAAATGGATTGAAAACGACATCAGAAAGGTATTTGTTTCATGCACTTTAAAGGCATCATTTTCCTGTACAGAGAGAGGAACCCAAGGAATTGCTTAACTATTGAAATGCAATGGAACAGGACCGTAGCTGTAACTTAGGTGGTTCCCAGATGTGGGAACCACGCCCCAATCCGCCTAAAAAGGCTCTCTGCACCTGGGGCTATGAGAGCCTAGAACCGGCGGTAAGGGCGCTGCTGGCGTAATGCCAGGGCTTGGTGCTGATGAGTCGCTCTGGGTCCCTCTCAAAAATTTGGAATGGAGTCACCACATAGGAACAGGACCGTATATGTAGCTTTTGTGGTTCCCACAAGGGAAACCCATGCCGCCTCAAAAACCTGGAACTAAGGGCGTGTTGCTGATGGGTCAATCAATGGGTGTGGGTCGTATGGATCCCTCTAAATAAATGGATTGACATCATTAAGAATGGACGTCACCATGGAATATACCAAATAGGAATAGAACATTGTGTAACTGGATATTTAGTGTACAGGTATAAATATATTGATTGCATACAAATTATTGTTCAGGCATACATTTTACCAATATTACGACATAAAGGGTACGCCCTTAAAATTGAAAGGCGCCAAGCAAAAAACGCACTCATACAAGTTTTCTCTTCCAGGCACGCGGTCCACGAGGACCAATCCGACTCCGCGCACTTCGTTGGCTGGCCTTTTGGTGTCGTGGTTGGGCAGCAGTCGGTAGCGCCATCTCCCGTTGTATCCTCCGTCAACACCCGTCTAATACTCCAGTTCCTATCGAAACACATCGGTGAGTTGGATTTGGTACCTAATGTCAAGGAAGACACGACTTTCTCATTTTTTTGTGTTAGGATAATTTTTTGCCAGGGTGATGTCCAGGGCTACTGGAGTTGAGAGTTTCTCTATTGTGCTTTACATTAGATGTACGGGTATCTTGATTTGAAATGATTTAATGGTGCTAATCAGTGGCGTCGGCACGGAGGAGTTAGTTTTCCAACAACCTTCATGGTCCGATTCCACGTATTTCGACAAGGAACGTTTACTTTCAGCATTAATTGTAGTGTGGAGAGATCGTGACTCAGTCAGATTTACGAGAATGACGACTTTTGAATGAACAGTTTTACACTGAAGCCCATTTGCCTCCCATCACTTTCCTAAATGTACAAAAATGTATTATTAGCCTCATCGTACTACGCTAGGAGAGATCATGAGCATAGAATTAGAGGGGTGAAGTAAAACAGATGGATTTAAGATGTCATTTTTCCCACGAACGATGCGGGATTAGATTGGCGTTGTCCGACCGCGCTAGGTGGGGAAAGTATTTGGAGTCAATAGTCTAGAGAATTAGCCCCCCCCCTTGACACCTTAGCGGTGGCTTTCAGGGTACGGTGAAATATAATATATAATTGTATTGTAATGAAAACGCAAACACAATAAAATTATCTAGCCGATAAAGTTCCCTCGCCGAGGGGTCTGACGTGCGTCTCACTTGAATACAAACAATGCTATATAATACGACCAGAGTCAAATAAATAGTACAACCCACGGCAGTGCACATACCTACTATTTCACAGCAATTAAAATTCTTGCCGGACCTGTGCCAGGACGACCTGTAGCACCCTGTTATTCTTGACTCGAGTTCATGTAACCTTTTATGAATAGTAAAACTATTTTGAAAATAAAGCCTTTAACAGCCTAAAATGCTTATTCCTAACACTCCTGTAGCTCTACTAAACAAATGCTAGAGTGCTTGAATTTCATAACGAAATGTGAAAGAATTATTACAATACTAACGTTCACTGATTTATTGCCACAACTGCATTTTATTATTAATATAAGGCACACTCGAGGAAAGGGCTGGAATAGTATTGGGATATTGGACGGAATGAAGGGAGGAAAGAAGTACACAGAGATGAAGAGGGGCCTGTTGTAAAGTAGGACGTTAGTATGCGTTTTGTTAGGAGAAACAAAATATGTATTTGGTAATTGTGTCCATCCAAACCCTACCGTAACCGATAGACTACCAAATAAAATTATATTTTATATATATATATATATATATATATATATATATATATATATTTTTTTTTTAAGGTAATCTACCGGTTAAGGTAGGTTTTTGGATGGACACAACTACCAAACAAATATTTTATTACTCCTAACAAAACACAAAATCCATCATCCTACTCTATATCAGGTCCCTCTTCATCTCTGAGTACTTTCTTCCTCCCTTCATCCCGTCCAACATCCCTATCCTGTTCCTTCCCTTTCCTCTTTTGCCCAACATTCTACCCTCTATCACAGTCTTCAACATCCCACTGCCGGTCAATACCCCCTTCATCCACTTTTCCTGCCTCCACAGGATTTCTCCCAACAAACCCCTCTCTTCTCCCACCATAACAAGTACTTCCTCATTTGTTTTCTTCTCTGTCCATTTCACCTTCTCCATTCTTCTCCACACCCACATTTCAAAAGCCTCCAGTCTACGTCTATCCTCCTGCTTCAATGACCACGTTTCCGCACCGTACATAGCTACGCTCCATATCAAAGTTTTTACGAGTCTTTTCTTAACATCCTTACTCAAAGTCCCCGTCATCAACTCCCTCCTCCTTGTAAAAGCCTCTTTGCCTAGCGCAATTCTTCTCCTTACGTCCCTACTACTTTGACCGTGTTGGTCCAAAACACTACCGAGATACGTAAACTGCTCTACCTGCTCTAGTTTTTGCCCTCCTATTTTAATGTTAAGCTTGGCCTTTTTCTTTCTAGAAAATCGCATAACCTTTGTTTTCTTAATATTGATTCTCATCCCATACCTGTCGCACTGAATTTCCAATTCACTCAGCAATGCTTGCAGCCCCTTGGCTGACTGACATACTAAAGCTTGGTCATCAGCAAACCTAACTGATTTTACGAATTCCCCACCCACTTTCATTCCTACCTCGAGTTCTTCCCATGCCTCTTTAATCATTTCCTCTGCATACAGGTTGAACAGCAACGGTGATAATGGGCAACCCTGCCTCACACCCCTTCCTAACACTGCCCATCCTGACTCCCCGTTTCTCACCCGCACCTGAGCAGTCTGAGACATGTACAGGTTGCGGATTAGCCTCCTTTCCCTCCAATCTATTCCTATTTTCTGCAGAATACTCATTAGTTTTTCCCAATTCACCCTATCAAACGCTTTTCCGAAATCTACGAAACAGGCAAATACCTCCTGGTTGTGTTCTATATTCCTCTCGATTAATAATCTCATTACTGCAATGGCATCACGCGTACCTCTCCCCTTCCTAAACCCAAACTGATCATCCCCTAAGTAATCATTTGCCCTACTCTCTATCCTTTTGTTTATGATCCTGAGAACAACTTTAGCTGCGTGGGATATCAAACTAATTGTCCTATAGTCCTCACATGACGTGGCCTTTACCTTTTTCGGAATAGGAACTAAAACTGATCTCACAAAGTCTTCCGGCCAGTTTCCCTCCTCATAAATACTACGGATCAGCCCATATAGCCTCTTCCTCCCACATTTTCCTAAGCATTTTAAAAGTTCCACGGGAATGTAATCTACCCCCACGGCCTTATTTAGTTTCATCTCCCTTAGTGTCCTTTCTATCTCATGGTCTAGTATGCCTGGACCTAAGCTGTCCTCCTCTACGTCATTTTCTTTTTCAATGTCTAACTTTGTTGGTCTGAGTTCTTTACCATACAGTTCTTCTATATACTCCTTCCATCTCTCTTGGATCTTTCCTGCGTCAACTATTACCTTACCCGCCTTATCTCTAACTGTTAGCATAGCTCTTCCTTTCTTACTTCCCGATAACGATTTAACTTTGCTGTACAGCGCACAGATTTCACCCTTCCTCTGCAGACTTTCCATATCCTCGCACTGCGTCTTCCACCATGCTTCTTTTGCTTTATTCGTTGCCCGCCTCAATTTATTGTTCAATTCTTTGTACTTCATTTTGCCTAATTCTGTATTTATATTCTTCCATTTTCTCCGCTCATCCATCTTTGTAATCATCTCATCCGTGATCCATGGTTTCCTAGTCCTTTTAGCGTTAACGGTTCCAATAATGTCTTTTGCGGCTGCAGACAACCCCTTCTTGATCATTTCCCATTTTTCTTCGATAGTACTAAGCCCTTTACCATCCTCCATGATTTTCTCTACCGCCTGTTTGTATTCCTTCCTTTTCAACCCATTTAACGCTTCTACATTCCATTTTCTAACTCGCCGCCCCTGCCTTATCTTTTTGAAACGTACGCTACATTTCATAACAACAAAATTGTGGTCTGAGTCCGCATCCGCTCCCGGGAAGCTGTGGGAATTTATCACACTATTCCTAAACCTGTGTCTAACCAGGATATAATCTAGCTGATATCTTCCTGAGTCACCTGGCATTTTCCATGTATACTTTCGTCTTTTGTGGTGTCTAAACCAAGTGTTGGTGATGACTAACCCCTGTCTTCTGCAGAACTCAACTGCTTTCTCCCCGCGGTCATTCCTCGTGCCTAAACCGTAGTCCCCCACCTCATCACCATCTCTTCCTTCGCCTACCGTCGCATTCCAATCCCCCATCACTATCAAATGTTTCCCTGCAGGAACACACGCGATCATGTCCTCTAACTGATCGTATATCCTATCGACCTCTTCTTCCTTATGGTTGCTCGGTGGCATGTATACCTGAATAATAACTAAGTTCGTCGGTTCTGCTTTTATCTCCACTAGTAGTATTCTATCCGTTACCTGCTCTATGTTGACTACGCTTCTTCCTACCTCTTCATTTAATACAATATATATAACAGAAAGTATTATGATAAAGCGATTTTTAAAGGTTAATTATTTTAAGTTTACACTACGGTTACCTTCCTTAAATCAAGCGAATTCTATGTAGCGACTTACTGAATATGCCTCAATAGTTTATTTAATCAACCTAGTAAACGGTAATGCCGAATAGATAATTTAGTTTCGTACTTTTCTTATAAATCTTATTTTAACGCAAAACGAGTTTCGGCGTTACTGAGTCATCGCTGGGTAGACGCTAACATGTGCTTGATTGGTCGACTACATACAGGTATATACGAGGTTTGTACAAAAATGATGAGACTGGTCTTTCTACGCGCGAACTGCTAGACAGATCACAATTAGTGAGGAATTGTTTCTAGTGGCATCTGTGAGAAGTATAACACCGCCTTGCTTGCGGCCCTATCTTGACTTGTCTCCTCATAACAGCGATTCTTGCCTGATCTCGCACACGCTTGCTGTGCAAATTCTTGTGTCAGTAAGAATGAAAGTGTTAAAGAAGCAGGCAGAGGCAAGCGCGGGTGCATTGAATTTGGTTTTAACCTCGAGAAAAGTAAAGGAAACTTGACTAAGTGGGGTAGAGAAGGGTGTCGAGGGGAAAGGAAGGGGAAAACGAGGAAAACAGATGATTTTTTTGGGAAAAGGATCTTACATGAAAAGGTGGGGTTGATAATATAAACCAAAGTAACCAATTAACAACAGATTTACACAAATTAGAGCCTGCCATAGTTTCTGAGATTCTTAAGTATTGAAAATATTTCGGCAAGGAATTTTTGTGCGAGTATACTTGCTGAATCCATACGTTTGATGGCTCATGCGTTTGATGACCGGACTAAATTATTTCGTGAATTTCAGAGTAGCAGTTTAATATGACTTCCCACAACCACATTATCCTGATTACGGCACTAGTCCTAGCACCTTTTCATGGAGAAGTTACTAGGACACAATGGACGTATGGTGAGAGATCAACATGGTAAAGAAGATGAATCGTCCTTAAGTAGCACCGTCAGAAGTAAAGACGCCCACAGGATCTGAATCCTCAGCCGTAGGATTAGAATCCAAGTGCATTGCCTATTCAGCCTACCTAGTAGTCCTAACGAATGCATTTAAGTCGGAGAACGACAAGTGGATTTTTGTTAATAGGTTACAACTCATTTCGCTTTGCACTAGTGAATGCGTTGTGTGCAGCTGCAGACAGGACATGACTCGCTAACATTGAGCTCGAGCAATAAAACACATTAGCAACCAGGGACTGCCATTCAGACATCTGGCCGACCTTCCCACATCCACAATGAGGGTCTCATGTGACCCTTAGGAGGTCAGGGAGAGTGTGCCCCTTGAGAGAGTGAGTCGGCAACTGCGTCGCTTGATCGACAGGTCAAGCTGACGCAGTAAGAAATAAATAGGGGAAGAAGAATAGAAGGAAGTCTGGCACACTGCTTAGTGAGCTACCAGCATTTGGACTTTGCATTTTGGACTCAGGGCTGCTGTAATTGATTTGAGATAAACATACACAAACATGGCATGGCACAATTGTACATTATATATTTAGAAAGCTTGAGACCTCGGAGTATTGTGCACGTATACTCGTACTAACGTAATAAATTACACATAATTTTAAATTATGATTTCCAAAACAAAACGCCGTTTTCGACCATCTGCAAAAGTGCCCTTTCTTTCAAACTTCTATCATATTTGAAACATTCAGACATCTTTCTATAAGTGTTCGTTTGTTCACGACAATTAAAGTATGTATTTCTTGCCTAAAGACTCCCTTCGGCCCCATTCTGTCATTCATTTCTCAATCTACCCCATCCTCTCTCAGACAAGGTTAAATAATAAAAATAATAAATATAACCACAATGAGGATTAGATGATCCGATTCTCACCAATTTCCTCGACATAATCCAACAAACGGAGCGTCCTTCATGCATATTTTCTCTTGATGGGGCACAAACAAATGCACATTCTATCACGATTCGCTCACTTTCTCACCCTATCTTAAATATTCCCACCTGAGTCCTTTCTCTAGTACCTTAAATCCACATCAGTACACATTTATGCATATCAAGGCATTTAGAGATTCAGTCCCACACAATGAGGTGAGAAAGGGTGCACCTCAAAACACTTCTATGATTGCTCTATTAGACAGTTACTCATTTTTTCTTGTTCTTCGATCACAATCCTATAATTGGCTTACAGCAGTCTTGCGGTATTATTGGGTTTGCACTGAACATATAAAACCACTAAGAGGGATTTTCTTATATGAAGAAAAATAATTTAATAGCAAATTTCACACAAATACACACCCGGCAATATCCTGCTTTATACTTTTGCTCGTGTGCCAACAGGTATTCAAGCTTAGTACTGGGCATAGAAGTATAATTTATTTTGAATTTGATTAGATGCAAAAATATCCCCCTAGAGGATGTGCGAGCATTTGGATATGTTTCAGTCCTGAGCCAGTCTCTTTCATCTTCTAACGTTTTTTATCCAAGCTACTTCGACAAATGCCCCATGCACTTAACAGTTTCAGGCTTAACTAGGTGGTGTTCCTTCATGCTGAGGGTAGAGAAAGAACTTTGCTATTCCACATAAACCGATTTAATATGTTCCACGACCATGGTTTCAATGCCGCACATCCTCATCAGGTCTGGTGATGATGCGCAGCAATGAAATCATGGTCGTGTAATATAATAATTCTTTTTAATATGGAATGGCAAATTTTTTTCTCTGCCCCATGCAATTCAATCTAGGCCTTTCCATGTGGTTGTTTCCTTCCACAACAACCTACGACATTGTCCCCACAAGTCCTTCGTGTCTGAGTTCATGAACAATGAATGTATTTATTTTCTACCTTTCACAGCTGATACAGTCTTTCGCCATATCTTCGAACAACCTCTCCGTTTGTTATTCTATCCGTCCATTGTATTTCAATCATTTTCTATTTTTTAATGTTCCATATTCTACCAAGTAACTGATGCATACACTCTGCACGCCTTTAAAGGTCTTATTCGCCTGAGCCATCTAATTGGAAAAAAGCTCTTGAAGAATTTAATACCTCAAGATTGTTAACTCATATGATTCAAAACCTCCAAGAATGTAGCTCTAACACTCAAACGATATAGATTATTGTATTTCACATTTATTAATTTTTATGTACACCCGTGATATCTCCTTTTGAAGAAACGGGTCGGTGCCATGATTCGTTTCTTAATTCATACCCCGATGGTTCTGCTTCGAAACTCAGTGTTGGCAGGATTTTTAAGTGGTATCCCGATCCCTGCATAGGATGCTTCGTGGAGACAACTTAGTAGAGTAGGTCATCCGTGGGATGGGACGTTAAATAGCGTGACCCCTTGGTGTCTTTCGTTGCGAGCAGGCTAATGCTGACACCAGGTTTCTCTCCACTCCTAATCCTCCAGTCTCTGAAAAACCTACCTCTACAAAATTAACCTCTATCTATCCCTAATGGTGCAAATGACCCCAAATGTCGGTCACATCTCCACAAAATTAATAATACCATTGTTCGTTATTCAAGTGCCTCGGAGAATCTATTTTTCGGTCTATAAATCCGAGGTTAGCGGGGATCGCACTCCGATCCACCCAATTTACCGATGACGTCGTCTGATTACGAATGCCGTCATGCTCTTATCTGTATCTTAATCAATTCCGTCTATGGAAAGCAGGATACGCAAACGTTCAACGAACCATAGTTTCGCCGTAAACTGAAATTTCACTTTTAATTCCTAATTAAATGAGGTACATACCACATCACGATACGTCATGTAGAAGCACCATTCTAAATCGACCGGATGTCGACAATGTTATCGTATTATACATCAAAGGATCGGACTGAGCTCGGTGCTGTATGTTGGATCGAAGAGTATAAAAACAGCTTGAAGGGTAAGAGAGTTTGAAGCTGGAAGACCGCTTATAAAAAAACGGGTAAAACGGCACACAATGGAATTTGAAATTAAGAAACTCGTGAGGACATGGCCAAGTGAACTGATGTTTAGCCGATGAAAATGGCCAAAATACTTCTCGGATGCTCAATATAGTTAAAGTTGTTCCTCTCCATCATATGTTTTCGCTACTGCGATGTTCATGTGTTTATGTTTATGTTTTCGCTACTGCGACGCTCACGTTGTAGCATATCAACTTATACAATTAACCCTAGAAAACATCTAACTCTCAGGCCTGGGACGGGATTGGAGCGTGTCGCGTTTGGTTCACTTCGATCGATGGGATGCGGTTGGATTTTCTAAACGTTACATAAAATTCACGGGAGAATTACGCTAAATCGAAAGGCGCAATATATGGGTGAAATATGGATTGTCAAATAATTAACTAATAATATAGTATATTGAAGAGAAAATCATTATCTTCCAAGAGATGGATTGCCGTAATGCTTATATTTAACGTAATACATTTTCAAACTGTAGCTACGAAACTAAGCATGCCAAAGTAAGGAGGAGTGGGAAAGTCCCTCAATTATTTCAAAGAGGAAACGATGAAGAGCGTAATTGGAAACAGGAACTAAATAATGGTGTGCATACTTTTCAAGATATAAATTCCGGAATCAGGTAATCATGCAAATATGAATTTGAAAAGACCGTCCATTTTCAGAAAACGGAAAAAATGCCAGTTGATGTACCCACGGTACTTGATTTCAATATGCTGCTCGCATGTAAATACTCAATTTCCGAAAGAATTCGCCACATTTTTCTCCTGAAGGAGACCCATTTAGTTGATGTAACCAGCAATTTAACATGAAAGCTGTTATTATTAAATTAACATATTAAATTATTCAAATTGGTCGTTAAGTTTCCACAAATTAATGGAGCTACCTCACAAGCCGACTGTGTTGTAGCTCATAAAAAACTGGGAGAAGTTTTGAGGTAGAAAAACGAACTTTCCAATTCTGAGTCAGACACTATTAAAGGCACCAGATTTCATGAAATGTCTTCCCTAATAACGACTGATCACTCTTCAAGGTTATAATTGGATTTGATCGAAGTATCGGTTGAGAACCATTCACTTCGTGTGCCCGTTATAATATCCTGACTTGCCATAAAGTCAGAAATTTCAAAATTCCGATTTTTCTGGGCTAAATTACTTACGAAAAGCACCTATTTTACGCAGAAGATTGCCTATTAAATTACCTTTTTCGCTGGAATGAGGATTGTACCAGTTTGAGAGAGTAAGAAAGAAAAAAAAGGCAGAGAGAGAGAGAGAGAGAAATAAAATTAGGGGTAGGAGAGGAAAGGGTAAGAGGGGAGAACAAAAATTGAACGCCGAGAGCTCATTACTTAGCGCACGAGCAACAATGCCCTTCTCCACCGAAATTCTCCCCCTTCCGAGGGTAAGGCCGTGAGAAATCTGACGCAGTCCGCAAATGCAAATTCATTTGTTTTCTCACTAGGCGGGCACTTCCAGCCAAGCCCTCTTCGACTTCCTCTTCATCCTCCCCCCGCCACGCGGAAATTCGTGCCTCATGGGAGGGGCTCGGAGGGCGGAGGGATCGGAGTGGGGGAGAAACCTCCTCCTCCCCACCCTCCCTCCCCCGTGCTGCGGCGTCGACCCAAGAATCAGCCGGCTCCTTTCTTTCAAACCCTTCCCCCCCTTCCGCCCCGGGGGGCGTTTCTTCGCGGGAATATTTTTTTCCCGCTTCGGCGTGAAACCAGGGAATATGATTACAGGGACGTCTCCGTCGGCGGCGTGCGAACGCAGAGGGGAAACTATTCCGCGCGCGAATACACTCGCGAACTTCGCGGTTGGAAAAGAGCGTTCTTTTGTGAGAAACTAGTTCCGCTGGCTTATTTTTTTCCGATCATTTGCATCTCTGGGTCGATGTGAGTTATGTAAAACTAGTTTCTCCAATTTTCAGTGTTCCACTTTGTTGCCGTAGGCCTTGGGTCACTACGTGTGAAGGAAAAAAAGAAGAGTCCATAAAAGTATGTTGTTGAGTTTTGAGGAGTTTTTTTTAAAGCGGAACCCGACTAAATTCACTATTTTTTCACAAATCAACTAAATGCCAATCCGGATAGCATGCTGGAGAGCTGATGCATTCAAATTCTTGTAATTTCATCTTGAAAGTGATCCCAAAATTGACTCCCATCAAGTGATCTAAAATAATTCTCTTCTTCTATCCTAACAAAATATTCTTCCTTGTAGCAAATTTCTCCATTCATGAAACCCATCCTTGCCCACTAAGCCCACTCTTTTCGTCTTATTCGCACAAAAACCATATCATTTGCTTTTCCATCGCCAAAGATTGAGTTGAATTTAAAGTACGAATACTTCAATGAATTGAGAATTCAAAAAAGTCTTAATTGAAAAATTAGGTCACTCGCACCGATACGTTGCGGGCACAATTTATTAATACGTTATATAACCTCGATAAAAGGTGTGAACTGCTCTTTGACGTAAAATGTGAAAGTTCAGAGTGGCAGCAGATGTGAATTAAGCAGTGTTCTCTTAACAAAATACTACTTTTTCGCAAAGACAGCACGAAGGGAGTTACATAAGCCTTAATCATTACCTATGGTCAGTCATAACCAGCACGCAGTAAGACATTAAAGAACGCTATTTGATGTTGATCCAGTTATGATGTCCTGCCGGAATGCTTCTTTCGATAGGACTCCATCCCGTTATCCTAAAGGTCAAGGGTTCGTATCTCGAGTCGACCCGGATAGCATAGTGGGCAGCTCTCACGCCGATCGATCCATTAGTCTCGAATTGTGGTGCCAATAATTATCAACAAACAATTACTTATGAGGTTAAAAAGAAAGTTAACATTTCCACCGAAAGAATTTAATATTTCACGACCATGGTTTCGATACTACGCATCATCATCAGGAATGATGTGCAGCATCGAAACCATGGCCGTGAAATATTAAATCCTTTTGGTGGAAATGTTAAGCTTCTTTTTACCCTCATAATGAAGGAATTCCACAAAGTTAAAACTGACACTTATGTTCAATGATGGCTTAATGGTGCTCGGCGTCCTTGCTGGCATTGCTACATATTGAATTCAAATAAACAACTTTGCATTTCACAAATTTATTTAATATGCACGATCAAGGTTCAGCTATATCGTGGCATCTTCAAATAAATAAATCGAAGAAGTTTTTGATTTGGTTCCAAATTGTTTGACGCGTCGTAATTTATTCCCTTGAATAGGGTTATGAAGAAATTAAAAATAACAAAATTCAAACAGAAAGAAAAAAAATCACATCTCTGTAGCTTCGTAATGCCACAAAAGAGGAAGTCAAAAACGATAATCGGAGGCTTCGTTGCAAATGCTGTAGACACCGGAAACTAATAGCGTCGTCGTGCAAACTCCATGCTCCGTGCATTAGCAAACACCCCGTTCCCATCGCGTCATCGCTGCGCCGCCCTTCACACGGATATCAGGTCGTAATGGTGTTATACCTTGACCCATCCAACTTATCATTTTCCCCTGGAGAGGTGAAAGAGTTTTCCTCTGTTTTCCCGCGATATCCTACATTTCCGCCGGTCTTTCTGGCGAAGAAAATTACGTTCCCCGGAGTCCATAATGGGAGGGAAACTGGAGATGGCCACTCGGAAGACGTTCGGGGAGAAAAAAAGTCTCTCACAATAGGTTCACGAGAGGGCTTTTTCGAAAAGGGGAGGGGGTTAGAGAGGAGGCGAGGTAGAATGGAAGTTCATGAACAAACAAGAAGGTCAACTCCGGCGAGAGATAGAGTTGGCGAGGGGAGAATAAGTTTTCTGTCTTGGGACTGAACTTCTCATTCAGATTCGTCTATACTTACACACATCTTCAGTTATTGATTTGAATATCTAGACGAAAAATATGATATGGTCTGTACGTTATTTCTCGGTATACCCTTATCATTTACACGACCAAAAATTAATACAGGATTTAATTACAGACGGTTAATACATTACTCAGTAATTCATAACAGAATAATACAGGCAAAATACATTACTCAATTATGCTAAAGGTTCTTCTCAATACAAAGCAATGAAGAAAATGAAGGAATGGTCTTGAATTCATCGCCTTTTATGTTTTATCCCTAAACATATAGTTTTTTAAGAAATATATTTTTCTGCAAAGGTGGAATGTCTCCGGCATCCACCCGAGTGAAAATAAACCAGCGCCGAAAATAGTTTCTAAGGTGGCAACGTTCAAAAGGACGAAACAAACACTAATACCGCATGTGGAAACAATGATTAATTTTTCTTGCGAAATGCGATTAATGGCGAAGCTGATAAGGAAATCATTTTACGGTGTGAAGGCTTAAACCCCAAGTTATTGAATCAATTTTTCACATTTTGACCAAAATATTAAAATGGATGATTCTCGGTAATACTAATCGGATTCAATCAAAAACCGTTCTCAGACCTCCTGATCCATTTGCTGTACGAGTTTCTTTTGTGCCGTTGGCAGTTGCAAAAATTGAAAAAAAACTGGAACATTCTGAGGTGGATATCGGCCAAAGTATAATCATTTCATCTACTCTTAATAAAAAATTCAAATATAAAATTTACTGCGGCTCAGATTAGCCGACATCGAACCCAAGATATTCTATCTAGGGCCTAGCAATCTACCCTCGGCACTACCACGCCTCATAATAAAGGGAGTACACCAACAATATAATTGTAATCCTGACTGAGATTGAGGGAATGAGGGTTAGAGTTAGAGACAGATGGCAGAAGAGACGGAGAGAGAAAGATAGGTACAAGGGTACAGGGTGGGGCAGACAGATCCGGAAAAGGATTAGAGACATTGAGGCAAGAGAAGAGGCCCGAAGAGACATAAAGTGAGAGAGAGAGATGAAGGTAGAGAAATAGATAAGAGGGGCGACGTTGCGCTGGAGGAGAGGTCTCGCGTATGGAGAGAGAACAAGGGAAGTCTGGCCTCTACGGAGGACATTATTTACACCGCCACGTGCAGCCGTGCGTGGAAAGATAATTAAAAGAACACGATCCCATTCAATTTCTCTTCACCCTGCCCCAACTCGCTCTTCAAGGGTGCCCACAATGCCCACCGCCATCTCCCCCCACGCACCTTGGCTGCCTTAAGGGGACGAGCCCCGCCACGTGGAGGAAGTGAAACGAATACTACCATAATGGGGGAAATGTAGAACGTTTTGCGAATCAACCCATTTTTTCGGGCCGCGTCCAAATGGATAGGTCAGGATTCTGCCGATATATTTCGCGGATTTTTTTCCCTCTATTTCTCTCTCTCCCCACCTTCACTTCACCTCGCCCCCCGCTCTTCTTCCTTGGAAATCCTCATTAGGGGCATGCCAAGGCTTTTGACTGGGACGCATACAAATATATTCGCGTCGGCGAGATCGTTTACGGCTGTTTGGGTCTCGTCCCTCTCGTTCACTCAATTAGCGCTCTAAATTTTGCGAGATTCGATATTCCTTCGGTGCGTTTCCCATCCGTCGGGTTTAGAAATCGTGGGCTTAACAGGATGTCGAAAGTTGAAGGGATTATCCATTATTTCTTTTTTTTTCTTTGAAGGAAAAGGAGGTCGAGGGGATATAATGCTTATAAATAGAGTATAAAAAAAGCAGTAGGTCATTAGTGCCTAACAGTAGGAGGTACGACGATAAATATTCGTTTTGAGCATTTTCTTTACAAGGTCTCAATCTCATGAGATACTTCGCAGGGTTTTCCTTGTGCCGCGGAATGAGTTTTTTTTTGCGCGGAAACGAGGAAAAATATTCGCCATTTAGCCCCCTCGGAATTTGAATCTACTACCACTTTCCCAATGCCAAAACATCGTCCATCAAAATATTCACTTTGTCATGTGTAAGCCTTAAATTTATTACGGGAGTAAAAATGCAGCTTTGTTAAATTCTACTTAATGTTTTAATCTCACGACCCGGGTTTCAATACAATACCTGATGATGATAGCATGCATTGAAAGCCGGGTCGTCAAATTAAAATATGAAGTGGAATTTACAAAGCCTTATTTTTCTTACCGTAATGGATAAGTTCCACAAAGTCAAGCTTGAAACTATGAAGTTTATTCTTAAATTCATTACTAGAGTTAGTATAAGAAGAATGTTCATATTTTTCCACAAATAATATTGATTTTATTGGTAGTTAATCAGACATATATCACTGAATGTACAAGCTTTCATCACTTAATTATTTTCACACCTTACGTTATAACATTGTGGAATTGATGTGTCATGTAATAAAAGCACACTTAATAATGCTTCACGCATTATGCATGTAATTGGGTTCCGAACGCTATTTCAACCACTTCGTGCACTTGGTAAAGGTGAGAACATAAAACAAGATATAACAACAGGATCGTATCCTGAAAAACAGGAGGTAAAAATATCTCCCTCTTCCGTCCCATATTTATTTTTCAGTATATAAAGCCTGATCATTGCTAATTACGTATTCTTGCCTTTGACAATAGCACGTTTTTAAAATAACTGTCGAGACCAACAACAGTGTACGAGGTATTTCTATGGCCAGCTTTTATACGTAATTTCTCGTTGAACTGAAGGTTAACGATAAAATCCGGTTAACTCCAAATAGACCGTGTAACTTCAGTTTAAATATTCGCATTCATCAATGAGTAATCTTATTTGCTTGTAAAATGGGAATCGGTATCTCTATGTTAAGTTAAGAATCACATTAACTAACCATTGGATTTAACGAGAGATTATAAAACCGGGCCTCTATTTGCTTTTATTTCTCTAGGTTTTTATATTAAAATAATATTCCTCTGAAATTAGAGTGAAAATCAATACAGAATTTTTCGCTGTATTGGCAGCAAAGAGTTACCAGAATTAACGTAAAATTGGCAGAAAAAAAAACTAAATCAGGTCGGTAACAAAGTTACAGCCATTATAATATGCTTGTTTCACATTAATTATCGTTCCTATCGTATATTCTCTGAGTAAAACGCGCGGAATCTGTAACACAATGCTTTCTTAGAGAGAGAGTACGATGAAATGGCATATTTGGAATACAATGCAAGGCTTTCTGAAGTACCGTGACCGAGTCTAACTTAAAAGAATAGGTCAGTCACGAATGATATTTATCTCAAATCGACTCCGCGCTCGTTAGCTACGTTCATGGGAAGAGCATATGCTTTTCAAATATGCAATAGACCATTGCTATTGGCGAAAAGTATACCAAAGATACGCTGAGTCATTTCAAACCTTCTGAAAAAATAACATTGGCACTTTATGACAAATCGCACGTGGGCATGTGGCTCATTGAGGGGAAACGGCGAAGAAATAAAAATGATCGCAATTGGATTCGTTGAGAGACCCCACCGTTTGAGGATCGCTTGTTGGCATGAAATGGGTCAATAACGGCAATCTCAAAGGTTAAATTTTGACCTGAAGGTAATTGCATTTACCAACACGTCTTGAGGAGTGGAATGAAATTGTTCAGCCAACTGGAGTTTGAGATAAAAGTTTAATCAAAATGAAAGTGATTGACAGAGTGGAAGAAAGTGAATGACAATAATGAAATGATTAAAGTGCTATCAATAAAGGCTTTACCATCCATCTCCCTTCATATCTACATGGTGCTTTACTATCCATCTCCCTTCATATCTACATGGTGCCCTATGAGTATTATAATTATACAACGCTGTTGTCATACTACCAGTGAAATGGATCGACAAAAATAAATAAAACGCACAGCAAACAGTCGGCATAGGCTTTCGGAACTAAAGAGTCATTTCGAAGTTTAGATGACGCGTTAGCATATAAAAGCAATATGTACGCATGAACATTCGTATTACAAAAAAAGAGAACAACCGGTAGCTGCCGGACACAGTGGTCAGCTATGAAGGGCAAAATTCCAGCAAGCAAGATGCGGTTATACGAGTACTCGTATTAAATCGGGATCGGCTGCAAAAATCCAGGCTTTGTGGTTAAAATTAAGGACAAAAGTCCACTTTTTGGAACCTTTTACTAAAGAAAGAGCGATTACCAGAATTTAGAACTGGTTACTCAAACCTGTAAGTCACTTTAAAGCCATCTTTCAAACTTGACTTCTATGTCATGTGGACAAGCCCTGCGCCATTTATTACCATCGGATTTCGGATACCATTTTGAAACTAAAATGATGCATTATAAAACAGAAACAGTTAGTAATAGAATAATTCGTTAAAATTATGTTCTTAGCCCAATTGATGTGAGCTAGTATGTGATAACGCTGGTAAATCTTATGCAAGCGACACAATTAAGAAATCCTTGAGTATAGTGTGAAGGATATCACTTGAGAAACCGTTTTTTCTAGAAAAAATTAGCGATGCAATTTCGTTTCCACATTTTAAAGAGTCCCTAGGAAAGGCCTAGAACATCACTTAGCAGATATCCTTTCACGAACCACGTTGGCACTAGCCTATTTTGAAAGCCTACCTGTTCTTCCTCATATTGTTTTCAAATCTCTCGTAAATATTGAAACATTAGGGAAAAAGGGTAGTTTTGAAAGGTTTTTACGTAGAAAATATTTTTTACAAATTTAATGATGCATTCCACTGATACGGGCTTCTATGATCTTATTCCACGATTCTAGGTTTTCCAGTTTTCTTGATTCACACAATTTTTAAAAATATGATGTGGCTATGACGTTCATTTCCCCATAAGGATTTTAATTTTATGACCACATATGAGGACAGCGTTACTAATCGATGCAATGCTCTAGGCCTATTCAAAGAAAATTAAGAAATACAAGATTTATGGCCATGTTCTAAAATTACAAAACATTTTTCTCGAGACTGGAAGTAAAAGATAACTGTGGTTGAGCTTCAAATACGCGGGAACTCCTTATGAATACAGGTCATAGATGGCTGCAACGGGCAGTTAATAGGATTTTTATAGATGCCGCTATCTAATATACTCTTACAGGCTTATCGAGTACCCTCCCATCTAGATGTATCATTTTAATAGTTCAGTGAAATGGACATCCATTTCCTCAAATTTCAAATAAGACTACCTCCAATTCCAAGATGAATTGATTAGCAATAGATGAATATTTACACAAACACATGAGCCATTCAAGTCCTTAGACTCATCTTCAGTTGGTTGCAAGAGTGCTCCAACTTTTGATGGAGTTGTTTGGACTCCCAATTCTTGTATTGGAAAGTGATTCTCCAAGACTGTAATCCACCGATAGTTTTTTTCTTAATTAATGTTAGTCAAGTAAAACGAATATTTAAAACTGGTCACAATTATACACTACCCCGACAAATAACAGAATCGAAGAGTTTTCAAAGAAAAATGAATGACAATAATTTTATTAAAGTCAATTTGGATGGACTTCTGGAGAAGTAAAAAAATAATTACCAAAATTTGCCCTGGAAACACACAATGCCAGACAAAAAGAAAAGACCAAGTTGTACTCAGAAAGCATGTAAACCTGCTCTAATAGGGCTCACGTCAAAATAGACCCTCAGGTGTCATACTCCCCCACAAAACTTGGGCACGTTATACATACCTGCATATCAATTATCATCCTTAATAAGCATATATTCCGTTGAATTTTTAAATAATTGTTTGTTGTTTAATCAGATTTTTCACGTATTTCCAAGGGACGGAAAGCAAGCGTGGTAGAACCAAACGATAAAAATATAATATGCTGACTTATACTTACTCTAATTAGAAATTCTAAAGTAAGAAAAATCTACGAATAAATATCAATGAGGACATAAAGAGTTTTGATTAGCGTAGGTCAGATGTGTGAGGTCATCTGTGTATCTGTGTATAAATACACGCGCTGCGGCGGAGACATGAAGGGAAGATGAGGAGACGCAGGGGAATGCAGGGGTTAAAAGGGTGCACACGTGTAGTCTTCACGACACAACACTCTTTGCGCGTTATCATCCGCGCACATTGCCATAATGACCTCCCCATCTCAGAGGTCTATCGTTTGCTCCCTCCGCGGGGCACTGGGATCTGGAACAGTTCACCGCTGCCCCATTTCATGGACCGAAGTAAGGGGCTCGGGAAAACGCTCGCTGTCCGTTGATTTGCTCGTGGGGGGATATCGTAGATTCCCATCGAAAGTCGACCCGCTTCTTCTTGTCATTTGGTTTTTCCTCACAATTTTTGCTAGAAAAAACAGGCTTTACGTTTTTGTAAGCTGCGCATGAAGTACATAACATTTTACCCGAAGGGTTTAAATAACATGGCCTCCATTTGTAGTCCCTAAAATGTTGCAACAGCATACACTCTTTCAGACAAAGAAAGTCGAAAACAATGGAATCCTAATCACTCTACACGTCATCATTCATTAACAGTCTATTTATGTGAAGATTGGTTGACAACTCTGTTTTGAGTGGTTGACAACAATTCATCCTAGCTTAGTCAAAGTCCTGGCTGATTCATTAATCCTTTGGTCTTAATGTTGCCTTCTAGTTTCTTTTCCCATTATTTTCCCAACATGTTTCTTCTTTTCTGACTTATGGACCATATTGCATTTTAACCCAATTATCTTTTGCGTACCTATTCATTTCTTAATTCATTGTCCGTTTGATACCCAATATCCGCCTCCAGCACCCAATTATGAAGGCTTTCTACTGTCCTCTCGTCTACAAGTATTTCCCAGTGGTTCGTGTTCCGTATCTATAAAGTCTCATACCACCACGAAAGCTTTCCGTAAGACTTGCTTGCTTGTTAGTTTCTTTGAGTTCAGTGGCTGGCTCTTCCTGGTAAACACCTTCTTAGCTTGAGGTTTATATCCACTTCACACGTTTGAAAATCCTTCCATCCCGTGTTTTATTTCTTTCTAGGTAGCTTAAAGGTGCCACCTGTTCCAATTTATCTTCGCGTAACGTTTGTGAATTCAAAGTTTCTTACTAGTGTTATAGTGTTCTTATACTGTGACATTATTCTGGTCGATTTTCATGCTTTAGTTCAAAATAATTGAACCATTGCTTTACGCTGCTGGACTACCTTCATGGCTTCTTGATTACCTACATGTATTTCGCTGCTAATTTGCTTTCGTTTATTTTTATCCACATTGCGGTAACTTGATACTTGTAAATCTGGTAGATTATTCTTCTTTCGTTGCCAAATTTGCAATCAACATGGCTCCATTTAATCAAGTAATTTTAATAACTTCTTACGCTCGGAATTTTCAAAGATCACATTCAAAGACATTTAGATAATAATAATCTTTTATTGCCGTTGAACCCTGAGGGCCTAAGGCCTCTGAGACATACAATGCATGTGCGTCCGTCACATTTCATTTTTATTGTAAAACAATATCGTAAAGTACGTAACAAACTACAAAAGCGGAATTCGGAAGGTCATCTATGAAGAGTGAACAAAAGGGAACGAGCCAAACCTTGAACCACTACAGATGCGACGTTTAACCAGTTCAAAAATAACTGTTTTTCCTATTAACACCCAGACGGGTACGAACGGAGTATTTTATTACTGATTATTTTTTCCTAATATCCTTCACGATTAGTAGTGCAGTAGTAGTGTTAGTAGATTAGATATATGAGAAACAAGATCCAAGGTTCAGTGCTCCTTCCATCTCTCGGCTATTTCTTCGGTATCAAAATTATTAGAACCTTCTCGAAGTCTTAAAGTAATCATCCACTTTAGGGACCATCTTCGACTGTCGATTTGTCATAGAGTAGCGTGTCTTTTGCTTTCCCACCAAGCGTCTTGATAATTCCTCCGTTGATTGCGCCGTCCCGGGCATCATGTTGTCCTTCAAATCTTAAGTTGAAATTTCTAAATCATTTATAAATTTATAGGAGGCACGGTCGTATTCGTGCAACATACTCATTTTTGAGATATTTCAGAGCTTTCAGTCCTCTTCAGTAATCTTTCAGTAAGGGATCTTCAGTTTAGACCGAAATTTTCTAAATGATTGTATTCAGTTACCACCCTCCCATTTAAAACTCTGAAGTTGTGCTATTTCCTTGTATCTGCTACAAAAGTCGCTCTAGGTTTCGAATTTCTCTTTTCTTCTTGCCGTCGCTGATTTCTTCGGGGTAGCCACTTCTCCATTGCCTTCCTAAATTATCGCACTACTCCGTTTCTGTCGTAATTCTGGTCCTAGGCTAACTCGTCTAAGTTTTTAGAATCCTTATATTTTCCCCTCTATTCCACAGGCCATAAAATATTTCGTTATCCTCTTAATCACATTCTGCCCATCTGTAACTTTTGTGATTGCCTTCTTCGGTTAATTACAATTTTCTTCATCACCGGTCTCTTTTTCTTTCTCCATTCACCGGCGACCATAACGAATCTTTCGCTCATTCGATTTCTCCAAAGCTTTCCTGTTCTATCCGAATTCATGTCTTACCTTCTTAATCTCCTTGTATCGCAGACCACCCTCCTTGATCGCTACACTGTGGTCAATATTTATGTCTACGCCGGGATAGTTCTTGCGCTGCTTCACTTGATTCTTGTACCTCTCTCGGACAAGGATGAAGGTGATGTGATATCTGACCCTGTACTTGACATCTTCCATGTGTATCTTTGGGGCGGATTTGAAAATAAAACTGTTCTTACACAAAAACAGTTTGACAAGAATATTTGCTCACAAGTTGAGGTGAAATAAACGATTTCGTCCCGAACAAAAAAAATCAACTGTATGTTTTCCGTGGCCTCTAAAAAAATACTCTAAACGAGATCTTCTGATTTAATCTATTAACAGTGTTTTTGAAGCGGAATTGATATTGCTTGTTAACCACACGAGACAATGTGCTAATGTGTTAACTACACGGCTCAATGGAACTAGATGTCGAGCAACGTCTCACAGAATCCCTGTTAGTAATTCGTCCTCTCAGCTCAAAGGTTTCTTTGCAAAGTACCAGAAGGCTTTACTGGGGTTTTATTGGATGAAAAATGATTGCTACTGATATGAGATGTAAAATAAATCATAATAGTTTAGTTATTTAGCTATCACGGTTTTATTCAAAGTAGGATTCATTAATGCCAAAAAAATTGATTATTTTAACGAGTGAAATGTAAAGGAAATTCTTTGTTCCAATTGATTCTCTCGAAGGAAGATTTATTTATTGCATTTTTACAGAGTGAGGCTATATCCTAATGCATTGTAGAAATTAAAATGAGTTTTTTTGCTAAGGATGTCTTAAATATATTACCGTTTGCTATTGTACACAAAGTATTACCTTAATTATTCCAGCGTTCAATATGTATGGATTTGATAAAAATACTAGACATTTCTAATCTTGCAAAAAATCTTTTCAAAACATCATCGCACCGAGGACGATGTCGGATTAATTCATTGACACGTCGACAGTCGACCCCTTGACCCGGTGAAAAATCTTCGAAGATGTCACCGAATTCGTGCGCCGGCAAAACAACAAATCTCATAATTTAAAATATCTGTTTCGGAACTAAATTGAATAGAAAATTGAAAGAAAAAAATGAGAATAATACAATGAAAATTACATCTAGGAAATTCACAATTAGAAAATGAGAAACAAGATTTGTCCAGGCACACGCGTGCATCCTAATTACGTGCAGCATAGAATCCATATTGACCTCCAATGCGGGAGACTGGTGTACTAGGTGCTTAATACCGCACAAAGAAGCAATAAAAAGGCTTTTGAGGATCATAAACAGACAGACAGCATGTTCGTAACGTTACCGATATGCAGTTTAATGAAACCACTCCAGTCATGCGCTCTTACCTGACATTTTCGACCCAGAATCCCCTCCCACCTCATTGAATCGTGTACTCATGCACCTGGAACGGGAACATTACCGCCTCTCTTCAACGTTCAGTAAATAACTATTGCTACCTCCGACGAGGCAAGAAAGGTCACGGGATAAACGACCATAGCATTAAAAATCACGCTCCATTAGTTGGCAGCTGAAAGAGTTAATCATTGGTTCGACAAGGAGAACTATTTCAGAGTGATAAAATGGACACCAACAGTGAATTGAGCTCATGACACAAAAAACCTGGGGAAGGATGTCTCGTTTGAGGAGCAAAATATCGTCTCTCCAAAGAAGACACATAGAAAGCAATGACTGCTTTCGGCTTCTTAATATCTGCATAATCACTCCCATGTAATATCTCCTAAGGGTCCTATTTGTAAATCATAAAGGGAGGTTCACACTTAACCACTGAGCATGAAATCTATGCCCTATACATTTAAACCCTATTTATGCCCTATACAGCAAAATAAACAATAATGAATCGAATTTGGGCTAAGTCCTGCCACTCTCTCCACTATTGGAAAACAAAGTAACCCTTAAATAAATACCTCCTATCCTGGTGGTTGTTGGATCATCTACGCATATTTACCTATTAATCAATTTTATCTGTTATTTATAATCACAACCATTACTAAACCTCATTTTCACCCCAAATTCTGGCGTGCTTCACCTTGGTTTAATTGTAATAAAAAATATGTGCTGGAAAACAAGTTTTTCAGTTCATCATTCCATGGTTTCACTTGTGTTTTTACCCGAGTGGCCTAATCGCTCAAGAAGAGCGTGAGGTTTAGATTATTCCCTCGGTTTCAGAAATGAATTTATTTGATATTTGCCTATAACTGTCGGCTTCTTGATAACACTATACGAGATCAGCGCTATCAGTCGACCCCTTCACGATTAGTCGACTTCGACGACATCAGAGAAAATGCCAATGTTGGTGTTGCAAATACCAAGAATGTCGAGGTCGGCATCAGTCCCCTCCCCAATCACCCCTCTCTCTCTCTCTGTCGTCTTGTCTGTTGAATTGACCTGACAAACCCATCACAGAAGAATTTAACTTCGAATTTCGACTATTGTACGTTTTGGAACTCATCCCGATATGATTCCCATAGGGTGAGGTCGAACGGGATGGAGTTTTCTTTCAAATTCATCCCGTCATATTTTTGTAAGATTTAAATAATATTAAGTCATAATGAGTAAATATGCAGAAAATGTGTTATGTTTCTCCAAAACATACCGAGCCATGTGTAGATTTTTCTCATATTTATGAAATGTTGCATAGAGGACCTACCTATGCCTACGTTGATGACCAAATCAATTTCAACCTCGACATCGCTAACGACGTCAATATCGCCCACGATGCGTCGGCGACACCTTAATCCAGTGTCGAATACTCGACATCAAAGTTAATATCGACACTCACTCCATATATCGAAGAGTCGTACTGCCCCACTTGTACCTTAATGTTAGATCTAGTTTATACATGTAAAGATAGTCCCTCTTAAGCTTGTCTAGTTCCTTAAATTTACCTTCTTACAATTATTTTATTATTATGAAAATGTTCATAAATTTGGGAGACGATGAGGCCAAACAATTTGTTTTGGTATAATTCCCAACAAAAAATGTTAATAAAAGCACATATATTCTGGACAGAGTATCGGTCAAACTTATGCTCTTCGTATTCCAAGGTTAGTAGCTTTTAAAATACATCAATTATTCGTTTTAATATCAAGGTCATTACTATTATAAGGTAACGCAATATCTAGAGGAATAGATGTTACTATGTTTCTGCAACACTGTTAACAGGGGAATACTGTTTCATATTAAGCTGATTTCCAAAATATGATCCGGCTTTCGATTCTCTTCCAGATTCAGTGGATCTCGGGGAACATGAACGCTTCCTTGCCAAGTGGAAGTGGCTGCTCAAAGAAGGGCTTCCAGAGGAGGACAAAGGAGAATGCTCGAGTTCGGATTCTGTGAGCGAATCGAGCTCCACCACAAGCTAATGACCATACCTAAAAGTTCTCCGCCTAAGGAGAATTTTCCTCATTTTATTTTTGTTTTATCATATATAGTGTACGTTATTGCCTATTGTATTTTTACACCGTTGAGTTATTAAATGAAACATTGTAACAAACTCATGGCATTAGTTGTCACACTTATTCCAGAGTCTTTCATCCTTTTCGAAACGTAGATTACCTAAATGATGATGCAAGAATGAGATGAAAATGATTTAAATCAAATGATAATACGAGGATAAGTTAGTTTTTTAAAACGATGTGATAAATCATGTAACACATTGTTTTACACAGAGTTTACTTTCATAGGTAATATTTTAAACAAAAGATAACACTTATGAGCCGCACACTTACGCAGTTTTCTATTACTTCACTCAAACATGTTTACCATCACTTTACACAGTTTAAGCTACAAGATTGCGTTATATTTGTCCTACTTTGAATACGGCTTTGTTGTAGAAATGGAAAGACAATGAAGAATTTAAAAGTTTTTTCATTCATTTTTCATAAAAAAAATTTCATGTGACAAGAGAAAGAGTGAAGTTTTGTTTGAAAACAGTCTAAAATTTAATTTTAAATCCAAGAACTACATCTCGATCAAGGCGAATGATTTTAGCACTTCATGTTGTTGAATTCATGAAATACGCTTTGCGACGACTTTTTCCGCCAACTTAGACTAAAGTGAACATCAAAAACATGATCGGAAATCAAACAGAAATAGGAATCCCGTCAGATAACCAATAATAATGGTAACGAGCGTGTTCAATGCGGGAAAAATTATTCCTCCAATCAATTCCTACCTCCACAGAAATTTAGTATTTTTAACAGGTATTAATCTTTATCTCATAACACAATCAACTTAATTGAACAATTAGCAATATATTTTATAACTTTTATCAAGCTGACGTTAGCCATTTTACTTGTTGGGATAACTTGAAGTATTAAAATTGATAAAGCGGACAGTTTGATTAAAGCATCCGGAATGACGTGAAGTCATTTTAAACAAATCAAGCGTCACCTAACAAAATTAAGTTAAGGTAATGCTTCGTCACTCAATATAAACAGATTATATTCATCCCTAACGCGGGGAAAGCCCAAGAAGCATTTGAAGAAAAATGAATTAAATATATTTTTCAGTCACGCCAGTAATTTATTCCACCCAAACCATTGATATGGAGTTTTGTTGTGCACGGTTGTGGGAAACATGGCCATTGAAGCAAGATGACAGGCTTAGATTGGAGGCTTTTAAAATGGGGTTGTGGAGAAGGATGGAGGAGGTGAAGTAGACAGAAAGGAAAAAAGGAAGTGGTACGAATGATTGGGAAGAAGAGGCAATTGTTGGGTGAAATCCGTAGGAGGAGGAACTCTGGATTTAGAGCATTTTGATTGGTGGTGGGATGTTAAAGACTGAATATTAGACAAGAGACTGAATATTGGGCAAGCGTGGAAGGGGCAGGAATAGGATAGGGATGTTGAACGGAATGAAGGGATGAAGAAAGAAAACGGAGATGAAGAGGGAGTTGTCGGAGATCAGATTGTATTTTGTTGAGAGAGGCAATGGAATTAGTTTTGTGCTGTTTCCTAGCCTGTGTCCATCTAAAACCAACCTAAACCGATAGATTACCAATAACAATAAAACGGCCTCTGGGCTCAGTTTGGCATTCCAGTCAAAACTTTCTTTCCATCATAGAGATTTTGCCATCAGAGTAAGAAAATAAATTCCAATACTCATGCAGTTCATCGATTACTTATTACTCCTGTTTTTTGCAGTAGTTTTCAGAACATATTTAAAAAAAGATAGTTGTTTGTGGCGGGGGAGGCCAGGTCACTCAGGTATTTTTAAAGGGAAGTCCTCCAAAGGCAATCGGGGCATATAACCATTTAATGCAATCGGATATGAACACTTTGGTTCCATCTCTGCGTCATGTTTTCTCACGACCTCAACGTTTTCCTTCACCTCTTTCATTTTGATTCCTCTTCCCTGGACCTCAACTAATTCATTTTTTTCCCCTTTTTCAATCGAAAAACTCGGTTTCTGTTCATCAAAAGTTACATCCGCTCTCCTTTCATTCCTCTCCAACTGAAAATAATAAGCACGTATTCATTCCGAGGTGAAAATGCTTAAAATGTTCCGGATCCGCTGCGCTTCCATCTCTCCTAAACATTCCTCCGAGGCCGGGATCCAAAACTGTGCTGCCGTAATAAAGTCATTAAAAAACTTCGGAAGAGTGCCACCTCGAATTTTCATGCTTCAGAGACGGCCGTGTAAGAATGAACGACAGTGGAATGGTTTTAGCACCTCCACCTCTCTTGAGAGACGGTTGCGAATGGTAAAGATGCAGAAAACATGTGCCGAGGAGCTACTAATGTGAGAATATCTTCCCGCGTGTTCCTATGGTGGCCACCATTTACACCTGGGGAGACAATTCAGTAATTTGACGTGATTTAAAGATCACGCAGTAGTTACTGAAATGGATGTATGTCCCCTGATTATTATACCCTTTTGTGATTGTAGATTGAAATGGGGACGGAAGGGATTAAAAAAATGGAAAGGTTGGAGCGAAGCGGAAGTTGATAATTATTTAGGTTTATTTTCAGTTGGAAGTTTTATTCTGGCCCTTATGCCTATGGATCTAATAAGTCACTAATTGTTCGTAATTGGTTTTTTTTTGGGGTTCGTAACTCTAGTTTACTCGTCGTCTTTACCCTGGGCGAAGCTTAACATCTTGACCTTTGGGGAAACGGCTGGGTGGGCTACACAGTTGAGTAACGCGGTGGATAATTAGAAAAGTCAACAAGAATATGTAGCCCATCCAAAAGGTAATGTAGGTCACTCCAAAACATTCCCGATAGAAGAAAATCGGAATCATACTCATCCTAAGAAGCTTAAGTTACCAACAGGGATATGGAGTGAATCAATCGTGCCTGGGCTTAATTTTCTAATACTAACCTATTGTTTTTCGACTAGGTTGACACATCCAACATGAAGTTTTGGGGTAATGGGTGATAAAGCGTCCTCAGAAACCATGAAAAATATGCACCTTTGTTCACAGGCGCAACTTAATGATGGTTGATACCACGTATCGATTTTTCAGCTATTTTAAAAAATCATGCAAGAGAAATGGAGGGAATGAAAATGTTGCCGATTACAAAATAGTTATTTTCCAGTTATGACTATCGAGAGTATCATATTTCAATGTTTGAGAGCGGATAAAAACACATTATAACAATGAAAAACAATGAAAAGCGTAAAACTTGATTTACAACCTATTTGATTAAGTGGGACAAACGAAGCGATCTCTGATGAGAAGATGCGTGTTCAATATTCGCAATTCTCATGTTATCGATGAAATATAACCACTTCAGTTTCATATACACGGCAAACGTTCCAATAAATCTACCACTGACAGAGTTAGGAATATTGCGGACTGACACAGTACGGTCATTAATAAACGAAACCCCAAATCCACTGCTTTACATTTCATTGTGTGCAAAATATAGTGATTCAATCGCGTTTTGTGCTAAAGTTATTCAAAATTTACGAGAAATATGGAATATCGTCAGAACAGTAATGCATCATGAAAAATATTCTGTACAGAGACTCTGCGGAGATATTGATACTCTTATGAGCTGGAATTTTCTACTAAAGCTATTAAAAATTGGCAAGAACCTTCAAGCAATAATTTGTGCTGGATTTTTAATATTTTTTAAATACTTTTCACGCATTTCCCTACGCTTATATTCTATTATTATTATTGAAGTATTGTCTTGTTTTTTGCGGTAGTAAGAAATGATACATTAGAATTTTAGGTTGCAAATATGAAAGAATTTGAAGCCGTGAAAGGTACCCGTTTATAATCTTTTCTTATCGCATCTTCATTACGTATCGCATTCGTCAAACGTTCCTGAAGCGATACTCTGCAAGAGAATTTAGTGGATTCAATAAGCTGCTGAGCTCTGAAAATGATAAATTGGTTTTCTGCTTTTTCATTTAGCTAAGTATGCACTTAAAGTTTTCCTTCTTTCTCTAAACTTATTACTCTCTTGTCTGTTATGCTGCGAAATTATATGCACAAACATAACCAGCATTAACAATGCAAAAGTACAACATCTCTCACGGTAATGGAAATTCACACGCTCCTTTTCTTAAACCTTCAGCAGTTTCTCGCTAAGTTCTAATCGATGCCTTGTATTTGGACAAACATTCAGTGGTATCTTTTTTCCATATTTAAAATGAAAAAAGCACTGCATTGAATCTGGAAAAACAGTCAGTGATATTTTTTTCTATATTTAAAATGAAAAAAACCATCATTGAAAGCTATACATGTGACTTAATACGCCATCTCTGGAGTCCTATTATAGTAAATTAAGGCGGTGTTTATCTACTACGCATGCTGTCCACATTCTTTTGAGAACTGCATACGTGAACAATTCGACAGGGACACATTTAATGAAATAAAACCAGCTGATTTTACAATGAAAGAAATGGAAACATATGGTTTCCGTATACTACACAGTTTTCATGGGAATATCCGCTGGTTTGTATTTAAAATTATTCAAAATAACTAAATACATTCTTTCCTACAACTTTGACTCTCCGTGGCATTTTTCATTCTTTCCTTCATCAGGATGCAATTCGCTCATTCTAGGGCATGAATAACTTTTCCTGAAATTTGAATATTTTACAGGTCATTCCAGTTCCTCATTACATCAGATCCTCTTTCTATCTGGTTATTACTCATGTAACATCATTTTTACTTATCACCATGTAGTCCTATTCACTTGACACAGATCTGGTATACGTGAAGAGAGGAACAGTTATGGTCGATTTTGTTAAAATCATTCTTCGAAGATAATTATGATAGCTCGATTAACGCATATACTGTAGTTATTTCAATAACTAATCGTAAAATTTCGATCCATACTCATTTGAAGCTCAATAATACGTCTTATAATAACCAATGCATTCCCAACCTTGGCATACCACGTTTCCTTACTCACTGAGGATACTGTTACTTGTCTGAGTATTTTAAAGACATATCACAGACCCCGATTTACTATGGTAGATCACATAACGTACATAAAATCAGGGAGATAGATAGTAGAACTGATAGATTTAAAATGCCGTTTTATCCTCTTAACATTAGAGAACAAAATAGACATGACAGCAACCGCGTAGGAGATAGTTAGAACTGGCGGTTTATCTATTTTTTTTCCATATCCTGAATGTTCTTTCCTGCATATAATTTTTCTTATTTAATACACCCATATTTTTAGCAATTCTACAGTATGATTTGAGTATACATATGCAGTTATTGAAAATGTTTGCAAGTAAATAATTTCTTTCGTGTGATTAGCATTTTTCGAGTGCATGATCAAAATAATGCTTGCATAGAGGTGACATGATAGGGGTTTTCAACACATGGATGGTAATATAACATCCCCCGCCACACGCCTTTCCGGCGGCTAGCGGGGTATTGTGTGGATGTGCACATGTAGGTTACTTCATATTAGAACAAAAGCATTAAACTCAAGTTTAATGTAAGTTTTTAATGAAAGACTTCCTAACGCGAGGGCTTAATGTTGAGTTGCCATTACACCTTGAGACAAATCTCAAAAATGGCATCGCTCCTCCATGGTAAAAGGGAATAAAAAGGTTGCCCCGTAAAAGTAGTCTCTGCATTCGATGAAAATTATCGCAGCGACATATTTGGCAACGCCGCCCTACAACACCACAACCACCCCCGATGCCACCCCCTACTCACCGCGGCTGGAAGCGCCCAACAGGCGTTCACATGACACACGTATGCACATATACACCGAGCTAGCGACATAAGTAAACCGTGACGCACCCTCGGGGCTACGTGTGTCCCGGTGGGAGACGATGAGGTAAAATTTCCTCGGCAGAAGAGGATGGATGAATGGGGATGGGGTGTGGGTTGGAAGGGGAAGAAGGGGGTGGGGTTGGAAAGGGGAGGAGGAGGATAAAAGAGAGTGATGGGAGAGGAACCGAAGGCGGTACCACTGCAGACGTGAGGAAAGGGGCGATCGGGGGGCGGTGATGATGGGGACGCCAAAGACATCCGTTCCCCGTGATACCCCATAGGGAGAGGTAGGTATCAATGTTGCAGAATGACGACGAGAGAGGGCAGGAGTGACGTGTTATTTCGTTACACCCATTAATGAACAAGTTAAATGTAATTCTGTAACTTACATGACATGATGAGTGACATATTTTATTGCGACTAGCCTTAACTTTCGATTACGTAGTTATTTTTCAACTCGCATTTGCGCGCAACAAATATTTTATCTTGTCACTTACGTTAACGTAAGGGTAAAATTTATTTTGTTAAATTTATAAAGAGAGAAGTATGGGTAAATTTATGTCAATAATAAATTCGTCTCGACCGGGTGAACGCGTTTCCTCAACTTTCACGTAATTCTACAACTTTTTCTGCATACGAATGTCATAATGTCGTTGATCTAGTCTCTTTATAATCCCTCTGTAATAGTTATAAACTATAACCATCTGGTGTTTAAGTATCATCTGTCTTTGATTCCTTAAAATCTGTCCTTTGTGTTTCTATTACATCAACCTAGCTAGTTGCCTTGGTTAATTACTCGCCGATGGTTGGTTGATTACTCGGTCTGGTCTACCGAGATATTTACATAATAAATAAAAATTTGATGAGGCGATCTTTGAAAGCAAGCTCTTAAATGGCTGGTGTGAGGTACGTCTCCACCTTGTGGGAGCGACAGATTTAAGACATTTTATTCATTCATATCCCCTGCAAGCCATCGCTAGGGTGTGTGGCAGGGGGGTGAACACACCAGAATAATTTTACCCGAACATGACCCTGCCGCAGTCGGACAATGTTATTATGATCCTCTATCGTTCGTGGAAAAAATGATATCATAAATTTATCTGTTCTACACTCAATCCCTCTAATTTTGTTAACATGATCTCTCCTACCGTAGTACGATGGGGGTAATAATATATTTTCAACACCACTGCTAGGAGACCTCCTTCCAATTTATGCAAGAGCTACAATCTATAATTCAACCTTCGCTCCATAAGTGATTCCCAGCCTAGCTGCTCTAATGTCACGGATATGCTACGAAGTTTATCATAGCAACGTTTCATATCATCAACGTTTCGTATCATATCTAGCTCCTCTACGCTGCACGCGATCCAATTCGACAAATTAATCCAACTTCGTGAGGATCACATATACTTGCAGCATATTCTAAATGAGGCCAAACCAACGACAGATAACATTTCTCTTTTACCTTATCATCACATTTACCTGGTACTTTGCTGATAAATCCTAATTTTTTGTTATCTTGTCCACATAGTCCCCGTATGTGTTTCACCCAGGAGAGATCGTAAGTGCGGGTAACGCCTTGGTATTTAATTGAGTCTAAACATTCCATTTCCATGTTCCCAATGCCGTTGGCGTTCGGATGGGCATTGCTCTTTTTGCAAAAATTTATGGCTACGCACTTTTTTACGTTTAATAATAATTGCCAAGTGTCGCACCAGTGTTGTATAGCATTAAGGTCATCTAAAAAAGCTGCTGTGTTCTCAGGATCACAGTAAAGCACTCCATCATCGGCCAATAAACGTATTTCACTAGTGACTACGGAGTCAATGTCGTTAGCATCAAGTAGGAATAGAAGAGGTCCGATTACGCTTCCCTAGGGAACACCTGAAGTAACTTCTACTGCATTTGAGCTAACTCCATCCAACACTAATCTTTGTACCCGACCATTCAAGAAGTCTTTAATCCAAACCGGATATTTTTATCTATGCCATACTTGAATGCTTCTAGCTTTGCAAATAGTTTACTATGGGGTACTTTGCCGAAGGCTTTCTTAAAACCCAGAAAAATCGCATCCCCTGGAACATTGCTTTCCCCCGAAATAAGAATATCATGAACAAAAAGCGCAAGTTGTGTCTCGCAGGATCTACCTTTCCGGAAACCGTGCTGATTTTTCATTAATAACATCTGATTATCGAGGTGTCTCACGATCGAACTAGAAACTAGCTACATACTCTAAAACCTTACACGAAATGGATGTGAGGGAAATAGGTCTGTAATTGCTCGGTTCCTCTTGTCTCTGATTTCAAATATTGGCGATACGTTATCCGTTTTCCAATCGCTGGGAACCTTGTGATCTTCCAGCGACTTCTTAAATATTATTTCTAGATACGGCGCGATTTCCGAAGCTAGACCCATTAATATACGAGCGGGTATTTCATCAAGCCCGGAGAATTTATTGGGCTTAATATTTTTCAGCACACGCTCTATTCCATTATATGAGATTTCAGTTTGGGGCATGGGTTGAACGGGGAACGATTCGGTAAGCTATCGGAGGTATCCTGTGAGATATTAGTGAAGACGCTTTGAAAGAAGGAATTCAATAAGTTAGCCTTTTCCAAACTGCTGGATACTCTTTCGCTTTAACCATTTTTGAGTGAATTAACAGTATACATATCTTCCTGAACTTCTCTGACGCAATACCAAAACAGTTTTGGATTCTCTTTCAAATTTTCCTGAGGAGGTAGCTCCCGGAATACTGCTAACCCAATCTCTCTCGTCTCGGCCTATTGTAACACTTCCACCGAGCCGTGGTGTCGTCCTTTCAGTACGGGTTTGACTTGGGAGAAGAGGAAGAAGTATGGTGGGGTATTGGCTAAAAAATTTGGATCCTCGCGCACTTGGTCGAGAAGCTCTTGGCAGATCCGCATTCGAGTCTCCTTTTGTCCGTCCGAGAGCATTCGCGGAATCAACTTCGCATACACCCTTCTCATGCCCATGTTTTCGTCAAAATCGATGCACATCACTTTTAGGAATGCCGAGTTCATCAGAAACCATGCGAACTCTTGATCTATGATCCCTGTCCAAAAAAACCTTCACTCTTGCAAGATTTTTGTCACTTTTTGAGGTCGAAGGGTGTCTTCAATATCTTCCCTACCCTCTCGAAACAACCTGTGCCACTCAAAGACACTCTATTCACCCATAGGGTTATCATCATAAACTACCTTGGGCATGTCATGAGTCTCTTTCCCGGATGTACCCAGTTTCACGCAAAATTTGATGGCGTAACGCTGTTCCAATAACCGGTTCATGACGGAGAGTACGAGGTCACGTTATAGAGGTTTCGCAAACGAACGATCCGCAATCCGAAGAGGCTGGAAGCCAACTGCCAGAGACCTCCAGCCTTTCCTGACACTCCCCTCCCTTGAACCCAGCCAGAGAAACCGCCGCTTGTCCATCTATCCGGTAAAAAATAAGTCATACAACTTTTGGGACAGATCTTTTATATTCAGGGTTGGAAGAAGCTTGAATCACTAAGATTGCATGTGCACCTAAAATAAATACTCATACACCCTAGATAAATACAAATTGGATTAGTTTAGAGCGATATCAACTCCTGATTTCCGGAACGGGAAAAAAAATAAAATCTTAGCCAAAGCTCCTGCACTGAAAACCAACTACTGCCTTAACACATTTTAGTGACGGTGGCTTTGCATACCCTTATATTAGATTAGTACGCATATTGCATAGTAATAAGTACGCTAAATGGCGTTTGCACATAGGAGCCCTTTGCGTATAGCTTAGTTAAATTAAGCATTAAGGAGAATATTGATAGAATTGAGCTCTTACGGCTAGTAGTATTGAATAAATGAAAAACTCCAATAGCCGTAAACAGTTTACCTTTTTAAACAAAGCACGAATGAGATTAGATGGCTAACGCCACAAGTCAAGGATTGGGTAAAACGTAAAAAGGAAAGGGATAAGAAAGGTATTACGTATTTCGGCCCCAAAGTAGCCCTCTTCAGCGTACTGAAGGTGAATTGTCCCGACAACACAAGTCGAAGTGAGCTATTTGTATTCACCATTCTTATCCCTTTCTTTTTTACCTTTTACCCAATCCTTGACTTGTGGCGTTCGCCAACTAATCTCATTTGTACTTTGTTTAGAAAGGTAAACTGTTTACGGCTAATTGAGTTTTTCATTCATTAAGGAGAATAATTAAATTCTTGTACGAAATTCAGATCAAGATTTTAATAATAAATAAACGGTTACCATCATGCTTACGTCATTGTGAACATTAGATTTTACATAGGATCATACTTAACACAATCAGAATTCATGGACTGAATTTACAATAAAGTCAAAACATGATTTTGAAAAGAGATAGCTGAGTAGGCTAGCCGTGATGTGAATATATTACTACCCAGGGATCTGATAATCCGATAAAGTTTGCCAAGATCCACGAGAAAACAAGTGGAGACTGAGCGGTTTCGAAAAATATTTACATTTTCCAGATTTGATATAATCGCGGTATCAACATCCCCAGTACATCTTTGTTTACCAATGAGTAAATGACTCATAGAATCATATCTATGGAGTATAATTTAACTCGCTGGTGGAGGGGTCGTGGGAGATAGCAACAATATAGATAAGAAGGTTAAGACTGTTGGAATATTGGTGTCGTAGAAAGATAATGGGAATAAAATGCACGAACCAAGAGGCAACGGGAATCCTTTGAGAATGACATAATAATGATATTTATGGAAGAATCTCCCGAGTGAAAGAAAAAAATGGTTTCGTTACACATTCAGATACAATAATGTACTTAATACAGAAATGGAAAGAAACCATGCAATAGGTAGTGGAGGAACAAAACGGAATCGCCGTATTTAAGTTTTGAAATAATAAATGCGGGTAACCGTGAAGGAATTAAGACAATATCACAGAACAGAATATACAGGACTAGAGAAGGGCTAATCAAAATCAATCAGGTTTTCAGAGCTACAGAGTTTTCTTCCCATATCATTAAAGTGGGATTACTTTGAGTTGGCAGAAGAGATTTGAAATACGTGATACTCCGTGTATATATATATATATATATATATATATATATATATATATATATATATATATATATATATATTGGAGACAAATTTGCTGTTCATTTTAATCTAAGTTAAAAAGGATACCGTTTAACCTCTAGACCCGGGAAACTCATAAACTCAATCCAGATATCCGTAAACAATAGCGACGGGGAAATTACAATACGCTACTCACCTAATAATAATATTACCTACCAATACTTATCTAGTAATAATAATGCTGCATCAATGATGATTTTTGCTGCGCCAAATATACCGTGGACGTTAATTCCTATTTGAAAAGCTCTAACTCCTCAAGATCGTCAACCCATGGCCAGTCATTCGATTCGGTTTCAAAACCTTGCATGGAGAATACAGGTGTTTTGGTTACGTCAGGGGGTCAATTGATAGGATGCAATTACTCTGCTCTCATAATACAGCATCCCAAGGTCCACATTCCAGCGGGAATTGAATCCCACGGTGTCTTTGCCTGTCATACCTGCACACTACCCACCGGCCGAAAGACTATCAGGACCGTGCGAAAACTGGTAAGGCGGCAACCGAACCCGCGGTCAACATTCTGGTACATTTACACCGGAAAAGAAACTTTTTTTTTATTATGGCCATAACCTAAGATTTTTAGTTCAGGCATCGAATGCACGAATTGCTTATGGCCGGCAGTTAATTCACAAACTTTATCATCTTCTTTGACTGAAACAGCGGATCTGGATGCTTTAACGAGGGAGGGGTTATTTCCTTTCTCGTCGGAGGCTTGCACGACTTAATCTGGGAGAAGAATGTTTTCCAGGGTAGTACAGCGTGAATAAAAAATGCAATAAATTTGTAAAAAAACATGTAAACATCACACACATATACGTCACGAGAACATTGCTTATCCTAAATTAATGTCGCTTTGGAAAAATGCCTCATCTTGGCAATATTGGAAAAGTCTGAGTTCTGTTTAAAATGAGAAAAGCTGCTTTTGAATGCTGTCATGAATTCCGAAAAGAAATCAGCAGGAGTATTTCACGAATACGTGATTAAATTTTACGCTATGACTTCCATCTAAATTCAATTTAAGGAAGTTAGGTGTATGAAACATTATCAATTCTTTTTCGTAGAGGCTACCCAAGTGTGTCTATGCATGATTTATTTACGGTTTTATCTATCATCCTTCATCCACAGTTTCCGACCTCTTTAACTCCTTATCAGTCAGAGGTGCCCAAACTCTATGACTCACTCCCCGCCCCCAAATCAAATCTACTCTTCTACCCCAAAAACGAACGAGAAATTAACGATATTCATATAATTTTTTTACTATCATTAGCTATAACTTGAATTCGTTTGCCATTGTAACGTGCGAGCAGTATGGTTTCAATATTAACAAGGACATTATTAATGTTTTACGCAGATAAACATTTTCCAATCACACAAAAAACTACGATAAATTGTTGTGAAATGTTTATTTTAGTTTAAACTTTGGGAGATATGGTTATGGGAAAAGTTAAAAGGTGGCGTCAGCATTATTGAAACGTGTTGAAAGCCTTGTACATGAGGACGCCCCCGGCGGGCACTTATGTACTAGCGTACTGATAAAAAGACACGGACCTGCCACTTGGCGTCAACAAAAAATACAGTTGTTTCCACCTGAGGAAACGGTCCCAGGTTTAATTTTGTGTACATATCCGATTGAAAAAATTGAAAAAAAACGCTGTAGAACCTAATTAGTGATTCTAATTAATTCGACCAGGATTTCGTCACATCGCGTTAGTACTGAAGTTGTTGTGACGCAACGTAACCCGGGTCGTCACAATAGAAATAATTAGTCGATTTAACGAACTAGCTCCCAGACTTCCGAATATTACTTGATGGAAACTGTCAACTCTCCTGGGATCAAGAGAGAGTACTCGGCACCGAAGTAAGCAAATGAAATTGAGTCTCAGATAAAGCTATGAGTAAGGAACACGCGGAAGGAGATGGACCGCCGGCCGAGGAACGCATCTGACGCCCTAGGAACCACTTTTTTAAATGGACGTCGGCATTTTTGCTGAGTGATGATCGCAACCATTACCCTTTCGTCCCATTCACCGCACTTATGGTCGCTGAGGGAGACGCAGCGGGCTTTGATGCACTCACTCGACACACGAGAACGCTTATGTACTCTCAGTGCTTCGCTCAATTGCTGTCGGCTCCATTGTCCAACATGTCGCTACCACTAATTTACCTCACGCGGGGCTTGAATCGTCTCGGGACGTCACGATATGCTCATAACAACTATTCACTCTCGAGCGTGTGCTGTGCTTAGCGGCAAAAATTTCCCTCGACGAGTAAAATCAACGAGTGAATGGAAAAAGAACTCCGGAGCAAAGTACCGCTTCGATCACAACGCGGAGTATCTTCCCACTTTCCAGTTTAACATTAATTTTGACTAAAAACACACGAGGACATCTGTTGGATTTACTTGAGACGCAGAAATTCCGCAAAGTCAGCGCGACGAAGAATTGTATCATACCGGTATTATTTTGTGTTGATCCCTGGAATTCTGACTGGGGGGCCCGGATTCAATTCCGGCTGACGCCTTTGAAAAACTCATAAGGTTCACCTGAGCATTTTGGTTTTTCGGACAGCAGATCTTCCTGGGAAACCGCAAGCGGTACCTGGAGAGAACTGGTGGCCCTAACCATGTCACTAGCTTCAGTAGTGGCCGAGTAATACCCTCGCCTGTTTAAACAACCTTAGGGATAATAACTATTGTTATCAGGTTATCAGGTTTTCGTATCGGAGTCATGTTTCTAATGACTCCTTATAAAACTTTGTTGAAACAAATACTTCCACAAAACAAAACCATATGACAACACGCTGCTTTTTGCACACAACATAACAATAAAATGTAATTATATAATTAATAAATTACGTCATTAATATATTTTTTGTAATTCCACCACACAAGTATTGTCAATAAAAATTAAGGTGCTGAACATGTGTGTTTACCTTGGATTCACAAAAAAGTAAATTGCAATGCGATCGTCAGAGAAGAAAGTATACTAGGTACGCACAATAAAGTTCACGATTATGAATTGAAAACAATAAAATAAACGGGAAACTGGGATCTTGTTGTAACAGATATTTATTTTTCATGTGAATTGTTTGAGCAATAGTGAGATAGGTTCTTTTGTATATTAATTTTATAACGCTGGCAATTCCTTTGAACTTTGAAATAAAATTGACATTACTGACCATAAATTATGATTGGATTCGTCATTTAAATCATGCTATTCCTAAAACAACTGACTTTACTAGGAATATATAATGCTATTCTTTAAGATGAGGCAAAATACTATTAGGGTAAGTAGTATTATATTAATATGTTTGCCTATAGTTATTCAATAGACTTAAGGTGCTCCTTACCTATAGACGACATATTTGATGACTGCATAACAACGCGTACGATGATCCCGCTAGAAAGTGACGGTCATTCACACAGGAGCAATTAACGTAGTCAAGCATCTGAAATGAAAACCAAAGCTCAGATGTAAAAAAATAACTGGAGTTAGGAATACTTTCAGTCTTGTTGCGGACTACAAATACGATTTTTCGATCGCATTACTACATAATTGCTACCTGTAGAAAGTACATAAATACACGCAAAGGTCTGGAAAAATAAGTGTGTATTCTGAAGGGAATATGAATTGCTTCGATCTAATGGCTTTCTTTGACTACTGCTGAATAATTAAGCGGTTATCCATCTATTGATGTAACTATCCGAAAATCCAAAATGCTACCATTTTTTTCAGTTATAATAAGATATCTTTCTTCTCTTTTTTCTTAAGGAACTCGCATCTGATATTAGTTACCAAAGAGAGATAGAGTACTAACTACAATATTTCCTCCATGTAAACACGTTATATCTAAATTTCGAAAGTAAGCGAAGACCATGTGATAAAAGATTTAGAGGGGAAATATACAAAGATGTGATACATTGGGGAACATAATTCATATCATCAGCCATCACTCTCGACGATGATCTTTTTGCGTATTGCCGTATTTAGTTACATGTTTAAAAACCATTTGTGTTTAAAAACTAAAATAAAGTAGATTCAGATATGATAAAAATATCGGATTTATCCAATGTTTGCATGAGTGGGGGAACCTTCTCGTCCGGTAGTTAAACTAAATGCCGTCCGTCCTTCAGCGAGCCCGTACATATTAGGCAACCCAAGCTTAATTTGCAAATTTATCATGGAATGCGAAGATCTTTTCAGAAATTGAGAAAAATACAGATAGTAAGAAGTGAATGCTGTGATAGAGTCGGACAATTGGACGGGGAGAATGCACATCCACCGCCCAACACTCGCTTTAGCAATGCGGAGCTAGCAGCGAATGCTCAATGACTGCAAGAAGAAGTAGATGTATCAGACTTGGTCACTGCTTCCATGTGCAATCTTAGTTGGTGTGATTCCCGGAATAATTATGAAGCGCAGCGTGATGGTCAGCTAATCCAAAAGCGGTTTCGAAAATCTCCGGTTTACGTTACGCTTCGGAGACGGATTCTTTTTTGTACTAATTGTTTTTCTTGATTTATGGCCACATTTAAAACTTTTCCCTGCATATGGAGCAACTAGCACAACTTATCACGACTGATTTCGTTTAAAAATCCGACCTGGATGTAATATTACGGGAATTTTCCGAGTGGCGTCCACCAGCCACCATCATTTCTATAAAATACTTGTGCAAGGGAAATTCTTAAGAGGCATTAATTCCATTCAAAATAAAAAAAACATCCATTTAATTAGTAAATATGCTAAGTAAGCACCATATTTCGGTTCAAATTCACTACAGGAACAATGATTGTGAATAAAATCTTTGTTATATCCAAAATAATTGAAAACCTTTCCATAGAATAGTTAACTTATCAGCAATAAATGTAGGATGTCGTATAAAATACGGTAAAAGTTAACCTTTCTGAGAGTATATATACTAATATGGAATTGTAGTCATAGTATGGAATTGTGGTTTTGGTATTGTAACAAGAAGAAATTAAATTCGGAACAAATTTGCGCGAAATAAATTTTATTCTTTAGGCAAGTCCATTCCTCAGAGGAACGCGGATAAACCGTTTGTATTTGATATAGAGTAACTATTCAGTTCCCTTAGGAAGGACGTTCGTTTTCACGTAAGACCGAGGCAGAAGGAGCTTTTGCTGCAAAGTCATAAACCGAAGAAGTGGGGTATGAGAAGAGTTTCGTGGATTAAATAGATGAACGAATCAACACAAAATAATTTCTACGAAGATTATATGGAGAAAAAAGTCTAAAAAACACTCCTAAAAAAATTATTCGAATGAGTTGGAAAAACTTCGACAATTGGGACGGATACGATCCGAAGTTGAGAACGTCATCCCACGAAGGTGTCAAGAGCTGATTCGCCTGACGAAAAATTTGTACTCAATTCAGCAGCCTTTCAAATTGCTTAGTTCTCCCAAAACGCCTGTGTGACCAGCTAATACGTAAGCAAGGCGCATACATCAGAGAGTATTCCCAACTTTGTCGAATAATATAACAGACATCCCATGAGAAAACTTGAAAAGAAAATTGATTGAAATAATTCAGGAGTAAGAATAAGAAATGCATGAATGAAACGGATAGTTACAGAGGAATGGGGACTGCAAAGAAAGAAAAATAAGAGGCTCTTCGACACGAGAACGCCGCTGAAACCTGAAGCTAAACCCATTCAAGAATTTGTAACTGCCGACGTTATAGAGTAGTGATTGCAACAGTAATTTCCACATAACAGTGACAGAGAAGAATAGGAGAAACGAAAGAAAAAATAATTGACTTTAGGGCAGGATTGATGAGGGGAAAAAAGCATGGCGGGAGATGAGGGAAGAGCGGTGATCGATGTCCGTCCCGAGTGTGTCGGGGAGTGATTTTGGCGCGATCTAGATCACTGGGGGACCGAATTCCTTCTCATTTGGGCCATTTGGCTGGACAAAGGAGGCCGAAACGATTTTATGATGCACCACATGTTCGGTCCTCCTGCGAGAAATGATAATTTTTCACCCTCTTATCACTATTTTAATAAAAGTTTACAAAGATGAGGGAGCTCAGCCTTACTGAGAGCAGAATGCCGATTACGGACGGGCGAATTCAATTCGACTCGCTGGAAAATCGAAACTTTTAATTCTGATTATGATTCCAATAACGATAGCATTGTTTTAAACCTAGCATTATGATTACATTTTGAGCAAATCGAAAATTTGTTTGGTTGTCCTCTGATTACAACGTTGATCCCTATGCAAAATAATCCTGGACGAAAATCCTACATCGAAGGTCTATATTCTCGGCACATTGGGACAAATTCCTTCACGTGTGCAGCCGGTTCTTTCCCATAAAGTCTGATACACGAAGAATCAAACATACAGCTTGGTGAAACTATGGGGATCCAAAGGTGCCACCTGGTTTTGAATATGGGCTTCTGCGTCGGTAGCCCATGGGACCCTAGTCATTGGACTGCCATGCAGACCTGAGTCGTTGACAGGGATAGGTAATTATTTGAAGAGAGATTTAGAATTTGGTCAACCTTGAATCGACAAAAGACCTGATGTTTCTAATGAATCTGTTTAGACAATATAAATTGAACCCAAACCCGATCTATGGTGTTCTAAACGAGAGTAAAACTACTGTGGCGAAAAGAAAAAAGTTGTGGCGTACGCCATTGAAGCGAAATTTATAACAAATCGTTAGAACATTTTCAAAATTAAAATCGATAGCTCACGTTTATATGCAAGCTATGACATATGTTACAGGTTTATTTTATGGTACGTAGGCTATATATACATGCATGTGGTGGAGGTCTGTGGAACTCTAATAAACAGATTTTGCCAGCTAACACGTGGGTTCCAGGTTAATATCAATGACTCAAGAGCACCACATAAACATTCTATGTGCGTTTCCCTGGATACCAACTTTGTCAGAAAACTGAGACCAAATCAGGGAAAGCTATGACCCCTCCCCCCTGCCCTTAGTCTTTGCTCTGAAGACGGAGTTTTCACACTTTCAGTGCCTGGACCCAGTTTCAAGCAGCTCGGCACTTCTAAGAGAAAGATTCTGCTCATCTTTCAAACCAATCCTTGGGCTAAAGACACATTAGCTACGCGTTCATTTTCTAAAAAACCGTATACTTATGAAAAAATATGGTGAACGGATCCATTACAATATCCATCCGTAAAAAAGCATTACGGCAAGAAAGCACACTGAAAAGGTGGTCGTGAAAACACACAAAAACCAATTGAGGGTAGGGATAATGGTGCCGCTTGATGAAGAGAAAAAGTTCAACGGAGACAGAGGAAGTAGGGAAGGTAGTTAAAAGAATGCTTTTTGTTGGTTTATTGCCCCTCGCCGTCCTTAAAGAGCGGTGGGATCTTAAGGAGTGCACCATCACGAGGAATGCGCCAGCTGCTCGGCGGATAGCCCTCCAGGGGGCTTACGACTCACATCTTCGCCCATTATATTCGTGCGCATACATACGTGCATATACGCACTTGCTTTACCACTGCGTTCCCGCGAGGAGATTGGTGAACGCCCAAAGAGCAATCTGGGTAATGACCGACATCGCTGGAGACAAGTGAACTCATTTCCTTCCACATTTTATTGGCCAATTCAATAGAAGGGAACCATCCGGGGATTTGCTTTTCGACGTCCGCTTTGACGTTGCAAAAATTGAAGAACACAGGCTTAGAAAGAGGGCACGTTTTACGAAACTTCTGAAACGGGAAGGAAGTGGGGAAACTTTTCTTAGGGGATTATAATTGGTTATTGTTGTTGACGATCACATTTTTCTCAAAAGGAACATACAATTTTAGCAATAAGTCATTATCGAATATTTCTTAGAGCGTCGGCTGACAAAAGTAGGTATGCTTGGGGACTAGGTTACGGCGAATGACTTTCATACTTCGAAATTTATAAATTTCGGTTAACCCAGCGGATGAGTCTGTTAAAAAAAGTAACTGTTTGTGGTATCGACTGTAATTCTTTGAATTAATCAAAATAATGTAAGCAATAGCATCAAAAACGTGGGAAGACGGATGAGGATATGAAATGTAGAAGCATTAATGAGGACAAATAGAAGGAGTACCAGGAGAATATGGAAACATGGATAAGCGAAGACAGGGAAACGAGTAAAGTAGAAGAAAGATGACAATATCTCAAATGAGTTGACAAGTAAGGCGAAGAATTGCACTAGGTAAAAAGCCTTTTGCAAGGAGGAGGGAGTTGATGACAGGGACTTTGAGTAAGGATATTAAGAAAAGGCTCGTCAAAATTTTTACATGGAGCGTAGTTATGCATGGCACGGAAACATGGTCACCGAAGCAGGATGATGGACGTCGATTGGAAGATTTTGATATGTGGGTGTGGTGAAGGTGAAATTCACCGAAAGGGAAACAAATGAGGAAGTGCAAGGTATAGTGGGCGAGGAGAGGGGATTGTTGGGAGAAATCATAAAGTGGCAGAAAAAACGGATGAAGGGTATATTGATCGGAAGTAGGATGTTGAAGACTGTAATAGAGGGGAAAATGTTAGGCAGACGAGGAAGGGGCAGGAATAGGATTTGGGTGTTAGACGGGATGAAGGAAGGGTGAAAGTACGTAGAGATGAAGAGGGACTTGTTGTAGAGTAGGATACGGGGTTGTGTTTTGACTGGAGAAACAAAGTATGTATTTGGTAGTTGTGCCCATCCAAATCCTACCTTAACCGGTAGATTACCCAATAATATAATCTCAAAGAAGGGATATCGAAAGCTGCAAACAAAACTGTAGGAACAGTAAAATGATAAGGAAACTACAGATTACAGATGATATGAATAACAGAATACAGGATCCGCCCCAAAAATGAAAAGAATGATTTTTTCTCGCCGACGTGGACGGCTGAAGTGGGGTTATTTGTGGCGGGAAAAGTGGTGTCTTGGGAAACAAATCGACCCGCGTTTGTCTTCTACGGGCCGCATGGAGTTTTGAACGCCCCAAGCCGCGTCCCAGTATTTGCTGAATCTAGTATGAGGATAGTTAACAAGTTTCTTGGAATCAAGTCCAGATGTGAATGTGTTTCCCGCATAATGGTAGGTAATCCTTTATGAGTAAACATATTAAGCGTCGGTGCTCTGGGAAGATATCTGTGGTTTGGACGCCTCTCTGTTGCTATTCTCATTTATTGATTTCTGAAAATGGAAAAAATTAAGACTCGCCTGGTGATTCAATGCTCCGTAAAGTGAGGAAGTAAGTTTGAACGAATTTCGTTTCATATTCGCGAAGTTAAGATATTGAATATCCAAGGCAACACATAGTACTTGATTCGGTGAGTAGCAACTAATAAAATTTGAACATATAGCTTAAATGTACCATAATATCACGCAACTCCATGCGTGCGGACTGCGAAAAAAATCCACCACTCTTCGTCATTGTCTCCTCATCAATCCCATGCCCCCTTACCAAAAAGCCCGCCTTGCTTGCTAGACTCAGTCACACAATACTCCTATGTTATTATCGAAAGAAAGAACAGTCTTCCCAGGCTCTCCTTCCCCAACATCTCATTACAAGTCATGTAAAGTGTCACAGGGTGAATCATTGTCTACTACATCGAAATTATGTTTAATTGTGCTTCCACAAGACGTGGACCCCTATCTTCTCAATAATAACAGTTTAACTGAAATCATGTAGTCAACCATGGCCTGCGACAAAAATCTTCCACCTCCAGTGAAGGTGGCCACTCGAATGAAGTCAAAGTCTATCAAAGGACAAAAATTCTCACTAGAATACAGATTCTTAGTACACAATGTACAATGTTTGCATGACAAATATTTTTACTATGTCACCATGATATACTATATTTCAATGAAAACTGTACCCATAACTCTGAAACAAACATTTATGCCATAACTGGCTTCCGGATGGCTAGCGTATTTTGTAGGGAGGCTAATGGAAATGGCAGTGTGGTAATCTATGTATCAAGAAACTTAACTTTCTCTGCAACTGACATGGTTAGTTACTGTAGTGAAGTGCATGTTGAAATTGTAGCTATTAATTTAAAGAAATATTAAGCGTATTCAAAAGATGCAGGCCAGAGTTTGTTATTATGAGAAAGAGAAATGTGTACTTTTCCACAGAATTAAATTATTAAATCTGTGGAAAAGTGCCAATTTATTTAAATATATATTAAGTAGTCATTGCATCAGTTTACCATTCACAAAATGGGGAGTATCAGATTTTCTGTGAACAACTTGAGCAAGTCCTTGAGTTATTTTTGAATCTATGGGGAATAGTTGACATCATTTTCCACACTGGCCCAAATTAATCCCAAATACTAATCAGACCATTGTATTTTGAAAGAATTCTGCATCTTGAGGAACTCCCGTTTAGTGTTAACTATGGTTCACTTCTTACTCATCACAATGGGAAGGAAATTTCAAATAATTTTTTGCTGAATTTGCTTTTGTTTAATATCTTTGAGTCTTGTTTTCCCAAGAAGTTTATGCAGTTCAATACAACCTAGCATAAGAATAAATGGTTTACTCCTTATTTACTAGAACTTAGACAGTAGCTCATTTCAGGACACAAGCTGTACAAAATTAACGGCAATGAATTAAACGGAAAACTAATGACAAAACTAAGGAAAGAATATGATTTACAAATGAAACATGCTAAAAAAGAAGCTAACGGTCACTACAGAGCCTATTCTGGAAATAAACTTGGGGCAGTCTAGACAGTCATTACAGAAAAGGTAGGCATCACCAAAAATGCTACGGCACTATCACTAACGCCAGATGCATTAAGTGGATTCTTCATTTACTCTGTCGAAATCATTATCTTCAATAACTCTTCTGATCAAGATTCAAGATCAACATTCTTGCATAGTCGTACAAACCCTAATATTGTTGATGTTTTTGTAGATAATTTTCTAACTCAGGCCGAAGAATGGTTATGTTTTTTCACCAGACGTAGCCAAAATTAAACAGAGTTATTTTCAGCCTAAAATTCTCAACAGTGGAGGTTAAACCTGCCAAACTATTAGGATTCCGTCTTGACTCAAAACTGACATTGAACTCCCATGATAGCACGGCCATCAAAATATTATCTAAGGCCCTCTTAATCCTAAGGAAACTAAGCATATTTATTCCATATCAGCATTTTAAATCTTTAAATTGTAAATATGAGGGTAATCCTCAGATATAAAATTAGTTTTCATCCTACAGAAAAAGGCTCTCAGCATAGTAATCCATGCATCCCCTTCGGTACGCTCCAGACCTCTTTTCATTTTATGTCAAATTTTGACAGCTTATAGCATGCATATTTTCAAAATTCTCTTGCATGTAAAAAATAACCACTTTGCATGCCCTACCAGGGGTGAAAAATCATGATCACGACACATTGTAAAAAAACACTTCTCGATAAATCAATACAGGTTAACTAAATATCAAAAATTCTGTTCAAATGTGCCTTTTATATATCCGTGTTGTTGCAGCGTTTATTGTCTCGACGAGGTTCGTTGTATTTGATGCTTAGCAGCCAATAAATATTATTATAATTACAAACCTTCAGTTCCCACTAAGTGTAATCAATTATAAAAGATGAAAAGGTAAGATAGTGATCCCTCTACTCCGTTGAGTATCTGTGCCACTGTCTAGTTCCATTCTGATTACTCAATTACTCAGACTCGAAACTCTAAATCTCACGAGGATAACAGAATATGCCCCCATTCTGGAAGCCTTCCAGTGATTCAAAGTTAACTCTTAATTCTCTAAAATAACTCTAAATTTAACTAACTTAATTATTACTATGCCATCCGTATTCCAGCATTCTACCTATTCGTGAACCATCCTATCGCCTCTTATAATGCTATCGTTTTAGTATTTTCCATAATATTTTTCCACTAAAAGCCTTCATTGACGTAGGACACCTTTTTCAATCCATATTAAGTGAGGTTGTAATTTTCCACAGAAATCTTCTTCGCCTTCCTTAGATTAGCATCTCTGCAGCAAAAGAGAATGACAAGATTTAAGCTATTTGGCTGACCAGGCTAATGAACAACCAGTTAAGACCGACTTTGCCTATTCTAAAATTTATTTCCAACTGCCTCCGTGGCGCAATCGGCTAGCGCGTTCGGCTGTTAACCGAAAGGTTGGTGGTTCGAGCCCACCCGGGGGCGAATTTTTTCCACCAGCAAGGTTCCCTTATTTATATTTAACGCTATTCCTTCCTTATCCTTATAATCTGAAATGAATTCAAAACAGTCAATTAAAATAAGTCACTTAATAGTAATACTGGCTGAGATATCAAATTTACAAATTCATACATTTTTTTGAACAGAAATAATAACGTAAATAAATTTCATCACGTCGTCGATAACGTGTACCAAGTAAAATATCTTAGTGCCTACCAAGAATACGAGGACCATAGGACTCGGAAGACAATATTTGGGGAAAAGAATTTGAAAAAAACACGAAGCTATACGAATAAAGAAACTTGGTTGGAGTAAACGTGCGGTAGGTACACTCGATGGCATCAGGTTTGACTATGAGGATATACATTTTCGAATGAAAGCAGAATACAGGGTAATTTCCCCAAAACCTGCTATTTTGTTCAACAAGTTTCGACCTATGGGCGTCATCCAGTGCCTGAGGATGAAACCTATTGCTTGAAACTAGTTGCTCGAAATAAATATTTATGTGGAACTCTGAAAATGGGTCCCTGGAGGCGTCTCCTACGCAAGTTCATTTCAATACCCTTCCAAAATAAGGGGTGAAACAGTTTGCCACAAAAACAACCTAAACGACAGAAATCCACGAAGAAGAACGAAACCTTTATCAACGAGATATCTCGGGGATGTTAACATTTAAAATTTTATTGTGATGAACCAAGTGGGCAATTTTTTTCGTTTATCATGGCAGATACCCGAGTTAAATCATACCAGTGATGTGTCGAATAATTTATTTTAATACAAAAACATCCAAGTTTCATATAATATCACTTTTTATGATTATATTTCTTCAAGATAAAAGAAATACATCTATATTTTCCACTATTAATAACGATTTTAATAAATAATCGGCTATTTTCCATAGTTAGAATGCATAATATGGTAGTTGAAGTTTTGTTTTTAAGTGTTTAGCAAACAACTACAGAGATTCCCAAGGAAACAGATTTATTAGTGAATTCCACACTAATCCAGGTATTCATAAAAGATTGGATTCCATTTTTCTAAAATAAAAATGTACATAACAAAAACCAATGAAAGCCCTTTGCTGCAATTTTTAGTGACAAATTATAAATAATGATGGATGATTACTGATTAAATGACGACGTTTAACGAGGGAAAGGAGTAATCTGGTCAGGTTTGAGAAATATTCGTATACCAAGCCTGTCACCGTTTTGAAAACTGCCATGGCATTTACAGGATACAGTGAGAATATATAACGTTATTTCCTCAGTAAATCTAAATTTATCACTCAAATTCCGACTCCATACTCTTGACGAACCACTTAACCATGAAATTTTAAAAAGAATTTATTTGGAAAACCCTTCCACGAAAATACATTTGCTCGATAAAAAAACCTTGCTTGTTCCGGAAAACCTTTCCCAGAAAATCAGAAAAAAAGATCGTCTTTTTTTCACAGCTTCTATGCCATAGCTTCTTTTTAAAACCACATTCCTTACTGGACCAATCCCTAATTGAGGAAAGGTGATTACAAAGTCTCCTCACAGAATCTTGGATCCCAAATCTTCCTGGAAAGATCACGTGTTTCCCGGCATCTTACCTGTAAGTACGGACTTCTCTTTAAAAAACAACATCCCATTGGCAATGGAAACCAAATGACATTAGAAGCTCTATTATTATATTATCCAAAGTTAGAAGTAATTATTTGGACGAATCGCTGGGGAGAGACTCACGAACTGAGTCACTTCCAATGCATTAACTTCTGTTGGTTGGCCCTTTTAAAGCTCAGATATTAATGTCATTCAATGCGTTTCAAGCGAATCCATCATCCGGCTGAGTTTGGGTCAAAGCGTTAATTATGAAAACATAAGGTTAGTCCAATCAATGACTGCTTTTAATAAAATTAACCAAATATTTCCCTTTTAGCTTCAGTTTCTACCAGAGGCGTGAGAGCTAGAAATTTTACCCTATAAGAGATTGAAAATAGCTCACGTGACCAGAGAATACTACCGTTAACCACCGGAAATTAGTATCTCTGTGTCATATTTCCTTTCCCACGAAGATTAATTTCTATAAGGCTGCCAATCACATGGAATTTTTTAGATTAACATCCCTAGTATCTTCCCTAAATTAAGATAAATTTAGGAAGGGGGAAGATACTAGGCATACAGATAATAAAAAAATACCTTAATTAAGATATATTTACAAGGTCATTAATATTCGTCATATTTTTCGTGAAAAAAAAACAAATTAAAAACATTTAGAATAATTAGATTTATTGTAGAAATCCGATAATTCTTTTGATTTATTCATACGTCGAAGAATAAAAATCGTGTTGCCTCACGAACTGTTTTCATTGCCATGTCATGTGAAATAAACCAAGCCAAACAAAACCGAAGAGAGTCGAGATTTGAGTTAGGTATGGAGAAGGTAAAGGGAGAAGAAAGAGCACCTGGAGAAGAGGCCTACTTGGCCAACCCGTTTAAGTTCTACCCGTTTCCTATTGACTCAGGAAGAGTGTCATCTGGAGGATATGTGGGGCACCAAAGGCGGAGAGGCCTGGTCGGGTTGTTGTAGGAAAGGGGCATGAGACGGAATTATTTCCTTTTCCTTGCTGCACCCCATACACATCACGGTGCTCCTATTACCATCACCGCCTCTTCCCCATCCCATTCTCAAGCCTTTTATCGGCATCAACATCACCCTCAGCCAGCACATGGTTAAAGGGCAGAACGGAGAGCGAGAGGTACGTACAGATTATTACACGAGGGGAAACGGAATTTAAGAGTGGAACCCGTGGGAAGATGATGCTCGCTGGCGACCAAATGGAACCATCGGAAAAAATATCTTGTCATTTCCTCTGTTTCCTTTTCCTCCTTGCAACAATCATTAAATAAATAAATTTGAAAGAGCTAACCTATAGGTGTAAGAAATTTGGAAATAGTCAACGATTAGAACTAATATGAGGGACCAATTCATCCGAGTGAAAATCGCCAGCGCCAACAGTTCTTTAGGGTGAGAGAGCTCGACTGGATTGAATGAAACCGTTTGGAAAACGAACTTATTTTTCGCCTGAGGGATTCTATGCAACCAACACCATCTGCAGGGATGTAATTCGGAGTCAGCGTGGCCGCTAAGGTTAGCTTCGTTGGTTTCCTGTTCAAATTTTTCATCTTTAGCGACCATTCTACCTCTGATGATACCTCCTAGGGCAAATGAGGCATTCACCGATATATACTTGTACTTGGACCATACAGAGCCAGTACAGAGGTAATAAATAGATAGATTGCTGAACCTCCTCCAACTTCATACTATTTTAGTTTCCTGAGAAACAAGGTCATGGAAGACATATCGATTGAGAAGTAAACTAAAATTTTACCACGATAAGTGTATGCTCAGCAATGGAAATTTAACGTCAGTAAAAGGTTAACTGAAGTTGCTAAGAGAAACAAGGTATTCATAATGTTTTAATGCTGTTAGTATTCCGTATGTATTTTTATTAGTATAATCCAGATGAACGATGCTCTAAATGCTGTGTTATTGTTTATTTGTCCTTATGTCATGCATTCAAATTAAGCGTGTAAAAATAGATCTAAAAAGATCTCTCAGTTTCACGAATTTTTTGCTGGGGAATATCACATTAGGAAGTGACCTTAGGAATCTGGGAACTAAAATTCAAAACTCTGGCGGTGATTTATATTCAAGGTAGGAGGATGTGAAACTTTACTATGTAAACCGCCATAACTACCAAGCATTTCACGATATTCCCAAAAGTCACCAAAATAAATCAAAATATTAAAATTTTCAAAATTTCCATGCACAAAACATCGTAATCACACATTCATCTTTTCAATTTTATTTAAAAAGATGAAAACTATGAAAGAAAGCAAGCGCTATATAGCTATCTAAATCAACGTATGGCGTATGGCGGGAAGCGTTAGAAAACCGGTTATTTAGGTATGAATATTCACTTATACGAGTACCCTAGCATGCTTGGGGCACCATAGATATTAGATTACAACTGGAAAATCGGCGATACTAGTATTTAAAGGATTAAACATGAAATGGTCGCGTAGCATGAGTGAATTAATTTACATCCACGAATGATTTAATTGGAGTTTTTGAAGTACTTAAATCATCAAAAAAATCTTTATTTATGGAATACTTAACTATATTTATTGGAGGTCAAAAATATTCCGCCAATTAGTGAGCGAATAAATGGAAGCATAATATATATATTTTTTTCGTGTTAATGGCAATTTCGAAAATTATATCGACATTTACCTGGCCAGCGGGCTGGTATGACATGGACATACATAAACTGCCCCAGCGTCTACAATAATGTGTCGACCGAAATAAAAATTTTGAATACAAATAGAAGAATGTGTAAGCTTTAAAATAAAGCGTACATTTGGAAAATAAAGGTTTATTTCTATATTGAAAAGAATAGAGACCCTCATTTTGGGATTTCCTAGAATGTTTTTTTAGCACCCCCAATCCATTCAAAAATATTACCGAGGTAGAAAAACAGTTTTCCACGCATTCATTATGGAGAGATTTTTGAATTGGCAAATATGCGAATTCAGACGTCACCCTTCCAAGATCCTTAAAGAGTAGATAAATATGGATACATATTTTTGGATATGTTTTCGTCTCGATACCTGTTGTAATTTACTCCATTTCATTGAAAACAAATAGGCACTCGTATGATCTTACCAATAATATTATTTCAAAATTTATAGATGATAAGGCAACAGGTGAAACTATACTTCCTCTGGCTGTTTCACAATACGAACACTAACTAACCGAAAACCTCACCTCTACGTTTTCAGCCGTTGGGACCCTGACTCAGTATCCTATGCGTGCGTATGGAAGTATCTCATCTCCTCGGGGAGAAGAGATTACGCAGCATAATATATGCATGCCTACAAGATGTGATATTGCTCGTATGAAGAAAAATGAAACTTGACTTAGTTTCTTTACGGCTACATTGGAATATTTCAAAAGGCGGGATGCTAGAGGTACGTTTCCAACAAATCGCCTCCCATTACCATACCTATTCTGCAAATTGAAATGTGGTCTTCTCCCACTATTCAACATTCCCTCCGATCTTCCATCGTGCATGTTCGTGCACATCTCATCCGTCGGAGGGATAGATTTGAAAAGCGTGTGCACAGAAAAAAATCTAACTCGGCAGGAGGTTCCTCGGCGGTGCCCCTCACGTTACCATTGCCTCACGTTGTTGAGTCCTCGCTGGGCGAGACTCCCTCCCTTCCAGCCTCCCCGCACACTTCCTCCGGAGCCGCACAATGCATTCCCAGGTCAATCAATCCATCCTTTCCTCTCGCCCTCCCTCCCCCCTCAAACCCGCCGAAGGACGACGACCAGGGTAACGCGAGAGAGCAGAGCGGGACAGGAGGGGGGGAGGGAGGGCTTCGAATGGACCGATGGGAGAAATGATTCTGTGCCGACCGTGGAGCAGCCGCCATCCTTCACGGTCAAGCGCACTTCATTTGTCATTCCGCATCGCGCTCTTTGGTCGCTGGCTCCATCTCACTCGATCGGCGTCCTCTTGTGCCTCGTGCCCGTATCAATCCTCCCCTTTGCCCTTCTCCCGTGAGAAAAAAGCGATCGAACATCTCGGTGGTCGACGGAGAGTTCGCTAATTTTTTTTAAAGAGCCGTACGATTCTCCCACTTCGTTTTTAGTGTTTAATTTAGTAGTCTCGAGCTCCGTTCACCGCACGGAGGACCCTGAATTTGCGCTGGGCCAATCATTCATTTGGCTGGGAAAAACCATTGCTGATATGGAGTAAAAAATCCATCCCTTTGAAAGACCTGATTAGCATTAGGAAAAAATAGCGTTTTTCGGAAGGAAATACAAGAATTAATAAATGCGTATTTAGTTGGGTTATCAGATGACGAATTACAAGATTTGTAAGACTATTTTTCCATCAACCCTTCACAGTAGCACTAGAATAGTATCATTTGTTGGAATACTTTGACGTCGCGGTCATTTTGCGCCACACGCATATCAATCCATCGTCTATTTCAGTTAAATTGTATTGGTAAAATACATGACTGTTTGAAAGGCCATGAGTAATGAAGCAAACGATAGAGTAAACGAGTAATTACAAAGGGAGCAATATGCCAGTAATGATCATAAATTGTAAAACTCGACTAAAAATCTCCTGGCTATTTACTAAAACAAGGTGCCTTAAAACAATAGTGAATAATAATGACACTCATGGAGAAAAATGGTTAACTGATTTTTTAATTCAATTCAAAATGGCCAATTAACTATTACGAATTATTTTAATTGTTTAATATTTTTGAAAGTAAAGCATAGTGTTTAAATTAAATGATTATATATTAAGTAAAATTTACGATGCTGCATCGCCAGTTAAAATAATTTTTATCAGCGAATTGCGCTCAATTACTTACATATATTCAACAGTTTCATTGCGATTTACCCTTTGAGTTCCTAGGGAGAAAAATGGTAATAGGGGTCGGACCTATGTTGTAAATGTTTTCTAGTCGAGTAATCCACCCGTTTCTCGATCTACTAATATTCGTATTACTAACGTACGAATAACAGCCATGTATTAACATTGTACCCTGTTTAATACCTAGCAATACCATTCCAGAAAACTTAGCAACTAATATGTACTCTAACGGATATCCTTACTCATGTACTCCTGCTGCCCTTAAACCCTCGGCAGACACTTTGTGTCGTTTAATATAAAACATCTTATGCCATTACACCCCTTGCCTACTCCCTAAATCCTCTCCTATCAATCGCTTCAGCGAAAACTTTTGCCTTTCAATAACTCATGAACCCTTCTATTCCATAAGCAGATCTCAACCAATCCTCCCCTTCCAGTAAATCTAAAACTTCCTTCGAGTTCTACTCTTTCTACCCCACACCGTCCAATAACTCACGCCGAGAGTCCAGACGGTCTACAAGTACGAAAATACTCCCTGAGTATCCACAAAGCGACGAACGGCATGCTTATCGATAACTTATAATGGGCATTTGCTCTCAATATTTGCTATTAGTCACTCATTTTTAAAATAATAACTTATTTCTCCATCACCATTCAAATGGATTCATTTTCTGACCAAATGAAATTCTTAAAGAGTCTGCGCAAAGGTCACATCGTTCGTGGACGGCGTGGAGCTACGATTAAAATCACGTGAGAATCGTATTCACTACAGTAATTGGACTGATTCATGAGTTGGTGTGATGTTTGAGGCTATAGCTCATCTAAGATATCACTCACCGTAGCTTGTGAGACTCATATATTCAGGATAGAGGGTGGAAGACAGTAACTTTTCCTATGAGATCTTTAGTTTTGCAAGACGTTCCAGTAACCTACATATCACACTGTTTAGATTTTGGACGGTATTATCGGAAGACAGCAACCAGATTTTGAACCAGAAATACTTCTCTAAGGGGACTAGCTCCTCTATCCATTAGACTTCCGGTGGCTATCGTACTGGCTTCCCACCTAGGGAGCCGGGTTCAATTCCCGGCGGTATTGAATATTTTTCAGTGGTATCTCGATCCCTACTTGAGGTGCTTTGTGGAGGGCACTTTGAGTGAGTGCGCCATCCGTCGGATGGGAAATTAAGCTGCGGACCCCTTGGCGCCTTTCGTTAAGAGTAGGCTAATGCCGACGCCGGGTTTCTCCCCACCCTTCATCCTTTCCTGTCCATCCCTAAGGGAGTAAATGACCTCTGCTGTCGGTTGCATCCCCTAAATACTACTACTACCACATAAGACTTCCGTGTCCAGAAGTATTTCTGCCTTTGAGTTAAAACTTTCTCAGGTTAATAAAGCCGTCTTTTGGGAGACGTTTTTTGCGGAATTGAATATGTAACTGGAATATTTCCTTGCCAGCGGGAAGTATGAAAACTGGCATAAAAATACCCGCCAATGACACGAAATTAAAATTGTCTTGTTTGTTTTGGCCATTTAAATTTATTTCCCAGAGTATTCTAATTACACATAATTAAAAAAACTAAAGGGAAACTTTCTCCATTCCGGCATCACCACCATTGAAAAGGATCACATGCGAGGAAGTGTAGCGTGTCATACAGGTATGACGTGAAGGGGAAAGAGGGAAGGAATAAAAACGCCTAGTCTCCTGATACAAACGCCTAGGTTGATTCAAAATCACCTAGTGCTTCTTGATCTATCCTTAGAACAGACAACACGAGGCCAAAATAGTGAATATTAATATATTATAATGAGGAGATACATTCATACACCATCCTCCCATTGCTCCACGTCTTCACACCTGAGGTGGTACAGTTTCTCAACTTTGGAAGCGAGTGTGCCTTTCTCAAAGAGGATTCGTGTCGCAAGTGGGACGAATAGCCCGATCTCACTAACATTTGGGGTCCGGGAATCGACGAAGAAGACGTCTTCCTCCGCCCCACTTTCAATCCGGAGTAACGACAAAAATACATTCCTACTCTTCGGCGCCTGCTGCGAGCGCGTGCCATCCGCGATCGCTTCCGTGGAGAACATTTTTTTTGGGGTGAGAGATTCCAACAGGTTTTCGTGGTGGACATGCAATTTGTTTAAATCTCTCACGGGGATGATTAACTACGACGGGTCTGGGAGGGAGGACAGATTTCCAGTTGTTTACATCTTAAGAGCTGAATATGACTCGGCAAGAGTTTTTTTAAACGAAAAATATGCACGCCGATTTCGCATGCGAGAGATTACGACGGTTAATCCACGAAGAGAACGTTTGTTTTTCCATCCAAATCAGGAAACGTACTCGTATTTCCTCCCAGCAGCCTGCATTAGATGTGCTGTCTGGGTTTGCACAAAGGTTGTTTCCAAGCTGAGATTATTCTCGCTATTCACAACACACGCAATTCCGTTGGATTTGCTGGTTTCTGGACCATGGACATTATTTTGACAAAAAAATCGAAGAAAAATCAATGCACATGCATTTCCTTTAGCTTGTGTAACAAAGGCGCAATTAATTAGTCACTATCTAATTCTTGAATATTAGTGTAAGCAATTTAATATTAGATAACTTTTGCTTTTTCATCAGAGGTTATGTTCAGTGACGCATAACCTGTAATCTTCAGTACATATTCCAATTTATAAAAACGGTATTGTATTGGAAAACATACCTGTATTGGCTAGCAAAAATGAAACATAGCATTTATGTAACCACATAAAACATCGTAATGCAGTTCGCCGATTATTAGATAGGAGTAAAGATGGTAAAAATAACTAATATCGATCAATAAGTATATTTTTCAGAAGCTATTTGAAGCTCGTTTTCGTAAAACCTAATCTTTCTTCAGCTGCAAGAGAGCAAATTATGCGATAAATATTTGATTTTTAATTTACACGTTATTTTCATTTCGTTTGCACGTTATCTATATAAAAAGTAAAATAATGTCGATTGTAGTTACCTCAATTGAAGGTCTCCAATGCGTAAACTTTCTAAAGTTTGGTACTTGTGATAAATAATGGTAAATTTTTATTTAAATGTTCCGGCGCTTACGAATACATAGCTATATCGGAAAAGTCTACTCAGAGACAACGAACACAACATCTACCACGGCGAGGATCTCCAGTGAAACCTGTATTAACGGACAAGCACGTTACAGATCAGACTAAGAAGAGGCAATAAAAGGGACCAATAAAATATATAAAATGAAGTCCAAATTAATATAATAATTAACTATAAAAATACCGGTGGTCGATCAAAAGAATTCATCTTACTTTTGAACCATTAAATCTTAACAACAATGAGCTCTCTCCGTCCTGATTTCCCAAATTGTCCGAAAGTAAATTCATAGTAGAAGATATGATCCTTCATATTAATTCCCAATGATAAGCTGGAGACACCTGAAGGAAAAGAAAGCAGTCTTCAAGCACTCAGTGAGGAATATTTTAATGTTGATCTAGAGTGATTCTTTAGTTTTTAATCTTGCATGTGACAGATTTAACACCAAAAGGGATTCAATGTGAAATATTCCCCAACAAATGTGATAAAATAATGTGGCATTCAACCTTAAAAATTCAGCAATAACAGATACTAATAAAATTCGAACAGAGTCATGGACTTTTGAATTTAAATGAACGCCACATTAACATCGGCTAAAAGTTTTCCGTGAGAAAGAGTTTAAGTTTCAATATAATCATACGAAATAACATCAATTAATTATATAACTTATTGAATAAGAAGAAAGCCAAGTTCTACTTTTTGATAACAAGGAGGGAAAAAATATAAAGCGCGTTAAATATTTTCCCAGTTTAATGAACCTTTATAAAAACCAATCACAAAAATTCCTCAATAATTTCCCAATGAGGTTGACTGATCGAGAGAGGTAATCACGTCGATTATTAACAGTAGTCGTTTCACTAATATAACATCCTTTGATTTCTCCTCCATTCCGGTCTTCTGATAGCTAGGGAAGTAAAAAAAAACAACTGTGGCTGAAAGTTTGTTAGCTGTTTGTTTGCTCAGTGGCTGCACGGTATTAAATTAATGAATTCAGTTCCTTCGCTCAAAGAACTAGAAAAAAACTATGAGAAAAACACCAGTACATCCGTTTCCAACTGTTTGTCATGAAAATTTATGAAACTGCTCATACACAAATGTTCCACGTAAAAGACAGAACAAGCACTGAACAAAAAATTAAATACACGTACTCAAGAAAGTTGAAACGGATCAAATATCGCCACAGTAACATATTCATGTTTGTGATGCAGTTGGTAAACCTTTCTTCCACATTTCACTTCAATTCCATCTCCCAACGAATATAACGCAATTGCAATACCTTTTTCACCCACGTTCTACCCTTAAGGCTTACATGAGTATCAGGTTTTACACCGAATCAAGAAAAATGTGTCACTTCGTGGAAAAGTGGAAACCCTTGTAAGAAACATTACTCTATAAACTCTGGTGAGAAACGTAAATATCACATTATCCTTAATCGAAATAAAACCGTGAAATACTTGCGGTGTTGGCTCGTTAATTTAAACTGTTATGAATAATACAAAATAATTGGACTCGAAAGAAAAGTAAGAATAACCCACCAATCTGAGCTCTGAATTATGTACTACATGTTTCTACTCGTAGTACTTCTAGATATCCAACTAAATTTGAGTACCAGTATGAATTAAATGAATTTAAAAATATTACATAGGTTGGAAGATTCCCGGTAGAGTTTTTGTATGAATATAATTATACAACATGCATGATATCAAATAATTATATTTGTGCTGATTGGTGATGGGTAGTGTTTCTTCAGACAAAAGGTTTCAAAGGCTATTCCTCCAAATATTTCACTATGGCCACTTCCAAACACAGAGCACTCAATTTAATCAACGAAATCATGCATTTTTTAACGTTTTTTCATGTTATTACCATTGTTTCACTTGAAGAATTGTTTGAGGTTATATTCTTTCCCCCTACTAGCTGATTTAGAAGTTCTTTACCAGGCTAAGCATCATAGAGTGACTCTTACCCCAACGAATCATCTGGAGGTCCTCAAATCCATAACATTGGTGAGATCCCTAAACGATTTATTTTGATAATTTTATTTACTGTTGGTAGTAGCGAAACATATAGGTAAAAAGTGACTTTAAATTCAAGGCTCCTATTAGGTTCCACTTGGAGTTCATATTCATTGCATTTGATCCAGACGAGATATGCTTCAATCTTGATAAGGCTTCATGAAGTTTCAAAGTAAGGCTGTTATTATTATTGTTATTAACTTAAAAGTATCAATAAAATGCTGCCACATTTCGGTTAGAAAAAATAATTTGGTAATAGAAGACAACACTAGACTGGCATTTTAGGCATTCAGAGAGGTGTCTCATCTGAGGTTTAGTTGATTATTCGCAGCATAACTTATCTGTTATTCACGATTGTACCTACAAGTTAAAAATTACAAATTAATTCCAGGACTAATACATTTATAATGTAGCCTATGCATGCGTGGCGGAATTGGCGGGGAAAAAATAATACAATGCAGAAATGATTCATCTCTTTTTAAGTGGCGGAACTGACATAAGCGGTCTCACGTCTTCTACATTTAGCTACCAACAAAATTATTCAGCGCCATAAAAAGTGGGAAGCGAATATTTATGAGAATCTTTAACCCCAAAAATCATATCCAGAAATTCCCGAGACGCATCCATGTTCATATGTTTGCCTAAAGTTTCGATATTAAAATTTCTTAATGATTCAAGCATAAGTGCAAGTACTTTATAAATAATTCATTTTTCTACATATATTTTCCATTTGTGCTCGAGACAGATACGGGGGCCTGACGAAACCAGAGCGTTCACTGAGCCTCTAATTACGAAGCTGAAACGGAATGCAAGAGGTTCACGCTAACTTTAATGGCTCATAATGAAGCCCATTTAATTACCATAAATTCCCATTGGAAAATAATCGTTTTCTCAGAATCAGCTTTGATAGGGAAACATTCAAGTTCTCTTAGAAGTTAATTCTACTATAAGTAAGTTCTAGAAGTAAAGAGGCATGGGAAGACCTGGAGGTAGGAATAAAAATCGAATTTGAGGAATAGGATGCTAATCCGTAACCTGTACATTTCTCAGACTGCTAAGGTGGAAGTGCGGTATGGATAATCCAAATGGGCAGTGTTAGGAAGAGGTTTAAGGCAGGATTGCCCATTATCACCTGTGCTGTCCAGCGTATATGTGGAGGAAATGATTAAAGAGGGATGGGAATAACTGGAGATAGGAATGAAAACCGGCGGGGCATTCATAAAATCAGTTAGGTTTGCTGATGATTACGTTTTAGTTTGTCGGTCAGCCAAGGGGTTGCAGGCATTGCTATGTGTATTGGAATTTCAATGTGATAAATAGAGGATGAGAATGAATGTAAATAAAAAAAGGCCATGCGGTTTTCTAAGAGGAGAAAAGCTAAGCTAAATATTAAACTAGGAGGGCAAAAACTAGGGCAAGTGGAACAGTTGACCTATATCGGAAGTGTTTTGGACTAAAATGATCACAGTAGCAGGGAATTGATAACGGGGACTTTAAGTAAGGACATTAAGAAATGACTCGTTTAAACTTTGATTTGAAAGGTTTTGTTCAGCGCGGAAACATGGCCATTGAAGTAGGGTAATAGGCTTAGATTGGAAGCTTTCGAGATGTAAGCGTGGAGAAGGTTGGAGACGATTAACTAGACAGAAAGGAAAACAAATAAGAAAGTGCTGGATATAATGGGGAGGAGAGGGGGTTGTTGGGAGAAATCCTAAGGAGACAGAAAAAATTGATGCAAAGCAAATTGACTGGCAATGGGATGCTGAGGACTAACAGAGGGGAGAATGGTAGGCAAACGAGGAAAGGACAGGAATAGGATAGAGATTTTGGATGGCATGAAGGGAGTTATTCCTAATAGTCTTCATTCCTTTTTAGTGTATAAATAATGTATTTTATTTAAAGCACTTAAATGGAGACTTGTACCATAGCTGGGTTACCAATTGTGGGAAACGTACTAAGTTTTACGTACTCCTACGGATGGACCCAAGCGTGGGAAATTCGCACTACGCTACTATGTTACTTTCCAAAATAATTATGAATGACGGACTGATTGAGCAAGTCTAGTGATCTTGAGAAATATCAATTACTGAAAGCAAGGAAAAAAGGTACGTACTGCCTTAGGTATATAGTAGTTTCATTTTCTTCTATTTCAATTTATTTTACCACTGTGAAACGCAATCATAATTAATCTCACTATTATGTCATAGTTCGTCTGGGAAAAAAATAATAATAAAATTTCTAGGGCTGCCAAATTTATTATGAGAAGAAAGACTAATGAGTTCACAACTTTTCCCCATATATTGGCTAAATATTTAGTAAAGAAAGCAAAAAAATTAACATGCGTTTCCATAATTTTCATAGTTTTGATTGATGGCATTTTTAATTGCCTATTTCTAACATTTTATTATGATTTACATCAATAACTTGAAAACTACTCAATGGTACAAGACTGGAGGCACAATCAGCAATTTTAAACAGTTAAACAATTGAAAGGGTATTGAAATGCCTGGATTTTGAATGGGAAAATTTTGATTTCGTGGTATTTTTTGTTTTTCACGGTAATAATTTATTCTGCTTTGAGATCTGGCGTCCTCGTATTCCCATGCAAATTCCTGTGTAATTTCATGATATTAGCGTTCAAGTTCATAGTATATGTTATATAGTACGGTACACTGATGCAATCAGGTCGAAGTTTCATAAGATCATCAAATCGAGCTGATTCAACGTAGGATATCTCGTTCTGTTGGAAACTTATGAAAAAAAGAAAAGTTGACATAATCGCTAATATTTCACGGAAAAATTATGTCCCTAAATCTACTTATATTTCTAGAGTATTTCTTGAATTTCTTTCCGTGGTCCCTTTAGGCGAATATAATGTGGGGAATAACTAATTACACCACGGGATTAAACCCATTAGATCAATTTTATTTATTTATTAAATTCTAGCGCAGAATATTACTTTTGCTAAGGAAAATTAAGAGTTTCAGGCGAAAATTTTCGGAAATACATGATAATCATAATATTATTAATTAGATAGACTACCATTATGAGCAAGGTTTTGGATGTACACGGTCTGGAAATTGGTAAATTCCTTAGCCTCTCCTAAAGCGACGCAACCTCATATCCAATATTACCATAAACCCTTCTTCCACTCCCTTAACTTCCTTCCTCTCTTCATTCTATTCAACATGCCTTTCTGATTCCTATCGCTTCTTTGCTTGTATTACGATCTCCCATGAATTGAAATAAAGCCTACATCATCTCATTTCCAATCAAACTTTCTATACTCACCTTTCCAGGGGAAATCCAGGGTAAAAAATCCCCTCTCCTCGCATACCATACGTAGCGTTTCATCGTTTGTTTTCCCCTCTATCCATTTCACCTTTTCCATCCTCCTCGACGCCCACATTTCAAAAGCCTTCAATATACACCTATTTCATCTTGCTTCCCCGACCATGTTTCCGCGCTGTGCAAAACTACGCTCCATACCAAAGTTTTAACGAGTCTTTTCTCCTTACTCATCGTCGCGGTCATCATTTCACTTCTCCTTGTTTCTTTTTCCAACGCAATTCTTAATTAATCCCCAGTACTTAGACCCTCTTGTTCCAAAACACAGCCTATATAGGTAACGTTCCATTTAACGTTCCCTCCTATTTTAACTTTGGCCTTCCTCTTTATCGAAAACCTCATACCCTTTGTTTTGTTTACATAGATTAAACGGTGATTTTTCAAGATGAAATTTAGTGGTTTAGATTGAATCTCATATCGTACAAAATTTGCACCACTACAAACTTACTTAGAATTTATTCTTTCGGCACTAGCGTAAAATCAAAAGGGATCCATTTTTTAGAGGACGACGATCTCCAAATTATGCAAAATTTTGCGACAAACAATCGATGTCCATTCATTCTATCATTATAATTTTTCGCACGAACCACTTTTCTTTGTAATTTACCAAATTCCGAGGAATATTATAATTCGATAGTTACAGCTTTGAATGTCCTAGAGGCTCACTTATTTCCTGGTTTCATCAAGGCGCAAATAACACAATAGTTTTAACTGTGAAGATTTTGTTTCCTAAGTCTTATCCACTCAATTCAAACATTAAGGAGGAGAAGGGAAATCTAAACTTATACTTGAAAACTATGGTAAAAACTATTAATTCTATGCATGTAGCCCTTTGCATGTAGCTAGCAGTGATAAGCTCGTGCACGTAAAGACTATTAATGACTCGACCTTGAAAATCATTTTCACGCACGTAATAAAAAATCGCCCCCGGGTGGGCTCGAACCACCAACCTTTCGGTTAACAGCCGAACGCGCCACGGAGGCATATGTAAATACGGTTTCCTACCTATATTTATATTAGTTTCAGTCATTGTTTCAATTAATTACAAATAGTTTTTTTATGTCTTACTAAGCTGTATTCCCAATGGTACCTTATTTTGAAACATTTATGGAATTATAACCAAATAACGTCTTAACATACGAAATGCATTGCCTTTTTAATATGTAATATGTATGTAATAGACATTATAACAGGGGAAAGTTATAAATATTTCAATAGGTATTTGTAATTTCACGAGAAAGCATTGCGGTTAATGCCTTGGGCGCTACTGTAAAGTTCTTCTGGGGGTTTAGCTGGATTAGAATATTGATTTTTTTCTCGTGATAAGGTCTCATCAGGTTAGCATCAGCGCAGGGGCTACGACCGACAGCACACACACTACCAGCAAGAATGTTACTCGTTTTAAGAGAAAAAGTAGTGGAAATATAACTATCTACATAGTAATTTCTAAAAAAATCTAATTTAATAACTTCCTTCCGAACGTGCACCTGCAAAATGTTCCCTACAGGAACTTCCAATTCTACCGTGAAGTCTTGAGGAAAGAAACACTCACCGTTGAGTGCCCAAGGATGAAAGAAATAATTGGCAAAAGACCTAAGCCCTAACCATTGGACAGAGACCCCCAATTAAAATAACAAGATATCATAAATAAATATTAAGGTATTTGTAAAAATAAAAATATTTGCTATAGGTTGCTATTTATTACGTGAAACATATTTAAGGCACGACAGTGAGTGCGAAAACAAAAACAGTTTTAAATCGTAAAACACAAAGGATGCAAAAAAATTAAATTCTAAATATTATGCGCGCACGCATGAATACGAGGATCCACCTCACGCATCGGTAGAAAACCTGTCATTTGGCGTTTTCGCTTCAAATAAATACGACTTAACCCCTTAAGACGAAAGGGTTAGAAGAGCGGTGAAGAGGGGAGGAGGGAAAGAAGAAATAAATTAGCGAAAATAAAATAATGGAACACGCGAGAGATGTCTTGCGGATACCAACTTTTTTTTGCCACTAAAGCCTTTTCCCTGACTGCCTCCCTTCGTCGGCCTACTCAAGAGAGAGAGAGAGAGAGAGAGCTTGGTGGGGTGATGGTGAGAGGGTGGCGTGGAAAGTTCAAATTAATTCTGAAAAGAGCCCATGGGATCTCTCCAACTGCGGAACGAGAATTTGCATGTTATTTCCTCCACACTTTAATGCCTCTTCCAGAAACCGCACCTCCTTCCCAAAAGCACAACACCATGGTTACCAAGATAACAGTTTATCTCCCGAACGAGTCTAAGCCCAAAGAGTACAGACCGAACTCTAATCTAAGTAAGGAGCGACCTGCAGGCCAGGAATTTGAACTGACGTGGGGGTGATATCAGCTCGCCGATAGGACTTATCCTGCATGAAAACGTTCGCGAATGGATTCGCCCGCCGTGGCAATAACAATTAGATCTTAAGTCGAAAAGGTAACAAAATCTTTCGAAATTTCGTTTGAGCATGTGTATATTTCCGTTTTTTTTGGCGAGTTGTTTTGTTTGTTTAACCTGGAATGGATGGGATAACAGTGACCCCTTTTACAAAAACGTATGGCTAAATTGAACACTTAAAGAGAAAAAAATAAGAGTATAATAGTTCGAAGTTTGAAAATAAACAGCGTAATGGACAATAGTTATTCAATGATTTTTGAGTCAAAACAAAGAAACTTTAAAGAAAATTCGCGCTAGAAATCTGTCCCCGAAGGTTATAGACATAGTAGTTCTACGCAAAGTACTAGTCGTTTGTTTGCCTTCCTTTGTGCCCATGTCTCTTTCATCCGTTTGCTGTGAGTTGCTATCCCTCTTCAAGCCATAAGGTGCTGGATTGTGTTCTCTTAGGAGAGGCTGAGATATGTATTGATGTGTGAATCCAAAGCCTACCTTAAGCAGAAGATTACCTAATTGTTATTATTGTGAACATTATGTATTTCCGCAGCATTACATCTGAAAATGTTATGCAGGGTGTTAGATATATCTTTTTCCGGGAGACTTTAGTTGATAAATTTGCCCTCCTTAAACGGTAGACAAACTAATAATGACAATATAACAGCGATTTCATAGTGACTGTTTTTTCCTTACCCCTGTATTCGTAAAATTGCGTATTTGCATTGTGGCTCCTTCCTTTTAATTATATAACTTCTCAGTTATTCCCCAACCTTTTAAGTATTTGCAATGTTGGTGGATTAATGTGCATAAGGTACCTAACATCTAAGCTATGAGCTAAGCTGCTAACACCTTAACTTGCAGTTCAACGCTCGGATGTAGAACCAAGGAGAAAGAGCCAATCTCTGTCGACGCGGGCAGGCGGAACTGGCGCGAGCATCGGCGTGACAAGTAGGAAGATATGCGACAGATCCGCCTCTCAAGCCGGTCGAAAGACAAAACTGTACATCCATGTCTGAGGGACCGCGGCAATCACCCTTCCCCAAGTCCATCCCTTTCACCCGACTCCCCAGCCCCATTTCTTTCACCCGGCTGTGTCGTTCGCGCATGTTTTCTCGCCTATAGCCGCCAAGGCCACACACGGAAAGGTCAAAACCGGGCCCTTCCCTCTCGTTTCCTCTCCCATCTTCCTCTTACAACTCCTTCCCCCCACCAACTCCCTCTTTTTCAACATCCACTCTCCTCCTGGCTCAACGCTTTTTTTTATTTTAGCGATTCGGTACACACACGCACACACACACACACACGGGGATGAAATATCGTGCCGCGAGAGAGGACTGACTCAAAACGCCTTTAATGGCAAAGTTCGGAGTTATGATCCGTGTACCAGTTTCCGACGGCGCAAAATTAAAGGGAGAGGGATGATACTGGATACCTAATTGCCGCTTGCCCTTTACAAAATTCGAGAGCATAGTGCATGTTTTCCATTTTTCGCCTATCGAGTCGGTTCTCCACTTAAAAGTGCCAACTTTTTGAATTCAAAATTCCCTACGTGCAAACGGGAACTTGCAAGAACTTTTAATCTTGTATTTACGTCCATTAAAAATATATTTATTATGAATTTCTCCCTAAGGTGAAACCGTATTTAGGCCAATTTAGTACTTTAACCTTAGCCGCTGAGGAATGAGAACATACTATTTCACGTATTTCACCGTTGCCGCAGTAGTTTACCCCTCTGGATGAAACAAAATCTTTCTACACCGTTTTCAATACTATATGCCAGAGCGTTAATTATTTCCTTTATAGGAGTAAAAATGGCTCCTCACTTCAAAATGACTCTTATCAATTAGTAGCCCAATAAAAAAACAAATTTTTATAACTTATACAAGAATATGGAAATGGGATCCCCAGTACACTCTGTTTTAAGCCATGTTGATAACAGCCATTACTTATATATAATAATGTTTTAAGTTCAAAACCCCATAAAAGAAATCAAGGCGATGCTTGAGAAATTAGATTAGTGGACAACCTCAGTATCAACTTAATCAAAAATTTGAAACATTGAATACCATAGCTTTCGAAATCATCAACATTCTATAACGTGTGTCAATGATAATATGAAAACTATCAGTTAGCATCTACTAGCATTTTTAATCATTAAAACTTTCATACTAGAGGCATTTCGAAAGTCTATAATGAGAAGCATTCGTTAAAATAAACAAAAATATCCCCTGGGTGAGAATCGGCACGAAAAACTCAGCATATTACGGATAGTCGATTACGAAGTGGTTGTAGAAGAAAAAAAGGGGGAAACGAAGAAGATGCAATGTAGAGTCGGTGATAAGAATATTAACCTGCAGATAAATATTATCACGTTTGACAGAAAAGCATATTTCAGCACTAATATTAAAATGGGAAATAAAAGACAAGAGAGAGAGAGAAAATTTCTCATTTGGAAAGAAGAATATGCAAATAAAGTGAAAGAAAGTTGGAAATATTTAGCAGAATAGCCCATGAAAACAAGAAACTTAAAGAGTCTACCAACAACCGAAAATACAAACCTGGAAATAAGAATGGATTTAATTAAAAACAAATTTAACGTAACTCTCAACATTAAGCAACCATAGACATTAACAGTAGCAGAAAAATGGAAGTTTGGAAGCATTGTAAATGTGGACAGTCTACATGAGAGTGATTAAAGAACTTAAAAGAGGTACCATAAAGAGGAAAGGAATTTATATTATAAAATCTCTGAAAAGAAGAAGGAATGACCTTATCGTACACATTTTTTAACATGAGGACGACAGTCATCCAAGGCAAAGTGAATAGGATTCAACAAAGATGAGATAGACGAACATTGGAAACAATAATGGCATGTGCCAAAGAGAAGAATTAATAAGGCACAAAGAGGTTGTGAGATAAAAGAATAGAGTGTAGACCTTTGTAAAATGAATACGAATATTAGGATTGAAGACTCGATAACGTTTCTTCGTAAGGTCTACTAAGCTTCATGTTGTCTAGAAATCCTTCCCTCTTCCTTCACCCCGCTTTCCCAACATTCTCTCTACTATCACGACCTTGAACATGCCAATACTTTTCAATATTTCCTCCATTCCTTTTCTCTGCCTTGCCCAGATTTACCCAGTAACTTCCTCTCCTCGCCCACTTTAAAACCTACATTCTCCACCACACCAGAATCTCAAAAGCCTCCAATCTACACTTCGTAGTTCTTGTCTCAAAGACCACGTCACACATCCGTAAAGCACTGTGATCCATATCAAAGTCTTTACAAGGATCAATTGAATTTTATCGAGTGCCATAAATTTTTCCTGTTTGTGAGAAATGCATGCACATTCTCCGTATAACCTGAGGAAATGAGTGAATCAAAAGATTTTGTATTGAAGATTCCGAAGACTTCTCGTCGTGGCAATGGAGAACCACACCGAATCGCCTATTCGCCATAGCACCTAACGAGTGGCAAGTCGACTAGCTGGTCCCTCTCTCCGCAAACTGATAACTCCTCATCAATCACGCCCTCCTCACCTTCCTCATCAATCAACTCGTGAGGAGCCCAGAGGGAGGAGGTGCGAGAGTTGTATCTCTCCATTACGCAACGTCCGTTTCCGAGTGAGGGAGTAAGACAACTTATTTTACATTTAAATATCTCCCAAAAGCGAACAAGAAAATTATTTTCCACTCTTCTTCGCAAGATAGGGCTGGGGTTCATTATGATCATGATGCTAACCGATAGCAATAGTCCACTTCCCGTTCCTCGACTAACATGGGAACATGCGTCCAAACGCTGCGAGCCGGGGTATGTTTGTTCATAGTTGTCACCTTTTAATTATGTAATAGCAAAGTGTTTAAGGGAAAATTAAAACGAACTATTGCGATGGATACTGTTGATTTGCTTCGCACTGTGGGGCCGTTCTTACAATATGCGTGACCATTATCGACCATCTGGACCACCTATCTTAAGTAGCTATCGGCGCTATCATTTAGATGACAATTAAGCACCATTATATAAGAAAAACGCATTTAATTTTGACGGAATCGTTTTTCACAGCGTATATCTATTAATCACTTCAATTACACGTATGTACTGACGAAAGTACCCTACCATATCCTGCATGTTCTATTAAATACAGAATAAATAACTAATGTTGTTTTTTTAAATATAGTACTTAGTATTATAACACGCAATGCAGAGAAACGAAATAAAAATCTGGGTAATATCTTAAAAGGTTGATAATTGTTTAAATGATTCTGATGTCACATTTTCATTAGTGAGCATTTGCACAATGACTGAACAAGGATAATTGACAATTTTTTCAACGACCATGGCTGAAAGAATGTAATAATAACGCTTACGTAAGATTCCTCCTGGACCACCCAACGTCAGACGTAATTAAAGGGTACGCCCCTTCTCCCGAAAGTCTTGCATAAATTAATATCTTTCTATATTTTAAGCGGAGGGAACAAAGAGAACTCAAATCTGTCTACTTCTAGTTTTGTAGTTATTGGTTAGCGATAAAATCTTTTGTCATTACTTGAATTATGCATTCAATAGGATTTTTCCGCAGGTCTCCTTTTCATACGTCCTGCCATCTGTTTATTTCGTATTCAAGTGTAACTCTGTAGACATTCATGTTATAAGTGAAAGAAACGAAATATATAGACCAACAATGTTTTTATTTGCGATCTGAGTCTCGAATTGATGAAAAGATGAAATATCGAACCAATCTTAATTGGACTGTTGATCGACTCGAAATCTCTGTCAGAATATTAAATTTCTGTCATTAATACCATCTGATGTCGTCCCTTCTTTTTTTAGCGGAATTTCCCATAAAATTATTTATTTCCCCAATTAAATTGAGAAGGCATAGGAGAGCAGAAGGATGGTAAACATTCTTTCCCCTTTGTCTCACTTCGCTTTATCTTAATCGACGAATTTCTTTATTCATCAACTCCTCACCGAGCTTTCGAAATGGCGAATCATCCCAGCCTCTTTGTCTTAATCATGATTCCACTACTCCCAAGATTCCAGCGCCAAAAAAACTCGTCTACAAATATTGAATACCACTCCTCCATCCCTTAAATAAGTGTTTTCAATCTAGTTTCATTTTGAAACTAATTATGCGGCTAACGTGAATTTTTTTGCGACCAAATTAATTAATATTTACGATTTTTAACCATTCGCAAAAAAAAAGAAAAAAAAACTAGGTCAAAGCCAATGAAGAAAAATAAACATAGAAGCTGGGCCGTTATTAGGTATTAATCAAACAAAACTATATTACTGCGGTGGTTTCCACGACAGGATGAGCAATGGGAAATTGAAAATGATACCAAGCAAGAAAACCTAACGTTGGAATGAACGCTTCCTTACCTCCGGGAGTAGGTAAACCTTATGTGATGAATAGTATCTGACATGAGGAAATGGGCCAATAGCACACGAGTTTCCATGGTTTCTAAAACTTGTGATTTCATTGTTGTGCCCGGAGCGTCCAATTGGAAAACATTAAGATCCCACGGACGGTAATTAAAGAGTAAAGTTCAATGAAATATTATACGGAGCGTAAGCAACTCACTAATTAAGGTCGTCGCACAGAAAAACGTAATAGTGTGTTGCGGTAAGTGGAGCGCTATTCTTCGGGAGTGGTCGACCATCATCGGAATGAGTAGAGAACGTGGAACACCTAGCCGCGGAAAAAAATACATCAGAGGTTCAAATGGAAGTTTGTGAACTATTCCAAAGGATTCCCATATGTGCTTATGAGCACAGAAGGAAAGTCGTCATATATTATATTCCACACTCTGCCGTCAGAAAAACGTGTCTTCCTTGAGCAATTTGGAGACAATTCTCGCGTAAAAATAACTAACATCAAAGTTGAACCTTGATAATCCCAGTCTGAATCACAGCCATTAGACTGAATTTTTTAAATTGGCCGAGGTACTTACGAGGAGTTTTTTCTCTTTCAGTACAGCAAAACGAGAACACTCCTGATCAGTATTCGATTTACAAAAAATGATTACCGAGGATATTTTTATTTGACGGAAAAACGTATAGAGATGACCAAGTAAAGAGTTTTGGCTGTATTAAAATAAACGGAGAAAGAAAGACAATACATTTTTTGCGGTTTTCGTTTAATTATTTAATAGTGATATGACTGACATAAAAAATTCCTACTTTGAAGTTAACTTAATTCAATTGAGATAACATCTTTAAATTAAAAATTAAACTTGAAAGAAAAGTACAATAATAATTGAAATTAATTTTTTCCGACCAAATTAATCAGTATTTAAAATCGATAACATTTGTAACCACGGGTAACAAGTAATAGAGGGATACCTTTGTAACTATTTGTGATATGTTCCATGAAAGTTTGTGAAAAATTAATTTTATTGGGAAAATAACTTTTATGCAAGACATCGCGGACATTGGAATTATTACGAAATAGTTTTATTTTACCTTCTAACAGGGTGTCGCAAATAGTATTAGTCGTAGTTGTCTTTGCCTAATATTAGCGCATATTTCATCTTCAATAAAATGGAGGGGATATCATAAATATTGTCATGAAAATTGGCAGGAAATACACAAAAACTGGGATAGTAATATTTTTATTTTGTGGACGATTGGCATTTATTTCATTTGACTATTTCATCAGTTCAAGATTGTTATGTGTAGTAGGTCATAAGAAACCTGGTGTGATTCCTTGGTGCATGAAAATTTTTCTGGGAAGCAAGCATAATCAGTTGTTTATTCGTGAGTAGTCTCAATGCAATGCTTCGTCCGTGATGTCTTCGTTAACCGCCCTAATTACTTGACAGGTCTAAAATGCATGCACGACTCGTAACAAAAACAACAGGAAACCACTACAAGGCAAGCAAAATATTACGTAGTCAATGAACTTTCCGTAAACCTAAGGAGCAATCCGGGTTGATGAAATGGCCATTGTCTCCGTTACACCTATGCTACGCTCTTGAAACAATTGCCTAAATTTTGGTCCACGGACCGAATAGTTTTCTATTACGCGGCGGAAAAGGTGAACAGTAGTGAGAGAAATAGGATTCAGTGCGTGGCCTTCGCGGATGCAAATAGAGCGTGAATCGTCTGCCCCTCTCCACGGACGAATCTTTCCACGCGTCTTAATCCACTTCGGAATCCCTCGTAACCGCATTAAAGACCACCTCGGGGCGAGAACAGAATTTAGGCGAAAACGGCAATGGGGAACGCTGGAAAAAAAACCAAGGAGAATGCTTTGGACGACTCAAAGAGGAAAAGGCCAAAAAGGCATAATTAATCTCTTGCGATCCAGCTGAGTGCAGGCAAAAATAGAAGAATTGAAATCATCATTTCCGCTTGGGAAAGTATGAGGCATTCAAAAGAGATGGTGAACGTGTTTCTGCCGTTTGGAAAAAAAGAACATTTTCCGACTTAAAAACCTCAAAGAGGTCGAACGCGCTGAGATTCCATCGTGTTTCGTTTTTTGAAATATGAAAAGCAAATTTTTATGCTATTGTATAATTCATTTGATTTCTCTCAGGCCTTAAGGGAGGGGAATGAGGTTTTCAAACCTCGTCGAGCGGGAGCACTTGTGATCATTTACAAAATATCCGGTTATTTCTTCGGCGATATATTCGAGATAAGGTTTTAATGCTATTCACCTTTATTTATTGGCTCGGAGAATTAAAGTCCAACGGTTGTAATCTGTACATTTTGACACTGTAAAGGGTGAAATATTTTCACATTTTTCAAAGGAAATGGCGTAAAATTTGCAAAGTTCAATTTTCTAGCTCCTTAAGGGAAAAATAATAGTTGCAGGTGCCATAGGTAATACCTTTTCCAATTATCAAATACGTTTGAATTCTAATACAAATTTAATTTCATTTAATAGCAATTTAGTACATTTCAGTATAATTGACCACGATGAAAAAAATGTGGCCATCATGCACCCACTGCAAATACCGTGTTTCATGTATTTTAAGGGTGAGTCGTGATCAAGCGTTCTTGCAATTTACGCAACCGTGACTGACTCAAATAATTTAACACTCTTCCAGTCATTCAAATAAAAAAATTTTATATTATAGTTGTACAGAATGAGAATGTAGAGATTGATGAAGTAGCTTATTTTGGCGATAACTGATGACATTAACCATGGCTCAATTATTTCTTCGGAAATGGTTAAGTATTAATCCTATAGTAGTTAGTGAAAACCAATATCCACGAACAATCGTTTCATTCTCACGGAGGTTATTGTACAATATCATGACTGAGGCTACCTTTAAGGAAAACATTTATAAAGTTGTGGATTCCTAACCTTTGGAATTGACTCCGTAATTCCGTCTTTTAGCTTAATTCCCAGATTAGACGAGCAATTCCATTTGACAATTCCGCTGGAGCGGTGTTGATAACCGTGGCGAACGGCGGAGAGGAAAACCATGACATCGTGGATCAAGACAGAGATTGGGTGAGGTTATAAAAAAAACACCATTTCGGAGAAACGACTTTATTCTTGTCGCTATAAATCTTTGGGAAGGGTGTGCAAACTACTTGTCGTCATGTTCGATTTACATCTCGAGGGAAAATCTCAAAACACATTCTACTGCATTGGACGGCATAAATCAAGTAGGCCTGCTAGATTCTTCGGGATATTTTTCCGACGGCACTTGCACCTTGAGTCAGATCTCAGGAGTGCATTGAAACGGGTGAGCCAGGAACAGGAATGGAACAATGCACTGCTTTGTTACGCGCGGTTAGCTGGATAAGAGATCCTCGACTCTCGAGAGTATCGTGGGAGTCTTGTTCGTTTTCAGCTAATTCATGATTCGCGTCACGATCGAAAAGCATTATTAAATAACAATCTTTGAGTTATTGGTGCGTAATAAACACAATTTAGGTATTAAATAATGATAATAAATAAATTTTGCTTCAATTTCATACACAGGTGTAATATATCTTTAACTTTGATAAATTGCGGCAGTGCCTATAACTTTTTTTTAAACTCTAACACACTTACAAATACATTTCTAGCAGCAAACATACGGATCTAATAGAGGTATCTTCTGCATTCCTAAGTTTGCGATAGTAATATGTTTCTGACGTTTTGCTACGATCATCACCCTCCTAAAGGAGGCCTACTGTGAACTTGAAACATTCTAACTTCTAAAAAATATAACGTGATACAATTCAGTTTCGACAGTGAAATTTTGAAAAATATTAGAAAGGATCATTGTAACGGTAATATGGCCTAATTAAATTTGCCTTTAGATTTGGTAAATGCAAAATAAATTGTTTTCGTGCAACTACTCCGATGCAGGTATATACGACATCAAAATGATGACAATAACATATTTTCACGGATAATTATTAACTTAATGATTAGAAGTCAATTTTTCCATGAATGTATATTCTATTTATCATTCAAATAAAAATATTGGTAAAATTACAAGCACAGACGTAATCAGGTGATAACAGCAAACCATCGATAATCGGAGAAATCCGGTGATGCGTCTCGAAATGTTCAGGAATTCCTAAACTGCCGGAGTTTCTTGGGAAGACCTGATTTTTCTGGAAAGTTATTGGCAGTAAGGAGTAGGGACCGGTCCTTCAACTATCAACTGATTAGGTAATTACGCATACGAAATCAAAATGCGTAATTTCACGCACCGTATGGCTTAATTCGAGATGAGCTGCTCCTCACCTAACGATTCAACTTTCGCATTGATTATGGTGGTTTTTATGTCTCAATGGATTGTCCTGATTTCAAAACGGAACTAAGCTTGGCATTAAGATAATACGTATGTAACCAATGTATCCGTAACCGATCAAAAAATTTCTCGAAAAGTAATGCCGTCTCCTCTGATTTCCCGGTATCACCAATTAATATGAAACTTTGCGCTAAGGTGCCGTTTTAAGCACACATCAGTTACATCACTTGTTAAATTACAGTGGGTAGTTTATAAAATACAAGATGATAGACAATATCCCAGACCTATCAGCTCTTTATATCACACAATGATACACACCGCCATTAAATGGTTTGAACATGGACAAAGCACCAAATTTTAATAAATTTAGTGCTTTGTTTTTTAATGTCTCCTTCTGATGGAAAAAGCATAGTTTTCGATTACCGGCAAGCCAAGGGTTAGTGATTAGGATTCAGTGACTTTTGAAATTTTGTATCATTTGAGTGTAGGGAAGAAAAATTTACGATGGTTACTGAACAAATATTTTCTTACAAAAGCTGGAGTCCAAACCAGTGGACAGAAGGTCCTGTCGCTTACTAATGTCTGTATATAATTCAAATTTCTTCTCCCAAGTTCATATTTCATGTTTCCCCATCCCAATTAAGGCTGATAAATCTCGATACTGATGAGTATTACTTTGATTTAATCACATACTCATTTTCGACTTGGTGGATCATCATAGAGTTCCTCATGCAGTTGCTCAAAATTTCTTACACTGAAGTATTCATCGTCAGGCAACATACATGAAAAAAACAGTCGTTCTGAAATCTCTTTTAATGGAAAGGTGAGTGTTTATTCCGTCGAGAAGTTTCAATGGATTAGATTTTAAACTCCAAGCGTATCATCAAATATCATCAAATCTATCTCGTACAATATTTTCATGGCCAAAAACGAACATTTAAATTGAGCAGTTTCAGGCGTGATGGGGGGGGGGAATTCGATAGTAGCAATGATAGTAGCAATTTTCCACTTTTATCTGGTGGAAAATTGTTAATATCTTTTCTTTATTAGCGAACACATAATTTGCATGGTGCCAACGATGGCATTGATAGTCGACGAAGTTCGCTTTTGACGAAGTTCCTCTAAGTAAACTTATTTCCTGCTGAGTGACAGCTGAGGGTTATTAATAAAGATTTTAATGAATTGAGTTCATGACTTCCTTTCCAAACGCAAAGAGAAAGTAGTTCTCCATGGTTTTAATTCAGATAGCGTTAGTGTGATCCGGTATTCCTCAAAGGATGTGTAATTGATCTCCTTCTTTATGAACTTAGAGCATGATCTAAATTTAATCGCCAGCAAAGTATAAGGCAATTTATTCATATCCACGAATCCTCAAGACTTACTGAGAAAGTATAATTAACAATATGATTAAAACAACAAAGGGCATTGATGTCAGTTGAATATAGCAAACGACCTCCTATTTACTTCTTACGAAATTTTCCACACAAATTATTTAGGCTTGCAAAATCTGAGTATAACCATGCCTTAGCCATATTCCTTCATTTTATTATGTGAAAAAAATGCTTCTTACCAATTCTTACCAAATGAATAATAATTAAAAAACCTATTTGACATACATCGCCATGCTATTGTGTTGTGTAAGATATAATAATATGTAGCATGATGAAAAGGACTTTAATTAAAATATAAAAATCAAATGACCAAATAAAAATAAAAACATAAATTACAAATATAGAACAAAAATTGGATTAAAATATTATTAAAAATTATCAAATATTAGAAAAATATTATTAAAAATTATTAAATATTAAAAAATATATATTTATCTTTATACTGGTTCCATTTATCATAGTTTTTTACTGATTATATATTCAATTATGGTTTTCAGTGCAAATTTGTAATCTCCTCTATCGTTTGAGTGCACAAGAGAAGTTCCAGTTTTCACACATCGTTTTTTCTCCCCGTTAATATCTCTGTTCTCTATTTTCCCACGTTTTTTTGCGCAAGTTTTAATGTCTGTCTCTATTTTTAGTTGTGTCCTCAATGCAGCTGACCAATATGTGTTATGTTGATAACATTATCATGTTTATCGATTTACCGACTTCTTTGAAGACGTCATTCACGGCGATTTTGCTTTAATTAATGCATACAGTTTTAGGGTTCATTTTAAGATGAGTTAATGAAACTGGCATTATAATTTCCACTGGCATTTATGACGGCTGCATTGTACTATAAACACGTGTTTGACACTGTGAGGAAGGATTTAAGTCACAAGTGCGATCGTATCCGTGGGCAAACGACATGGACACGTAAGGAAATCCCGCTTAACCTGAGCGAGGCTCTGAAGATATGCGGCCGATTTTATCTTCGTGGTGCGAGTGTTGTGGGGTACACGCCGCACCACTATCAGCCCCTTGCATAACCTACATCTTTTCAGCACTTGAAATAAATGGAGAGTACAATGAACACGACTTCTCAGCAACATAGTTCCCATAAATGTATTTACCTAACCTAAACGCAAAATTTCAGTAACCTCGAATTCGTAAACTTGTTTTAGTCATGAGTTTACGTTCCAGATCTTTCCTTTGGTCCGTGTTGTATGGCCCAATTCATTTCGTCCAACGAATCGCTCGTAAAACTATCCGGGCTACACACTAAGCATTTTCAGAAAAGCATTTTGAGAAAAATTCTTCTGTCGCTGTTAATACGAATATGTTGTTTTTAAAGATGACACGATTTTTTCAAGGGCTTTTGCCATGTAAAAGTCAAGTTATAAGTGAAAAATCAAAGCTAAAATTGATTTCAACTCGGATTGAAAGAAAAGAAGAAACATAAGATGGTCAAAAATGAGGAAGTTTCTGATACCAGGTTTTTAAGGTTAAAAATTCTAGTTTCAGGGTTTTACGCATCAAATTGTACTACACCATGCAATCTGACAGGCGCAGCATAGCATGCATGAGGAAATATGTTAGTATTTTCTCCTGAAGCATAAGAATTCATGGGTAGAAAATATATTTATAAAAGTAGTTTTGAAAAATTGATAGTTTATCTACGTAAAATTCTTACTAACGACAGAGAGAATACCTTGCCTGGAGTTTTGGTATACTGAATTGGAATTTTTGGCTTTTTTAAAGATCTAGATTAGTGTTAACCATACCGGGACACATTTTTACGTTTTTTATTGATAATATTCAGGAATTATGCAATACGTAAAAATGTCATCGATGCAATCTCATTCTGGCTTTGAATGGGAAGTCAAATTTGTCCTGCGGATTAATTGAGTAACAGAATCATACAAGAGTGTTAAAATGTATTGCCCGAGATAGTTTTCCAATATACTTGGTATTGTCGAAGATAATCACTAGAAACATAATGACTGTAAAAGAAATTATTCCTGCGTGTATTATGAAGTACTTATGTACCACATGGTGTTTCACTTGAAGTAGCTCTTGCCATAAAAAACGCCATAGTAAGCTAAACTAAAATAAAGAAAATACTTTTCCTTATACGGCAATACCTATATATTTTCCGGTGAAATAGTGATAAGTCTTCAAAATACTAAGTTTTATCACTCAGCTACAGGCCTTTTCTCTGTTTTCAAGGATTTTACTATCAATGACAACCTGGAACAAGAAACAATGTGGCTGGACGAGGATATGAAGGAGGAGAAATAAGCGAGCTTGAGGTGACGTAAGTGATACTGGACAGTAACTTTCGAAAACTGCAAATATGATAATCCGTTTTGGAAGTACGGAGGAAATAATGCTAAAAAATCTGCTTTCTAAAATTGAAAGCAAAATATCTTCAAAATCAGATAGTATGATTGAGGATACTTCCGTTAAAAAAAGACATCGTTTGATAAAGTGTTCTGATATTGCATGCCCGTTAGTGCCAAAAAGTTATCAATCAATTCATTAGGGTCGAAACTCAAGGTTGAAATTATATGAACAATAAAGTTTCATAGCTTTGGCAAACTGTTAATACAACCATTAAAACAGCCACATTGCTGCAAGTAAGTTAATAATTATATTTTTTAAATATACGAGAAAATGTTTTCTTTTATTTCTGCCAGTAACTCTCGATAAATCTTCTCCAACTGCGTTCTTCTTGGGTTTTGAATTAACCACATGTCATGATTGCTGATATCTTATCCAGAATTTTTTCCTAAAACCTACATTTTTCGGTCGTTTAACCTTGATATCACCTTGAAATGTATACCGAAATGTGCCAGGGTATTAGAAGATAAGGAATTAATAATTGTACAATAAATATAGCCATTAAGTTAGGAGGCGTTTAGAGAAAGATTAACTGACTAAGATATTATATATCCTGAAATTCAACGCTCCAGTTAGCAATGACCAATGATTTTAATCCAATATGCAGCATTTAGGCTTACTTTCGCAAAAATAACTGATATATATTGTTAATCACTTGGAATGAGGTCCGAATTATCTCCTGTCTCTCCATTGTAAATGTACACGTATAATCTAAAGCAGAGGTCATCAATTATTAATTCTTTTGCGCTAGAGGCATTGAGAGTTCCGGGCTCTCATTTTTAAGTGTTCAACTTATTTGTGGGTCATCGTCGACCGTTTTAAGCAGCATGTAATGCGTTATAATTTCTCATAAATTAATATAATGCATCGAAATGAATACATTTAATTTTTAGCCTTTAAAAATTAACAAATGGTGCTACTATTTCGCAAGCTTAAATTAAATTTAAAGCAACGCACTTCTAAGAACAGAGGTAAAGCGAAAATACAAATAACTCCTAATTTAGCATAAATTTCATGTTAAACACCAACAGAGTTACAAGATAAAATATATTACTGAAAAAATACTTTGACATCGCTCGCGTAGCGTTTAATTATACTTTTGAATGATAAAACCGAACGGTAAAAATAAAAAAAAATCCAACATCTCATTTAATCCAAAGAAGGCAAGAAGGATGGATGCTGAGCATTTGGATTGGTTGTGGAATACTGAAGACTGAATAGAAGACTGTACAGAGGTGAGGATGTTAGGCAAACGAGGAAGGGGTAGGAAAAGGATGGGTAAGTTTCGCAGAATGAAGGAAGATAAAATGTTTGCGAAATAAAAAAAAATATTACAGGATCAGTTTGCACTCGCTTCTGCTTAAACTGTCAGTTCGTTTCTTGTTAGAAGAGGCTAAGAAATTTAAACGCCTTTAGTACCTGTACGTCCAAAACCTACTTAAGACAGTGGACTACCAAATAAAAACATCTCATTTATTAACATACCTATTATTACATAGTTTGAACTCTAAATAATATTTCACAAAAGTCATCTGTTTTTTTGTTATATTTTAATATATTAATGCAACATTTTAATATATTAAATTAGCAATAATATGCCAAAGAAAACTGCGATGGATGTTTCACTTGAACGTATTAATAATATCTTGCGCCTATCTCATCCGACTCCCTTATACGAAGAGCCACTCCGCCTGAGACTCACCGACATCACGCTCCCGACGAATTGAGAAGCGGCCCCGATCAAGCATGCTTCACCGCCGCGGCGGGGGTGAACGACGAGGGTGGGAAATTTTCACGGAGCAAATCTCCCGCTAATGTATTCCACGCGACGAAATCCAACCAGTCCCCGCCGGGACACGAACCCGTGGCCTCGATTTCCCCACCCCCAGACCCCCGGTAAGACGGCGACCAACCGAGCGGGGAAAGAAGGCGGATGGACCGGATCAGCGGCTCCTTTTCCCTCCGCTGCCGCCACCTCCACCCGCCCTCACTCTCTCCCCCTCATAACTCGGCGCCGATTCGCCTTCTCGCGGCAACCCACCCACCCGACAACAACAGCAGTATCACGCCCGCCCTACGAAGCCCCCCCCCCTCCCCCCACTACCCGCCGCCTTAATAACTCACTCACTTCAGGATGGGCGATGACCAAGGGGAAAAAACTGTGCCGAGATAGATATCTAATGACTCGATTATTATTATGAGTAGCTAACTTAAGCTTGCTACCCGAAGAAATTAGTGCTAGGATCAACTATTATTAGCATACACACAAGAAAACGGTTAACGAAATCTGTAATCGACTTTTTTAATTGAAAAAATATATTGTTTTGACCACGATTTGATTTTTTACTTGAGACACGCACGCGTTTTAACGCTTCGCGGTATTTTTAAACGATAAAAATTCATTCTTGGCAGCCAGTCGGCCAACGCCAGCATCTACACCTACAAGTACATGTATACACCATCTTAGACGGCTTGGTGCATTGAAATCATCAATGGTCATTAATAACGTGGATTGAGAAATAGACCGATTGATATGAATGACTTCCTGTAAGACAAGGGGTCTTTCATGGTCACTTGCCATTGTTACTGAATTAAAATCGGGTAATAATTACACGGAAAGGCAAAGCGAAAATGCGGAGCCCTTTATAGATACCTTGGCAAGGGAATGATCGGAAAAAGTGAAGAAGCGGGCTAGAAAAGGTCGTTCGAGGGTGGGATGAATATGGAGTGGGGAGGGGAGTTTCATGAGAATGAATTATACAAAAATTTTACAATCTTTCAGTGGGTCAACTCATTATCGATTCATTTACAAGGGCTATCTAAATATATTAGGCTTAGACGATAGAGGCAACAGAAGAAAAAGATTGGAGGCGAAGGAATTGTGATGCTACCGAAGATTGGTGGCAAAATAATGTATAGTCAGAGTAACAAAGAATAATGTACTTTGAGGAGTAAATGAAGAAAGAAGCCTATGGAGGGCACAACAAGAAAAGAGAAAATAATCGGAGAAATAATATGCACGTTAGATTGCTGGAGGACACACAAAGGAGAAGAGTTACAGAGGAAGGTAAATGACGAAATGCGAGAAGGGGGTAAGCGTTGCTCATTCAGGTGAAATGAGCAATGAGGGAATGCAGAGATTGTCAAGAAACAGGATAGTTTGGAGAGCTGTCACAAAACAATCTTCGGACCGTGATAACCCGAGATGATGATGATCCTGTGGTGGAATTGTTGGAGCGAGTTCTTGATGGGATGGAGGATTACATGAAAAAATTCCTCAAAGCAATACAAAGGACCGCACTAACCCATCTTTTCTAACATGCAACACTATGATTTTAACGGCATACAGCCTTGTATGCCTTAACAATCCCTGACACGCACTCCTTCGGCGGCTTGTTGGGTACGGTTAAGATCTGATTAGGTGACAGAAAGCTGATTAGGTGACATTCTAGATTTATCGCGGTTCCTGAGAAATGGTCCGAATCCTTCGGAATAATTGAAATATCTCTAAAAGGAAATCAAAATACCTTTCCTATGCCATTCAAAATAACTCCTCTCTATCCATTTCTCACCTACTGACCATTACACCCATACAGCAACCCTCCCCATACCCCATTATATGACTTGACAATTTCAGTTAAATATTCAATCACCCACTTCTCAATGAGCTTCCAATTTCCCACATCAACCTTCTTTACACCTAAAACGTCTTTGCCATCCTTATCTCTATCAAGCTGGATTTTTCATCGTTTTCAATTCATCAAGCTTCTCCAACACAACATTTCAAAATTATTCACTGAAGGCACATCTAAGATCCCCCAACATCATGCTAATATATCGACACGTTCAGCATTAAAAAAGGTCTAATTGTTGAAATGTAAAACTTTAAAGTGTGTGGAATTACAAAGTCAATTATTTCATTACATTTCAATATGTTATGCAAATTCCACAAAGTTACGCCTGAGACAACAAATTTTATTAAGGTCTAATTGCTTATCATACAGTCATAATGGTTTACCACCATGCGCTCGACTTATACGCAAATTTTCATTACCTAAATGAGCGAATATCGCTCATACTACTAAGAACTAATAAGAACTTATTTTATTATTTAACTATAAAAAATTATAAAATTTTAATGAGACTAATCAGAGTTAAAGAAAGGAGTTCTGCACAAGGTAGAATTTTAAACTTAATATTTACTTTTACAAGTATGATAAACCGCCAGACTTTAAAGACATAATTTTCAGCCGCTAAAACTACAAAAGCTTGCCTCACTTTAAAACAACTGCACACAATTTCAATTTACCGTTTTGATGTATTGGATTTTATTATTTTACGAAAACAGGAAACTAAAAGGAAAATATTCGGTGAAAATTAGAGAAACAGTTTTGAAAAACAGCCGGTTGCGAGCTACTTTAACTGAAAATAATTAAGTGATGATATAATGACTGAAAAATTTCAAAAATTGAACCGAAATCTTTCTAGGATAGAAACCTGTTCGTTTTTCAAGATATTCATCTCAACCTGTACATTTATCTTTTAAAAGAAGAGAATGTGCTTGAAATTACTCAAACCTCTGAACCAACGTTGAATTACATCTTATCAAGTAACCACCAAAAAATATGAGTTGGCATCGGCAGGTGGGAAGGAGTTAATTGGTGCAGTTACCCACCCTCCATCTAATTATGTCTGAGAGCTATGAGAATTCATGCTTTGATTCTCTTCCCCGACATTGAGGGCAGTGACTTCATATCATGACGTGGTTGAATAATTTCATATTAATTTCTACTAATTCCAATTCATTCACAATTTGCATCGCTGATTAAATTCACTTTTATTGCTCAACATTCCCTTGGAGATACAATAATATTAATTGCTAAGCCATCACACCGCTATTTAAAAAAAATATCATGCCTTCATCTCGACATTTATTCACACATTATTATAACTGTTAATTCTTTTTGCTGATAATAATACCAACAATTTCTTCGCCCAACTAAAATATGAATTCAAGAAGGAAAGTTTTACTGAAGTACCTATAGTTTAAAGGTTACTTTTATCATTAAGAAATTACCCCTTCACTTTGGACGAACCTGGTGCGTGAGGTACGAGTATCATTGAAACAAACATGTAGACAGCGTAGTATCCAGTATAGCAGCAGGATTAGCATCTTTGGACGTCTTGAGACGTATAACATGGCACCCTATTTTGCGGAAGAAGGGGATGGTCCAAGAATGCGCCGGGGGTGCTTTGGTCCATTCCCCACATCTTCGGCCTAATTGGTCACCGCTCGGGAGCTTTAATTGACCGACCTCGAGTGCGTCCCATATCAGAGGCGGCGCGGGAAACGGGGTCGAACCCGGACCTCTTCCAACATTGGACGGAAGACGGTGCGGTGCGCCTCTTTTCTTTTCTCTCTTTCTCTCTCTCCACACTGGACACTCGCACGCACTTTCTACATCCCTCCCTTCCCTCTTTACCCCCGTCCCGCCGGCCCTTAGACCCGTTCCTCTTCCCACCCGCGACTGTGGCGCCGACGGTTAGTATTTCATTCCCGGCGAGACCAGGCGCCGGGAGATGCGACCGCGCGATAAAAGAGGTCGCAACACCCGTCCGACGCTTCTTCCGGCGCAAAATTTTCAATATAGTGGGAACGAATTTATCTTCCCTATGCGTGAGCGGCGAGGGTGGGGGGGGAGTTAAACGACTCCCTCGCTCCAATCCCTCTACCACCTGACAGTGTAATCTTGAAGGTGTCCCAATTCCTTAGCAATCGTTTGACGGCACCGAATTAAAGCACCGATTACAGCCATCAAAAGAGGTGGCAAACGAGTGCTTGATTGCGAGACCAAGTTTGCATCAGTAATACCATTGATTACACTTTATCGAATCGTGTTTCCTATTAAGGAAAGCGTACGAAGCCTGTAATGCAAATACTGCCTGAAATAAACCCAATTTTTCATTGTAAACGTATTTCTTTCGATCTAATTTTTAACTTCACTGCCAGGTGAAAAAAGCAGTGACTACAAAACTTAGGTCGAAATAAGTAAATTTGCATCGGAAAAATTTCATAATGCTTTCGGCAGCAATACCTACGTACCATTTCCACCATAACGTGTCTTATTCTTTGCATTTGGTACGCGACTGTTTACGAACATTCCGTAATCTGATGGAACAAACTCAAATGGAAAAAGATAACCGAAACATAGTATGTCTTGTCATTCGTTTTTAAATTCACCCGAGAGTAAACTTTCCAACTCGTTTCTTCTGTCACGCAGGATAGCTGTCATTGAGAAATGAGGAAGCCTCGATGACTAATGGAAATTGATCAAATTCTAGTCTATTGCCTTCACAGATTCGAGCACAGGCTTATTAATCGATTGGGCCTTAAAAAGGACTTAAAAAACCGGAATTATATTTGCCTGTACAAAAGGTCTGGAGTTTCTGGGCAGAAATTTATCTCTTCGACATCCTTAACATTCCAAACTACACCTCTTCGTAGATTTCGGAACAGACATATATTTTCCGCCACATACAAGCCGAAAAATCAAGCAGCTGGAAGATATTATCCTTCTTATAAAGGGCAGAATACCTTGATTATCCAATTCAGTTAGCACGGAGTAATGCATATGTACAGTGCGGTGTAAGCCCTACGAAAATTAAAACAGAAACTTCCAACTGGGAGTGTAACTCTTCCGTTATCATTCTTGAAACTGACACTGAACGCTATTACTAACTCCATACGATTGCTTCTACGATAACCTACTTTTACGATATATGCGGCTTGGCCTTGATGATTACTGTTCCATTCACACAATAAAACGTCTATCTAAAATTGTTCTTTATAGATCTATGGATAAGATTTGGTTCATTATTGAGACGACAGCAATATTATTAACCACAATTATTAACAAGCTAGGTTTGACAGGTTAGTGTACTGAGCTTACGAATTGCAAAATGTATGAAATTATTGTTTTACAAAAAAAACTTCTATTTCTGAGGCTAAGTGACCACGCCCATACTTATATCTAGGTGTTATCATGTATGCGCAACCGAAAAAAAGCCGGTTGCATTAAAATAACGAATTAATATTTGACGCTGCCTTTAAAATAGCCCATTGTGAACTTTGGATGGTGGAAAAGATCGATATTATCTTAGGAAAAGAGGTTTTAGTGATCACTTGACTTTGAGACTAAATTTCGCACGAATCATAATGGCTTGGAAGGATCGACGAGAAGCTAGCTGACTTCCTTCGAGTTTTCTTCTGGAATAAACTTGCCTACATAAACAATGACACCATATATGTAGTGAGTTGTATTGTTGTTCTTTGAATCGACCAAGGTGTCTAATAAAGTGTTCTTGTATTTTGATGTACGGTACCGAATGTACTGGAACCTGAATTAGCGCAAGGGCGAAAAAATCGCGGAACCGTGTTAACCTTAGGTGAATTGTTCCGATTTGTTATTAAATTGACAATTTGGTTTTGGGATTGAGACATGCTCTCAATTACGTTGCATAATTTTCTATCGGTCACCAGCGACTCCATAAACGCAAAATTTGAGCCATAAATAGGTTCTCCCTAAATATCATGACACCACATTTTGGCAAAGTCTACTCCAAAAAATTACGATCACCTCCTCTTCCTTATATCTACCTTATCTCACATTCTCGCTATTGAGGTAACATCAAAACTTACACGGGCTACGCAGTAATCAACGTGCCAATAAAAACATGATGTCCGAATCTCCAGCGAAAAGTTTCATATATTGCTTGAAGATGGATTTTCCTGCAATACATTACCATGAAAGAAGACGTCTGAGAACGATCTTTCTCAAGAGCACGTCAGTTATTTTAAATTCGGTATTTAAAGTTCTATGGGTGTGATAAGACAGATTTATCCAGTGAATAATTTGATGAATGATTCAATTTTTGTGAATAATGAACAAGAGGAGGTGATCATAATTTTTTGGAGTAGACTTTGCCAAAATGTGGTGTCATGATATTTAGGGAGAACCTATTTATGGCTCAAATTTTGCGTTTATGGAGTCGCTGGTGACCGATATAAAATTATGCAACGTAATTGAGAGCATGTCTCAATCCCAAAACCAAATTGTCAATTTAATAACAAATCGGAACAATTCACCTAAGGTTAACACGGTTCCGCGATTCTTTCGCCCTTGCGCTAATTCAGGTTCCAGTACATTCGGTACCGTACATCAAAATACAAGAACACTTTATTAGACACCTTGGTCGATTCAAAGAACAACAATACAACTCACTACATATATGGTGTCATTGTTTATGTAGGCAAGTTTATTCCAGAAGAAAACTCGTGCATATAGCTTCAAGTCACAGGTGTGACACACAAAAACAACAGATATATAAAAAAGGACACTTTATTTTTTCTTAACCCTTCGGAGGCAGAATAACCTTCTTCAGAAGAAAGAGTTGGAGTCAAGGAAACGCATATGAGGGGAACTAAACAAAAGAGAAAACTGCCACTGGCAAAAAAGTAGAGAAGATTTTACATACGTGTCGAAACTCTCGTGAGCACTGGGAGAAGCAAACACGAGAGACATTCCAAAGCCTATTGTTCAGCTGAGCTACACCACTCACTTGAAGAGTCTAACATAAATAATATATACTAATTGTCGTTTTATATTTTCTCGAAAATTGCACACAATAAATACAAGTGTAGTAGTAGTAGTCGTAATACACTATTTATAATAGCGGCCGTGATTTATAATAGCAACGTTTTCGAAAATTCAATTAAATATATTACCTATATGATGTCATCTCGGGTTTCCACCATTTAGAAATATCAGGGATTTCGCTGTCGAGGTTTCGGAGACTGCCATTGGCCTCGGGATGATTAGGCTCTAAATGGCTTTAGGAAGACTTAGTCTACGAAACTTCGGCAGTGAAATACCTGACTTCCTGGGAAATCCGAGAAGAAATCACGCCACAAACTCTGGGGGAAAATCAGATACTTCATTAATATATGTCCAAACACTGATATGAAGTAGCGCCCCCGTATCAGTCAATAAAATAATTTAGTAGAAATGAATGCAGGTGTAATCTTTTGAGTCACCAAAAAGAGTTAATGGATACACAATGCGATTGTACGCACTGTCTTTAGACCTCCATGCGCAAGCGTTGCATCGTATCCCCTCGTGAATGATCTCGATGCTAAGGGAAGTGTACACGAGTCAGAACTTATTAGAACTACGGATGTCATATATGCAATGGTAAATTTTCAGAAGTTTTCCTTGATAAATAATCTTGTTTCTGCAAAACCCTGGACAGAAAAAACGAACGCAAATGTCGTTTAGGTCATTATAAACTATGGTCCGGCGATTAGATATTAGAAAAATAAATGTGGAGACGGAATTTAAAATTTCCCAAGGTGAACAACACCAGCAATATTGTGATTTTTTAATTAATCTATTTGTTTTGTGACCATGATTAAGAAATTAACGAATTTTCAATCTCTTTCCCTTTTTTTATTTAAAATGAGTGAATAACATGCATAATATATCCATGGTGTTTCAAATGTTGTAGGTATGTGTATGGTGCTTTGTTATTGCCGATTTAGGTGTTAACTGTTTAAAATTAAGTCGAATCGAGTCAATTCGGAAAGCTTAAAATGTATACGTAGGCAAAATTAGAAATTGAATGTGCCTACAAATGGTAATGCTGTTAATTAGGTGGTAACACATAGTAACATTCTTCATTATATCGAGGGTGTGAATAGTATGGGGTCGCATTAGTCGCATGGCGTCGTGAATAGTATGGGAATACTTGGGTCGCATTCCCTGCCTTTCACAGTCTCCACGGGGTGTAGAGTGTTTTGTGTTGCATGTTCATGTGGTGGTAGAGTTTCGCATTCTTGCTTGTTGTGTCCTGGCTTGCGTGTTGTTGGATGGCTTTCGTGCTGCATCCTGGGGTGCAGTTATTTATTGGTTTATGGTATATGTGTTTACATGAGTTTTGGATGAAGGGATTTTTGCATGAGTGTGTGCGCTGCTGTGGGTGTAATTTTCCATTTTGTTGTGTTGCATGTGGTATTGTTCCTTTTTACGGTTGGTGACCTAACAACCCCCGCCACACCTCCTCGCGGCGGCTTGCGGGGTATTATGTAAATGTAGATGTATGAGGACGTATTTATAACTGACGGAGAAAAGAAATTGCTGCGCGCTGTGAGTCACCATTTGTAATAGTTATACACATATATTGAAAAATTTACCATTGCATATATGACATCCGTAGTTCTAATAAGTTCTGACTCTTATACACTTCCCTTAGCATCGAGATCATTCACGAGGGGATACGATGCAACGCTTGCGCATGGAGGTCTAAAGACAGTGCGTACAATCGCATTGTGTATCCATTAACTCTTTTTGGTGACTCAAAAGATTACACCTGCCTTCATTTCTACTAAATTATTTTATTGACTGATACGGGGGCGCTACTTCATATCAGTGTTTGGACATATATTAATGAAGTATCTGATTTTCCCCCAGAGTTTGTGGCGTGATTTCTTCTCGGATTTCCCAGGAAGTCAGGTATTTCACTGCCGACGTTTCGTAGACTTAAGTCTTCCTAAAGCCATTTAGAGCCTAATCATCCCGAGGCCAATGACAGTCTCCTCTCACAGGCAGAACCTCTCGATGTATTAAAGCAACTGTATGTATATATATTTATATATATATATATATATTATATTATATGTTTTTATACGAGTATGTATGTATGTATGTATATAAAAATATATTTTTATAAAAAAATGGGCTGACACAATATAACACAAATAGAATAGAACTATTCTCGTGTCAGCCCATTATTTTGCCGCTCGTGTGGGTTTTTCCGTATAATCGTTATGTATGTATATATATATATATATACATACCTATTTTCATATATATATATATATATATATATGAAAATAGGGAGAGATCGGAGCACTGCTCATCGCCAACGGGTCGACATAGATTACCTTTCCAGGGAACTGAGAAGAGTACACACTTATCCTCGGGAGGCTGTCCGGAGACGTCGAAATGTTTACCCGTTCGACGACCGATATCCAATGCGGCAGGAAACGCACAGCAAACTTCTGGAGCAGATCGCTAACGTTGCGGAATGAACAAACACATAACACCAGCCGTGAGCTAACAATGGTCCAGAGTGCATGCGACTTGTACCTACGTGCTCGGAGTGGCCAAGAAATTTTCAAAAGAGCTCCGGAAGCATTCGACCGCAGCTCCTTGAGAGCCGCACTCGTAATGGGGAGAGAGGGCTTCGTGTTTACACATTCAGCAAATCTTCTGTGTCTTTGAGAGTGAGAGAGAGAGAGAGAGAGAGAGAGAGAGAGAGAGAGAGAGAGAGAGAGAGAGAGAGAGAGAGAGAGAGAGAGAGGGTTTCGATTCCTTTGCAGTCGCGACCAAGCATTCCAGATCGTTGGCAAATACGGAATCAATGGATGGAGCAATTCATTCCCGGTTCAAGTCAAGGGAGAAGGGTGAGTGACATTTTGAAGGAGAGCACCACAAATATTTGCGGAAAAGGTTTCCCCCGATTGAAATTCCTTGGTGAATGTGGGGTGTGGGAATGCAGGGATAATTAATTTCTGGAATGTGGAAATGATGCCTACAGGACGTTACCCTTTGGCTTACGGAGAAAAGAACCCATCATGAGGGTGAAAGATGACTAGATTTTTCCTAATTCCTGATACTTAAGACCAGGAATAAGCTACAAACCGTTGAAATGAGACCATTTGGTATTCAGAATAACCGCGATGAGATATAGTTCACCATAAGATGAATTTAGATGAAAAGGAAGCGGTTAAAAGCGCTTTTCCATTCCTCTCCTTACTATTTTGCCCTTAAAAAATAGTAATTCAGAGTACGTGCATGCTTTATGCCCAATTCGAGTTTTTCTATGCGGATGTTCCCCATGAGAAGTTACCCACTCACATTTATTTCCGGTTTTCAATAATACAAGGATCGTTGGCCATCCTGATACGGAAGATCTGTCTTTGTGATAAGATATTTCCTTTATAAAAATAATAACTGGCCCGGAAGCGCACAGTTGAACCTTTCATGCGGAATGATTGATCGAAAGAATTATTAGTTCAGGTTTAATGAGTTCGTAACCCTCCAAACGGAAATTAAAAGTTTCTTTATTTCCTTTAATGTTATGCCAACAAAAATGGAATGCGAAAGAATGGGTTCCTTCGGAATTCAAAATGAAAGACTCAAACCACTTACCTCGGAAATAAACATCAAATTTAAGCGTATATGTTGATACAATAATGCATTTGGATTAAATTAAAATTAAATTAAATACGACAAAGGAGCTGTACTCTCACAATCATTTCAAAGGAATTCTGTAATCCCGAAATAAGGATGGAAAATATGAAGTAGAGAAAAACAAGAAATGTGAATGAAACGCTCCATAGAACATCACTTGAAGCTGTTCCTTATTGGGCATGGTGGAAGGAAGTATTTCCTACAAATTGTAACTACACAGAGCCGTTTGAATCTATTATACATTGGATTTGAACCGAAACCGTCAACGAACTATAAACCCTCATGAGGAAATCAACGAATAAAAGAGATTGAAAACTGTACGTAAGGGTAAAATGATATTGAGGGAATGGAATTTGAAACAAAAAATTTCCTTTAAAATCAGAGTAACATGACATTTGAAATCGAACTTCCAAGAATACAAACGTCGACTTGGAAATAATTAAAAAATTGAGATAGTTCAAATCACTCACATAAGCGTGGGGCATGTTTAAATTTAGAGGGTTTGACAAGACAAATGAAGCTACTTCAATAGCCATTTGCTTCACCTTTCCCAAGACTCCTTTTACAGGGACTTTATTTTCTTCAAGAATATATCTTTGCAAGTTAAAACTGGCTGCTCCAACAATTTTAAGTGTTGGCGTAACTGAAATGTATAACTGTACAGAATATCCTGGGTCCCACGACATCCATTCTCTATGCTAAAAGGACCAAGACCATGTGACCAATCTCTTTACGGGAATAATTTGAACGCATTCTCTCGGACACATTAGTGGGGCAAAAATAATATAACCTCCTCTTATTAGGAACGGCAGCGGGCCTGACCAAGTTTCACGAAGCAGAGACGAATCACAAATGGCATTTACGTTGGACACGTCAAACACCACTAACACTCGTCACGACAGTTATAAAAATGTCTTAATGGTCTGCATTCGAGATGGCTCTAACTTTTCCCACAGTTGCGGAATAACCAGCGATAATTGCTTACGGGGTAACCTGGCGGCAACTGGCGGAACGGTGCCGTCTTCATTTGAAATGGCCTCCTTGTGCAAGCGCAGAAACTGACCGCACGAAATAAATATCTGGGGCGATATGACTGTCTGCAAACGTTATGGCACTGACTTGTTACCAAACCAACCGACATGCACCTCGCTTGAGAACTGAAGGCAGGGCTGTGAAGTTCGAAAACGTTCCAAATATACCTAATATTTATGATCCAATTCCCAAAACAAAGAGTTTGGTGAGAAAAAGGAATAACTATGCAAAATTAGGTAACCTAGCAGTAACGGATAAAAATAATTCATGATCACGTCAACCGCCCAAACTGTGAAGGCCATAAAAATAATCGGGTCAAAGTGAATTTTATGAAATTTTTCATTAGAATAAAAAACCTCTTTGCGATTCAACACAAAAGATTTCATCTAAAAGAATTTCAATTCAATTCTGCACAATTAACGCAGGGGGTAAAAATTGCATACCATTAATGCCAGGTTAATTGGATAAACAAATTCAATATTTTATTCAATTTCATTTATGTATGTTCACGGAAAACCAATTGTAAGACACTAAGTACTTCATTAATACAGTTTAAACACTGGGCAACGAATACAAGTATGATAGCTATATGTATCAAGTTCTTGCAAATGTTTCATCTGAGAGGGTTTCAAGAGAGAGTAAAAGAGAGTTCAATATATTTGCTTAAATAATACATCAAAATTAAATAACAAGTTTCTTTGCCATTTACTTCTTCCATCATTTAAAATGTGTTTCGTGTTTCAGAGCAATAATCATAGGGTACATCCTGTTTTGCTCAATTACTAATATTATGTACTGTTTAAAGGTTATTATTACTTGTCGGCTACGCAAATGAATTCTCTCTTTTTATTGTTTAGCGTCGACTGATAGCATTTAGGTAAGTGTACCTTTGAAAAAAATCGAGTGAATATCGCAGTTTATGATTTTTTACACCTATTTGCCCTAAATTATCGCAAACGCAATTTTCCCTTAGTTCCGCGAACCCTGAGAGATATTGAAAAAGTAATCAATGCACGGGGATTAACTAGAGCAAATAATACCAGTCAACAGATAGACTGTGTTAGATTTTATTCAGAATGCTGTATCAATTTAAAAAGATCGGCAATTCGCAGGAAAGCAATGGGAGACCGACCCACTAGTGAAAATACGATTTGTTTTCCAAGACCACTTTCAGGTTGCTTTAAAGGAACAAACTAAAAATGGAAAGGCAGATGAACGTTTTTCTACAAAAGAAATCGTTGACAGCTTCCAAGGCGAGAAAGGGCAGACAAAGAAATACACTAACGGGGCGAACATACGAATATGGTGAGGAAGTCCCAGATATGGAACTAGTTTTCTACAGAAATAAGAGAAGGGGACAGTAAAAAGAGATGAATGGATAAATATGTTCTGATTAAAATGGTAAGTGGATGCTAATACGAGAAAAAATAAACTGAAAAATCAATTATATCTCCAGTTAAAATGGTACACAACTTAATTAAAAGCTTGAACCACTGCTAATGTGGATCAAGGATACAGCTGCAGCACACTGCTTATTGAGAATTGTTTATTCCCTTTGAATTTATCAGGTCATTGATCAATTTTATTTATTTTCTCCAAATGAAGGTGAATCAGATTGATCCTAGAAACACTAACAAATGAATGAGTTTCTCTTAGCTCTGCTTAGCCAAAACGATTAATATAACTATATTAAGAGGCCAAAAATTACGGAATCAATTAATAAACGTATTAAAATTAATAAATAATAAAAAAGTTGCTCGGTAGAAAGAAGAACAGTAAGTAAAACGATAAACATATTCCATTTCCCTACATATGTATTTGTGTGCACTAAACGCCATTGCAGGAATGATTAAAGATTTTTTCATTAAAATATAAAAAATAAGTAATAAGCTTCATTATTACACTAAATACACATCGTTAGATATCCTGTGTAAAGGAATAGTTTATATCTCAGTATCTTCAAACCACATTGGAGTACGGATCGATTAAAAACGGTAAAATAAATATTACCTCGGAAATGGTTACATTAGATGAATGGATCAATAAATACTATGCATAACTCCATCCATACGAGCATAACATGGAGGGAGGACTTCAAATGACCATTTAAGTAAGGGAGAAACAGAGCAACTTCTGGGCTTTCTAAGCGTGATTAGTAAATAGCCGGAAGGAAACCATGAAGATGGGATTCAGGTGGTTGACAAAAGAAATCAGCATGTGAAGGGAGCCCAGGGAGAGAGAGTTGGCGTCGGTCATGAACATTTAAAGGGTCTTCATGGAAACTAGGGCGGTCACCAGCAGACCACATAAATTACCTGCGGTAGGGAAAGAATAAATTGAGGAAAACAAAACAACAATTACTGAGCACATAGAAACAAGGGTGACCTAAAGACTACTGAAGGAAGAATACTGCTGCACCAAGGCGAACGGAGCCGAGAGACAGATAAGTAGTGCAGTTTCTGGAACTCGAGACGGTGGTATATATCTCCAGGGATTGGAAGCAGCCGGGAGGGAAGACCCCTTATAAGACCTCGCTTACTCGGCAGCGGACGTATTCACCGTTTGAAAGTACTACTTGGAATACTTAGCAGGGTAGTGTAGGAGGACGGACGGGTTTCGGGAAAGGACGTCCGCTGACGTCCGTCCACCTTCCCCCCCCTCTTGTGAAGCAGCCGCGACTTGGGCCAGTTAAGGACCCGAGAGAAACGTTTATCCGACACGATTTGAATGGGGGAAAAGATTTTTCTTCCCATAGAGCAGGCAACCACCGCATCTGTTATCCTCGGAGCGACAAGGGAACGAGGACGGGCTGCGAAAACAGGCTTCATGAACAGTATCTCATAGCACACATGAACTCCATGCTTCCGTGAAATAATATTCTGATGGTTTGACCGCATATATGCATGATCACGTAAGCACAAACGTTTTGTCAGCTACGAGGAATATCTTTTCATAACTTAAAGTAAGTAAGGGCAAGTTTCATGGCAGGAATCCATGGCGGTTTAGGGACTTCAAAGAAAATAATTTGCGCTTCAGAAACTTTATAACGAATATCATTTATAAGCGTTCGCAATGCGGATCATTGAATACTGCTCATGACTATTATTACCATGCTGTAAAAAGTGTAATTTAGGATCCATACTCTAATATTATTATGATAATGAAAATTAAAAAAGCCACGTACAGTTAGCCTACAGGACGATTCATTCATCTAAAACACGGGATTTATTTCTTACTCATAAGGATATCGTTAGAACATCGAGGGTAGGTACATCTATTCGATATTATCTATTCAGTTGATACCACTGCATACTCACTGCCAGTTCGGCCTGTAATTAGATGCGCCATTTGCATAAAAAATTGAGTACTTGCGGAATAATATACAACAGTAATTTTTATTACATTAACCCATCATACAACGGATTCTTCGAGCTTTCAGACGGATGCCCTCAAACCGTAAAATACATTATTTCATCTTCCGATTCTCAGAAAAAAGTTATTACCTGAGATAAATGACGAAATGAGCAAATCCAAATCTGTAAAATCACGAATATTTGAAAAATAATTATAAACCATTATCGAAATAAAAAATAATAAACCATTGGAATTTAATTTACTGATTTAAGAAGTAAAAGTTAAGAAAAAGCGCTACCTCAGCATCAGTCACTCCCACGAGGGATCGTAGCAATCGGAATTTAATAATAAAGTATCAATAATGTTCTTCAATTTCAATTTTAACTTTTTCAAAGCCTCGCCCAGCGCTTTTCTATGTGATAATATTCCTCCAAGTGAAATCGCGAAGGAAGTTTTTTAGAATCAATATATTTTCACCGATTTCACAAGGAAAACGAATAGAAAGTCTTTCATTTGTCCAGCCTGAGTAATCCTAAAATTACAGATGGTTCTTAAAAAACCCTCAGTTCGTCCAAGTTTAGACATTTTTTAAATTTATGAAGCAAACATTTTCCTGAAAAAGGAACGAGAAAAGGAATCCGAAGAAAAATGAAAAATGCAACCAATCTGAACATTTTCAAGGCTTAAATGGATTGATCTAGCTTCAATATCCTAGGCCTAAAACGAATGATTTGTTGATTATGAGGTCTGTTCAAAAACTTCCTGGAAATTTTTAACACAAAAAATACTTCTCCTTTAAAGTAGTCACTCCCCAACGTATACACTTATCCCAACGGTGTTTCCTCTTTTTGAAGCAGTTCTGGAACGCTTCTTCCGGAAAACCCTTCTTCTGGAACCCATCTTCTTCCTGATCCTTCGTCGAAAGTTTCTCTATATTTGGAATAGCGGTCAATATTTCTCCTTGGACCGGGATTTTTAGTTTGGGCAACAGGAAAAAGTCACACGGGGCAAGGTCTAATGAGTAAGGTGGGTGAGTCGTTGTAGTTTTTTTTACATATCATTCATTTTTTCCAAACTACCCAGCAGAAGTTTGATTGATATTATGTAAACTAATGATTTCGTGTTTTATTATAAAGCCATGAACACCATCTTATATCAATACATCCAATCTAGTTTTCTTTTATTTTTTTTCCATAATCAAAGCAATTGGGCATCTTGTCAGGCAGGGGTACAAACTTTTTTGGGAATTAGGAGAACCAATCATTTAAAAGATTTAAAATATACTTTTTTAATATATTCCTAATTAAGAACGAATAGTATTTCCCATGATAGTATATCTTGGAACTCTCGGTTAGTATAAAAGTGATTCAATAACCTGTGAGACTTTATTTTCTATTTCGTATTTATTCAATCAGTTTGCCCCGATTTGTACCAATATGAGTCGAATTATGTGAAAAGAAAGAAAAACATACAACCTGAACGTAATTACGCTATATTAGGCATTAGAATTATATTGCTGAACACCCAGCTCTCCCGAGTAATGATTTGAATGCAGAACAGAATTCAATGCAATGTAATGTAGGGCTACAGGGTTATTTAGAAAAATAAAATATGAGCAGACCACTTGTTGCTTGGTGAAGTTTCATTGTGCATTGTTGACCACTCCGTGTTGTCGCGGGAACATCGAGCCAAACTTAGGAGCACCACGAACGTATGAAATGCGGTGTCGTCTTCAAGAAGAAAACATTCGCGAAACGCAGAGTTGACAAACGTAGAAATGAAAAGGTTAGTCCGTCAAAAAATGAATTTAAAAAAGCAAATGGAAGAAGCCAGTTGAATGAAAAAATTGACAAAGGGAAGCAAAAGCTCGTACAATTATAACTTAACCGAAGATAATCTCTGGTGCCGAGAAGACTGAACCCTAGATTGCAATTATTCAACCGGTATCTATCGTGCGATTTTAAAGAAACTACGATTTTGAGGAATTTTCACATCTGTAAGTGGGATAATAATGTCAAAGTCAAAGAGATACGTAGAGACTGGGGGATAGGTAAATTCAAGTGCATCTTTCATTATTATTCTTTTTCCTTTTAACATCAACAAACTTCTTCCTCCATATTTTCACGTTTGGTGAAATAGCAACACCTTTAACATGCTCTCGTGACGCCTTGCCATTTACTAATTAGTTATAGTTGCGATTGAAAGACCGGATAAAATAAAGCTGGTAACTAGAATCTTCCCCTAATCCAGAGATCCATTAGGCTAAATGCTTTCACTTGATAGGATTTAAGGTTGCGATAGTTAGGAAAACGAATAGGTACAAACGGAAGCAGAAAGCAATCCACGTATTCAACTGATAAACATCGCACCATAATTTCTACGCAAGAGGGTTCTGCGACGAAACGCCATCCCAACCTAGAAACCGTGCTCCTCCCGCGAAGTCATCATTTGCACGCATGCTCACACTTCTGGTACTCTCCTCCAGACATAAATGAACGCGTATGTAGGATGGCAAGTTTGGTGCAAGCAAGGGTAAAACGGAGTTGGTGGTTAATACGAAGGACCATATGTTTATCCTTCGATGGAAGTCATCTATTTAAATGTAAAGTACTTATATTTGCAGGGAGTTAATCTTATGGATACATAAAAAAAACCTCTATACTCTTGTAATAATACTCTTTTACTATGATACATCAATTTTGCATGTGGTTTTGTTCCTTTTTACGGGTGGTGACCGAACTCCCCCCGCCACACGCCCTTGCGGCGGCTTGTGGAGTATTATGTAGATGTACCAATAAAAGAGATAAGCAAGTAAAAACTGTCCCATTAGTATTATTCTGCGTACTTTTGGAAGGAAGAATAAAAGAAGGATGTAAAAGAATTACGTGTGATGAAAGATGCTCGACATTGAGGATATAATTCCACAACTAACGTTTTTTCGGAGGAAACTAATATACTCGAATAAAATATGCTTAAAAACTAGGAAAATACGCTTAAGAACATTCGTGCAGACGTAGGAAAGACCTTGTGCTTTCACGACGCATACAATACAATCCAGGAATGCAACCTCGCAAGCATCCTCCATTTTTGTCTAAAGCCGCGTGTCATCGGAAAAGCAGACAGCAAGGGGTAAGAGTCTTCGAAACATGGTACTGGATGTGGACATTTAAAATCAAATGGACTGATGGCATGAGAAACGAGAAGTTGCACAGAGGATTGGTGGATGAATATTCAAGAGAGAGTGGTTATAAGGAAATAAGGAATTTTTGGACCGGGCAAATCCTAAGACGTAATGAATTTGTTGGTCGCATCATCGAAGAGTCGCATCGGGAAGGTCGCACGACGAAGCCAAATGCACATACAGGTATGATTCGCACGCCAATTAAATAAACAGTTATAAAAGGCTATTAGAGCCCTCGAGAGGGACATCTCCTGTCTGAAGTATGTCCTTGAAAAATGAAGGCTGCTTCGACCAATCTGCAATTCGAATGCAGATGATGCATCCACATTTCGGCATTGCAAAACCCAGAAAAGTGCCCATATCCTCGGGCGGTCTCTGTGGCGTAGTAAAAACTTCGCTTTCCGCTTGGGTTTGGTTCCTCTTAAGTGAGTCTTCTCCGACTAAGGCAAGAATTTTTATGGTCACTCATGTTGCTGCTTCATTAATAGACATAAAAATGTTAATAATAACAATTGCATGTAAGCATCAATAAATTATCATCATTCATCAGAGATAAAAATACTAAATAGCTCGTATAATTTCCGTTCTAATTATTTTACGTCATTTTTATGACCCGGAAATTACGACTTCATTTGTAAACTGGCGGCGCGCGTTAATTTTCTCACTTCCTCCCACCGTTTCATTTCCATTACTTGACGAGACTTAACTTCAATTTTTTGGAATGTATAATGATAATGTGTCCTTGCGCTACTGTGCGTTTATTCTGTATGATTATGTGGCTATACGTTAATTTAATTAAATTTTGTCGGACCACCTGGTATAATTAATGAACGTTTTGCAGAAGAAAGGAATTTGGAGGGGAGAGAGAAGAAGCTACCGGAAACTGTTGGTCTCCGACTGCACAGGTGCGGAGAGCGAATGAAGGGTCGGGATACGCGGAGCTAGGTATGGGAGTAGGAAAGGATTATTTCCAATTCATTACCATCCATTACCTATTACTTTTAGTATTTTTCTAGAGAAGAGCCTAACGCTCTACCCCTGGATTCGTAAATCGCGTTAGTTACACGATTTGTGACTCAAGAACGGCTCCATCGATTTTAATGATTATGCTGCTTTGGATTCGTCTCAGCCCAGAATAGCAGAATAACCATTAGAGCATCGTAAAAGTATCGTATCGTAACATCGTATCGGAAAATATCGTATCGTACCGCTTCATCGAAGAAATTTCAACGTCGGAAGCAAGGTGATGCGGTTCCTGGTCATCCGGATGTGCGTTCTACTGACGCTCTTGGCCGTATTTATACAGTTCATCCGAAGAATGACGAATGCTTCTATTTGCGGTTGTTACTGGTGAATGTTCGAGGGCCAACATCATTCGAATCACTACGAACTGTTTAACATAATGTGCCCAACATTTTGTGCTGCATGTCAAGAGCTCAATTTGCTTGAAAACAATAATCATTGGGACACGACAATGGCTGAAGCAAATATTTATGCATCTAAAAGTCAGATACACACATTATTTGCTATCATCCATTCGACATGCTTCCCATCCAATCCGCGTGACCTGTGTAATAAATACAAGGATAGTATGTCACGAGACATTTTACATCGAAATCGTGTAAGTTCAAGAAATCTCGATATTGAGGTAAATCAGAAGATGCATCACTAGATTCTGCTGTTAATTGAAGACGTGTGTTACCTCACGTGCCGCAGTTTATTAGTGAAGTTAGGAATACCGGCGTCATATCGCGGAATGAACGACGCATTTAAATGAGAATTGGAGCGTGAATGTGAATATGATCGACATGAATTAGACCGATCAGCTCAAACGAATGTACCCCAGCTGAACCTCTAACTGAAGGAAGTGTATGATACATTAATGAAGGTAATTGATGATGGAAATGGTGGCTTCTTATAGCTTATATAGGCTTTCTTCTTCCTAGTTTTCCTGGATGTCCCTGGTGGAACTGGGAAGACATTCCTCATATCATTGCTTTTGGCCACTGTTTGTGCGAGATTAGACATTGCGGTAACAGTGGCTTCTTCTGGCATAGCGGCCACATTGTTGGAAGGATATGTACGGCTCATTCAGCGTTAACCTACAAAATTCTGAACAAGTGACATGCAACATTTCGAAACAGTCCGCAATGGCAAAAGTTTTAGTAGCATCTAAAAATCATCATATGGAGCGAATTCACGACGGTGCACGAACGCGCATTGGAAGCACTTGACCGGACATTGAAAGATCTGAACAATGACTGGAGATGCTTTGATGGCGCAATGAATTTACTGGTTCCGATATCCGCCAAACACTGCCAATCATTCCAAGATCGACTGCTGCCGATGAAATAAACCCCGTGCCTCAAATCATCAAATATGTGGCGCTATGTGAAGAAACTTCAACTGACAACAAACAAGAGAGTTGCATTGCTGAACAATCCATCTGCTGAAGATTTCTCCAAGCAATTGTTGACTCTCAGCAATGGCCGGGTTCCTGTCGACGAATCAAGCGGATTTATTTCATTTCCTTGGAATTTTTGCAATTTTGTTTCATCGAAAGGTGAGCTCATCCACAACGTGTTCCCGAACATCATTGATAACCATAAAAATCACAAATGGTTGAGTGAGCGAGCAATTTTTGCGGCTAAGAACAAAGATGTGGATGACTTAAACTTCTTAATTCAGAATCAAATCGTTAGTACTCTGCATTCATTCAACTTAATTGACAGTGTGACAAACGAAGACAAAGTCACCACCTGTCCATCTGAATTTTTTAACTCATTGGATGTGCTTGGCTTATCACTGCACAGTTTAAAGCTGTAGGTTGGCTCGGTGGTCATGGTGCTTCGAAACCTAAACCAACCAAAACTATGAAATGGAGCGCTTTTGGTGATAAAAAAAGCTAATTATCAATGTGATTCACGCAACTATAATTAAAGGAAAATTCAAAGATGAGGAAGTTCTCAATCCGAGGATTCCCATGATCCCAACCGATATTCCCTTTGAGTTTAAACAAACTCAATTTCCAATTTGTATTGCATTCGCGATTACGAATAACAAATCACAAGGCCAATCGTTGAGTGTTTGTGGTCTAAACATAGAAAACCTATGTTTTTCTCAAGGCAAATAACTCGTAAGTGGCATGTTCACGTGTTGGTAAACCATCCGCTTTATTTGTTCCTGCGCCTGATAACAAATAAAAAAATGTAGTACATCAGGTGCTTGACTCAAGAGAATAAACCCGAATGTATATATAGATTTGATAGAGAAAATGCCTTTCTAACAAGCCATTTTAATAATTATTTTTGTATTTTTATTGATTTTTTTCCTTATATCATTATACGAGGCATATTCATAAAGTAAGGGCCGTTTGCTTATATTTAAATATTGGCGCTTCAGAACAGTTTTACTTCTGCATCGCCATCTACTGATTCATTGAGAAGCTATAGCAGCATTTGTTTTGTTTCAGAAGTCATTTGTTTGTCCGTGAATGCGAGCATCAATCTTCGCAACAATCGTTCATCCCGCCAGATGTGAAGTGACTTCTGACATACGATTCTTGCATGCAAAAAGATTGTCGGCTGCTGAAATTCATCGGGAGTTATGCCTAGTTTATGGACCTACAGTTATGAGTGAAGGAAAGGTTAGAGAATGGTACCGTGATCTTAAAAATGGACGAACAAATGTCCATGACGAAGAACGAAGTGGCAGGCACAGTATTCTGACCGACGAAATTGTTTCGCAAGTGGAACAAAAACTGCGATGTGATCGTCGATTAACGATTAATGGCCTGGCTGAACAATTTCCTCAACTTGGACGCACTACTGTCTACAATTTTGTCACGGAAAACCTCGGATACCACAATTTGTGTCAGATTCTGATGATGATGGCCGTGCCGTCGAAACGTCAAAACTACAAATGTGAGTGGTCTTTCTTTGCGTTTTTAAGTTTTAAAAATCTATATCAGTGTTTGTATATATTTGTGCGTCACCGAAGAGCGTTCTATTTCGAAGATATATACACATATATATATACATATATATGTATTTATATATATGGTGGGTTGCGATAGTCATGGGGTAGAGCGTTAGACTACTGACCCGGGGACCCTAGTTCGACTCCCGCACACGCCTCTCTGGGCACGTTCACCTGGGTGATTTTCCAAGCACCAGATTTTACTGGGTTTGCCATAATCGGCACAGGGAAAGGAACTGGCCTACGTACCCTGTTGTTGGAATTTCACTCTCGGTGAACTCTGCCATCACCTACAAACCGACCTTCCGGTTGATTACTGTGTTCATGGTTTATGTACCAAGGATCTCGTAAGGGAGAGTTGGTGACGGCTGAAGGCTGGGGTGAATTAAGTGGAGAACTTAGGAAACAAGTTAGTTACATTTACAGATACGTTAATTATCCAGCAAAGCAAAAGACTTCAATAACTGCTTAGTACATTACTCTAGAATCAATTTGATAGAAATGGAATGAGAATTAATCAAGATAAAAAGTAATTCTCAACGAATAGGAAAGCTACGATTAATATTAAAGTTTATGGACAAAAAGTAAAGCAGGAAGAGAAACTGTTCATCTATCTAGGATATGTTTTAGAAGAAGGTAGGCAAAGTAGCTTTAGGTAAAGAAACTATTATAAAGATGTGAGGTTTGTCGGCTGGCACCTCAAATGAATGCGTAAATAAAATACTATTTACAACTTAAATATGAATAACAGTACCTCGCATGTGGTTCGGAAACTTGGCCGTCGAGCAAGGGAATTAGCGTAGACAGGAGGCATTTAAGATGTGAATGCAGAAAAGAATAGGAAAAATTAAATGGACGGAAAGTAAAAGAATATTCTAATCAAGGTACGAGAATTGGTGGTTGTTGGGAGAAATACAAAGACAACAGGACAAATAGATGCAGGGGATATTGAGAGGTAATTGGATCATGAAGACGGTAATAGAGGGGAGAATATCGGAAAAGCGAGGTAGAGGGAGGAAATAGATATGCATTTTGGAAATAAATAAGGGAGGTCGAAATTACATAGAGATAATGAACGAGTTGTGTCAATAAGTACTACTTATAGGGTTAAAGGATATTTGTATCATACTAGTCGGAGCAGAGTAGTGTGTAGTGTAAGGGTCCTTCTAAAAGTCTATCTCGGTAGACTACTATGAACAATATTTGTAATAACGCCAATGTTGGTTAGCATTCTGGTGAGATTAAACAGTGGGGACTGGGCCGTTTTCTCCGTTAAAGCGAGTCTCGGGCGGAGGCTATTTTTCCCGGTAAAATATTGGGAGTACGCGAACGGCATTTTTGAGGCTCGTGGCGTACTACTTCGGGTCTCCCAATCAGCGATATAAATGGTTCAACACGCACGATAGCCCAGACATTCATAGGGCGGGAGGATTTATCGTTACCCTTTCACCCCTTCACTCTTTTTTTCTCCTGCCTCCATGGCAGCCTGCTACTCCTTGGCCGAAAGCGCGGGACTCCGCGGAACAAGTTTGCCCAGCTTCGCGATTTTTTTATTCTCCACCATCTCGCTTTCCTTATTGCCAAGATACACGCACCCTTTGCGCGGGAGACTAGAACCTCCGCAACCCGCAGGGTGAGAGGAGTGTTAAAAGGCTGTTGTTTATTCGATCACGAAATAACTATGGATCTCCCTTTACGGATGCAAATTTTAACACTCGATAAATTAGTAAAAGGAGGGGATTTTTAGCGATCGTATCTGAGTGAACAGGAAAAAAAAACGTCTTCTTGGTGCGGAAGGTCTTAACTTTAGCCTGGCTTCCTAAATCTATTCCTTCGTGCTTCATTGCTTGCGTTAACGTTCCGCAATGCTCATTGAAGCAATGGAGTGAATTCCTCAGGCAGCTTCCCACTTCCAGAACAACCTTCAATTTAAATAAAATGTTCCCCTCTATTTGCATAAACTTTTGAAAATATCCCCCTGGAATAACAATTTTCGCGCATGGGGGACAATGAAGTAGAATAAGATTAAGTTCATGAATAAATGGAAAACATCTTAGGCATATTAGCAAAGAGAAAAATCTAATCATTATTGTCAATTGCATCTCGGTCGCATGGGATGCCAAGGAGTGAATCAGCAAAAGGAAGTTTGGACTGGAGAAACTAAATGCCAAAGGAGAATGACTTGTGGAGTTCTGCCACCATGCTGCAATGGAGTACATACTCTTCGAGGAAACTAAATGTAGAAGATAAACAAGGAAAACTTCTGTGGCCAAAGCCAGGAACAAAATCGATTGCATCCTTATCAGGGAGAATCATAAGAATCAGAGGAATTAGTGTAAGAGTGAACCCGGCGAATATAAATATAAATTAAAAATGACATGCCACAATAAATAGTGACTACGGCCATTGAAACAGTCAGCAATACTTGTAATACAAGAAAATACTGAGGGAAAAACGTGGATTCAAATGGATAACAAAAACTTTGGTGGAAAGAAAATACCGAAGATCACGGCCATCGAAGAAAAGTTGAATGTAGGAAAAGATTAAAGGAGACAAGCAGATGGAATGAAATGAAAGTATTAGAGGAGCGCAAAATAATTTCTGATTAGGGAAATTGACCAGATATAGTTATACGTAAAGCCATTCGAAGAAAGAACATCCGGGAGGAATAGCACCGAATAATGTTGTCCGCAAACTGTAACGGAATCATACCATTCGAGACTTAATAAAATACAAGGAAGAGTGAATAGAGCACTCTTGCAAATAAATGAAAGATCATCTGTCCAAGGAAAGATTAGTACAATATTCCAGCTGATGAAAAGGGCTTCGAAAAAGGCAAAGGAGTAATACTCTAGCTATATCTTTCACTAATCTTACCTATAAACTGCCTCAAATTTTTACGGGATAGAGTAAGTGTGTGAAATAGTGGCCACGTACGCTTTTCTGTCGTCAACAGATCACACACACGCATTCCTCGTTGTGATAAGAATCGCAAATTCCCAAAAAGTACTCAAAAATCGAAGGATGTTTTTAAAGAATTCATTTTCTTACATCTCCACAATGCCACGCAAGCTCTCGCAATGAGATTTGGCGGGAGGTGTAAGGGGAACAGTTTTTCATGTATACATATATACTCGTACATAAATATATATTTCCTTATTTATATGCACACCAACTTACGTACATTTACACACGTACTACTAAATCGTGCGATAATATTTTTTTATTACGGTAGAAGGAGAAGAAGATATTCTTCTATCCTATGTTCAGTTCTGTTCGTTAGGGGCACAATTCCTAAATGAAGCCTTTTCTATCTCAACTTTCCCCCTCAAAACAAAAGCGTCGGTTATCAATTAATCTATATGAAACACGTAAAAGTACCGCCGCTGAATTATCATAGATATTTCACTTAATTTTTCTGTTTCCCTTTCTCATTTTTCCTCTGACAAGCTCCGTGTTGTCTAACGATGCCTTTATACGGACTAATGTGACGAAGGAATGTAAGAGATTTTGTGTAGTAGAAATGATTTCAATTTTATTTTCGCCGAATAATTTGTGACATAACGGAAGCCATTTTCTCTACAAATAATTTTTATAAAAACTATCGGAAACAATTTTTTCCTGACGTGGCTGTACGTCGGAGCGCGCTTGCTTGCGCGCAGGTTCGGTGGTAGGGGGCCTGACCTTCAACACGCGCCAGGCGCTAATCGTCTGCGAGCGTTCGTTTAGGCTAGATTGTGGTTTTAGCGGACCCCAATCGAGTGTCTCAGTACCAGCTCAAAATGCAGCGAACGATTGAACAATGGTACGCCATCAAAGTTTGAGTTTGACTGGGGAAATTGGGTACGGAGACATTTGGCATGACTCTCTAAGTGTTCAAGGATGATGATATGTCACAAACTGCAAGTTCTTCAAAGATGACCGAAAGAGTGTGGAGGACGAGCCCCGCACTAGACGGCCGTCGACATCAAGAACCGACGAAAACGTGTGCGTGAAGCTATGAATTCAGACCGTCGGTTAAGTGTGCGCATGATCGCAGATCGTATTGGCATTGATAAGATGACAATGCACACCATTATCACTGAAAATTTGGCGATGCGAAAGATCGATGCTAAACTCGTCCATAAGGTCTAGACGGACGACTAAGAGCGGAGTCGAGTGTCTGCTTCCGAAGGACTTATGCAACGGCATCACGACGATTCCCCAACACCCTTATAGTCCCAACTTGGTACCAGCAGACTATTTCCTATACCAAAAAGTGGAATCCTTCCTCAAAGGACACCACCATTGGACCCTAAGTGCTGTCAGAGTAGCTTGTATTCGTACCCTTAAAGGATCTTCCGGAATCTGCCTACCAGGGAACCTTCGACTCATGGAAAGGCCGCTGGCAAAAGTGTATTGATGCTGAAGGAATGTACTTGGAAGAATTTTGAAAAATTGTAATAATATCTGAAATAAATGTATTTTCTGAAACTTTTCCCGATACTTTTTATACTGACCCTGTAACTGTCTGCAAAACAAAATAAGTATCACCGTAAAAACCTAATTGTATTTTTGGGAGAATAAAACTTTATAATCTTCATGTAGATCCACCCTAAAAACACAAAATTTTACTCTAATTACTCTTCCAACGCAGTAACTTGGTTCCCATCCAGGTTGTTAGTACTGACAGTGATGATCAAAGGTGTTTTCCCAGGCATGAGGAAGGAAGTCCTGTTGCGAAATTTATATTACGCCCAAACACGAAATTTATGTTAACACCCTCTATAAAAATAAAACATTTTTGACTGCACAAACTTTCTACTTCCTTTCACTTCGCCCTACAAGCCTAATCATTTCCTCCTCCTACCACGGTGACTCAACTAACACATGACGTATGAGGAAGGAAGAGAATAAGCTTTTTAGAGAGCAAGAAGGCAGGTAAAAGTAACTAAGAAATGAAGAAGGAAACAGTACCGGGAAAAAAGAAAAAAGTTGTAGTGATACGTGGAAAATAATGGTCGTTAAGGACCGTTCAAACCCCACCTTTAACTGGAATGAACTCGGCACTCCCTCACCATCACTCAGTATAAAATTTGTCTTCCTCATATCAATTATCACATGGTTAGTCACACATTATGACGAAATTTTGGGTGCAAGCCAATGTACTTCCAGTGACTCGATGTTATTGTGACGAGAGTGTAAATGAGAATCCAGTGTCATCACTGTTTTTTATTCAGATTTTCACCGTGGTTCATATTTGCGAACGACCCGATAGTATCTAATATTCCATTATGTATGTTTTCACTCAGAACCACTCTGTATACTGCAAGGGTCATATACAGGGTACGGCAGCATAAACTGCTGATTTGAAGGGTTTTCCCTTTTCAAATCTGCAAATTTTGCTACTGCATTCAGTACAGTAATAAAGGCTATAAAAATATTTGTTGTATTTCGACCAGATAAATTACGAGAACATTCAAAATAATTTTAGGTACATTCATTGCATGAAACGAATATTTTAAGAGCATTAAATTTAATTTTTAATGTTTACACTTCAACTGATAAATATTGCAGTCGGAACGTTACTAATGAATGCAGGGACATTTACTTTGAACCATGATATTGCATCACTATTCAATCATTCACTATGAACATTACACGAGCATGAAGTATCAATTGGACAGTCAAAGATATTTCCTCTGCTTGCAGAAACATTCACTAAGTATTCCGTCCGAATGTCTCAAAAGTATTTTGAGTAGTAATATTTTTAATGCGAAGTGAACCATTGTTTTGATAGCTCACTGAATCTATCTGCAATAAAATAGTGAATTTTTACATGTATATATCAGAGAGATAATGGGTTTTAAAAGAATGAATCAAACAGCTTTTAGTATAGCAGGTGGAATATTTTATTCTTTTATTTCACAGAAAAGGTTTTAATCACTAATTCAATAATATTCTTTTACATTTTCATCTATTCTCAATTTAATTTCCTAACTTAGGACAGGTATTCCGAGTTCTGGTATTCACAATTCGCCCTCTGATTATAAAGTATTGATTTATCAAACCGTGTGTTACGAACTATGTTGAAGTATATACATTTTGAATCCATGAGAAATATCGGTAATAGGGGTTTCAAGCTATGAAAATCGTTGAGCAAGACATTATTACTCTTGCAGAGAAAAGCGTTAATGAGTTTGGGTAGAATATGTCATGGTACGAAAAAATATTAAGGTACGATTGCATAATGCCTCGTCAAATACAATCGTTATTTAATTTGAACGTTTACTTAACCTGGAGATTGCCGACAAATTCAATTTTATAAACAAATAAGATTGCTCATTAGTGACTGTGAACATTGTAACTGTATCAACGCCGTTTGTCAGTTATTGAGTAATTTAATGGTCGGTTTTCAACTTAAACGGCGGAGACAAAATTGAGTTTTCGCCTCAACCGGAGGTTAAAGTTAACCTTCAATTTAAAAATACATTATGAATCCTGGACTAAAAGAAGTAAGTTCAAGGAGGAATTCCAGTTGAAAAAACAGGCTTCTCTCTTTTCTAGGCCTTTTTTCCGATAGCATAATCGTGTCAAGAGAACTATCATTAAAATGATTTAAAAGGTATAATTTACGAAAGCGTTTTAAGATTATAAAAAGTGACTGAATTAATTTCATCAAGTCTTTGAGCAAATTATATCTCGCCACTCATAAATAATTGTAAGATCTGAGTGATTAAGCACTGACTATGCACTCAGCTTTAGGCTATACCACGCATACTTTACGCATAACATCCACTAACTAACTTAACCACATTATTTCAAATAAGAACTCGAAAATAGATAACAAAGAACTCATTGATTGGTATTGACACACTCAGTGATGATTATTTCATATTTATGAACCTAAACTCCATGGCTTATGAATGGACTTAAATTTATAAAATAGATATGAATAAAAGGCATGTTAATTTTGAACTATTTTGTCGAGCAAGTAAATGAACCTAGCCTTTCTCTTTTATTTGCTAACAACGACTTAAAGTCGACCGCCATTTGCAAAGTTTTCAAAATACAGGTGATTTAGTATACAAACATTATTTGCTTAGCCCTAATAAAGCGCTAAAATTACTAAGCGCTGGATATTCAATTAACTTCAGTTACTGCCTCCACTCCATATGTGGATCCGATAGGCTACGGCGATCAAAAATTGTTTTAGCACTAGTTACTCAGGCTGTAACATCTGAAGATGCTTTTGGGGCGAGGATAACGTTTGGCGAGGTAAAATAGACTACTAGGTAAATATTAGAAAAAGAATTGCTGGCCTGGTAGGCTAAAAGAAATTCAAGGGTGGGAAAAGAACAGGCAAGGCATGTTGAGTGGCAATTCTAATAGGTAAGCGAGGAAGCTGTAGGGGGAGCGAGAGAATTGGCATGTTGGACGAAATAAAGGGAGGAAAAGGTAAACGGATTAAAAAATTGTTTATTTTAATGTTGGATGTTAGGGTAAATCGTCTCGTAATTAGTGGGGTTTAGGTATGCATAAATGTATCGGCCCATTAGTTCTGTAAAAACCTAACTTGACCTGTAGACTACTGTGAATAATAACAATCGCAAAGTATTGATTTAAATACGGTTGATTTCAATCCCATGTCTTAGAGAAATCCGGAAAGAGTACTAATTTCACATACAGAGCGTCGGTGCTAAATGTCAATAAAAACCTCTTGAGAATTATAGGCAATCTCTGTACAGGAGTAATAAAATGTACCGTTTTAGGGCTCCACGGTATATCCAGAGGCAAAAACAAAGACTATAGAGAGATATTCAATGATATCGAGCTCAACCTTGTGAATATTCATCTTAAAGGAATGAGACAAAATTGGTTAATTCACTTTGTAAAAAAAATTAATCATACGGTTCCGTATTAGTAAAAATAGTAACATTAGTACCGTATTAATAAAAACATTTTTTTGTGAATTTACAAAGTTTATCTCATTCCTTTAGAGAGAGATTAATTCCTTAGCTGTGCCAAGGAGAGGATCGCTGGATATAATTACAATCAACTATAAGCTAACGCAATTACAAATAATTTTGAATACGACACTTAGTTAGCTAAGAATTTTCAATAAATCGGTAGTAGAAAATAATATCCACTACACAAATTAAATCCATTTTCCCTTATTGAATACCGATTTTATATCTCCTCGTGACGAATTGTACCCGGGTAAATTCCATTCAAAATGCTTTTACTATTAGGATCTCAAAGTATTAAATTTACGGCTGGTATTATCGAATTTTGCGTTTACAATTGTTCATAACATATTACGAGCAAATGTAAGAAGGGAGAATGTATTATGGGCTACTGGTCTGCAGCCAAGTTACCTTAGCAACATCAGTTCAAGGTACTCACTTGCAAAATACTGTACTGGAGAGATAACGCATTGAATAATGTTGTAACGAAATCTGTAAATACCTTTTAATTAGCCTTTTATCATGTTTGTAGTCCTGTTGACAGCAATACGAGCTTCCTATCTCACACCCCAATTATGAAATTAGTAGTGCTACAGCGACTAAAATTAACGGGGTAATTTAGGGAGTACAGTATTGTAATATTGACTAAAGGGCTCGAGTTTTTGATACTAAGGTTTTCAGTCTCTAGAGACCGTCAAATTTCCCCAAGCTGCGTGATTCTTCGGGTACCAGATCTTTCTAGGAAACCATAGGCGCCACAGGGAAAGGAACTGGCCCCCCTACACTGTTATTTGATTTTCATCGCCGTAGGGCTTAGTGCTAGGGGACCTCACCTATCAAACCAACCTTTGAGTTGACAACTGTGGTTTTTTATTGCATAGTAACGTGGCGTACCCACCAAAAGGGTGCGATGTATCACTGGGGTTAGGGACAGATGGCGGAGCAGTTGGTCACAGTGCAACTCCTGTTCCAGTTCCAGCAATCGAAGAATTAAGGCACTAATTCCTCACTGGGGTTGTTTCGAAGGACTAATACAGATGTGACTTCCGCCCTGAATGCGAACATAATGCAATAGATCATTAGAGCCAAAGGGATTAACCTTGTTTCCGACGACATAGATTCCTTGACCGATGCACTTCTTGCGTATGGCATTACCTAGCAAGGTTCTGTCAAGATCCGGAGAGGTCATCAACCCAAGTCCATCGATCTTTCCTCTTCGCCATGATTCAAACAATAATTAAGGAAAGTTACCACGAGGTAGCTTCTTTACTATCTGAAATGATTCGGGCCACGAAACTTTTTCCTCGTGAAAATTTCAGTAGATCTTCAAAGTGGATCATTTATTGCAGACGGAATTTCATCCAACCCAAACATTTTAAAGGGCTAGAAATTAAACCAGAGATAAAAAATTAGCTGGAAAAAGTCCAGCATAAGTTACGCTGGTGCCACAGATTCTACTATGCAGGTAGAATACAAGGGACCAAAGTGTATGAAGTCTTTATAAGTTATTAAAATATTAAATCATGATGAAATTATCAACTGCAAGTAGTAAATAATTTCAGCTATTAGTATAAGGTATCAAAGAAGATATTCACGTTGAATATTTTTCAAACACCTAGAAAGCGGCGATGAAACTGGAAAAGAACACAACTGTGATCATCTTTGTCCATTTCCGGCCGCCAATCAGCCTGCCTTTGATTGCCCTCTTTCACATTCCTTTACAGGGTTAGGTTCTTGAAGGATGAATTACGTTTAAGGTACCTACTAATACTGGGTATCACTCGATAAGCATTCATTATGTGTGGAATTCCCCTGGTTATTTAGTGAAATTTTTTTCTGATTTGTGAAATATCAGATTATGTTTGGTTTTGCTTATGTCAACACTTTTTCGGTGATGAGCATTGGAAACTGAATTTTGCAAATTAATCCGACTCCGAAGGGAGATAATACAGAGGGAATTCGTAATTGCTGCCAGAGTTGGCTGAAGAAAAAAGGAAAAGGTAAAACCGGGGATAAACCTAAGTATTGAAAAGGGATTGGGGATTTGATTTTAGTTCAGTGATAAATGCAAGCCTCCAGACGGAAGTGAACAAAAATGGGAGAAAGTGAGAAATATATTTTTAAATTATGACGATTAAGAGGCAAGATATTGTCCTGATATCTGAAGTTCAGTGCTGAATAATTTTGGTTTAATTCAAACGTAAACTTTCATTAATAATTAAATTAATTATTAATTAAACAGAGGTGGATACAGTCAATCAATATTTTTTGGATTAGAAGCCAGCCTTAGGGATAAGAAATGATAGTTTGGAGACAAGATTGAAAGAAAAAAAGTGGTAATTTCTAGAATCCGAGTTGGCAAAACCCTCAGCCTTCAGGCAAATTTCGGGCTTTGCCGGTACACTTTTCCCTGTATTTTTCATAAAATATCCATCTCTTAAGTAAAATGTTCGTTTGCTTTAATAACTGTAAAATTAAAGATTCGACATTCAATTTAACTCCATTGCTAGAAATAAATAATGTGTATCTGACACCGTTCATTTTGAATACTGTGATGCATGCATTGATGGATGGAGTTTTTATAGGTCGTAGTCATGAGAGGGATCATTTTAGTGTTTTTAATATAATAAAATGTCTAAGTTTATATTTTTGTAATTTATGTGATCTAGTTGTCTTTACGGATCAATTATTGAACCGTAGCTTGTTTTGGCACTTTACTTCTACATTTCTTTCCATATTTTTAGTAGTTCTATTAACTATTGCGGAATGGAAGTTAGTAATTTAGATGACTTTCTAAGATGGGATTTTTCGTCTTACAGTTTAGTCTCCCTTGGAATATTTTTGAGCAACGAAAGCGCTATTAAAGAGACATCCAAAAAGAAAAAAATGTACTCTCCTAAAAATAAAAGATCCCCACCTCTGTGTTCTCTGATGACTAAGTGGGCAAGAGGATGATAATAGATTGATAGATAGAGGTCATTATCTGAGCGAAATTGAGAATAAATGGTCCCTCCTTACATTTAACCCATCGTCAGATACATATTATGCTAGCCATAAAATTTACAATTACATCCATAGACATAAATACGTGTAGACAGACAGACATATATTATGCACAGATTTGTACATTAAAATAATATATATATATATATATATATATATATATATATATATATATATATACATATATACATCCATAAATACGTACATAAATTAAGTATACACCTAAACATACACTCCTACACAAAGTAAATAATAGTAAATAAAGAAAACAACGTAATAGGGAAAGTCTAAGCGAAGAATGAGGCTAGAGAGGACGAGGCAAGTATAGCAGTAGAAGGGCCATAACAAAAAGAATGGTGGCGAACACCCACGTAGTGAAGTTGACGAGATCGTATCAACAAGCAGTGGCGCACATGTGAAAAGTTCCTACTAAGCACAAAGCATTGATGGAAACCGAAACGGTTGAACTTTGGGTGAAAAAGAAACCATCCTCAAAACCGTCGCTTTGCGGAACATTCGGCAAGGGAATTTTACACGGTCACCACACCCCAGAAATGTAGAAAAAAGTTCCGAATAAATGTCGCGTGAAAAAAAAACTCCACGCGAGGATTCATCGGCCGAAAGTATTTAAAACGAATAAAAAATGGAAGTTTCCCGATGGTGGGACTCCTGGAAGTGTGTGGGGGAAGTGGGATGGGAGAGAGGGAGAAGCGGGCGAAATACCTTTCGGTGTGCTCCGACCGTGTCATTGTGGCAAGGGGGCGTCACTCTGCCATCGATTGGTCGCGGTCGTGCAACTCGAGAGAGAGAAGTGAAGGAGCCGTGACGTCCCCGCGCGGGCCAAAGACATTGACCGCGTTTCAAGAGGTCTCGTTAAGCTTCGCCTCCCTTTCCTCCTTTTTTTCACATTCTTTTTCATATTTGACGCCACGAAAAACAGACGAAAAAGTATTTATTCCGATTTAAATGGGAATAGGAGACCGTGACGATAAAAATAGGGAAAAATTTAAGTGAGCGCGTCGATTTACGATCCGGAATAGTGCACAAATAAATATTAGCGATCAAAACCAGGCGGAGTTTTTTTTATAACCCAACATCGGGGGGGGGGGGTGCAGTTATTTTTTTTGCATTGTGCTCACGTTCCACTGACTCAATTACTTATATAGATACTCTGAAACGATGGATGGTCTATTATCTCGCAATGACTTTAAATATTCCTAATTCTTCCGAAGTTTTTTGCATCTGATCGTTACTCAGCTGCATCATTTCCTTGTTCGAATCGACATACTCGTAATACTAATTTAGGAATCATATTTACAGGATGAATGGCACAATTTTACATTTTAATCGCAATCATGATCACATCAGGTTTTGACTTTTAGATTTTATTTGTCACACATTCTATTTATATCTTCATCTCTGCTGACCGCCGTCACTATTTAATTTAGTGTCAGGGCATCCTATTATTAATTATTATTCCTATATTAATGGATGGATATGTAATGTTCATTTTCTGCACGCAACATAAATCAATAAATATTATATTCTACCAATTTAAAGGTAGGTTTTGGTCGATGCCAAAACGATTATTATTTTTCAATAATACGAGAACTTCCTCTTTCACAGCCTTATATAATTTATTCCTTCATATCCTCTTACCTTCTACTTCCTCTGCCTTCTGTTTCTTTTTCGGATTTCCTATGGCCACTTCCTTTTTTCCCTTACCTTATTGAAAACCTCAGCAACTGTCTTCCTCTATACCTAACTTATTTTCTTTATTCTCTAACACACATTCCAGAAGACCTGGTTTCACATCCATAAAGCACTAAGCTTCATAAAACGTCTTCATTAATCTTTCCGTCCGATTTCCTCTCAGGGTACCCGCCATCATCTCTTCTTCTTGCAATCGTTAACGTAATTCGTCCCCACTATAATACACATTTCCCTCTTAAAGCTTCGGAAATACATAAACGGCTCCATCTCTTCCAGTTCCATCCATTCGGATTTAATGCTTTACTAATCTTTCCTACTTCTCGAGAAATTGGTTACTATGCAATCAATAAATAGTCGTTGATTGAGACAAACGTAGCACAAAAATGAGAGATATTCCAGCAGGAATTGAATTTTCGGTTGCGCAACTACCTTTTTCAGTGGAAGGAAGGAGAATGTATCGGTTACATAGATAACAAAAAGGCGTTCGATGGAGTAAATTGGTTTAAAGTAATGAATGCATTACAGAAGGTAGGAGTAGATTGGAGGGAAATGAGACTTATTCGCAATCTGCACATATATTTGAATGCTTAAATGCGAGTTGCGGGTTGGGCAACTTGGTTGGGCAATGTTAGGAAGAGGTATTAACTGTGCTTTTTAACTCATATATAGGAATATTTATCAAAATGACTTGGGAAGAACTAGATATAGAAATAAATGCCATGGTCATGGAATTCATAAAATCAGTTTGGTTTGCAGATGATTAGGCATTAGTTTGCCAGTCAATCAAAAAGATGCAGTCTAGCTGAGGTCATGTGGCTGTGAAAGGCATGAGATGAGAATTAATGTGCGCAAAACAAAGGTTATGAGGTTTTAGAGGAAAAGGGATGCATAGTTAAATGTTAAAATAGCTGGCCGAAGGTAAAGCGGGTGGAGCAGTGGACAAATTTTGGAAGTGTCTAAGACGAAGGTGGTAACAGTTTTAGGAATGTAAGAAGAAAAATTGCCTTGGGAAAATATTTCACAAAAATTAGGGAATTTATAACAGGAACGTTGTTCCTAGGAGGTTAGCAAAATACTTACATTCTAGAATACAATAATAAATGCGATATATTTTAACAGGTTTACAAAAACGCCTTATGGATACAAATCTACTAACCAATCATCGTATTCTTGAAGATATAATTCACAATCAATTAATGTAGAATGAAAATTGAATAATTTAAGGCCAGCGAGAAAAATTAATGACTCATTACAAAGAAATCATCGACTATATGTTAGGTGGGCATGTAGGTAATTTCCTCGCAGATTAGAAGTGTATCATATCAGCTCCAACAGCTTAACGGATTGCTTCTTTGTATGAGAAATAAAATGAACGAAAAAGCGACATCAGAACCTCATGACATAATTTCACTACCCACTTTCGAAAACTAATTACCGTGTTTAAAAATAGTAGAACAGGAAGTACTACCAGGCCACACACTCAAATTATATTCACTCCTGTTATAATCGTGGTAATGCCATGATATTTCATTAATTTCACCATTATACGATCATTTCAGATGTTTTGAATTCAATTTACACTTAAGCAAATGTATTAATTTATCCTGAAGAATGATTCTTAACCCTTTGATCTCAAAGGCTCCGTCAATTAAAAATGTTTAATATTTCCCAACCTGTAGATAAAGAGGCGAGTCCCTACCACTGAGTTGATGAAAAACTGCATAAATATTCTTTGGGAAGCCCTCAGTGCAAATCCCAGTTGTAGGGAAAGGTATTATACTATTTACCGCGGTATCATCGAAGTAAATTCTTCAGTATTTAGTTTTTAATATTTAGTTCTTAAATTATCGACGCAGCTGGCCGTAATAACAACTGCGTTGCACATTTTGCAACATCAGCATACTTGCGTCCTCCGAAGTTAATGAAGAAAGGTACAGGCTGCGAAATTATTTAATATATTTTCAAAGCAAGATTAAAATAACATTCAATGATGTGTTTCAACAGAGATATAAACGCTATATTTACTCATAAACTCTCCGATAAATTTACTTTCACGTGGATTTCCCGTTACCCACACACTTCTTGATTAACATGTACGTTATTAAGGATGCCATTCGTATTACTATTTATTTCAATCATGAAAAACTTCGGGACTTATCATATTTTCGATTTATTCAAGCATTCATCAATATCGATGGTCAAGGCGGCCGAACTGTTGGCTCACTGCACACCCATTTTGAAGAACATCTGATTTACTAGAAAGAACACTTCAGATTCGATCTTTTTTGTTACGCACTGAATATTTCGGGAAAAAACTTTTAAGGGCATAGAACCGTCTAGTGATTGAGTACGTTGATGGATAAGTTGAGCGAAACGTGTCCATTCCTAGATTTATTACGAATATGGATTAATGTTCGATCCAAAAACTATTTCTCATTTCAGAAGCGTTGTTTTAATCTGATGTTTTCTCAAATAAATCACATGATTCTGTCTTTCAACATTCACGACGAAAAGGATCTATGCGCACAACAAAAAGTGATTCCTAATGGAAAATTTTTAACTCCGGATATGTCCTAAGGAAATATATTGTGCTTTTATCCCTTACCACTGAACATTGATCCTTCTCTATAACATGAAAACAATTTAGTTCCTGAATATTCCTCAGATTGAGACGGAGTGAGCTCAACGACTTCAGCCGGATACGAACCCAGGACTCTCACGCACAGGCGGAAGGTTTCCTAAGTTAGCACTTTCAGTCAAATAAAGTGATGTTCAAATGAGTGTAGCACGTATTACTTTCAGAGACCCTGTATTAAAATTCGAGGGAAGTTCTTTTGAAACTTTACGTACAGGTCGGTATCATGGCCGAGTTACCTTTACGGAGTAGGCACTATCTTGAATATTTTCGTTCCTGCTGTCAAAATTCGACTCGACCAGGGGTTTTCAAATTTCGCAAATGTCCTCACGAAAATGTGTCGCAAAAAAATAATATCGAGGGTGAGTGCGAAGATCTTTTTCCGTAACTCAATTTACGGGTGGGAAAGGAATGCAACTGGGCTCAATTCTTTCGAAGCTGAGAGGGAGGAGGTAGTTGGTCTCACATGGGCCATTAGGGGAGGGCATGTTAAAATTTCTGCGACCAATAATAACCCCTCAATTTGTATCACGGTGATTTTTTTTTCAAGTTCAGTCTTTACGCTCCACCGAAGAGTAGATTTCTCCCATCAATCTCCGTCCGGAGAATGAAAAGGTGCACAGTCATGAATGATCTATAAATCAATCGATCATCCTATTCTGTACGTATAAGACTGCTCTACATTTAATAATAATACACACAGACACAAACCCAAGGGACTGGATATCGTGTGTCGGCGAAGTTTGCGATCCGACAGACCAATTTTTCAGCTTTGTTTCTTTTGGCAACACTTCGACTGCAGAGTTTGTGTCAAGATGTGGCCCAAAAATCTATTTTGGAATTCACCCACATTTTTCCATTTAGTTGACCTTCACCAGAAGAAAACACCCAGATGTAATGGAAAAGATCTTCTATACACGGGTGGGAGATCTGAGAAACTCAAGATAAATATTTGATGAGTAGGGTGCCATATTAGCTACAAGTACTGAATTAGTGAGTATCTATTGCTCCAAAAGTTTGGTGTTATGTTTGATTGTACTGCCCCCAAAATGATATGATAAAACATAATGATTTATTTGACACCACCTCGTATACACGAAATGATAAAATTTTCAAGATTAAAATCAGTTCATCTCTAAGGACTACGACTTTGATGAAACTGGTCTATGGCTTTTTATGTAGCTATCCAATAAAATCCTTTGTCTATAAAATCAGTTATATATATATATCATATATATATATATATATATATATATGTATACATGTATATATATATATATGTATATATATATACATATATGTGTATATATATGTATATATGTATATATATAGTATATATATATATATATATATATATATATTTATTTATTTATATACAAATTTATTTTATTCATAGTAATCAATGATATCATTCATATCTCGTCATTGCCAAATCAGTGACGTAATTTCCATGTCTTTGTGTAGGAAACGGATACAAATTTAAAATATCGAAAATTGATTAACACATTGTATTACACTTTCCTATTGTAAATGTAGATTTTTATGGGAAATTCAGAGGAACATCCGTACTTGATGAATACTAATACGATCATAACGATATTTAATTCGCAAAAGTGAAAAAAAATATGATTTCCCATGTGGTGCTCTTTTTTGCTAACAATCGGAACTTCATGAAACTAATTTTGCTCATTTACTTTAGTTGGCGCATTTTATTTTATCACACCTGTAGCTATCAGTGAGTGTAAGAATTATACAAATACTGCCTATAGTTAAATCTTATAAATATTAAATAAATGTTTAAAAAATACTTCAATGGTTTCACCCTGAGCGCTGCCGTGCATATCAGCGAATTTTCATCAATACAAACATTACATAAATTGCTAATAGAAACCTGAAATAAAAACTATGGATTCAGAAAATTTTGAGAAGCTGCCTTCGGTTGAGAATTCTTTATGGGCATATACGCTTACGGAATTTCCTCTCTAGTACCGGAAAATTTACAAGGAAAATATCATGAATATAACCGGGCGAGAATTTTTCTTGCCATCCCCTGAAAATATGTGCTATATTTTTTTGCAGAGTTTGTCATCCAAATGGCCTGCTGGAGCTTCCCATCACTCCGTGACCATTTTATCATTAAATCAGAAATACTGCGGTTATCTCTGGTCATTATATCCGACCCGGCATTAGAAAAGTTATGCATAAAAGGCTTGCAAGATTGACAAAAACCAAGCTCTGATGGGAGGCAATCTTTCAATGCTGCACCATTTATTTTCTGGATGAATTGGGTAAACGAGGAGACGCTGATGCCTTCCGAATCGTAGGACTACTCGAAACAATGACTTCTTAAACCTTGCCAAGTTGCAGACCCCTGCTGTGAGGCATACATTTCAGCATTCAGTACGATACGAAGGTTTGATGAAAAAATATTTCACATTTTGATGGACTCGCATTTTTTATTTACACAAGGCGTGCTGCAAGTTTTCGTGAAAATGCAAGTGTGTTAGCTCCTAAAAGAGGAGAAATGACATTCACACTACCATTATTCACTAAATTGACATAATGAATGCAACCGATAACTTTAGGGTACGACCCATCTACTCTGCCGCTCACAAATAAAATAGTTTAAGATTAATATGTTCATAGTTCATATTCCAAAACTGAATGTATCAAATGCACATTAAATAGTATTCAAGAGTTAATTAACGTAATCAGTTAACAACATAAGTAAGACGGATGTATTTAATTTCACTTCATCGCTGTACTCGCCAGCCAGAAAATTAATATTAACAATTCGTAAGTTGCACATTTACACTTGATAAATAAGGGGATACATTATAAATGCAACATATGATCGAATTTTCCCAATACATGGCACCGAAATAAGCAAAAAATTGGCCACCCATAGAATGCGAAACGCACATAGAATAACCAATATTGGCCACATAAAGATTACTAAATAGGAGAACAAATTCAAATCATTCGAAAATTTATTTACAAGTTGTAGAAAAATTTCGTCAAGGTAAATGCCAATATTTATGTGACACTAAAAAAACCTTAAGTTTTCCTTTAATCAAAGCGATTACGGGGAATGATAGTACATAGCAAACAAAAGGCAATCAAAACTACGCCATGAAAATCACCCAACTTAGGTATTTCTTGAATTTAATTGATTACCACAAATTTAGATGAATATTAATACTAGCTTTTGCGCATTTAGAAATATTTAGCGTCGTAAAACCATGTTGTGTAACCAAAATTAACGCTTCCATACCCAAAAAATACTCGAGTATTTTGAGTTAGTCAGCAAGTCAAGAATGCTTCATCCAACCGGATGGCAGACGCGGCCTCTTTACATAAGAAGGACGACTCTGAATCCCACTCCACCCTTGTGTATCTCTCGGAGAAGGCCATTGATAGCAAGCCACCTCAAGTTAGGCTACGAAGTATCTTTCGACTCGCTGGTTTATGGCACCCCACTCCATAGCAATTTATGATCATGCAGTATTAGCTGATAGAATTTAAATTTACCAGCTCGAAGTTCGAATAAAAAAATAAAACCATGATGCTGAACTGAATAAAATATAACTCCCTATGTTGATGAACCGCTGAAGACTTAATCTACTCGCTTCATGAGATAACTATTGGACGAATGATGCAATAAATGAAGCAGTAAGGGGTCAACTACAGTGTTCAACGAAGGTTATGTGTATACATAAATATTTCCACCTTAGCGAGTTGATAAAATGAAAGTTTTTATAATGTTACCATAAATGAAAGAATAACATGTATAGAATTATCGTGAGAAGAATTTCATAATGCAACAGCATAATAACCAAGAGGATACTTAGTAGGCCTGAAACAAATTCCGAAAATAATACCATTCTTGTGATAAGAATGAATTATTTGATAGGACAGGATATACAACGTGAAAGAATTCAAAATTTCGCAAAAAATATCGCTAAAATCTTGTAAATGAATTTTGGTCGGAATATCTCGCATTCATTTTTGGATATCATCATCTTTTGATCATGGAACTGGAGATTTTCAATCCTTATCCGACACCGCGAAAGGAAGGGCATCGCCGGTTATGTTAGCTCTACAGCTATTGTTCTCCATCTAGCATCTTGATTGATGATGCGAAGCCTTGAAAGGATGAGAGAGAGTGAGGTAAACAAAGATATCCGCACGAGCAAAATTTCGATCATTAGCGCAACGCGGACGTCGCTATTAGAGCAGAACTGACAGAAAATTCAGCGTTTGAGGCTTTTACTTTTGCGGAATTCGCAAAACCGCAACGTTTTTAGATTCCTGCGAGATAGCGTCTTTAACTAATAAAATATTTCTGACCTCCTTAGAAAAACACTCCATTAGGAACTGAAATTCACTGGAAATGGCCTCAGGAATTTTGGTGAAAGAGCAAATATGAAGTTCATCTTTAAATAAACTGAAAGCAAATTAAGTTGATATCCGAACGATTAAAATATCAATTCAAAACAAAGTAAAAAATAATTTCGTCAAGTGCGGCATATTTTCATGCATAGTTTCACATACAGGGTGCGGCAACATAACTTCCTTTTTTTAAACGCAAAACGCTTTCATAAAAGGAGGTTATGTTGCCGCACCCCGTATTTGCGTTCGATGAGAAATGTTTTGCACCGTGCTCACTTTGAATACATAATTAAGAATAGGGTTTGCAAGATGCCAATAATAATTGACCATTAACTTTCCACGGTTTCATGAGGAGGGAAGTGAGAAAATATCAACTTAAGCTGATTCACAAGGAACTCACCTCCAACGGCTGAAATAAAAGTACATTAACACGAAATAGTTAAGAATCCAGCTTAATAAAACGATAGTAAATAAATGCCAAAAGTATACACACTAATGACTTTTGGAAAATATAATATTTTTTTTTACTGTTTAAATTTCAACTAATTGCTGTCGCTGTTTTGATATCCTTTCCTAATTATCGTCTTTTTCCTGTATTGGCACATTGATGAGCTCTGGAACTTAAGTACAATCCTTCCCGGCCGTAAAAGCTGCCGCGTGTCGCAACATAGCGCTTTTTCATTCAGTCCACATACCAGAAGGCGCTGCGAAAACATTCACACTACCACATTCCTTTGCCCCACAAATCGCTACGGCGACCGGCCTGAATCATACCCAACGGGAATTACGCCATTTATTGGTGGGGCCATAAAGCCGGTGGAATTTAAGAACAAATGGTAAATTATCTAAAAGGTGGCCATAAAAGATTTCGAGTGAAAATCTCGAAGGAGTTGGGGAGCTTCTTCGGGAAGGGAGTCGGGGCAGGGGGGGAGGAGGTGTGTGGGAGATTGAGGGGGGCGGGTGGGGGTCGATAGGTGGATGAGAAGTGGATGGTGGGTGGGACGGAGAGTAGGCTACATGCGGGACGGGTGGAGGAAAAAAATGCCAAATTGCCGCAATCTGCGGTCATCCGCCTGGGATTTTTTCTCCTTTGGTCGCCGGGCACAAAAGGCAATCCGCGACTTAATATAATAGGCATTCGGGTCGGACGGCCGTTGGGGTTGGAGGCTCCGAGCGTCGAGTAGGGGGAAGGAAGGAAACATTCCTCGATGCAGCCGCGAGGTGGCAAGGGAAGACGGGAACGGAGATAATGGAAGTCCCTCGGGAAAGGAAGACGAAGAAGATGGGGAGAGATATCCGCTGCCGCTGCCACTTTACACCCAAAATGGCACCCCGAAAAAAACGTATTTTCCACCTCTATTCAGTTACATTCGCGGACGATATCAAGCTACAAATGACCCAAGTCTAGGCATTCAGAAAATTCGGGAAAGAGCTAATAAGAGGACGTTGCAGAAAGGGTGCTTCTCATTTATTAAAACTTACATGACATAAATAACATGGAAGCGATTATTATCATTTTGCAATTTGCAGGATCACTCTAGTTACAACTTCCTCAGTCGAAATCAGTAATTTAAGTGTTAACGACGTAGTTTACGAATATCGCCTTCCAAAATGCCACTCTGTTACAGAATATAGCGAGAGACAGTTATTTATTTATGCCACCGCTAGGGTGTGTGGCAGAGGGTGAAAACACGTACAGTAAAATTAACTTTAACCCGAATTTGACCCCACCGCGCTCGAACAATGTTATTCTGACTCCTCATCGTTCGTGGAAAAATGAACTCTTAAATCTATCACACACTATCAAACGCTTGCACTCAATAATTTTATTGACATGATCTCTCCTACCGTAGTACGTTGGGGGTAATTATAAATTTCCAACATCACTGCTAGAGATCCCACCTTCCAATTTATGCAAGAGATTTAATCTGTAATTTCACCTTCGTTCCGTGAGTGATTCCCATCGTAGCTCTTCTAATATTTTGGATACGCTACTAAGTTTATCGAAATAATGTTTTACAAATCTAGCTCCTCTGCACTGCAAGCGATCCAATTCGACTTTCAATCCTACTTCTTCAGGATCATATTGCAGCATATTCTAAATGAGACTTAACCAGCGAAAGAAGGATAACATTTCTCCTTGACCTTTTCATCACATTTACCCGGTACTCTTCCGATAAATTCTGATTTTTTTTTAGCTTGTCCGCATATTACCCTTATGTGTTTCACCCAGGATAGGTCGCGTGTGAGGGTAACGCCTAGGTACGTATTTAATTAAGTCTGCACATTCAATTTCAGTGTTCCCGAGTGATAGCCAACGCTGACAGAATTTTGATAATAAACGTGCAATCTCCAGAGGTCGCAAACTTCGAGGAACATGGCGCACAATTTCGCCAACGTGCGTAAAGGAGTTACAGAATAGAGCTATTGAGGCAGCTGTATGAATCAAAGGAGTGTGCGCTGACGCGGCTTCATTCGAAACAATGCGACTGTGAGAAGGTCGTACCTTCGTTTCGAATCCTACATTGTACTAAATTTCGAGTCATGGTCAAGGCCGATTCATGGGTGCATGGCTGGCGCTCTCATGGAAGTGGACGGGAGGAACGCCCCTTGGGGGAAAGGAAGTGATGAGAGAGTTTTTACGGCGATATAAGACCTCCCCTCAGGATGGCAGAGGCGGATGAGAGGGGAGGTTGGTAATAGCGCCTGAACTTTCGCACTTCTTGCATAGTGGCACCTTGTCGTTCTAGAATGTGGGGAAAATCTATGACAGGTCGTAATTAAGATTTTACCTTAGCGGATATGTGGTTTGCGTCCCCAAAAAGTACTTGCTCCAAATTGAGTGCAATCAACATCGCTAATGCACCGAGCTCCCTCGATTCACCAATAATAAATGAGCAAACAAAAATATAATGAGCGAATTTGCCCATTTATGGTTTTTCAATGAAATATACACTTTTATGTAAAAAGTTAAAGGAGGATAATGTAATAAAAAGCCTAGAGACCAATATTCTAAAAACTGTGCAATACTCTAAGGAATATATAAATGCACTAGTTAACATAACTGAAGACTAGCATTGAAATAACAACGCCGACAACACAACCTTTAAAAAGGAAACTTCAATTCAGTTGCCCACATTTGTATGATACCTTTTCCGTAATGATTTACTTTATTCCCTGTTACCAGTTGCATCAGATCTACACCCTGAATCCACCTTATTCCATACAAAAGGCTATCAAGAAACGTAACAATATGAATTAAGCGCTATTAACTGACACAGTATATGCTATTATGAAGAATTAATCATATATTTCACTAAAAATGACACTTTTTAAAGGTAATAACATAATAGTGCTTACAAAAATAAACACATTAATGGTGCATCCTTGAAATATGTAAAAATATATGCAAAAAGATTGAGAACCACTGCCTTAGTCCATTCTAACTTGAGGAAAACCTAAAATGATGTTGTGGAGAAAAAAACTGTCATACACTTATGCTTAAATAATTTTTGCACTTGGCCAATCGGTCATCAAACTGACATCCAGTATTGGTATATTCACAGAGAGCTAACTTGGGAGTGAACACATAAGTAGGCCGGGATATCTCAAACCTCCTGGAGGGTGCAGTTGGTTTTGGGAGCATGTTTGAGATATATATCGCGTGCCGCCAAAAAAGTAGGCGCTACGTTCTTATGTTCTTGTTTTCCAGTGGACTTAACTGCTGTAGATAACCCTGGCATAAATCATTCCCTAGACGGGGAGATTAGGAAGGAAAGATCCTCTACAACGAAGGCTTATTTGGATTCTTCGCAATAATTGATGGACTTATTCCCGAAGAATTATATGGCTGGAACGTTTTACAGGCCTTGAAAGTTGGTAAGAGAGGTCATATATATATATATATATATATATATATATATATATATATATATATATATATATATAATAAATGACCTTACCAACTTTCTAGGATAGTTAAACATCTTTTACCAAGATATTTTAAGTGGGGCGTGAAAATAATTTCTGACGGACTACTCAAAAGCATAGATCATCGCATCCTGACCCATTGAATTTTGATTCTCCCATAGTCAAATTAAGATCGTAGTGGGCCCTTTATTTTTATTTGACAAATTGTTGGTCAGACATGACATTAATGAATAGCGAGACGGATGAAATTGGACGTAATTTGTCCAAAAGCGAATCCAAACTCATTTGTTTACATCAATGTATTCACGCAAGCGGAAATTAAGTAGTTGTGAACATCCGGAAGTGACAAATTGCGATAGAATCCAGGTGTGGTTACTTTCTTATGAAACTTTTGACCCAATTACCTCATTAGATGCTGGTTTGTCCTTGTTACGTTCTTACTGTGAATCGTCTGAGGAACAAGCCAGCCCTTGCATATCTGATTCTCTTAGCAGCTGCTATTCTTCGAATGCAATAAGATCACATTTCCTCGAAATGTCATCAAAAACCTCGCTTGCTTTTGGGGAATGGTAAAAAACTCATAAATCCAATCACTTCATAGAGGTATTTTTTTATTGATAGGGATGGCTTTGCTGTACTAATTCTAATCGATTTAGAGTGGGATGTTGTCTAGTTAATCTTGTCGCCAGTACGTCAGTAGGAAAACAGCATAATTTAACACGTTTAACAAAATATTATGCGGCAATTTATCCATAAAAAATGCTCATATTGCGAGTGATAGATATTGGCTACATTTAATCCACAGAGCTGGGGTCTACAATAAGGTCAGGCTATCACTTCACTCGTAAAATTATTATTATTTCTAATTCCAATCGAAGTCACAGAGCCGTGGAGGGGTTCAGGAATGTATTCCAGATTCTTTATTTTTTGTGCTTCAATAACTTAATGCACTAGTACTCAATGAGTCTAGGAAACATACAGACAGGAGATTACTAATACTACTTTGACAATGGATGTGGGCCTTTTGAAATGGCTTGAGAGTCTGAAAAGACTAGACGATAAGATTTTTACGTAAAGTTTCTTAATAGCAAGATGGCGAAACCTGATTATGGACCGACAGCAAATTTATTTGAAAAGAAGCCGGTTTGTCTATTTCTTTCAAACAAACTACGAGGGTCATCCGGAAAGTAGTACCCGTTCGTGCCGCATGAAGTGCTGACGACGCGAGTAGCCGCTGGACGAGGTCAGATAGCTTCAGTGGCTTGTCTGCCTTCTCTGAGCCAAGTTGCGTGACGCTAGCATTGCCTGTGTTGTTTCTGTGATTGTTTACAATGTTTAAAAAAATTGAGAACGCCGCCAGTTGTGAAGTGAGGGCAGTGATTAAATTCCTCAATGCAAGAAACGTTCGCCCATGTGATATTCATCGCCAATTAAAGGAGGTGTATGGAGACAATGTAATGGACGAGTCGTCTGTTCGGCGGTGGTGTCGCAACTTCAACATGGGGAGGGGGAACACACACGACGATGAGCGTTCGGAGAGACCGTCTGTCATTACAGACCAACTGGTGAGCTCAGTTGACGAATTCGTGAGGAACGATCGGCGCGTCACAATTGATGACATCTGTGAGCATTTTCCCAATGTTTCTCGAACAATTGTTCATGAAATTGTTAAACACCATCTGCATTATGCAAAAATTTGTGCAAGATGGGTCCCTCGCGTATCTCAATGAGCTGGCGGCGAAGGACTATGCAGCAGGAATACAGAAACTTGTCACACGTTATGACAAATGCCTTAATTTGCTTGGAGATTATGTTGAGAAGTAGTTTAAAGTATCCTCTTTCAAATAAAATTTTTTATGTTTGTTAATATTTACTTTTGTGTCTTTATTTCACGAACGGGTACTACTTTCCGGATGACCCTCGTAAATGACCAATGAAAAAAAAACTTCTACGCTCACTCATCACCTAGATATAGTATGTGCGATTGAGTGACATAAAGAAAAATTCTAAGCAGTTGTATTTCATTCATAATCCAATGTAAATCCAAAATTTATCCCTGCTAGATTGATCAGAGCTTGTAAATCGAAATTTTCATACCAATAATGTTAAAAATTCTGTAACAGATGGAGGGATTCCGGGTGTGGTTTCTTCTCGTTCACGCTACTCACAAGGGCAAGTGATTTAAAAGTGGGTTTCCATGCCATCGTGGGGAACACTTTTGACTATTTATCTGATGAATGCATCAGACGCCCAAGGCTGCGCAATACATGTTATTTTGAATGGTCCATAATTGTAACCCTCGGAGTATTTCCAACGCTTAGAAGCCCGTAAGTTGTATTCATTCCAATCACATCTGCATCGATATTTTTTGCTTACTCGTAAAACTAAATTAAAAATATAGGTACTTATTTATCCATTCAAAACTCACATAGGTCCTTTCTAATTTGGTTAAACAATTGCATTCAGATGATGGGTTACTTTGTAAAACCATACGTATTAGCTGATGAGAATCATATTATTATTGCTTTAAACGATGCCTAAACCAGACCGTTTCATTTAGGAAAGGGATTATTTTTAACAGAATAAGCTCCGAGTAAATCTGATTAATGAATTTAAATCCGATACCATGACCCACCCACAAATACCTAAAACATCAAGGCGATGGACACAAGTGATGTGAATTTTAACGTTATTTAGTGTGTTTATTGAGTTTTGAATCTGTTCAAAATCTGTTTCCGTGTTTTACACAGCTAATATTGCACTTGAATTTGTATGACTGGATGGCCAAACTTTCCACGGCTGCATTTAATTATAATATAATGTGTATCCTCAGCCTTTTCTATCAAAACTAAAAATTCCAGCCGAAAATAAAATGGTTGTGAATCATTGACGAAACATATTTTACTTACAGGATTATATGATGCCAATTTTATATCGTTGTGATTCTGCAACATCAAAGCAACCAGGCTATAAAATACTTCAGAACGTGTGTCTTCATTAATGTTTCGTAGACTTGTGTTCAGCAGTGCATGGGTGATCAAAATGAATTTCAATGAGTTATAGGTGAGGACAATTGGAAGAATCAAACACTCCCATTAGTTTCGCTCAAACAAAAGATCAGAGCTCTCTGAATTCAAAAGTTATAAACTCACAGCAAATGGAAATTGTTAATTTTAATGTAACGTAAACGTTTTTTTTTTGGGTGGACAAACCATTTAACAACCGCTACATTTCTAAGCCTTATCAAACCAGATGCAGCGAGATCCCCCATACTACAAGAAAAACCTTTAATTCCCCATACATTCTCTCTTTAACCCTTCGCTCCTCTAATTGTGAGCGTAATTTTCCCAGGTCTAGAGATGGCATGTTATCCAACGACTGTTGAATTCTACTACCATTTCGCTCTTAATCTTCTCGGAGATGGCATTTTTAATCTGTCCGACACAGCTTCACAACTATAGGGAAGAAAACTACGGGGAATCTCATACACTCCATTCGCGCATGAAAATTATTTTCCAAAAAACAAAGGTTGTAGTCAGAAATGTTGACTACCGTCCTCGTTTAATTTTCACACAGTTCAATAGAAACCGCAACATCCTAAATTATGAACGTGAAGGTGATTACTATTTAAGTACGATTTGGAAGAGGCTCCTGTTTCCAATTGAAACAATCGAAAATTAGCCACATTTTTTGAATCTTTTATAAAATGGACGGTCGTGGGAACCTTTGGAAGAGGATATTCTAAGACTTATTGTCGAAACATAGGCGACGCTAAGGAAGCGATCAAAATTTACCTTTACTTGTTATTCTCAGATTGAGCGTAAACAAATCAATCGACGTTTTTCAGAGTTGCTTGAATTTTAATTGAAAAGTCATAGCGTCACCGTTAATTAATTATCCAATGATAAGCCCGGTTTAAAACTATTTAAATGGTAATGGAGCGATAAAGAAGTGCAAAATGCTTATTTGTATTGGACATAACCATTGATACGACGATATATGGCAAGCAAAGCTTGAAAACGACGTTTGATGGCTTATGATGTTCTTTTAAATTTGAATGTATTGCGAAAAGTAAAAAATGCTGGTTGATTAAAAGCAAGAATTTGGTAGATGAGGCTATCAGAATAAAAATCAAGCCGTGAACATTCAAAGCAAAGTTTAATTTGTAGCAGAGAGCTCAAATATCAAAATTCCTGCGCCCAAGGTCGATTAATCACATTCTTTGAATCTAAAGATAGAAAATTAGTGAGCATAAAGTCTGTAGCAAGCACCATTTCTCATGCATGACAATTTCCGGCTCTGTTTATAAAATAGACCAATACACGGTTTGAGGAAGTATTTATCCGAATGCTTAGGTTTAATCATAGAAACCCATTTATTTGTAATAGCCTTGATCATTCTCCAAGCAGTAACGTGGTACCTTTATCATGAAAACTTGGCATTTTTAGCTGTTATTCTCAGTGAGCATATTAATAAAAAAGCCATGAATGTGTGTGCATTTATATACATTCAGTGTAGATGGTCAGGATGTTGTGTGATGACGATATTCATCAGCTGCCGTTTAAAGACGTAAATGCTTTCCCTTAAGTGAATCCATTTCCTTCTCTTGCCTCTTCGCGAGTATCGTTAATCCAAGTACAGCTATTGCAATTATATTTTGTCCGGAGTGAAAGCGCCATTTGGGTTATTGGGCTTTGAAAAGAATATGCAATACAGTATCTAATGAGACTTCCGCGACGTGAGCGGAAAACGTGAGCATTATCAGGCGTATATTTCGCATTTTTCGTTACATGTTTTCCGTACAGGCAGGCAACACCCTAATAAATCAATTTCTTGGAAAGCGCGGTGAGAAATATTACACGTTTATATAAAGAAATTGACCAAGAATCATAATACCAACGGTAATATTTAGCGCGATTGATAAACAAAAATTACTATCAATCATGGAAAGTTTTGAATTCATAGCAGTTGGCAGGAAAATTTTTCTCGACAAATTATCACATTATCTGTCACATCGGAGACATGATACTCAACACTTTTCGGAGAAGATGGACGTAAAAGAAGCCTGGGAATAAGACAAATGGACCTAGCTCGCTGGTTTGCCTCGGAATGTAAAATTTCCACTTGGCGACCGTCGACATGAAATTTACAATATCCCCTGTGGGTGGACGTCTGCAGTTCTCTTCATTCTCCTAATAATGCAGCCAGTAAGAGGAGCAAAACGATGATTCTTTGAAAACGATTTAAACTGATCTCAAAAACGTGAAATGCATGCCTCTTCTACGGTATTCCACCCCCTACCTCGCTTGCTTAGTACTCTCCCCTAAATTACAATCTTCGAAATGCCATCGTCAATAAATATGACATATACACACTTATTCTGCCTACTTTGAATTTATCCCAGCAACCTTCCGTCCTCCATAGCTATGTCTAATGCTTAATCGTTTGTTTACATTTTTGCCGATTTTATTTTTTCCATTTTTACTCTTTTCATTCCCGCCCCCACAAATATCTATAAAACTTAAATTACAAAATTTTATCACTTAAAGTCGATTAAAAATCTAATAAATGAGTAGAACTGTTATTACATTAAAAGAAAAATAAATACATTTAAAGAAGATTTGAATACATATTGATTAATTATATTCTGAGCATAAAATTCCACAAGTTTTCCCATATTTTAGAGCAGAACATTTCACAAAAATTTAATAACCTGATAGGGCAGGGGCAGGTGAGTCAAACACAGTGGAATTTGAACCCAAACCATCGAAACTGGACCCAAATGGTTGACAGTATAGGCATTACACGACATTAATGACCATACTTGCGAATTGGTTGGTCACTGCATCTATCCATCTCTTGCCCAAAGGAGTAAACGCACGTGAACGACTATTCGCGCGCGTGCTGCTTTCGCATCGGGGTGCCGGGAACGAAAGGAGGAAGAAAGAATTCGCCGCGAAAGCTACCAGAGTCTCGAGGCGAACTCTTTTAACCCCCCTTCCCCTCACGCACCCCCCTCACCCCACCGGATTGCTCCGAGGTCGACTCCGATACTCCTCCACTTTTCCCGCTGCGGAGGAGGTCAGGAGCCGGCGGGCAAAGGGGAGCGCGGGGGTCGGGGCTTTCGTGGTTCCGGCCTGCATGGTTCTCCATTGATGAGTGGACTTGCTCTGATGGATGGGCGGGAGAGCGCCAAGTCTTCGGCAGGGCGGGAGGTCCCTCTTGGACCGAGGGGGAGGGAGGAGGCTGTCGAGGGTGGAGGAGGGAGAGAGGCGGTTCGCCTTTCTGCAGCAACCGGGGCGGAACTGGCAAAAATGAGAGGAGACGAGGAGGATTGTGGTGAGGTGAAGCCCGAAGTGGCTGCAGGAGGGAAGGGAAATATTGGGAGAGGATTCCTCCCTCTCTCCAACGGGCGGTGCGTCCTAAAGGGAATCGCTCACTTCCAGTTTCGGCGATCGCTCCCTTCCACCCCCGCGACTATGAAGCACTACGCCCCACGATTCGGGAACGGATGTGCAGTTTTGTGCACACCTACATTTTTTTTCGACACATTCTATCCGTTTCGGTTTCGTCTCCTCTCTTTGGAGAATCCGACCTCGTCTTCAAGACACCGGAGACGCGGGTGGGGTTCATCCGTCTCTTTTTTTCGGCGCCTGGGCGGCGGCGCTCGCAAGGAGGAGTCCGATAGGTTGAGAGACTTTCGCGGCATATTTTTTACCCCACCTGCTGCCACTCGTTTAAAATTCTCATTCGTTAAAATGCATTTCTAAAGAGGCTATTGATGGATTGATTGTACTTCCAAATTATGAGATCTTTAATGAAAATCTATATCTGTTTATGTGTCGTCTCCAGTGGAAGTCGCAGCCCTTCATAATCTTGAGTGTGTGCTGCCCAGAAAGTTTTTAAAATTCACGAGATTCACGAAAAGATAAGGAGATGTGAAATCTACGACTCTTCCAAGATCACTGTTTTGAATAAGAAACCTCAAACCGTTAACTTCCGCAACTTGACTTTCAAAAAATAAGTTAAGGCACATAAATGTGAGCATACACATAGGCATATTAATCTACAAGTTTCTTCATTAAATGAAATAGCTTCTTGCAAATATATTCTTTGATTTCGTGCGAATAACTAATGAATCTCATTTGTAATCAATACAAATCGGAGATATAGCGATGCACAATATATATGTGTATATATATATATATATTATAATACTTCATATTATTATATATTATAATTATTATAATATAACTATAATACATTATATGTATGTATATATACATACATAAATATAAACATATATATATATATATATATATATATATATATATATATATATATATATATATATATATATATATATATATATAATATTTAATGTAAAATAAAGCCGAGTTACTTCCTGTGACTACTGCGGAGCCTTCGATGGAACGAAATGGACGCGAGCGTTGGCGGACGCCTATTGGAGGCGTCGGGAACGTTGCCATAAAAATGCTTTGGTTTTGCAGGAAGCCGGTTGATGCGGGAAAAAGGTTATCAACTGTTTGAAATTGTTAAGAGCGCTTCAAGCGCTTTTTTGACCCAAGTAGCTTCGAGGGACGAGAAGTGGAGGGGACACCTCGATTCGTTAACGCTCTTCATGACTTCATTGCCTCCTTGCTCAGAACCACCTCGTAAAAACGACGATGAGGAAAGGCAACCCGTCAAACTTCCAGGTCCCAAATTTATTTTCAGGCTAGTTAGTTTATTGGCGAGCCCCCATGTGGCCACGGACGATCTTTCCGTGCTTTCTTCCTCGAAGGCAAGGGAAGATTAAACATTTCGCATGTCCCTCAATTCCGGTAATAACAATTTCACCACCTCCATTGTTCCTCACTGCCTAACCTGATACAGTCGGGGAAAAAGTTACAGGATGTTTTATTCTTGATTTATATCTTGGCAGCTCGGCGAGGCGGTATTAATTTACATCCCAAATGTGAAAAATAACTGGCCCATCGTGGGCAGGGAATAGGTTCGAAATGAGCCAGAGGTGGCTCGTGAGCACGCGCGATTTTCGTGAGAAAGGAGATGAACCGATCTCCGAGGGTGGTCAGGCGACTCCGGTTCCTGTCAACGTGGACCGTGGTCCGAAAAATGTGCCGTTGAAAAGGGAACCGAAGCAGATAAATTGAGATGTATACCTGCCGACCGGATGAGGATTCCTCCCTGAAGGAGAAAATTTGGAAGGTGCAGGATGTTTCCGAAATATTTCAGGGCAGCTATCTTGGGGCGCCCGAGAGAAAGTGATGCGATACATGTCCATGCTCGTATTCATTGATATGAAAGGGATATCAAATTCTAAAATTTCCGAATGCTAAAGAAAATAGTACCCTATATTACTACTCAATCACATTGAGGCCGTAGAATCAATCACAGAGGATACTAGAGATGTTTTATTAATACCACGCACGTTTTCCAGTCATTCACCAAGTCTATAAATGAAAACGAGAGAAGAAAATTCTTCCTTATGTCAAGAGTAGTGACTCAGGGCCAACCAAGATTTCCTGTTCAGAAATAGCATTCCCTTTTTCTCGTCATTCAGTCATCATTTATGGTAACTGCACAAGATTTCACCATTAATTAACACTTATTTGATGAATAAATGAATTGAACTATGAAACCTAGACTCTTTTTACCGAAAAAGCGTCCCAAAACTATTTGGTCCGGCAATACATGAGTACCTAAACGCATTACTTTAGAACTATAGCAACATTAATCATCGTTTTGTTCGGGGAAAGATGATTAAAGAATTCATTAAGTCTGTCAATGCACCTACACTTTATTAATTAAAAATTATATTATTTAAAGCGTTAATCACAGTACATCAATGAACAACGTCAAGTAATATTTTCAATTCATACAAACCACGTATGATGCCGTTGATACTAATTAAGCGATTTTTATTCAATCGAATAACAAATGGAAACCACTTGGAATGTCAACTAATTCCAAACGTTCAAAACAGTCATGTGGCAGTGGTAGTGACGATGAAACTTGCATCATATTATCTTCGAATATCAATAATGTTGTCAATAATCAAACGGACGAATTATTTCTTTAATCCTTTAAGGTCATGAAATGTATTCAATTTATTAGCTTGCTCCAATCTATTTGATGTGAACAAATGAGCTACAATTGGAAACAAGGCTGGTGGATAATCCATGCATCATATTTGGCCGTATTCATCAGTTAGCTCGTCTATGAAATGGGTACAATAAAAGAGAATTTACAAGCGCGCTTCTGTTATGACTCAACTCCTTTGTTGGCTCAAGGCCTAACGCACTTTATTGAACGCGGATAATATCGATAAAATGCGAATGACACAATTCACAATCGAGCCATTCAAAAAGAGAGGTTATAAAGAATAATGGCCGGTGAACTGCAAGGAAGAAAACCTTTCTCCATGTGCCTATGCATATAGCGCACGATAATTAATTTAGATTTAGTCGGAAATCATGAATCCAGAACCCATGCTAATTTTTTTTTTCAATGCTTTCCTTTGTTTCCGCTCGCACTTATAGGTCCTTCAATATTTCCGGTTTAGTCGAGGGTGAGCTCTTACGTGAGCGAATTTGAGTACGTGGCTCGGCAAATATTATTCGCGAGTCGAACTCCGAAACGGTGGAGCCATACAAGGCTATCTCGTGATCACCTTCCTCCCCGTCCATCTTCCCTCCTCTCTCTCGAAAGCGTTCTCCTTTTCCAGTTCCGCTGGTGGTCAAAGGAGGGTGACGTCCGTTCAATCGTCTCTGGATAATTCGGTCACACCCACCCACCTCGGAGGGTAGGCGGACACAGGATCCGCCGGTGAGTTAAAAGTTTTGGCATTACTGGAAGCGGAACTACCCTTTCCTCCCTCACCCTCCGTTTCCCGCACCGCCTCCTTTCGAATCCAACGCCTCGGATAATCAAATCTGGGAAAGGATGAAGCCATTTGAATATTTATTGGAATATTCCGTTTGATGGATAGGAGTTTTAGCTGATCATGTTTCCCGAGAGACAGCTTTCCACTGCCCTCAACGGAATCACCAAGCTTGACCTTTTCCAATGGCTTCTCAGAGGGTTGACTGACCTGGGAAATCTGATGATGTATCACCACGATTGACTCCCTTAGGGATTTAGAAATAATTTATGGGGGTAGTCGAGTATTATTGGAAGGGAATCCATTTAATCATATTGCCGTAGTTGTTTTTTTACGGCTCTCTTTTAATGCTGGGTGGTTCGAAGAATAAATTGCGGTTAATAAAATTTTGTATCCAATTCATCTTGAGAATGTCAAAAATGACATGCAAGTAGATAAAAGATAAATTAATCTTATTAATTGATAAAAAGAATAATTTAATCTTTTAAATTATTAAATGTAGCATCCCATTTTAATTAAAGCAAATTAATGGAAACACGATACACAGCTTAAGGACTTACGTTTCTACTTATTCGAGTTGTATTTTCACCCTGTGAAATCGACAATAGACAAATATGATGTCAAAATTAAAACCGACGAATCACATCGAAAGTATTTAGCTACAAATTTAAAAATTACTTTAGCCATGTGTACGCATTCTATTAATTTATATTGAGGGATCGGATCATTGAGCAAAGAATAATTTTTATATGAAGCTTATACATCCATATTTTGTCCATTGCATTTAAACAAATAACGTGATGAAGTTTCATAAATATTTAGAGAAACGGCAATTACTTAAGACTATAATTTAGCAATTTATATTCATGAATGTGATTCATATGACATTTCACGAGTCAATTTTGACAACGGCTGGACACTCACGAAAGAGAATACCATGGAGTAGATGAAGACGTTTGAGGTAAGCGCATTGAAGCTAAAAGATGTGTTGATGAAATATTAGGAGATCTCTCTGTACTCCGCAAAAAGCGACGCTCCCAGTGTTTTCACTCATCGCGCTCGAGATATTCAATAGAGCCCTCAATCCAATCGAGAATCACGGTCGCACATACTCATCCCTCGATAACAGGAAAACCACAAGCCAATTACTCGACTGAGCAAAACGTAGAGGAGAAGCGAGAGATATGTTTGAACATGACCGTTCCCTCTTTCCATGTTCTCTAGTGAGGCCTTGATCCGAATTTATTCAATTACGTCGTCCCATAAGCAAGAGAGCTCTTCATTCGTAATAAATACCCCGTTTCTTTTCCTCGTTTCATTTATTGCGCCTTATTTCAGTCAATTTTAGATTATGCTCGTAGTTAAAGTCATTCGGGAAGGTTGTTGGTAGTAGTTTTAAGGGGAGGCGACCGACAGCTAAGGTCATTTGCGCCATAGGGGATGGACAGGAAAGGATGAAGGGTGGAGAGAAACCCGGCGTCGGCATTAGCCTGCTCTTTACGAAAGGCGCCAAGGGGTCCGCAGTTTAACGTCCCATCCGACGGACGGCGTACTCACTCAAAGTGCCCTCCACAAAGCACCTCAAGTAGGGATCGAGATACCTCTGAAAAATATTTAACACCGCCGGGATTTGAACCCGCGCCCTCAGGGTGGGAAGCCAGTACGTTAGCCCCCGCACCATCTCGATCCCCGGGAAGGTTGTTATAATACTATGTTACACCTAATACTTTAGGTACTCTTTAAAAAAGGATTGTCAGAATAATTATGTCCGATGAGAGATAATATCACTCTTTCAAATGTTTTTGTGGAGCTAAGATTGCAAACAGGTATATATTTATGTATGCCTACATTGAGTATCAAGGTATTTCTATATATCGAAGAGGATTCTCACACTATCCTTCCGTTCTGAAGAATACCTTCGCATAATATGAGAAAATATGAGGAACGTATAATTCGCAAAACTCCACTTGACAACATTTTATCGATCATTTTTGTATATGGGTTCAAGAACGCTGAATTTTATAGCAGATAGCATGAATATTTTAAATGGTAAAATAATTACTTGTTACCCATCAAAATGTGAATATTATTTGAGAAATCTACGAGCTCATCGAATTAAGATTTAATAAGTTCATTACGGAGATTTTGAATTCAGACTCATTTTGTAGTTTTTTGTATTTTATTATAGATTATTTAAACGTGTGTGATTTATTATTTCCGATTTAATTTCGATTGTTGATCGTAATTTTGGCAACGCATGTACTCGTATTTACCATTTCAAGGTCCTTATCTCAGGTGTGTCCTTATGGGCTTCATTTTTGCATTTCTCAATCATTATGAGTTCACTTTGTGTCGGAAGCAAACAAACATCTATCTAAATATCTAACTATCCACATTCGCGTTCCCAATGGCATCGGTGATCCCACATCAGCACTGGAACTAGCTGACGCACACACGAACACACGCGTGTACGCATATGAGACACCGATGCGAGATGGTCCATCGCGTAAAAGGATTCATAACAACCAAGGGGTTTTAACGGCCAGATGAACCGAAAGATTATCCCATTGTCGATACGTATCGATTGAATGCCGAGGAAACAGGTTTGTTTCCCCATTGAGCGCGAGGCGGTTTTGTTGTGATCCTCTCCCGCTCTCTCTTTACCTCGGGGACATAGGAAAGAGAGAGAGGCGAGCTCCTTTGAGGTAGAGGGCAGAACAACGACTAGTTTGTCTCGGCGGAGAGTGAAAAGGCATGCAAGAAAGCGGACTTGCAGGTTAGATGGGAATCCTTCCCCCACTCCTTCCCCGCTCGGCCGAAGATGATCGCTTCCCTGCCCACCTCGCTTAATTGGATCCCGCACTTGATGACCCGTGTCGACTCCTCGACTTTAATGTAAAATAATTCTCGGTACCCCATTTAATTGGGTGAACGAGAAATAAATATGACTCTTTCTGATTGAAAAATTAAAAAAATAAAATGGAAGATTCCGTCCATCACGAGCGATGAACTATTTCACGACGAATGAGCAAAGGCTTGCGAATGAAAAACACTTAGCTTGAACTAAATTCTAATATTGTTAGCGGACATACATTGCATATATTTATGGATATGATGCACTCAAGGAAGTGGCTTCACCAATCACGAAGACTCACCACGGAATGTATGGAGTAACAGAAATGTTACAGGACTTGGATGAGAGACAAAAGGAATCTATGTTAAAAATGAATCTCTGTCGCAGAATTCCGTGATACAGTAACGTAGAAGACAACTGGATCTGGATAAAATTAATTTAATTTTTGATTGATGCGGTCTTATTATCTATGGCGTCATCATTGCATTGGTCATGAAAAAGTCTTTTCCCTATTACGATTCATCGAGATAGCATTTTTTATTTTAATTCACTATTGAATTTTGCAGACTTTCTCTCAAATACATACCTACGTTTACATAGACATGTGTGTTCAATACTGTGAAATTTAGTACCACTATAGTTGGCTACAACAGCTGAGATATGTCTATTTGTGCGAATCGTCATACATTTCGAAAAATTATTAATGCTATTGGATGTTATTTTAGCACAAAACCTATTAAAAATATTGTATAAACCATCATTCTCTCCGATCATTATATCTTCGCATTTAATTTTCGATAATCGACTGGAAACCGTTTAATAAGAATGCTCGTAAAAGGTGATTGCTCGTATAAGCCTACAATTAAAATGCGCTTCGAAGGAAGATGTGTTGACGGTGTGACAATTAATTCGAACGGCAACTGGGAGATCCCGTTTCTAATTTCGACCAAGTGAAAGGATTCTCTTTAGGCCAGTTCTCCACTGAGTTTTGCATTGGACGCAAAGGTTAGTAAGACGATTGAAAATGAATGATTTTACCGCTTAAATGGTTTACTAAGGCAACTTATATTTCACTGATGAGTCAGTGGGAGTGGTGGAGCGATGGGCGACCGTTCTACATTTGAAGGCTAGATAAAGCAAAGGGATTTTCGATGAGTTATCCAGAGAGTACTATACACAATCGGGAAGATAAATTCAAGGATCCAAATGTGCCAGTTACTGGCAGAAATGAAAAATACTTTAGGGATTGCTAGCCTACCAGACTATCTACCTAGTTCCTAGACTATCTAGCCCAGAAAAATTCGATATTTCTCGGCCGGACGAAATGAAATAATTATGACAGTACCGAAAGTTACGGCCAACAGAGAACAAGAGGAATGCAACAAATGAATTATTAGGGCGATAAAGGCTTAAATTGGGCAAAATTCAGTTCCTAGATTGATAAGCTTCAACTATTTGCTAAGGAAAACTAGAATACGATCTTGAAACGTTTTGGTTGAAAATCAACGCGTTCAATGGCGTCCATTTTAGTCATATTTCTATTGTGAACATTATTTGGAATGAATATTTTCAACAATAGACTCCATGGTCATGAAATTCAGAAAACCACATAACTTATTATTAGATTTACTTCGTGGTGTTTGGTAGCATTGGACGGGTTAGAAGCCGGGCGTCCTCCGCAGCCACCAGGCGCAGTCACTAGTCCACCATGACAACATAAACGATACTTTCACGAACATTTTCATCGATATTAAAATCCTTTCTACATGACATATGGAAGCCCTGCTATATAAACAGGAGAAAAAAGGAAGAATACTAATTTAGCGTGGTAAAATGTTTACACATAAATGAAAAATGCACCGTTCCATCGCCTTAAATGATAAGAATAAAATTGATGCGGTCGCGGAGCAAAATGAACCGAAATCAAGCAAAAGGAAAGCCAAACGCTATGAAAATATTAAAGTTAAACTAAAAATAACGTACAGAGTTGTCTCTCCATCTGTGCAATTCAGCGCCGCATATGGCAGCGAGCTCTTTGCATGCCCAAGCCGAAGGGCGTGAATCGCAAACCTGACTTGGAAAATGAATTCTCTACCAAGATATAAGATTTATTTGACGGCTGGAACAATATTGCACTGACCTCAACAATGATGTGTCTGAGGCACTAACAACCACTCAAAATTATCATTTTTCTTTTATTCAAGGTCAATCCGGTCAGTTACCTAGCGCTATCTCCACCCATTGGACCAACACGTCCCCCTAAAATAAATAAATTAAGTTTTCCGAAAATAATTTTGCGCGGATGGCCTCTTATGAACCGTGAATTTTGTTTTACTTGAAGTTTTTTGCATACGGACATGTAAGTGAAGGTCGCTGGAAATCGTAAACCTACGTAACCATTCACATCCGGCCAATCCACCACCCTACGTTGAAAATGCTGCTTGACCAAAGACCGAGGAAACGGTGTGGGGAGAGTTGGGCGGGGAACAGCTCGGGGGTTTAAGAAAAGACGAAGCGAGGTAGGACATGGGCTGACCAAGAAAAAGTTGAATGACGACCGCATGGGAGAAGTAGAAGAAGATTAGACCCGGGACCCGAGATCGGTTCGCACCGGGCTTGAGAGCGGGTATTTCGGCCTCCTGCAAGCTTTTTTAATGACCGGAAGGGTTGAAGGACCTGGGGAATGGAATAAGCCAACGTTAAGCCGACGGCACAAAGTGAAAAGTACAGCGTTTTGTATAAGCAAGGTATAATAAAATAGCTATCCCGAATCTAGTGTTAAGGTGTAATGTATAATTCATTAAACATAATTTGTAAAGGGAGAGAAACAAAAGAAAATCATTTTGAACTCTAGGTCAACACCATTTATTTACTCTGGTCGCAAAAATTATTAAGACTAAGTAACACCATTGTTTGGGATTTGTTCATAAAAGTATGTAAAAATGATATAGCAATGAGAATATTTTTCTCTTCAGGAGGACATAAGGCCATATAATATTCTGGCACAATCAGGAACCAAACAAGAAACTGGAGGCATCAAGAAGCAACGTTTAATACTATAAAAAGCTATCATATGATGACAAAGCGTTTCCACGGTTTAGGGTGTAGAATTAAAGGCGAATTTTTTAAATCTGGCAATGGTCTACGAGAGAAACAAGAAATAAGTACGAGATTATGCCCTGAGCGCTCTATAGGATAACGATCACATTTCACATCAGCCAAGGGTTTACAAATTTCAAAGACCTCTCTCATTTTCTCTCTTACATGTGTCAAACCTAATTTAGTGTATGAAATCCTGAATAAGTACGCAGGAATGTGCTATGAACACGTTTATTGATCGTTATCCTATCGAGGGAGAGAAATATTCTCAAAAATCACCGTGCAGAATATTTTAGTTAAAACATTACTAAAACGAGTAAAACCGATTTCACACGCTTCTGCGGAATTCAAAATGTACCTCCGTGTTCAAGAGATTACGGGAAGGAGCAACATTGTTGAATGTCATACATCATAAATAGAGTAAGTAAACAAGAGAGTGTGAGACGGGGTAAAGCGGGTGTACGGAAGATTGGGTAAGCGAGAAGGAACGGAGAGCAATGCTATGGAGATCAAGTTGAACAACATGTAAAGTATTTGAGACGAGCAAAATAGAAGTGCCTGCGGTAGAAGAAAAAGCGAAGCGCCCCAAATACAATGGAATTGGAGAAATGTGAACGGAAATAGAGCAACTAAATAGTTTTCAAAGAAGAAAACAATACTTGATATGGGAAGACAACGGAAAAAGTGAATTGGGTGCCATGGTATTCTACAAGTGATTCTGAGCGCCGTGTTGCTTTTTTTGCCTGTCTTATACGTTTATCCTCATTCTATGGCCATCTGCCTTCTGATTGGTAGACCGACTGCGAAATATTTTTTCTTTATCGTCGGATATATTTTTTAAAACCGGTCTGCAGTCATTGATGAGAGCATAGACGGTGTTCCGATTAAAATTTTTCAACCGGACCTCAATGGTTTCTTAGTCAGCAAATCCGAGCGTCGAAGAAATATTGCATTTGATGACGTTGTACCTATTAATTCTCAACGATTACCTATTCTTCTGGTCGTTTGAGTCTGATGTATCCATTTGTGCACCTTCGGTCTAGTTGCGTAGACTTGGGCAGCGCATCAACAGTTGACAAAAATTGCGAATCTTATCAGATTGAAAACCCGAGAAGTCACCCTAATAGCATACCGGGAGTGCAACAGATGTTTCGACAAGTGAGGTGTTACTCGTAAATCGGAAAATAAGATCCAAAGACGTAAATTGCATTAATGCCAAATCAAAACTTTCCTTCCCGCGTAACAACTGCATAACTGTATATATTCTTTGTCCATTTAAAAACGTAGCTATGGCATACGAAATTGAGAGGGTCTGGAGAGAATTCACGCACTTGGACTTCGTACACAATGATTCCAAAATATTGATGGCACTTATCTCGCAGTCAGATTAACATAATCAAACCAAAAATTAATTGCAAGGACCTGAATATACAAAAATATTAAATATTCGTCCTGTGCTAGGGCAAGACGTATGTTTCGGTGCTCTGGGTCACGTGATACGGTATAATGGCTATCAAGGTGTTAGCCCCTATTGCTAGGCTTTGGTTTCGCTTGGCATGCCAGGGAAAAATGATCGAAAGCTGACTGGTAGAGATGGTCTACTGACCGGAGGGTCAAGATTCGACCCATAGATTCTGCCAAGCTTTATGCCAGACCTACCTGGGAAACCGCAGGCAGCTCAGGGAAATGAAACCCCCCCCACTAATTTCAAGAATGTGTGAATTCACACATCGCCGAGAATAAGTGAGCTCTGCCATCACATATCAAACCAACCTTCAGGTTGATTACGGAGGCACTGGTGGAATCGTTACAGGGCTAGTGTAAAAATATAATCATAACGTAAGAATTATATAAGTGTATGACATCTCAACTTCACTTTGGGAATGGTTTTTTATTCTTCAGACTAATAGCGCTGATCAAGGGAAAAATTAAAGAAGTTATTTTCAGAAACTTTTTTGAATGAGCTAATTTTTTTTTAATGAACTAGTGTTTCCAATAGCTGCACGTTAAACCATCTCAAAATAGAATTATACGATAAAATTGAAGTAAAGATATTTTAAACAATAATAACATTTGCGATATGATTACACCTGCAGAGTGATTCCTTCTGATGAAGTACATCAAAGGTTAAATTAATTTAATACTATGGAGATTTCTTCAAAGTTACAGGATCTTACCCCGCAAATGTTTTTATTAGACGAAAAAAAATATTTTTATAACGAAAAATCGACCACGCTCACACTATTTCGAACATCATTATAACTCCATTCTCTTAATTAAATGTAGGAATAAAACTACCCTGAGTACAGTAAGTACCAATAATGTTGATACTCGGTACATCAATACCTGTAGGTTGGGTACACCATCTGGCCTGCTGAACATTTGGGGGAATACCTGATGGAAAAATATGTGGGAAGCCATAAGAGGAATGTCATTTAAGATATGATTTACGGCATTGAGAGAGGAAATTCTAGGAAACCGCTTTTGAAGAAAAAATGGAGGGGAGATATTGGAGGAAGGTTAAGGATAAATTAAGAGCAGGAGATGGAAAATATCAGCACGTTGAAATATGAAGAAATGAAGATTGACAGGAAATATGATAACTTAAAAAGCTGCTTCGGATTGACGACTCAAGATAATGTATACCAAATGGATGCTGGAATTATCAGCTCTGAGTATCCTAAAGAACATGTTGATTTGAAAAGTTACGGAAGACTTAAATCAATCATCTTCTTGTTACAAGCCACATAATATTACATAATTACACTTGTGTCGCAGCTGAGTTTAGGACTGTGCTGTTAAGTGCTGGGAATTATCGATCAGCTGAGGAGCAAATTCTCGGAAATCAGGATTGAAACCACCACTACTCAGCACCATATCTCAACTAAATGTGTTCTACAAAGTTAGCGAACAGTATGTGGTTTGACAAAAGAATCATAAAACCAAATGGGTCAATGGGAGAAAAAATATAGAATAATTTTTTACATTGGGGCTGAATTCTCGTTAATGGGAAGGTAACCAATTTCTCCACCCTTTGCCCCATCGAACTATCGCCAATTCTAAGAATTTCCTGCAATCTCGCATTCATGTACTTTTTATTTCCTCACTGAAAAAAGGGAGGACTCATTCCGCCATTCATCCCTCTCCCAATGTAACTTCCGTTGCCTAAAAACGTCCCCAATAACGATTTTTTTCCTTTCTCTGAGGGCCAGATACATTTCTGGGGAAATCCTATGCTTGAAGTTTCCCAGGTAGTTTTTCATAGGATATGTAACACAAAAAATATCGACGGCGTTATCACGAGCCCTAAGCCCACTGCAACTGAGTGGAAAATTTGGCGAGATACTTCCCCTTCGCTCATTATCTTTCCTCTTCGTACGTTGATTTCCGAAGTTTTAGCGGAAGTTTAAAAAATATTTTTTAGTTGCTACTTTATTTTCGGACACGATGAGTAAGTACTCATACGATTTCTGACCAACCAACGGACGCATTAATAGTTCAGTACTTTCATATGAACCAGGGTGTAACAATAATATCGTTTACATACGGATTACGATTGATATCTATGCTAGGAACGACTAGATTACGACGAATGATTAGGCGAATGACTACGACGTTTTCTGAATTGCACTAATGGTTACAATTATGAAGGTTAGCATGGAAAATTAGAAACATACCGATAGAACTCTCCATTAGGTACTATTAATAGGAACACGCACTGAGTATAGTTGAAGGCCACACTGGAAACAAATCAACAAAAATAAGCCCAAAAGGTATTATTAGGGCAAACTAAAGCATATGACAGGATGCAGACATAAGGAGGTAAATAGATGAATTTGAAAGAGCGAAAAACGGAGTTGAAACTGGGAAAATGGAAAAGAATGGAAGGTGTCAAACAGTAAGACCTCGCAATGAAAAGCAGAAGAATATTGGATAACGCCTCTCTCAATAAAATTCAGCACTGTCTTGGGACACTCAAGTATTTAGTAAGCATAACTTGGTTCAAATTACAAATTTAATAACAATAAAGTTATCATGAATGTAAATAAACATCGTAAAGAAAAAACAATTCGTATGTATCTTTCATTTTTTTCAGATACTACCATTATAAACAAGTGTATCTCAATTAGAAATTTAAACACTTCAACTTTTATCTCTTACGTTCAAATTTATATGATGATTTTAAAAGCGGAAATATTAATCATGAAATTAGGAGTAATGCTGAAAATCCCGCTATGTTTCCACAGAAACAATAGCTCCTTCGTACCAAACTAATCACTTAATGAGCGAAGACTTAATACACTCATTCAAAACAGTGGAGTCTAAATCGGCTTGCCAAAAAGTAACGAGACAAGAAACCGTTCTTTTCTCGTTTTGGTTGGATGTAACCTACAAAATATAAATTAATTTCATTAATCAGAAATAATATATTTTCACAGGAAACTTCGCAAGCACAAATTTCTTCTCAGAATACAAACCATATAACGAATGACGTGAGAGAGGTCCGTCCGGCTTCATTATAGCGTTTACATTCTACAACGCTGTCTGACGCAAATGCTTTCTCTCACGCTTAATTATGAATACAACCTGGCAATTAACTCCAGAGTAAAGAAGAAATATTTTGGGTGAGATTGACCTATAATATGCTCGTGGTAGTTCCGTTAATCAAATTCCACTCGTCAAATTAACGGGGCCAGGAAGGAATCCTTGCGAGACAGATGCAGGGTGAAGGGCCTGATGGGAGAGAGTTGTCAAATTAGAAAATACCTCAAGTACATTCCGACATACACCGAAAGGAACTTGATGCGAGCAAGGAATTTCAAATCAATGAGGCATGCGAGAGTGATTTCCTTTCATGGTTAAAGATAAGAACTAGAAACGCAACAAACGGATAGAGCGTATACCATTCTCGCGTAAAATTAATTCGCTAAAAGTGGAAAAAAACAAACCTCAAGACTAAAGTTCTGTCTTAATTACATAAGATTTTATTTCTTCTCAATATTTTTTTGGGTTTGCGGCGCTTTAGTTGGTAGAGAGATGGCCTACTAACCGGAGGGCCCGCGTTTGTTTACGTGAGAAGCTCCTGAGAACACTAATGTTCATTCAAGCCACAAAATGTTTCGAGTGCCAGGTCTTCCTGGGAAACAAAAGTTGCAGGGACAGAAAAAGACCCCTCCTGGTGCTTAAATGTCACATGCTAATGGGCTTTGTATTATATGATCTCTACACGGAGATAAAAACCAAACTCAGGGGGTATAAATGTGGTCAATATAATTTCATACATTCATTTATACTTATTTGGAATTATATCATTTAAGGTAGGTTTTGATCCTTAGCCTCACTCCAGAGAGATTGACCAGCTCTACAGTAAAACCCTTTTCTCTCATTTCATCCAACTTACCTCCACTCCTTCACTCCTCCTGCCTCGCTTTCCTAACGTCCTCCTCTTCTAAAACAATTTTCGGCATACCATCGCCAATCAATATGCTCTGCATCCACCTTTCCTATCGTCTTATGGTTAACCCATCTCTCTCCTCCTCTTTCAACATCCATAGAACAACTCTGACGATTTTTCTTTCCGATAATTTTACGGTTTCAAGCCATAACCAAGCCAAGATGACCAAATTTTCGACTCCTACATGCGGAAGCTCTTCTGCTAAACACAATTCCTCTTCTTATATCACTACTACTAGGCAACCTTGATCCAAAATACGTCCAGGATAGGTAAACTAACACGTAGTGAATTTTTCCAAGTGTGGGAGAATTTTTAAATTGCTTACTTGACTTGTGCTGATAATGACGCCCATCCACCTGTTCACAAATCCTCAACGGATCCCACTCTTCTCTGACACCACTGACTCTCTACCCTCGTCGTCTTGATCTACATTTTCCCCACACTTTCACAATACATTTCATCGAAGAAATTACTGTAGTTATAAGGAGAGCCAACCGGCAGCTGAAGTCATTACAAATTTACCAAATTACCATCCTGAACCATCAGATTCAGACAAGATGTAGTGGAAGTTCGTCATTATGAGGGAAACGAATTTGTCTTTTTCCAAAGATTTATAAGTAACGTACCTCGCGTTTCAGTGCCTCGAACAATCTTCAAGAACAAGACAAGATTCAAATTGTAATACATCATATTTATACCTGCTTGATGAAGGGGGGGGGGGAGAAATGAGTAAGGAGTAAGGCAGGCGGGGACAAAGAGGGAAAATATGGAAAACCCAAAGAAAGGGAATCACGGACAGGTGCACAGGAATTACAAGAATCACAGGACATGAGCTACATGCGCCGGAACGGTCGGATGCAGATTGAGGTATGAGTCAGATTGAGGTATGAGGTATAAGTGATTCTAAGAAGGACATTATCAGGGAAGGGTTGTTCGACACATACTGAGATTAAGGGTAGGGGGTGGTAACATGGGAAAATACACGAAGGGTGGAGTCAGTTGGAGAGGGGGAGTTTCACATTTTACTGTGGAAACGGGATTATGAGGTAAGGAGAGTTGGTTCATTAAAATATTGCCATTTAAAAGAACATTCATATTTAATTTTAAACTTTCAAGTTGCTCTAAAATATCAAGTCTTTTGCAAGTATTAAATTTACATGAGTGGGATGATTTTAGTAGATGCTTGGAGTGATGTTTCATCAAAAGCACTTCAGATATTTCGTGTTACCTTATTTTAGTCTTGAAACTTCTACCGTTCCGGCGCATGTAGCTCATGTCCTGTGATTCCTGTCATTCATATGCACCTGTCCTATGATTCCCTTTCTTTGGGTTTTACATATTTACCCTCTTTGTCCCCGCCTTCCTTACTCCTCACTCTTTTCTCCCCCTCAAACAGATATAAAAATATGATGCATCACAATTTGAATCTTGTCTTATACCTAAAGATGGTTCGATGAACTGAAACGCGTTGTAAATAACAAATAAATCTGTGAAAAAGTGAAAATTGATTTTTCTCATAGGGAGTAATGATATTTGCTCCTGGTAGGGTCACCCGTACCAGATAGGTTGAAGGTTATGAGCTAGACGAAAGGTAATCCACACAGCGTCTGTTCCTAAGTGAGGCGACTGCAAAAGCGTCTGCCCCCCGTGGGGAGGCAAGTTGAGAAATGGAGTCACGTTAAAAACACCATTGAGGAAGGCAACAGGAAATCTTGAATTGGATAGGAAATTGAATGGAACTGAGGGGGCAAGAAAATACACTGAACCATATGATGAGTTGTTGGAAAGTGTAATAAGAGGTTTAAGGATATTTTGTGCCATACGTATAAGTCAGGTATGAGGAGTGCAGAAATATGTAGTGATTGGATCCATTAAAAATTTTTCCTGTACCGGCTGAATACAGTAAATAAATGGTATTGATATTTTAATCACGAGTGAAAGTGTGAGTACGAGTACAAAAGCCGGAATAATGCCATTTTAGATCAGCATCAGATATCATGTTTTTAAAATGAAAGTTGATGTATCCGGCGTAACTTAATGGATTTACATAAATGAAGTGAAATTATTGACTTTGTAATTCCACACACTTTATTTAAAAACACAAAAAACACTTTTTTTTAAATTAAGTGCGTGGAATTACAAAATCAATAATTTCATTTCAATCAATTTTCTAATGAGTATATCATAGTTCTAGCCTTTACGTTCAGAATATTGTCACACTGAGGATAGGGACCATATTGAAGGCTTCCATTGGTCAGTTTTCAACTATTTTAGAACAAAGGAGATTTTTGCTTTTTATTGATCACAATATTCCGAGTAACCTTACGCTGGAGAGGACTACAGCATTCAAAATAGCTTTCTCGCAAGAGAAGCAAAAGACTCATGGAAAGGTTAGTGATTTTAATCAACATTAAACGAGCGCTTCTGCGAAAAAAATTAAACGTTCCTCCTCTTAAGAAAAAAAATGTGGAGATTGGCCCGACGGTAAAGCAAATCAGATTCGCTCCAGTCACAAAGAACTTCTTAAATCCTTACCGATGCTCCCGAAGAAATATATTCTGAGTCATTCTCTTTAGTCACACGAAAAAAAAAATTACGCATTTCTGCCACATGTGACTCCCACTCACATAAGCAATTTACCTTGGCAACGCTAAGGTGATTGACATTTCCTGTTGATAAAAACTTTCTAAGGCAGACGCACGCAAAGTTTATGAAAAAAACCAAAGTTCAAATGCAACAGTCTCTCTTTCTCTCTCTCTACCCACGTAACTACCACAAAAAATCCGTTAAACGACTCGATCCTACGAAAAAAAATGGTCGAAGGCCAAACTAATATTACTTATGAGTAATGCAATCACTGTCAGTAACTCAGTAAGAGGAATCCGGGGATACTATTCTCTTGAGGATTTCTGTCGTTCAGAAGATTACCCTATGGAAATTGTAACGGAAACGACTCTATTTAGAAGTCACATGATAAATGGACTCTGGAGCATCAATCACGAATGCACTCTTCACGCCACAAGTTTTTTCTTTTGTTTTTGAATCCTTCAAAGCCGGCGGTTGGTATACAGGTCATGATGAGTAATACCCGGAAGGAGCGGCAAACTACGTTTATCGCCCGGTCCCATCAAGAATCGACAAACAACCCTGAGACGACAATTTGAGACTCAACGCTGGACGCTTTCCAAATCAACCCTGTTATTCGACTGATAACAAAGCACCGACTCGTAAAGTTGAGGTGCTACCAAGCGAAGCGAAGTGTAAGCAACACCAGTATCGATAAAAACTCCCGCTTTTAGGCATTGAAATAGTAGAAATACCTTCAAAATTAAAAAAAAATATTTAACAGCTATTGATACTTCATCGAGTAGAGCTCATATTGAGTCGGAAGGGATGAGGACTTGAAAGGTATTTTGCATAGGAAAGTCCAGAATGACCCAGGCGCCTACTGAAAAACTTTTCCTTTTGTTTTGAGCTAAAAGGCAAACTAAATGCTCATTTTTATATGTCAATACTTTTCATTCTAATCTAAGGTAGATTTTCACGGATAACGTGCAGTTCTGCATAGCACTGATAACCGATCTTTCGCATAAACCGTAATGAGCGCGGGCTCCAGAGGAGAAGAGCAAGGAAGAATGAAGAACACATCAGGAAAGTAAACACTAAGTTTCTCAGGCACATCAGGATTTACGAAATGGATTCCAGATGAACCAGTAATTTTTTTAAATGAATAAATGAAAAAAGTCAGTCGGTAAAATTATATAAACATATCTTGTTTCAATCATGAGTAACATTTCACCAAATAAAACCATTTATGCTCCCTTAAGTGACTACTTTTTGACACGCTAGAGTCGTGTAGTTCATGTATTCCTTTTCAATTGGGGAAGGAAATAGAATAAATCGCAGATGACGCGCAAACCTACGGTGCTGCGGGAAAATAAAGTCAAAATTAAGAATCATTAAAAATTACTTGTTCGGAATTTGAATGAGATGCGCTGACACCCGTACGTTCACTGCTTTATTTGATTCCGTTCCAAACACGGCACTCTTCCAACGACGGATTTACTGAATTTATGGAATTGGATGTATCTTCTTCCTTTTGAGCGTTACGGAGGGCCAAGTCTGATTTTTCAAGAGAGTCGGCCAGCCCAAAAATTTTGATAAAATAATTCTGGACTTGAGAGCAAACTGGAATTTCTCGCGAAAAACTCCCTCTCCGGACTTGCGGCAAAAAAAGAGTAAAGAATCGCAAAAAAAAGAAGAGGCAATTCTGCGAAGGAACACGCGCCTGAAAAGTAGTCACCGAGTCGAAATGCGGTTTTACGATTCGCCCCGAATCAATGCAACCATCCGTTTCCGAGGTGACGCAAAAAAAATTACGCCCGCCTCTTCGAGAGACAGCGAATAAAATATCTTCATGGACCACATCGGCACTTTATCGCGAGGGCAGAAAGTTCCGACTTGCGCTCAGAGGACCAGAAATGTAAGAATATCGTGTCCCGAAAACATGTTTAAGAGAAATGCAAGGAGTAAGCTCATTGAGCAAAGCTATTTCAAGAATTCCAAGTAGCCATCCATAGGCCGCGAGGAAAGGAATTTAAATGGCCGTTTCTTTTCCGACGAGTTCTCCCTCCCACAGCTATTCTTTCTTCTTCAACGCTAATGGCACCGTCCCTACAGCCTGTCGTTCATCAGGAAAATATTATGCATTTTAACTTATCGCTCCAGGGAAAGTGTGGAAAAGGTTTTCTTAAAAAAAATAAGGCACCTCAACGAGCTAAAGGTGTCACAACTGATGAATAATATTTCTTCAAACTTACGAGAGTTTCGAAAAGCCACACCGATAGATGGATAACGCTGAATTTTTATTTATTCCTATGTATTATTATTATTAGGACACATGATGAACAATTAGCAAGAAGATAAAGGAATTTTGCATTGAAGTTTCAGGTCACCCAGTATTATATTTAAGTTACTAGGGATGGGAACCGTCAATACAAGTAGGAAAATCCTAGCCATAAGCCAACAAGAAAAATATTTCATCCAACATTCATCACGCATGTAACACTCCTACGTATACTGAACTTAAAAGGGTAGTCTGAGAATATTCTCGAAATCTGAGGGAGGCTATACGCGTGGCAGAAGTCCTTGAAGCGATACATTAATCATGTCTCCATAAGAAAATATTACTTACTACAACTAAATAAAATAATCACATGCATAAAAAGTGAAAAAAACAATTTTAATGCTGGATGAATTGGATATCACTGTTTGAATGTCACATTAACTCATCTGCTAATGCGCATTGAATCATTAAATTGCTTCGATAATACAAGAGAGAATAATATCAATACCTCAACGAGATACTTCATGAAAATTGAACGTAAAATTAACCTCCTACTGGGTTGAAAGAGGAACCTTTGCAAATAAGACAAGACTAAAATATCCTCTCATGGCACGAAAGATATATCATTTAGTACAGAAAATAAACTGGCAAAACTACGATCGACACATAAAATAAACTGATAAAACTCTGTCCACTAATATCCGAGTGAAAAACCTATAATTTTGTTGACTGTCATCCTCGCACTAAAGAGAAACATATAGTATATGCGAAAAACGACGCCTTTACTTTCAAAGTGCTAAATAGTGGGTATCAAGCAATGTCAGAAGGCAATTAGGTATGTATATCCCGCAGCGGGATTTTTATGGTAACATATTTCACTTCACATCGATAGATATTCCAATAAAATTAGGAAGTCTTAAGATAACCAGGCTCCCAGCGGGGTCCTCATTCTTTTCGCTGTTTATGGGCGGTGACGCAGAGAAACCCATCATTAACTCACTTGGTGTTTATAGTACCTGTTCCTTTAAATAAATAAGAAAAACCACCTCGACGAGAGTCCAATTAGTACTTTTCTTGAAGACCAGGGCTATTACACAGAGGATCCTTCGCAAAATAAGTAATAATCAATTATCGTAATAATATTTTAACAACCATATGCATTCTCAGATATATGACGCATATACAATATAAAATGATGATATTATAATGAGATAGTCATAATGTATCATTCACTGAGCACAAATAAAGTATGTTTTCTGTGAATGGGAATAAGATAAGTTTAACTAAATATTAGCGTTTGAATATATTAAATTTCATTCCAAATAATATTTTGCGAATCAATAAAATGAAATTTTTGAATTGGGTACACTTAAGGATGTTGGAAAAGTTTACATGCTCATCCCCAAACTTTTACGTGTAATATAACACCAATATTTCTCCTCGAAATATTGGAAAATGGAATAAAGACAATATAATTTGGATTTGGAACCAGTAGAAGGAGTAAGAATAGAAACAGTTCGGTTATTATTTTCTCCTTTCCCTTTGGTCTATCATATTTGTTCTCTGATTTCTATGGTGTGCAACTATATGTAAAAAAAACGCCTGGTCCATTAGGATTGTTTCTGCATGGTGAAGAGACGTCAAAAACATGAATAAATGCTTGTGACGGAATACATTGAACATTTTTTTTTCAAACTCATTTTTAAATGTAACCATGCTACCAGCTAAAGCGCGTATTTTAAAAACAAATACAATTCCGAAAAATTAAACCAAACATAAAGCAGCACAGCTAGGAAAAATGACGAAAATTTACTTTGTTTGGGTAACTTCGCGAGAGTAAAGGTGTTTAGGGAAATCACCCAGGAAGTTGACCACCATCTAATTGTTTCCGGTGGCGTTGCTCAGGAATTGCAAATTGGGGTGAATCAATAACAGGTTTGGGAAATACGGGGTAAAAGCTCGCTGTGTCATAATGAAAATGGCCATACAATCATCTCTGGAGTCTTTATAAAGCCATTAAAATTGCTCGAAATCTACCCCCTTAATTTCTCCTCAAAGAGACCAACTTTGAATTTTAAAACAACCTGCCCCCGGGAAAACGAACTTAAAGATTTAAACTCGTAATTCCCTGTTGAGGCCCAGTTTGTAGAAGCAAGGTGGAGAGGAGAGATAATATTTTCCCGCCAATCCAAAGGAAAAATCGTTCTCACGAGAACTGTAGAGGACATTGGCTCCAGCCTACTTTTGAAATGATAATTAAATGTTGTCATGATTACTCACACCAAATATATAATGAGCGATAGCCGATAGTAGATGATTGAATCTAAACGCTCTCTGAACAACATTAACAATAATAATGGGTATGAAAATAACTTATTTCGTATAGCAATTGGTAACTTTTTACAAATATCAGCTTGCACACAAAATCACATCGAGCACGAGTGCTTCACATACAAACATCACAATTGAAGGCAGCTCAATCATTTCACATGGGAAAAGAAAATGCTCAAAAGAAAATGTTACCTGTTTGACTAAAATAAAGCTGCCTTTAATATTCCTCCACATAGTTTGGCATTGGAAGTACACCATAAGGGGAGGAAAATTTATTTGATGAGTACTTGGGTCCCACCCCCGCCAGCCTTTAAAGGATATCTTAAAGGGAGAGGTTTTTGTACAGGAAAAAAATAATTTTTAAACTCTTTTTCATCAATGAAATTAGAAAATAATGCCGATTTTGAAACGAATTGCCCTATTTTAATGACGGTAGCGCACGCTAGAACTCAGAGTTCAGCAAGCTCATGAAAATTGTTTCGGACAAAAAAAGTAATGCTTATTTTGAATTCTATCAGAGTCAAAAGTATCCCTCAAAGTGGGGAAGGGGAGGGCGTGACATTCTCCTACGGTTTGACCTCTCCTACACTAATGGGAAACTTTTCCAACATTCATTTCAGCCCGATTCCAGGCTCGAGAGTATTCCGGGTGGATCAGCTCGAAAGCATCTCTATCCTCGAAGGAAGTCGCCTGGTCTCTCCTTCGAGAGACCGGGATACTGCCGGCAAACGGGGAGGCGGAAGAGGAGCAGGCGAAGCAGCAGAGGGATCGGAATGGAAAAAGGCGCCACTCACTCGTCTACTGAGTCCGCCGCGCACCGCCTCCGTTGAAATTCTCCTCCCAACCTCCTCCTCAATTAAGGCGACTCTTCGACAATGAATCTCCGCGGACGCTGCGCTGCGTCTCTCTCCAGGGACCGACCGCATATAAGCCGGGCGAGACGATGGCCCGAGGGTCCAATCGCACGCACACACGCATGCGGTCGGGCTCTGCCAGGGTTAAAGGTGTCGGCTCTCGACTCCACTGGGCCCATCCATTCAGCGAGGGAGGCGGGAACGCGGGGAATTCCAACCGACGGACGCCTGCGAGAGAGAGGAGAGGATGGGTAGGATGAAGGGTCAGCTTTAAAAAAATAGTACAAGTTGTAATGAAGTACGAGGCGGAGGCGTGAGCCGCGTGTCTCCCTGGGCGTTTGGGTATGTGAGTGTGCTTGCGCGTATCTGAAGCACGTATCACACGGTCCTACCCCGTTTAAAATTCCCGGAATCGTTAAAGCCATTCATTATCATGTATTCGGGCCTGCGGGTACGAGCACAGCGGACGCAGGATTTGACTGGCTCGAGTCGAAGGCGCTACGCCCGAACCACTACACCTTGTGTGTTTTTAAAGGGGTTTGCACAAGGCATGAGCAGAATTACGTAGAGTATTATCGTCTAATGTCGGGGCTGACTTTGATAAAGTGATTGAAGGTTCCCTTCTTTTGTCGCGGATTCCACGCTGAACCTCCCAAATCCTTTCCTTAGTCCATATAATCCTTATTTATTTTGGGTATAACTTAAGCAAATTTCTTCTGCCCGTTCACGTGGACTGAATAAAGTCTATCGCAATCACTTAGAAACGGCTTCACCATGCTCTGTCCCCCTCGAGAAAAATTTCTCTATTGGTTTCATATTGTGTACCTCGTTTCTTTTGCTTAATCGCGCATTCATTTAAGATTTGATGTGATCGTGCGATAATTTAATAAATACAACTGAAAATGGGAAGAGGCAAGGGATGGCACAAACGATCAATGCCTTCAATCTGCCCACATTGTTTTAGTATTTTTTTGGTACCCTGCAGGCCACCACTAGGGTGTGTGGCAAGGGATGAGTACACATCAGGCTAATTTAAACCCGAATATTTGTTCCCTCTAGTACGTTCGGACAGCGTTATTTTGCTCTAATACCTTATAGTTCGTGGGAAAAATGACATCTTAAATTTAACTGTTTTGCACTTAATCTCTCGAATTTTATTGACATGATCTCTCCTACTGTGGTGAAATGGGACTCATAATACATTTTCAACATCATAGCTTAAGAGACATCCTTGCAATTTATGCAAGATATTTAACCTGTGCTTTAAATTTCGGTCCGTAAGTGATTCCCAGCCTAGATGCTCTAACAATTTTGATACGCTACTCAGTTTGTCACAACAACTTTTTACAATTCTAACTCCTCTACGCTGGCCACGATCCAATGCGGCAATCCATTCAACTTCGTGCGGATCCCATATACTACCAGCAAGTTCACAAGGATGCCTAACCAGGGAAAGATAACATTTCCCTTTCACATTTATATCGTATTTCCCCAATACTCTTCTTAAAAATCCTATTTTTTTTGTTAGCTTTTCCACTCACTTGGGAAGGAAAACAAACGAGAATTTTACAGAGCCGCGGCAAATACTGGAAATGTGTAATGTAATGGATAAAAGAAACTAATAAAGCCTCTATTTTAATATAATACAAATATCCCAAATATATTGCTCTACGGATCGTTTTACAAATATATTTATCGTGATGAAGCGATGTTCTTGGAAATCAGAGCTCTTGCGATACATTTCTGCACCACACCGTTGTTCAGCCCCTTGATATTACTGAAACAGCCTCTTCACTCATTGTATAATTATATGAAGAGATGATAATTGAGCTTACTTGAACCTAAAACTGTTGTTTTTGTTCGGACCAAATGTGGCTGCTTAAATACGATATATAGATGTCACTTTGTCCAATGGTCTCACGGTAAGGAGATACTAGGAGAGAGAGAATACCATCTCAATACTATTAGTCCATCTAGTTTATTTAGATTAACCATTATATATTAAAGAAGGGAGGAATATTCCAATGCTAGAGTCTGGGTCAGGAGTGAAACAAATAAAATCTTAAGGCATTCAGAATACAGAGAAAAAACGCAGACGGGCGGTTATCTAAATGTGGCCTCTCTCAACATACTCGACTGAAAACTGAATTAAAACTAATCAACCACCGTAGTAAAATTGACTGTGATTGTAGAAATCGTCAATTGGAGAAAGTATACCACACACCCTAGCGGTGGCAAGCAGGGTACGAAAATATACTAAAAATGCTAAAATGTGTCTGGGTCTTGAAGGAGAATGGCTACAGCGACACCATCAGGACTATGAGATGCTACAAAACACCTATGAAAACTGTCCTAAAATAAAATCCCTTGCACTTGCTAAAATCCCTTGGCGCACTCAAATTGTCTCTGAATGGACTCCAAACGTTTTTCGCTAATAACTTTTGCAATGTAGCAAATATGAAAATTCGCTTATTTGCCGATGACACAGTGGTCCAAAGAAGTATACGTAGTCCTTAGGATAAAATAGCACTTGCACATGATCTTAATGCAACATTTGGGTGACACTTGGAAATTAGAATTAAATCTAAAGAATAAAGAAGAGATAGTGGCAATTTTCCACCGGATAAGTTTTATTGTACGACCGGGTTTCGAAATACATATTACATCAGTAATGCATGATGACGTAATACATCGAAGCGCGGGCGTACAATAAAACTAGTTTAGTGGAAAATCACTACTATCCGTCCTTTATTATGTTCGAATTCCACCACATCACGCCTGAAACTAATCAATTTGTAAACAAAGAAGTGTGCAGCAATGAATTTTCTCTTCTAAACCAACACTGGATAAAAATTTACCAAATAATAAGTGTAGGCAGTATAAGGCAGTCATCTGCGATCAAGCTTTACGATATATTTATCAACGCAACCTTCACCCGGTAGCGAAAATATGTCCTCATCGTGGAATATAAGGGTCTAATGAATACAATATTAACACGACTAACCTTAGTGGCATGTACGCATACTAAAAATTCATTTGTACATGAAGGAGTCCTTAAAGATGTTAGAGGATCTACATTTTGACACTCATTGTAAGGACACTTCCGTCCTACTCCTAGGCAGAAGAAAAACGAGCATATTTATGCTGTAACATGAGAGACGAATTTAGTAGCGACATTTGAGCTACGTTAAATTCTCATTATGATCGCAGTTGACAAACTAACTCCATGCAACAACTAAGCAGTGAGACACATCGAGGGGCTAAGCAATTCGCTTCGCCCATCAGCGGTGGCAATGTGAGCACTGATACCGCAGTGAAAAACCAAAAAAGTCAAATTCGATGCTCGATGGCTATATTTTCTCATTAGAGAACAACCCTTTCCTTGTCTCCTTTGTCAAGTTTGAGAGGCTCACTTTTAAGTTATTACCATACATATAATATTTTTTACATAAACATACTCACTTGGTCATTCTACGAAGAATTACCACATAAATGGCTAATTATCATATATTGAATGGAAAGGGTTTAAGAAAAATAAATTTGGATACACGATGGGTTCATCGCTAATTGTCCAAACTTAATCATTAACCTTCACCTCATATTTCTTAAACCATGTTAGCTGATTAATTTACCACTATATCAGGCTCACTGATAGCGAACATGTTCTGAGGACATACGGAGAGATAAGAGAAGAGGGATTCTCAAGTATTTAAAGAAGGGGGAAGAGAATAGTAGGGAATTTAATATAATACGAAGGAGAGGAGTTCATAAGATCATGAATTACGAAGCAATATATTTATGTATTTAATGAATTAAGAGACTGAAGACATGAAAAAATTCATTCAAGCATTGACTGCTACGAGGATGGCTACCGCTTTCGTTGGATAACTTTAAGGACCCGTATTTCAATCTGTTATATTGTCATTACACTGATAGTCTTTCTTCAATCGTGATTGTGGTGCGAGATTCCTGTAGACACAAAGAAGGAACGCCCACGCATTTTTGTTTCTTGACTAAGTCTTCGGGAAGAAAAATTCACTAGGGGCTGCTGAAAACCCCTTAAAAATTGACAGAATGGCAAATACATGTATCAGCATCCATAGCTCAAATATGAATTACATGAAACCAGTAATTCGACTGATATTTTCCATCAAGCCAAAGTTAAACTGGTCATTAACCGTCATTTAATTCTCTATCACCCGATTTAATACTGATCTATTTATCGGATAATTAAAACTAAGAATTAATTATGTTTTTCGCTGCTTGTTGAATGATTCAGGGATAGAGCGTTCAAAAAAGATTTTATAAATAGAAAAAGCCGACGGCAGTCATTACCACTTTGATCATTTCACGGGGGAATTTCAACGTAACAAAATTCATTTCTGTCTTACGAACTTCATTCTGCGTTGCACAGAATGTCGACTGCACAGAATATTGGATATTATTCATCCGGGTGGCTGGGAATAAGTGTAATGCGCAGATAAAAATCTTTGGAAAACGGCGCGAAGCTATCCTTTAAACTCGCGTTTGAGGTTTATCCTGCCTTCGACCCCGCCTCACGTCAATTCTGCGTCGCAAACTATGCTTGCAATTCCTCCGCTACATAACTAACTACTCGTCTATCAGAACGATCAATGACCGCGACGTGACACACGATGGGAGCATGGGACAAGATGTGATTCAACGGATAAGAGCTGAATGCGTCCGACGAGGCGGAGTCTAAGAAAAGGGCCAAATACGAACTGAATCCAATTCTGATCCCAGCCATTATTACGTTAGGATCCCTCCGTTCTAAGTGATGGAAACCAGTACGGGAGAGCTCCGGTAATGGGAATAGAATGAAATTAAAAAGCAAGGAAATGATTCAGGATCAGGTAAAAATCTGAGGATGCGGAGAGGTGGGAGAGTAGAATTTCTATTTGTTTAGGTGGAAAATGTATGTTTTTATTTGGGTCACATTTAAAACGACAATTTGATCATTTAATGTTATTAGTATTATTAAATTTTATTTGATCAGTTTGATTAGTGCAGGAGTTAGAAACCACGCTGTGTTTGCCTGATCAAACAAACCACTTTTTAAAAACTGGAATGGTTCTTGTAATGTTTTTATTCGGAAAAAGTTCGGAGAAACTAAGAGAACACGAAGGACCGGAATGGAAGGAAACGGGGGATCGGTATGGTGAGGTGGCTAACGTACTGGCTTCCCACCCATAGGGTCCAGGTTCGAATCCTGGAAGATATTTTTCGGTGGTATCCCGATCCCTACTTGAGGTGCTTTGCGGAGAGCTCTTTAAGGCAGTCTACCACCCATCAGATGAGATGTTAAGCAGAGGACCCCTTGGTGACTTTTGTTGATAGTAGACTAATGCCGACTCCGGATTTCTCTCCACGCTTTATCCTTTCCCGTCCATCTCCTATTGCGCAAATTACCGCAGTTGTCGGTCACCTCCCCTAAATACTACTACTAGTAACAAAAGCTCTCGAGCCATAAGCCAACCTCCTGTACCTGAGAAAAAACATATGCTATATAATTGAATGTATATAAAATGAAATGATACATATCAAAATGCACAGCATTGCCAAGATGTGTTATTTCAGGAAAACGCATTAATAGTTTGTAAGCATGTTTTAACTTACGCTATTCTTTCAAAACAAATAATAAAATGGCGCATAAAAAAGAAAAACAATCCAATTTCGTTTCACTTCGACTGCACCCGGAATATCAATTACCTGAAAGTTATTCCGATGCGCACCATTATTTTTACGGCGTTCCGTGCGCTTCAGACTTGACAGGAGATCTTCGATTCGGTAATCTGCGGCGAGGGCAATCTCATCCTTTTCGGATTCCACGGAACGGAGATGCCGGCTGACAGGTGGCCAGTGGGCGAGTGAGTGCAAGGTAATACGCGGCGGCGTTTCTGCACACCGGAAAGACGAGGCAAAAAGCGGCAACAAAACACGCCGGCAGGAACACAAACACGTGCGTGTCCACACATCTCCCCCTCCGCCGTGGCTTTCGTGGGAGAACCATCGTCAGAGGGGGAACCGATCAATTGCGCGGTCGGCTCTTCCCTGCCGTCCCATCCCTCTCTCCTCCCTTGGCGCGCCGGCTAACAATCAAAACCTGTTTCACTAAACGACACGGAGGAACAAGGGACCCGGCTTGATTTATCGTCAGATCTCTGGGATTTTCCATTGAGAAGGAACTACCCCCGCCCAGACTCCTTGGGATATAATTACGATTTCTAGAGATTTCCAGATAAAAAGCATGCAAATATGTGTTTTTATTTATTTACATATATATATATATATATATACACATATTATATATATTTATATATATACATATTATATATATATATATATATAAATTTCTTCTGTATATATGTTATTATATATATATATATATATATATTTTTTTTTTCATACACATTCACACACACACATGATATATGAGTGGGTACGCAAGCACACGGAAAAGGGAGGGAACGTGTAATGACGCATCACATACTCTACTTGCCTATCAATACCCTTTCCTGTTGGCGCGTGTAGTCATTGATTCAAATATATACATCATCAATGATATAATTGATTCCTACAAATCTATCGACCAGATTTTAATCCATTAATCATGTAATATATTTTGGAAATTTAATTCCCGCTGTCTTGCCCAAGCATGACTGTGGGAATTTAAAGATAGATAAAATCTCCGAAAAAATACTCAAGGATGTAGCAAATTAGGGACGGGAACCTTAAGGTACATAGGCTCATTCGTTACATACATGAATATGGAGGAGGAAGTTGACCGGAGGACTATGTTATATCAACACTAATTTCTATCCTAAAAAAGGGAAACAGCATCATGAAATAGAGCGCCGTTTAGTCTGATTTTGTACGTACGATTTCGAGCTAAGATAGCACTTAGGATCACCAACAATGAGTTGGAGTAGTGGACAACTGATTAATTAAAAGAAGATCAGTTTGAGCCAATTTTTAAACCGCATCTTTTTCCTATTATTCTGTCCAAAAACTACTATTACTATTTTACTCCCGCCTACTATTTTCCTCCCTCGCCCAGCATTCTCCCTTGTATCACAATCTTCGAAATTCCATTCTCCCCTCCAATACTTGCTTCATTTACTCTTCACACCTTCTGGAATTTCTCTTAACAGCCTTCAATCTTTCCCGCCTTGATTATTACTACTAATTCGATAACTCCCCTCTTTTTCCATTTTACGTTTCCAGTACTTCTCCCGCGCACGTCTCAAAAGTGACCGAGATTCAGAGCAGAAAGAAACTTTACTCCATGCAAAAAGATTCACTATTATCCTCTCTCTACATCTTTTCTACAGTATTTTCCTTTTCTTTTCCTTTCTACTTCTTTCTCCATACACTTCTCTTCGTGAAACCTTTTTACTTAACGCAATTCTCCTCTTTTTCGTGCTTATTTCATATACGGTATTCTTTAATTAATAACCAAGCAAATGACGACATTTAGCAAAACTGTGTCATTTCTCGCACGAATAATCATAAACCATCTCCAGCCAATTCAGCGACTCGCAACCTGTAGACTTATGAATTATTTACAACAATCCCGTCTCCCACGCAAATATCAAGATATGAAATCCAGAGTCTGTATTTTCCTGCAAAATTAATCTCTTCAGGGGATTTGTCCAAGGGTTTATGCTCAAAATATTACAGTGACACACATGGCGTGCATCCGTGAAAGTATGCCACATTAGTCAAACCATGACCGAATGAATCATCGCCGGGGAGAATTAAAACTGGTTAAGGAGTGACGCTGGCTCATACTTCCCTTAACTAGAACGCATATGACGAAAAGTAAGGAGCTTGCGTGTTAACGCCAACTCACTATGCAGGTAGTTGCATGAGAAGTAAGGTTTACTCACCCTCCTCTCTCTGGGTCGAATCTGCAACGTAATGGATGAATTCGATGGTAATATGCTAAAATATTTTGGAAATTAAAGATGGATTTCGATAAATATAGTTTCGTAAACTCCACTGATTTTTACTTAAAATCTCTATTTAGTTTGTAGTGAAAATCAGTGGAACTGACAAAGTTTTATTTTGCATCATCCAACCTAACGGACACTTGGTCAATCTTAAGGGGTTGATGTTATTTCGTCTACAGGTATGCCAAGTAGATAAGGGTTACTGTATCACATTCGGAATTAAGGGCGAGGAGAATGGTTGAGAAAATTGATTAAAGAGGGTTTGTCAATTTTAATATTTTAAAAGTCGCCTTGCGGACCATTTGCTTATACTAAGATATCCCTTGAATGGCACAGAAATAGCCATTGGAAGGATAATCGGAAACTGCAGAGATTGATGAAGAACCAAAGAGAGACAATTCATTACTTAAGTATCAGATTCTTGTAGGCAGATTTTGTTTTATTACCCAGGAACAAGTGCACGCAAAAAATAAATGCAAATAGTTTCGGAAACTTGGAACAGGTTCTACTTAGGGGGTTTGACTTTTTTCATGTTGCTTAAAGGGTAAAACTACATCTACGCAATACCCTGGAGGCCTCAATAAGGGCTGATGGTGAGTTAATGCATCAGTTTTTACGCATACATTTTGCATAAATATAAATTTGCATGTATACATAAATACATGTACATTTACATATATAAATATCTATGTACATCCAGCTATACTGAATGTGTTCTGGTGAAGCTATAAATTTTGCCTTTTTGAATTAAAAATATACGAGTTTGAATATGTCAGTGGTGGTATCCCTCTTATTTTATCCTAACGGGCCCCCAAATCATTACATCTGACAATGTAATGATGTGAGGCCATAGTAATTTCCTTGGTGTCACAAGTGAATTCAGTTGATCCAGATCTGTCTAAAGGAATTCGCCTGCCAGTATTAGTCTCGCCTGCTCCCTTTACGAATCAGGGAACCACCATGCTAATTCCTACAGCACTCCCGTCACGCTTACTCTATTCTCCTAGCAATTTATATCAAATTTAGTAGAAATAAAATCAATTTAGTGGCATTAAAGAAACACTAAAACAGAAAACGAGACAAGTTTCACCATTAAACATGAATCGAAAACCATTCTTGAACCAAAAAAGGGTTTTTATCAATGAGGTTCACTGGATACGAATGACGTATTGTACCACCCTACACCTACTTCAGTAAAGGTGGGTAGAAGACGATTGTGAAAATTCCTGATTGTAAAGGAGCCATTTTCTTTCCCCGTGCTGCCTTTGGTTTTAAAAATTTTAGCTAATTATATAAATATACGGTATATGCATGACCAGAGGACCTGACTCCGGGCTTGAAATCACATGGATTTGAACCTGGGACCCTCAGGTTCGCAGCTAAACGTAATGCACGCCAGGACACTTTTGCACAGGACTGGTGTTGAAAATGTATTATTACCCTATTCGTACTACGGTAGGAGAGATCATATCAGTAAAATTAGAGAACTCAAATGTAGAACAGATAGACTTGAGGTGTCATTTTTTCCAAGAACGATAAGGGATCAGAATAACATTGTCCGACCACGGTAGGGTCATATTTGGGTCAAAATTAGCCTGGTGTGTATTCGTCCGGCGCCACTTACCCTAGCGGTGGCTTGCAGGGGGCTAAAATATATATCACACTGGATTTCATTGGCCCATATAATTTACTTCATTCATTTAGATCAATTACTGAATATAATAAATAGAAAGGTTTCCATATGGTATGTATGGGACATTCTAATTAGACAAAAATTGCCAATAAGGGTTTATTCTGCGAAATTTCTGTCTCACAAATGAGTCACTATACAGGCCTGCTGTAAATAAATTCCAACAAACTGAGGGAGATGCCGCAACAGTAACTTTTAACGGAGTCATCTGCTAAATGTGCATTACACTGCAAGAATTTAAGAGTGCAAAAATCATTCGCCTCGTCCGGGATTCGAACCCATAACCCTCGATGTCCGACCGAGTGAGATCCGGGTTCGAATCCCGGTCAAGGCGAATGATTTTTACACTCGGCATTAGTTGCATTCCACTGTAGCTGAATTACGTCATGTATTTAAAAATTTAAAACAAATCGTCCTAAATATTATTATAACTTACTGCATACAGCCCTTCGCAAAACGCATAGATATGCGTAGAATACAATAAAATTAGGGTAACGACCTTATATGAAAAATTAAAATATTATTCCTAAAGATGGCGGTGTGTTTTCTGATTAATATTTGTTAATGAATGTTTTGTGAACTTTTTGCTGGGCACAGTTTTAGTCTTGTAATCAATTTCACATTGAATTTTCTAGTGGAAAAGTAGCAATTGAAATTATAAGTTGAAATATCACAGATGATTTATAAAGTGCTTCAATTTTCCATTAGAATATTTACACATTTATTTAGTAAGCAAAGACACTACTTAGAATTATTCCATCCATGCTAAATTACCGACACATTGAATTAGAAAAATGTAGTAATAGCAAAAAATTAAATATACTAGATACCGCCATTTCAGCAATTCTTAAAATCGACTAATTTTTAGCTATCCCCTCTTAGATATTGGTGATGATTTTTTTGACTTTGAAGTTTATTTGAGTACGTAGAAGTTGACCCGAGCAAACTTAATCCAAAACTCTGTGAGACGTCAGATCTTACAATAATATCTCCCTTTTGAAAATAATGTCAGATTTCTAGTGATATCGGAGTCGCAAGGTGGAAGAACGTGTTCAGCAGAAGTATAACTCCAAAGTCTATGGCTTAGATGCGAACTTATTTCATATCGGTGCAAGTGGGAAATTTTACGACGATGATTTCTTACACCTGCAAAAAAGAAATAAAAAAGATAACTTACAAGTCTTTTCTTGGAAAGACTTGTGACTATCACTCATCAGAGTCAACTTGTTTTTCCAGTTTTACATCTTTCTCGCGAATCTCTGATACAAGTATAAGGCGACCGAATGCCGTACGTCTTTCGATTAGTAACAGTGATACAAGTAAAGAAGGAGTATAAAGATGTAAGGTATCTTACTGTGAGAAAAACAGCATGTTATTTTGCCTTAAAGTTTGTGCAGTTTTGGTTGGGTCAATATAAACAAAATACATGCAACGAATAAATTCGCAAAAAATCTACTGCTAATGTTTAATTCTAGAGAAATAAGATGCATATAAGTTAAACCCAAATTTTAAACACTCATCCCTAATAATGTTTTCTGAAAAATTTATAAGTGTTCACAATTTCGGTCAGATTAACTAATTTTAAAAGTGTGCTGATTTACAATAACCGTGTATCTGTATTAGGGCGTTAGTTATTGAGTTTCAAGCACTTAAAATATGAGTTAATCTAGTTATTACAACAGTTTCAATTTAGACAAAACGCAAAGGCAAAAGGAATATATTCTAACCTATGACCTTAAGTTAGACGGAGACTTCACCACATGAATTCCTTGGTTAGTCCGAGCAGCCAGGCACAAGATGAATAAAACATTAAGCTATAAACAAGGGGCTACCTCCCTTATGGAAGCAAGTGAAACCGCAATTGTGAATCATCGGACACTAACAACATAATTTGATAAAACTCCAAGAATTCACAATTTGGAATCGTTAAATTTGCAATCTGAAACGACAGATCAAACGACAAGATGTATTCCCTGTCAATGTAGCCATAAGAAACTACATTTTCTTGAAGATGCACTGGATGTATCATTAATATAAACATGTAGACATTTTGTGAATAATAGAGCATATATTTGTTTTACTTAACATTAAAAAATTTTTGAATACTTGATTCATTCATAACAATTAGATCACGAAATGGTATGCTCAACACTTTGCGTCAGTCGTAGATATACTATCTACATTACAAACAACTATTTCTGTGTGTCTTGCATTAACACGACCGAATTGTTTCTCTTGAGGACTGTAAGTGATCTCGCTGAACAGTAACACCTTGATGGGGAGAAAGAGTCTAGATTCCGACGGCCCCTAATGCGAATTAAGAAGGCTGAGTGAGAGATCAAGCATTTAAAAGAACTCTAAGCAGGGCAAACATTTTACCACGCAGCGTCTGCGCTTTAAATAGGTGGCTGCAAGGGCCACTATTTTAGTAGTTTGGGGTGACTATGAGTGACAAGTTAAAGATAATATTGATGAAAAACTCTGTTATAAAATTGCTATCGCGGAATCTCCCGCAATTTCTTTGAATTAATAAAAAAATCTGAACACCGTAAGTGCCTAAAGTTGGCTTTCACCTCGTGCACTGTGGCGCAGCGCGCACGACTAAAAATGCTTGTAACATTAAATGTACGGTATTTCGTCATAACATCTTGTTCCTTCCAAGCTCCCAAAAATTCAAAGCATCGGTAACTTAACTGGCAAAAGCACTTAGGCAGACATTGAGGAATCCGGGTTCGAATCCAGGTGAAATTGATTGATTTTTCACACTTTGAAACTGTTTCATTGCAACAGCATACTTTACTCTTTTTTGCATTTGTTATACGTTTACTTATTTAACCTTTGGAGTTTCAGATGCACATATGGCCTTTTAAATGTATATTAGCATGCACAGTACCACCTGTAATACAAAAAACTGGTGAAATGGATAGTAAAAACGATAATAATAATAATTGGATTCGTTCTAGGGAGAAAATACCAAGGAACGCTTGGAACGCTACCCTTGACAAATGAAAAATGCAGGAAGGGTGAGGGAGTACAGGTAATAAACATTTAATGACAATAAATGTAAACGGAAAGAATTCTGAATGAGGAATTAAACATCTACTAACATCGGGTTTCATGACATCTCGGGGGAGTATTACTTGGAAAACGTGGAGAGATTCGAAGAAACTAATTATTTAAAAAAATACATTTCAAACCAAATTCTTACAACAGAATTATTAATCCGAGGAACTTTCCAAAATAGCTTGCAAATCGGATCATAATTTGGTGATTATTAAATGTAACTTAAAACTTGAAATTTGATTGAAATATGAAGGAGGGTATAAACGTGAAATGTCAACGTCTATATGTCGTTACTTTAGAGGAAAGGTAAAAGCAATTGATACTGGAAAAACGGGATGTACAGAGGAAATAGTAGGGACTGAAATCAGGAGAATACAAGGGAGCCATGCATTAAAAGAGAAATAACTGGGAAGTTGCTTGAGAGAAGAAAGAAATGAAAATTGACACGTTCAGGAGAAGAATGTGCAAGGATTAAAGATTAACAAAAGGCGAGAAAAAAAATTGGGCGAAGTAATTGCGATGGATAAGAGGTATGATGATACGGAAAGTTTTAAGGGGTGTAAAAGTGGACTTACTACACAGGGCGAAGGAATTATTTGAATTGTAAAAAATAAAAAGCGCCAGAGAGTTTAGTAAGCAACAAGGAAGGAAAATGTATTGATCTAGTAAAAAGAGTGAAGACTTAAGATTTCATATGAAAGTATACTTCACACTTTCAGGCTTAACTTCGTGGAATTGTTTGATGTCCATATTGAACTCATCCATACCTTCATAAAAGGACTTTGTGGCAAATGCATTAGACCAAATGATAGGTTTTAACAGGAAATGCGGCGGATCGTTGGTTAAAACTGAAAGGCACTATGAAAAATTAAGGGAATGAAGGAAATAATAGCACAAATAAGTGATATCACCGCAATTTTTTAGGGTTTCGAGTAAAATGGACACAATATTATGAGCCTCTTCATTGCTTAGCATATGAGAAAAGAGTGTGACCAGAATACTTGGATTCATTTGGATAATATTTTACTCCACTAGAAAACGATAGAAGTATTTATGCGGAGAAAATTATAGTTTAACGAGCGGAAAAGGTATAACTCATTCCTTCATGGTGCTCTTCGAATATGAGATAGATTCTGGACAAATCATGACGACTCTAATTTTCTATTTATAGAGTGAACTTCCTCTTTTTTGACCTACATTATTTCCTCATTCGGCTAAATCCTAAGAATCATAAATTTCAAATGTCGGCGAAAATTAATTTAGTTTTAGAGCGCAGGACCGATGATGATAACGGTAATCGAAACAAATATAGAACCTGGATGTTTGTGACTCAACAATTTCATCATTTTCCAAAGTAATGTGAAAAAAACCAAAAAAATACATAGAATAAGGGAGACGATGGAATTAAATATGCCAAACTTGAAATTGCATGAATCATAATGCAAAAACAATGGAAAGGGAGAGAGAAATCAAACGCGCATAGTTATCCGTTAAGACCGTAAATACTAAGAGACTTTTGGGTAGGGGCTGTGGGTAGGAATAAAATTAATTTTGGGCTGATTATAGCGATTAGATTTGTGATTAATGAGCCCTGACAGCGTTTGCGGAAATTAATATGCACATTTCAATACCAATGTGATAGTCGCGGGACGAAGACAAAAATAACATGGAGGCAATGAGGTTAAGAAGACGTGTGACGTTGAAGGGAAACTCTAAATTAGTAGGACAGATGAAGTGAAGCAGCTAAAGTACTGGGAAATTGATTTGAAATGATAGGAGGAAATACAAGTGCATTTATAGAAAAGAATTAGGGTAAAACTACGTAGGCCAAGGAGGAATTTACCGAGAGAATCACGTTCCTGATCTAGGATGAACTACAGGTATATAAAGAAAAGGCAGCGATAAATACCAATGAATATAAATACAAATTTAAATAACACAGACATACGAAAAAATAGGTTAAAAATGGTATTTACGAGTAGACTATTCTGAAAAAGCAGATGAGAATAAATTGGAGGATTCTCAGATAATAGGTACAGATAAGAAGAGATACAAGAAGCTGAATACACCAAAAGAAAATGAAGACCTGATGGATATGCTTGGAAAAAGAGAAATATTTCGGAGAAAACTTGTAATAGTGGGAAGGAAGAAGCAAATAAAGGATATTTATATGATGAAGTGGTGGGATATTGACGGATCTGATTCAAGGGAGAATTTAAGCTAAGTGAGGAAGAGGGAGGAAAAGGAATATGCGCTGTGAAAGATAAGCAGATGCGGGAAGTTACGGAAAGAAATAGGGAAGGGGAAAGTCATATTGGGCGGAAGTGATTTAAAGTACACAGATGTGCGTAATAATTTACAGGGATCTCCCAAAAACAGCCTCTGAGCAGTATTTAAAAAATTAAACCGAAATCATGCTTTTAGTCTGGATTTACCTCGGTCTTCATAAGCTCGAATAACCGAATCAGGAAAAACGATCGGGTCCAGAGGAGATATTTGAAAGTGCGGATATGGATACGGAAGCAGAGGAGGAAGCGTGGGACAAGGTCAGAACCACGAATACGGGAAGGTTGAGAGAAGAATACATATCGATTAAGAAAAATAAAATGTCAAGAGATGAAAAAGAGAAAGCAACGTCACTCTCACGGTGGGGGCGATAAATTTCCCATCAAAGTGGCCCATGAGTCTTACTCCTTTTTTTTAACGGTTTTTTTAAACTCGCTATGCATGAATTCGTCCGATCCCTCCCCCTTAGACGCCAGGAGACAAGGGAGGAGTGAGAGACCTTGGCCTCCCTACTCGCCCTCCACATCTGCTCACTCCTCCTGAGGCCTCCTCCACCGCATGCATACACATACCCAACCCAAGTTCCTCTCAACCCCCCTCCCCGCGCGGGACCGTGCCTGGCTCTCCCGCCCAACAACCCGCCCGCTGGGCACGGGCGCGCAAGAGAGCGGCTGGCCGCTGTTGGGAGGGTTGGGACAGACCCACGGGCGGGAGCTTTCTCTCCCCCACGTCGCCTTGTAGAACTCGCGACATCCTTCTTCCACGGGTGAGCCGAGAGGAATCCCCGCCAGACCCTCCTTCCTCAAACCTATATATCCCTCTTTCTCTACCTCCGCCCGCCGAGGAAGATTCAAGAACGAACGGCAAATATGTGTGATGTGCGCCGTGGGGCAGCGAGGGAGAGAGAAAGATGGGCCTTTAAAACGCGGCAGCCTTGCCTGAGGAGGGAGATCGTCTTCTGAGAGAGAGAGAGGGAGGGCGGAATCGGCAACGGTTGCCGGAAAATTCAGAACACGGTGTGGCTCCGCGATTTTTTTATATTTATTTAGAGAGAGGCCAAAATATGTCACGAATTTTTTTCCTGCTGAATATTAATCCCTTCGTATTCCACGAACTGGTAATTGAATTTACTCGCGTGCGGCGGCTTAAATAAAAAGTGAAGATCACTGGAGCGTAGATGCGGCTTATTAAAAGGGGTGAGGTGTTTAAGCGAAAGTATTTTTTTTTGGCGAAAAACTATTACTTTAGTGCATGCCCATGCTACTGCACGAAAATTTGTTCTTAGGAAAAATATTTTCCATCCATATTTTAACTACCTAAGTTCACATTTTTTTCGCAGTGCATATAATACACATTTTCAGATAAAATCTGAATATTTTTTGCTTCCCTAGAAACTTGAAACTATCGAGAGGAGAGAAATATTAAAATTTTAATAATTTAAGTTTTTTGGGATATATTAACACTTGCAGCAAAACATGTCTTCATTATGCCGGAAAATGATATGCAATAAATTAATATTGAGTATTTTGAGCCTCACAACTTTCCCTTCCTCGTACACTCGACTCTGATTACCAACTATTTTACTATAAGCACACATATGACCATGCGAGATGTGCTCAAATAACCTTGAAACCGTTATTCATCTGAATTTCAATCAAAAAAGCTCCCAGTAATTCTTTTTCATTCATTTGGCTCTTTCAATGCTACCTTTTATTTAAAAACACAGGTGACACAGTTATGAATTGGCATGCAAAAGATTCAGAGTAATTGTGAACCATCTCGTATTTGTCTACAAATTACAATTACTCAAATCAAATGCGCTGAAAATTAAAAAATTAAAATTTTACCCTTATCTGATAGATATAGATAGATGCGTCTGATGGACTATGTGCTCGCGTATCAGTCAATTGTTGAAGATAAAAAAGAGTGAATTCTAATTATAATCCTGATCTTTAGAACTAGTTAGTGTTTAGATCATTCATTCTGAAACAGATATATCGGCCACTAATTCAGCTTCCAGTCACGTTCTTTGGCCCGCCGGTAGATGTATCAATTATGAACAGTAACCGTCCACTTAAAAATTCACTTTGGTTGAGGTTAACATGGGCACGCCGAAGCACAAGATTTACGGATATTATCGATACACCCGGATACAACTTTCCATGCATAATTTGTAAATCATTGAATCAGAAAATCTATGTAAGGGGTATTATCGCCATTATTTGTCATTTCAATTACATCCGGAAAACAGAATTACTCTTCTAATCTTGCTACCTACCCAAATAAGTTTCAACTCGTCTTACATTTATTTTTTTCCATGCTCATCATAGAATCACCATAACCGAAAACACCCATAATACATTTTAACTTAAATATTAGTTAATGAAATACGAGTGAAGTATGAAGAGCAGTCATAACTTAAGTTCAACAAAATGTTAAACCCATGTTTGCTTCTTGCAAACACATATGATTTATGACGTGAAATATTCGGTGGAAAAAGGCCGGACCAAGTAGAGGAACATAATGAGACTATGCCGAGCAAAAGAACGAAGTGTATTGATGAACGTGTGGTTTATAACTTGTCCTATTTATCCTTTTAAATAAGTCATTTTGCAAGTAAATAAACCACTTATTGTGCCTTTAGCTATCGAAACCGACTCAAACTCCAGTTAGTGGGCACAAGTGGCCAGAATATTCGAATATGCGATGCCCTCAACATTAATACCTACTGCAGAATGCAGCATCAATAAATACAGTCGGAGAGGACGAAAAGTAGGATACGTTCCTTGATGAGGCTTGGTTTGATTCACAGCCAACCAAAGTGTTCATTTAAACCTCACAATCCGAATCGATGGAGTCTTGCAGGATGGAAATGGTTACGTTTGGTCAGAATTTTCCCATGCATTTATGGCTGGGAGAGAGACTTAAATCATCTCAAGTGCGTCATTACGACCTTCATACCAGCAAGCATAAGTTTCACAAGCACCCGTTTAGAGGTGGCATATTCATCGGCCGTAAATCAAGTGAAGAGTACGTTATAAATAGGACGCGTGTGATTGCGTTGAATATCTCACACTTTACGACTAAGGTTTACGCTAGGCACGCTTTTTATTATAGTATCATTTCTTTTCCCTGCCGATCCTAGGGATGATCTAAGGCAGTTTCATTGCGCTTAGCGGGAGCTGGAATGCCAACCGCCCACATCAATGGTCCACCTGAGGACGGATTTCTTGGGATGCATTTCCCTGAGCACGAAATATCTCGACCTCTGGACAAAATTCTTGTATTTCAATGAACGATTTTCTCATTAGACTCTTCCTCCATCCTCGAGATCTTAGAAAGTGCGTTTTGAGTCCTGTAACTCAGGGATTCTGCACGAATTTGGCGTCCCGGGCAGAAAAAGCTACTGAGCCACACATTTTACCATCTTACATCATGGTAAGAGTCGATAACTGAATATGGAGTGGAATTAATTCGCAATCATATGAAGCTATGATAATCCGGAATTCTTTTCGGAAAAATTGTATATGGAACATGTCCAATCGTGAAATCCATTTTGTTATTAGAACAAGCTGAAATGAAAAAATAGCAGCGAAATGACAAAAAACAGTCACACGATGGAGTTTAAAAGTCAAAATAAGAGTTACGAATTCAAGATAAGAATTATGGTATACTGCGGACATATAAGAGAGTTAGAACGTTATAAACTGAACGGTTCAGAGTTGGAAGCCAAAGAAAGTTCACAGTCAGCGTCACAAGCTACTGCAATTAAAACTATTCTGATAAACTGTGTCATGCCCAAAAAAGAAATATCGCAGCATTACCCACCCTTGATTGGTCTACATTAACTCTCGACATAATCTAAAGCTAAAATGCATCGATTTCTCTAGCTTTTATGGCTGATTTTAAAGAGAACGCAATCATTGGTGAGTCAAAGACCGCTATAGCAATTACTAATTCATTAGTTTGAACACAAACTCAATAGCCATAAAACGTGTTGCAGAAGACCACCATTTTGAATTTTAAAAAAAGTAACATTGATAAACTAGACCTGACTGGCTCATATCAGACATATTATCGCGTGAGTTTAAGAAAGCTGAAAGAAGAATTTCAGGTGACAGAAAAGAAATAGGTTATATTGACGGGACATCGCGTGGAAAACTATCACTTTGGGTTGGCACTCGTATTCAAGAAGAAGGGAACATCGTCAGGTATGTGTTTGGAAACATAATTTCCATATTCGGGTGCAACTTAAGTGGCTACTGTAGTAAAGTAGAGCGGGCTGTAAGTACTAACTGTTTCTATATCGATCACTTATGATAAATATAAGTTATGATTGTGGGGAGATTTGATTAATAGAAAATAAATGTTAACCTAGGTAGAACATACATATTTGGTACAATTGTATGTCCCTCGAAAAGAAAATATCCCACTGAATACCTTTTCATGCTGTTCTTTGAAGAGAGGCATACGTTAAACTCACGTCTACTTTGATTTTCACGTTTTCACACACATATTTTAAACAAATGGGGTAACAGTACAAGTGGGTCACCGTCCGTACCGGCCCGGTTCAAAAACCAATCCCAAAGATAAACTACAAAATTGCCTACACTAAAAGAGTAGCCACGACTACCTCTACTCGACAGATCAAATTATAAACTTCGGTAGCAAATTAACCATTAAGCCGTCATCTCCTCCGGCGTCGGACGAAAGGTTGAATGCGGGAGGAATGTGGGAAGAGAAGCTCGGGGGGAGATATTAGGACACGCACATGTGGGTGGGAGAGGCGGAATCAGACGAGAGGGAAGAGACCGGATGCACGATCCGCTCCGGATGGGGAAAGGGACGATGAGAAGGCAGGCGGAAAAGTGAAGCTACATATAATATACCGACGGCAATTTTTTGTTCTTGATCCAGCGGGAAAAGCGAGGCGAGTGGAAGGCTTCCTAAGGAACGCCGACAAGAGGACGGCAGTAATTAAACGATTAAGTTTCTCCTTCGCCTTCGGATAACCTGCCTGCAAAGGGGCCACCGATAGTGAAGAGAAAAGCATAGGAAGAAACTGCTGAGGGGTTGAAAGGAAGGGGATTGCGGAGAGGAGGAGGTTGACAAGGAAAGCGTCTTGAACGCTCCTTATTTTCCCGGCGGGGTGCGTGAGACTGATAGATAGGGTCATTAGAATGCCCGTTCGGGGGAGCGCGCATTTGTAAAGGGCGATCGAGTTTGTTTAGAGAAAATAGCCCAGGGAGGATACCGTAACATCTCTCATATTGGACCCCATCGCATGCGAGACCCACCGCTACGTTTCCAAGAGCAAGTAATCGCCCTTTTTTTTCCTCGTAAATATATCATTATGCGTCCGTATTTTTTTCGCAAAACACCAGGGAGACGGAGCATCATGCTGGTATTGATGAAAATAATTTGTTCACCTACACTGCGAGAAAAACGCGCATACTGCCCGATACTCACTATTATTCTTATGCGATAGTGTCATTGGTCAGTTTAACGCTATCTTGTTATTTGATGGCTCATTTTTCGCATGCAATTTTGGGAAATGTGTATAATTTACATATCCACATATTTCTTTCCTGAAAGTTTTTAATGCTACAGTTTAAACACAAAAGAAATTAATTACAAGGTAATAAGTAACTGCGGTCAAATAGGATGGGGGATCAGAGAAGGTAATCTTTTTAATTTGGTGTTCATTAAAATTTTGCGACGAATAGATTTCCCTTTTAAATAAATCTCAGAATTCCGAAGTAATATTTCGTACGTATGGAACGGAATGCAAACTGAACCGTGGTTGGTAAATGATTTAATGCCAAAATTATGCAGATAAAAAATAGGTAGTAGTAAGGATTCTGAGAAGCACACCGTTATAAAAAATAATTTATTAGCAGTGTTGATCTTCAATTTGATTGCTGATCATATCTCCTTTTCCTATGGAAAAACGGCCCATTACTTCGAAAGCTTAAGGAAAGCAACGAGAAAAAATTCCGCTTATTATGCTAATTTTATTCTATCATCAGAGGTTTATTCAGATGTGTATTTTAGCCATCTTACCATTTCATTATTCGATCGAATTCTCCGCATACTGAAGCAGAAAATGTGTTGAACTGTCATTAAAACACGAAGATATTTTTTAATCTTCATGAAAAGATTAGCGGTGGCCGAGCAGCACTGAAACTAAAAAAATAGTAATCAGAAAAGTCTCTACGAAGAAATAAAAGTGGTATGTTACCATATAAGCAACACAATTAGATGATATCTGATCAGCCGAACTGATCACTTCAACGTCTTGTTTCAGAGTGAAGGACATTACAGTTGACACAGTTACAGGTTTGATTCTTTAACTGACCATTTAGCTGCCAATGTGAAACAAACACTTATTACTAAATTGACCATAACTGGTGATTCGACGAGGATCGGGTTGATTAGCTAGCATGAATATCGCCTTCCCACCCGAGGCGTCTGGTTCCAATGCGGCGCAGGCAGGATTTTCCAGAGACATCCCGATCCCTATATTCTTCTTTGTGCAGAGATTCTTCGTGCAGAGACCTTTAAGTGAGTACGCCGACCGTCGGATGGGACGCTGATCTGTGAACCCCTTGGCGCCTATCGTTAAGAGTAGGCTATCAAAAGAGAGCGAAACCCGGCGTATTGACGCCGGGTTTCTCTCCACCCTTCCCCCACTCCCTGTAAACCCTATCTCTATCAAATCACCTCCCTATCTCTGATGGCGTACATGACCCCAGCTGCCGGACGCCTCCACTAATAATTACTAATGCTATTAGAGGTTGGACAGCATTTTTTATGATGCAACATATTCCGTTTATTTAATATTCACCATTAAAGTTCGTGGACTACAAGCATATATACAAAATCATTAGGAAACTGACAAATAATGCAAAATATATCATAATTACTTTTCAATAGATATATTGTCTTTCTGCAGATATCAATTAGTCACTGCTACACCAAACGAACCTTTTTTGTACCGTCGCAATTTAATATAAATGAACTTCAACGATCCAACTCAAAGAATTTCCATTAGAATATTTGCTTTTAATGGTGCATGCGTGGCATTGAATCAACCAGGGTAGGTGGCTTGTATCGTAGGATACAATGTGGATGAAATTAGCTGGAGGATGTAACTCGTCATGCATCTTCAGTAAACTGAAGCAGCAGCATTTTCTTCTGGTTCAACGCAATGTGATCGCCATGGATGAGTGTAATCGGTTGAAAACTTGAAAACAGGTTACGGATTAAATGACATTCCTCGCATCGCCGGTTAGACCATCCAAGATGATGACTCCTCATTTGGAGTGAGGATTCACGTGATCATCCCAATGAGTAGTGGCCCGGTTATTTCAGAACCAAACTATACTCAATATTTAAATAAACAAGTCGTGAATCGTACTAAAATCGAAGGACATTCAGCGGCGACTTTAAGGCCACACTGAAGATGTTTGACTTTTTATTTTCGGACTTGTCAAATATTTCTTCTTGGAAGGCAAGAGCAAATAACTCCGACTGTTTTAGTGCGGCTAATCCGCGTTCCAACAAGCATACGAAGTTTTTAAGGCCACAATTTTTTCAAACGTTCCGTGCTTGGTTTTAAAAGGTTCCCTTCATTCAAACCCGTCCTAACATTCGGGTTAAGCTATTACTATCAGGAAAATGGAAAGAATGGGACGTGGGACGGAAAATATGAAGAATGATTACGGTCGGGACAGCGAAATGGTGTGATTTGTCTTTGGAAGGGCGTAAATCATACCTGAGTATCATTCTCAACTAATATTTCAGAGACAGGGGGGCTGAGAAATTCTTCCAACAAGAATGGAATACGCACCTACGCTCAAATATGGATTCTGTGGGAAAAATAACTGAATGCATTGTAAGCCTGTATCAAGAGATCCAGATACGTAGCGCAAGGCAATCTTTTTTTTTTATATCTTCCTGGTTGAGAAGTAAGGCGAGAGATTAAAAGGAATATTCAATAAAGAGTGATCATAAAATTTTTATCCATATAATTTGCTGTGTAACATTTTATTTTTTTGTTACGTTGTTTGGTTAAGATATATGTGGTACAAGTTTTATTCATTTGCCTCTAGTTCTCCTTCAGCGGCAACAGTTTGCAATTTGGAATATGTCCAGGTCGTAATTTGAATAGATGTGCGTTTTATTGAGCCTTGCCTAAAATGACACAATTGTACTAAATTTGAAGGAATAATATTCACTCGAGTTTTTTACACATGTATCTAGAACACGTGTTAATGCATCCACACTTCAGTGAAAACAGTCTGTTCACAGCTAATAATTATGACTGTAACGATAGGAATAGGAAAAGTGGCCCTCCAGTCTTGAAAATTTTCGCGGAAGTCAAAGGTTGGGCAGATTGCTTCATAAATAATATAATTATAATTTATAAAAGCTACAGGACTACAGTTTGATGACTACGATGAACACTATGCGGTTAAAGCAGAGACCGAGCCGTTAAAAAAAAAGTTATTTTCCACTAACGGTACAAGACGCAACCCTCTTTAAAATACGAGTACGGCCTGCCTACGGGCCATTGATATGTTTTGCACATGCTATAAAATGCAATTAAGACAGGATTATAAATAGAGAATATGCCCAGGTAAGTCCAAATTTTCCAGCCGAGTTCACTAGTATGGAAAGAGTTTTTCCCGGGATAAGGTGAAGATCAGATTCAGGGAAGCAAGGAATATTGCCGTGGTTGAACAGGTAAACGCTAATCAAACCTCTTCATGGATTCAAAATAGTCCGCTTATTATTTTCCCTCCGGCAATCCTCGTACCTAATGTCTCTCTTCCAATGCTCATTTCTGCGATCTAAATAGCTCCAGTTCCGGCATGTTTTCCGCTTCATTCACTCGCCATTACTTATTCCCATCTTTCAACGATGTGTTTTCAGCAAAGGAGTGATCTAGAAACACGATTAAACTCTCCGCATCCCCACACATTATTAATATCTCGGTTGAAAATTACAAATTCGTGCGCTCGAAGTTGGGAGGACAACCCTTTTTACCTGAATCCAAAGAAATCAACCAAATTCACGCTTCGAAAACTTTTACATAACGGTTTCATGGCAATAAACAAAATGAAGATAAGGGCCAAATAGCCTTGTAAGTCTACTTTCCCTGTTATCGTCAAGAAAAACTTGCTGTCCACAGAGAAAACTAATGGATCAATGACCACGAATCGCCTCAAATTTGAATGGACTTTGCAGTTGCTTAGAGAATGAAAAACAGGTATATTAACTGTTTCCAAAAACTTCGTTTCAACTCTTAAATTTAGATTATTTATAAATCTTACGTAAATGATACGATATATTTTTTTAAAAGTACGCTAATGTTGGTAAAAAGTTAAGCTAGAGTGTTTTGCTTCAGGTTTTCAGCCAGTCCGTAAAAAAACAAAGCAAGTACAGGAAAACCGCCGTAAGAAAAGACATGACCAAATACGATTTCACAATTTCAACTAGAATAAATTTAACATTTTTGATTACAGTGGTTAGGTATAAAAAGCTGAAGCATGGAAGTGGTTTGAACCATATAACCCATCAAGCTATTCGCCTGTTTAATCCAGTAATGAATTGATCTAAACTATTAGTTAAAGATTTCATTCCATATTTTTTTCTATTGCAAATAAAAACTTGGCTTGTGATAAGAGATGCAGACACCACAAAACATAAGCCGCAGTGCATTATCCCATTCTAGAAGTAGAGAGTTCCTTGGAATTCTCGATTTCCCACTTCAAACAAAAATCCAGAATTAAATTCTAAAAATGTATCCATGCAGAAATTTTATTTGCTTACGCGTTCAGTAAGGGTGTTCTATAAATTTAGACTACACCATTTACATGTTTCTGTAGAGCTTGATATATCCCGTTTGAACAGAACAAATTTCTATCCATGCATATTAATGCTGTTGGCATTGACATTCCATTTTTAAAGTTTTAAACGGTATGCTAGTTTTCATTTACCATGGATTTATCCTGACGTAAGTATATTTGCAACTCAATGCAGCAGCTTAGTCTTACTGATGTAATTTGGAAAACAAAGATTTTAAAAATTTAGAGCAGGGATGATGAGTAATAAGGGTATCTATTGCCTATTCGACGAAAAAAAACCCTCGTCCGTTAACTAAAAGAATGAGGAGGGAAACAGTTGCATCCGGAGGCCGTGGGTTGGAATGTGCCCCTGAATTGAAGTGTTGTACCTAAGTTATAGATTAAAAACTATTACAGATGACGCGAGAGTTACATCAACGGATTCATAATCGTCTACACAGAATTGCAGGGTTCAATTTAATAAAATATCATGCGCCTTGACCGGGAATCCAGTTCTTAAACTAGAAAATTCCTGAATTTAAGCAGTGGATATTTCTGTGTTATTACATGATTACCACCTCGATAGGAGGAACACATAACCAGTCAATCATATGTTACTAAGTAGTAGGAAATATAAATCTCGTTGACAAGGGGCATTTTCTTTAAGATAAATATCATTTCTTTTAGCTTTTTCAAACAGAATCATCCAGTGCCAACAAATTGCTACAAACACCTGTCACGTTTACTTTTAACTGATATCATTACGTCCTTAAGATGATTCATGTTGACTTTACGATTGTTTTTAGCAATCTCAAATACTCACATCCAGCATTGAGAAACTAGCTCAAAGAAATATTTGAGCTGAACAGATATCTGTTGTAATGGCATAAATTGTTTGCTCATGACTCCCGTCCTCAAATTCCAAAGTCATGACGTACAAAATTTGAGTCCAGTTCACCCACGATACTTACAGTGAGAAAATATCCCTAATAGAGGCCCAGCAACATTAAATGTGTAGTTATTTCAGTTTAATACGTAACTGGTAGGTGCACTGTTGACTTATGTCAATTGAACGAATGGATCATACCTGTATAATTAAAAACCAACTAGTATATTGAAATGGTTTTGTTAAAGCAGAGATGAGAAACTAATAGCTCTAGTAACTATTATTGATTATACGATAAAATCACTCTGAATCCAGCAGTTTTTTCCTCATTAACTATGGTTAGGAAATGTTTTTGAGGCCATATAATTTCAATGTTTATGAAAAATAATACGAACTACATAAAACCGTTATCGAGTTAGTTTGGGAAAAAAGGTAAATGGAGTATATTTCATAACGAGTCGTCTAAAATACGACGACACGTTTCAGTGGCAACGAGACGCATTTTACATTTTGAACCAGGCATTAAAAGTCATAAACCTCCACATCAAGATAATCGTAATTCCATTCCACAAAGAGCCTCGATGAATAGAAAGTAGAGTATTGGGGCATGGATATTATAAAGATTCCGACGAAAGATTATAAGCTAAGTCAAGAATTTGAACATCATTAAATACCCCATTGAATCTTAAAATGCAGAAAAAACACAAAAAGAAAGCCTTAATTGTACAGATACTAGTACAGCGGCGCCACTTCCAGCATGCGGTTGGAAAGTTGAAATTATTTATGAGCAGCAGAGTAAGAGCAGAATTGCACGCCCGTCAAGGCATGATTCATTGACGCCTCTTAATCAGTTCGACCTGATTTTTGATTAAATAAACTAATAAGAAATTAACGCTGGCGATGTGGGGGTGGGGGGAGTCTGCATGACAAGTGCTTTTTAAGGATTAACGAAACCGAGCAACGGTGACACTTATCATAATTGAAAAAGAGTCAAAAATCTCGAAATCCAAAGTTGCTTACAAAGGCCGTTAATGTGGATAACGTTGGACCTGGCGGGAGAATTTATTACGATTGGCGAGAGATCTTAGCCACCGGAGAGCTTAAATTTTTTCCTAATCTTTCCTCTATAGCCGAGTTTGTGTGGTGAAAATAAAAATGTCCGAAATCCTGACTTGTGGACTGGTTTACGATGGATGTAAGGATCCAGCAGAGAGCTTGTGGCACCGTTAAAAGTTTACCATTTCGAAGAAAAAGGACGCATTATTTGATCATCTCATTCTTTAGAAAACTTTCCGCAGTCTATATTTTATTTACATAATTAAAAATTTATAGCATTTAACTCATAATTTTCCTTTTTTTCTCGTAAAATGAGGGTTGAAGATATATTTCGATTGTAAGATAGGCGACTGGATAATAACTATACGAGTCAATGAAACACAAATTAAATCAGGGCATACCAAGTAAATAGCCATATTATTAATAGGTAGTTATCATTATAAGAATATTGTAGCCAGATGATTCTTGGAATACTTCGAATAAAGACGTGAAGCGAAGGAATTATTTCCATCGTAATGCAATGCATAAATCGTATCGCTATATAATAAAATGGTTAAATTGATTCCTATGGAAGTGCATTTTTGTCCATGGACCACAATATGGAACGTTATTTTTAATTCCCAATATTCTTATATTGTCATTGCCAGTATCCGCCATTTGTCATAATTTCAACGGAGTATTGAAAGCAGCGTTACTTTATTGATGACTGTACAAATTCCAGTAAGTTATAATTTTGAAATTTTGCGGTGATAAAGAATGTAATAGAATTCTTTGCTGCGGCGTAATATAGTATATCGGTTCCGCGGATCATCAATACTCTAGCAGGCATAAATGAGGATTCATCTACACAAATTGCCTTCATAAATTAATTCTATAGCTCAAGGAATACACGTGTGGAAATTTGAATACCAGCTAAGACATACACGTCGGTAACAGGGTGATAACCTCCCTACACGTATTGACTGCTTGGCTGTCACGAAAGACGTGAACTTCACTCATGACTTACTTAATAAACAGCCAGATTCAACGTTATTTAAAATTTATAATCGTTCGAACGGAAAACCAGAAGAAATATTGAGAAAAAATACTCTTATTTTAAGCCTTTGAAATTGAAAATATGACTAGCGCACTGGAAGGCTTGGAGAATTGATCTGCTATAATCATCTCGTCTTTCACTCTACGTTGGCGCAAGATGACTGGCTTCGTCTCTTAGAACGATTGCATACTATGAAGTCATGTTCCCTCCTCTCAATGTATAATCTTCCGTGTTCAGTATCAATGGAAGTAAACCTCCACTAGACACGACGCCCCCTATCATTATCAACATCATCAAAATAGCTTTCAATATTAAGATTGGTTGGGTGCAGCTCACCACACCACTCCTTGGTTGCCTTCTCATGTTCATATTTCTTCGCCTGTCGCTACCTGCTCGAAGTATCACATCCAGTCCTTCCGTCTGTAGCTCTTACCTCATTCTTTACGTGTGTTCATAAAGATGGTTGAGATTCGATGGCTTTTCTGTGAAACGCAACTTTTTATCTGATCTACGTATTCATCCCTTGGTATTCCTTTGGGAGCGTTTACATGGAGAACAGAATTTATGTGGGGTAAACCGAGTACAGATGTGAAGAACAGATCACTAAGGACTTGAAAATGGAGCATAGCGCTGCATTGATCTGACACCTGACCCTTGTTGCAAGAAAATGAGCATGGGTAGGAGGATATCGGAAAGAAGTTGTGGAGAAGAATGAAGAAAATAATTTGAACAGAGAGGAAGACGAAAGATTACGTTTTAATCATGGTGGGCCAAGAGAGGAAGCTTCTGGGGTAAATCCGAAAAAGGCCGAAAAGGTTGAAGGTAGAGGAATAATTTATAGGGAAGGAGATATTGAAGACCGTTATATAAGGGATAATGCTGGGAATCGGGGTAGAGAAGGGAGAGAATAGGATGTTAGAGAGCATGAAGAAAGGCCATAGTTACGAAAAAATGAAGAAAGAAATAATATAGGAAAAATTAAAAAGAAATTCTAACGATACAGAGAAGATTATAGTCTTTATATATCGTCCAAAAACCTCTTATAATAGGAACAGTACCTTGACCATTTCTGATGGGATCCTATCTATTACTCTCCATTCTATTTTGCTCTAAACGAATTCATTGTGCCACAAGGTTTGCTCAATCCATCAGGTTATTAACGACTGTGTATTTATTTTTATCCATATTCCCTTTTCATTTTCTATTTTTCGGAAGATGGAGCATTGCAAAAAGTAAAGAAATGCAAATATCTTGAAACATATGTATGTAAACCAATAAACTTTGGCGAACGGGCGGCTTAGAAAGAGCTGGTATAAGGCTTTTTCGAGAGACTAAGTAGGTGCAAAAAATTCAGGGAGAATACGCTGAGGCCATAAAAAATTAAATTCTTAAAAATATTGTATATTTTGAATAAAATTACAGTATTCAGATAAAGTATATCCTGAAATTCAATCATATTCTTCAAGGTAAATGAACGAAAATATGTGATTCGGTGACGGTGGGATATGGGTGTACTAAAGGATAAGTATTTGGGGGGATATCAGATGATGTGGTGCGGACGCGTAAGCCCTAAGAGAGCAAGAAGCAGTACAAAAAGATGCAAAGGGATGCTGGAAGGAGGAGATCGGAGGCGGGGAGGTAAGGCAAATGAAAGGAGAGTAGAGGGAGAGCAGACGTAAGAGTCCCCTACCACTCTCGGGTGGACTGCTGGCTCTCCGCTCCGATGAAATATCGCATCTCTCCAGCCGCAGAGGCCAGCCGGCGGGCGCCCCGTCACCCTCCCCCCGCGGGAGTATGGGAGAGAGAGCGAGAGAGAGGAAAGGGAGTTGGAAGGAAGGTGGGAGAAGAGAGAGAGACGGAAAAGGGGCGCAAAGTGAAAACGCTCAAGGGTGATTAAGAGAAGAGGAAAGAACCGGGTTACTGGGTTTGAAGGTGCCTTGAGCATCGACGCGAAAGAGCCGCCTGTGGGACCGTGGGGGAGGCAAGGAGGAGGGAGGGGTGGGGAGGCCTCGAAAGGAGGGGTGGGCAGGGGGTGTGAGTGAAAATGAAGGGGATGTGAAAGGGGGGAAGGGAGTCGGACAACATACCCGCCGGGAGGTTACCGACGCGCATTCGTGTGCATACACGGCTTATTGGTCGAGCATTCTTTGTACACCAACACCACGCTTCGTCCCGCCCCCCACCCCCCCCCCGTCCTCTGCAAGCCGCCCCTCGCCGCTAAGATGGTTGGAGGCGAGATTTTGCCCACCCTCCTACTCCACTTTCTCGTCCACCACCCTCCCTCCCCCCTCGTGGTGGAGTAATTAGTTGGATGCGTTCGCGTCTAAGGGTTTCACTTGTTCTTTCTCCGACCAACCCACACTCCCCCCCCCTTCCCTATCCACTCTCAACCCTTGCAACCCCCTGCAACGGGATACCTCGTAAAAGTAGGGGAATACTTCGTGCGGAAATTCTTTTACCTCTTACCCTTCTCTCTCCGAACTCCGACGTGAGAGTGCAGCAGCGAAATCGCCTAATACTTCAGCTGCACTTATCGGAAAGCGGTAATTAATCGGGTCTATTTGGGGGTTGAAGTGGCTTTCTCGGTCGATGTGGATATTCCTGGGTGCCTCAACCCAGCGGGCACGCACAAGCGCACGCACGATACTTTACCTTCTTTTTTTTTATACAACGGTCCGGAAATTAATCGTAATATCTCCGCGTTCCCCTTTAAATTGCGTCTAACTATGGCAGGACCTCGTTGGTCGGATAAAAAACACCACTTAACTCTGATCAAAAAAAGAGAGTCAAAATGCGATCCGACGCACAGTTGTGCAGAAAGTTAGTCATCACATGAAAAAATTGAAATATTGGTCTGAAATGAAGCACATGTAAGTCTCGCCCTGCGCGCCCGATCTATGAGTATAGTGACTGGAGGCATATTTAATCTTGCATTCATACAATATTAATTCATTTACACATATAATTAAGTATATGCACCCGAACGGGAAATAAATTTTTCTCAAACAAGTCCAAAAATTGAAAAAAATCAAATAAAACGATTTAAAACAAATTATTCGTTAGCCAATTACTATTTTCCTAAATCAATGTGTCTTATAAATTTTTGTATTTACCAAATAATAAAATATTTGAAACTCGAAAAATTTACAGAGCTAAAATGTTAGAAATCAATCTATTTTGAAGTTTAATCGTTAAGTTTAACGACACAATTGAAATATCTAACATAGGATTTTTATAATTTCTAATTCTCTTTCATAAAAACGAGCACGAAATATGCATTAAATATAATATTGAATGAACAAAATGTCTATTAAACTTTAACATATTCTTACAAAATCATTCCGCTGGGTTTGGTAACAAGAACATGTGGGACATTCATATTCTTTCTTCCATGACAACATGCTGAAACGATCATGATGTACCAAATATTGAAACTTTTTGGTAGGCTTAAATTTCGCGCTACATTTAAATTTATATGGCGAAATTTCACTCTAATCGCCAAAACAAGGTTTTTAAAAGTTTATGCTAATTCTTATAGCACATAGAAACTTAAGATTGTAATACAGATCATGGATGACGCTTAACTTGGAGCCACGGCAGGGCTCTAGTTAACCATAAGTCGGCAAGTGGTGAAATTCAATACAGACATTCAAAGAATACGTGTAGAATCCAGGACAGTATCATATAATATGCAACGCCTGTGCACTCCCCTCCTAAAGGGTAATGATTCTAGTTTTGTGCCTTCCCACACTTCCCACATTTGATCGAGGACATCAAAGGTCAAGGTTGAAATTCATAATTAGAATTTATGAATTGTAATTATTTTCAACAGAAATGATCTGTGGTACGCAGAGTTTAATGTGAGATCATTTGGTTAGGTTTATGTAAACATGTGAAGCATAGCCGTATGCTTAGATTAGACAATGCCAGCGGTGTTATATAATTTCGTCGGAAGATTTATATCCCAAACCATTTGAACTACTGAAGCGCAGAAGTTAGCTCTCGAGGCAAGCGTTCGTGCCGTTCTATAATGATAACCACCCGCGGGTATTTTAAGTACGACCTTCATCATACATCATAGCAACCGACATATGAGTAAATCGATGTTTTCTGCAAATTTTATGCACAGGTAAGGAAGAAGCTTTATATGATACATTCAAAATAAGGAATAGTTCATCTACATAAGGCCTCACAAGTCACCGCAAAGTTATGCGGCAGGGATTGTCAGGGCAGCAGCCATATTTCAGGAATACATGTATATTCTTGTACAAGTTCGTTTATGCAATTGAATATATATTTGCTCATAAACACAGTCAATCGTAAAAGTACACATTTGGGCGCATATTCATGGTGTAATAATTGGTGTGTTTCACTAAATAGGCATTTTAATATTGGTTTTTAAATAAATATGTTAGAGTGCTTGGGTATGATATTTTTAAAATATTAAAAAAATGATATAAGATGAAATTATTTTTTATGGGTGTGAAAGCAAAGGTTACCCCTCACGTCTCCGTAATCCGATAGCACACTTATAAAGAACATGATCCCTCAAAAAAAGAAGGAATTAAAATTCCCAAGTTTGATACGTGTACCTACTGGACATGATAGATTATGCCCAGCGGCCCTCGCCAGGGGCAAACGTAAACAGTAGACCTGCTCACGTCAGATGGAAGAGATCACTTGCTCATGAATACGTGGTGGAAAAATTACGACCCCCACATAAATATAAGATCAGTCATCCGATTCCCATCGCGGCATCAATTAAGCCAATCGTGTGTTTGGTATTTAATGAGCGGTAATTTAATTACTTCGCGGCGAAACATTTAAGCAAAAACGCCCCTCTTATCTGGCGATCGACCCCGTGAGGAGAAGAATCCCCATGTGTCGTCTCTGCACGACTGAGGCAAGAGGTAGGGGTTGGAAAAAAAAAGAAAAAAAAACAATTCACGGTCTCATCGAGCTTGCGAGCGGACTACGAGTCGGTCGAACTCACTTATAAAACTAATGCCAGTCCTATTCCACTACCCACCCGCGGGCGATGGGTCTCTCGGAAATAAAAGCTAGAATTAAGAGTTTGGACCCATCATTCTACATCTCTGTGCTCTTAATTGTTTTGGGATACCCTCCTTTTTTCCTCCCCGTCCCTCTGCAGCAATTAGTTTGGGTGAGAGGGAGAAATGGGGGGAGGAGAGCAAAAATCGGAAATTTTTTCAAAAGGGATGACCCGCTTCCCTCTCCACGTGCGGGCGACGGAACTTCGTCATGTCGCTTCGACGGTTTTATAACCAAAAAATTAATGAGAGCGAAATGGCAATGCGATTTCCCCTAATTACATCCGTTGCCGCAGACGTAACGACTTATCTTCTTTTTCATAATCGCAACCGTGATGTGAAAAAAACGTGGGAAGGGGCGTTGGAGGGGAAGAAACGAGGACGGTTACGGATGCTGATGAGAAATAATGCCCGAAAAAAAAGTGAAAACTTCCTCTACCGCTCGTATCCTGAATGAAAATGACCGCAAATGCGATCACCTAAGTCGGACGAATATGAGTCAGTTGTGTTTAGATAAGGAGGGTTATAGATTAGCGAGTTGACAGGTCAAAGCTCTCCGAACTGTTACTTCATTCCGCTCCTAAAGTCCTAAAAGATCGTGATAAAAATGCCATCATATGGAACGTGATATGATATTTATCATTTATCAAAGTCGGTCTTGAGCATGTCGTTGAGCAGGGATACGCCGATGCGTTCGATGCGGAGTAGACTCGAGAACCTGATTAATATCACCCATCGCTGAAAATATGTCCAACTGCCAATGGAGATCGTAAGGGAAATGATTTCGTAGCATCGACTCTCATATGAAGACACTCTCATCTCCTTTCTCTATCCTCTCTTCCCGCTACAATTGGGATTTAAGCGCAATGCACGATCAATTACTCACTTTTCCGATACGGTGGTAAATAACTTGATACCTAAGAACTTCTACGCTGAGCGCTTCACTTGCTATGAAACGTCAAGGAATGAAAACATAAATTTATTTCCACCTTTCGAAAAACGTAAGAGAGAGATCACCATTGCTAATGGCGCACATAAACGATTCAATTTATTACGACGGAATACGATGTGAGAAAGTCCAACCAGTCTCCCAAAGCTTTTAATTGGCACGACGACCGAGACAGCAAAGGAAAACAAGATTTGTTGTTGTGAGTGACGTGTTTTCATCTAAGATTGAGGAAAAGAGTAAACATTAAAAACATGATAAGTCAATCAAAGTAAGCCTGCATCGGCCCAAATGGGCATCTCGTGTAGCGTTAAATGTAAGTCTACACAGTGAAGCGAAAAGACGGATTACAACTGAAAAATGAGTACTAATAAGAATCGTTTACCATTAATGAACGGAGATTTTTTTTTAATTCCACATATTTCTTCATGATAGGCCATGGGATGTAATCCATAAGAGGATCAAAATCTGAGGTAAATGTGATCGGAAAGCCTTATTGTACAACGTCCATGTCAAAATTACGGAATTAAGTCAAAGTTCATGGAATAAAGTTAAAGGCAGAGTTACTGAAAGCTTATGCAGAGTAAATTTAAAGCTGTAATTAAGTAATTAAGGGAAATATTAATATGAAACTCAATAATCAACTTACAAGTGAGTGAATAGACAACTCGCGTGGTTTAAAAATTATAAAAAATTATAAACGTTAGGAAATATCCTGATTAAAGATAAGGATGAAAGCAGTTAAAAGCATAGATCGAGTAGCTCTATTAAGGACCCAAAATCTTTGTGAAATTTAACGAAAGACGAAGGTGTGGAGGACGAAGACAGCCGAAGATCAAGGAATACATCGCGAAGTGAACGAGAAAAAGCGATACCTATGTCCTCCAAAATAGTAAGCCAACAAATAATCGGATAAAAATATTTACCCTGATGCTTGTGGGGGAATCTAAAGACAAAATATTTGGAATAGGCAAGAAACAGGCACGTTTTCACTGGATTTCGATAAGATTTCAACTTGCACGAGGTATATTAGCATGGAAAAGGTTCGACGAACATAGAATTCAGAAAACTCCAGCCGTGAATGTCTATATGATGGAAAGCAAACTAGTATTTCTTACAAAATACCAGGTGGAAAACTACGAGATATAATATTTTTGGAAATTGGCTATATAAGGAATATCGAACTTATTCCCGGTAAGAGTCGAGAAGGTAAAAATTCAAGCCTCCGAAACTAGGTACCGAAGTCGAATCAAAGGCCCTTATTTGGCAGATTAAATTACAAACGATGACAAAAAATGAATAAACTCATTTATAGCTTTTGTTGACCTAAAAGAAACATAGAGTAGATGGCCTTGAAATACAATACAATCGGTAAGACAGAGGATGAAATAGCCCAAGATTTTCCAAAAGACAGATGCGAAGTTACACAAAGAATAGTCGAAAAAGAGCTAAGAGGGCGTAGGATAATGGAGTGACCTGGAAAACGAGGACGTAGTTCAATCAACTTTCGGATTGAGACAAATGATGGGCACACGTAGCTGTGCTTTTAATTACTCGACTTAACTGATGCTGACAAACTCATTTCAAAATAAGAATATTGACGGAATGACAGTTTTTTCTATTCCCCTTAATTCTTTCCCATATCGTTCAAATCCGATTTCGAATAGCCATCAATGAGACACAAAGAATCGATAAAACTGAGGGATGGAGCCAATGAACATGGATTTTGGTGAAGTATTAACGCGTATTAGAAATAGAATCGAGACTACGACAGTGATAAGTGGCCGACTGTGGTCAAACCCCTTCGGGCTGTGGATTTAGCACCATTTCTCTAGCCTACGGGAGATGAAAAAAAGTCAAGAGAAAACTAGCAAAGGAGCGGAAAGAAAAACGAGGATACCGCTGGAGAGTTGAACTAGTCGAAAGCTGGGATTCAGCAAAAAAATGCTGTCGGGATAGGGTGATTTAATACGTTTCCCTCCTACACGAAAGGGCATCTCCCTGAGAGATGCTCGGACAGCCCTCGCGGCTCTCACCCGTGTCACGATGGGGAAATCAGGAGAACTCGGTGGCACATCGGTGACAGGGTTTAAAAAAGGGGTTGGTAGTGAAGTAGAGGCTCTGCTGAATTAGATATAAGGAATAAAGGGCGATTCGATGACGTGGAAAAAGCCCCGAGTTAAAATCCCAGGATGCTAAGGAGTCATGATTGTTTAACCATGAAGTAATCATAATATGAATAAAAGAGAGAACGGATATATGGTAACAAGAATTTATTGGGCACAGAGAAAATATCGAAAGAGTTCTCGCAGTTTGACAATTACTGCCTGAACATTCTCTATTTATAATTCTTACCCTATTTACTAATTAAATAATATATTCTTGCAGTTTGAATGAGGAGGGTAACGCATGTACCACAGACACGTACACTAAACTAAAGTGTGTGCATATATATTTATATATATTGCCACAAAAAATGGCAGAACTGAAAAAATTGGAGCCGTATATCGTACATACTCCAACGAATAGATTGGTGGATTTCTTTTTCACTTTCACAATTCAGATCACCATTCGGAGATTATTCAAGGCAATTTATATCAGCGTCTCTTTAATTCAGCTACATTTCCACGGCTTTTGTACTAAAATGTTCTTCCAAACTCTCTTGTGGAGTTCGAGGAGATGAAGGTAAAGAGAGGTGTTTCTTGAGAGAATTTCGACGAAGGCAGTAAACATGGGAGAAGTTTGTGATTTGATGACAATGAGAAACAACCAATTTTGATATCATTCATGGAGGGGACAATATTGTGTAAGAGAGGTGGAGGGAGGAAAATATTAGGACCGTTTGAAGGGAAATTATTTAGATCGGAGAAATAATATTGTTTAGGGAAAATTTTTTAATACGAAACAATGTTTATAAGTACTAAATCATTTACAAACCACTGTATAACGTAGCTTTGTTTCCATCCCGTAACAATTTTCAGAATACATCAAAAACCAAACTCAGATCGGTAAACTTCTGCTAAAAATAATGAATTGTTTTTGTTAACGAAGTGCTAGGTACTTATCAATTCCAAAGGACATGAAGAAATTGCGTAACAGTGTTCAGGACTCTATTTACAGCCCTTGGTTAACCGATAGACACCTACTTAAAAGCGGAAAATTTTCTGATATGGTTCATTTCACAAAAAGACAGGGGAAACCTAATTCACTGTAATTATTTAAATAAGCGTGTAAAATAAATATTATAAACTTTGGTGTTACATAAATATATTTTTATACATACGAGTAAAACTCTATCCCTTTAAATTGAATATTGAAAGAAACAGGTCATTTCCAAGCACACTTGGGAAAAATTATAGTTAGTTAATAACAACGAAGATATTTTTGAAATAATAAGTAGAGATGGTTGTCATAGCTGGTTTATTATAGCATATAACACTCATAGTATTTGTTTGGCACTGAAAAAGAAGTTCTTTAAATAATTACCAAAAAAAGAAATGGATTCATACATGCAAAAATGCAAATAAAGCTAATTAATGAATCAATTTTCATTGTAATCTCCGCGATTTGCACTAAAAGTATAGCTATACTACGAATCTATGCAGTGACCTCCTTGCCTTTCACCTCCATTTCCTGGACTTCTCATGACGATTTCGGCCAGTCATCAACTCACATGCTTGTGGAATGGGTGAGATTGGAGTTCACCTCACCTCTTTCCAACCAAGGGCTCACTCCCAAACGTGTGTAAGAAGATGTTAAAATGCAAGATATGGAGAATAGGCCCTTGTGATGTGTTCCCCTACCAAGATGGATATGGTTCACATTTAGAAACACAACTTGGGTTTAGAATTGGCGGCCATAGATCGAATTCGTTCACAAAGATCACTACGATTCAAAAGGCGTCTCTCCATCGATAGCCATTAATGTCGTCACTCGTCCGTCCTTTCAGGCTCATCCTACCTCTCCAATGCCACATTTTTACGAATTATTAAACTATCGATAACTGTACACAGTTCTCGCATACCTCACTCATAAACTATCGAATTGGAGAAATGTTTTACTGTTTGAATATATCAAAGTTCATCGATGCATCGTGTTTTTAACTGCGAAGTCTACCAAAGGTCTACTGTGCAGGTAAAAGCACCATTGGTCTTTCCATGCGCTTGAAGGCCTATGCACAAAACAGCAAATGTTAGGAGAGACCAAAGCCATGTTTATTTCGACAAAAAAACTGGGCGTTTTCCATCTGCCGTCATTCTTCCTATAACCCCTCAGTCACCCCCATGTCCCACTTTTCTTGATTTTCCTGACCGCTTCCTCCACTGTGTGTGTCGTAACACAACGTTAGTCTCAAGAATTTCCATTCTTCAAAAACATAGCAATTTAAATATCATGTGCTATCCCATAGAAAAGTCAACATTGAAATGATAAGGACACTAAGGTGAAAAATTAATGAATAATCATTAATTTCAGTCAAATAGTGGTTAGTGCCCCTTCTTGGTGATTATGTGTTGTGTAAGTTTTAGTAGTAGTAGTATTTAGGGGAGGCGACCGACAGCTGAGGTCTTTTGCGCCATTAGGGATGGACAGGAAAGGGTGGAGAGAAAACCGGAGTCGGCATTAGCCTACTCTTTACGAAAGGCGCCAAGGAGTCCGCAGCTTCACGTCCCGTCCGACGGACGGCGTTCTCACTCAAAGTGCCCTCCACAAAGCACCTCAAGAAAGGATCGAGATACCTCTGAAAAATATTCAACACCGCCAGGATTTTAACTCAAGCCCTCTGGGTGGGAAGCCGGTAAGATAGCCACCTCGAACGATCTCGATCCCCTGTGTTAAGTTTTGAATCAAGGTTTGCGCATTTTTGTATTGTCGCTGAGGAGCGTTAGTTTTCATATTAAAAAAAATAAATAAATAAATAAATAAATAAATAAATATATATATATATATATATATATATATATATGTGTGCGTGTGTGTGTTTAAAAAAAATCGAGGTTACAAAAAGATTTTAATAATTACTAGAGGCAAGATGTGTCTCATTAAAATTCTAATAAACTTATGTTCATACATTTAAGGTTTGAAGTACACCTTATAATCATTAGTAGAAGGCTTCCGGTACATTGAATAGTCAAAAGAACTTGAATGTACGTTTAGAAAGTTTCACCTGCGAGGACATCAACAATGAAACTTTACGTCGTACAACTTTAAACAAAACGCTAGTTTTGATGAACCTGTTGAAAAAATAGGGAGGAAATAATTACAAAGCATATTTAATCAAAATATTTTATACAAAACACTTGAAAGTTGGATAGTCACAATATAATTAAAATGGGAGAAGCGCTCATAGCTCTCAGGGATATCGAGAGCAGCCGGAAACCCATAGGATTCCATCCGTCCAATAACGCCAAAGAAAGCCTTGCTACGGGTCTTAAAAATATCATTGCCGTCTTTATTGTGAAAACTACGTGGCTGATTTCTCTATATCGTAAGTTATATTCTTCTCCTCTAACTCTTCGATACTTCCCGTAAAAGACAGTTTGATTGAAAAAAAGTGTTGAGTGAAGAATTCATCTAGGACACGCAAACGTGAAGGCTTCCCCGAAGTGTATATACAAGTATGCTATCAAGTAGACATACTTTCTTTTACAGGAATTGCGACTACGTCGCGTTACTCATCTTACAACATTTCCCGGTATAATATTTTGAATCTTAAAGCGGTTGTAAGAGGAAATGACCTCAATCACCATAAACAATTTGCTACTAACGAAATTCTCCAATAGACTTCCAATAAGACGATATCCCGTGATAAGATTTTGCTGCGTGCACCACTAAATGAACAATGTATGTTGCTTTTTTACTTCAACCAGGGGTTACACTAATCAGAGAAAAAAATGAGTAAATAGTTTTAAAATATCTCCCGGTCGAATACATGTATACAGGGATGCGAATATGACTGGATCAGAAAATAACGCCCGGGATATTAAATATTTTGGGAAGGGCCTATGTCTCATATAATTTCTACGGGGATATAAATTTCGCTCCTTCGAACAACCAGAACAAAAGAGAAAAAAATATCTATATATAGACATAATAATTAGACCAGAATCTTAAGTTAATTTTAAGTTTTTAGATTAATAAATGTTTTTCCGTCCTGTTGACGAGTTTTTGGGCAAAATGTCTCGGCCCTTAGAATTAAGGTAATTTTAGTTCTTCCTTTAAGTTAAGGCCAATTGCCAACCCACTAGAGGTCTTTCTTTCAATTTCTCCTTCACTAACACTGGAAAGGTACACGTTCGTCATTTACACATTCGATCGCCATTGTTTTCCCTGTGCGAATTGCACATACACTGCCGCTGAAGGGGTGGACGTTGTCACACCGAAGCAGCGTTAAAACTGAGGGCAAATGCCCAGTCAATAGGGGATCTGGTCTGGTCTGGATGGCATACCGAAAAACTACCGATATCCCGCCAGGCGAATCTGCAACTACTAGTAACGACGCAAGCTAAAATTACTTTTAAAAATCATCCCGTAGCATGCAAATAAGGGATAATCTACGAAATTTAGTATAGCATAAGGATCGATATTTAGTATAATAGCAGATTTCGTTTCAAGTTACTATTAGATCTACTTTCACTTTTGCGTGAATGTCTTTGATTGAGAGTGGCGGAGAAGTAATGATAAATCCAATTCTGCCTAGTAGAAATAGGTACTCTTAAACATCGGAATATGCAGGAACACTTCGCAGGGAAAGAGTCTTTTGAAACTCCGCCCGCCTAAAACACAACTGAAGGCCAAGATGGTTTGGGAGAGAGCACTATAACCTCCGTTCATGATTGATAGCGTACCGTATTGGCCGCAGCTGTACACCGAGACGCGGCTTAATGTCCTTTCTCCTCCTTCCTGCCTTAGAGCGACATCTGATGAGGAATCCCGGCGTTGATGGACTACGGAAGAGAGGAGACGCTCGAGTGAAATGTTGTCAGACGGGTCGGGAACTTTTTAAAAGTGCGGACAGTGGAAGAAGCGAGCAAGATAACGCGAGGATCGTCGGCTTCTGCGGTGGGGATATTCGTAAGACGCTCGTTTTCGGTTGATCATGTTTCTCATATCCTGTCTTTTCCCACGCAGTCCCTCCCCCTCCTGCGGATTTAGCTTCTTCAGCAGCTCTTACTGAAACACGTTTCCACCGGTGAGGAGTAATAATTTGTGGGAACATAGCCACAAAGAGATGAAGTATCCTGTCGGTAGGTTTAAACTGGTGGGTATATTCCGGAATTATACGAAAGCCCCAAGGGCCCCGGGTTCGGATACCGCCGGGAGCATAGGCGTTGCTTGATTGTGATTATGTTCGATGTGAAATTTACGGTACGAATCAAGCATAGCCACCGAAGCGAAACCAAAGGCCGTAACTAAGTTCTCCGAAAGTAATCTCCGCAAAGATAATTGAACCAAATCACTTGGGTTGGAAGTAAATTTATCTTTTTTGGAATATATTGTTTTCATCGAAGCAAAGAAAATTCGCTAATATTTTTTCAAGCAATTTTAAATTTGAGGTAGGTCATGGAGTGTAAGACATAAGTTATTTGGTGACGAATTTACGTTTGAAGAATGACATGAACACTATCTCGTCACATTCGTGGACACTGAACATTACCGTGTTCATTCCATGCAAATAATTCGCACTCATACTACTACTAGAAGCACCTACGCTACGTACCATCCCAGTAAGGACGTCATAATTAATAGTTTTTTCCAAAGCTCACTTTTCATGTTTTGTTGAAAAATATGAAAAGACAGTTGATGCAGTCATAACCATTTTACTGAATCTTGAATTTCTGCACCTACTTCGTGACGCGAACTCGAAATTATGTGAACCTAAAATGAGAGGAACGATTTTTTTCTTGGATAAGTTAAATCTTTTTTTTACGATACAATTTTAATTCATACGTTATGTACAGCACTGGGGGAAGGAATAAAAACTGAAAAACTATGCACTCAGTTGTCTAATGAAAGAACATATGCTTTGGTTTTGACTGAAAAGAAACGATATTTGCCAAAATGTTTTGAACATGAGAAAAAAGCATATTAGGATGTGAGCAAAAAATATGAAAAAGTTGCGAATCGATTTTTTTCTGCCAAAAATGACGAGTATTATCCTCTTCCGTCTGGCCTCGTACGTATCATTTATCTTCACCAATCCACCTTATTCTCGCTTAGTATTCTCCCGGCTACTTCATTGAATTGGTTGAGCCACCACCTCGCCTCAGCCCGATTGGGACCGCTTGATCAAGCATCATCATATCGAGAGCTTCTTTGTCGGTAGCCGTCGTCGGCGATGCCCGCAAGGGGAGGGGGACGAGCGGTAATTGGCCTCCTTTCCGTCAGAAGCTCTCGCTCACACCACCACGGTCCGGTACAAAGGAATCGAATCCGCCAAAACATGCATCGGCTCGTTTGTGATGCGACCTTTTGTGGGCGGCCGTGAAAGTGCGAAACGCGATATCAAACGCGGTCGGTCAACCACGCTCTCATGTACATTCGAGATCATTTCTCCGCTATTCACTCACGTCATCGTGCACTTGTGAATATTAATGGACAAATAGGTGAAGAGTGGGTGCCCACTCTACAGCTGACGACGGCGGAATGATGCCGCCGAAATAGTTGGTGGTGACCGTTTATGTGAGTGCTCATTTCTATATTCCTGGTGTTTTTGTGTTCGCTTGACCAATCTGCATTTTATACCACTCTCCCCAGTGCTTCACAAATAAAGAATAGGAAGCCCGATATACATAACATTGCAAATACTTTGGAAGGCCAAACTATAACTGGATTATTGCTTTGAGGCAAGTTGATTATCAGCAATTATTCATGAAGAGGGGCGAAAAAGGGGAAAAGGGAAAATATTTTGGATCTCTTTTCCTGCTGCACAAGAAGATTTTCTTTTGTTCTATCTCAATAAAACCTTTCATGAAAATAAGAAGCCAAAAATGACACAATTACCTTATTTTGAGAAGAATTTTATAATAAATAGTACTCAATGACGGAGTATCTCTAAAGTATTGTTTAAAGTATATTTCTTTGGACAATGGTAATTCACTTTTCCGAATGTATTGATTCCACAAAATGTCAGGAACGAAGTCCCCTTTTTCTCTGAGAAATTATGATAAAAATTTAAAAGGCAGAATTATCTCAAGTTATTTTTATTCATTTACGTCAACTGGAAAAAGTACAGTGCCAATAAATACAAATTCTGGAGTCTGATCATGTACTCAATTTCGATATCATATTGTTACTATTTTTATTCCATGTATTCGTATGATAACCAAGGAACAACATACTATTTACCACAATGGACCTGTGAGCCATGGTAGACAATAAAAATCAAACCATGACTACGTGTAAATATTTCATGACGAATTATTTTCGAAAATTTCTTCTACTTATACGTTCAAGGATCCGCTCAACGTTAATCCGTTATCTATTGTTCGAAGTGGCATTCAAAATATAAGGAAAATCTTTAAAATCCCTTCATAAGGTTATGCGAAAGAAAAGACTCAGAAAACTTGATTTTTTTCTAAACAATGTATCACTTTACATACATATCAATTATCATAGTTTGCTGCCTCTACAGAAAATAAAATATGACCATGGGCCGCGGTGCTACATGGACCCTAATTCTGATCTGGTACGTTCAGGGAAAGTTTTTCAAGCTACAACCTCAGCTGGTCTCAAAGGTATCAAAAGAGAGATCCTTCGACCACCTTTTGTAATAGCCAGAAACAGTTGTCCTAAAAATATGTTGGTGATAAAGTGTTTGCTTAGAATCATTTGCAGTAATGTCATCCAAATGCGGAGACAAAGAAGCGTTAAAAAATGAATATGCCACAACAATTATAGGCCATTTTCAAAATAAAAAACGCTCCTGTCGATCCCATTCTCCTCAGTTATCAGAATGATGTACATACTTAGATTCACATCATAAGCCGTCAACGAAGGTTTGCTTTCCCCACAAAATAAAACTATAATGAATATTGCATAATAATTATTAATTATAAATATTTTTTGATATGATACCCAGAAATTCATTTTGGCTCAGTTAATTTTTCTTTTGAAGCCGAATGGATTAAGTTATGGACCGCAGCAGTTTTGTGTCTGAAACTTAATATTTTTGAAATATCACACTAAGTATATCAGTTTTGAAACCAATTCGCAATTCCAAAAGAACTTCTTCTTGCAATACACGCAGATAGAAATACAATTGCTTGAAAGTTTAAGAGGATTTAATTCAACTTTCGTAGTGAGTCTAGGAGAGCGTTAGTGAAAGTAATACGTATCGAGTAAGTGGGGTAAATAAGGTTAAATACCGTGTTCGTGATAATTGATCATTTAGAAATGTCTTCACCTTTATTTATCTCAACTGCTCTTATTTAGATGATTACTTCCCCAGATTGAGCGGAAAATATACGAGCGTAAATGCCACTTTTTTAAATATCGTGGGCAAGGCAAAAACCCATTCTTTCAATTTTTAAATTAAGATATTGGTCAAACGAATTGTTTTTTAGTTTTGAAGGAACATCTGATGTAAAATTAAACTTCTTACAGGAACATCAATGCACACGCTCACATACACTCACACGAAAAGAGTGCAACTAACGACTAATTTCATCGGTAAGTACCGGTAAGTATGTATTTTCTAATCTCTCTGGAGCCACCATACTCCCTCTCTCCCCTCGAGTTTAATAGGCGGAAAACACCATATCACAATACCTCTACCATACTGTTTTTTTATATCCGCTATGATATAATCTTCACCTTGATAATTACCTAATATCTTGAAAACATGATCAGTATATTCAAATTAGTTTTGGACATTGATTTGCGTTACCCTTCATTATAATAGAGTGGCATGCAACACACGTATGTATACACAAAATGCGTTGGTCGCAAGCACGTATGGCAGGGTGTTATGAGCACAGTTATAAAATGCGGTATGATATCCGCCAACGGAAGGTTGGTATTTACTCATTAGTTCATAGTTGTTTTGAGTTGCGACTGAAAAAAGCAAAGGAAAAGTGAAAAAAAGGAAATATATTTGAATCCGTTTGACAATATACTTGTATATTTCTAATTTTTCCATGCATATTAGACCTGCCAATTTAGTGATGGACGTTGACAATTTTCTTGAAGTAGAAAAAAAATTGAACAATTAATGAGCTCATATGTCCTTAGTTTGTAGGTCTCTTTAGGCATCCATTCATGTTTATGTAGTTATCCTGCGACGCTTTTCCTCTTTCATGGAGGTTTTTCACGAGCTGGATAGATTTTGTCCGAGCTTTGTTGAAATATCAAATATTTTCTGAGATGGTCCCAAACGCTCGCGCTGAATTCCGTGTGAGGTCTAAACACCGAGAAGTGACACACTTTAACTTTTCATCGCCATTCTCCAAAACAAGCACTGATTTTATAATACCCAGGTCGGCACCGCAAACAATACTCACGTTTTTTCCGTGTATTGATGTGTTGGTGACACCTAAGCATATTACGAAATCAGCAACGAAATTCAGGCAATGCTAAGAGTTGAAAATGATGACTAAGAATATATAAGAGGGCTAATACGATAAGGGAGACCACGATAACTCAGATGTGATTGCATCAAAGAAGGATCCGAATTTAAATGTTGCAAAAGAAACACTTGGTTTTTCCACCCAAAATTCATTCTTCATTTTATGTGGAAAAACCAAGTGTTTCTTTTGCAATATGTATCGTTTCCACAAAGTGACGCCTGAAGTTATCTCCCGAATTTAAATGATTGAAAGAACTTCGAGTTTCCCTGCAGTCGAGTAAGGATCATAACAGAAATAATCCTGCCACCAAACAGGCGTTTCCTCCACGAATGTGATCATTACACTCTTTGTTTTCATGCGTTTCATTCTAGACTTGTAAATTTGATGATGGCGGAGACAATCCACATTATTGCCTTTTTTATTTGTTTCTTCAATGCTAAAAATTTTATGCAAAGGCATGTAAAACATGCCTTTGCATGAGATTTTTAGCGTTAGGAAAGTTTTAGGAGTCTCATGAAAACGTTGTATAATTCGCAGTCTAGCTATGAAGGTGATAATGGCATTCCTAAAAGATTGCATTACTTTCCTTCATTTATAGGAAGTTAGTTAAATTTTCCAGTACATAAAGTAGGCAACCCCCAATAAATACTCTGGAACATGGCCTTTCAAATGCGCGAAAACGATGACATTTCGTCGTTATTTCCCATTATAATGTAGGCAAGAATCATAATGACTGAAATTCTTTTTTCCTGCTCATAAGTTCCTGTTAAACACAAATGCTGTCCCCTTCGGTAGCTTATTACAATTTCTATTGCCATTGAGCAAGTCAAACATACCTTTCCTCAAAAACATTTACTTTAAAATAATACCCTCCTTAACAACCTTCAATAACTCGCTAGTTATCTCCTCCGTCCACATTTTCTACCTTCTACGAATTTTACTCATAAGCTTACTTTCTCCGTTCTTCTGAATACATCTCTTTAAATACCTCTCTCTCCATTCAGGATTCTTCCATCACTTGCCTTCATAACTACTTCTCAGAAAACTTCAATCTGTTTTCATCTTCTCTCCTCAAAGACAAAGTTGTCAAGTCATACAACGCTCTATGCTCCCAATCATTGGGAGCATAGTGTCTTCTATGATTTTTCCTTTAACTAATGATTGAAATCATGGGCGATTGGTTCCCTTCTTCATGCAAATTATTTTTTTTCTACTTCAGTCGTTCTCCTAATGGTTATGCTTCTATTTTTCCTCTTGTGCGAAATATTACAAATAGGGATATGAATTATTTTGTGAGCTCCAAACAGTGAGTGACAATTTTATTTTCCTGGTAATTTAATATTTTATTTCGCCAAATTTTTTTTAAAGATCTAATTGGTCTGGGTTGCAGACCGTTAGTTATACTACGGCCACAAGAAGTGCCGTTGATATGCTTCGAAATTAGTTGCTCTCCTTCAGCAGCTATGGGGAAATACCAATTGCATTCAGTACACCCTCCCTTACGGCATTCTGCGAAAGGATAACCGTCGTGATATGCACTTCCTAAACAATCAATTCCGGCACGAGGTGAGTGCAGGTAATTTAATAACACCTGTCAAGAATCCATGCGACTGTGAACCACCGGGCGGCGTCAGTTAATAGCACTTAATGAGGAAAGACTAAAAGAAATGACAAAACATTCCTTTTCACCGCACTTATATATTTCCTCATACCTTCGTACAAGGGGGAGGAAAAAACACAGACACCCGATTAAGAATACTCCCGTAGAGCGAATGTTCATCTCGGACTTCTTCCGCCTTCTACCCACACACGCCGTCTTCCTTGTTTTAAAATGGGAGGCATTTTAATATTTGCACTGCTCCGCCAAACGCCGATGAGAAAGTAAAAATTTCAAAACAGTGACTGAGCAAAAAACTTATGTTTTTCTGCATAGCACACCCCAAGACGACGCGTGGGACCGGTTGATGTATTGCGGTTCATTCGCCTGTCCCCCCATAGGCGCCACCGACGAAATTTGAATGAAAAACAGGAAAACCCGTTCCCTGTAGGCATTCCTTTGCATATATATATATATATATATATATATATATATATATATATATATATATATATATATATATATATATATATACATGTATATAATACAGAAGACACCTTTATGGCGTTCATTACTGCTTGATGTACACGCTTTTATATACAAAAGTATATCCTAATGACTACTGTCAAAAGAAAAAAAAAATTTCCTTTGACTATATATAAATGCGTGTACATCAAATATATATATATATATATATATATATATATATATATATTTATATACAAACACACACGCATATACTAACTCGTAAGCATGTACATCTGTGCGTGCTCGTGGGTTAAATCTTCCAATAGCAACAGCAAAAACCTTCCTCTCTTCCGTTATCTTCTTAAGGTCCTACTTCACTTTCCTGCTTTTTATTCCTGTCTTTTTCTTAGAACATTTCTCCGCCTCTTTTTCCAACCTCCACAGTGGACTCACTTATACATGCGCGGGCCGGGAGCCGAGCTAATGCCTATCCCATATCCCCTTCCCCTCTCGGTTCACGTTGACTCGACGTCGTTAAGGTAAAGAGGAGGTCGAACATTTGAGGAATGTCTCCTCTTCTTTTGCCCCCTCCCCCCACTTTCATCGGGGAAATGCAGTGCCGTATTGAAGTAGAGGTAGAAACAAAGGTGATGAGGAATGAAAAAATAAACAAGGCGACTTGGAGAGGAAGACCTTTCTTCTCCTTTTCCAGGAGAGGAGTAACGGTTTAGAATGATGTCGGAAGCAGATCTGAGGTTAAGAAAATTTTGCTCCTCCCAGATATTCTCGTACTCTTTCCCACCAGGACCAAGGCCTATTCCCTCGTAGTCGGAACTTAACAATTGCAAAATGGAGAATTTGATATGGGAATTTTAAATTCATAATTAATCGGGAAAAGCTGTCGTATGAGTCAAGAGCAAAAAGTGTGCTCAAATAGTAAAGCGTATGAATTAAGGAGAGAATGCGTTTTTTTTTCGGAAGGGGATATTGTGATTGCCTTGCGAGTGTATCCTTGTGGCCGAATTTTATCTAATATTCATACGTTTGATAAGAAAATACCAACTGGGATAGGTTAAAATTATTATGCATTAAATACCTTAACTTCGTCATATAAATTATTTAAATTCAACGCCATCGACTCGAATAGCTGGAGCAGTTCGGTGGTGGAGCGGCTCATGCTCTGCACAGAGAAGTCAACCTTATTTACCTTTCATATCTCAGGAGCAATTGGCGTATTAGCTAGCCTGTATTTATTCGGTGGAGTGAAAGATTCGGATAAAATAAATTTAATTCCGCCATAAAAGATATGACACTGCCTCTTCATTCGTATCATTCGTAATCATAACAAATCTAGGACTATTCACCAAAAAATATGAGCATAATTTTCATTTGATTTATTTATTTTATATGGGTTTCATAAAAAATTAATAATTCCTCGCGTCATAGTCGCAGGTAGTCTGACTGTTGGCAATAGAATGTGGATCGTTCATAAAAACTCCTATGCATTACATTTATCGTCAAATTCCTCTTGCATGTTCTGAATTAGGTCTTTCTCTGGATCATAATTTTGACTTAACTTCATGGCATCCTAAAAGCTTGTTCTTTTCCCTCCTGTGGTCCGGTTACATTAATTTCCCCTTCCATTATATTCCTTGAAATTAGAATCTAATCTAATTAATTTTTCTGCTTTCTTCGAATATACTCTTTTATTAGCCTTTTAGCTGTAGCTAAACTCCTAGCAACTTCAAAACTTCTCTCGTCATATTCAACCCTTCGTCATTAGCCTTCCTCTCTGCTCAACTCATTTTCTCCGGTCTTCATCATACTCAGTTGTCAAAAAAATCCATTCTCTGCTCATTTTTTTGACATACAGGCCAAACTTCGGGTAAATATGGAAATAAGTTCCACGTTAAAATGTTGACTAATTTACCCAAACTTTTCACGTAGCGTAACGGTCCTTCTCTTTGCAAAAAGTTTATTCACCGTCGTATCTATCATCCGTACGCCACAACTGCTTCATCAACTCTCCCCCATGATACTTTCCGAATACGTTAAGTTTCCCGTTTATTCTAGTTTATTACCTCTAAATATTATGTCTTACTTAGATCTCCTACTTAGGAACCATATAACCTTGGTTACTCTTTTGCTAACCGCATTCAAAATTTCTCACATTGGTTCTGCAATGGGCTCAATAATATCTACATCCTTGGCTGTCTAACTTATTACTACTTCATCATATGCCCACCTGACACTCCCAGTTCCAGCTCTGTCTATGTGTACTTTTCTCATCACGCATCTTTAATGACAATAGTGAAAACTGGAGACCTAACGACCCGCGGTTGCATGGCTTATCTCTCGGATTAATATATATCCTTATGTATTTTTAGCAAATGATTTGCTCTCTTCCTTTTAATTCTGTTCGGAACCCTTCGGTCAACAATAAAGGGGCTGCGTGGTCATCCTTCGTGCACAAAATAGGTAGCGGTTTTCCCGCTCTACAAGAAAACATTCCTACCTTAAAGTTCTAGAGGAAGACGAACTCCGTTTACAAAAGAAATGAAGGAATTACGCCTGATTGATACGCGTGATGGATTGCTGCCAGTTGAAGTTTTATTCCTCTCCTCCGTTTTTTTTCTAATTCGGAGATGAAAAGAGAAGGGGAAAGGCAGTACTTGACATTAGTGCCCGCAAGTATTATTTATGGCGACATGGGCTAATAATCAAGGAAACACTATCCGTAAATGAGTCTATGTAACTCTTGAATTAGGATAGTTGTTTCTGATAGTATAAAAACAAAAAAAAACCTCTTCTCCCATTTTTATTTCATGTTTTATGGCATTCCAGCCGACAATCCTTCTTTCTGATCAGCTCACACCGCGGGGGATGCATGCAAAATAACTGCTACCTCTAAATTTAATGTGCCAGTATCACTCATCCATCGCACTCTTTCGCCAGGACTTCTCATTAGTTAGGTTAGCTATCTTGACCTATTAAACTAATAGTTGATTTGATTAAAAAATATATCACGTAATGGACTAAAAGGGTATCTTTATACCGAAAAATTTTCCATCAAATTTCAAATAAAGCAATCCCTCTTTTAACCAAAAACTGCGACGCTATATTATTAATGGCAATAAAAACCCCTATTGCACATATCTGAAGGAATATATTTGTTAATTATTCATTGAAGATAGAGCACTGCGATGATTTGATCCCGAATTTCTTGCTTCGGATAGATTGTCAATCTGAAAGAATAACTCATTTGACACTGGAGTGTAGGCTCTTTTCACATATTTGTGAATGAAATGAATGAAGTCCTGGAAAACCAATCGGTAGAACGGCTAGGATCATATAAAACGATGAATAATGTCAAAAATAAAATTTGCAAATCCACATGAAAAGCAAACTTTAATGCGACCCAAGTTTCACTGCGGTGCAGCATCATCGGGCGTTAAGTTACGCCTGAAACGATTTATTATATCATATAAAACCATGTTACTTAACTATTTTATCCTGCAATTAAATAATTGAGTACCTTGAAAACCGCCGCCAAGGTGCATGGCGGGGTACTAGGGCAAAGGATACCTATCGTATGCACGAATGTGAGTCCATAAACCTTTAAATTTTGCTTTGAAAAGAAAAACATTCGGGCAATTTATTCCAAATGTTGCCGTAATAAAGCGGAGTAACACGTAGCTCTCTCACTTTTTAATTAAATTTGTCTTAAGCCCGTCCAATAGCACCTATCTTCTCAAAGGCTGACCGGCATACTCTTGTGATGCATGCACCCCATGAGTGGTTTGACGCACAAATAACACCAATGTATTTGACCTGTTCTAAGTTTCTCCATTCAATCGCATTTCTTTTGAATTTAGAGATAAAACAGAACAGTCTGGAGCGGGATGAGAACCCACGAACTTTGAGCTGCCTGGTGGGAGTGTCACTATTTTCACTTCGACGCAGTCACTAATGTCGTGCACTTAAACGAAACTCATATCACTCATTTGTTACTGTTCGACGGTCGAGAAATTCATTTAGCCATTTCAAGGAATCAGCCTCATAGTTATGAGGTGATCAAGCTGTAATGCAGGGTAAAGGACTACAGAGAGAGAGTCAGACCTACAGAAGTAGTTTTCGTGCACAGTTGCATAATTAAGCGATGTCTGCGGTCCCGAAAACATTTCTGCCGGAATGGGACCGTATTCAACTCGCGGTCCATGCCTTCCCATCTATACCCCCTTCAGAAGAAGATCTACATACTACACGTATCGTGAGATTCTCGAGGCTTCCGCGAACTCGGCTGTACGCATCTCCAGCCGCCGGAGATGTCAACGAACGTCCCTCAGGGTCACCACCATCGCCGCCGGACTTCTCCACTCCTCCCTCCACCATCTCACTCGGGCCCCCACCATCCCGAGAGAGAAAGAAAGAGAGAAACCTGAGCCTGCGGGGCGTTGAACGCCACTCATGGTCCGCGGCAGTAACTCTCGGGCGCCTGGCAGACGTTTCCGCATCATCCGACGCCTTCCATACCTTCAAGACGATCTGGTCCGGTTTCGGAAGAGAGCGCGTAATAACGACGCTCTCTTCGGGGAAGTCATGACTTTTCATCGGATTCACCTGAGCGAGACCGAGGGTGATGCGTGCTGAAGCTCATGAGTTGCCAGGGCGGAGAAATTATCCGCTGGCACAAGAAAACTGATGCATTTAGAAAAATTATAATTGTTTCTTAACATCTACGAAATAGGATGCCAGCATCACAGGCGAAGGTTGATTTAGATATTAACTTAACTTGAAAATCAAGGAGTTATAGACGGCTAAAAGCTAATTCCGTGGTTATAAAAATGTGTTGAAACTATTATTTCAACTGAAATACTGTTAGGAGACGAACATTACAATTAACAGAATGGATGAGGTACCAATAGTCCGTGAGGTGTCGACGGCGTACTGTCGGTGACGTAACGATATAATCCATGGGTACATTCAATGTACATCACAGATTTTGTGTACCCTATTGCGACGCAGTAAATGGTCCCTGTATATGATAACTGTCAGAATTTCAATTCATTATAACAATGCTTATTACATTCCTCAGAAATGAAAAAAATCACCCACACTACTTAGACCAATTTTATTTGGATATGATGTAAAAAATCGCAGTAATCGACCCGTAGTTTCGTTTGATAATTAAGGATAGACTACAAATAATACAACCCCTATAAGGGGTAAAACTCACATATCTGGGAAAGGGAGCCAGTTATTTACTCTGCTGCGCCTGTGGTTTCCAAGAAATATCCAGTGCCCAAAAAATTCTAGTTTAGATAAAGCTGACGATGCCCATGAGGCAGCAACTGGATATGAACCCAGTTCTTCAAGCTAGAAACACAGCAAACTATTTACTCTTCATCTCAATTGTTTGGATGACATTCGCAAAATACCCTAATTTCAGTGTCATTAGTGCATCTAGGATAAAGCTTTTTTGGCCAAAAAAGTGTGCATCGTAAATTAAAATTAATTATGGAATACAGTATCGACCTCCTATGCGGAGAGCCTGGGACTTTGTCCCGAAATGAGAGGAATTACCAATTATCAAAAAGGGCAGTAAAATTTCCATCAAAGGTCAATAGGAGTGCAGTTTTTTTCACTGCCCGTAAAAAGAAGTGACAGAATGTTCTTCCACCGAAAGTTTTTTTGCTACATAAATATTCTAAGCAATTCCAAAGACACAGGCAAAAGTTCCTGCTCCCTAAAATCTAAAACAATGTGTTGAGTAAACCGGACCACGACGAAAGGTTTTTTGGTAGGAATACTGGGTGCGGCAACATAACTTCCCTTTTTATAAAACAAACCCCCTTTAAAACAGGAGCAGTTATGTTGCCGCCCTCTGTACAGACCATTTTAAAAAAATCAGAATTCCGAAATTACTCTACAGATAATTATGTGACGAGAACAATGATTTTTATCCAATGATGTAGGCACAAAAGATATTTTATGTGGGAGTGTTGCAGAGGAATATGCACTAGCCTATTACGCCGACGAACCAGGTTCAATTTCAGGCATAGACTGGGTTTCATCAGCAGCAGGTAATCCTTTGGAGAAGCATAGGCCATAATCTCTTATTAAAACGAGACGTGAGACGACATTGACCCTTTAATCTTCTTATGTACATGGTAGGCTAACACGAAAACCGGACTGCTCTTCGTTCACTGATATATACCTACTCCTAATTGGATGTCGGTAATAACCTGTGTAAATTATACCACTTAGTAATATTTCTTGCGAACTTACAAAGCAACGTGAGAAAGCCCCACAGGTTTTACATGCCACCCATAACATGTCAAACGAAATGTATCAATTGAAATGGCTCCCACTGTCATCATAAATTTACCAAACAATTCTAATTCTTTAAAATAAATCTTGTCCATTTCCAACATGAAAAATACTGCAAAACATTTTCTCTTAGATTTAAAATATTATACCTTTCCTTTTTCCACAATCGCTCAATTAGCAGCCTTGCAGTGAGTAGAAGTGACCTCAGCTTTGGAAAGTCAAATTATCTGAATACTTCAGAAGCCTAAGGTCCCATGAAGAAAACGAGTGTGCAAATGCAGCGGAATGTGAAGAGCGGATTTGTTTACTGCACATGCGCCATCCGAAAGTAGTCAGCATCACAGTGTACGCTTCCATTCTTTTTGCGGGATCCGTCGTAAAAACTTGAAGGAAGACCCATGGCTCTATCGCTACAAAAAGGCAATGAGTTTTAGGTAATCATGGATTTTTCTAGAAACCTAGGATCAAAATATGCTTCCCCTGAATATGCCTGTTTTATTAGTTGTGTTACATTTACAACGGTACATATTTTCAATGTTTTGAATTCCAGATGGGTGCTTCTGTTGTGGTTGACCATTGCAGCAATTGAAAAAGTGCAGCCAAGCTAGGACGTCACAATGTTCAGTGTATCTTGAGAAGCAGCGCACTGCTTAATATCCCTATTCAAACAAGAACTGCTCTTAAAAATGGCATTGTTGTTTGATGCCAACATGGCTAATTCTCCACACGGTAGTTTGCCGTCGTCATTCGCCTAAGTCTGATGATTCCTCTCCATCCTCGCTCATCCCAACGGTTTTTCGTAAAGTGAACGCTGCTTAGTATACGAGGGTTATCTGAAAACATTCCAACCTCAAAATATAGATGGCCACACTTTTAAAAAAAGTAGGGTAGTGTTTGAATATGTGTTGAAAGGTATTCCCGAGCCATTTTTGACACTAAGTTGTTGTTTGACAATCGTTCGAGTGAGTTGCTACGACGGTTTCAGTGAAAATGGAAGAAAAACTAATTATCGATCTGTTATTAAATGTTGGCTCGGCAACACGTCTACGTAAATCAAAGGCGAGTTGGTCGTAGTATACGGGAACTCTACAGCATAATTTATGCCTATGAAAATCCGGGCAACTGAATTTGAATGTGGCCGTACCAGCTTGGCTGATGATGATGAGTGTTTGGGACAGCTAAACATTGCGACAACCACAGATAACATTTAAAGAGTTCACAAACGGAACTGGACGATCGTCGAATTAAGGTTGGAGAGATGGCAGAGAATACGGGCAAATAGAAAGAATGCGTTTTTCGTACGTATATTGATTGGATAATTGAACATGCATAAGCTATCCGCGTGATGGGTACTGCGTTTGCTCACTATGGATCATAAACGCATTCGAATGAACATTTTCACGGGCCTGTTGGAGTGGTTTAAACGAAGTGAGTCATATTTTTTAAAGTGGATTCGTAGCTGTAGATGAAACTTGGAACCACCACTACCCTCGAAAGACGAAAGAGCAGCCAAAACACTGGAACGCAAAGGGTGAGCATGTAGCGAAAAAGGGGAAGACGGTTCCATCGGCCTGGAAGGTGGTGGCGACTGTTTTTTTTGTAAAGTCACCGAATCGTGTTCATGGATTATCTTCAAAATAGTAAAACAATAACGGGAGAGTATGCAGCATAATTACTTGACAAGCCTAGTGCAGGAATACAAAAAAACGACCGCTTTTGAAGAAGAAGAAAGTGCTTTTCCATCAAGACAACGCACCTACTGATACTTCGGTGGTCGTCAAGGTTAGAACTCACGAACCGCACTTCGAATGGGTGCACCACTCACCACATTCACCAGCAAATTTTTCCTGTTTCCTGATCTTAAAGTTTTACTTGGAGGGAAGACGGAGATATTCATTAGACGAAGAGTTTATCGCATACTTAAACGTCTATTTTGCAGAGAAATATGCCACCTACCATTTGGAAAGGTTAAAACAGTTACAGAATCGCTGAAAAAAGCATATCGACTTCAAGGAGACTATGTTGAACAATAAATATATCACAATTATTTGTTAGGTTGGAAACTTTTCAGATGACCCTCGCAATCCCACAATACCCTCCGTATTGAAATCCAATAGTAAAAAGTGAATCAAATGGTTTGATTATTGTAAAAAGACTCACTACTAGAAAAAATTAATTTTTTCCCTTCTTCGAATCCATCGTTATGTAGTTGGCAGCGTTATTTTTTTATTTGCTTAAAAAAGTAACTTCTGTTCTTATCCCTGGTGATGAACCCACAATTGCTCTTCTCTTACTTACTTAATCTTGCTAAAAACATTTCTCCATTCATCTATTTTAATCTAACCGCTACCATTTGTTCATAATCTAAGACCTATATTTCAATATTTATCTATTATAAATGTGCGATTTCAAAAATGTTTGCGATTTCCTGTAAGCTTTCATAGACGTTGTAAAGAAAGGATTGAATTGAAGTGAAAAATAAACAAGGACTACGAGACTTGATTCGGTGAGAACGCGATTGTTATCCACATCAACAGAGCATTAGCCTTTTACATAACAGTAAAATCTGATGAGAGCAATTACTGCAAACAGTATGATCCCATCATTATGTTGTATCTGTATAATTAACAATCATATTCCCAAGTGATTAGAAGGGCATAATATGATCAGGGGAATGTCTAAATGAATGAAAAATTTACGATCGTAAAAAGAGCATCCGAGGTAGACTGACCACTAATTCTAAAAATTCAATAAAGTTCCATAATGGTAGGTAAATGGTGTACAGGAGGATTTACGTCCAAATAAAAAATCAGATAGAATTTTTGGGTAATGTGAAATATTTCAAGAAATACTTGAATATAATAGAAACAGTTATATTCAGGTTAATAACAACCTCCAAACTATTTGACCTAGTTATTAATCCTTAGAAGATAAGGGATCTGATTATCAGTGGTTTTTTATCTAAAAACTACTGGAATAAATTTTCAGATTTCCTTTGATGGTAAGGTGAGTAGTTCAAGACCGCAAGCAGTAATTTACTGCATGCCCGGCCAGAGATTTTCTTCCTGTTGGGACGCCATGAGAAATGTTTTGCATGTAATTCAACTTTTTTCTCTCACAATTACACTAGAAAGATTTATTTGGGCATATATCACCCTGTAAGATGTTAGAGCAGGTGCTAATGACGGGTGGGTAAGAGAATTGCCAAGATGACGAAGTGTGCAATCGTGACCTCGGAAGATGAGAAATTATCCTAGCAAACATTCAAATCACGTCTTCTTGGAAAACCATGTAAAAGACTTGCGAACAGATTTCGCACAAAAACGGAATTGCTGGGTGAGAAGATTTTTAAAGCATGACGACAACAGTCACACTGGTTTACAATGAACCAGTCTTTAAACGTGTAAGAACCCACACATTATGTGCCGCGATATATTTCTGAAGCACTGACTCGCACCACATGTCTTAATGCGCTATCTTCGAAATTATAATTCAAAAGGGAAACTAAAAAAGCCAAAATCTTGAGTTAAATGCGAGGTATTTTTAGAAAAGTAACTGAAAAAATTTCATACATACAGTAGGAGTTTCACAACAGCACTGGGATGGGGAGTTTTCCCATTTGGGCTTTCGTTCACTTAAACCTAGACGTAATAATCCGAATACAAGCGTCACAGACAATGAGATTTAGTGCCTCACCCGTAGAAAATTTACTACCGTCTCCATCTCCTCAACAAAAATGTATAAACACCAATAAAAACGGTACGAGTACGATTTATTTAAGAAGTAAAAAAATCAGGAGCTGAAAAAAATTGTAAGGATAAGGTCATGACGATAGGAGTTCCTGTTTTGAAAGTCCTGACGATATATTTACCGAATATGAAATGAAATGAAATAGTAAATGAAAAAAGACAGGAAGAAAAGATGATTCAGAGAACCACCATCTAAATCCAAAGAATTGGAATATTTCGCTCGGTTTAGGCAAATGCGGGCTATTAGTTTCCCACAATCGAGAAAAAATTTTATTGCTACCCCACTTTACCATTGTTTAAAGTATTGTCCAAGCTTTTGAAACTGACAAAAATGCAGTTAATATATACCCTGTCACTATATTACTGGGACCCAGTAACTCATTCTTGATTCCAAATCGCGATTCTATATTAGGTTTTGCTGTTATTCATGTCTTTTTTAATGTTGTTAAAAAGTAGTAAATATAATTAACTTACGCATTATTATAAATACATATATGGTGAATTTTACGAAATCAACTTGAATGAGGTAAAAAAATCTAGTTCCTCTTTCTATCGCAGTCTTAAATCCTTAAAACAGTGAAACTTAAGTCGTCAATTTTGCATAAATGTCCGCAAATAACTTTCCCTTACATGAATCGCTCTGAAAAAGCAGAAAATTTTTAATTCAACGCTTAATAATATTTAGGTACCAACTATAGAATTGAACCAAGTATTGAACTATAATTTAAATTGAAAAAAAATCAAAGTAAATTATCAGTTGATGATGGCTGGAAAAAGAAGACTTTATTTAGATAAGACATATTGCTAAGATATTCTTGGAATAAATCTTACTGGGTGTTTAAGACAATACCGACCCTATGAAGTAGCAGGAAAAATGAGACACACAAAAAAAGCAAAAGACGAAGAAGAGATGTCCATGATGGATCCTGAAGATCAATGTACTCGTAGATATTAATTGAAGATATGACCCGAAATAACAGTCCGGGGCCACCTAAAATTAAATACGTGGGACGTTTTATCAGCGCAAGTATGAGGAAGCTTGTAAGGTGGAAAAAACTGATAAAATCTGCATGGTGACGATGATTGCTAAAAATTCGAGTGTCAATAACGTTTAGCGCGGGTTTTTAGGTGCCACGGACTATGCAAATTTCTCCCATTTATTCCCATCCACGCGCTCGAGGATCACGAAATTGAAATTTCACTCCCCCTCCCACATCTCTTCGACCGACTTATCCCAGGGAAGAAAACCTGCAAATCACCGTCTTAGTCATAAAACGAGGAAGGGAAACCACCCGGCTTGGCGTCAAGAATTCACCCATGAATTAATTTTGACCGCACGAAAAATATTTTGGGGGAAGAGGAGCGGACAAGGGGAGACTTTCGAAACTCATTACTAACAGGTTCCGGACGGAAAGCGGTGGGAGAAGAAGAGAGGAAGAAGTAACCCATAGTTTCTTGGTGCTTCGAAATTACGGCGACCCGCACACAAAGACACAAAAAATTACTTCCAGATAAGAAAAGGAATGAAAATATTTAAAAAGGAATATATATATATATATATATATATATATATATATATATATATATATATATTCCTTTTTAAATATTTTCATTCCTTTTCTTATATATATATATATATATATATATATATATATATATATACATATATATATATATATATATATATATATATATATATATATATATGTAGTATAAAGAAGCAACGACACGCTTGAGCGAAGGAAAGTGAAATCGTCACCGACACAAACATTTGAAAAGGGCGGAGGAGGAAGGAGAGAAGAGACTGGAGAAAGTTGACTGTGGGGGTGATGTGTGTGCGGTGGTTAGGGGGGGACCTTCTCCGGGTCAAATAGAATTCGTGGCGTGGGTGTCGCGCGTGCGCGCTCCGTCACTCGCCGAGACGAAAGTGAAAGATCGGGGCCAAGGAGAAAGCAAAACCTCCGGTGAGGTCGCGTTGTGAGGTCACTCACTCACTCCGCCATTCCGCGAGGATGTTGACGTCCGAATATCCGCTCGGGTATATGAAAGGACCAGGACGAGGGAACGGGTAAGCCAGACAAGACTGCGAGAAAATCTAGAGTGGCAACCTGCTGAATCATTGGGACTTGGAACAACAAGTCCATCGCAAGATGATTAACCGTGCGTAACTAAAGAGTCAAGCTTCCGCCATCGAGGAAGCTGAAAAAATAATAGAATAATGCAACTTCGGGCCACCAAATACACTGTCGAAACGATTTGGTGAGAGGAAGTGTTGTACTCTCATGGTGTTCACGACCGCAAGACAATACATTAAGAAAAACGTCTATTAACATAGAAAGTGCTTTCCTCGTTTCCTTTTCACACTGTTCACGGGCGGTAGGCTGTCTCCGCTACACGCTTACGCAGGGGTTTATGGCGTCAATTGTGACATATGGCGACAGAAGAGAGCCATAACAATTCAAAACGAACTTCAACCAAGTGAATCATGAAATATTTAGTTGAAGATAAAAAATTAACTTTATAAGTTTTGTGCATTATTAACATTCCACGTCTTTCTTGAACAAAACTTTGACCATCTCTAATGTCTCTCCCACCCTTATCGGGTTTACACGACTATAGCACAAGCAAACTAAACAGTCTCTCACACTGAATATTGTTAGCAAACATTGTTTTGCTCGTGGGAATTTTACTACAAATTTTCTGACTGAAAATAAGGGGAAAACATTTAAATCTCAGTAAAAAAAATTTTTTAAACTGAGATTTTGAACTGTGAACTGATTTTTTAACTGAACTTTTTGCCATTTAAACCTCTACAGTAAAATAAGAGGATTCTCGTAATTATTTTAATCGCAAATATCTTAAGTTTGTATTTTCATCGAAACAATATATACCATGCCAGATTAGCCAAAATGATAAAAATGTATGACAACATTTGTATTAATCCATAGACGGTCGCGATTAGGCGAGTATAAATATTTCAAGATGAGTCGTTTTTTTGATCTCAGATTAATTTTATTAGACTTAGTCAGTTAATCAACAACAATTATAATCTGAAATCTTAATTTTAATAAACATCAAGTTCCTGGAGGAATTTTATGCAATGTTTATTATTTCAGCTAGTTTATTAAGAAAGAAACTTTATTTTTAAAACTTTACCTGTTCAACAAATAATATATTGTGTAAATGCGCTCGAGTGAAACTGTATCGATACATTTATCAACCTGTAAAAAGATTATCGATGCATCTGTCTAATTTCACCGTAAGCATTCTGATCTCATAAAAATTTAAAAAAATGTCAGTCATAGTGATATGTGCTCACTCTAATCAAATGTGCTTTTTTCGATATACAGTATTTGGAAAAGGGAGCCTATTTAATGATAGTAATATTGATATAAACAATAAAGCATGAAACGAAGAGTTTATATGTTACAAATCCGTATAGCTGAGAGTGACAGGGTAAAAAAACTGAAAAAGCTTAACGTAAATTAAAAATAACGAGAAATGTGCATTAAGTTCATCCGTTGGAACTACTCCGGTCCCCCATTCCGTTACCTAATGGAAATACGAATATATTTCCTCCTACAAAATTCACGTTATCCAGGTTACCGACAGTCTGTCGGGCCCTTTTCACGTCAAATACAAATCAAACTACGGTGCCTAAAATGTAAGCTTCGGCATATACGAGGGTCATCCGGAAAGTAGTACCCGTTCGTGCCGCATGAAGTGCTGACGACGCGAGTAGCCGATGGACGAGGTCAGATAGCTTCAGTGGCTTGTCTGCCTTCTCTGAGCCAAGTTGCGTGACGCTAGCATTGCCTGTGTTGTTTCTGTGATTGTTTACAATGTTTAAAAAAATTGAGAACGCCGCCAGTTGTGAAGTGAGGGCAGTGATTAAATTCCTCAATGCAAGAAACGTTCGCCCATGTGATATTCATCGCCAATTAAAGGAGGTGTATGGAGACAATGTAATGGACGATTCGTCTGTTCGGCGGTGGTGTCGCAACTTCAACATGGGGAGGGGGAACACACACGACGATGAGCGTTCGGGGAGACCGTCTGTCATTACAGACCAACTGGTGAGCTCAGTTGACGAATTCGTGAGGAACGATCGGCGCGTCACAATTGATGACATCTGTGAGCATTTTCCCAATGTTTCTCGAACAATTGTTCATGAAATTGTTAAACACCATCTGCATTATGCAAAAATTTGTGCAAGATGGGTCCCTCGCGTATCTCAATGAGCTGGCGGCGAAGGACTATGCAGCAGGAATACAGAAACTTGTCACACGTTATGACAAATGCCTTAATTTGCTTGGAGATTATGTTGAGAAGTAGTTTAAAGTATCCTCTTTCAAATAAAATTTTTTATGTTTGTTAATATTTACTTTTGTGTCTTTATTTCACGAACGGGTACTACTTTCCGGATAACCCTCGTAGATAAAAGACCTCGGCGTTGGGTTGTGTCTCCAGATATTAGCCTCAGGAATGCAAAGCTTGAAATATTAATGGGATTGGAATAATAATCCTCTCTATTTACGAGACTCTAATCAGATCTCTCTTCTTCCCACAATAAAGCGAGAAAAAATATTTCCATCCCTTCGCGTCATAGCTTAACCTCCGAAAAAAATGAACACACTGATTAAAGCACACTGCTTAAACATTTTTCGTTGACATGGACCTCAAAACATATTTTACAGATTTATATGCCTAGCCTTCAATAATTTTGAATAATCCTAGAATTATTAAAAATATCCCTCGAGAGACCAGGGTTAAATTATGCGATTAGTTGAATTAATCACCCCAGTTGAATTATTCACTAATTAACGTAAGCCAACCGATATAAAGTCAGCTCTGTTATATAAAAATAAGTCAAGGGTGGAGAAAAATGTAAATACATCCATTATATGGTACGAATCAAAAGAGAGACACGTCTTCTATGCTAGTATAGAATGCAAGCTTAGTACGCGGGGCAGTAGAACGGGAACAGCGTTAGTTATGAACATACTCCTCGAAGAAACAAAATTTTTTCATGTTAGGCCCAAGCCCTCGTTACAAGTGTTTCATCTGTGTTTTTGTTCTTTTGTCATAAGAGTAGAAATCAATTACCTAGCTGCTTTTTTCGGCGCTCATGCATCCGGAATGGTGGATGTAGCCGATAATTAATGCCATGAGGTTACCTGCTGATATCCAATCATTAGACATTTCAGCAGAATATGCCCGCTAATTTTGGTTCTGATGTTACCTTACGGAAGAACGGAAATGACCTACGTGTTGGATATATTATTTTTTCCTCTCAAAGAAAGCACATAAAAAATCATAAAAAACAGCCATTCGACCGAAATTGAGATATCCAGGGCGATGAAGCCCGTCGACTTTATTATACGGCTAAAAATGAAAATATGTGGTTACCATTAAAACGAGTCTCCATTCAGCCTGTGTCTGTGACCTGAGACTCTGTTGTGTCATGAATTTTGAGGGTGGTTAAACCTGATGGAAACATCGAGAAATGTTAACTTGTGTAATAAAGGTTCTTATAAAAAATTCAGTGAACAATTTACGCAAAAACCCGATGAACATTCCACAACAAATCCTCGCATTTCATTTTTCCTCTTGCCATTTTTAGATACGTATGCTTTCAACTCCTCAAAGAAATTATGCCTCAAGACTTTTTCATCGTTTATATTGCTGGATTTCTTGAGGAAGAGAGGATGAAAAAATTTGATGTATTCCATATATTAATTCATTTATACTACTCACGTTCTACTGGCATGCAGCAAAAGAATATAATATGAATTTTCAATAGTATTTAAATCTACATAGGCTCTGTTCCAGATGATTTCTGACCATCGGAATTTCAGGAACTTCAAGATTGAATCAATTGATAAGGGAAGGTTTTAGAGAAATTTTATTTTATTATGATTATAAATTAGACATTCTTTTTTTATTAACTTGAATTCTGTATGCATGGGAGTCTGTTCCAGCGTTGAGAACAAAAGATGAGATTTTAAAGGATCAAAATTAAATATGGGAATCATCATCATCATCAGTATTTCATCAGATTTGTTTACTGCAGTCCTCCATTCTTCCCTACTAAGTATTCATTCCCTCACCCTCTGATACGTTCCCTCTTTTACGTCCTCCTTCGTTTGCCCTATGTTCTTGTCTCTTGACCTTTCTCGAGGATATTTCCTTCAATTTTTCCTTCCATTATGTTTCTAACTAATCCATTGTGCCTCAAGGTATGCCCAATCCATCTAGTCCTTCTTTGCCGTAAAGCTCTCCATATGGTTCTTTACTATTCTGCTCTTTAATAAAAATCATCGTTCCTCACTTTGTCTGTCCATTTAATCTTCAGCTTTCTCCTCCGGCACCATGTTACAAATGTTTTATTCTTCATTGGTCCACTTTCCCAATATTCCATGCCTCCGATCCGTAGAGTGCCATGCTCCACAGGAACATTTTGACGAACTGCTTCCTTGTTTGCAATCTTATGGTCTTTGAACACAGTAGTTGTCTTCTCTCAATGAACGCCTTCTTTGCTTGGGCTATTCATTGCTTGATGTCGGTCGAGCTTCTTCCATCCCATGTTATACTGCTGCCCAAGTAGATGAAGGATTCCACTTGCTCTAGTTTCACTCCTCGAATTGTGATGAATGCATTCAGCTTCTCTCTTCCACACACAAGGATTTTCCTTTTCTTCTTGTTGATGTTGATATTATATTCCTGAAGTACTTGGTCCATTGTATTCAGGTTGGCTTGCATGTTCTCTCTCGTCTCTGCTACTACTGCGATGTCGTCTGCAAAGCACAGCATGCTAATTTCTTCGCCATTTACCTTGAATCCTTTGATGCCCAATTCTTGTGCTTCCTTCATTGCCGCTTCTAGGTGTACGTTGAATAGTCCTGGCGAGAGGTTGAATCGTTGTCTTACTTCTTTGTTTATTTTGTCTTATACTTTTCTTCCAATTTTCGTTTCCATTGTATTAACTTGATTCTTATAGAGGCTATGGATAATTCTTCTATCACTATTATCCACTCCAAGCAGCTCTAGTATCCTGACCATTTTATTCCACTCGATATTGTCGAGGAATGGGTAGTAATAAATCCCCAGTTATGCATAATGGCTCAAGTTAATTGAAGACTTGGATTGAAGGAAACCAAAATGGTATTATTACTTTGTGGCGTGCATGATAGAGCAAAGTTCACACATTTTTATGAGCGGGTCAGTTGAGTTTAAATCACGAATTCAGCGTTATGTGCACGTGTGGCTTTTCCCCGGGAACTAAATTAACCCGAAAATCATACGACGCCACCTCGTATATTTGAAGGTATCTAGATTTAAATATTAGAGCTTATGCTTTTGAACGAAGCTCTTCAATTGGAACGCCTTGTTAGGGATCCATACTGAATGGAGTTTAAAGTTATGAATACTTTCAGTTCTTTTGTGATTAACAATCCTTTCAAATTTCAGAAAAATCTTTCAGCATCTTTATTTGTAGTCTTTAAACTACAAATAAAGATGCTGAAAGATTTTTCTGTGGTTGTAAAAAACCAGAAATTACAGTTATAAATAAATTTCTATAAATAAAGTTCTGTTGACCAATATTTTGATTTTAGAACATTTAAAGTCTGAGTCATACATTTGAGTGGTTCTTGACTCACTGGTGACGAAAACTAGGAAACTCCAGGCTCAAAACAAACCTGTCGTCCGGGTGTTAAGCAGTCAGAAAAGGAATGAAAGCTAGAAAGTGCCAAAAATATGTTTCATGTCACGGGGAAATCCAAAGTGGAGGCTGGGGCGGCCAAACAAACATGCCCAAGTATGTCATTCTAGTCAACAAAATCAAAGATAGAGAAAGTGGTTCCTCGGACAATATTGTGGGCGCCGTCATATACGAAGAAGTGAATATAAGTAGTATCACTGAGGTAGACCGAGTCGAGGGCACAAATTAATCCTCGATGAGAACGTCTTCCTTGAGCGAGAGAGAAAGACGGACCTGGACATTCGACCCATCCATCAAATTCCTCCAATGTTTCATCAAAAAATCAACGTCACTCGGAATCGATTCCTTCAAACTTCTGCCACAGCGATTAAATTTTTAAATGAAGACCCGAAGTCCAGCTTCGCAAAGCACCGGCAAGCGTGAAATCTCAAAACTGTCTAATCACAGTGATTATACTGCTGTATTCTGATCAATCTCACACTTGTAATTACATTTTACGACTACGGAAAGCTTCCATTTTTATGAATCTGCGGTGCAATGGCTGCCTGATGATTCATCGTAGGTTGCAATAAGAGGAGATAGAGCGGAAAAGAGTAATTCAGTGTCTGCATTAGACTGCTATGAATTAAAGGCTTTCAAGGTTACAAGTACTAGGTAACCTAAAACGTTTCGGTAGCCTATTTAATTTTTCTTCACTCCAGAGGAAACATAAACGTAATTCTTAAATAAACTCCAAGCCATCCGAATGTGAAGAAATGGATAAGAGATGAGTGTTATAATACGTAATATTTGCCGAGGAAAGAGAACAGATAGACGATCAATATGACATACACGTAAATGTAATCGCTACCGACAGTGACAAAGTGTGACACCAAACCTAATATCTATTATTTTATAACTTTTCAAGAGACTTAATAGGCGATTGTTTTCAATGCTATGAATCTAGTTTTTGCTAGCCTTTCTCCGAGTGCACGTAATTATAATCCACTTTCAAAGAATTACAACCTGAAAGTATCCAGTTTCATTGCAATCCAACCATCAAAAATTTCGTTGCAATATTTTAATATATGGATACGTGCCTAGGGCCGCGAAACTCTATACCATTATACGTTCACTCCTCTAAAAGATAAAAAAGAAACTTTGGATCACGAGAAAAAGAACCACTTATCACATGACACCTGAGCACGTGCATTAAAGGGGTACAACCCACTTTTCAACTCGTCTCAACGTCCACCGTTTGATTCAGAACCGCACTCTCGCTAGACTGCGTGGCCCACTCTAAGTGAGGAACAGCGATGAACCAAAAACGTGAAGAGTGGGACGATTTAGGAGTGCGATTCCCCGAGTCTGTGCGGGGGGAATGGAGATGCGATCCGTAAGCTTCATCGGCTGCGAGTTACATAATAAAAGGTAGAGATCGTCTGTCTGCCTTTGAGACGGAGGCATGAGACGTGGCCTATTTTATAGCCACCAATTTTGTAACGGGTGTGAAGGCTATCCCCGGTTATTTTGCTTCGTCTATTTCCGTCGCGCAACCACGAGGCGCGGCTCCTTCCTAGCACGTTTCCTTTTTTTCTGCCACCATTATTCTCTCTTCCCATTATTCTCTATTTCAGGCACCAGGCTAACCTTAATGACAATGTGTTAGAAAATCCGTGAGGATGATGACCGGATCGGGAGGGAGAAAGTGGAGATCTCCACAATATTTTATGATTACTTTGGTACATAGGACTGGGTGCATAACATTGTACCAATAACTGAAAGGTAAATGTAAAAGTGTAATTTTATCGATTAATTGTCATTCACACCATTCTAAATTTATTTATTTTCTCTAAGATTCTACGCTGAGTTAGAATTTTTACTGGGGCTCAAAGAGATCGGTTTTAATCGTAATCATATCTAATATTCGCTGATTTTTCTCGATGACATGATTGACCTACTCGTATTCCATTAACCAACTCGATTTAAGATTCCAATCTTCCATCTGAAAATTTCTCAGCTAATGATTTTCCTCAAGTAATACTTTGTGATTTTAATTTAAAATTACAATTCCAGTCGTTTCATTTTAGTTATGAGAGTACTGGTGTGGTTCCAGCATTTTCCAAAAATTTCACGATGAAAATCCAAAAAGCCCTTGCCACATACCCATATAATTATTAGCTAGGTATGATGCAGATTTAGAAGAGAATTAATCAGAAAAATTCCTAGCAACAGAAAAACAGACATAATTAAGAATGAAGCCAGGGAAAGTACGCAAAGCACGTAAGAGTCAACAATAACGGAATGGCTTATGGTTTAGGGACGCATTAACATCGATGACACTCCATCTTATAAAACTAATTGTCCATAAAATTCCATTTGCGTCTCACAACCAATGTGAGTGATCATTACAAGAATTAAAAAAAGGGAAGGAATGGAAGAAGAAAAATAACCACAACTAACCATTTAGTTTTATCTGGATCTGAAAATTAAATATGGCAGAATAATAAAATATAGAGGCAGCTAATGAATGAAGTAGAATGGAAATCACTCTCGCAAGAGGATTACAAGGTATAGAAGTTATTTTTCTTAAAGCTTTGAACCATCCGAATTTTCAAGAATGAAATAAACTCATTCAATCATAACGTTACTTTGGGCAGGTAGAACTAATTGGAAAAAAGTTAAGGTTAAGCTAAAAGCGATTTTAAGATTCAAGTACGTTTCAAATTTTTACTAGTGCACTTCAATCTTTGAAGATGCACATCCATCATTGAATAAATAGGGTTTTATTACGAACATTAACGAATGTAGCGGCTTGTTTTTAAATTTCTTATAAACGTTTTGGTATAATTATCTAACAACATTTAATGGAAAAGTTTTTTAATGATCTTGCGCTGTTAACAATACATGGAAAATATAATTAAATAAAAATCAATAGAGCGTTTATATAGCATTAAGGAAAAAGGATCCAACTAGACTGCATGTGAGACGGAAAAAGAAACACAAAAGATGAGCTCCCTAGATGCACCTAATACACTCTTCTGGTTTTAGTAGTAGTGACGGAGTAAATATTATCTCTATGGACGAGTGATGTTCTATATTCCAGAAACCAACTGCAATAAATTTGTCATAGTTATAAAACTTCACAAATAGGCTAGCTGAATTCAAGCTCGGTGTATGTAGAGCATAGAATGCGGTGATACAGAACAAAGACCATATGTTGTGCCAGTGCGAGTAGTCACCGATATTAGGATAGCCGAAAAGAGGAAAAAGCCCGTCACCGAAGTGGAAATTTGGGGGTTTCCTACCAAATTTTAGAAATTGAAATGTAATGAAATAATTGACTTTGTAATTCCACACACTTTATTTAAAAACACACGACCCAGGTTTCGACGTTGAACGTCATCATCAGGTGGTCCTCATAGAAGCACCCGATGATGACGTTCAACGTCGAAACCTGGGTCGTGTGTTTTTAAATAAAGTGTGTGGAATTACAAAGTCAATTATTTCATTACATTTCAATATGTTATGCAAATTCCACAAAGTTACGCCTGAGACAACAAATTTTAGAAAGTTCCTCGGTGAGCTCTGAAGCAGGCTAATTACTGAACATTAATGTATTGCCAGGTCTTAAACGTAACACTCTACTCGTAAGAGAGTATCATGCTCATTCCAACGACATTTACGGATGGAAATCTGAAGACAGGCGTTAATAGAGAAACATTTATCGCAGTGAAGCAGAAAAGTAAGACTTTAATTAAAGCTGTCATTTGCTATATTGCTTGTGTTGTACAGGTTTTTAAAATTTGAGGATAATTTCCAAGGAATCATTAATATTCGCCAATTGAGAAATGATGTGCGAAATTATGCGTTAAATTATGGGCTGACACCATTGTGTGTCACCAAATATAAACCCGTGCGATAATGTGTTGTTGCTTTTTCTCTTCTATTCAGCAACATGAGAAGTATTTCTACGACAGTTCACCAGAAAATATTTCTCACGCAAAGAATACACAACCTTCAAAAGTGATTGTATAAGTTACCTAGGCAGCAAAAATAAAAACCAACAAAGCGTTCATTTCCTGGTTGCAACCTGAGTATAATAGAAATAGGTTGGTAAATGCCGTCCAAAATTTAACCTCTTTTATTAGCGTAACAATCATCTGAAAGAGAGACTGCATTGTTAGATATTGAAATGGAAGGATTTAATACATTTAGTATAGGAATTAGAGCATTAAATCTCTAATAGCACGGCCATAGATAGCCAAAGGCATACAATTCCAAACGCACATGGTTAAATTCGGAACAAAACCATGGAGTTAAATAAATTAGCAACAATCTTTACTTAATGACCCAATACTGAAGATGCTTCGATATTTCTTAAAATGTTGGTCTCTTAGAATTATTTGCCGATCCAAAAACCGTCATCAATTTAGTTCGTTTTACTATACATTTACGTATTCAATCGTTAATTCATTACACACATTCATATTCATTCATAAATTCCATGGGATTCTTACTCCCATTCTCTTCACTGAATTTGACGGTCAATGCAAGGCAAATATACCCGAAATGCACTTTCCTAACTCTTACGAGGGAAAATTTTTCATATCTTAATATAATCTTAACCACAAAAATTCTACAGGAGTAATATCTTATTAAAAAATATGATTTATTTGAATGCAAAATAAATCAGGATTTTTAATATTTAAATATTTAAGCCATTAAACCGTACTCCGGAAGAAGAAATTAATTTTAGATGATAATTACAGTAATCAAGCCGTAGGCATGTTTGTAGACGAGGAAAGAAGCACCTCGAACTAAACTCAACGACACGTGAAATTCACGGTACCCGAAAAATCACAAAGATTGGTTGAAGCCAAAGATCCTCATATGTAATAACGTTAAATAAAGGTAGAATTTAAAATAAAAATGTGATAACAGTTTTTTTTATTGTTATTTCATAAAAATTTGCTGATATGTCAACGACCAACTTTTATCACCAAATCTATCAATGTTTATCGTCTTGAACATTTATTACTCGCAGCAGCAATGTATGCCAATTGGAAGTAGAATTAAATCTGGATTTGGAGTACTAATACCATCTTTTAAAATCATACAAGGAGGTAAATGAGAATTGAAAAATTAAATTATGCTGAAAAAAGCAATAAAATATTCTTAAAACTCCTATTAATCAAAGATATATCGTAAAAGCTTTTAACATTTATTCATACGTATACTTCTCCGATGACAATTTCCGACCCACCCAACATCAATATTTGAACCATACCCTTCAGCAATGTTATCAAGTACCTCCCGAGTACTTGGACAAACCTCCGGCACTCTTCTCTTCCAGTTCCATCATGGGACGGTTATGACAATGCCGAAGGGCATAGTGAGCCCGAATCCATTGCTACGGTACCCATCCCTTCCCTTCAAATTCTCCTAATGTCGACGCGCCCCAGAGCAATTCAGAAAAAAAAATCATTTCCCTGTCTTCTCCACATTCCCTCTCCCTTCCCACTCCGCTTTGCAGACCATCCTCACGCACGCGCACACACACACAAAACACTGACGAAGCGCGCAAAGGCGTCAAGCGGTCTGCGTTCCACGGCTGTGCCCATCTCGGCTGCCGGGAGTCGCGGACCGAAGTCCGTCCTACCCAGTGCGATCGGGGGGAGGAAGGGGTCGACTGAGTACGCCAACTCGGCGATGGAATGGGGTTGGAAAGGATCTCTCGCGGCTGGGTGGGGGAGCGAAGAGGGGCAAGGAGAGTGACGAAGGAAGGGCGAGGAAGGCAAGGGGAAGTCTACACGGACGAATTCGGCACACCTGCTAACTAGTTCCTTGACCGTCGGAGCGCGGATGGGGCTAACTCCGGGAGGAGGATAAGGGAGCAACACTGTTGATTCCTTCTCCGGCTGAGCCTCCGGGCGTAGGAGGAGGAGGATGGGTGGGAAGAAAAGGGAGGGGAAGAGAAAGAGTGGGAGGGGGTGGGCCGAAAGAGGGAGAGTGGGGGGGAAAGGAAAGAGAGAGGGGATGATGACTGGTAGGGGGAGCCTGAAGCGCCGACCTCATTTGCGGACGGAGGCTGTGGAAGGCGGACAGTGTGTCAGGGATCTCAAGGAGGGAGGGGTTGAGAAAATGAGGGGAGGCTGGGAGGGATCGCTGGGGGGGGATAAGGGGGTGGTGGTTGTGACGATGGTGGGGTTCGAAAGGGGAGAGGAGGGAGGGAGGGAAAAGAAGGAGGAGACGGGAGGTAAGAGATCCAGTCCACAGTCGTCGGGAAAGAGTCTCTCTCGTGGCCAGGCGGAGTTTAACCGCGGAAGTGCATCTGGAGACAGCCGCGGCGGAGTCATCGCCCGGGACCGTGAGACTTTAACTCGAGCGGCGGGCATCACATAGGACGTTTCCCTCGAACGGGGAGGAAGGATACGGTCTCGAGAGAGAGCCGGCGGATAAACACGCCTGCGAAAGGGGAAGGCTTTTCAATGACCGGGACAGTTATTTTTCCGAAGGGATAGACTTTTTGAAAAGCGCTTTATTTCTTCGGAGAAACGTTTACCACACGGAAGAGCTTCGGGACCAAGGACGACAAAAAATTATCTTAAAACGGAGACTTCAACGCCAAATTTTTTTTAACGGAAATCAACGATTTTTTTGCATCGGAGACTTCAACGCCTAAAATTTACCCCCGAAGAACTCGACGGAAGAATTCACCACGAAATGTTCCAATAGTGCTTACTCATTATACTCTGTGGTGATTCCAACCAGGAATAATAAAAAAAGGTCGCAATTCAGAATTAGAAGTGAGCTAGATAATTTGCATGGTATCTGAAATAACTTCGCTTAGAGGACCATATATGAATATAAAATAATCAAGGAGTGCTTTAGTTGGTGTCACATTCCGTAAAATATTTGGGTAATAGCTCATATTTTTGTAAAATTTGATCAGATCGTGTTTCAAGATTGTAAAATTTTCTTGTTTTTTTCTAAGTGTTGACTTTAATTCGGCGGGTAAAACTATTAAATAGTTTGGCTGTCATCTTATATATCAATTTTTTGTAATCACGACCTTATATTTAACTTTCACGTTGCAAGTTTTGAGTTGATATTCAGTGCTCCGGAATGAAAACAAGACTTGCCTTGTGAATGGTAATTGTTATCATCGGTTGATCCACTGATAAATGCTACTAGAGATTTATTTATTTACTGCAGCTATTAATCTCACGTTTTTCACGGTTTTTATTTAATCATACACTTGACTGACTAAAGAATTGAGTGGGATTTCGCTGCTAAGGGAACGTTTGTTTTATAAGCTTACTGACTCCACCTCTGTACATTACCCGCGACCTTCCTTCGGGACTCTGACGTCATTAAATCGCAGCGGTAAAAGACGCAACTTCATGTTGCAGAAAATGGAAGATTCTTAAGTTAGAAAAGGATGATCAGACTCGCCTTAAAAAGATATTATACCTCCAAGTAACCTTTGAAAGAAGGTCTTCTTTAAGAGTTTCCAAAATTCCTCCTCAATCCGCACATAAAATTGATCAAAATACGGCGTGACTGAACGCAGCTGGTCGCACAGCTGATTGCGTTTCATCTGCGTGGCTATCGTAGAAAATCAAAATACCCCTTTCCCGTGGATTTATTGTGCCTACAGACTTACTAACCAAGCAATCGTTCTTCGTATGGGGATGGCTCAAGTCTCAACTGAATTATAATGAATTTGAAAGCGAGTTTAACGCTCCCTAACTGACATTACAGCTGACCCTATCCTTCCCTAAATGGAAAAATCGAGTGCGAAATTATATTCGTGAGTGGTATTCTGAGTGACGAACATAAATCCAAGTACGATCCCTTCATGAAACTGAAGTGATCCTTATGTTTCTGTTAAATTAAGGGTCACCGCAAAAAACCCGTCCATCAATTGGATAATAGCCACGACGGGTATAGGTTGACTAAACTCGAGGAGCTTAGTGCTCTATTTCAGTGTTTCCGTCAAGCGTGATATACCTACCGTGTGCGGGACAGATCTATCCATCGACACAACATTTCCATGTTACCCGAGCTTTGAGTGAGAAAGCGGCAGTGCCCTAGAGTGTAAGGAGAGACAGAAGGATCATAACCCTCAGGATAGAAGACGCTGGCGGGACTCTCTAGCACCTGTACCTTCCGGCGGAACTCGTAACCAAACAAGGGCGGATGTGCAAACACCAAGGTGAGTAAGCATCTTCCATTAAATTATTACGTCGATAGAAGTTGACGTTGGAGGAGGTTAAGTGCGAGATAAAAAAAATTCTTTCCCGTGAATATGTGGGGAAAAATTCTCGTTTGGCAGTGAAGTTAAATGTTTCCACTGGCAACGGCTGGAAGCAAAATAGGAAATCAGTGCAAGTTCAACTGAAAGTGAGGTTCTTTTGCATGAAGGAATAGTATTTTAACAATTTCATAGCCACTATGTAAAGGTTTATTGAGCTTATCTTCAATTTACTTATTTATTAATGTCAGAGGGCCTTGATTTTGCAAGTTGTCGTTAAATTGTTATTTACATATCAGAGCTACTAAACTTTAGATGAATTTGAGAGCGAGTTTAACGCCCTATGACTGAAATTCTAGTCATATCGAGCGTATAGTCAGGTAGTTCTTTATTCATGCTGGTGACAGAGTACCTTGCTTTTGTCAAAATTTCTTACAAGAAATATTTACATTTGATCAATGAAAATATATATTACATTTTTTCCACCAGTTTGAAAGAAAAGAGTTCGAAAAAACACGCATGGATTTCAGACATGAAAATCAACATGGACAGATCAGAATTTCATCTGCAAGTAAATGTTCGACGCAAATCTATCGATGTCGATCGACGAATATCGCATATCGATTTTTCTGATTACATTACATGGGAGCTTTGGAATTATATTCGATAATCCAGTAACAGGAAATCTACGCGGAACAGGAAACAAAATATTGGTAAAGTTAATTAAAATAGTCTTACCAAAATCTAAAACGAATTTCCAGCAGACAGGCCGAATTCCAATAGAAAACTTATTAAAAAGCATATTTATTTAGCACTAATTTAGTTCGTTTTATTGTAAGTACTTAATAAACATACACTTATGATTATTGATGTATTTGGGAACATTAAATTTGATTTTATATTTTCACCATTAGCAATGAAAAAACGTTTTTATTTGAACTCAAAACAATAAAGAAAAACTATGATTCCACCCTGTGAAATTTACATCATGGGTGCATACATTGGCGATCAAAGCGTTAAGTGGATCATAATAATCGTTATAATAATAATAAAATCGTAAATTATTAGTTTTTCATTAATGTGGGTTGGAGTACAAAATTATCCATTCAAAAGGCACTTGAGGGCTAGCCTCCCGGCAAGAATTATCAGGAAGCCAGAAAACAACCATATTCTGACTGAATCCTCGGACGCACGAACACCCGAAGGAATAAGAAATTATTCACTAAATTATGCCTGCTCCTTTGCGCGTCTCCCTTAGGCGAGTCGTGTAACTTAGTGCACGCCCTTACATATATGAGAATCACGCCCACTATGGGCGAGTGAATAAGAAGATTGCATGCTTCGGAAAACGGTCGATGAGGTTTTTTATTGGACCTCATCGTTTGACGGATATCCTCCTTTGGCAAAATTCTCCAAATCACGTGACTTTCGTAATGAACGCGTCACAGATTTGCCTCCCGACGAAAGCCGTAATAGATAATCAATAATCACAACCTGAAGTAAAATTTTTGCAAGAAATATCTATTTCTAAGGCATCACACGACACCATGGAATGATTAATTCACAAAATTGTGGGGCATTGGTTTTATAAAATTTAAGAGGATGCTAAAATAAAAACTATGAGAGTTCATTCATTTCAATTCCCATATTACGTAGTTGAAACCCACGAGAAGATAAAATTACTAAGAATATTTAACGTGATTATTAGGGCAGTATCTGTCATTTCCGCATCACACAGGCAAATTGCGGAATTTCATTTGCGTTGCGACAAATGGATAAATATGACATTTCAGTCAGTACTTATTTGGCCAGTTTCACAGTTATACTGTAGAATTAAAGTCACCAAATTGATGTCACTGGGTCGCATGAAAATCACCCTGAAAAATGCTCTGATTCCAACAAATCTAGGGAATGAACGTTAGTATTTCCACTATTGCAAATGAAACTTAAAAATATAATATAATTCTACGCGTAGAGACATTCGAGTAATATCTCTATGCCATGAAATTTCACACCTACAAACGTACTTTTCCTCCAGTGAATATGTTTATTTTTTTAATTTATAAAAAAGAAATTCGAGCCAATAAGATTGCAAACAAACCTTAGTGATTGACAGCATAAAACTACAGCGAGTGAAAAATACACGAGCTTCATTGTGCTCTCAGACAGCATCGGAATCATCCTCGAATGATTCCGCAGAAAAATAATTCCGGCGCATCATTCGGGTAGGTAGAAAAAAAGCGCCGGTCGCGAATCGACTACGCACGCTCTGTTATGTAGATCAAAGGAGATTTGGAAAGGGGGACCCGCTCGAATTTATTCATTTTATTTTTTCCCTTTTTTTCCGCTTCTGCGGGGTATCGGACCACGTGCTGCCCTTGAGGATAAGGTAACGCCTAATTTTCCCGCCATGGGGCGCCACTAGGATGGGTGAGGGCGCCCGAGGTAGCAAGGGAGAAAGAAAGGAGGGGGAATGAGCATGGTGGGCAGCCAGACGGACCCGAAGCGTGAGGTTCCTTCCACCTCTGGACGGGAATAATGGCAGGGATGGCTCGGAAGAGGAAGGGGAGATGGTAGTAGTGGTGGAAAAGGACTCTCCTCCTACTTCTCAGCCACTTCTCAAATCTATATGTAGGCCGTCATTCTCTCAGACACGTTCGATGGGCACCGCCCGATTTCCGTTCGCTCCCTTGTTTGCCTTAAACTTCAGGCGTAAGTGTTTTTTGCCCAGGAGCACACCGCGGATGGGAATCTCTTCGCCGAAGTGCTTCCTTTTCAAAGGCGAGTGGCGTACAGCAGGCATCTGACCGGGATATCTTCGACCGAGCAAATTTATTTCGTAAGATCAACCTCGGTTAGTATGCACTCGAGGTGTGGTGCAGAAATTTCACTTTTGAAACGTAGTCCATTGAAATTATCATTCAAAATAAACATATGTATTTCATGGAGTCTCAGAAATATGAGTATGTGGTCGGTAATATGCCTACCTACAACTGACGAGAAATATTTTGTGTCGTAGGGTTTAGATTATTCATGCAGCATGACTATTTAAACTAAATGGAGACATTCCTTGAATTAATATTTTCAAGGGGAAAAAATAATTCCTTGTCTTAAAACTTAGATTATATCGGACGGTGTAAGTATCTGTATATTATTCTGATCATACCGAATGCAAGGTTATTAAATTACAAAATCATGTGATTATTTTTACACATTTAAATATTTCCATAAATAAATAAGGCACGACGCACACGAAAAATATATGTCAGCTCTCATAATAGGATAAAGGCTGTTCTAGCCTGGACTATCCGTAAAAGCTAAGTATCAAATTCAAATATGCGTAAGTAATGTTAATGGAAAGCATCCCTTGGAAATAACTACACTTTAATAGAACTATTTAATTACGATTGATGGCATACGCGGAGAATATTCACCCGTCAAAATTAAGTTTTTATACTCTACTTTTACCTAAGTTAATCTTACAGAAGAAAGAACATTTTATACTTCCTTGGAGAATATTTTCGATTTTTCATTGGCAAAGAAAGGCAAGAACTAATAAAGTGAATAAACAGAGACGACGACTTCAGTTTCACGGTTTTAATTAAGGGTTTACCGCAGTTTGTATGGGTACTTCTTGGATAATCTTAGTCGCGAAGAAATATATGATTCTTTTTTTAGCAATCCCAAATTCCATTTAACTTACAGTAGAGATAAATAAAGGCCGCCTTTTTCCATGCACTTCTAAATTCAACAGATGAGAAAACAATACGGGCAATCATTTCACGTCGGGGGTAAACAAGATTCCCGCCGGCATTATCATTTAAGCGGTGAAAAACGAGATAATTTACGTTCTCTGCGACGGAAAAAGTAAACAACCTCCATTATCCTTTTCATATTTCAATGCGATTGCTCTGGCAGCAAAAGTTATGGTAAAGTGCGCGGGAAAGCCTATTACTGCTGTATCCTTCTTTTTTTTCATTTTCGAACTACCCATGCGATGTCCTGCACGCGTTTTTGCACTCCCTCCCACCCGCCGTATGAGAGCATGTTTCTCCGATTGTTCTCATAGCCGCCGCTTTCGGTTGAGGCGTCTCGGGGCGAGATGAAGCCGTTTGCCGTTGAGTCCATTTCCGGATGTACGCTTGCTTGATTTTTCAGCCCATTCTTCCCAACTTGCCCCATTCCCTTCCCCTTGAACACGGCCGCCCCCTCCCCACCTACACCTTCTCCCACACCCAGTCTCGTCTTCCGCTCCTAACTCACCCCTACTACACCAACAAGCTTCCACTCCCCTCTTTTCCCTCAACCGAGCCTCCTTCCCCCATTGCCTCCCCCCCCCCACCGCTAGTTTAACCACCTCTTCCCTTAATTCGCTGCGCCTTCCGAAATAAAAGTGGAGCGGAAAGGTTAAATATGAAGGCCTTAAAGTGAAGAATTCAGTAAAATTACAAGAAAAATGACTGAGTGTTTCCTTAAAGTCAGCATATAATTAGCACTGTGCATGGACCGATATCAATGACCTATTACTCGAAAATTTTGAATTAGAAACTTTTTTGGATGAAGCTTTACAAATCTCGTTGTTTAAAATACTTATCTTGCTATATTAAACAATAATATATATCCTTTCAATGTCAATGATCCAAACCCACCAATCGGATCACTTTGACCGGGAGGCTTCAATACCTGTGGTTCAATTGTCTTGGTTTCATATTTAGACTTTTCATTTGGCCAAATTTCCCACCTCTGATGATTGCCCCTGCTTTATGGAGGTAGCATCGGGGTGTCAGGTATATTAATTTTTTTTATCAAACGTACTCTATTTGCAAAATTAATTGCATTTTATCAAACTACCTTGATAAAATAAGGTTGTAACAGGTAATTTTTCTTAGAAATTGGCCGATAAAATTAACTTATCCACGGTTTTATTGGGTCGCGGTAGTCCAGGGGGTAGAGCGTTGGACTACTGACCGGAGGGCCCGGGTTAGAATCCCAGGCAAGCCTCTCTGAGTGCCTGCAACTCCACTCGAGCTATGTAATTTTTCGGGTGCCAGATCTTCCTGGGAAACCATAAATGGCTCAGGGAAAGAAACTGGCCCTCCTACCCTGATAGCTGTATTTTATCCACAGTCTTATGGGGAGGACTAGCATTAAAAGAATTATGGATTAATGGTTTACGATTGGTTGTTCTAAAAAAAACCAATATCACGAGAGAAAATCTAAAAGATTTGTAAATGTTTAAAAATAACACATCAAAATAACTCTTAGTGTATATTATATTAATCAATTTGTAAGAAAAACAGCGAATATCGCAAAATTGCAATCATGGGTGCCAAGAAATAGGTCCAAAGCAAGTTTCAGAGCAAGTTTTAAAAGTAAATAAGAACCTCAAAGTCCTTCAAAACTGTAAATTCACAATACATCTGTTTGCGAAATAAGGATGAATGGGTGCTACATTACTATCCATTACTCTTCATTAACACATGAATTAGGGTAACAAATTCACTCGTGCAGTTACCATCGAACCGCATTCACCGCTAGGATTCTTCTACAAGCACAAGGTCGTGTTCTGTTGCACGTAGCCCACGGACGGATCCAAAGGGAAGTTGCGAGATGAGAATCCGGCATCCAAAGACGCGTTCTAGAACATTTATTTTATTATTAAGCAGTATGAGTTTCGGCTCACAAGTTTTCTGATTATCAATGACGAAATTGAACGCAAATGCATGAAAAATGTCGCATCTAATTATTTCGCTTACCGAAGGTGTGTTGTAAACTAACAACTCTCTCCCTAAATTTCAAACATGTTTACCTTAAAGACTTGAACCTGTTCTCATTTTCGCGACTCCAACAAAAATTTGTGATGGGTGAATCATCCACCCTCTCCTGTTGTAGGGAGCAATCGTATTAAACTGTGGAATCTCGAGGCTGTGCTCCGATATGTGAAGACTAATGATGGAGAGGGATAATAAAATGGGGTTGGAGACCAATTCTCAATACATGAAAACAGCTTCAAAGGGCGGCCGGTCACTTTACAAAAATTTATTTTAACACGGTAACCGTTTCAATGGCTATTAATGTCAAAAATGAGGAATGATCATCATTTTGTAATACTGTACGATAAATACGAACCTTTTCTCTTCTCCTGTAGGTTAAAAATCTCTAATAGTTTTTGCCATCGGGGAGTTTCTGGGTTCATACGAACTCGCAAACATAATCACAAACCAGTCATAATTTAAGAAGACTCTCGGTGATTATAATATAGTATAGTTTTAAATTAATTAGTTATATTACGGCAAGCATGTAAACATTTGTACATAAAATGAATAAACATTTATTTCTTCAACAGATTCATTACACCAAAAACTAATGGCTTAAGATTTAATATAATTTAATAATGGTTGCTACTCTTTTACATTTTTTAGATGTGCCCATCACGTAATGAAGTAATTTCGGTCATTGTCCATAACAGTTCTCTAGGCAATACTTCACTATTTATTAGTGCGTGTGGTTTACTATACGAGAGAGGTGTAAATGAATGGCAGCGAGAAGAAACTGTAATGACTGTTCACTATTTTAGTTAGCAGTAGCTGGGATGCGCATGAAGGTTATCAGGATGCATACGCGCGCGCATTACCGAAAAGTATAAAATCGTCATTCATAAAATTAAGCTATATATTCTCCACTACTCTCTTTATGTTCGTATTTAATTGTGCACTGGTAATCATTTAAGAATTATTTACAAGGGGATTGAACGATAAATTGGCTGAATTCTAAAAAATAATATCGCTGTTTGCCCGTCTAATATTCGTCAAAACTATTGACATCATAGAAATAATTTCGAAGACAGGGGGCTGCCAACTGAAAAACGTAGTGTCTCCGGGAAGCATGTTAAGGTAAACCTTTGACGGATAATAGTCAAAGTAAATGACTTACCGGGAAATCAAACTCAGAGAAACGACACTTTTTGTGCAAAAGTATTAACTTGTTAGGACGCTATTTTTCCGGCCCAGCTTGAGGAAAATCAATGCCCTTGAAAATTGAGCACTACCATTTGAGAGTATTTAGGTACGTGCTTTGGTGATTTACTAAAAGGAAGAAAACCACATAGGTCCATTAAGTGGAAAGATCTATCTCTTCAGCATTCACTTTTCCCCGACTCCGAGAGCCAGTTCGTGTCGGATATCTAAAAAGACACGCTGCACGCAGGGAGGAATGACGGCGATAGCTGTGGCGGGAAAAATTTGGACAAAAAAGCGCACTGGAATAGGAAATCTACAGGGCAACGAACTCTGGAAATTGCCACCCGAGGATAAATGGGATATACTTCGGGAACACCTCATAATCTTTATAATAGTTGTGTAGTATATTATGTATGAATTATGAGTTAGAACCTATAAACGAGGGAAGTGGAGAACTGATTGTTTTAAATGCTTTCGAATAGGATATTCTATATGATAAATAACAAAGCTGATCATTTTTCTGATATGAAATTTTTCGCTTGCATTTATAAGTGTGTTATGTATTTACTTATCAAATTTATTCCTGTAGCATAGAAAATGTTCGTCAACTAATAAGGATAATTAGCTCTGATAGTTTACATTTATGACCGAATGGAGTTAGGTTTGATAGTTGAAAACCCCTCTGAAATTATTCCATCCAGAATTTATTAAAGATACTTTCATTTCTTCAATTTTGATATTTATAAGAATACTTCCAAGTAAAACGGACTGTAAACACCCATTTTCGTAAAGCTTCAATGTAACTGATCAAATACTTATTCTATTATTTCCCAAGTTTATTAATTATGGAGGTCATGTTAAAGTACTGATAGACAAACATAATAGGCTCAAACTTAAAGTAAAAATTCATTGTCTTTGAACATGCTACATACAAGTTAGCATATAATTTCAACAGGTTTATATATGTATATATATATATATATATATATATATATATATATATATATATATATTTGCACGAAGAAAAGAAAATTTACACAAAATAATACTTATTATCTAAAAGTAGTAAGCAAAGCTCAAATTAATAACGGGAATTCCTGTTCATGTTCCTTTGAATTATGATTTGATTGATACATTATATAATTTCTAAATAAAATACTAGATATATGTTATCAGCCATTTTAATTTTAAATAATTTGAAAAAAATATCGATTGAAGCTGGAAATCTACTTCTAAAAATATTGTTCTCTTATGTGTCTTACCATAGCCCAAATAATTTTCAATGGAAACCCCTAAATGAATAGTGCTTCAAGTATAATCTGAATATATGCAAATAAAACGCAACCGAATCACTCAATATTTGCTACACGCTAAGATGCAGGTCTTCACTATTTGAGTACTTAAACATTGGTAAACTTCATCTATCCTAGTCTTCAGAGTTTATATGAGCATTGCATACTGTCATCAAGGATTTCAAGTCTATTTAGTACCTAAATGATGTTACATTCCGCAATGAACAATAAGCAGTTTTGGATACCAAACATGAATCTAATATTTTACGTCAGCAGGCAGCTTAGAACTCGAATCTCATGCCACTTTATAAGACAACCGGGATAACCGGGCATAACAAGCCCCCGGTCAGAGATTAAGAATAGAATAACCTGGCTTGACCGGGATTGAAACCCGGATATTCCCGCGCAGCTAATCACATTAACAATCACCGGTAAAGTGCGTAGCCAATCGGACTGAAGGGGGGAGGCGTTATTGCTCGCTGCAATCGCTTAGTGGTTTTTATTATATAGTTTTTCAATAAAATTAACACTTCTCCGCGGTGATTTTCCAGGACGAGGTCTTCCGCGAGGTAATGAACTTTAAGGACTATGAAACCCCGCCGGCGTTTCCCCCAAGGGAGACCAGTGGAAGTGTGCCCAGCGCTCTAAGCACGTAAAGGAGGGGGGTCGTGCGAAGGGAAAACCGCTGTGTTTAGATGGAGGTGGAATTTCTTCAACATAAAACACCGCAATTACGGGCGATACCCCGTTCGCCCCGACCGCCAATACCTTATGACGTGTTTGCAGGGAGAGAGGCGGATACAAAAGGGAGCTCCCTTGGTTCGTGAATTCAACTCCTCGAGGGTGACGTGTTCCCCTTAGGGATGGCTAAAGGTTGTCGGGGAACCTGTTAAAAAAACGGATATATTTTTTTTTACCGCGCTCAGAGTTAATGGAGGTTTGGAAAAAATTAAATAGTGGTCGTAGCGGTAGCGGAGGCTTAAGGTGACTGAGAACGAGACGTGTGAATTCCGGACGATAAAAGCGATGATTCAGCGAGTTTGGAAAGCCTTATGTGTAACAGGCTAATCCAAAAATCATTATTTCCGAGTAAAAGGCCACCAAAGGCTTGGCGAAAATTTTTGCGTCGGAATTTCACGACTTTTAATTCAATTTAGTTCCAAAATGATGACAACATCACTGAATTTAAAGTCACGATAACATGGTTCGGTTGCCTTTCGTCCGAGTCCTTTGTCGTTTATCAACTCCATAACCACAGTAGTGTTACCTGTCCCAAAACAAATAATTGAGTGCGAAAATTCCACGAAATATTTGCATGGCTCTCCGTCTCTTCGCCTCTCCTTATGCCTTCGCCAAACGACCGGGCCATAACCGTCCAGCAGTTCCGCCTGGATCAATGCCAAAATAAAGTGATGGATTATATCGTAATTTAGATACTAAATCGTGATTCCATAACGTATTTTTTTTATTCACACTCAAAACATCACTCCACCGAAGAAAAACAAGTTTTCAGTATTTATCCGCTAAGTAGGTTGGATCACTACAATCATCGGCAATCCTCAATCCATAAATCATGACTTTTCAATAGAAAAATATGCACATATATTTGTCGAAAAGTTTGAGGTGAAATTCGCCAATATGAAAGTTGGCTTGATAGATGAAGGAGAATGGAGCTCGCCTCATACTTATGCCCCACTACGCGTGAATATTTTTACATCTGGTAAATTTAGGATGAAAAGATCGTTACCTTTTCCTGAGCGGCTTCTCATTTCTTCTCTTTTCCATAAAATTACATTGTGCCTGTTTGAGATTTTGTTTGAGGTTGTATGAGCATCGTTATCTGATCAGAAACCTTTTCCTCGGTCGCTGTGATATACCCAAGCATGGCGATAACGGGAATATTTAGAACCAACGTATAAGCAATAATCACCTGCCTATTTCTCGTAAAACTTAGTAGTATAAGGTTTCATCGGATATTTTTTAAATCTCTACTATACAGAAAACTGTAAAATAATGAGGAAAGATTTACAAGCACATTTTACTCAAAAATACAAACACCATACTCATTCCAAAGAAACTGCGGGAGATGCCGCAACAGTAACTTTTAACGGAGTCATCCGCTAATGTGCATTTCAATGCAACAATTTCAGAGTGTAAAAATCATTCGCCTTGACTGGGATTCGAACCCAGATCCCTCAATATCCGGTCGAGTGCTTTAGCCACTTAAGCTACCGAGGCGTCCTCTTGCACTCTGGAATTTTTAAGTGGCTACAGCACTCGACCGGATATTGAGGGATCTGGGTTCGAATCCCAGTCAAGGCGAATGATTATTACACTCTGAAATTGTTGCATTGAGATTACCATACTCATTGACTAAGCCTGAATTGTGAACCATTCATCATATTATATAAACAAAGATTGGCCATTCAATCAACCGAGCTGAAGTAATTGCCTAAATTTAAACAGTTAAGCAGCTACATAGAGCGGATTGACGCTTCTACTCTGAATTAATGAAAAATCTATACACATGCGCCCACACAATACTTCCATTTAGATTATTTCATGAGAAGTATTATATGAATGATCACTTCTGCGTTCAATCAAAGTTATATATTAGCGTTCAATTTCAGATTATTGATGACGCATCCCATCTTAAAAGGTAATGTGAACATAATAAAGAAAATATTTTCCGTACCTCAAACGGAAACTTAGAAGAGACAGACGAAGGGAGAGGGTTACTGTTCGCGACGATTGCGAAAAAGAATGGTCATTACTTGTCGATCGTTAAGGCGCTTCAGTACGAGTAAACACCAAAATTTGATTGACACTGAGTCATCCCATGGCTTTCCTATTCCCCCGTTACATACATATATCGTGAATTGGGAAGCCCAATCCTTCCCGTTCGCACCCTCGCTTACTGCTATACGTTTGTTTTCGTTTTCCCTTTCCAGTTCTTCCCACGATCTTACTTCCGGGTTGGACTAGAGTGAATGAGGGAAGGTGGGGAAAGGGAAGGAGGGCTTACTTTTAGGCGATAGGCAAGTCCCTATTTCACTCCAGGTTTGACAGTTGGCACAACGATACTTCGATACATAGGATGCGTCTGCACGAGGGAGTTGAACATCTATGTTTATCGAAAATATGAGCAATAAGACACATTTAGCAAATTGGGAAATCCGGAAAATTTCTAAGGAATGAGTTCCGACTTCGAAGTTCTCACCACCCTGAAGAGTCATCGCCACTTCCTGGTATTAATCATTAACCAACATCAGGGCCTATATATTACTATTTATGCTAACCAAGAGTCTATTTTAAAAAAACTAAAATTAAAAGTGCAGTATTAGTACTTGTAAGGAGAGATAGGGCATTGGCTAAGAGGGTAATTAGACAAGACTTTTTAGGAGTTGAGGTGAATTTGGCGTCAGTTAAGCCGAATATTAACTAAACGAGCCATGTAATTTACTAGTTCCAACTTTCTTTCTGGCAGATAAGGAACTGAACTTCACTACTAAGTACACTTCACACGATAGATTTATATAATTTTCACAGTTTCGCATTTTTGCATGTCTAAACGGAGAAGACGGAACTGTTTGCAATGTTTGCATGTTTGTTTGGACAATATATATATATATATATATATATTGTCTTCTGTAATCGACTGTTAGAAAGCTGCGCCGAAAAAAATAAGACAGTAGCAAACAGTTCCGTCTTCTCCGTTTAGACATGCAAAAATGCGAAACTGTGAAAATTATATACACAGGGTTCGTCCGGAAAATAAGTCGCGCCGCTCCAGGCGCGCCCAGCACCGCTCTGACGGGCTGCGATTGGAGGGGGGTATGTTGGCAAGCGACGCTGAAAAAGGCAGTCGGCTCTGAGCTGTGGTGTATTGAGGACCTCTGTTAACGCGAACCTCCACGCTCGACCCACGTCACGGAACGCGATGCCGAAGTTTTTGGAGCAGCGTTATTCCATCAAATTTGCGGTAAAGCTTCTACCGAAACTGTCGGTATGATTAACCAGGCTTACGGGGAGTCAGCCATGTCCAGAAACATGATCTTTCGGTGGCACAAGATGTTCGTGGAGGGCAGAGAAGAGGTCGACGACGAACCACGGCCTGGACGCCCATCAACGACACTCACCGACGAAAATGTGCGAAAAGTTCGCGATGTACTGAACTCTGATCGTGGTCTTAGTGTTCGGATGATAGCAGAGCAGTGTAATGTGCCAAAAACAATAGTGCACGAGATTATTAGGGAGCAATTACAGATGGCGGCTGCATCACGACAATGCGCCGTCTCACACCGCGCTTGTCGTGTCGGACTTCTTGGCCAAGCACGGCGTGGCAACGCTGCCGCACCCGCCCTACAGCCCGGACTTGGCACCACCGGACTTCTTTCTGTTCCCGAAGATAAAGAGGAGTTTGAAAGGAACGCGATACGGGACTTTGGACGCCGTCAAAGAGGCCGTGACGACGTGTCTTCGAGAGGTTCCCGATGATGCCTTCGCGGGAGCGTTCCAGGAATGGGAACGCCGCTGGAACAAGTGTATCGACTCACAAGGGTCCTATTTTGAGGAATATTAGCTTAAGATATGTAAAAGTGTAATAAATTTTTTTTCCTGAGCTCAGTACACTTATTTTCCGGACGAACCCTGTATATATATATATATATAACATATACAAACGCCCCCGCATATATAGACACAAGCAACTGTGAGGGATGATAGGAGTAGGAAGCAGAGGAAGGCAGATGTTACAATTGTTTAGATAGGTATTATTTCGCACATAAATGACTCCACTTACCTGGAATGAATGACTTTTTCCGAATTTTCCGCATATATATGTATATACATATATATGTTTATGTATATATATATATATTACTGAGTATAAAGTCCTAATATATAAATTCCACAATTATTTTCACGAGAGCAATGCAGTGCGTATGGTGTTTTCTACAAGTGGCCGCTGAAGAGTTTTTTCCTTGTTTATGTCGCTTCAACTTTCTTATGTGACAAGCCGTCTCGAACTTCTTAAAAACGCTTCTTTCATTCTTGAAAATTCCTGCTTTCCTGCTGACTCGTTTTTCAAACAATTTACATCACCCCTTTCCTTGGTATTCCCATTTTTGTCTTGTCTTCCTACCTCTATTATATCAATGCTTTCTCTTGTAGACACTACGCCTCCTGAACCGTTTTATTTTATCGCATATTTACCATGATTTTTTATTGTCTTTAGAATTATTTATTCCCTTCAAAAACCTTTAACTGATCCAATACCACTTCTATTTCATTGAACTTGACAATGCTGCTCAATTTTTCCCTTAGTTCAAATATTACTGTTGCCTTCTATTGCCAAGTATACTTCGTTTCATATCTTTGAAATGAAGACAGTAATTCATGCATTCGGGATATTCCTGAGGAGTCACCCACTGCTTGTTGTTTGGGGGAAAGTAATGGAAATTTATAATAATGTTCCTCTGAAGTGCGCTTCCTGTTTTCTTCCAATTAGTCACCGTGATTTAATCCTTAATTTGCTAAAACAGTAAAAATGGAAGCGAATTTCCGTAAAGCAAGTATCGAAATGCGTTGTTTCAAGCAATATATGGTGGAATTGGACCTAAATCAATAAATAATAGAACATTTATACTAGATAAAAATGCAATACCATGTTTTGATGCAGGAGATCATTTTTTCTAAACATGATGTCGTACATTGTAACCTGGTCGGCATTTGACTTTATCCAAGCGAATTTCATACGTGTGTATAAAATACATATAGTATATACCTACATATCCAATAAAAAATAATACTGCATATGCGGTATGGATGTGAATGCATTAATGCTTAGATTCAACATTTAAGTACAAATTTAAATTTTGACCTCTTGAGTCCAAGTTCGGACATTAAGGAAACAGGGTGCGGCCCATACCAAGGTTGAGGCGATTCAATTCGCCTAAATAGATACCCGTGCAAGAACGAATAGAATTCCGCGGGGGCGGAGAGACAGAGAGGACAAGGATGGAACGGACTGGTGCAACTCCCCGGTTTAACGCCCAATGGAAAGGCTAAATACCTTAAATGGAAGTGCAAACGCGAAAGCACGCGCACCCATTTTCAAAGGGAGGAGTGAAAAGGTTTACATTATATGTCGAAGTGGAGAACCGGGAGTCGGACGCTTGCGGCTTGGGAGAAGGACGGACGCTTTACGAGCGATGGCAGTGGAGAGGCGGGGGACGGAAGGGTCGGGGAGGGATGGAGGAGAACGGCTGCCGCGTGCGTGAAATACGGTGAGAGGGAGCTCGAGACATGGAGGGAGAGACAATCACGCGGGCGAGAAGGGAAGGATGACGGGAGATAAAAACACGAGGGTAGAAAAGGGAGAGAGATGGAAAGAAAGGTGTGAGAGAAGGGCCAAAAGAGAGCGATGGAGAGCGAGAGCAGGGGGGGGGGACAAGATTTGTGTGTCTTCCCTAGGAGTGGGGTGGGACATAAGGCCTTAAGCGATTCGGCATTACGGCGTAATCCCTGAAATTAACGTATCGCGTGCTCATCCCTATCGAGTCCTACCGACATGGAAATTTTCCCCAATCACTCCTGATCGTCCTCCTCGAGTAATGGAGGAGCCTTTTTGCGTCCTCTTTTCGGAAATCTTAAACTCACGCGTGCCATTCCGTCGCTCCAAGGTTGATATTTTGATAAATAAAGGACACAGCATTTTTCATTGATTTTTCGAGCTTTTTTTCCTGCGGGGAGCGGAATTACACGTCTGTTGGGGTTATTTGAGTCATCCCAAGGTCGTCGGCCAACTTAAAAGATAAGGATCATCAAATATACGAATGGAGGATAAAAATCCGATGTTTCTTCTCTGACTTGATTTTACACCAAATAAATCGTGGAATTTTAATTACCTTAGCTCCCTGTTGCGAGTTTTCGGAATGAAAAAGGCCGGAGATTCCGGTTGGTAGTTTACTGAAGCGACTCATCATAAAGCGGAAGTTAGTTTTCCCCTTTCTGTTTCATTAACCACTTCTAGTGCTTCTTCTTCGAGTGCTATCCCTTTTGCAAGATGAGACAATGAATGACGAAATGAAAGAGATAATTCTGCAAACCTGGTCCAGCGGAGTCCGGAATACCACGATTCCCCACTCAAACACTAATCTCTGGAGCAACCGAGTGACCAAGACAACGCGCAGTAGACGGTCCTTTTATGGGTAGCGATAGCATAACGGGCTGGCAAGATATATGATCCCCAAGGCTGTCTGTTCATCCATTTTAAAGTGCCATTTAGCGGAGGGTCCATTTCATTTTGACAAGTTCTTCATTAGACCCTAGATTGAAAGCCCAATCCCATTTTAAATCCTCACACCTCCGATATTTGAACCCCACTTCAGCGTGGAACGTAAGAGAGTTAGTTCGATTAGGGTGTCCTTAGTGACCCCTGATTTGAGTTTAGGAAAGGTTTGAATAAGAAGATATGGTTATAAGGAGAGATATTTGTGTAGTTGGCCCTAATCCTCTTGAAAAAATAGCATTATTGTATTTACATTTCACCTCCACAGATCATGCCTTTGACATTTATCACAGGAGCAAAAAGTGTTATAACGTCTCTGAAATAATATAAATAGTTTTTTGCAACAAAAATACTTTTGAATTATCAACCTATTGTTTGTTAATCTATAGAAATATTCAAAAAGAAATTACTTAAAGACGAAAAGATCATGAACTATAAAAAATGTTAAGATCTCAATAATTTCTTTAGTATCGTAAACGAGACGTGATGCGCTCACTGCTACATGTATTCTCCGCTATCTTAGCTCGGCCAATCATAACATACTCCCGTACTCTTGTTTTATGCAATTATCCTTAAACTAATCTCCAATTATTTATGTTCGGGGCAATTATGTTCTCAAGAAATTCTAGGATGTTTCGCTGGCTTAGCTTCTGGTCTGAAGACAGAAGCCGTGTATTGTGTTTTAAACGGGTTAAGAGTGAATACCCTAATCAGTGACAACCCAACATACAATTAATTTGCAGGATACACAGGCTGCGAAAGTCAGAGCACAGCTGTAACCATGTCTGAGAAACAATCTTTTGCAAGGATTAATTAAAAATAGCAATTTTCCACAAAAATAAAATTTTATGCGACCGGTTTCAATGTCACTACATCATCATCAGGAGATGATGTAGTAACATTGAAACCGGTCGCATTACATTTTATTTTTGTGGAAAATTGCTATTTTTAATTAATCATGATATTCCACCATATCACGCCTGAAACGTCTCTTTTTATACTTTGGCAAGGAATTGCTATGGAGCCTCAAACAGAGTTCGACTTTTCTTTTAGTAAAACTTTTATGCCTTGATGATTTATTTTTGGAAACGAAAAATTGCGGAAACGGGATGCCGAAATGGCATAATATAAGAGAAAGAGCTTTTATATTCAGCTCTTTTGAAAGTCAAGAGGGAAATAAAGAATTCAGATGCGTAACTCATTTGGAATTTCTTCTTTTAGTACCAGTCCCACACGTAAGAATAAAAATAATACATTTGAAAATAGTACCTACAAATGAAATTACATATTACCCTAGACTCACAAGTTCACTTGAAGCAGATTCACTTTAAAACTTGCATAGATCTTTGCAATGAGGTGGACTTGAACTCATTTATGCGATGGATTATAAAACAGAAAAACGGAAGGGGAACGAACGTACCTATTAGCAACATCCGAAGTGCACAATTAACATTGGTTACCGTAAATTGTGGAGGTGAATTACGAAAACATTAATTTCGTTGTGTCCCAAACGGAAAATGCGAATTCCCATGCAGCAGATGGATTAATTTCCGCAGTGAGTATATGTAATATCCTTTACACAACACTGCGATCATAACAACTCATCACCTCATAATTTTTTCACTATGTTTGAAACCTTAGAATGATTGGAGTGTAAACCAACTAACCCATAAAAGGCAAGAGGGATCTGTTATTGAGATTATCTTGATTTTCTTCCAAGCAGTATTCTCTCTGCTTACGTCGAAGTAAGTAAAAAAGTCAAACAGGATCGGTGATAAATAACCTGTCTCTATGAAAGCTTTCATCTTTCGCGCTTGAAAGTTGGTTGCATGAAATCTCCTATAATCGATTAAAAGGTAGTTCTCTCACCTCGCAATCCTCATGTGAAATAAATTACAGCATGTAATGTTGACCACATAATTTCACAATATAGGCAACTGAGGTTGAGCATTTCAATGGAGCGTTTATTGGACTCTACCCAATTCCCGAGGATTGTGAGTTCAGAGTGAAATATCTCTTTTGAAACAAGGTCAAATGTATAAATTTATTTTGTAATCCACTTCCTAGGTAATTCCGTGGGAACTAGTCAAATGTATGGAGCATCAGAGCTAAATTGATTTGGAGACTAAAATTGATAAAATTGTTTTATGTTCGAAATTTGATACTATGTTCGGTCTATTAACAAAGTTGCTTTTAGATCCGGAACCCATTGACCGGGCCGTAGTTCAGAAATTCGGAAGGGGTCTATTGACAAGGAGTGACAACCGAATTTAAGATTTGAAAATTTACAAGGTCCTATGGTAATCCCTGACTTTTATTACGACCGTATAAACAAAAATGTATCAACGCCATACTTTAAGTTTTAAAGTGATAAAGTAAGAGCTACCACTGGAAAGAAGCGTGCATGCAAAACTTGCAAGACAAAGTGCATAAATGGACTCGCAGCCTCCAAAATTTTTACACAAATTATTTTATTCACAATTCATACAAATGAAATGTTGGGCAATGCTGCTGAAAAAATTCCTACTTAGGAAACGATCTTACGGCGGGGAAAGACCTGACTAAGAATACTCGTTGCCAACCCTTGACGGCAATTTTTTATGATAGAAAATCTACTTTGAGCCATTTATCGCATATTAAAAATGTTTATGAATTCATTTAAGAATGAATTTATTCTCTAAAAATGCTCAATATTAGCGTGGCTCAGCATAGATTTCGTGGGAGCAACGTACTACGGTTAATTTTTTACTTTTCCTCTCTAAGTCATCTGTCTATGGGTTGGCGCGGTCAATTGTTCTATTTTGGAATACTAGATGTGGCCAGTTTAGACTGTGATTAATTGAGAGACATTCAATTTTGAGTATACCACGAAGGCGTTGAAATCAGTTGGAGGTACCAGGAATCTTTTCTGTTTTATTTCAGATCCCTAAAAACTTACCCTCGGATATCAGTTGATCCAAACGACCAGAAAATTCGTGAAACTCACTCTTTATATACCACTCCTTCTGGCAGTTTTAATGTTTCAAATGTTTAACCTTAGGATCGCAGATGATCACGACACCATAAGTACAACTTTCACGAGACGAGGTAATAACCTTTAAAAAAATGTCAAAGGTGACTGACGGTTATAGATTGAACGCTTCGACTCTAAGGGAGAACGAGGTTTACTCTGGGCTCGGAAAGGGGGCGACGCGGCGAGCGATGTAAAGCAGAGGCGAAACCAACAGGTTGATCGCTTCACAACTTTCAAGCGTCAATGACAAGGCCGGAGAGAATATAAGGTCGGCTGCGCCCCCGTGGTCTCTCGCCCTACTCTCCGGAATACAGACGCGCACATAGGTACACACATGCAGCCGTCGTCGTCTTCGCCGACACCCTCCCTCAATCCGTCAGTCGTTGGGACGACGGCGAGAGGAGAGAGACCGTTAATCGCCGTGGGAGAATCCGATCGGACGGGGTTTTGGGAGGAAAGGGGGGGTGAGAGTTTGAAAACTGAATGATGCTCCGGAGGAAAACGCCTAATGGGGGAAGGGGGAGAGAGAGAGAGGAGTGAAAACTCCTTCGGCGAGGAGGAGGGAATGGAAGTAAGGCGGGAAATGTTTTTGCGAGTGGAGGGAACGGGGGCGAGGGGATAAATGTGAAGACCAAGTCGGCAGAGTGAGTGGAAGCTGGAGAGGGCTGCGGGAGGTAGACGAGAACGACACGGAGAGGTTTTACATTGCCAAGCGGTATTTTATTATTATTGCCGAAGCACGTTTTCGGGGTGCGGCAACCGAGGCAGTCCACAAAAAACAATTATAAAGCCATTTGTACCACCGGCGACGGTGATCTGATTGGTACGTGCATCAGTGGACTGGCAAGGCGAGTGAGTGCCCAGGTCCGGTCACGCCGACAGCCAGGCGTGTTTTTGGCGTAGGGGCCAAGCCGATTGGGTCCCCATGCTTCCACCACCCGGTGGACTCGAGAACTAGTTTCAGCAATCAAGATGATACCTCACAATGTATTTTTCGGGTCCGACTACGGTGGACCTTGTAGGGAGACAGTTGTCGAGCAATAAGTGGTACATAGTTCACAAAATTTGTACATAATAGCCCCTAAACTTGAGAATCGGCTTTAGTGTTTGCGGGAGAAGTATACCGAGAGACTATTTCACTCGTAAGCCATTCACCTAGAAGATATGTTAAGCTGCTCTAGGTCTAGGTCATTAAATTAACGAGAGTTCGTCGCTCAGTAATCTACGAGTTTACGATGATGACTCATGGTATTACGAGCATAGGTGTTTTGTTAACTTCAAGTTTGAATTATTCCATCAATCAATGTGACCACCATTAAAATATGCATTCTCAAGCATGAGGCACGACTTCACGGCCACGTTTTCATTATGGCAGCATAAAACCCAATCCTTTAAACTATACACACTGATCAATTAAGAGAAAAGAGAAACTACAGCCGACTCGATCCACGATCCGAAAGTCTCATTTACTTTTTCCTCTATCCAGTTCTTAGCTTAATAAACGCGCTGTAGAAACGTATTCACTCAAAGCGTTGCGTAAGAAATAAACTCATCCATTGTACTTTAATAATTTTAGAATGAATATTCCTCAAATTAATACTTTTTTTTATGAATTACAAAATTATAATGTGATGAACTACTGATCAAAATAAGAGTTTCCCGTAATTGGTTCCACGATGCTTTTTCATAAATGGAGTACCGATGCTTGAATGCAATGTGAGACAAGTTTCTTAAATAATTGTAATGGCTTCTGCATCGTCAGTAACCGACATGGTTGCCTTAGCCACACAAGATTCCTCCTACATGATAAAAATGTGGCCTGACGAACGGATTTCGCGATGACTCTCTGCTGTGATAGAATCAAGCGGCAAAAAGACGAAACTTAACGCTAAGCTGGAAGCCACGGAATATCCAGAGACGAATTGTGCGCCTGGCTAACAATGAGACGTACTTGATTACTTAATTACCGACTGAAGAATGAGGGATTATACTTTGACCGCGAGGAGTTTTCGATTCGCCTTCGACGAGGGAATTCGGCCGAATACCCACCGCCAACGACTGGCACGAATTATTGCATCCCTGAATGGGGTGGGTTATTACGTGCATCCGTATTCTCGGGGCGGGGGGGGGGGGTTGAGGTTGGAGCCACCGAAGGGCTAGCGGCCGAAGGACGGCTTTCGAAAATGGGCCTCGGAATTAAAGCGAGACCGAGACCACCTGTTCTTCGACCGTCCGAACGGAGGCACGCTACGGGTGCGATGGTATAAGGTCAAGGCAAACATTCCCCTGATAACAACGGCGGGAGCGACGGACGGACCCCTTCTTCCTTCCTATTCTCGAAACGGAAAAGGCGGGAGGCCCTCGAGAAATTGAATTAAGCATATTTCCTTAAAAGGTCAAAAATTTATTACCTAACCGAAGACGGGGGTAATACTTATTGCGAACCTCGAGTATCTTGAGCAATAATCTCGCATTGCCTTCTCGTGCTACCTCGGACCGCTTAAGAAGAGATCTCAAATGAAAGAAAATAATTACATGGGATGAGTCCACGGATATTCCGATGCATTTAACGGAGTTGCATGCCCTGACTCACTCACGTACGGGACCGGTGGTGTGCTTCCTGCCTGGCCTGTTGATTTGGCCCAGGAAATACTTAATCCGGCCCGCAAAAGACTGTCCGAAGAGAGAAATTTATAGTTACGCGCTCCTACGATATTTATTTTAGTCAATTAAATGTTCGTGGAAATTCAGTGAAAAAGGAAAGTCATGAAAAGCAATGTTTAAAGGATATTCGATATTTTTCCGGAAAGCTGGAATAGTCAAAGTTTATCAATACTTTGTACTTCGGAAATGTGGCTTTTATATGGAGTCGACCGTGGTCATTTTTAATGGGAAGAAAAATAAAGAAAAATGTGAGATAAGAAAGGGGGTGTGAGCATGGAGAAGGGAGGAGAAGATACTAAGAGCGTCACTTATTTATTGAAGATGGAGTTGTTATCGGAGGTTAAGTTGTTGTCAGTCGACCGCATGGAAGCATTGTTTTGATCTTCTGGATCAAATGGACCTTCTTTAAGATGACGTTAGAGAAACTCTGTAACTTATAAAGCCTCTTGATAATGAGACTTTTGACTTTTTTGCATTGATAAAAGGCAAATAAGTCGAACACTTTGTAAAATCGTCGTACGACCAACTAATCATTTTAAGATATCTTATGTGGAGCTCAACAAAAATGTTGGATAGACACTACAAAGATCTAATTCTACTCGAAATCCTCATATATACATCCCTCTATATAAATATATATAAATATATATATATATATATATATATATATATATATATGTATATATATATATATATATATATATATATATATATATATATATATATATATATATATATATATATATATACACATTTTGATGATTTCGTCGACGTAACACGGAAGTGTCGAATAATAAATTGGACAGCAACAAACAATATAGAAACACATAAAAAGATCACTCACACGTTATTTCTTGACCATTTCGACGGAATTCTGTTCCGTCTTAATCGGAAGATAGAGAAGTAATGATTACTTCTCTATCTTTCGATGAAGACGGAGCAGAATTCCGTCGAAATGATCAAGAAATAACGTGTGAGTGATCTTTTTATGTGTTTCTATATTGTTCGTTGCTGTCCAATTTATTATATACACATATATATATATATATATATATATATATATATATATATATATATATATATATACATAAACATATTTGTGACTCTGTTCTCTGTGTTTCTATGCTAAGTTTGGTTTTGAGTCTGAGTTTATACACATATTGCTGTCGTCACGTTCATTTTCGAATATATGCCTCAATCTTATCTTAATCTAACATCCTACCTTCATGACCGAATAAAAATGAATGGGTTCAACCTCTTTTCCGTTTCGTAAAATTGACTTTCTGCTAGATGGCCATGCGATAGCTGGCCACCTAGCGGAATCTGTATTTCGCCGTTTCCACGTACGTCCCTCATGTGGTTTCACAAACTTCTCCGAATCGAAACTGTGCCATGCCAGTAGCCATGCATTTAAAGGCTATGTTACTTAATATATTATGAGACTTGTTTCGACTATTTTATGGTTCCAGAATGCTTTTAGGGTGAAATCGTTTAAAAGAGAGCTAAAAAATGATTACACTCGAGGTTTGAGGCTGTTGACCTGTAAATGAAAGCCAAAACAGGTTGGCTGGCAAGCTCCGGTTAAGGAACCATCAAATACTTCTTCCCATGTATTACCTGAACTACGAGTAGAGAGATGGGGGAGCCTGGACAAATTATTAAGGGCGACTATGTTGCATAATGCTATCTTTCTCGGTATCATTTTTCGGGGGTTGCTATGCCTGTCCACTGTGTATCAGGCGTGCCATTTTTTTATGAATTGATGATAAAATATTTTTGGGAAATCGCAAGCGGCGCAGGGAAAGGATAATTTTTCCCCATTCTATTCTCAACGTTTAAATTTAACCGACCGAAGAACTCAGTATGAAGGGAGCATTGCAATCTACCAACCATCAAATCAATCCTCGGGAAGATAATGTATTAAATAAAATAAACACAGTGTGTAATTTTTTAGTGCGTCCAACTTGACTAAGTTTGCCAACAAAAAGCATTGCCGAAAAGGAAATCCTCTCCTAGAAATCAAATAAAATATAACACGCCTTACGGATTTTATTTATCATTTTATAAAATAGGTGTTAGTTCAAAGTTTAAGTAATATTTGACCGGATAATGTAAATCTTCCAGAGAGAAAATGTTTAATGGACAGCTATTAAAATCGATTGCAATGAAACAATGAACTTTGACTATCCAAATCAAATATGGCTATTTGAAATTTGGAAATAGAATTTCAAAAGGAATTGCAGTCCCGGATTCAGTTAAAATCTTTCGATTTTAGCTTATAAATGTAAAAAAATGAAAAAAGTCCTCTGTATTGTTATAAATTAGAACAGAACTTATAAAAAACTAATTGTTTCATCTAATACTCGCTTCTCTGATCACCGAATAATTGCTGTTAGTATTTCAAAAATTACTATTTCCGAAGATTCTCCTTTAGTTTTAATATTACCATTGAGAATTCTCAATAAACATAATTAATAACGGTTACAAATACCTTATAAATTATTGTGAGAACACTTCGTGATTTCAAAATTATTAACGAGTTTACTTTCGAATTCAAAGGCAGGGTAATAAAGAGACGTCACGAGGGGGGTTCTATGAATTCCATCTCCACCTGCCCTCCCTATGTTCTGCTGAAGGAGCGTATGAACTAAGCAAGCGGGCCGTAACTAAACTGAATAAGTGCGAACAAACGAGATGTTCCGAATGGTACAGTGGAGTCTTGTACGAGGGCGGAAAGGGGCCGACGGCGGGTAGGAGGTGGGGTGGGGAAGGGAGGCTGAAGTCCTCTCCCATTCCCCTCCATCCTCTTGTCCCAAAGATGTGGTGCGACCCACATACCTCAGGGGGAGGCGTTCACTCGCTCCTCCTTTGAGGGCCATTCTGTGGGAGGTGTTCGATCGCCAGCCCCGACGGCCATTCATTCATTCCTCTCCTCCCACTTTGTGACGCGAGGGGGTGTCCGGGGGAAGGAATATCTTTTCGAGGAATTATTTTATCTCGGTATGGCGGTGGGAGTTGGGAAGTGGGAAGGGAGGCTGATGAGAGCCGGATGTAAAAACAATCTCTTGAATTGGATTTTTACGGGCAAGAGTTCGCCAAATTCTTCTTCACACGCTGAAAATGGGTGTTACGGCCTCACGAGATCAATCAACAGGCGGATTATACGGTACTAACATAGACTCTACGACTTCAATTCAACTTGTATACATTCTCACAGCTCCATACTAAATTTTAGGTGAATGGGTGGCGTACATAAAGCTGTTTTCATTCTTCGGCTATCGGGTAGTCTGTTTAACAAGTAATGAAAAACGGATAAAAATAAAAAATGTATTTTTGAATACATACATATCATGATTAGAGTGTTATTCATAACAATTATCGCTGGAATACAATCGATACATAACAAAATGAATGGAGTTGTTTCATAAGAAAGAATGTTTTCATTTCGATGTTGACTTATTGTATAGTTGAATTCTTTTTGGTGCAATTCACTACACTCCTGCGCAATTCATAAGTTGGAAACGAAGGAATGAATTGGAGTTAAATAGTATTAAATGAATTGTTTATAAGATATTTATTATTAAAATTGCTGAAAATAAGAGCAAGGAAAATGCAATACCTCGTGTTGAAACTGGTTGGAGAATCACCACCATTTGAATACCAAAACTAATCCAGAGAACTGAGACTACAAGATAGGAGTATTTACAAATACATCTCCCGTTTGTAAAGATGAAACTACATGCGAAGATTAAAATGTATTTACTAAGGAATTAGTAAATTGATAATTAAGTAAATTATGATCATTTTCTGTAACCTTAAATTTTCATCTTTCATTTGACGATTGCTTTTGATAAAAATAAAAACAGAAACGCTCCACTGTGGACATGCGATACTTAGGAACATGTTCTGTCTTATAAGTAAAAAAAATCATATTTAACCGTCATTAAATTATAGCGAACATGAAACAAAATTTTCCACTGAGTGAGGATAGGAGTAGAAATTCTGCATCCTTCTGCTGCCTTTCACACATAAATATTATTATGTATTAATAAGTCAATATGTCAGAGTAAGATTTTAATGAACACAGAGACTTACCCATTCAATTTTGAAATATTATATTTTTGGTCTAAATATTTATACCTCAATTCTCCCTAATATGCGTAATATTTTCCTCCCTATACCTCGCTTACCTATTAGTCTTCCCTCTGCCATAGTCTACAACATGTCCGGCGTCCACTCATGTCTGCCTTGTGTGATTATCGCCACAAACCTTCTCTATTCCCTTATGTCTCTCTAATTCTTACACCAAGTTGACAAAAGCCCCCAATGACGTATACCTTCTTGTCTCAAAGGAAGGATGTCCGACGTTCAGAAAATTACGCTCCTTATCAAAGAAATCATATAATTGATTTACATCCTTTAATAATATTCTTGTTATCAATTCCATCCTCTTCGTAAAGGCTTTAAGTCAATGAATTATTCCTTTTATAGTAAAAACATCTATCCCATCTTCGTATGAAACACTTCATAATTAGGCAATCTACCTTATCCAGTTGATGCCAGCAACTTTAAATATTTAATATAACTTTTTATTTGACGAGAACCTAGTTACCTTTGCACCTTACCTAATATCTATAACACAATGACTCTAAAATATTCTCAGAAAAGGTTGCAAACCCTTGGATGACTTACTGACTGAAGCATTATCATCCTGAAATACGATTTGATAATATTCATGAATAGGATAATTACAATGTCGGTTACGACGTTGTGCATCACTCCGAGTTGCACTTCGAGTTAACAGCTTTCAGTAACGGAAACCTCTGCATGCACATTACTGTGTTGAGATTTTTCTCATAAAACACAATCCCATACAAACAACATTACTAAAATAGTATGCATTAAACGTATCAAATTAAATATTTCACGGTCCTAAAATTTATATTTGGAGATATTATTACTCAAGGCAGTGCCTTTGGTGCATGCGCAACAAAACGTTCAATCTTAATTGGGGAAATCTCTGTAGACCAACTGCAGAAGGAAAATGGAACAAGAGCAACCGAATGAAATATAAAAAAACAGCAATAATCTTTGTACACCGAGGCGATTGAAAACAGGAATCTTTAAAGTGAAAGCGGACTCGGAACTGCTTCGATGAAGCTTGTGGGAGGATCGCAAAGGAATTTCAGTCGCTTGAAAGTATATTACGACAATTTTTACATTAAATGGAGGGAAAACAGGACAGCCATTACGAGATATCCTGTTTTCATTGGTATTTTTTGTGTAATTTTTATAATATAATCGATTTTTCAGAAAAAAGCTGTCAGCATAGAGTTAACAAGTAATGTGCTCTACAAACATTTCCAGTTGGAAACGTTACGTTCATAACGAGTTGAATTTATGAAACCGATGTTTACGTGACATGTATAGATTAGCCAAAAAAATGCCAATATTCGGATTGAGTGACCGGTTACAGGCAGAGAGCTGATAGGTTTTGGAATGGAAACGCGCTGCCTCAAATCCGACAAAGCATTTACATAATTTTTAGGATGAAAAAACCTTTCCATAATTTTAGAATACATGCATTAATGCATTGCCTACGCATGAAAAATATCAGTTTATTACATTAACAAAAAGTTTGGAATAAGGGCGGCATGAAAGGTATTTGTCCTCGATATGGTCCGTTGATGATTGTGTTAACTTTTTCTTCCTGGAGATAATATGCTAAGCATTGGACTGCATTCTGTATGCAACAATATTATCTCTCATTGAATTGGCAACTTAATTCCCATTAATTTATCGTTGAATTACGTATGCAATGCATGAAATCCTATTACACAGAATTGTATATGTAAAAACATAAACAGGCAAAAGATTAATGCCGTTATTATAACGGATTCAATTTGAATTAGTAGGCTCATGAATGCGGCGATGATTGCTCCTGGATTTGTTACTCTATGGTAGTAGAAATATTGTATCCGTATTTGTTGGTGAGAAGAAGTAACTTCTTCATTTTAGACCTATTAGCTGCGTTGAAAATGTGAAATAATTTTACGATTTATTTTCATGAGCAAAACGGAATTACCCCATTGCTAATAGCTTGAAGTAGTGATATAAGGATTCTTAGCTTTCAAAGAACTGGCATAGCCAAGGAAACTACGCGATTTCCAATATTAACTCGTGCCTCGGAATCACGCAATGCCATTAACTCAATGTTGGGGAGCATAGAGGTATCAGCTCCGATTATTAAAAACAAGATTCTACTTCACATTTCCCTTACCTAGAAACTTGACGGATGACCATGCAAAACCAATTATAGCTCCTGCTTTTGCAAAATACATACCTCATCCGGTGGGGATATCGATCCTTTTAACGCACAAAATGACTTCTACCATGAAATAGAGTCTATTTAAGAGAAGGGAATTTTAATACGCACGCTTGAAATTATTACACAATGGTTAGAAAATTTCGCTAATATTTTGCTTTACAAAGCGCCAGTGCTTGGGTTCATTTTCATGAAATGTATATTTCAGCTCAATATATGTCTAGTTATGGTGCTTAACATCAAGCTATATTTATGAGCAAATAGTTGTTCTCCCACTAAATTTCCATGCATCATATATATTTTTCTAAAATTCTATTTATTTGAAATTCAATATTAGAAAAACATGGAAATGAAAGAAGTTTTGGGTCTGGAACCATTCAATCCAATTTATTTAAGAAAATTAGTTAATTTTTAAGACAACGCTTTAAAAAAATGTCCAAGGACTGTAGCCAAGTTGAGAATATTCTCAAAAGGTATTTGGAAACGAGATTCTGTAAGAATCAATGGATCTGGGTGAACAGCGTCGATGAACTCACTTAGTTCCAAAAAAAAATCTAAAATGAACCCACAATGCATCTCATATTTCATCAGTGTTTCAGACAATACTTCTCTCATCCATCACCTCCGCGACCCGTTACAATGAGTCATTTGAGATATTAAATACATTCCAAAAATCCATATTCAAAGACTGTCTGTCTGCAATCAACTGATGAGACGGAACAATTTTCTTAAAAGGCATCCTGGAAAAAGCACTTTGTTGAAGAGATAAGGCTCTTACAGCCGGAAAGGAATATTGGAAAAATGAATTCAAAATATTTGTATAATATTCACAAATAAAATAAACGCCCTGGCTGGCGTATATGGTTTAGTTTCCAGGTGTACCGAAATTCACCTGCTCCAATTTCAGCTTCGAATTGATGGGTACCATTGCTCGATTGCATTGTTTCTAATAGCGTGATAAGGTGATAGGAATACCTTCTAAAGAATGGAACAGTGCAACACCAAAACTGAAATGCATGATATATAGTGGATTATTAGAAAGAGCAGGGGATATGGGCGTGTCTAAGCCGTCCGATGCCATTATTACACCCTCAGCTAAGCCGAAGCAGGATGATTTTCTATAAGCGGGCCAAGTATACCCTAGGAAGAGTTCCCACGGCATGGGTTTCCATACTTCCTGCACTGCTGAGACGGGAAAGTCCCATTTTCGCTATATTAATATTTTCTCCGGAAACGCCTACGGGTGCATAGGAAATGTCCCACTGCCATAGATTCCGAATAAAAATTTTTAATAAAATTCTGCGAATCAACTTTTTGTTATAATTTAGGTTAAGTATTTCTGCGCAAAACCAATTAAAATATACATGATATTCCTATGTACTTTATGTATAAAAAGCACCTTACTTATTATAATATAAATATTTTACTTAGGAAAAAAATCGAGAACTGAAATTTCAATTCACATTTCAAATGAAAGACAGAGATAAGATTTCAAGAAAGCATGTATATCAACTATTATTTTAACTTAATTAAGACATAACATATGATTATGCTGATATTTACCCTATGTGTGGTATTATGTTGTAGATTTATTCCTTATACCATATCTGACAATGACATTACTGCTCTCCGAACCCCACATCTCTCTAAAAAACTGCTAGAGATAATAACTGCTAAATTGTTAAAGTTCATAAAATACAACCAATTGTTTAAAATCTGATAGCTTTAGCCAAATTGAAATTATATTACGAAGGTACCTACTGTTGTAATATCCTCTTTGTGGGTGAGAAATAAGGAACTGCCCCAAGCAGAGAACTTGAACGGAAAATGATCAAGATCGCGAAGGAGGAAAGAATTATTGCAAAATATTTCCCCTCCTCTTGCCATTTCTCAAAGTAAATTTATAACAAATTGTCCTTAGATATGTATGAGTGTCTTAAAAAATATTGGCGATTAGGGTCAAAAGCCCCGTGTGATTTCTTTTGGGGATATAATATCATTTATGAATCCATCATACATCAATTACCTATATTTAGCCACTTTAAAACTCACCTTTTGTGCCGCAGCAGAGAGTTTAACATGTCTAAATTTAAATGCTACAAGAATTAATTACCGACAGCACAGCCGGGCCAAAAAGAATGACTTCCCGTGTTGGATGAGGTCTGACGACTGTTGGTTGACCACTATTTAAGGCTCCAGTAAATCCGTGTCCCGAGGTGACTGCCTGAATGTACGGCAAGCTAAAAACGGCTAATAATTGGAAAATATTGACGAATGATATGAAAAACTCAGCTCGAAAGAATTTTTAAATCAAGTACCTACCCCCAATGAATAAAATCAAACTTTATATGATAATTTCATCACATTCTGACGGTGCGAAATGTAAATTTATAAATTTAAGCCATGAAACGATTTCACAGGACTGACTGAAATACATAGTCCAAAATTTGATTAATGGCAGCTCTTACATTAGGACAACGGCAATTGACCCCGCGGGCTCGGCAAATCACCGGACAGCTTTCCTCGATAACAAGTTCGCACGTTGTCTCGTCTCGTGGCTGGATCTTGCAGAACGGACAGAAATAGAGCGAAGGTGAAAACCGTTTGGGGCGTCACGGATCATTGCGGGAAAACAAATGCATGTCGAACGAATCCTTAAAGGTTAGAGGGACTCAATATCCGACGGACCTAACGATTAAACGAGAAAAAGAACTCCTCCTTAGTCTCGCCTCCCCCGCAACCGGAAAAGGATGATGTGTCAGGAGAGAAGATAAAAAAAATTCGTAGAAGGAAATTGATACAGAAATAATCTCATCTTACCCTACCATAACGAATCACCGTATCGACATAAAAGGTCTTTTGGAATGCACGGGAAACTTTAACGACTGCTGATGCAAGTGACTTGAATGCTAAGCGGAACGAATTTTGGGAGATTACTTCACATGGAATGGTGATTACTGAGGATAGTACCACCAATTTCAAAACAACTTAACAATAATGGATTTCAGAAGAGTGGCATCAACGAAAACTTCAAAGGATAAGATGGGAATGTTTATTACACAGGACAATGCATTTTACATGTCTACAACGGAGACGACGAAACAGTTGGCTACTGTCTCATTTGTTCGGCGAAACTTTTAAACAGTCGATCACAGAAGACAAAAAAAATATGTATATATAAACACATATATATACAGAAACAAACAACTATGAGGGAAGATAGGAGTAGGAAGCAGAGGAAGGTAAGCGTTACAATTGTTTAATTGTTTAGATCGGTATTATTTCACCCAAAAATAACTCCACTTACCAGGAATGAATGACTTTTTCCGAATTTTCCGCATATATATATATATATATATATATATATATATGTGTATATATATATATATATATATATATATATATATATATATAAAAGTCATAGTGGAGTCATTACTGTGCGAAAGAATACCGATTTAAACAAGTGTACCTAAAGCCGCCCTCTGCTACCTATTCCTATCATCCTTAACAGTTTGCGTACATATGCTGCGATTTCTCTTCACTGTAAACTGAAAGATATTGTTTAACACCGAATCCTAGGTCGTACTAAATATACCCCTAGTTGAAACTGGCTATTAATAGATGTTTCACCAAAGGTAAAATAATTTTTTTCCTTCTCATTAGTCTGGCGTAATAGAACGTCGTTGGACTGTTTGTCGAGCCAATTAGTAAAATCTTCGTCCACGAATATAGTTGGGAATTTTAACTGTGTGTGCGTAAAAACACACATGAAAAATAACACGACATAACTTCCATAAAATAAACCGGAAAGCAAATTAATTAAATTATAAAGAATAGGGATAGTTCGGGAAAAGTACAGAATTAGGTGGTAATCGCACTGAAATTATTTCAAGAGTAAGAAGTCGAATAAAATACAGTTATCTGATTCTTCAGCTGCGCGTCTATTTAGTAAAGAGTAATTGCTCTTCCTCTAGCACGAGCTTCTATTACCATACCTAATGATTTTCCCTACCTTATCCCTGCACATCGCTACGAAAATCCAATGGTTCTTAAGTAATTTATCCCCAAGATAAAGGGTGATTGGAGCTTTATTACTTTCGCTGAATACGCTAATGAGAGAGTGAGGCGCCCACCGCCCTCACATTCAGTCCTCCCTCCTTTGCAAGACAAACACCTTCGAGGAGCGAAGGTTCATCGGCAATACACTTGTAAACATATATCCATAAGAAAACTGCAAGATTTCGTGAAGACCAAGCACGTTTAAGTTGCAACAATATAACATGTAAGGTTACAAAAAACGTTTGGCCTTCAAATGTCTCGTGTTTATTCATTTGGGCAACATAAAAATAATAAAAAAACCTATTTAAATTCCTGTTAGGAAATTGGATTGAGAGGTGTAATTATATGAAACAATGTGATAATAAATGACCAATAAAAGGTAGAATAACGAATGTTACAGTAAAAAGATAAAAGAATAAAGACTTAACAAATATTGAATAGTCGCAAATTATTCAAAGGAAACAATATAAAATGAATAGGCAAAAAATAATGGATTTCAACTTTAAACTGGATTTCAATCACCTCAGGTCGTTCACTGTTTATGCTCTGACTACTCTACTGAATAATTTGCTTTGAGAATGACAGCATGGAGATTCACAATACGCAAACACATACTCGTACGATAAAGAAGTCATCAACCTTTTTGATTGTATGTGTATTTATTTCTGAATATAATACAGGCGCCGAATGGAAAAGATCATGGCGGGTCAATGAAACTTAATAAGTGCGTCGGAAATAATTGCGAAACGTTTTGATAGCTATTCAGTCTTTTCTTCCTAATGGTTCAGTTGCGTGATCTACGGAGTCATTAACCTCCACATGTTTACCCAGCCGGTATGAATCATTTGAATATGTTTCATCACTTTTATGTGCTCAACACACTCTAGGGTCAATAACAATATACTATACGCCGAAAAGGAATTCAGTAAACAATGGAGGTTACATTTCAACAGAGGCCTCTCGGTTTTTACCATGCGAAAATTTCTATTGCAATAATATTTATAAAATAAAAGTAGCACTGCGAAATTTATCATATGGATAATACTAAGAATAATAAAAATCAAAGGTTAAGACGCAAATGCAATTCATCCGCGCTTTCTCAGGATGTTTCGTGTTTCTTATATCATGTGGTGATTCTATCACGAACTGGCTGTCTAGTCCGTTGTTAATCATACTTTATAAGTTTAGCTGGTTATTACCAATACACTAACGGGGACTTAGTATAGGATTTTGCCATCAGATATTTATTTATATATTATAAAATTATTTTTGCCCTGTACTGTCTTCTTCTTCCATTCGTAAAGTATTCAGTATGTCATCCTAACCATTCCATCTCAACGATTCCCTTCTTTTCCAACATTCTTTGTTCTATCACAGATTTTATCATTCAGCTAGCTTTTAGTACCTTATTCAAAATGGCTATGGCAAATTTGTCTGCTTTCAATCTATATTGAACAATTTGCGTGTACGTATTATCTCTTCCCAGCTTATTTTCGCCATCCTTTCCTTTCGCATGTCAAACACTTCATAATATCATATTTCCTCAATGAGCAGTAATCAGAATCAATCTTATACTCACAACATTGAATACAAGGGGAGAGCGATATTTTTCTTTTATAAACAGTCGATTCTGCGTAGTTAATACGTTGAATGACTTCCCCTTGGAGCATCCACTCATATCAGCAATCAGTCTCTCCTCAACACATTTATCAACATAAGTTTTGAATCTCCCAGTTGGCGTTACCATTAAAACAGGAACACAGAAAATAAATATTAAAAAAAACACATAAGATATATTGGTTACTGTAAAGATGTTATCGACAATGACTTCATTCGATATTTAGCTCCCGAAAATATGAATACAATTATTCCAGCAAACTTGGTATAAAAAATCTGCATATTGTAAATCATTGCATCAAATAGGTCGAGAAATCACGACGATTACGTAGACCGATAGAAAAGACAACAATTTCAAATGATTTCTCCATGGAATAATACTAAAAATCATATCGTTTTGTAACAAGTGCTCTAATTCGTCTGCAGCTCATACAGGCCTATTTTTTATAAGCAAATACTTATCTGAATTTGTCTTGATTCTTTTCCGGCCTCATTTAATTTATTGCGTCCCATCCACTTCGGCTGCTTCATAAATTCTACTTTTTTATACTTCTGCTCCAGAATGAAGAGCCGGTCAAAAAGTGACGTTTATTAGTTATGAGAAACAAAATGGACGCTCGCCCAGAGAGAAGGAAACGCCTTGACTTTCATCCTCCGTTGGACCACAAACGAGTGGCTCTCTCCCCTCAGGCCGACGACTGTGAGGCCAATAAACATCTATCAATCAGCGAAGACTGATTTATTTATATCCTTGTGGTAGGTCTCGTGTTTTTATGAAAACACCCGTTTGCGCTTTCGTGCCCTGGAATCTTTCTTCGCCATTAATTCACGGCATTTCAGAGTTTTCTCGTGACTTCATCACTTCAGGAGACATACAACTGTATCCTTCTCCGTTTTATGCCACAGTATCCTCCGGTTCATGAAAAGTGGGCTTGGATGACTCCCAGTATATATGTTTGTGAATAAATAAATATATACATATATCCAAATACGTATATGATATATATTATACATACTTATATATGTATATATAAACATATATGTATGTAAATATACATAAAAACAAGCGTTAGAAAACTATAGAGGCTTCTTTGATAGTGAGCAATGATACTTGCTATAATAACATGATAAACCAAAGACTAATAGAATGAAAGGCACGCATAAACTATTTCAACATTTTTTATGAAAAATACAACAATGAAGTAACATGAAACCGAGCGAAATGTGAATATGGAGGAAAAATTGAGAAAATAAATAGAACGGAGTGGAAAACTATCATCGGTGTTTTAATTGAGGTGGAAAAATAGAAGTTCTTGGAGGAATGTGAGAAGGTGGAAAAAGTAGGTAGGAGATATTGTAGGGCAGTAGCATGGTGAAGGTCATAAGAAAATGGAGAATGTTAGCGGGAAAGAGGAAGAGTGCAGGCTTTACGTATGATATGCAATCAAGTAGAAAGTGTTAAGATCCGGTGGACAAAATGAGATAACATACATAATTCAAGTAGAAGAAAGTCCATTATATACTTATACTTAGGAGGTACATAGCAAAATTGTTGGTCACCATCTACGTTTACTAGTAACCTATTAATTACATTAGTACGTACCAAGAAACCTACGATAAAAATTAAAATATTTAACAATGAGACTAACTCTTTGACCCGACTGTAAAGACTAGCCATTATCATATATAATTGGCATTGGTAAAATGAGAAAGAAGAAAAAAGTTGGAGGATAAATACTTCAAAATGAATGCTTTAAAGAAGAGCGTGTTTAAGCATCTTTGTCATTGACTACTCAGTAGTGTGACATGGTAATCATCAGGAAATAATTTCGCCCGAACAAAAAGGTCCGCGGTTAACAACATCACATATTAGGACTTAATGCATTCTTATTTTAATGTAATTCTTCATTTACCATATTACACATTGCAAATTGTTTGAAGTAGAAGATGTGAAATAATGAAGTTTGATGATTATAAAAAATACAATATGAAGAGGACTCTAACCGTAGAGTGATGGATTCCCATACGAATTGCTAGATGCATTGAAGTCGATCAATTTAATTTTCAGAAACTAGTAATCCGTATAAGAACGAAATAGACTTCTCATGATCTGTAAATTCTCAATGAACGGAATAATTGAATATAATAAGTGTTTCAATGAAGTCATAAAAATTTCGAGTATATTTGACAGTTAAATTAGATTTTATATTAGAATTCAGACCACGTATATCAATTTCTTCGTTCCGATATCCATGACGGTAATAGGATCAGTTCATCTTTTGGCATACTTATACGAGGGTATCGACTGCTCTTTAAACGTATAATACCAAAAAATACATTACTCTACGAATCAGCTAATCACCCAAGACAGGAATGCGCATGGAACTTGGACTAGTCCAGAAGGCCAAAACTTTCATTTTTCGACATACGACATAGTATTTTCACATGCATAGCGGTATTTAGATCGTTTTAAGAGCTTCATGTCGAAAAAGGCTGTCCTGTAACGTTTTCATACTTTGGGTACTCTCACAATATGGACATCACACGCATCAGAACACAGTACAAGCCTTGTGAACAAGTTAAAGTATCGCGATGAGGGGAAACGTTCGGAAATAATAATATTCATCGGGTTAGAAAGAGAGAGGGTGGAGGAAGAAGAAGGGCGATGCGACGGGAACCTGTTTTTGCGGAAATCGAACGAATGCGAGAGGGGTTTGCGTGTGAGTAGCCGAACTGTTATTTATGGTCCTTCCGCGGGTGTGCAGTCGAGAATAGATTACCTCCGTCCGAGTCGGCGGCCCGGCCGAAGGTATAAGAGAAGAGGCGAGCGGTGGCTTCTCCTTAAAGATTCACCGAGAGCTCCTCCCGAGTGGTGGGCTCGGCGGGACCCCCGTCCACACCCCGTCCTGCCCCCGGGGGGAATTTCCTGGCCGACTGGCCGGCACCCACGCGAAAAGACAACTTCGCAGGAAGGAGGGGGTGAAATAATTTCCTCTCCCCACCGCATAACAGGCCGCCGCCAGCAAAGTTGCCACAGAAAATTCGGTTGCGTGCCCAGGGAAGATTCATCCCAACACACGAGCGTGATTACAGTCTGCCTCGCAATTTTGACGCAAGGAACGACTCTTCACTAGAGTGAAAATTGATTAGGAGCACGTATCTTTTATCATAAAAAATATTACTATTAAAATGAAACAGTAACAAGGGAGCATCATAGTGCAATGCTTCTTTGTCATGGTTGGAGGTTGTACGATACATTTTAAAACCATCTGTCTGGTGATAATTAAAATTATCTCCTGAAAATTGGACTATGGTTACATGATGCATAAATTATCGTCAAAATGAGCCAAGAAAAACTGAAAAAAGATATAGTTATTCCTTTAACTCCGAGGCCAAAATTTCCTTCTTCGCAATGGAACACAGGTGGTCTCCAAAAACTATTCTGGAACGGTTGGCGAAGAAAAAGTTCAATTCTAAATTCATGTATGTGATGAGACATGCATGATCTTATACCATGGTATTTTTTTCGATTTCTATGATCATCTTACATCTGTAGTTAAATAAGACGTCATGATGTAATCAAGGGAAATATAAATTCGGACCACTTCTCAGTTAGCACAGGGCTAAAATTCACAACATTTGTAATTCAAAATGAATTAAATATCGTTAGAAAAATATCTAATGACTAATAAGTTTTTGATTGATTAATAAAACATTTCTCATTCATGAAAATTATCGAAAATCAGTAATAAACCCCACACGAAAACTTTCTGATGCAGTTCATTGAAAGATGAAAGTTAATTTTTAGCTGAGGGACTGCAATATTTATAGTGACAGAAATACTTTCAAATGGATATAAAATATGTTTATGACATAAAATAAGAAAATAGATTGAAGAAATTCGTTAAATAATATTTGTGAAAATCTGTGGAGAACGTAATAACTCTATTTTAGGACTTGATCAGTAATCGAAATTAAGTTATTGCGATACTAATAGTGAAAGAAATGAAAGATATGAAATTACGATGTGATTAATTCATAATTGGCCGCAGCTTTATTACGATTTTTAGGTTACCTACCGGCTAGGGCAGGTTTTAGATGGACACAACTTCCAAATTACTATCTCGTCTCTCCTAACGAATACAACCCAACATCCAACTCTACAACAAGCCCTTCTTAGTCTCCGTATCCTACCTTCATCCCGTCCAACATCCTTATCCTATTTCTAACTTTTCCTTCTTTTCCTAATATCCTCCCCTCTATCACAATCTTCAACATCCCACAGCCGATTAATACAAGTATGCATTTGTAATTGTATGCTTCGCATCCATTTTTCACGCCTCCTTATGGTTTCTACCAACAATCTTCTCTCCTCGCCCACTATACCCAGTACTTCCTCATTTGTTTTCCTTCCTGACCACTTCACCTTCTCCACCCTTTTCCATACCCACATTTCAAAAGCCTCCAGTCTAGGTTTATCCTCCTGCTTCAATGACCACGTTTCCGCGCCGTACATAGCCACGCGCCATATCAACGTTTTAACGAGCCTTTTCTCAACATCCTCACTCAACGTCCCCATCATTAATTCGGTAGTAACATTAAGATATGTGGTAAACACTGAATTAAGATAAAAAAAACCCTAACTGGGGAGGAGGACATTGCTATTCCTTCCGCAAGCACCCATAGTTTCTTATGACCACGATTTCAGACGTGGCCAATTGTAGCCGAGACTACACTCCCAAGTGCCGAGAGCTCAACACTCTTCAGGCCAGTCTGCCAAATGGGGAGGTACGAAATTTCATACTGCGGAAGTTTTAAAGTGATTGATACTTTGAATTTAATTATTAATCTGATACTTTTTGCATTAATTTTTTAATTAGGTAAAGTTAAGGATGGATTCAGGAAAAAAATGATTGCGCAATTGTTATGAGCGCAGCTGAGTGTTAAGCGGAAACAATCATGTACCAGAAAACGAATAGTTTGTGGAATTCATGCCCTCACTATCCACCAACCCGGACATTATTATGATCCTCCTGCACAAATACTATTATATGATCACATGAAAAACATGATAGAAATTCACTGTCTACTTTCCAACAATGGCAACGCGAGCACAGACATTTAAAGGGCGTCTCTTGCGCACAAATAATTCTTAAGAGAGGGAAGCTCACGCACTTTTTTTATCTCTCCTTGAATCAACCCATGGCGCCAGGAGCCAACATCGTCGTGGCAGCCATGAATATTGCATGAGCCAAATTGTTTGATCGAAACCCTGAATGGAGGGGCTGCCTGCAGGAAAGTTGAAAGCTCTTAGGGGACTGCGAACGTAGATTCGGGGTCAGTTTTTAAAAAGGAATTGATTTCGGGATGACGTAGATTGATTGGGGTCAGCGTGTTTTTTTATCCACCATAAGGAATCGAGGTCCAGTGGGTACTGTGAAAAAATGGTTAACATTTCAGATCAAGTCCGGCCTGGAACGGTTTCTCCACTTTTGTTTTTTGCCCCGTTATCTTCCTCTTTCTCCACCCTTATCTTTTCCGTTCGCGAAATTCCCGATGGACGACATATGCGTGGGAGGAAATGTCCGGCCGGGGGCTAACATTCCAAACACGGGCGAGTGGATTAAGGTGTGGGGGCGAGACCGAGAGAAGGAAGCAGGTTGGGCGAATTTTTCGGACGTCTTCCTTACCACGATCGAGCGATAGGAATGCGAATACTGGACCGACCTAATATTATCTGGGTTAAGTAATAGTCCGTTTATTCTCTATGCTCATCGGCCAGTTTTATTCATGTGAAAGCCGACTGACTAACCTCAGCATCCCACCCTCCTATACGGGAGGCTGCCAGACTCGCGAACGTAATTGTATCTGTATCACATACAGAAAACTCGATTAAAATTCCATGGTGTGGCATACAAACTTTGCTTTATTTATGGTGCTTTTGAATATTAATCGACACACGTACGATCATTGCCGAGAAAAACTAACTCTGATAATCTGATGTAATTCTTACACTAGGTACTTTTTGCCCTAGCGCAGCTAAATTATTTGATCAATGAAAAATGCCTCACCCGGCATTTATTCAGAAGTAGCACGGACATATTTACAGCATAATACCATAATTTTCTGAAAGAAGATTAATGAAATCGTTTCAGGCTCAACTTTTTGAAAATACATAGTCATCGATTGAGTAAACTCTGCATATTTTTGTAATAAAATTACTACGGTGCTACCGGTTTCGACTAATTGGCAACGCCTATCAGGTACCTAATGATGTCAATTATGCGCTGAAACCGGCAGTATCGAAAGAAATTAATTGCAAAATATACAATGTTTGCTTATTCAGTGATGATGGAAAAGAAGGGGAAGGGCAATATTATATTTTCGTAATGTACATCGTCATTCATCAATTAGTGGTGTTGCCATATATATATATATATATATATATATATATATATATGTATGTATTACTATATGTATATGTGCTTATATAGCCATTCATTGCTTGTGTAGTGATATTTCAATACCACTACGCAAGTAATGAACATATTTGGCGGTGGGAAAAAAAGCCTACTTCACTAAGTGCTACACATATCTTCCGTAGTTACTTCGTCAACATACTATACCTATTGAATGAGCTGTTTTGGCATAATGACAGGGAAAACACAAGGAACTAACATGATGTGAAGTAAATTTTAAACAATAACAAATTAAAATACTAGTATATTTATATATAAGCATATTAATATAATAATCATTCAAGAAATCCATCCAAGAATATTAATCTTGTTAAACAATAAATCGATTTTTCTATTTAGCACAAGACATGGTATGGCATGGCCTAAGTACAAACGCTCATTCCAACATTCGTTTTTTGATGAGTCATTTTACCGTTTTTAATACACTGAAAAAGGAATGTATGCAGGATCTACGATCCTGCGGGTAAATGTTCCAGTAAGAGTTCCATAAAAAATCAAACGCTTGGAAATAATGTTTCAGAATGGGAAAGGTGTTCTGCTCTGATACTTAAAGAGGCGGAACACATGATTTCAAAGTGAGAAACTGTTTAACAACATGTTTTCTCTTACTATTGGTTTAAATGAAGCCAATTGTCATCTCATTTGTGAAAATTTCATTCGTATATTTTATCATCCTGGATGTTAATTTATTAGAATGCATCAAAGTATCGGGATAACCACAAAAGAAAGTATTAAAGTTTAGCCATGTACACGTAAACAGAGGACCCTGAACGTAAACGTGTAACATTACATATTAAATAAACGGAGGAGGTTGGAAGCTTAGCCGGGAAAGCGTGGGGTATGTTGACCGGAGGGTCGGATTTCATTACCGGGTGAAGCCTCTGGATACCCACTGCAGCTCTAGCTGTGAGATTTTTCGGTTACCACATCTTCCTGGGAAACCGTAAGCCTTAGAGAGAAAGGAATGTTGTAGCATTTCCCCACACATAATAATATATAAATCAGCAAGCCTTACTATCAGGTGATTCCACCTCACCTGCCAAGCCAAGCTGATAACTATGGCGGTCAGAAAATAATTAATCGGGATTATCACTGTAGTTACATTAATATGCTTTCTAAATTGGCTTTAAAGTAAGAAAATGCAAGAATGTACATTGTCGTAATTTCGTTTTAATCTTGAAAAAATCACCCAGTGAAGAAATATTAGTCGGTAAACGATAATATTTGCAAGGAATTAAATAATCAATGAATTTCCTCAGTATGGAACACTTCAACTCATAAGGCATAATATACAGATTTTAATATACTTATACGCTTAGACGCATAGACTTATTTTAATAGACGCAATACGCAAGAGATAGGTGAAAAAGAGTCTCATTTTAAGGAAACGTGTAATTATACAGTTATTACCCACATATGGTTCACAAATGGAGGGCGACACTTTAGCCTACATTTTTAATTTGGAAATTCTATGACCATTGAAGAACAATTAAGCGAGGGATATCCTGTATATCAGTAGATAGATTAAAGACAAAAAGTATACTATACATCACCAGCAGCAAGAGTTCACTCTGTCAAGCAAGGAATCAACGAATCCATTTCTGTACTTAATATAGGGTAATGTGGTGTCTTTGAACAAGATTTAGAATAGAAACTTCATTTGATTTCTCAGTCAGGTAAGCTTCATTTAACTACTTGGGGAACTTTTTGGACGAAAATATTCAAAGTTGTTGAAAAATAAATTTGCGTTCATAGTGGATTCTTAGAGTGGATAAAGTCTGCAATATTTGGTGTTGTGTTTATCGATTCAAATAACTTTCCTACTTTACACTTTTATTTCTAAAAATAATACAACCCTTTGAGAGCAATGTCTTTTTATACTCTAATAAATTTGATTCGGATTTTGTCAAAACTTTCCTTGACTCGTAAGATATGGATGAGCGAGAGGAATTCGAAAATATAATCTCTTTCACCATCGACCGTAAGACAACTTTCATCCCCTTACTACGGATTACCTTATATACGACATGACAGTAAAAGCAAAAATACTTTTAGAATATCAATAAATATCAAGCCAACCAAATAGTAGGCACTTTCAGAAGGAGCTGAAATAAATCGTTTCTGTTGCGTTTCCATTGATGTTGTCCTGGTAACAACGCGAATATTTTTATTTTCCCATGTTTCTTCGATACATACCACCAAAATAAAATGAAAAAAATTGAAAACTGGTTTTCAACAATAGTAGTTCATTGGTCGAGGGATATCAGATCCAAAAGAAGGCACATATTTCTGGCGAGAAAATCCGCACGGCGCATACAAATGCTCTAAGTCTTCGAGATGCTATCCTCAACGATCACAATGACTTCTGTGAGACGAAATTCCACTGATAGATTGAAAATTCTTTAATATTGCTCCAAAAGGCTATTGGATAATACCTATTTATCACATACTTAAATGCGCATAAAATGTTTTGAACTTAAGACATTCTTGTCACAAGAATTTGAAGTTGGTGAAGTAAAACGCACGTTAGCATATGGGTGGGGAACTGGTTCACTAAATTATCTGCGTAAAAAATCATTATCATCAGGCCAATGATTGGTAGATTTTTCTGAGGGAAGAGAAAAGTTTTAACTGGAGTAAGACTCAAACAATTACCTTAAATTTCTAAATTAAAAATAATTTCGAAATCTAGTGGGTCGCGGTAGTCCAGTGGGTAGAGCGTTGGGCTGCTGACCAGAGGGTCCCGGGTTCGATTCCCGGGGAAGGTCTCTGGGCACTCTGGGCACCTTCAGCTCCACCCAAGCTAAAGTGATTTTTCGGGTACCAGATCTTCCTGGGAAACCGTAACCGGCTCAGGGAAAGGAACTGGCCACCTTCCCTGATGTGTGAATTTTCACACGCCGTATAGGGCTTAGTACTGGGTGATCTTTACCATCACCTACTAAACGGACCTTCGGGTTGATTACTGTGTCTATGGTTTTTTTTTTAAATCTAATCGTGCCTCAAACATAAATACATATAGATCGTAGGCTTTCGCAGCTGTTGAGAGATGCAGAGGTAGTTCTCGGGCTGGACTGCGTGAGAGACATTTTTGGCTCAACGTTTCTCTCCCGTTGCAGGGAGCGTCTTTACGACTTCGCTCCTGAAGACGCTCCCTGCAACGGGAGAGAAACGTTGAGCCGAAAATGTCTCTCACGAAGTCCAGCCCGAGAACTACCTCTGCATAAATACATATACATATTTATTATACATAAATATAAAAATACATATATTTATACATTATTACTCACAGCCGTAAGACATTCTTATAAGTTTATATATATATATATATGTATATATATGTATATATATGTATATATGTATGTATATATATACATATATGTGTATATATGTATATATATGTATGTATGTATGTATGTATGTATATATATATATACACACACACACCTGTACAAACACACATTCAAACATGAAATCCCGCCAAACGGCGGACAAATACTCATTTATATAGGAAAAGATATAAGGAAAAGGGATAGGAACACACATAAAGGACGAACACAGGAGAGGTGGGGAAGGCGGAATCCAGCAGATCACGAATCTAAAAATGTTCGGGATATATTTTTACATTCGTGATTTGCTGGATTCCGCCTTCCCCACCTCTCTTGTGTTCGTCCTTTGTGTGTGTTCCGATCCCTTTTCCTTATCTCTGTTCCTATATTCATGAGTATATATGTATATATATATATATATAAAACCATAAACACAGTAATCAACCCGAAGGTCGGTTTTGGTAGGTGACGGTTGAGTTCACCCAGTACTAAGCCCTATACGGCGTGTGAATATTCACACATCAGGGTAGGGGGGCCAGTTCCTTTCCCTGTGCCGGTTATGGTTTCCCAGGAAGACCTGGTACCTGAAAAATCACATAGCTTGGGTGGAGCTGCAGGTGCCCAGAGTGCCCAGAGATCTTCCCCGGGAATCGAACCCGGGACCCTCCGGTCAGTAGTCCAACGCTCTACCCCCTGGACCACCGCGACCCGTGTATATATATATATATATATATATATATATATATATATATATATATATATAATATAATTACATGTCTCACGGCGGTGAATAATAATGTATATGCAGTAAGCACCAGCGAACACAGTACAATACACACATAAAAGAAAAGAAACTGACCAGTTTTCGAATTGTGTTCCAAGCCACCTTTCTCAAGGAAGAGAAGAAAGGAACAAAGAGAAAGGTTAGAACAGAAGAGGCTGAAAACGCTGGATGAAAGGGGAAGGTGTGGAAAAGTTTGCGAGGGGAAGAGTTGGGAGGGAGATTTTTGAAGAGTGCAAATAATATGGCAGATGTTGGGAGGGGGGGATGACAATATGTAAAGGTCGGGGTAATTAATGTTTAATATTAATACCTGGATTATTAATTCCTGGAACAACCCAGTAATCTCTCCTCGCATATAATCGATGTAATTTACTCGTTCGGCGTAGCATTGTGGATTTGATGCTTGCTTAATTGACAAGAGTACCTTATTTGTATTCCGCAAAAGATTTTATTTAACATCCCATGGCTTAATTTTTAATGTTCAGCGGCATCCTTACACCGAGAAGTAATTAAAATTCCCTTATGTTATGATTAACGACAAAACTAAGACTTTAGTGTTTTATATAAAACCTTGAGTGAAATCTAAGCTCGGGCCATTTTAGATCGAATCAACACATTCATGATTTTTACTTAAATATTTTCATTGTTTTATTCAGCACCTGAAGCACTCATTTTACCGTAATTTTAACGAATGTCATGTAAACACCGGCCTATTACAATTCAGGAATCAAATATCTCATCATATAACCATGTTTCTATAATGTCCTGCTCTAACACGAATTCAGAGGAAACCGTTACGACAAAACTTCGATTGAAAGAAGTAAAAAACACTCAAAAGATACACAGGGGTCATCCACGTCCAACGTACGATGAGTTTAGTACGGCACAAGAACCATGATGGTATTTCCTTTGGTATTGGTTGAAAACGTCACATTAGAATTCGTTTCCGAAAATTTCGGTTCTGTTAGGCGAACGTGAAACACGCAAACTCCTCACAGGCGTTATCCAGAATAGCAGAATTATTTGAAGTACTTAAAACTTGAAGTCAATGGGCGTTAACTACGAGTCACTAGAACAAGCATCCGTACTGCACAAAAAATAAAATAGTTATACATTTTTAGTGTATCAAAGTTTAAGTTGTCTAATAATTCAATTTCTGATAACCCTGAACCTATTAGAAATCGATCCGGCGGGAGTACTAGTTAGTGCCTACTCAAACATCCTCGGTGTCACATTCATCAAAAGCGGCTGATTGGTATTTGCGAAAAAGAATCGTCGTTATAGAAGATGCTAAACACACCACCACATTCCATCGAGATTGGATGGGGGAGTCGAATCAAATTATTTAGATTTTTTCCCCCAATCGCCATCCATCTATTCCACACTATCGTTCGCTCGAATCTTTCCCTTTCGAATGCCAACGGGCATCCACGAATACCCACACGATATACCGCAACGACCAACGTAGCGCTTCCACCCACATCCCCATCCTAATTCCCGACTCTCTTTTAACACAGAGATTAAATAAACAGATACAAGCATTCTTTGACTGCGCCAATTTGCAGAATGATGTCTCCCGAATGAGGAAAGGGAACTAGGTGGGCTACCGGAGGATAGGCAAGGATCACCCTCGAGCCACCGGGGTCTTAGTAAATGATTCCTCATCCAACCTACAACGTATAATTCAGGACGTGACTTAATTTGACCAGTTATCCCTCGAGTCATCTCCCGGTGAGATGGTTATCACTGATGAAAAGGAGCTCTTCGTCTCCGCATCACTTGATTTCCATCCCTTGGTACATGTATTATGTCCTCGTTCCATTATCCAAACATGCTAAAATAAACAGCCGAGAATGGAATTACTGTCGTCTAAAATGGGCAGAGGAAGGTTTAGAATGTTTATTAGCATGGCGAGAGACTAGAGGACAGTGTATGGGAGGGAGATTCCCATCGTCTTGATTTCGATGGAACCAATGCGATATTCCTCGACCAGATGGAATCTATACCATGCCAATTAGACGGCGTTAATGCTGAGCAGTTACTAGAGATTGCCTTGATGGCTGTTTATTCCTTTTATAAGTGTCGGGGCCTATTCAAAGGGGTGTGAAAGGTAGTGGCAGCGGCGCGTCGTTGGCTGTGCGAATAAATAAGTTATAATGAGAGCCTAATAAGAGTCTGTGTTCAATGATTGATGGAGTTTCATTGTTGTGGTTCCCGTGTCTTGAGCGTCATCTTTTAGTTCTTGCCAGCCGAATCAGACAAGCGTTACGGCAGGATATTTATGTTCTCCGAAGACGTGTTTGAGGCGAGCGTAGTGGTGTATAGCTTATAGCTTAACATGGCACTTTATGAGCGATTTATGATAAATAATTTCCATTCCGTGAACTGTTGACCTTCCGTGACTCAAGGTGGATATTTTAATGGGAAAAAACTACTCTTTCGGGTACAATAGACAACGATAAAATATCTATAAAGCGTGACCTTTAAGATGAACGCAGTACGGTGACAAATAAAACGTGCCCATACACTTCTGTAAAGAAGAATTCAAGAAATAGTTAGCGTTAATTTCAACATTTACTTATTGACTTATTAACATGGGATGAATTTAAGTTGCAATTTTTGATTCAATGTGTGCATATGTTGGCAAGGTCTTCTCACAACTCTCATGGAAGAGAATTTCAGTGAGTCTTCATAACTTTTCATTGAGGAGAAAAGACATGGCCCTTTATGAAAGTAATGCGTATGATTTTATTTATCTCTCTGGGAAAAATACATGTATTAATCGTACTTGCAAAAATGCTTAAAATTCTTCATAATACTCTTCCCCTACATCAATACACTTACGGATATGTATCAACCGCGCCTGGAAGGCACACTGAAACTCCTCGACTGGAATGTCTCTTAGGAACGTTGTAATATACTTTTTTTATGTTTTCCACGGTCTCCCAATGCTTTTATGGCAGCTCTCTCTTCAGTCGGGGAAACAAAAGAAAGTCGTATGGAGCCAAGTTGGGACTGTAAGGAAGCTTAAGGGCCACCAATTATGGTCCTCAAGCTGGCCAGGTGGTTGGTTATGATGAAGGATGTGTGGCTGGAGGCATGTGACGTGTTGCTGGGTGCTCCATCGCTCCGTGTAACAAAGTCGAGAAACACACTTCACACGGAGGCACGTCCTTCCGCTCAGACTGCTCGTAGCAAACTGGCAATCGGCTACTTTGGAAGGGCAGACCCTCCAACACATTTCCCGGCCGAACTGTCCGGTTTTACCAAACTGTCTAAATGTAATTTAGATCTGCCACACACTTTAGATGTACTAAGGGGGATTAACATGGAAACAGCGATGAAATTACAGTTTGCACATTTTAAACTCGTATTATTTTTTCCATAAATTCACGCATTTTTTTAGTTGAGAGAATGTTCTTTGTAAGTTTCAATATAGTACTAAAAGTAACAAATCCATACCAGATAAAAACCGATGAAGTGTACAAAAGGAGGGAATTGACAATAACTAATGGGAGATCGAACCCGCAGGCTATAGATTAGTAGGCAAGTGCAGTACCACTACTGATCGGAGGAATCAGATCGGCATGATAAACTTAATCAGAAAAGGACAAGGGATTATACTTTGAAAAAATTCAAACTTTTTCGATTTATAAGGTAAAAATCCAGGGACATCTAGGGACTCTGCGAACGTGCTATGAATAACAACCATGACCCAAATAAACCACAAACTATAAATTGCCTAACATCTGAAAAATAATATTGCGCACTATGTACGATATTTCTCTAAGGCCACAAAAGGGCAACTAAAAACCGTTAGGGATTCAACATGTCTAATTTCTGCATTGCTGATGTAGAGAGTAGCAGAAAACCTGCCAAGTTTTAATTAAACGATTATATAGCTCAAGTTTTACCAACATGACCATTAAAGAACAAATATTTACGAGAAATATTGGACTTTTCTGAACAACGTTTTTCAACACACGCCTCGGTATTTCAAATTTAAAATTTTATTTTTACTTGGAAAAAGAGATTTTTTCATTTAAAGAAAATTGAATCTTAAATCTTTTTAAACATAACCGCGGGAAGCAATATAGGACAGTCATAGGTAGTGTGATAGGGAATTTTTACAAGTTTATTCACCCTGTGTGTGGTAAGGGAAGGCTTTTCGAGATACATAAACTTTTTTTTAGAGAATGACCAAAGTTTTGAGTTGCGTAATAAATATTTCGTTGAAATATCTAAATTTATTTCATTATACGTGATTTATGGCGGGAAGGGATTCCGGACATAAGAATGTTTTCCCTCTTTAACCTTTAAAACAGAATAGAAATTTGGTTTTAGTCAACTAGTGCACTAATGCAACGCAGTGGGTTCACATAACTGTTCTTAAGCCTTGCGCAACAAGTCCTATCTCTCAACCCGACCTGCATATGCGGCGTCACCATCTGTTTTAGGTCAACGCCTTCGACTATTGTTTCAACTGCAGTTTTAATAATTATAGCCCTACGATTTAGGAATCATGACCTCCGAGGGCGTAGTGCGCGCGCCGATCGTTTCTTCACCCAAGGAGGCTCAACCTTTTGTCCCCGAAGACGTGAAATTGCCTCCCAGACATGTGGGAAAGGGAATCGTCGAAGGAGAATACAAATACTTCCACTCCAAGAGAAACGAAAGCCGAGATGCGGAATTAAGGGGTGGATCCTGCAAAGAAAAGCGAAGAGAGACAGAGCATTTGGGTTGCGTGGAAAGCTTGAATGAATGAGGCTGCATTTTTTCAACTGACTAGTAGATTAAAAAAGAACAGAGTCAAAAATAATTAAGGTTTGCATTCAGTATATACCGGTTCATTCGAATCAGGACATATTGCCAATGAGACGGCGGGATTTGAAGCCGAACATGACCGGACTTACTCTATTGTGGAATGAATGGAATTGATTCATAGATTTCACATACGTTATCCATCCATTGAATTTTAGAGAGAATTCCTTATATGACATTACTCATATCTGTATATATATCAAATGGGTCTGAATTATTTCGCTCTGGGAACGAAATATTTCATTAAGTAAATAAAAAATTGTTTTCCAAATGCCATCTTCAAATTTAAAGAACTACAATTTTTCGGGTGGAAATTAAGTAACAATTCCACTAAGAGGAAATAATGAAAAGGAAAACCATTTACGCCATCTTATCGGCAAAACTGAATCTTTCTCTGAACTGGCCGCCGATATGAATTCCCTTGTAACTTTATTGCAGTCGACTGATTTTCATTAGCAGTATCTCAAATTTCTAATAAAATAAAAGAAAGGACTAGTACTATAAACCGATACCGGTACTAGAACCGATCCGATATCACAAGATTGACGTAGTGAAAGACTTAATTCCGTTACTCAAAACCAATCTGAAATGATTAAAATCCATCTTACAAGAGTATTGAATGTTTTTTGTATCCGGTGTAGCCACTTTTAGGTGACGATTGATTAAAACGATCAAAATAATGCTTATTTTTGCAGAATAAACGAAACAGAAATGGTTTTAAAGATGAATACTTTACCCAAAAGAAAACAATCCAAAGCATAGCGGAATACTATTCACATTTTGGTCGCGAGTGTCACGACGCTGTATCCTTTGGTGGAAGGGAGAATGTGGGACAAAAAGATTTTTTTTTCAGAAATTAACCTACTAAGGCGGTGTTCTATTGCTGTTCTCCGCTAGCACATGACACTCATGATTCCTTGACAACACCAAAACAATCGAACGACACTGACGCGGATTTAGGAAAGGAAGCGCCATGAAACACATTTGCATACAAGCCACAGGCAACGGACACGGCTGAGTTGCTTTTTTTGTGGGTCATCCATCGGCACACACACACACATACCTCCCCTATCCCCCCAGAGGGATCTCGGGCTCCAGTAAATCCTCTCTCGTGGAGGCCTCGAACATTATAATCCGATCAAACGGAGCTACCCTTATAATTACGTGCTGACACGGTGGGGCTTACGAGGTTCTTCCGCTCCGGTTTGAGGCGGAGAACGAGAGAAATAGAAGAAAGAGAGACGGGTGAAAAGAGGCGTGAATGATACCAAAAACCATAATCTGGGAGGAGGAGGGGATTGGAAGGTGAGAACAGAGAGATAAAGAGACGAAACGCGTCCTGATTGTGTGTTGCGGAGCATGCGTTCGGAGTGGGACCCGCAAAAAAAAACAAATTCGGAACTAGCAAGTGGGTGAGAGCAGAAGGGAGGCGGTGGCCCTTTCCATGCAAATTAAGGAGCCAGAGGGCTAGGCGTTGTGAGAAACGAAAATTGAAGGGGTCGATGCGTGGAGCGTGTAGTAGTTCGTGCGAAGGAGAATATATTTAGCGGACGTGAATTAGGAGAGATCAAGTCAGTGGGACTGCCCTAATTGGGCTAATCTGGGACATTTTAGGCTAGATAAAGGAATTTAATATCCAAGCGTTGAAGAAAGTACGAGATCTTGTATAGTAATATGTAAATGAAGGTTTCGAAAATAAGCGTGTACACGCAATTGAGTTCAGCTTTTACAATCCAAGATATCATTTCTCTACCATTCTCGTCCGCAGAGGTTCACGGTTTCCACCTCTCACCATGACTGCCAAAGCGACTACTTAATTCTTCCCTCTTCTACTCAAACCAAACCCTTTTGCGAAACTCTCCGATATTCCTCTAACACTTAATTCCACCACAAACACTTTTTCCGTCCGATTCAAATTACTATAACTAATTACCACTGACATTAATTTTGCTAGGATCACTACTAGGCTGATTTTTCCCACCCTTTCTGCACTTACAATCTAAAGGGCCTCCAATTCATGCTCGCCCACTCAGCCTTATTTACTTTAAGAAGAAGAGATTTCTTTCTACGTGAATGAGGACGAATTCTCTCATCTTAATAGTCAGTATGGTTCGGGGAAACCAATTTAAGAAAGAACTACAGAGACACAGCGAAACGCCTCTTCAGTGTTCGAGAAACGGTACACTGAAAACATTTAAGTTATACGCAGTGAGTGCCAAGATGAGTACACGCAAGAATTATAGTGGCTCTATAATAGAGGACTTTAGGAAATCCTTTATACTTCTCCATAGATTTTTTTGTGTGAGTATCATAAATGCAATTTGATAGTGATAATCGGATATTACATGTGTAATCAAACGCATTCGTTATCGTCTCCCAAGTACCACGTATTGTAACTTTCGAGTTCTATCACCGATCTCCGCTATTTTCCACACTTCCAAGGCTGGCTGGATTTCGACTCATTTAGCAACACTCTCATTTCTTACGTAGCTTTCTGTTTGAGGTTCTTCTCTTTCTCCCTGGAACGATCACGAAAAATTTGCGTGATACCTTTGTGGGAACCCTCTATACTATATAGTATATAGTCACTCAGGACCCGCAGTCCAGATCATAGAGCTAGTACGATCTTTAAGAGCTTCATAAATACTTAGACACGGTAGTGGCCGCTCTTAGGACGATGAGTTTCGCTGATTTCCAAAGATTACGATATTTTAAATTTATGATCCTTGTAGCCATCCTTGTTCTCCGTCGATGGCTGATTGTGGCACTCGCCAAAACGATTGCTCGCCGATGCATTTATACCAATGGCTGAAGTGAGTCTGTTCTTTCAATGTTATAGCGATGAATTATGTACCAATTATGGATTGATGAAGTGTGAATGCCCGAACTCTTGACTCTCCAAATATTGTATCGTCTGTAATATGCACTTGCATGCTTACTCCCCGCATCGTATTTCATTTGTGCGAAAAAAACGCTCAATGTGGTAATTCGAAAATTCAATATGTTAGGTTTAACGAATAAAACTTTCTACCTATGTTATGGAGGATTCTGTGAGGAATACCACTCACGAACTAGGTCTAAAGAATAATTAATAAGAGATTTACTAGGACTGAATACCACTCACATTTAGCAATCTTTTAAAACATGCTACCTTAGTTATATCAATGAAAAACCTAAATAACCAATGAATGAGAAGTATTCAAATAGCAACGCCCGACCATCAACCGACGTTACATGCTTGTTCTGAAAACTAACTGTACTCCATTAGGGAAGAAAAAATTTTAAAATGTCTTTTTACATTAGTTTCGTAAACAATGTATTTCTCATTACCATTTCCCAAAGTCACAGTTTTTAACTTTAGCTGAAATATTAAAAACCTTGAAAAATATCTGACAAAATACGAGTACACACATTGAAATTCTATTAAAAACCTCTATAAAGAAAAGATTGCCATCGAAGAATCTAGAAACATTTTGATGGAATATATTTTGCATCGTTTTAATTAAAAACGATTTCCTTTAATGTAGTTAAAACTTAATTAATTACAATACCACACCATCGAGGTAAAAGACCGCAATGCTTATGCATCAACTTGAGGCCAGGTAACTTTTCAGAGTTCCAACAACATCACACAATACACCCGATGGTTGATTTTAATACGTGAGAGTAGTATTAGGGTATTAGGGGCCCAGTTCCTTACCATGATCTACCAATGATTCTCTGGAAGATCTGGTACCCGAAAAATCACACAGCTTTGGCAAAGCTGAGTGTGTCCAGAGGCATCATCCAGAACCGAACCTGGATACTCAGATAATACCCCGTTCTCTACCAACTGGACTATAACTCCTGGCCAATCATAGAGAATAAGCTTTAGACGTGCATTAACTGCCACCTTTGGACGCTTTGGACACACCAAGAAGCGGTACAGACAACATACGAGGGCGAGAGAAGTGGTTATTGGGTGGAATAAAACGTAACAGATAAATATCTTGTGAAATTCATAATTAAAGAGAATAAATTACTGTTAAAAACAACATAAACAACATCAAAACTAGATTTGCCTGCATCGTCTTATTATTAGTTACAAGTGTGACACCGTGACAAACAGGAGGGGGAGCATTTTTATTTGTATTACGTGTATGCACGACGCGTTATTTGCTCCAGGTCGCCGCTACCTTTGACAACAGAAACCTTCACTACTCCCTAACACTAGATCTCATGAAACAGCGCCAATGGTGACAGAAGGCAGTCAGTGATGAACGTCGTAAAATTTTCGTCATTCAGCCATAACTCCCTGGGAGGGGAGCGGGTGGAATGCGATTTGAAGGGTAAATTTGTAGCGCATCCCTCTTTAAACCCCACTTGGCTACGGACACGTCGGTGGTGGGAAACAAAAAGTGGGGGACACTCACGGGAAAGAAAAAAATAACGCCGCCGAGCCGCTTCTGAAAGCATGAGAAGGAGCGCTCTTTATTTTCGTACCTCGTCTACCCCTCTCCTCTATCTCCCCCCGCCCTTCCCCTCTCCATCGCCGGAAAATCGAGATCGCGCCACTTGCAATTTTCCATTATTTGCCCCAGCCGAAGTGGGGCTCCGGAACGGCATTAAATGCACGAACGTCGCGGATCAATGAACAAAGGCGATATGTGCGAAAAAAGACGAATGAATGAATGCACCGCTCCCATCCGCCGATCCCCACTTCCATACCAGTGGAAAGGAAGGTCCCTGGTATCCAACGTTCGTTTTTCTCTCTTCCATCCGTCCGTCGATACTTTCTTCGCCTAAAAAAAATGGGGCGACGTCGGAGATCATTTTCATTGGCGGCTGGATGGTGTAAAAAAAAGGTGCATCGTCCGTTATTTGTTATCCCATGATATACCGCACGACTTCTCAGGGCTCCCTCCCCTTGTGGGAAATAAAACACTGGTCACACGACGAGGGAAGCATAATTTAATAATGACGTTATGTCCGACAAACGGTGATCGTGATACCAGTGTGCGTAGCGACTTCTGTCGTCACGTGATCCGCATGGGAAATCTGAAAATAGTTTTGCGGGTGTGCAAAAAAACTTACATTTGAAAAAAATTGCATAAGTTAACGGATCATTTCAATGTCTATGACGAGAAAGCGACGAATAAAATCAAAGGAAATACCTCTTGAGTCGGTATTCACAGGGAAAAAAAAATCCGTCAATATTCTGAGTTTTTCCGAAACTTTGACAAAGTACATTTTGGAGAAATAGATTTTGTGATGGAAAGAAAAGGAGATCTGGAGAAGACTGAACGAAGGTAATGAGAACACAAATCCTGTCAAATAAAAAATTAGACAGGGTCTTTGGAAGAATATCAAAATATTTAACTGATGAATCAAAGGAAGAGTGGGTTCTTTTAAATTTAGGAAGAAGCATCAGCAACGGTGGCAAGGAATTGATGATAGGGATCATAACAGGGATGTAAGGTAGAAATAGTGAGAACTTTAACATGATGCGTAATAGTGTACGCCTCAGAAACTTGGTAGTTGAGGCTAGTGGATAAGCCTTGATTGAATGCTTCTGAAATGTGGGTTGACGGGATAAGGAAAAAGTGGAACGAACAGAAATGGAAGCAAGCGATGAAGTTTTAGATATATTAGTGGAGGAGAGAGGGTTGTCGGGAGGGAAAGCACGAAAGCAGGATAAGTGAATGCAGGGGTGGCAGTGGAATGTTGAAGAACATAGTGGAAGAGAGAAGGCTGGGTAAACAACAAGACTGAGGTTTGAAAATATCAGCCAACCTTGACGGAATGAAAGTAGGCAGGAGTTAGATGTTCGTTTTTTGTAATCTTGGTTTGAGAGTATCTATTCAGTGTCTTGTTCGATGGGGTTTCAAAATTGTAACCGAGCTTTGTTAGTGAAGCCATTAAAAACTTATCTAAACAAATATTAAAATTAAAAACAAACCCATGGAAGAAATAAAAAGAAATAAGTGGAGAAATAACTTAGCCAAAGAAAGTATTCTATCAAAATAAAAATCAACTCTCAGGCAACAGCACCAGCCTAGAAATAAGAAACGTAATTACAACGCATACCTGAAGCGTGCTTTTATTTGGTATTGAATCCTTTATCATAACGTGACATCAGCGGATAAGATAATTCCAATGGAAGCATTGGAAATTTTGCTACATGGGGATGATAAAGATCAAATGAAAATCGAACAACTAACTTGGATTGGAAAAATAAATAAGTCTCATGAAAATTCCGAAAAGAAGACGGGACAACTTTATCGATTACAATTTGAAACACGATGTTCTGATGGAGATAGTTGTCAAGAGAAGAGTGAGCGGGAAGGTTTACCGAGGGCTACGCTGTATGAGATACGTGTGACAAGAATTTTCGGACTTCAAAGAGGAGAAATGTGTGAGCATAGAAAGTTTAGCTACATAGAAGAACTGAGCGGACAGATAGATGATGTTAATCTTGGGATTGATGTTCAGTCATAATAATGAACGAATTATTAATGAAATTCATCTCAAAGTCTGAATTAAATATAGGTATCGGTATATCAATAAAACGATCGATCTGGGGAAACAATATCGTCGGATTCTCATTTTTAGAACTACCTACTTTTACTTTAGTGTTAAGTCCCTCGAGTGCCACACAAATTCTCACTTATCAATAGTTTTGAGATCGGACAACTGCCAAAGAAACTTGCTAAAACTGAAGCAATCATTGGCTATATTTCATTTACCCACAGAATTCCACGCCCGCCAATTTTAAATATATTTCACCACTTCATCTTGATTCGTAAGTAATATGCGTACAGGTTTAGGGATAATGAGAACCAAGTGTGCATTTCATGTTGACACAATTCCTATTGGGCCTATTGTGATAAATACTACTAGGGATAAGAGAATAATAATCTTAGAATTGAAAAATGCTTAATGATTTTGGTAGTTATTGGTTAAGGAAGTCAGCTATTCGTTGAAATTGGGATAATGCTTCTCATTGAAAACGTTATGATCAGACTAAATTTTTAATAGGTATGTAAACCATAGCATCCTATGAGCACTCGATTATGTTAAAACAACTCATTGATCGAATTAATGGTAAAATAGTTACACCGACGATAATTTGCGTCATGCTACGTACTTATTTTATAATTGATGGGTTTTACCACACACTGATAGAAATAAACTATGACTTAAGACATAATTTTGGAAAACTATAGAATACAAAGATAGCAGGATATCTCTTGTTTTGTCTTCAATCAAGAAATTATTCACAATCAAGTTATTATCTATAAATTACAGCACTGGAGTAACTGGAAAACTTTTAAGGATAAGATTATATGATGGTCATCTTTGTTTGGTCTACGGTTGTCTAAAATTATATCTTTTTAAATTTTTACCATTGAAGTTTGTCCAGTCGTTAATACAGAAATCAGTGCACAAGCAATCACAAAACATGAGAAAATTTAAGAAGAAGGATGGGTAAGGAATAGCGGGCCGTTATACCTTACCCATCCTTGCCCATACTTCGTCATCTTCATAGGTACGTATGGAAATAGGATACGACCCAGGAAAACTCACTTACGTCAACCAATGTTGACATATTTATAGAAAGTCAACTCCGCAGAACTAAATGCAGTCGATGGAAACCATTGAATATTACTGTGGAGTGTTGAAATACATTTGCACTATTTATAAATCTTTTGCTAATTGCTGTCCTTTTAGTATAATTCAGGTAGCTTCGTAATAATATTCGTGATGCCTATTCTTTTACCTCCCACTTCCTCACTTTCTTTATTTTCTCTATTACAGAATTTAGCGGAAATTACACTATATTTCAGTATTTCTGACGTCCTCTTTTTGGTTTCTTTCATACTCTCTCTGAAATTCTTCTCTTCTCCACACTATCTAAAACTTCTGCGTATTTTTCTAGTTCAGCATATTTTCACCTATCTCCACTATTATATGAAAAGATGAAACTCTTAAAGATACAAAGCCTCCATTAATCCCAATACCTCAAATATCATGTACCTGAACCATGAAACACTATGCATAGGACATCAAATGAGTCAACCAATTCACAAAACTAAAGTAAATTCGCGGCAATACCTAGTTTAGAACCTCTCGGCGGTTCACAAGCACGATTATGGCACGGACGGATAGATACATAGAGGTGGTGTATTTGGGTGAAAGTGAGACAAAGGAGAATGAAGACCCTTCTTCCACCTAATCCATAGAACAGAAAAGACGAAGGAAGAGAGGTTTAAGAGCGGAATAACTTTTAGAAAACCTGACCTTATTTTCCCAGAAGTATCGCCAAATTTATATCCATTTCTTCTCTCCTCACTTCTAAGATATCACATCTAATAGGTTAGTTTATAAATATAATTTTAGGTTATAAACAAGCGTTTATAACCTAAAATTTTCAACTCAAAATCTGCTAAATAATTAATATTGAATCATAAATCAAACATCCCGAATAAAATATTAGTTTTCAATTAATAAAATACGCGAATTATTTATACTGGTAGCAATAGCTTGATTAATGTCGCCCAGTCAGTTGTACGACACGATACGTGTCGCACCATCACCCTTTGCATTCCGACCCCGGCTGCATTACACTTGGCCTTCTTCCTTCACCAGTAGAGATAGCCAAGGAAACGGAATGCTCTTGAGATTTCTTCTGACTTGTTAGCAGCTCGTGGAGACTACGATGTGCCAGAGAGGAAAACGGGGACTACCCGTGGACTAAGGAAACGTAGGGGGCCGGGTGCTCGTGAACGTTGAATGCATACTTGCTTCCGTTCTATGTGACCGGCGCTCCATCTTATACCTGCTCATAATGCATTAAACACTCGCCACGGAAGTTAACACGCGAGCCCTCCAACATTCAATCCCCATAAACTTTAAAGTTCGTTCGCAAGCTGCCTTGAAATAGCCGGCCATCGCCCACCCTCCTCAAATGGCGACCTGAGCAGTCCTACTTCACAGTCCTCTTCTCTTTCCGGGAGAGCAAACAAAAATAAAAGGTATTTTCCCAAGTCCAGAAATATTCGTAGCGGTAACCAAGTATATGCTCCCACGCACGAAGCAGGAGCCAGGTTCACGAAAATAATTGGGCTACATTTTAATGCTAAATACCAGTCAGTAATAGAGGTTATAATTTATTCGTGGTGGTAAGCTTATTAAGAGCTGGTGACATCCTGAAAACAATAGTAACCAAAACCACGGCAGTAAATCGAAAACCTAATACATATCGTTTTTCAAGTTCATCACTAATCTTTATTCTGCTGCTCTGAACATGAAAAAATTACTATTCGAGATACGAGTGAAGACATAAGTGACTGTATTGACACACAAACCTGGCAATCGAAGATAGATAATTTTTCGTGAAATCAAGATCTTCAATTTAAAGCAGAGAAGAGAAGTGATTTTTTGACCAAATCTCAACGAGAGTACCATTAGCAAATTCCAAAAATGAAACAATTTTTCCAAGGAGCCGCACATTAGGTCGCATCGCCATCACACTGGCTCACGTCCCTAGAAATGATTAAGTCAATATAATACTAGTGATATGAATTATGTAAAAATCAGTAGGGCTGATCAGTGATGAAGAAGGTCAAATTTCATCGGAATGAAGCATGTATTTGCAATCATATTTTAAACGCAACAGGAACTAAAAAGTTGTATTACATTAATTTGTGAGCCCCATTACAATTTTTCCGGTAAAATTTACGAAGAATTACGGGCTGTGTCACCAGTTCAGCACTGGCTTTCCTGCACTTCTTTTAAATACTCAATGTTGGAGCTAAAAAATCGGTAGTCAGGCACTGAAATGCGTATGACGGAAATTCTGCATGCGTAGAATATAAAAATGGCACTTTTAAAGAGTATGAATACAGAATATTTCAAGATTATCGAAACGTATTCAAGGTATCGATTTATCCTCACCCACCAAAAAACCTATTCTAGACCTCCTTCAAGCTAAAGCACTATTCTTTTCCCGTTTGAGATGTGAATTGTTGACCGAGGGTATAATGGCAACTCTAACCGAAAAAAATATATTTTAATTGTCAAACTGGACTATAAGTTAGACACACCCAAAACTTTTTTTTTCCATGAACGCCAACAGCGCCTACGTTGAATGTGGACGGCCAGTTATTTTTTTTTAAGTAGGCCAGTTCGGCCATCCGTACGAGTTGCCAGAGGGCATCGCCAATTAAATCGATGTTCACGTATGAAATAATTCTTTCGCTTCCTAAAAATGAATTCTTCGCCAAATTAATTAAATAGTCTGGAGACCAAATCGAATATAAAAGAAATATCTACAGGCCCGTACACCTAGAGACGTCAAAAGGCAGGTATTAGATTTTTCTTTGACAAATTAGAGTCGGGGTCTGAAATTAATGACCGCGAGACAAAGATCCGATAAGACTGGAAGCAATGATTTCGATACTATATCCCTTCAACGGCATTTCACTGCTCAATCTTATATGAAAGCATTAAACTTTGTAAAAATCAAATTCGACTGGCTCCATCGACTCTTAAAGCTGGCGACGTAAATTATTAATTAAAAATTTAGATGTCTCTTTGTAGTGATGAATGTAATGGTACGATTTCTCTAATATTAAGTACATTTTCAGACGTTTTGATCTAGTATGCGTATGTAATTATGAAAAATAAATTTTAACCTTCAGGAGTATAAGGTATAAATTATGACTAAAATAAAAAAACATCACTAGGATCGCTACTAATTGTTCGTCTGTTTCAGTGATTAGGTGTCGGGGAGGAGTATTTTGTAAGGAAGCGTGCAGTCAAAAGAAACTTGGTGGATCAAAACCGAAGTTTGATCACATGTTAAATGACTTTCAAGCTTCCTTTTTCCTACTTTATTCGTTCCTTTATGAAACAAGCATTTGACCGAACTGAAAAAATAAAGAAAATCACTTTTCAAAGAAACTGCTGGGGATGACTCGACGGTAACTTTTAACGGAGTCATCAGCTTATGCGCATTACACTTTGAGGCTGTTGCATTGTAAAGATATTACTACTTCACATTGGAGAATGATGTAGCTCTACTACGTTCACATATACTATGGAATTGAAAACACCTATTCATTCCATCGGGAGAGAATAATGCCACAGTCTCTCCTCTGTGATTCATAACATTACGTTTAATGCCTCGTTATTACATGCAATATATATATATATATATATATATATATATATATATATATATATATATATATAATTAATCACATGTTGGCGATAAAATAATGGGTTTCCTATTCAAATTCACAATTCATTTTCTGTTTAATAAAACTACCAAGGATCATACTAAGAAAATATTGTTGACTGTCAAATACCATTACTTCTATACATCCTACCTTCAATTTGACAGCAAGGTATTTGCGAGTGCATCAGTAGTGCAATGATTCGGCTCTTGCGCTAAGTAAGGTTAGCATGTCGGAGATGTCTGCTTTGATATCGTTTAGAACCCGACTTGGAGCCAAGACAGAAAAACAAGTTGAGAGAGTCTATAAGGAATCAAAAGTGTTCCCTGCGGTAAAATATGAAAGGTGAAATTCATCAACTTCTATAAAATCAGAAGTAACGGTTATCTCATCTTTGCACCGCATTCGCCTCCAGATATCCCCGACACAAGGGTCGAGAGTAATTATTCATCCCACAAGTGAAACTTGTTTACTCCTTCCTCAATGGGACTACCTTTTAAATGCTTTGCATAAAAAATACGCATGATGTAAATCTTTCACGGAGAATATTTCATATGGAACTTACCAACGATGATCCGCGCAGCGATGAAATCTCAAGTTTCCGACGTCCGTCCATTCCTCCCGCCTCTTTCAGGTGAAAAAGATGACGCCTGCGGAGAAAAAAAGGGAGACGAGCGCACATTAAACAAATGAACAACGTCCATCATTTTCCTTCCGCCGGGCGGACGGAAACAATTTGCCCGCCGCCATTTCCCACAGCTCCCTCCCGACACCCTCAAGCCCTCGACCTGACCCCCGACGTTTCAAAACGACCGCTGAACAACACGTCAAAGTCAAGCGTTTCCGCCCCTTCGATTTTTAAGGGCAAGTACTCGTCGTGAGCGTACGCATGTGTGCGTGCACAATGGAGCGCGATGACGTCTCTGTCCGGCGGAACCTCGCGAGGGGAGTCTAGTGAGGGGAGTCTAGTGAGGGGAGAGGGGTCGTCGAGGAGAGGATATACCTACTGAACATGCTGGTTCCATGCGCGTACTTCACTGCGAGACATGGCCTTCTTTTTTATGAGTTCCGAGTGGCACTAAAGGCAGTGGTGTCGTCGCATCATCCCTCGAGGGCGATGGAAGATTGCGCGGAGGAAAGAGAGAAGGGGTTGGAACTGTGAGACGGACCCTGTGCGTCCAGCAGACACTTGAGGGCTGCCAGAGAGACTCGAGGAAGCTTGTTAATCATAAAACGCCATTTGAGCGCGCTGCTTTTCCCTCCCTCCCCTTCTCCCCAACACATTCGCACATCTTTCTTGACGCCTGCCTCTCTGCCTGCCAGTCTACTTTCGTGCTTGGCGTATCAACCGTGGAGAGGAGTACCACCCTCACCTTTACGGTGGGTTTGATTGCAATTCCGACACCTAACAACGACGCTTTTACCACCGGAGAAATTTTGACTCTGAGGGGGACTTCATTTTTGCCTTTTGGATTAGGTGTTTTTCCCAACTTACTTCACTGTCACCACACAGGGAAAATTAAGCATTCTATTAGGTTATCTCATCCAAAATCTACGCAAAATTATACAAGTGACAGTATTTGCGCGCCAATATTCAAAGCTAAATGATAATTATCAATAATAATATTTTCAAACGGGTAATGATCATGACCTTTGGCATAACAGGAAACCCATTTTGAATCACTCTCGAGTTATTAAGCAGTGGTTTACGAGTGATGAATTTACTTATATGAACGCATTCAAGAATGCGTCAATAAATGCTATCACTGCAATCAATAAAAATCCTAAAATCCTAGAGAACCATGAAATCTAAGTGGTATAAGAATGCTTGCTCTATGCAAAAGGCTTTGAGGGTTCTAATCCCCTCACCATAAAATTGAAGGTTCAAATTCACTTTGTGTCCCCCCTCGGCATACAATTATGGGAGTGAAATAAAATTGAAAGAAAAGTGTTTAAGTTTTTAGGGCCCCGACTAATGGATTCATTTTCCCACTTAGCACCAATTTACCTCAGGCTCATCTCAGGGCAAACAAAACACAAATGCGGAAAGCGAGATACGAACCAGAGATCTGTGGTTGGCCAGATCCGAGCCATGTCAAACTAAACTACTGCGACTATCGAAAAGAAACCGATTCAAATTTCAAATTTTGAGAAAAATTATTTATGGGCTCATATTACTTCAATTTCATGGTGAAATGGTTAGTGATCGCGAACCTTTAAACAGGTGAATGTCAGTTTGCGGTGGTGGGGAATTAAACAGGTTGTAGGGGTTGCTTCATCTCTACCTTGACAATGCCAGTGTGCCAAAATCTTAGTCGGTAAATAAAGAATTTTCAGCGCGCTTTACGATGCCTAATATTTTCATTACGATATGAATAATTTCCATATAGTCACGTCTGTAACCTGTGACTATACTTGTCATTCTTGACGATCGAAGCAGGATACTCATGGTAGAAGGTCAACGCACCAACGTGGCCACAACGACCAGACCATCCGTTCATGAGTCCTCATAGTATGAAAATTGCCTACTTCCGCGGGAAAGCGTAAACGGGTAATTATAGGGCTTGCTGATGCTCCTCCTGATTTGCGTCAGAACAATTACACGTTTAAAAATGCTCCGCCTTCTACCTTCTCAGCTTATTCCGACACGTTTTGCACTCTAACCCACAACGCTGAACTCACTTCCTCCGCATTTATTGCTCTCTTAATCGCTTTTCTACTACACAAACCACATTTCCGTCGAAAAGAGTCCATCAAGAGTTGATCACGTAGGCACCCGTTATAGACCAACGCTAATTGTCTCCCGACCAAATTATACGCCATTCCTTCCACTTACTAACACATTTGATGAATTGAGTCCTTAAACAACTTAACTTTTAATTAATTCGATTAAAGCTTGGGAATTAGGGAATATAAATAAAATGTTGCTCTAGTTTGACCGAGCTCGTACCAAGCGTTCACATAGCTTAAATCACCAAAACTGCAGCTCCCCAGCGCTATCACTGTAATGCAAAGCAAGAATTTTTGGAATTTTACTGCATATCCTAAATCGACTTAAATTGACGCAGCATCCTATGCCGGAATTTTAAATAGTGAAATGAATTGTAATTAAATATAATGAAAATATATCTTGAGTTTAAAACTAAACATCATATTCTATGTTTATTTATGATAACTCTAAATCAAAAATGGCAGCAACGAATTTTGTGAAAGTGCGAAGAAAATATTCTTTCAACCAAGGTAGGCCCGAAATACTCGTCAATAATATGATTATATAGAGCGTGTGATATTATTTTGCTGAAGTATCTGTTACAAATAGTTACAGGACTGTTCATCATTTGAGGTAACCGGCTTACACATCGGACGTGTGGAGAAATTGGACTACACTTCATATTATGCAGAGTTCGAGATAACGTTAGAGGCCACTTCCCAAAAGCACCACTGCAAATAAGAAGATTGCCATACCAGTGTTTTGCATATACTAAGGAATTAATGAACATGATAAAAATATAATCACAAATATTAATTAAGAGCCATGAAAACTTCATTTATAATTTTAGGCTCACCTTTTTTCTTGAATCATCAAAAAATTCAAAAAAACCCGAAATGTTCCGAAGCGACTCGAATTTTCGGCATAATTTTTTTTTCTGTGCGTGTCGTCGACGCCGTCACGGGATAAACCGCTTTCAGAGTGTACTCTTTTGTTAAGTTGTCCTCGAATGGGATGGATTCCGCTCCCAATTTTGACGGGTGGAAAGTCTGGTTTGCGAATTAAAGCGAAGACGTTCGGCTTTAACCCGCGTGTCAAATTTTCGCCTGGAACAGCACGTTGGAATGTGGAGATTTGAATGCCGGCACGATCTGAGCTCAAGGAAGACGAACCGTGAAATCTAGGCTTGCGAGGAAGGGCAAGGTATGTTTTTAAGTTTGCTTGATTTCGACGAGAGCCTTCTCTCAATACGCCGCATTGGCCTTCAGGCGTTTCCTACGTGTAAACAAATCCTTTCATCTTTGCACGCGCGAGAAATATGCCCGACAGGTGTAAACGTTTATTTCTCCTCTCCTTGCCATGCCCATTCGATTAAAGTTGGAAGATTGAGTCCCTTCCTTTTTTCGCCAGTTTTCGAATGTAACATGTCAGGCATTCAGCAAATCCCTACCACAGCGATGACAAAACGTGCAGAGTAACTGACTCGGGTATGCCTGTTCTAAAATGTGTGTAATGGTACAATTTTTTGAAACTGCTGCCATCAACAAATCTGCTCCACAAGATTTCATCGAATGAAATGGTAAACGAATACGTTTTTCTAACAAGATCTCCCGAAATTTCTGTATATGCAGCGAAGATTGGCTCTAAAAACATTTCCAATAATACGAACACGAATAATTCCACAGTAAGTGATAAAAAGAGACGAGCAAGAACACTTTGTTGACTTCGTGCTTCATGGGTGGTCGTTTGAATTCACTGGTCAGTTATGCAAATCTTTGAAGCGTTCTGGTCAAAATGTCGATACCAATATTATGTGAAAATATTTCCAATAAATTAACTTAAACGTTTATGCCGTGCGTTAAATGCAAATCAAAATTTTACGCAATCGTTTCTTGCGGCACAAGAACGTATTCGTTTCTCGCAAACAGTTCTGAGATCTTACATAGCCCTTTATAGATCACCCGTCTCTCACCGTATTATATTTCAGATGGTAAATGACGTCCGCTCAACGAATATTAATCCGGGAATGAATTGATTTAACCCAGTGCCTAAATATGCCCGTCAATCGGGAGCACTGTGAGTAGGGGGTATTCGTTTTTTAACATGGTACTCTGCGTGGGCATTTTCAATGCTCGAAAATTATTTCGCGTCATGAAAGTTGTATTTTAATTTCTCAAGCGTAATGGCATACGCGTGAAATCGTGTGCTGATTTCTCAATCCCTTTATGGCAATAGATTAAACTGGTTATTGGTGTATTTAGGCTTCCGAGAATGTTATGGCTTTTTATGAGCTACATTCATCATCTATCTCTAGCAGAATGCTGTTGGCAATATTTTAGCAAAAGGGGAGCTCGTCGTCGAAAGTGCCGACATAAATAATACGAACGATTTTCTCCACAGCGTTCAAGCCCATGTTTGTGTGGGTACCAGGGCATGTGCGAAAGAGAGAACAATAGATGCAACCACCGTAAACCGTAGGACACCACTCTCACGCCATTGTGTAAAGGGCCTTAAGATATATTGTCTACTCACCTCACTTTTTCTTAAGTTCTCGCGAAAAACTTACATCGCCTAATAGCTCTAAGACAACGTCAAAAGAACGGGTACCTAAGACTTCGTACACGCATTACTGAGAGGTGAAAGTGTACCTACTGGGAAGAGGTGCGGAAAATGTTTCTCATTCCCGGATTTCCCATCCAATTTCCGCGTGAAAAGGGTACTCACTTCGCATTTTACTTAGGGTGTTTTCTTCCAGTTCTCCAACGCGGAAGGAGTTGCCAAATGACGCTGGAACGGCGAGAGAAGCTACGAATCGGAGGAGGTTCCGCCTTGCCTTTCACACCACTGCGAAATTACTCGCCGTTCTCGAAAGAAATTCTTCATTCGGCGTTAATCTTCGCGATGCGTGACCTATGGCGGAAGAAATTTCCTTCCTGAACATTCAGTCCTGGCTTTTTCTTCGTTTTTTTGCGAGCCTACGAACAACGTGCCTGTTTCCCTTCTCGAAAGAATTAAAAGCATCTACGTTTACTTACTTTCTTCACACGTGTAAGCGTACTACCGTTTTATTAAAAAATAATATTTTATACATTATTTGAGAATCGTTACATTTTGGAATCACCGCATTTGGCTTGTTACGGTCTCGAAAATAATGTACGTATCATCTCATTTACAACACCGATCATTCTCCAAAACTTTAGAAACTAATTACGAATAATTTTTGCTTGTGCTTAGAAATTTCCAAGTTTATTCTAAATATAATTAATTTTCAGAGAAAATTGGTAGAGCAAAAACACTGACTAATGTAGACAATGTTTCCTAACATGGCTAGCCTGTGAATTAGGTTTTCGGATGTTATCTCATGTTTCCTTGTTCTAATGTAATGTATTGCAGCGATCAACTCAAATGCGTTGAATTAGTAATGTAAAGTTACCTCTGTCGTCGAGGTACGTAAAAAATCAATAAGTGTATTGCTCATTTATCGCAAAACGTTCCTTTTTTTCTAATTTTCAAGCATTTTGCCCAAGTACTGAATGTTTTGTAAATATGAAATGAACGTAACTACAGTCGTGAAGCATTGAAAACGAGATAGCCGAGACCGTAAACTGTTTACGGTCTCGGCTATCTCGTTTTCACTGAATGTTCTTATTCCATTCCATGAATCTCATGATTTCTGCTAAAACCATTAATTTTTCAACGAATGAAAAATAATATTTTTCAACAATACAATGAATTCAGTCACATTCAAGTCAGGGACATTCAAATGAAGAGGGATAATGCCCCAATTTTCTGCTAAATTTAGACTATTCTTTATTACAATCCGAGTTTTTAAGGCAAATGGGGTGTGAGGAAAGTGAAATTATAGAATTTATTGATTTTGGACTGGAAATTATTAAATGTAGTCGAGTTTGAATTTTACGAATGAGATGAGACACTAGAAAAATGTCTTCCAATTCTGCTATCCCCAAGGTATTTTTGGCTTTGATTTTTTCCCCAGCGTGATGTAGATCTCTATTTTAATGCTCGAAATGCTATCACTATGTACACGTTAGCAAAATTGGCTTGGCAATCCAGGCGCATTTCATCTTCTATTCCAATGCAGTTGTTCTCATGTTTAAAATAGATTTAATGCAAAGACACTTCGTATTTTTACGGCAATATTTTATCTTGGTGTTTCTTTCGGCATGCTCTTATGTCAGTTCCTTCCATTATGCCTCCAATCGTCTAAATATTTCCGCATCAATGCTCTCGCAATATTATTATCTCACAGTGTTTTGCGAGACATTTTTAGATGCCAATCTAGAAGCATTCAATGATCCTCAATTATTACAGGACAATAAAATCAAAGAGTACATTAGTAGTTAAAACAGCGTGAAACTCAACCTTAGGTTTGATTGATATGATGATTTTTGGCTATTTGTAGTATAGTTCAAAAGATAGCAGGAAGTCAATACACAAATAATTGTACTCTCTCTGGCATCTACAGCAACAATGAAAGCTTATTTTGATAAATTACAGGAAACTGCGGGATATTCCGCAGCTGTAACATTTAACGGAGTTATCTGCTAACATGCATTTCAATTTAACAATTGCAGAGTATACAAATCATTCACATCGACCGAGATTCGAACCTAAATCAAGGAACAAGATTCTTGACGAAAAACCTTGCATACAATGTACAGTATTTGAGCCCCCAAAATGTCAGACTTTTAAAAGACACCTCAACAGGTAAACTGCCTTAAACACTCGGCCGGATATCGAGGGATCCGGTTTCTAGTTCCGGTCAAGGCGAATAATTTTTACGCACTGAAATTGTTGCATTGAAATGCTTATTTTGATTTTAACTTTATTATTGATAATGGTAAGAGAATATTAAATATATTGATTTTGATTGGCATATCACATTTACTTCATTTCAGGAGCAACTAATCAACACAACCGACTTCAACACCCAAATTCAGTATGATGCTGCATAGGTGTGGGAAACAGGATTAACCATGGGTGAGTAGCGCTTGCCATAGAAGTAAAAGAATATTCCATATAATGAATTATACAAATGAATAATCTAAGGGAAACAAAACTTCAAGTGGATAACGAGGTCATATTTCTATCTTTAAATTTGGCACACCTTATCAGGGAATTAAGGAACCATTTTATTTCCTTGAGCCCTCTGTGGTTTTTCAGGAAGACTTGGTGTATGGAAAAGCACAGTAGTTTGGGTGAAGCTAAGGGTTGTCATATATGACATTCGAAAATGAAGCCAGGCCCTCAAGTCAACAGCTCAACGCTCAGTAGGGTGGCCACTCATTTTAAGGATTCCCCATTCCTGATTTTCCGCCATATTTTAGCGAATAATTTGCAGCCTTTTTCTCAGCTTTTCTTCTGGTAATTGACATTTGATTAGATATTTTTTTCGTATCAGCTCTCAACGCTGCCATGCCACGGATATCAATCAAGTCGGTCACACCTAGCATAGATTCAGTTAGCCAGAGCCTAAATACCGTTGGCCTACGCTAAAATACGAGGCGATCGCAGAACTAATAGGAGATTCGTTCTCTTCTGGAATTCCCAATTTCCGTACGATACTACTCCCTCAAATATCAAGCTTTCAATTTTTTGAAAATATTTTGGCCCTTTTCCCTCTTTTTACCTCAATTAAAAAAAGAATGAGCAAATGCGAATTTTGTTCAATTTTCCCGAATGAGTGGGCATACTACTCCTCCACCATATGCCTTTAGATTGAGAATTGAATGTAAAAGAATGGATTTGGCCAGAGAATGATCTTTGCGCGGAAGACTAATGAATAACGGTAATGACAATAAGTGCGGTTTGCATTCTATCAATTATTTTTTCCCTGGTTCCAGAGGTCTCCTATTCTTCTTCTCCAGATATTCTTTTAGAGCGGATGGCGTGATTCGTCGAAACCATCCCCTTAGAAATTTTAGGACCCGTGGTCATCCCAGCGTTCTAAAATCTGCACGCTGTTTTTCGGAGGGAGGAAGATGGATGGCCGAGAAAAAGGAACTCGGACTTCGACGCAATAAGCATGGAAAATTCACTGCGACATTTCATGCTATCATTTGGACCATCTATCTCTCTCTCTAGCGTTTTTTACTCTCAGGCCAATCCACCTGATTCGGATTGAAGAAAAGGAACTAACGGCTCGTAAAACAACGCGGCACTGGGCCAAGGTCGATGCGAGATTGTTTAGCGGAGGATGTCGAGTGGCAAGGGCAGTGTTTTAAGCCCGCGAGGAATGGGCGGTGAGGGAGGAAGGAGTGGAAGAGAGAGAGGCGGTGATAGTCTGCGAGCCATTTCCGCCCGCGGTATCCCAACCGCAAATGCCAAAAAAAGCTATAAAGACGAGGAATAACGGGGAGTCCCGATGCATGTGTGTATATAAATATACACATATACATGGGTTGCGGTAGTCCAGGGAGTAGAGCGTTGGACTAGTGACCGTAGGGTCCCGGGTTCAATTCTCGGGTAAGGCACCTGCAGCTCCACCCTAGCTATGTGATTTTTCGGATACCAGAGTGTTCTGGAAAACCATAACCGGCTCAGGGAAAGGTACTGGCCCCCCTACCCCGATGTGTGAATTTCACACGCCGTCGGGCTTAGTACTGGCTTAACTACCATCACCTACCAAACCGACCTTCGGGTTGATTACTGTGTTTATGGTTTATATCACATGGATATAGTTATAAGGAAAAGGGATAGGAACACACGAGATGTATGAGGACGTAAAGGACAGACACAGGAGTGGTGGGGAAGAGCAGATCACAAGCGCAAAAAGGTTTCTTTGTCCAGGAATAGAACTACGGATTTTTCAACTTTCCGGGCCAATTATCTTAACAACTTGACCCATCGAGGAAACGTAAAAAACCAATAAAATTATCTGTATTCATATGAATTAATGTGTGCTCGCGATTGGCGGGTTTTCGTGTTTGAATGTGTGTGTGTGTATATATATATATATATATATATATATATATATATATATATATATATATATATATATATATGTGTGTGTGTGTGTGTGTGTGTGTGTGTGTGTGTTTGGTCTGTGCTTGCACATAGATATGTGTACATGATGTACACCAAGATAGTACTAGCGAACAAAAACATAGAAACACACAAAAATGAAACTCACACGTATTACGAATTTTCGGTAACGATTACCACCTTTCTCATGGAAGAGAAGTATCTGAGTGTATAAATATACATTCACAAAATATTTACACAAAATGGAATATAAGGTCAGTCACAGGCATGAATACGGTACAAAACGTTTAGAAATAAAAAGTTTATTTTTTGTTTCTCATGCACGAGTTTATATTTTGAGTAATTTGAAAGCACAACCACTCTTCTAAACGGATGAGAGTCATGAAGAATTGAAATCTAATGCATGGACCAAAGTGATTTTTAGGCCTTGTCCAAATGCACGCTCCAAGCAAAGTCAACTTCAGTATTACGAAATTAAATATGCGATTTCGAAGAGTTAGTTAACTTCACGTATTTTTGCCTGTGAGGAAGTCCTTAATTTAAGGAAAAGTTTACAGCTTTATAACATTAGTTTAAAACTTTTCAACCATTAACAGAAAATAAAACGATTAGAAGAAACACAACCTTTTTTCTTTTATACAAAATTGCCATGTAATCCCCGCGGGTCGTTAGGGTAATACACTATAACATCACGTTTGAGTGGCAACAGGAATGTTCTTCGTGTAATTACTACTCTTGTTTTTAGCCTCGTCGCAATCCCATCGGTTCTAATGATAAATTGCTGGCTCATCAAATTTATTACATTCCACAGCCTCAAAGGTTGTGCATAATAATCCCGTACTAAGTGTACTTAAATTATCCTTTTATATTGACACCGCTGAAACATTTGCAACAGCTTTGCTGATATATTATCATAATTTAATGATGACTTTGTTAAAAAAATCGTCCGTTTGGCCATCCGATCGAGAGGACTGATGTGAGAACTTAAAATTTAAAAGTAACCAGGGTGTTGTTTATTTCACAAAGTGATGATTTGCGCAGGTAATGATGAGGACGCTGAATCTCACGAAATGTAAACAGATAGACTTGATACAATCCCAACCTATTACGGGCTGACTGATAGAGGCAGGCACTCAACAAACTCTACGTATTCTGACGGCCCCATATTTGGAATGTCCGGCTAGATTGGTGGTAATTGGCGCTGATACGGAAAGCGAAGGATATGTAACTCAGGGGAAGTATATTTTCCTTAGGGTTAATCATTTTCAAAAAATTATAAGAGACTAAAAAGAATAGTTTGGGGCTCATTTACAGGGCAGTATCTAACAGATCACTGTCGAATCATAAACATGAGATTTGATTATCGAGATAGGGAGTGACTTCTTGGAATTTGTTGCTTTCTTCATAAATCTTTCTTTATTTAATCTTCTGACGTGTTCGGCATTAAAAATCAAATACCTCTTACGTAGTGCGACATGCAAAAGTTATCATTTAAATTGAAAGTTTTGCTAATTACCCTCCGGCGAACACAATTATAAGTTAAAGACGAGGTGTTTATTTTAACAATCTTTAATCTTTAAAATAAATCGATGCAGAATTTATTTCCAATACATCTTTTTCACCATTCGGTTACCAAATTCGATAAAGACTCTCAATTTTCCATTCATAAGAAATTAATGAGATAAATTTTTGAAATATATGCCTTTCTCAATGTTGCTCTAAGGAAGAAAACATACTTTTTACATGAATAGTAGCAGATAATATTAGTTTCATTCTTTTTGGAAGAACATGGACATGTTTACATTAGTTTTGCCTAATTTGTCTCCGTTTCGACGATAAATGAATCATGGCTACATATGAACATAGAGAATAATGGGAAAAGTTTGCGAAATCACCGATAGATTATACCTAGTCTCCACCTCAAAATAACATACGTACACCCTTACTCTACTTCACAGCAAGTTAATAGTCTTGGTAGAAGGAAACATTTTTCACATCACTGTCAATCTCTTGAGAAAGTCAACAGCAAGAACTCTGGATGGAGGAAGTAGCAAAAAAATTCCCAGCAGAAATTCTCAAATTCTTTCCCACTTCATTTTCTCCTCTCGGCAATGAACTTGAGCGTTGAAAATGACTATAAAGAATGGAGACTGTAACTATAGAATTTTTTGCACATGAACTCGCTCACTTTCTCCTGAATGTGTAAACCTTTTCGACTCTAAAAAGAGTTGATAGCGTATCTCGTGGTCGACAAGAAGAATGGTTAACAAGAATATATGATTTACTCTCGAGATATCACTCACCTCCACTGAAAATATTGTTCCATGCTTAGAGATAAGGGGGATATCGAAAATATATGTATTCATCTGGTTATTAAATTTCAAAAAATTAGGTTTACCTATTATAATTCATTGACTGCCCAAATGAAAAGTCGATAATGTTAAGATAACCATTTGAGAAAAAAATGTAATGAAAACATTTAAAGAGTTTGACCTCAAGCTGGATTTGTTACTACAGGGTAAAGTAAGAACAAAGATAGAAATAGGAAACGTTGTAAATACAAATATTAAATGAATAAATTGGAACACGATCAATCCTAGCAGTGAAAAACCGTGAAACTGTGAACTTGGTTACTCATTCTTAAGGAATGCCAAAAAGATGCATGTCACCTTAAACAAAAGTTTCATTGGACGGATTGGAAACGTAAGAGAAAGGTGTAACTACAATTTAATTGGGCCACATTTGGCACATTTGGCAAGTAATTTGGATCCATAGGAAAAATTTCATTAAGGATCTGGAAAAGGTTCAAAGAAAATCCCCTAAGTTTGCTAAAAATTGCTAAGAGAAGAGAGTAAGCGTTACGACTATGTTTGTGGAATTAGGATGGGAACCTCTTAATTTCCGAAGGGATCAGGCAAGAGTATTAGAAAGATTAAGGACCCACTCAGTTTTCTTGCGACAGAGGGGAATTATTATGGACTCAAACTATACTGTCATTGGTAGATTCGAGTTGTGTTAGTAGTATTTAGGGGAGGTGACCTACAGCTGAGGTCATTTGCGCCATAGGAGATGGGCAGGAAAGGATGAAGGGTGGAGAGAAACCAGGCGTCGGCATCAGCCTACTCTTTACGAAAGGAGCCAAGGGGTCCGCAGCTTAACGTCCCATCCGACGGACGGCGTACTCGCTCAAAGTACCCTCCACAAAGCTCGTCAAGTAGGGATCGAGATACCACTGAAAAATATTCAACACCGCCGGGATTTGATCCCAGGGCCTCTGGGTTGGAAGCTAGTACGATAGCCACCGCGCCATCTCGATTCCCCTGGTAAATTTGGCCGCTGCGATAAAATAATAGAGAGAGTCAACGTCACCAACATATTCAAATTCTCGCTCCTTCCTCACACGTCACGTAATTATGACAAAGTGAAACCCAAGCGCCCAAATATATTCATTAAAAAAATAAAATATAATGATTTCATCAACTACAACAATTATTCCATGCTATATCTAGGCATGCATGTGCTCGATTATTTTCGTACTTTGCCTAATATATATTCAAATGAATGAATTAACTAATGTTCCTGCATTTACAGCAGGTGCCCTCACGACACACCCTTCCGGTGGCTTATGAGCTATTGTGTTGATGTAGATGGAAATATTAGGGGTAAGGTGAATTAGCATTGTAGATTTAATTCCATACAACGACACGTGTATACACCATGTTACAATGCTGTCTAAATTTTCCACATACATGTATTTAATATGAAAATACATCAAGTGTCCTTCTAAATGTTTAACTGTAAGTTATTCACATATTTCCAAAAATAATAAAAGAGAAGATGCCACAACAAGAAAATAAATCTGGAGACTGTTCATGAAAATGTTCGAATGGAGATGTAACCTCAGGTCTGTGATTGCATCGAGAAGATATCGAATTTTCCGATACATCGACGTAAATTTCCCATCCCAATCATCCCGATCGACTCTTCTCTACCTTCCATACCCCTCCCCAACGCTTTTCCTCCCTCTCTCCAACTCACGGTTTCTTTGTGCCTGAGCGCGCATCAGCGGCATGGAATTCCCTCTCGGGGATGAAGCGGGAGAGGAGGGCGATCCCTGCCGCCTTCGTCGCCCTAGGGAAGGATGGAGAGAGAGAGAGAGGATGGCAAAAAGGGGGGGAGACAGGCGGGGGGAGGGTGGCAGATAGGGGGAGGTACGGGGGGGGGAGGGAGTCACGGGTGGACGGGGCGGGGGAGCGAGTGAATGTGCGAAGGAGGAAAAGATGACTAACAGCACGGATGCACACCCTCTCTCTCTCTCCACCCTCCCGCACACCCTCCACTCCTCGGCCCTCGATTCTTCAAGCCACCTATTTTTCAACCAATCACCCTCTTATTAAAACTATATCATGGTCAGCCACAACGGTGTTTTACTCTGCGCGCGACAAAGAGACCTTCTGAGTGAAGAGAAGTACACGAAATGTAAGATGTGAATCAGAGTGGCATGTAGGTTAATTGAGATACTGGTTATACATCATTTGTCCCAAATCCGAGGATCTCCCCAGGCGAAAATCATTTGCTTGGGATTCTGTCATTTTCTTGTCATTCTGTAACGGTAATTCGTCACAGCATATTGTTTCTTCAAAGTCTTTAAAAAATTCACAGCGTGAGAGGACGCTCTGTTGGTGGCTTAAATGGCTGATGCCCTCGGTCGAATATATATCGAAGCATCCGGGTTCATATCCCGGCCCAGACGAATGATGTTTGCACTATTAGATCCTCACATTTGTGTGCACATCAATGGGTGACTGAGTAATACAACAGATGAATTAGGTCATTGGCAAAAAATATCAATAGAACCTACTCAGAGAACCTCAATCATCGACCTAAATTCTGCATTCACGCTACATAGAAATGGTTATATATCCTTCCACTAGGCAAAGAGATAGAATTTGAATAACGGTAACGGATTTTTCTTTCAAAAAAACAATGGCTAAAGACCAACAGGCATTGGATAGCAAACGCTCTGGGAATAGGTATTATTATTGCGCAATACCGTTGGAAATATGTACGTACGAGGCGAAGGACCGTTAATGCACACAACTTAAGGGGTCCCAACGTGCCTCTCCCCCTTCGAGGGGTTTTCTTTCCGCCGAAAACATTAGGCTATGAAAACACTATGGCGCTCTTCCGGTCCTTCAAATCACCTTTGAGATGCAGTCACAAATAAACGGAACACACCCACTTACTAATAAAAATGTCCTCCCCAATGTAGGACCTTAGAGTAATATATAATCACGGGACATCTCTGTAACGCTTGAGGATGCCGTAATACAGAAAATAACGTAGAATGTAGAGATAAAAATCTATATTGAGCACAAAGTAAACTTTTTATTAGGTATGGGACACCTCACGAAGAGAAGACGCCTAAAACCATAAACTTAATAGCACATATGTTATCAAATTTCTTTTCCCATGCATTGGGTAGTATAAAGGCAAGAAATACGCTACCTGTCTCTTGGAGCCATAAAAATTTTCACTCGCGAAATTGCCCGTTTGCAAAATCAACATCATTGAGTTATTATCCTACCGTGAGGTCTCTATTTTTGTATTTTCCATATTATTTACAGCTGCACCAGTCTATATACTTGCATTTATTACTGTACTGTATCAACCATAGGTATTACCTATTATTCATTATTATTATCATGCATTTAGTTAAAAAACAGTTCGTGATAAATTTAAGGAATTGTGCTGCTTTTCATTAAAAGGTACTTTACGTGACTCTTAGAGAGAACAGAGGAGGATAACATATAATAACACTGTTAATTTGTAAATTTTTACCTCGTGTTATTCATAATAGCTAGATGCCAATTCCTAAAAAATATTTCAAAAAAGCTGAAGCTTATTTAACATTTTTTAATAATCCTATCTGGCGTCTAATAAAGGTAGACCCTTGAAAATGCCTAAGATTATTTGACTGAGAATCGTTTGCATGTGCTTACTCGACTTAAAATTGAAGTTTAGTGATCAGGAATGCAAGGTATCGATTTTACAAACAGAGCAATGGTCTTCAACTTAGTAGAAAAAATATTCCGTAAAGTAGTTAACCACTCTGTAAGTCAACTTATAATTTTAATGTATTTCGTATTATTGCCATGATAGAAGTTTAGAAACACCTTAAGCGAAGATGAGTCATTAGACAGAAGACAGACAGGCCTCGCTTCTTAAATGACTAATGACTTCAGATGAATAATTGATCAACTTGATGAAAATTCTGATATATATATATATATATATATATATATAAAAATAAGAACTCAAGCTAATCACATGTCTTCGTTGATTTACTCAGTCTTTTCTATGCATAAATTATTCAATTTTATCGCGGTAACAAAAAAATGACTAAAGAATTCCCAGCCAGTTTCTTCTAAAATTTCAATTTCCTTTTCATCATTTTTTCCTTTGCTTTCCAATTTTCCTGTTTCCTCCGATTCCAACACTTTCATTTTTCCCATTACACTAAGTTTTTAATCGCCACTTTTTTGGGACACTTAATCCCGGTGGAAAAAGATGCCCCTGGCAGTCGGAGAGATCTCCTCCACGTTCACCCCATCAGTTTACGCCTCTCGGAGTAGATTTATTTCGAAGGCGGCGCCAATGGTATTCGACGACAGAGCATTCAATTAACGCCTCACTGGCGCCTCTGGACGGACAGCTGAACGACGACCTAAAGGAAGGAATTGCATTCGGGCGCAAACTGATCAATTGAAAAGATAACGAGAAAAGGAACTGGCAGAAAAACCGCACTGCACTAGAGATAAGGAAAGACAAAAGAAATGAGTTCCTTAGCAAAGGTTCCTTAGCATGGTGAAAAAACCTACTGATATCATTTCAATTCATAGCAAGAAAATACCATATTTTTCATAATAAAAAATTTCAAAATTCCAAAAACGATCACATGACTACTCTAACACAGCAATGCAAATAATACGCAACCATATGCAAATTCATTAATATTTTGACTATTATTTCACAGTATTTGAGCACTGGCCCTAGTTATGAAGGAATCTCAAAATGTGACTTCATTCTGAGAGGACGATTTTTTTGTCCTGAATTAATATCTGCGTCCGTTTGTATCTTGTCCATTCCGGATTCATTTTTGTTTTAAGTATGTCGCTTCGTGACATTCATTTAAAACGCCAGATGAGGAACCAACTGACAAGGCTCAGAAGAAAACTTATTAAAATCAGTAGTTGAAAACTTTCTCGTTTTGTAGTTATGGTGGTTGAATATGAAATGATGCAGTGTTAATTGTATAATTTAATATAACCGCGTTGAATTAAAAATATTCAAAACATAATGACATTTAATTACAACTGCCACTGGGCGATGTTTATTCTATTCTATGATTAACAGCAACCAAACTGAGCCAAGGTGAATGCATAACTTTTGAAACCTGAACCGACATAGGATTCCATATTATTTTTTACCCATTAATGTATATTTTTGTCCTATTAATGAAATTTTTACCTTGGTAATGCGCATCTCGGGAGTGTTTTGAATCAAAATGGCCAGAGTATTAGGGAAGTAAGACGAATAGTCATATATAGCAAATAATCGTTCACAAGGAGGAGAAAAATTGATGACACGTTTAGTAAGAGTATTAAAAAAAGCTTGTTAAAACTTTAATATGGAGCGTACTTTTGTACGGCACGGAAACATGATCACTGAAGCAGGATGATATATTAGATGCTTTTGAAATGTGGGTGTGAAGAAGGATAGATAGATAGATGTATTTATTTTGGCGAAATTAAGACCTAATGGTCCCTCCTTTTCGCAAGGATGGATAAGATGAAATGGACAGAAAGAATAACAAACGAGGAAGTGTTGGGCATGGTGGAGGAGGAGAGGGACTGAGAGGGAGATATCAAAAAAAGGCAGGAAAGATGAGTTCCGAGGTTAATGATTGGCGATGGGATGCTGAAGACGGTGGTAGATATGAACGTAGGGCAAACAAGGAGAGAGAAGAAAAATGATAGACATTTTGGATAGAATGAAGGGAGGAAAGAAGTATATGGAATGGGAAAGAGACTGTAGTGGTGCATTTAAGGAAGTGTTTTTGTTTAGGAGAAATTGTATAGTCTGTGTCCATCCAAAACCTACCTTAACTGTTATGATACCAAACAATGCAAATGCATATGTATATATATATATATATATATATATATATATATATATATGTGTGTGTGTGTGTGTGTGTGTATATGTGTGTGTATATATATATTCAAGATATCAATATTATTCATATGCATTATTTTGCAAACTATGAGTTTTAAGGATCGGGTCTCTTCTAAAGTGACTCCGGCATAGAAAGTGTAGATTAACTATGCATATATATATATATATATATATATATATATATATATAATTAATCTACACTTTCTATGCCAGAGTCACTTTAGAAGAGACCCGATCCTTAAAACTCATAGTTTGCAAAATAATGCATATGAATAATATTGATATCGAAGACACAACTTTTTGACATTTCGAGAACAAATCTGACGGCCCCGTCCGTTTGAGTTTTAATGCCTAAATCTAAAATGAAATGACAATTACAGGGTTCGTCCGGAAAATAAGTGTACTGAGCTCAGGAAAAAAAATTTATTACACTTTTACATATCTTAAGCTAATATTCCTCAAAATAGGACCCTTGTGAGTCGATACACTTGTTCCAGCGGCGTTCCCATTCCTGGAACGCTCCCGCGAAGGCATCATCGGGAACCTCTCGAAGACACGTCGTCACGGCCTCTTTGACGGCGTCCAAAGTCCCGTATCGCGTTCCTTTCAAACTCCTCTTTATCTTCGGGAACAGAACAGTTCTCTAAAAAATGTGGATCATTTTTGCAGTGATCCGCAAGTTGTGTCGCGATTTCCAAACGATTGAGTCTTTGATCATCACTGAGCACTTTCGGCACCAACTTTGCACAAATTTTTCGCATCTGTAATTGCTCCCTAATAATCTCGTGCACTATTGTTTTTGGCACATTACACTGCTCTTGCTATCATCCGAACACTAAGACGACCATCAGAGTTCAGTACATCGCGAACTTTTCGCACATTTTCGTCGGTGAGTGTCGTTGATGGGCGTCCAGGCCGTGGTTCGTCGTCGACCTTTTCACTGCCCTCCACGAACATCTTGTGCCACCGAAAGATCATGTTTCTGGACATGGCTGACTCCCCGTAAGCCTGGTTAATCATACCGACAGTTTCGGTAGACGATTTCCCAAGCTTTACCGCAAATTTGATGGAATAACGCTGCTCTAAAAACTTCGGCATCGCGTTCCGTGACGTGGGTCGAGCGTGGAGGTTCGCGTTAACAGAGCTCCTCACTACACCACAGCTCAGAGCCGACTGCCTTTTTCAGCGTCTTTTTTTTCAGAAAGAATTGGTTTCTTAATAATTTAAACAACAACTCTTTTAATCCAGTCCATAGACATTGGGTTTGTTTGATAAATTCTGTTGAATTAACCAAGCTTTCCTGCCTACGTGAATATATTATATTTTCGGCAACCAAATAACGAACGTACGTTTGGTTGTAACTCACGATTCTGTTTATTTTGGGTCCAGCCCATATTTAACTTAATTTGAATGCTTAAAAGAAGTTAAAATAACGTTAAAATGTATACCTCTCGGCAATGAAACAAGTTGTTACGATTGTTTGACATTAGAAAAATAGAGCACTTACAGATTTTGAGTACTAGCGACCTCTTTGGAGGATATAGGGATGGAAGGTGATGAACAAAATAACACGATGACTTTCTGTAGATGTCACTGTTAGCTAAGGCTACTATGGATTAAATTAATTGAAAGTTTCAGACGATAGACAAACTACACTAAATTTTCACTAAATTCCCTTTTCACACAGGTGGTAATTAATAGAGACAGCAGATACATGAACAAAGTTTTAAAACCATAATCATTTTTGACCGTACGGTTCCCTCTGCATTTCGTTAATAAAGTCGTTAGACTTGAAATAAGGCTAAACATTTTGAGTGATAGGGCTGATGTATTTATTTGTCACGTGAATTTTAATTACTTTCACTTAAATTACGTTTTTGCTTTATTATACAAACTTCAAGGTGCAATTTGCACGAAATGATCTCCAGCCCAATTAGAAACGTGGGATTTTGGGTTTCAGTGGTTATTAGAGAGGAAAGTGAGACCTGGACTTAACTAGAACATTGGCCTTCAAAATGTACTCTTTCTACTGCATGTTGAGTTATGGTTATCCAAACAACGCGATTAACGCCTCCAATTTTAAAAGCTTAATGCACCTCCTCCCTCAGATACTTTGCGTATTTTGGAATTCAGTCACTCTCTGCGAGAAATTAGATTTGGTAGTTTTAATAAATTATGCATCTTTGTTAAATAAACCGTCAACCAACATTGTTTACACGTGAATATTTTCCTTAAAAAACTCTACTTCCTGGTGCTTAAAGGTTTTGTGTGTTGTGTTCCTTCCTGGCCTTGCTTTTACCTGTATCATTCGCAGAAAAACTTTCTATTTTTTAATTATGAGTATTTATTCGCAAATAACCGTCCTCTTAACACAGGTGCTTCTATCTTTACTGCTCTCATCCCGGATGGCTCTGATTCTGAAGTGTCTGTCCCATACTAGCCGAGCACTGGACTCTCTAGACTAGAGACTCTCAAGTTAAGTTGCACAAGTACCACAGACTCTCGGTAGCTCTAGTCCGAATTTGAAGGCAATATTTGGAGGTTTATTTCTAAGTTGAACTCCGTTTGCAAAAGATTTCCGTTAGATACCCACTCTCAATACCATCCATCCCGTGTTAGTACGACAATCGTTCGTTATTTCACCATGGTATGTTTACATCTAAGTGTACCAAATTGCCGCTATTATTCTTTGTGAGAGCCTAAAAAAAGTATGCACTCGTAGACCTGAAATATTAAAAATTCGAGGTTGCTCCGCATACAGCAGTAATGTAAATGCCTGATTGTATTTCCTTCATCACAAAAATGGAGGGAACACTGTTGTTTTTACCATAAACCATGATAGATACTGAAGATTAAAATTTGAAAATCAGTCATTTCGGAATCTGCCTTGCAACTTTGCCGATTTTTGGATTACGGAATAAGTAAATTCTCAAACTTCAATTAATTTTGTGAGGCGAATTTTAAGATTGAAAAACAATCCATCGGTTACGCATCTTGAATTTGGCAGATACATCAGAGGACGCTGATGCGAGACCACGGCACGCTCCGTGCTGTGCCTTTTTGGCATAGCTCGGACAAGAGAGTTGTCTCGTCTTCTAATCTGGTTTCTTGGCACATGAGCGTAAAAAACACTGGATAATCGCCGAAGTATCGAGGGGGGCAACAGTTACCTTAACACCCCAGCCCGACGAGTGCAAAACCCTACGATGGGATGTAGCACCAAATCAAATCATTAACAGGCAAGTAAGCGGAGCAGCAAAGAGAGAGGCGGAAGGTCACACCGGAGGAGATCTTGAGCTAAAAACCTTTAATAGGCATGAGATTAGAATGGCTCGTTTCCTCAGCACTTAGCGCCTCGCGCGGTGATTTTCACTCCCGCCTCAATGCTTGCCTGGAGGGGTCGGCCAAGCCACATCATAATGGCATCGCGGCTGCTGTTGCGAAAATTGCGTCTGGTAACTCCTCGCCCACTCCCCTGACAGAACGCCGATAAGACGGAAGATTCCTCGCGGATGCAAGAGTATTACGCTGGAGCAGATGCACTGATAGGCAGGCACTTCAGCCGCCGCTCGACGTGTCGTATATGCTGGGAAACTTGGAACTCACCCCGGTCGATGACGGGGGAGAACACGTAAACTAAAAACTACCCGACACATCCTTATCATAGTTTGAGATCGCAGAAACGGAGTGTACTGTGGAGCTCCCATCTGTGTGTATTCATGATCTACTTCCACTTCCTCTCAGTTAAGTAAGATAGCACAATTACATAAGAATACAGGTTTATATAGATATATATATCCACACAACAACACTTGATGATAAAATGATGTGACACACCTGTTAATTCTAAATTCCTCATTTTATTCGAATTAATTTCACAAACTTAACACTTTCCCTAGTTAAAAAAATTCGATTTCTATATTACCATCAAATATCCTGTTTTTATGAAAGGGAAAATCTGCTGCTTCTAGATCTTAATTAAAAAGTAATAAAAGAGAATTGTGTTCCAAAATTCCTCAAAATATGGTTAACGAACTTTTTTGTGAATTAAGCGCATGTAAATTTGTGTATCAAGCGCTGAGCGAGAATATTTACTTACACAGAAATTAAATTGCTAATAAAAGCAAGCAAAAAGCCATTCATTTTAAATACCGACTAGTCTGGAAGCTCTTAAATGCCCTATTTTAAAGGTATATATTTTTTTCTCCCTATAAAAAACTTTCAAGCCATGCGAAATCCTTTCCTTCAGTAAAAAACCGTCTTCAAATGAAACCTCCCTAAGTGTTTCCTCCCGCATATTTGAACGGCGAATCGGATGAAAGCATGCATACGCTCATCAAACGACGCACTTGTGCTCCGTTGCTCGCTCGCGTGATGCACGTAAAGCTTCTAGGAGAAAACTTTCGCTTTCTCCTCCGTTGTGCTTCGCACCATATACGCGTCGAAGAGCGTAGGAATACTCGCCAAGTTGAATCCAGACAGGCGACAACAAACGACTTTCAAAGGAAAGCGATACGGATCTACAGCTTAGCTTGCGTTTGTCAGTGAGACAACAGAACGCTCACTTTCTTCCATTCAAGTCATTGTTTCCACTCTCGGAGGGTTCATAAATTTTATATTTCACAGCACGAAAGCCGCGACATAACCGATGGAATGAGGACAATAGTTTTCTGCGAATCGTTAATCCAGCCTTGGAGATGAAACATATTGAACTCCACGGAGTAAACCAACTCCGTAACTAGTTGCATGGTTCAAATGAAACGAATTTCTCCACGAGACCACCAAATGCAAGCAAAGCCTTGAACTTGGCCCATGCCTAAAGATACACGATCCTGCACTCTATACGTCCGGCCTTATTTCGTCAATATATTTTTGGAAACCGTAAATTTAATCAAACCCATTAAACGATACGCTGTCTTCAGGTCATATAGCGCATCATAGCTGTTTCGTACGCAGCCCTCACTTTAAAGAAGGAATCTCATGTTTTGTTAGCCATGTGGTGAAACGGTATATCTCCTATCAATCTTAGTCCACGATAGAATGGTTTAACTATTTTTTACAATGAAAACGTTTTTATCTCACATTGCTGAACCATAATAACTGTAATTTCAATCAAAATAGTGTGATCAATGCGAAAAGTGAACCAAGCGACGGTTGTATCAATGATTGATAAGAGTTTTTTTCCAAAAAGTACTTACTTCAAATGCATGGATGGGTTTATAAATGGCACCCTAAAGCAAGGTATATTACGAATTGAGTGTTTACGACGACGAAACAACGATATACATCTCATTGCATGAAATATATTGGTGAAGAAGAAAGTTCGCGTTCGCTGAACCCAACATTCAAGGCGATTATTATTCGGGAAAGACTGGAATCCCTTATGGTGTCCTGCTCATATGGCAAAATATTGGAATAGAAAACGTGTTAAAGTTATGAAACTAGCAATTTTTTCATGCCCTGGGGGTCCAAATAAGTCAACTGATTTAAAAAATACCCATTTCGTCAATTAAGAATAACAAGTTGATATGCCCTACTCTACAGGCTTTAAGACTTACACTTGAATTTTCAAATCTAAATCAGTCTATTGAATGACTAGAATATATAGAAGTGATATTTTACTACATATACTTGAAAATTTTAACACATGTGGAAAAAGGTACTAGGACTACTAAACCATGTTCTGCTGAATATTATTTCTTAACTGACAGACCGATTTTCTCTCCATTGAAAATAATGTTTAGCCACGGTATCTATTTATTTAAATCTTACATGCATGTTAATTCATATTATTTAAACCACTTAATGAAGAATGTAAAATTACCGTAAACTAAGTACAGGAAAAATATATCTACAAACAAATTCAATTAAATGAGATAATTTAACTCTCTTCCACAGGGATAAAATGTTAATTATTTAGTTCTGTTCTCCCGAAAAATAACTCCTTAAACCTGTTTCCTTTAAATGCTCTAAAAATATCAAATTCGGTGAATCTCACATGGTAATTTTCAAAGTACTTAATGCAGGCAATTATATAAAAAATTGTAAAAATCGGCAAAGGAATATTTTATCACACCATAAATGTTCCAGTGCTTTCTGGTAAACGATTCGCTCCGTCTTGAAGTGAAGTTTGGTGCCTCACAGCCGGAAAATGAGAGACAATGTGGTGGCCTCCCTTTGATACTAGGATATTCAATGAGAAATTTCATTTCAATATTCTATAAATGGCAAATGAATATGGGACATGTGACTATTGTCCACTTACATGGGTACACAATCAATCTAGTATATTATTAAATCAGTATCTGTGAATCAAACTTCGTTATCACTTTAGCCAAGAGCATAAAAGGATATTGGAAATCGAACTCCTCACTCATCTTTCGCCCTAAAAAAATCGTGAGCGAAGTATATTCCGGGTAATTTCAGACAAACAATTTATGACACTAGCCTCATATTAAACCACATTTACGGGCTGCTCGGTAGTACGTTATGTCATTACGCATGAATTAAGTAAAATAATATCAACGCAAATTATTTGATGCTTACTGATATTAGTATTGCACCAATAAGACTGTCAAATACGAGGTAAGAGGATGAAAAGAATAGGCTTGTTGGATGAAAAGAAGCCATAAATTGGACGCAGTTGAAGTAGAGTTTATTGTAGTATAGGGTATCACACTGTCCTTATAGAAGAGATTTGGAAGATTAACAATGGTCAGTCAATGGGTCCATCAAAAATCTACCTTTGCCGGTAGACTGCCTTTAAAAACAATATCACCAATGCAAACAAGTGTTTTGCCTCGTGCGAGATTAGACCTCTCTTTACCTCGAGTCACCTGCTTTAAAACGATGCAGTACAAGTTCCCAGTAGGGTGACTTATACATGTATATTATACGAGGTCTTACTTACTTCGTTCCACGTTCAAATAGAGCGGATGTTCTTCCTGATTCAACCGTTATGTTTACGCTCGAAATTAAGAGTTTTTAACTAGCCGTTCCCTCCACGTTAATTAGTCCCAGCGGTCAGTCGACAAAAAATCCTCTCCGACACGCACTGAATGCGCGTGCGTACGATGGGGCAGCCGGCTTTCTTTAGGAGTGCATTCCCCTGTTATCGGAGGGAACGAATTCATTTAGCCTTTTTTTCACGGTCACACACTCCCAACCCAATTTTTTTCCTAGTATCTGACCTTGACCAAATTCTTCCTCAATTCTCTCAAAAAAAAATGTAGGATGATTATAGGGTGTCACCCATGGAAGCGAAATACTCCAGTTGCTGAGAAGAAGTGTAGGCTGGCAACGACTTCGTAGAGAGCAATTTCTCGTTTAACATATCTCTAACGGCATCTTCGGTTCAGTCTGCTTACAAATAACGAACAAATGATCTTTTCCTGTTATGAGCGAAAAGCACGAAAATCTCGAGCGGTAATGAACAGTTATAAGAATCATTTCACTTTTTTTAGTATTCAAACTACACATGCAATGATACCAAAGCATTATTAGAGAAAATAAAAGGATTGAATTTTAGATACTGTAGAGTAGATTTTACAATTTTAACCATTATAGTGAATTCCTTTTTTTCATAATACTGTTCTAATATTTTGTTTGAATAGTAAGTAACGATAAATACTAAGTAAACCTTGAGATCTATCTTTTCTGGCAAAGAATGTCACTTGAATCCCGTTTTCATATGATTTTTTTGAAATAAGACCCAGCACAGAAAAATAAAAATTAAGGGTAAAAGCCGGTACGTGTAATACATAAGAGTACCCTGGAACGGCATAAAACGCAACTTAAAAACTCATTAATTGTTGTTGGATCATCTAAAACAACTCCTACCAAAAAATATTTGGGTGGGCCATCTTGGCTGACGCATCGTGTTCTGATCGTGGATTACAATTCTGCCTCCGATCCATATCTGCTTTAGAGGCTCATTGATATTTGCCCATCGGATTCCGGTTAATTCTGGTGGTTAGGCTGCTGGAAAGGCTTATAACGAACCTAAATAGCGTACCAGAATCCTAATAAGCCCAACAAATACCAAAATGTGTCTTTCCCATCAGTGACTGCGTTCTCAGAATGAATTTGATACTGCGCTACCCGTGGAGGAGAGTAAGTAAAGTTATCTTTAATAAGATTCAAACGATCTTCTAGCGCAATAGTGTATCTTACGAAATATGTATACTTCTTAGCCTTTCCATCACACATAAGCGACCACTTGTCGGCTGTAAGGGCTAGATAGTTGTAAAAAACGTATGTTCAAATTTATACCAATTCGTTAATGTCATTTCGACAATTAAAACGTTACACTAGAAATATGTTGGATTCATCTCAGCGACATTTAATTTGTACAACTATTTCATTTATGTTCACCGTTACTTCATTCAGGCGTGCATGGATTATTCCGCATTCTACATTAATATCCATGAAACGATAAGTACGCAATGCACCTTGATTAAAGTTGCCCCCAATAAGCACCAACGAAAAAAGCAGGGACTTCTTCCTCAAAAGTCCACTCCAATCGTGACGAATCGGACAGACAAGCCGACGCCACTGACAAGCAAAATTTATGTCTCATCCCTCTTTCGAGTATGACATTTCTAGAACGTGGAGCAAGCGATTTTTGCTTAATTTAACGAGATCAATTTTCGTACCTGCCACGTTGAAGAGGAGGAAGATTCCATCGACTGCGAATCGACCCAGTTTCCGAAACTGCATTAATCAAAAGGTAGTTTATATCCGTCAGAAAGAACCACTGTAGCATCAAAAGGATTGAGTAAGGGAGAAAGAAAAGAAAAAGTGACGTGTTTATTTCCATTTTTTTCTCTCGCACCGCAGTAACGGAAGCATGGAAATGTCTCTCGCACTTTCTCCGACCGAGTTCCGGGACGCGGCCGGCGGGTTCTTTGAGGATTGTTTCCACGCCGCTCGGCCCTCTTTCATTCGTTCCTGTGGCTCAAACCGTGGCCACGCCTTTTTAAACTTGCGTAGTGGAGACGATGTTTTTCTATGGAATGAGAAATATTACGGTGAAGAGAGAGAGAGAAAAAAAACCGAACAAAAGCTAGGACCCAGAGGCGACGGATTTCTCTCGGGAGGATTCACGAATTCGGTTCCGTACCTACGCTCACGAGTGGACAATAGGGACTTGTCTTTGTTCGGTGACGGAATTCAAAACAAAATACGATACATTATATAAGTCTTTCAAGCAGAAAGACTAGCGTTTTTCCAAATTTAAATCCTACATATTTATTAGATCACGGTAACTTAAAACTCTATAAATTCCGAACTTCAGGCATGTGGATCATTGATATGAAAACTTCTTGGCAACGTTAAAGGTACGAGGGAAGAATTTCTTCAAAATTACATCTAGTAAACTTCTTGTATGATCGTTGCGCTATTTCTCTCATTTAGGATGAGAGCTCTATCGTAATACTACCCTATGTTTGTTGATTCGAATGTGCGCCAATAACATCCGAGAAGAATTTTTTCCATAAGTACAAAAATTAAGCTGTTTCCCAATTACGATTTTTAAATGACTGTTCAATACTTTAAATTGAAACAAAGAGAGAAATGATAACTGATGGCTTAAAACAAAAAATAACAGAGAATTCAGTCAACATACACTTTTGGGTATACATACAGGTATATTAGGATAAAATTAAGATTTCAATACTAAAATGAACCGTAGCTCATGTTACCACGGGGGAAATCACGGTTCAAAGTTATTAATTTAGGGTAAAAAATACATTGTTCTATCATGAACTTTCACGATAATAATTTTAATCATGGCACCTCCTGTTTCTTTCAACTGGCTGCCTTACGCGTAGTAGTTCGAGCTAATCATTCATATTTTATTTAAGTAATAAACGAGACATAAACAGAATTTAGAATTGAGTTATCACATTTGCACGTTGAAAGCGAATATTCGCACGGCGATACCGAATAAAAAAGCCATTATCGTGAGACAATGTTTGTTTTACTCCTTCGATGTTTTGTCCGTGTGCTTAGAATCCGTAAACAATTGGTAGGGACGTCATGTAACACCGAATCAACGAGAAAAATATCGAGCTCTTGGTACCTCGTAACTCACGCTGTCGATTTTGCGAGAATGCACACGTTCCCTCGCTTGATTTAGTCGCGCAATATGTTTATTTATGAGTTTACTCTCCGACTTTATGGCCGGTGCCGCACTTACGACTCAAAATGGGAAGGTGTTAACGAGCGTCTAAATTTAGCACGCGTCCCGAGTTCTCCTTTGCAGGAAGCAATAGCCATAAAGAATACTACAGCTCCCAGCCGTGAGCATTACTGCTATTCGGCAACCGAAATTGATTTTCAAAGGTGTCGAATGCACTAAGTAAACGCAAGCTCGATTCAGAAAACATTTCTCCTTTTCCTTTTAAGGCTTCAGCTTAGAAAAACAAACCACAAAGCTAAACTGCGAGAAAACATGCAACATCGCCGTAAAAGACACCATAATAACCAATAGACTTAACCGCTCGACCGGAAATCTGTGAACTCCGCATGCATTCGAATCCAAGGAATGTGGAATTTTCAGTCTACTGTGATCTCTTGCATTTTCAGCGATCAACTCAATATGTGCGGAAAATATTTATTTTCGGCTAAACATGCTATGAATTCATCAATTATCGAACATATAGGTTTTTGAAGTAAAGAACTTTAGGAAACTTAATTATTTGCAATTAAAATAATCCAAGCTAACAACTGCTCCTGAAAACATATAGGGCAAAAATAAAATTCATAAGACGGTCATTTTAATGCAATGAAATTCTATTTAGTGTAAGTGATCTGAACAAGGAAAATAGAACTAGATTTTACTTAACTCGCACCCGTGACTTTAGTGTTTAATAACTACGATATTATTTTTTTCTACCTATATCCAAACGTGACATCCAAAACGACTGCGTTCCTTGTTGACCTTAAAGCAATCACTTCCGGCGTAATGGACGGCTGTGTTAGACACAATCAACAAAGTTTCTGAAGCGATCATAAATAATTTACTGCAAATTCTTCTCGTCAGATAAAGTATATGGTGGTTCTTCGTGGACCGCACAGTACAGTTCAGTTGTCGGCGTCGATTTCCCCCGGTGAGGAAGTGGCAATTTTCCTCCGGCGCAACTCCTTGTAGCCGGGAGGGCGGGATGGGAACGAGTTCCTTTCCGCGTGATTGCTCTCGCACGGCGACGGCTGTTGCATTAACAGAAACAAAGAGTATGTAATGGAATCTGGTAAAAGAATGCCTGCAAGTGTGCAAATGGAACCCATAAGCTCACGGTCGTCAGTGAAGGATTTTGCGAGTCTTCTTCTAAATAATTATTTCCGAGTAATCACCTGCAGAACATCACAAAAACTTAACGATGCACGACCATTCCTCCCGCTTTCATCCAAAAATAAGAAGCCAAATATTGAATTTAAAGTTTTAAAACATGGAAACATGAAACAAGTCTATAATTAAAATTTTATATCGTCAGTAAAATGAGAAAAGTTTTCTCAGCCAAATATTTCAGGTCGGTATTCTATGACTTCTTTGGACATTGTTAACCATGCCACTATCCCTATCGGAAATTAAATTCTCGAGGTGGAGTGTGAACATTAGGAAAAATGCACGACAAATGCTTACTAATTAATTTGAGCAGCCCATACTGTATACATAAATTTATGCATGCCTGAATTTCAGGCATCTATGGAATCTATTTCAATGTCCGCAGGAAAATTACATTTTTAACATGTAGAGGAAGTTAATGTTATATTTTTTTAATGATCGCTGATACAGATAATGATCAAAGATACAGAAAAACGCTTGAAAAAAGCATTATAACTATTTACACTAGTTATATCTTTCTATTCTATTATAAACTCAAAACAGTTCAATCGTAGAGATTAAGAAGAACTTGGGTAGGGTAAGACTGATTTATCAGATTTTCTGACTTTTTATGGAATACCGAAGGTTTCTAACTACCGAAATAAAAATCCTATTTAAAATACAAAGGAAAATATATTATTTTTGTTGAGTAAGAACAGTGAATATCAAAAAAATCATGATATCCAGGTATCAAAGAACAGTAAGGGATTGTGCACCAGATTAGGATGTAGGAGTACAAAAAAATATTGCTCTACGGCTAATGAATTATTTTACGTATTTCGGGATCATGCAACAGAGACCTTTTCAAATGACATTGTTTATCAGTTCAACTGTTTATGATTTTGATCAGATGGCACAATTCATAGTTCGGTGAGTGACCTTAAAAAGGGGATTTGGTCTCACAATGTTTTTTAGACTTAACAACCTTGCTTTTCATTATCACCTACGCGGAGTTGACATCTTAATTATGAAATTCCTATCGTAAATCTCAGATTTGTCAGTGTAGGAGAGGGACTTGTCAGGTGTGATGGGGTGGTCTCCATCAATTTGCCTGTCATGCCTTATATCTTTTAATGTCACTTCATAATCGGCTTACGTCATGTGCTCAGTGACTACCTTAGAAGCAGCTTAACACTATGGATTTGAGAGACGGAAAAATGGACGACGTAACCAGTCCCACTGTCACAGCTCCATTACACTGACGAATGGGGAATGGGCAAAACTAAAAATTTATAAGCGGGTCATGCAGAGATATAGAACTGGCGCATGATGGATCAGTTTCTTCAAGTGTGAAAAAATAGTTAAAACAGAAGCGGGCTATTTTCTCCCGGTAAGGTATCGGTGTTCCACTAACGTTACAAGAGATATTTTCCTCCACCGAAAACAACCCCATCGTTTCGCTGGGGAAACTTTATCTGAAGTGGATCGGTGGAGATACTAAAGTGCGCATTACCCCAAATATCTCGGTTCTTCTTTTTACCTATTTTTTATCATTTCGTCCCTCCCTCCCGTACTCAGGAGTGAGAGAAGACCGATCGCGTCGGCGAAATAAAATAAATGAAAATGTTCTTAGAGAGAGAGCCTGTTACGCTCAACGTTGGCCGCAGCGATTCGATACGAGGCGACTTTTTAGCCGGCTTCTTGGTTCTCTTCTCTTCCATCACCCCTAGGGCTGGCTGCTCTCCAGGCGATTCTCTCACGAGATCCAACGAGCGGCTTCCGCCAGGAATGGGGCGACGCACGACGACCTACCAACCAACACGTCGAGCATTGGAGTCTCTGCAGCCGCGTCTACAACGCTCGACGAATATTTGAACGTTCAATGAAGGGGAGAGTATTGAAAACCCTTCAGATAACCACCATTCTAAGTAACGCAACAAGTGATAAAATAACAAGCAACGCGAGGTTTTGGTGTGCATGATCAATTAAATACAAATCTCGAACCATTCCCGGCTGACCCACATGACTCCCTAGTTACGTTCAGATGTTATCTCGAAAAATTTCAATTGCACCCAAAGAGCAGAGTTAGAATCAAACTCCCACTCCCTATTTCACAACTCCACTCGGAGTGTAACGGATATTTTACAGATCGGATTGTTTTGTTTTTAACGAAGTCTTGACAGTCAACAAGCAATGTAGCGGAGTAGACTGCCAAGCTTTCCAATTTTACGAGTCGCTTCCCATTCGCGATCGATTTACTGCCCGCTCACATATTTGCCTATCTCGTATCACCTCATCCATTCCTCCGGAAAAAAAGAAACTTCTCAGGCGTCCTTGAGCCGCCTGGAGTGCGATTTAAGATTAAGATGCACCCTGAATACGCCAATTCTTTAATATGCTCCCCCTCGGTAGAATGCGGGAGATGGTAATAAAGGTAAAGGGGCGATCATCGAGTTGCCGACGCCTGCGTGACATCGCCTAGTTGCTAGTTTCGCCTCACGAGTGGGAAATTACTGCCCGGAATCCAGCTCATGTTTTAAGCAGCAGATTTTATTTTACATTTTTTTGGTTATCTTAACATAGACGACCTGTTGAATGTCAGATTCCATTTTTATTCAAAGACATAACTAGTGTAATATGCGTGTTTATACCCTATCAACTATTTGAACCACGTAACTCGCGGAATGATATGTTTATGGTTTCTGTCAAAGAGCAACATTCCGGCAAAAGGTGCAGGATTGTTTTGGGAACACTGTTTAACGCTAACATTAAATTGAATCACCCATCAATGAATGCATCAACATTTTCTATTTGAACAAATACTAGTAGATTTCTTAAATTTAAAGAATAATTACACAATTTTCTGCAGATGTGCCACTCAATTTAACGATTTATGATGATAAAAATTAATAAAACATTATATCTTCCTGAGTAACTGACTTAAATGTAATTCTATGCTTAGATACTCGCAACTCTCAAGTATATAAATTGGTAACAATTATTGAACGGAAATTTCAGCATGTGACTTCCAGCCGCAAAAGTTTGGAATTAAACAGTGATAGGAAATTAATTTAAATGCCATTACCTTGGAAAGAAATTTTACGTCAATGAATATTTGTTTAATAAAGTGAAAAGTAAAAACTAAACGCATAGAAATATAGTAGCTATTCTGCCCAGTAGGAGCCCTCATTAACTAAATGTCACCAAGCCTATGGATATTTCTGCAAAACAATGAGGAAATAAAATCTTTAATGGACTATCCACAGAATTTATATGTAAATAAAGGGCAAGTTAACCCCAAAATAATAAACGTTATATCAGCAATAAGTTTTAAAAAAATGACATTATGATATGGACCTAAGTACTGAAGAAAATATAAGTACTAAAAGTAAAAAAAATATTAAAATAAGAATAAAAAATACTGGAACTAAAATGAGTGTTGGTGGTTACGCATACGTAACGGGCTAATGTCAAAAACGTTTTGACGTAATGAAATGGTCCTGAGCAAAAGTAAACACTCAGTGAATAATGGAACCTCATGACTCCACCGCATCTTTCGAAAGCGAATCTTCTTTGTTTGGATTTTCCCATTCACTATATCCTCCCAAGCTCAAAGCAATTGTTCTTCTATAAGTTCAAAGCGCACTAAACTAAATCCTACCGCGGGACACATTAGAAGAAAGACTATGAGAGCGAAAGCGCGATTTTAGGGCCCTTTGGACAAGGAACAGGTGACACACCCGGCCACATTACGGTCATTAAGAAGCTACGCTGCGTGAGACATAAAAGGACAAAGTCGTAATGACGAGCTTCCCCTTTTCCATACTTCGATATTGTCCTCTGTCTAAGGGCGGTGACGGACTTCCGAAAACGTCATATCCTTGCAAGACTGCGTTTTATCAGCATCTATCCTGCACAGTATTTAATCTGAAAAATAGTTTCCTCTTTTCCTCCTAATATCCCAACAAAGGATATCCATTCTAAAATTTATGTTTACAGAATTAATATAATTCTTATTTAGCATTCATGTTTTCCCCATGCATTTATCGCAGTGTGATACCATTTATAACCCAAGCTATAACCTTGGAACCGTTGAAGGGAAGCGGACGAGACTACGCCGGAAACACAGGAAAGTTTATTTACGTGTGCTTTGAGGGATTTTTATCTAAGGGATCATTTTTTCAATACTTAATATTCTATCCAACAATTTATCAAAATTCATTTTGATTACCAGACTGAAAGATGTAATGTAAACGAAAGATTTATTACATTTAGACGTACGTGCAATCATTAGAGGCTGATACACAAAATATGCTGTTCAAGGTTTCTCGAATCCGAAATTCAGGGTGGTTCTTAAGAAAAAATATCAAGTAATTCTTATTCTTGTCTCAATAAATAATCTAAGTAAGTGAGGCACTTCTTACATAAATCTCTAATACGATTCCTCCGCTACAGCTTTAGAAGCGTAGCGTAATTAATTCTCAATACTTGTAATTCTTCCAGTGGTCTTTCATCTGTACAATGTCTGGTAATACGCGTAGTACAGTTTTTGCACCCAAATTTGGTGGAGAGAACCCGCAGGGGTTTTAGAGAAGCAGAGCCAGTAGTTTAATTCCATGGTATTATAAAAAGCGATCTCTCATAATCTCGTTTCAAGGTAGTAATCACTGCACTAAGAGAATGTCCTAAATAAGGAACCCGCCGCTAATATGGTTCGTCGTTCTATAAGTGGGGAGGCTTATGAACAGATGTTCTTGCTATTTTATATCGTTATATCCTGTATAAAGTGGCGATTAATTTTCGATGTAGAACGAGCGGCAATGAACATCATTATTCTCAGTCCTATGTTGTTTGCAGTGGTCTGACATAAGAATAATATCCAAGCAATGCAGCATGGAACGGAATGCTAATAGTTCCTGCAGAGAGTCATGTCTGGAATCTTCTGAGTATTTTCACTGGAGAATTTTACCCTGTAACGAAACTATGGCTTTATGTAGAAAAGCGGTGTTATTATTTCTTCTCATCACAATCATAGAGGAATGGATTTCACAAGGTCGAACCGGAAATAATTTCCTTTCTAAAGGTATAAAACGTGAATTTCCTCTAAAATTCGGCGGTTTTTGTATAAACATATCCGCTTTCATGCTGCAAACAACTTAAATTGAATGAACTGAAAACGGTTTAGCTATTCTCGAATTTCATATGATCCTTTTATTTTACTTTCAAAATTGAAAAAATGCCAATTTAATTAAATCGCAATTGCAATTTATATTGAAATTGCGAATAAATATTGCAATAAATATATTGCAATTGCAATTTATTCGCATTGCTGATATATTAATATTTCATGCAAGAATGAAAAAATTGAAATCCTAGCAAGAAAAAAATTCAATCGCTCCAGTTTTCAAAGATGAGAAAAGGTTGTAGTGAAAACAACTCGGACGCGAAAGAACAGCTGCGTATTCATTTGGAAAATTTCCATGGCCCACTACTGAGAGAGAGTAAACTAAAAAAAAGATGAAATCAAAATTTCTCGCGTGCAAGCGTGAGTACAATTGGCCCAAGGGTGGCTATTGAGTCCCGCCTTGGCGAGCAATCTACTTCGGGATGGAGCAGGGACGTCGCGAATCACATTTTCGGGAGCCAGAACGAAGAGGTGGGCATCCACCGCACTCATCCCGGGACCGAACTGGTTCAACACGCGACGAGAGAGACTATCGGGGAAGGGGGGGGGCAAGTAAAGGGAACGGAAATTTCGCCCTGGGCGGTTGTTACCGATTTCCCGACAAAGCATGGCGCCGCCGCGGCATCAAAGCTCCTGAAAATGGAGGAGTAAATCAGGGGCGAATGGATCGTGACTCGTGCACGGACGATGCGATCGAGCATCCGTGAAGGAGCGAGCCGTGCCGCCAAATTGACGCCGACGCGCACATCTGACCCATCCTTCCAGCATCTCGCCGCGGATAATCCTCTTCTACCCCCTTCCACTCTCCTAAATAGGAAGCGCTCACCATGTTCACCTAAGCTTATTATTGCGCTATGCGGTGAATTAGCGTCAGGAGCGAGGCGGCGAATATAGTTTGGTACACTCTATTCCGCAATTATAAACCTTATGGTTAACGATTCAATTTTGTGCTAATTCGCAGAAGTTACTCCCTTGGGATCATTAATTTTTTTTCAATTTTTTTTTAATAGTTCCATCTGGCCCATAGATTTTTACATAGGCACAAACATTTTTTTTCCATTTCATTTTTAACTTTTTGAACTCAATTAGTTAATTACAAGTGATATAAAGCAAATTTGTGACTTTATCATCACTTCACTACCAAAATTATACAAGGACAAGTTCAAAATAAAGATACTTTAGATGTTATTATTTGGCATCAAATTGAAATAAACTCGCAATTAAAAATGGGAAACATTTTCTTCGGGCTGGCAGGAATATTCGACAATCTTCAGGCAAAATATTTGCTACAAATGCGTAAAAACAATTTTTCACACTTAAAAATTGATAAACAATGAAATATTTTGGTATATTAAAAGTGATTCAATTCTGTCTTAAACCCAACTTGATTGAAATATTGATCCGATAAAAGTAACTAATAGATACCGTAAATTTCTTTCATCCGAAAAAAATTCCGTCTTGGCTAAGGGAAGCCTCCCAAGCTGATCCACCGATGAAGCCAAAGTAACCTAAAACCTATAGTAGTCCTTAGCCTATCCGTATTTAGTGGTCTGAAATTCAATGAATCCAGATTCGTCTCAAGGAAACACCTAAAACTTCTTTCGTACCAGGCGAAATATGTACAAATCTACGCGCATCGTTACTAAAAAAATACAGATGTTTTGTTCAAGGGATTTTTTCTTGTTTCCTTTGAAGGTCATCTACCACACGCTCAACTTAGATGTCAGTTACATACTGATAATAGCCATTTACCGTCCATAAATATTTCAAATGGCTACATTATTTTGCTCACGAAACACTTAAACGTATACGATACATTTACAAACTTTGAAATATGGTACAGCTATAATTTGGCCAAGTGTTTTTTATGCTTTAAGAATGAAATTCTCCTCAGTTCATCAAACGGATTTATCTGCGTAAACGTAGAAGACATTTTAATAAATAAAAAAAGTAAATACCTTCATAACATACAAGCAAACCCAGGTTTGGATTTTTGAGGTATGTGATTGATGGGAGAATGTTCTGCTAGCAATGTAAAAAAGAAAATGCGTATTGAATGGAATTTATATCAACAGAATGAACACGGGTGTAAAGAAAAGTTTATCGCAGAGTTACGGCATTTAGTCTTACGGGAGACCAAACTGCATATTAACTGTGTTTAAAGAAACTGTGATTAATCTCCATCTTCCAAAACATGACCTACCTTGATCGGTAGTCTAACAAATGAATAATTCTTAGAGGGAAGAAACCTCAAATTAATTAAGTACTTTTTAATTACATTTAGTAAGTCTTTAAGTATTTTGAGATTGAAATAGAAAACGTAGTTTCACTGCCGTGGATATTTCTACTTTAACTCTCTCGTCCGATTTGTAGTGACGATTTCATCCTAAATATAAGATTTCGCTGCTAATGCGCCCGTATTAACTTAAGCAAAAGGATACTATGACATATGTTATTTCCATAGCCACCCAATAATAATTTTATCCGAAGATATTTTCTAAAATAAAAGTTCCTGCAAGAATAACCTTTCGCCAGAGAAACGATTACGAGGTGTGTTGCCGGGCAGGCACTTTGATTTTCCGATCTATATAGTGTGGTTTAAGAAAGGAACCACAAGAAACAATAAATGAGAGGCCAATTATTATTCTTATGATGACTAAAAAGTACTAATTATAATTACTGTCATTGACGAAAGATAAAATCAGCACCCACTTCATTAGGGTACACCAAACGTCTACTTGACAATAAATAATTCTTGCTTTTTCACACGATGGCTGCACACGGCTGTGTCTGCTCCAGATAAAATGTTAAAAATACTAAAACTAATGTTATTAAGAGAATGGACTAGTGTATGCTTTATTGGTGGTTTGATAGAAACCTAGGGTAAAACCTACGGGCAGCGTAATTACGAGCGTTTGGAAATACGAAAAAGGCATGAGCTTAACAATGATCGGAATGCATAAGCAAGTGCATTCGTTCAAAGCCACAGAGCCGAAACAATGACGCCAAGAGTTCTTGATAAAATTTATCAATAGAACTCGCCCCCTCATCCCGATACTCCATGGTGCAAGTCTATTTCAGATTACCGAATATCCACGCAGTTGGGCAAAATTATTTTCAACACTAAAAAACCGCATGACGTACTATGAAATTAAGCTTCAATCCTACTAAAATACAAGCAATAGATTGAAAATATAAATAAATTTGACAAGATTTTGAAAAATTCTCCATATTTTAAATGCAGAATGTCTTGGGATTAGCCTCATTAACTTGCTGATTACTCATCGAGGAAACTGACGTGCACATTCGTTGAACAACGTCGATCCACAAACGAATCCGAAGAACAACGGAGTGAAGGTCAATATTAAAAACGCACTTACTCATAGAATCATTTGATCGTTGATTTCAGTGACTGAACAATTCATATAAGATCCCCTGGAGGCAGAATCTAAATTGGTTTTCGCCGCGGCGAACATTTGTGCAGGGAATAGATTTTCCCATAAGTCGCTCCGTGTATGAGCGCGGGGTAATGAGTTTACTCGCCACGTCATTCTAAAGGATTTGTTCCAAGCTGCCCTTCGCATTTCCTCCAGCATAAAGCCAGATTTATCAGAATGACTAATCTGAACCACGCTCCTCTTCCTGATTCCTGAGAAGAATAGAATGAGTAGAATTCCTACAGGTCGTGAACGCACTTAAAGACCACTGGTTCGTCGCTACATAACTCCGATACTTTAGAGAACAAGAAAGAAAGTAATTTAATGCTTTCTAACGCCGTTTAAATTTCCTGAAATAATATAATTTTATTTTCTTTCAATTCTCATGACTCTCACAATCAACGAGCGACCGATATTATTAAGTATAAAACTCTCCAGCTGAAGAAATATATATTTCTCGTCATTTTAAAGGGGTTTTTGCATGACTCGAATTAAAAATGTTTAGTTTAATCTTCTCTAGTTAAGCAATAAATTCATACAAAGCAAGTTCTTTTCAAAAGGCGTGTAAAAATATGCGTTCCAATGAATACTCTGGTTAATTTTAAGGGAAAAAATCCACTGCCAAAACAATTAAAGTTTTTTTTCGGTGCGGAAACATGATCTTGAAAGAAAAACGATAAGCTTAGATTGGAGACTATTACAATGTGGTTGTGGAAATAGATTGATAGTCTTCTTTATTTTGGGGCGAGATAGAGACTAAGGAGTCTCTTCTACCACCTAACCCCTGAAAAAGGATTGAAAAGATGAAATGGAAAGGAACATAAACGAGAAGGTATGGTGGTAAGGACAGGAGACAACCATGGGAGACAGAGAAGGTAGATACAAAGCATTTTGATTGGCGATGGGATGTAGAAGACGGTGATACTTCCCTATCGAGGGAAGAACATTAGGCAGGCGAGTATGGGATAGATGAAATAGGCTATGCATGTTTGATGCATTGAAGGGAGGAAGGAAGTATATGAAACTGGAGAAGAGTTTATTGTAGTGTCGGATGCCAGGTTTTTTTCGTTAGGGGAAGCTAAGATATGTATCATTGTACCAATATATGTATAGCTTGCGTCCTAACCACCCTACCTTAAACGTTAGAATACCAATAAAAATAAATAAATCAACTTGGCGACAAAATATTTCGCGGAGCATACTTCCTACAATTTTGCATATTTTTAATTTGTCGAAGGATCTCTGTTCTTTTTATCTACATGGTAAATGACTGTTCAGGGATAATATCCAGCCAAGATTGTACCTTTTCAGAAAAATTTGATACCAAACCATACGAAGCTAACAGCTTCAATGCCCGTAAGGATCGCGTCGCACCGAATGGCGTAGCTGTCTGGAAAACAGATGTAGTTCCATTTGTAAATCCTGAGTACTCATTTCAGCCAAAGATAGCATCTGAATTTGACCTTGATTGAGAACTCAAGCCATAAATTTAATTTGATGTAAAACATTACAATAAACTAAATAATATTGAAATTTCTCGAAATATCCCGCATTTTAACACGCCAAAAAGAAATGACTGATACTCTAGAAGTGAAAAGATATTCCTTCACGCCATTCACAATTTTTACGGTCACCACTTAATTAAATTACTTCATTATATTCAAATAATTCTTAAAAAATTAAGCTGATCAAGTTTCAAGATACTTATAAAAGTCAGCATTATTGTACGATTCTTGGTACTTTGTACCAGCTTCATCCTAATTCCTATTCCTGTATAATTATTCACGTTAGTAGAACAAACTAAGCGCAATTAGAGCATCACATTGAAAATAATCGAATAAAAATGATTCTATGAATATCTTTCTTTGACTATATTTCACTTCGTTTGCCTACTTTTAGCAGGATAAATAAACTCGGGAAGCAGGTAGAGCAATCTCTTACGGGCGTAGCTGGTACTATTACACTTAGAGTGTTAAAATTACAGGTGTGCACTTCCGAGGAAAACGGGGAATAGTAATGACAACGTGATAATGAAATCTAAATGGACTTCTGGACAGCAGCCGTTTCAGCTCATAAAGCATGAATTAGCGAGACCCACTGGTTAAGTACCGGACAAGAGAAGTAAAATTAACGAAACGGTACGAAGCACTACATGGATGGTAATTCAGAGTGAAATGTTACAATGGACATCGCGTCCAGCCATGCTCACCGGTTCTAAGTAAAGACATTAATGCGTACGTACTGAGCATTAAGAAAATCTTTTAATTAACCGGGAATCTAATCTGAATCCGCAAAATGCCGGTTAAGTGTGTTAATCTCATCATGGTATGTCTGGCTGTGGATGTATTTCCGACTAATAAATTGAAATGCCCCATTCGTTACTTTGACAATGGAATTCATACATAACGCTAATATGCAACACGTGATAGCAACCTTAAAATTAAGGGTCAATCCATATTAAGCATATGTCGGCCAAGGTGAATAATTCTTACACTCTCAAAGTGTTGCATTTTAAAACGGATTTTATTTAATACCTACCATACCTTAAAGACCAAACTTCGGAAAGACAAATGAAAAGGTAAATATTTTCCGTCAGCAGAGGCTTCCCTTACTTTCGCTAATTATTCCACCACACAACCTGTGGCTATCATTTTCTCCGCATTAAAATGATAAACCACCAGAATAAAACCACATGGCATTGGTTTGTGTCATAAAGTTCGACGAATAACAATGGAAGAAAATGAATTTAAGAAAATGTATACGTATCTAACAATTATTTATTCTTATTCAGCTTTTCCAATACGTCTATTGTTATTTTCCCCACCTACCAACCCTACCTTTATCCCTTCCACATTGATCTAACTTCCACTCTCTCCTCCACTCTATTCTTCCCCCGGGGATAGAGATGGTGCGGGGGCTAACGTACTGGCTTCCCTCCCAGAGGACCGGGGTTCAAATCCCGGCGGTGTTGAATATTTTTCAGGGGTATCTCGATCCCTACTTGAGGTGCTTTGTGGAGGGCACTTTGAGTGAGTGCACCGTCCGTCAGATGGGACTTTAAACTGCGGACCCCTTGGCGCTTTTCGTAAAGAGTAGGCTAATGTCGACGCCGGATTTCTCTCGACCCTTCATCCTTTCCTATCCATCCCTAATGGCGCAAATGACCTGAGATGTCCGTCAACTCCCCAAAATACTACCACTACTCCTACTTCATTCCCCTCTTTGAATTTCTTTTCCCAACATCCTCTCTTCCCACAGTCTATTCCCATTTTACGATTGTTTTTTTCCAAAAATACGAACATTTTTAACCATTTGCTCCTTAATTTAGATTTGGTCAATATTGCTTAAGGTTTTTATTCAATTTTTGGAGGAGTAGCGAGCTATTGAAAAATAATTCTTTACCCTTTTTGTAAGTTCGACGTTTATTTCCCTCTTTGAAATTTTCATCCCAATTCCAGGTGAAACCTCCTAGAGAATTCTCAATTCCCAAGATCAATGCGTCGAATTGCTCTTGGTAAAACATGGAACTTTTCATTTTTCTGAATCACAGCAAAGGAACTTTGACAGTTAGCGGTATGTGTATACATTATATATAAAAATGAGGGAATTAGAGAAGTCTCGATACCACCGGTAACCTAAATGGCGGGCCGAGACCCCCATAACTAATGGTTGCCTATACACTGAATCTGGTATAGGAAAGTAATCGGCAGAGTTGAAAATACCATCATTCAACAAAACAGCAATCTTGAAGAAAATGAATCCTAATGTACACCATGCGCGCGATTGTCACTCTTACATATCTCAATTTCCTAGGATGAAAATATTGTCAACGGGCTGAATGAGCAACTGAATTGATCGCATCCCTCGGCAAAAACCCTAGATTCACACGCGCAGATACAGCGATAAGTGTTGAATTTGATGCCAGGGGCCAAATCCGTGGATTAAATCGCTTACTGACCACCCTTACACAGATTAAGAACACAGTTACCTGAAGATTGGAATTATAACCTTAGGATGGTAGGGAATCAGGCAGTAGCAGTCAAGGTTCAAACTTCGTTTATTTTGAAACAAAGGACACGTTTGGGACCGTATTACATTGAAGAGGATAAAAGCGAAGAATGTATAACTTTACCTAGGAGCTTTCTAAAAAATATCTCCGTAGATATTCTAGATTTACCCTATTTTTGAGATGGGTGGAAGCCCTAGGATAGTCACTCTGTGAAAGATCTGGGAAAGCATAATATTCCCAAAGGTGATCACCAACAAGGCCCAGATTCACCATTTTTCCACCCAGACTCCACCAAAATCGTCTCGTGGTAACGATCCAGAGGAGAGTACCCTGAGGCTTTTCAGACGCGTTTCGTGACTTGATACAATCGCCTACCACTCACTCATCCCTTCCGGACTCTCTCCCCCATCCCACTTTATTGCTTGCTACCTAATCACGGTGACGCCGGGATCGGTCGACAACGGCGTGGGGGAGATACCACTCATCGCAAGGGGCCGCCAATTAAGTCGGAATAGGTCCTCCGGGCCGTTCGGAAGAACAAGAGTGGGGGGAGGGTGGAGGGGTAGTCAGATGGAGACCTGATGACACAGAACACGGCCATTAACAATTAATCACGCGGCCATTTGAGCACGTCGTGCCATGAGTAATGCCAGGTTAAGCATGTGTGTGATTGCTACACCATTAAGTGCATGCGAAGCTTGAATAATTCCTTTATTAGGGAGTGGAAAACGGAGAAGGAGAGATGCATAATTCACCGTTAACCATTCATGTCCTCCAGCCACTTTCATTAGCACGTTTTTTTATTTCTGGAATGAAGTACTGCCTAAGTAGTAAATTAAAGCCATTGTGCAATATTATGTGCGTTGCAAAATTTTATGTAAAGGTCACTTCGTACGCAAGAAGAATGTCATACCTTCCAATCCCACTAACTATACATCAATCTTTAATTGGTTTTATTCGAAAAGAGTTTAATTGCATGCGGCTCTTTTTTAAGAGATGGCTTTACCTTCGCAACTGGGTCCTTTTGCTGTTAACTCAATATTTTATCCAAATTAAGATTCAAAAAGTTTTCAATATCTCGTCATAACGCTAAAGTCTATATAGATTCCTCGAAAATGATTCTTATTCATGAAAAAAGAAGTTGACGTCGAACAGATGTATTAAAATTTCATTTGAAACATTGAGGGAAGATAATTTCTTTCAACAAATATTTATTTATATTTAAATAATCCATATCAGCTGTTCTCATCTTACCATAACTAAAATAAATTTTCAATGGAGAAAGAATAAATTAAATTTATGAGAAAAGTTTGCTTTCATAAAGTGAGAATTAAAACTAAATATGAGCTCAGGCTGTGTTAGACATTGTCAAGTCTATGAAAAACTAGACAACGCATGTATCAGTACAAAAATGATCACATATATGTATATGTATATATATATATATATATATATATATATATATGTATGTGTATATATATATATATATATATATATATATATATATATATGTGTGTGTATATATATATATATTTTATATGTGTATACATACATATATATATATATATATATATATATATATATATATATATATATATATATATATGTATGTATGTATGTGTGTGTGTGTGTGTACTTTGCATCTTATCACAAACTCTAAACGATCATTACGAATTTCCTGGTGACCGTTAATTTTCACTTTCAAATCTTAATAATGCCCATGAGACATGTATTAGCAGTTCAAGTATGACCATATAAGGAAAATTGCGTGTGGACCAAAGGTTTTGAATTTATTTTTATCGTCGTATGATAGAAGAGAAGAACGCACAACATTTAACTGAAAAACGCATTAGTATAAACATAACTGTGTACGAGTCGTAATCTTACCATACTATCCGGCAATCCTCTGAAATGTATATTTGAGTAGCCTTGATAGCAAAAATTCGACTGGAAACTAAATTCAAATTTAAATTTAACGAAAAGGAAGTCGCAACTTGTACTATGAATGCATCAAAGTAATGATGATAAATGAAAGTGATCTCTAGCGCGTTCCTTCCGTGGAGTTTAACGGCATTATGCACATAATGACCCGGGAGAAGTAGAGCTATTAGAAGTACATACCAGCCGGTCAGGATAATACTCATGAAAGGGAATGGAAAAATTGAACCCATTTAGCGAGGAGGGTGAACGGGAAGTGATATATTTTCCGGCCAGTACATGTATGGTAACCCGTAAAAGAGATTACGCGGACCGCCGCCCTTACGTTGGACGATCCCCACCCTTAATACGAGATCCTAGAGACACTGGCTCAAAACTCACGACGGCTGCTGTCGAATTTCTTAAAGCTAGCAATATTTAAAATTTCACGTCATAATTACATAATTTTTACGATAATTTTAATAACTTTGTTGCTACATTCCATTTTAGATGTCTGTTTCTGAGTTATTTAGAGCACCAAATAATGTAATAAAAGAATTCAAACGGACGAAATAATTCATATATTTACTAAAATTTCCCTAATGCGGCCTGCAAGCTCGAAAAAGACCTAGTGTGTTACCCTGCCGATATGGAAAGATTGTTAAGAACTTCTTAGAACAGAGCCGAAAAAGGTACTTGGATGGAGTGATCTATTCACCCGTGTATCTCGATTGATTCGAACATGTAGATCTAGCACTAAACTAAGTAAAGAGCGTAACTTTATTTATTCGTTTTCAGCGGGAATGCAACTGGTTCCAGCGCACAACAGTTCAGTTGTCAGCATAGCACTGAAGCTATGTTGTTAATAGCTTCAAAATCCAAGTTCAGTCGATTAATAATTCAATTCTAAAACAATCGATCAATCAACTGCTTTTTTCTGGAACTTTAATTAACACGCAGCTCCAAATTAAATTCCCTTCTTGAAATGAAATGCACATCACGTTCGCCAGTACAGTATGATGATTCGATGTAGCTAAAAACTTCCTACTTCTCACTTGTTCTTGATATTATAAAACCATATCCCTTCAAATAAAGCCCGAGAATTTAATTATTTATTAACTATTAATTTTAACTCTACTTAATAATATGGCAAAACAGTCAAAAAGTGTCATGTACCGGCAGCAATGATGACCGATACAAAGATACGGAACGAAGAAGATTTTTAGATATTGAATAAAAGGAAAAGCGATAATACCTTATCTTTTGCAAAGAAGACAAAGGAACAAGTGAATATTGTAGGAAAAATTGAGAAGGGCATATAACAGAAAAGTTATTAGGGGATGTGGTCATGAACACTGAATAGAGGAGAATGGTGGGCTGCAGTAAACTAATCTTCTGATTGGTGAATTGATTATGGCGAAACATCAAACAACCATTTGAAATATTTTCCATTCTTTTACAGCTCTCACAATGCATCATACAACAGAACTCCTTTAGGTCCCCAGTATGTAATTTCGAGAAACTTATTTTGCTTGTAATATGTTGAACTGAGTCTCTTTCCAGCTATTCATGAAAGAAAATCAAACTCCTTATTATGAATGAGTACCATTTTACTTCTCGTTGATAGTACTGATAGAATTGAATAGAGAAATATCTGCCAACAACATTAAAATTTTTATTTTTCTTATTAAACCTATTAACAAATAAGACTTTTCGAGTGATACTTTCGATTTAGACCTATATATGTTCATTTCATTCCTATATCTTCTAATTGATACAGCGATGGTGTCTAAAACGACATTCCTTGTGACTCTCTTTCTGAAAATAATGATGGACAGTTCCTGTTCTGGTACTTCTTACATTTCAGATTAAATGTCTTAGGAGCAGGAAGAGTTTCATTAAGAACATCTGGGAACTGATGACGTATGACAAAAATGATATTCTTTTAAATTCTTAGATGCATAAGAACTCATTGACATTGCCACTTGAAACACACATTACATTCGTTAATGATTAGTATGGAGCAATTTGGCTGTTGAACAACCGAGGCAAAATTCAAACGCCGGGTTCAATCTAGCCACCAAAGAGATTTAATCCGATCCACCAAATGTTAAACAATTCCCCTTTGGATTAATATCAAGATGCTGACTTTTTAACGGTACATTATCTCCTAATTAAAAATGTATGCTTTCAAGAACTAAAAATGAAAAAACCTACTCTTTTGAAGCGAATAGGTACCTCCGCAATTGTTCACACCGAAACTCTGCATTGCAGCGTTGCAAATTTCATTAAATTTTAAACTCTTGAGCAGCTTATCCGCAGTAACGTTTCATGCGAAATCTCAAATTATTTGATCTCAACCATGAAGTAGAAATATTTTGAAAACTTTTGAGAAATTATTTTGAAAAATATAAAATTTTTACACGCTGCCACTTAAATATTCATTATATAAGTTTAAAAGTTACGATTTCGAGATAAAAGCTGTAACACGACTAGGAATCGTGTCACTGACCACGTCAGTCGCTATGTTTTCGAAAACTCCGGGCAGGATGTAGCTACGAAGTGACCGGGTTTCGCACCACTTGTCACCACCGTGGACGGCCAGCTCCGTCTGCACTGACCCTTTGCCTTGAACTCCCAACAAACGAAAATACCTCTCCCACACCAAAGGAGAAACACAGCCGCTTCTTGCAGTCACGGCACCTGTTCCCCAAATCAAATTTCGGGATCTCGGAAAAGTGCTCCTCGTTAGCAGAAAAAAAATGCCCGCCTCAAACCAACCATAGGCCACCCTTCAAGTACCCCAAAACCACTGGATTTTTTTAAATATTTTTTTTAAAAGTCGTGTAAACAGTTATAAATTTTCCCCGGCAGACTCTCCCTCGGAAAGATAACGAGGAAGAGCCGTAAATATTTCACGCGAGGCGAGCACGTCTTTTCCCTGAAGACCACCACGGACTTGTGACTCATGACGTGACCTCACTGGGGCAGGATTCAGGTAATGAAATAAGTTATTCGTATTTTTATTTCCTGAAAGGTATCCCCGTTCCATTAAAAGCAAACACGGGACATACAGGCTTGATACCATCCCACCGTCGTCAAATTGCAATGGAACCTCACGCCAAAACGGAACGGACGATCAGCTTCGGCAATATGAGAAGTGGGCGTGAACCCTTTAAAAATGCGCTTTCGTCTAAATATTTTTCCGGAATTCGAAACTTTCAAAGATTTTTCACTGAAAGTACGAATGCAATAAACTCAATACTGAAATTATTACCCACAAGCTAAAAAAATCTTTAAGACTACCTTTCCCCGCAATTTCTTTTGGTGTCACGCGCAGCCTCCAGGATGTGAAAATTATGATAAGAATGATCACATTTTTTTTTAAGTATCACGCAATTTGACTCATTAAAAATTTTTTTGACAGTGAAGAAGCTTGGTAAAAAAGACTATTTTACGTAAATATTAAATTTAAATGCCGGGACTCAAATTCTAAGCATATCCTTTATGCCTTCCAAGTTAGTGCGACTTCTTGTTGATCAAAGTTATCATCTTTTATGCCGGGCAGACTAGTGGAAAAGAAAGAGCAATCGATTTAGTAATATATATCCACGATAAATTAAGCTTTTACAATAGAATGGTTTCAGGGGTCACTTTGTACAAGCGATTCATTTCAGAAAAATAATACTTAGTTCACACATTATACTTAATTCCACATATATTTTTTTATTAAACACGACCCGGATTTTGACTTACTGATGATGACTTTGTAAGTCGAAACCTGGGTCGTGTTTAATAAAAAATTATACGTGGAATAACTAAGTATTTCTTTTCCTGAGAAGCTTTTACAATAAAATTACTCCATATGGCATTGCATTTAGCACCGTACTGTACGGTATGGAAAGATTTCCTCACCCAAAACAGTACACTACCGGCGACGGTGACCTGATTCTATGGCACGGTTCCATACCAATTGGTGTGGAGCGATGTTAACCGAATTTCTCATGCCAGCATTCATTAATCGAGTGCGTAAATTTGGAGTGGTTGCCCGATAGTCCTCCAGGATGGCCACTCAGTTTTTTGATTCCCGTTTCAGACTTTTTTCCCGATGAGTAGCGACATCGACGGCGAGCCTTCCATTTTCCTAAATTTTTCTCCCGAGTGCTTAGAATCTCATTAGGTGTTTTCTCCATGGATGATCCCACAACGCTTTGCGTGCCGCAGGTTTCGCCGAAGTCGATCCTAATAATAATGTCGTTTTTACCAGCTCCTGAATTCACCATGCTATACGGCGAACACGAAGTGATCTCACGACTTAAGGAAACATCATTTTCATCGAGAAATCTCCATTTGCATATCAAATTACGGACTTTTTTTTTAAATAGGCTCTTCCCTATTTTTCCAGTAGTTGAGTATTGTAGATTTTTTCCCGATCTCACGAGTTTCCCAAATGAGTGATGATTTTGTTTTTCACGATGATTTGGAGGGTATTCTTCAGGAAATACATAAAAAGCAAATTACATCTTCTCTAGTGGCTCTGATTTGAAATATTTTTGGAAAATCTATCAGAATCACCGCTATAATTTAATCAGAACTTGCAATCGACAGAGCTAGCCAGGTTTCGATGAGGATAACTATGGCATAATATCACCTAAAGCATATTTAATTAAGGGACAAGTAATTACATGTTTATCTTGAATTAACGCAAGTCGTCCAATCAATACAGTGGCCAACAAACTTAAAGTTGAATTCCAGGGCGTCTTTTCCCACAAGCGGTAAAGGTTGAGATTTAGTGTCCGGTCTAATGCCTCGTCGAAAATTACATTTCAATGAAAATTTACGACAAATCGCTGAACTTTTATTCCCCTTTGTTCCCCATAGTCAACGTATCCCGCTATTGTAACGCTATCAAACTCTCCGTACGGGAAAAGGAAAAAGAAAGCCTGGAAACAATAAATAAAATAAAACGCTCCTCTACCGGTAGCGGCGCATTCCCATTCGACGATTGTTCGAACAATGGTGACACGTGACAAACATTCGCCTTGTCGCGTGGAAACCGCGACCAAATGTCTCCTTCCCCCTCCCATCCACCTCTCTCCCCATCTCAGACCATGGCTTCCAGGCACCGTGATTTGAAGCGGAGACCCCCACGCGATTCCTCAGGGGCCTGAGACAGCTGCAGTACCGTAAAACACGACTTCCTGAAAGTTCAAACGGACAGAGCAACGTTTCAACCTCAATCTTATTGTGGCATGTATGCGTTGCAATGGCGTTGTCGTCGACCGGGGGGTTCTCAATACCTCGCGCCCCTGGAGTCGATGTCGATGAGTTCCCAGCCGGGCAAACAGAGGATAGTCCCTTCCCCATGGTGGGGGGCGAGGAAAAATCATGGCCACCGAGTTGTTGAGCGTTTCGTTCAGCAGTTATAACATACATTACCAGATTCATGCTTAACTAAGGGTGAGGTGGAAATATTCCGTTCCAATACAGTTGGAATTCGATAAGTGGTCACAGGGAAGATTCAATGGAGAAAATTTAAGGGGATGATTTCTTCCCCAGCATTATTAAACAAAAAAATTACCATTTTCCTCCACGGTGTGAATGGTGGTGATATTATTATAACAGGAAATAAATGTTATATATTAATGTTATATTAATGTAAAATGTATAATTCCAGCGCGATATCTCCCTGTGAAGAACATGTGCGAGCCATGACTAATAGATTCAATCTCTTAATAAAAATGCACTTTATTTATTCTTATATCATCGGAATTAATGTGTACTAGCTATTTACGTATTTAGCCATTGAACTTTATATTTTTGAAATGATGAAAATATAATTAAATCGGGAGCGATTGGAAGAAGCATATTCTCATACTCTTTGATTTTCCGAATTTCATGTCTCCATGAGCATCACGCAATGAGGTGTAAGTAATACATATTTAGATTTAATTTGAATTCACTTTTTACTGATAGGTTACCGATGGGTGACATTTTCGCGGTGCTCATAAAAAGCAAAGATCGCCGCCTGCGCAGAATATAGTTATTGCATACCTAGAAACATAAAAAGAGTACGCATTTTTGGCAGACATATTTCTATAAAACCTATAGATGGATATTTGATGGATTTACAAGAGATAAATAAATTTTGTTTCAACATCAATTTGATACACAGCTTACACTACAGCGATTTCAATTTTAAATACTGGTTTCGTATGATAGATATACAAGTACTTGTTGAAAAGAGTCATACACTTTTTGGAACCTCGCAGTTGTCTCCACTATATAATGAAGGTATTACATACTATACTATCATCATACTGCCGTATTAAATATCACCATGAAGATCCACAAGCCCTAAATGTCTATCGCATTTTAATTCTCGAATACCGTTCTTGTCACCGTACCGTACTTTCATTAAGCAATGCTTTATCATTGTGAGTAAATGTTCGAAATTCAACTCACTGCTGTATTTATACTTTTCAAAAGTATTTTACTAAAAATTTCTCAAAACAAACACCAATGAAAGCAGGAAGTAGAGCATGAAATAGCTTATTTTCCACTATCAATCCATATGCGTGAAAAAAGGTGTCGCCCTACAATAAATTCATGTAATTAAATCCTGTAAACATCCACAAACATCAAAAAACGGCGTTTTATAATTAATTATCAAGAATTGAATATGATATACTGGATTTCAAAGAAGAACTTTTTACTGCACCTATTAATAGTTGTACATTAACATTGGTCCATTCAACGGCACATAATGTAAGTATACGAGTATATGGATGAGGCCCACTAATTTTATTCACAGTGAATTTCTTGAAAATAGAATTACTACAAACCGTGTTCCACTGGCCATCTAACCTAATAACGCCTAGCATAATAATTGTTCAAAATGAAAAAATTGAAAATTTATAACCGTACATGTCCTACATTCGTTAAGTACAGCTTTCCCTTGGACAAGCCGAACGGCTCGTAAATTTTCAATGACCGACGTAACATGAAAATAGCACACTTTAATAAATAACCTAACACCTCGTATTCTCTCCTTGTCCACAGAAATCAGATTTTATTAACACCAATAGGAATATGAGAACTGCAACCGTTGTTAACTTCTCGACTAAATCGTGCTGCGAAGTGATTTCTCCGGTGCGAAAATGTATGTTTCATTCGCTGAATGTTTTCAATTTAATAGGTGAGCGGGTACTCATCCATCCCCCGAGACTGGTAATTACATGACGCCGGGAGTGATTATTTGCGAAAATTATTGGTGAAGATTCGATCACTTGGAACATGCCGCTCAATGAATAATTAACAAAGATGCCTTTGGTATTAGAGGCGATGCGGTGGGAAATAATTCTGATATTTTTTTAGAAGCGAGGAGCTGAAGAAGTTCATCGTGGATTTCCGCTTCCCTATTATAGACTCTTACGTTAAGTAAGTTATAAAAAAATGATGCTATTCTCCATTGAGATGTTAGATCTGCGGTCCAAACTGCAAGTGTGTTCTCGAGGAGATACGCGGGGGAATCGATGCGTGAAATTATCGCAGGCTTCTAGTAATTTTAAATTTAATCCATAGTTTCTCATCTGAATGCTACACACCTACTGCTTTAGCAAATAAAAAAATATTTTCTATGCGTGTTCTGAATAACATAATTCAGATCTATGTAATGCTTTCCTTATAGATATGTGATAACTATGATTACATAATTATAATTACATAATTAATAAGCCTTGTTTACCTTTTACCTTACTTACTTTATACTTATTACTCGTATTATAGCTTGGGGTAACTTATCACTTTAACTTACATCCGTTCTCTTTCTGGGTACGAAATTACTTTTTTTTAAGGTAATCTACCTTTTTGGATGGACTATTATATAAATATTTTGTTACTCCTAACAAAACACAAAATCCCGCATCCTACTCTACATCAGGTCCCTCTTCATCTCTGAGTACTTCCTTCCGCCCTTCATCCCGTCCAACATGCCTATCCTGTTCCTTCCCTGTCCTCGTTTGCCTAACATTCTCCCTTCTATTACAGTCTTCAACATCCCTTTGTCGGTCAAAACCCCCTTCATCCACTTTTCCTGCCTCCATAGCATTGCTCCCAACAAACCCCTCTCTTGGCCCACCATACCAAGTACTTCCTCGTTTGTTTTCTTCTCTGTCCATTTCACCTTCTCCATTCTTCTCCACACCCACATTTCAAAAGCCTCCAATCTACGTCTATCCTCCTGCTTCAATGACCACGTTTCCGCACCGTACATAGCTACGATCCATATCAAAGAGGAAATTACTTAATAATAATTATAATATTTTGCATAACATTGATTCTCAAACAAAAAATATATCACGATCAAGATTTTCCAAAAAGAAGATGACTGCAACGAGGTTTTTTTAAACTTGATTTTTAAAATTAGTATCTGCATCATAACAATAATGATATTCATAATAACCTCTTAGATCTTACATTTAAATTGCGTATATTACACATTACAATTCAACGTATTGAAATGCACCAAGTACTATTGCTGTATTACATAGTGTTCTATTGTATAGCATCCATATTACGGATTAGATCCGCCATGCCTTAAAACAGTTCTTTAGAAACAAAAGTGACAGGCCTTCAGTATTTAGTATCCATACGTCACCAAATGCAAGCAGCAAGCCATAGCGCAGGATAGACCCAACTCATTATTGACAAAACCCATGAAAAAATACGTACAGCGTCAAGTCACTGAATTTTGAACAAAGCCCTGAATTTCTGTAAAAAATTGGTAGTATGAAATTTAACCTTCCTTTCCTTAAGATGAACCATAAGAAAATTGGCGCTCAGTTACCGGGGCTGATGGATGAGGACAAAAATACACGACCACCGAGAGCCTAATTACGATGAAGACTGGTTGTACATCTTTTAAAGAAAAGATTGACGGAAGGATACGGCAAGAATCCGACAAAAAATGAAAACTCGAAGAGTAGTTGAGTCTATCGGGGACGCAAAACTTCAGGAAAAAAAGCCTACAAAAACATGGCTGGAAAAAAAACGGAGGAAAAGGAAAAGTGTGCAAAAAGAAGACCTAATCAGCACTCGGAACTAAACTAAAGGCCCATGCCTCACTCGAAACAATTCTAAATTGTCCAGCCTTCAGCTTCATTTGGGTCTCTGGTTATTATCCCCGTAAGCTGTGGCAGTAATTGCTGCGATATTTCAAAACCAATGCCTCTAAGTTGGTCGCATTGCCTCAATACATATATTCATTCGGCCAAATACATTTTTCCACCGACGTTTCTTCCTCGGGCGGATATAAGCGGTAAATCCCATAAGTCTGCACCTCAAATTCAGGTAAATTCCGCCAAATATGCTTATTTCCATTTTTGAAAACAGGATGAACGTGAACGTGGGAACTACCTGAAGCACTTTTAGGTGCTCCTTCCGTGATGCAGCAGTTATTATTTGTGTAGTCATCATTTTATAATTGATTTTCTGAATTGGCTCAAAACGCTGCACACGGTCCAAAACTATATTGGATACATTTGTAAATTATTTTATATGATAGGCACATGTAAACGGTCTGCAATATTTTATGGTGTTTAAAATGCTTACAAAGCAGTTGATTGAAATCTTATTTAATCCATCAAAATGAGAAATTTTGAAACTTTTACGAACTGGTTTTAAATATTTAAAATCTAAAACTAATTCTATTAGTTATCAAAATAGATAATTTTAATAAGGGTGTTTGCTATCACATTACTTAGGTGGTATTGCACGATTCAAATTTGTTGAACATGTATGAAATACGAAATATTAAAAAGAACGCGTTTGGGAATTTCATTTGCTAGATGCATAAAAAAATCATAAAATGAAAGTAACCAAATGAATGTTTGAAGCTCTACTCCAAGTTGAATAGATTATTCTTGTTTTTCACAGGAAAAAATTTAATTTGATATAAACCTTTCAAAAATCTAAAATAAGGCGACATTTCCTAGTAAACAGTTAGTGTAATATTTACAGTAATCCAAATTAGTCTTCAACACGAAGATGGTTTACATAGATCTCAACTCTCTCCTCAGTTCTTAATGATATGTGAAAGCCAAAAATTACACCAAAAATCTGCACTCATATTTGTCCATAGGTTCTAGCAATAAACCATCGCCCGCATCAGATTTTACAAAGGAAATCAAAATGCATCACCCCTGAATGAATCCGCGACTTCAATTAAGTATCTGATCTCTCAACCCACAGGTCTTAATCTCCGTCGACGATTGTGGGAGCAAAAGTTGCTTGAGTGTCAACGTGGTAATAAGCACTGACCGGCCAAAGTACTAACGCGTACCATCAAATCATAGTAAGATATTCTACTGGGTAAGACACCTACCTGTTATACCCTAAAGCCAACGGTTCTAGTCCTGCCTTTGGCATTTGTGTTATTTGATCTCTGATGGTTCCGTACGTGGAAAACAATGAGAGGCAAAATCTTGGAGGGATCTCAAGAGGTACAAAAGCTTCCATAAAAGTTCCTTAACCAAAATATAACGAAGACGAAAGAGAAATCCAGTTGATGATTTGGATACATCCAAATTTTTCCTCGGGTCATAATATTTTTCTCTTTTTCAAAGTTCGTAGGTATTTTGAAAACTTCTAGTTTGTATTAATTATTCCGATGAAATCTTGAAATGCTAATTGATAATCATGCAAATTTTGGAAAAATTTATACATAAATTGCCGTCATGAAGAGGAGTCAACTTCGTTGACTTAATTATAGGGATTTGACGAAGCAATTAATTCCTGCTGTCGACCACCCACATTCACTCGAAGATAATCGAATGTTACCAACGATGGGCGAATGGCAAGAAGAAACTATTACCTCAGTATCCTAAAAAATGAATCCGAAAATATAACGATTCCTACAGTGGACGAGCTCAGAAACAATAATATTATTTAACAAACACCAAGGCACGAAACGTGTAGCATATGCTACCTTAAATATTTTGACAACCAGATGCACCGTCATGTAGTCAATGTAATAGTAGAATTGTCATTTACGTACCTAATGTCAACTATATTCCATTTACACGTGTGTTTTTCAAGATTTGATTGTGCCAATTACCAATTTTTCCCGTTTTCAGTTTAAATAATTGCACTGATGGCAATTAAAGAGAGTTCATATTGACATCCACGATGAGGCTTGGGAGTACGCTGCTTTTTTTGTATTTCAAAAATTAAAGATGACCTCAAATTTTCACTTAATTCCTCGAGAAGAGGGATTGATGAGTGTGTTAAGAATATGCATTTTACAAAATTGGTATGAATTATGAACTCAACTAGAATAATTTCTCTTTCACAGAGTGATTATTTTAGTGTTTGGTATTCCTGCATATAAGGTCAGTTTTACACCATACATATCCGTTACCGCGGAAATTAGTAAAAGAAAGACCAGCGTAGACTTAAGCTGATTCAAACCTATAGGAAACTTCGTACTAATTACTTCCCATGTAACTGTGCTGAGTTGATTCTTCTAGTCACACCGAAAACTAATTGCGTTGGCAGGACGCTGTCGTCATACGGTTTCATGAACTATATCAGGGGGTTTTCATTTAGCTTTCAGTGCCGATATTTTATTTGAAAAATAAAATATTGGTAGATGACAAAACTTGCAGATATTTTCTGAAAGGTCTTTCGAATTAATCTTCTAAATACGTGCTCAAGCCAAAATATCTTCCTGGATTGTTTTGACCCAATATTTCATCAATGGATACAGATTAAATGTTTATGATGTATTTACAGCATTCTCTATTATCAGCAACGCTCTCTTACCAATGAAGCATCCTTCGTCTTTATCTTGTAGCCTATTCCGTGAAAATGAGATTTTCTCAAAACATCCTCAAAAAAATCTTGCGATACATATTTCGTCAAAATTCTATCTAAGGACTCGTGAGATAAAAATGTAGAAGACGAGCAAAACAGGTACCATTGACCTATATAGCGTCCTCTTTGCTGAATCTGCTCGCGGAGCGAATTAAAAAAAACAAAAACGGTCATCTCTCGAAAGTAAAAGAGGGAGGAACACCAAAAAAAGTTGGCGAGTCGATGAGAAGAAATACCAGCGGGAAGAGAAACATTGAGTTTTATTCGGAAGGACAGTGACTGCGTGTCCCTTTGAGAAACCCTTGCACGTCCTGAGAAAAGATGAAGAATTAGGACGTTGACTGATATAAAACAGTAACGAGTTGCGTGCCTACGTAAATCAGGGATGAGATGAGGGCAAGGATGGATTTGGGAGAGTGGAGAATACCCTCAAAAAATTACTTCCCCCATTCTAACCTCACGGATCATTAAGAGAAGTACACTACGGCTCGTTTCACATGTGTGTTTTCGTTTTTTTCCCCCTCCATTGGTCCTGTTTGTGGGCTTTCCTTTCCTTCTCTCGTACGCTCTTGATTTTTTTTTGTGTGGCCGGCCGTCTAATCGCCGCGCTGGGATCCGGTTTAGGCACGTCTCGATGTTACTCGACTGACTGGGGCGCATAGGTAGGCGGGGAAAAATGCACACAAACACACACACGCACACACACAACCGTGGACTTCTTGAGTGGCGGAGCGAAATCATCCCGTCGGGCGATTTCGACCGCGCGTAAAATGATGGGGGAGAGCTTCGGAAAAACTTCGTTCCCTCCGCGCGCGTCCTTAAAATGTGGAATGATACTAATGTGCCGGACAAATATGTAAGGGAATGTCTCTCCCCTGGGATGAATTGAGTTCAAAGTTAGCGAAAGAAGAGTTTCAAGTTTTCCGAACGTGAAATTCTTCCTTGGCCTAATGTGAAAAACATTTAGAATCCTCATTCATACGGTAGTACATTTCAAAGGAACGTCATTAATATCCCGAACATCGGCCTGGTTCCTTCGCAAGGACCGCTTGATATATGCGTTTTCATGCGTGTTACAGGAGCCTTTTGATCCGATAAGGCAGCCTACTTCTCCACATTTCGCGGCACGGTTTGTGAAACTTGAAAGAGACAGAAAGGTCAGGCCTGTCAGAAAAGCCTGTCATAATATCTCTATTATGTCAAAAGCCAAACAAAAAAGTTGAGATAAATCATGAATATATATACTATATATATATATATATATATATATATATATATATATATATATATATATATATATATATATATATAAACCGTCAAAAGCACGACTAATGCGCATTTTTCAGTTACATACGTGTGCGTGGTACCCAATGAAACGTTTAATTCAAAAGATAATAAATTCTGATAGTACTACCGTTTCTCGTTGATATTCTCCCACAAAGGAGTTAATGCTTACTTCCGTATGAGTAGTGACTGCAGCACCGAGTCAACATTTCTATATATTTTATAGCCTCTCTTTTTAAGCTTTTTAAAGCATATTAAAGATGTTCCCTAGGGAAGAACAAACTCTTCACTAGCCTCACCCAGTATATTTGTTCAGGCAAAATCAAAACTTCAGTGTACCATCGCGTATCCGCCGTTGCCGTAGGCGAACTGAACTTGCTTCTAATTGCAACGGCCACTGCTACCACTGACTAGAGGGAAATCAATGAAACTTATACCAAATAAACATGATAAATCAATCTAACCATATAACATAAAGTTAAATTATTTTACTATAAATAATGCAATTTAAAATGTATGATCATTTTTTGTAGATCAATCTCATGTTTTTACACCTTTAGAAATTAATAATAATAATAAAACTATTTAATTTAACTTGAAAGGGAAATTTTGGCATCATGAATAACTGTGTAAATAAGAATAGAATTTCATCTTAATAGTGTCTATGCCAAAAAGATCACGAAAATGTAAAAGTATCTGAAAATAATTCTGACGACATTTCGTGAAGTCGAAGATCGTGACAAAAATTCTCCCAAATCGTCATAAAAAAGTAATGCAGTTACTTTGATAGAGGTAGACCAATTTAGATTGAGGAAAATCGGGACCAAAAGAGGAGTTATCATAAATATTAGGGCTTTCTCCGATAGAGAAGATAACGGTTGAGTCGTTCAGAGCAGTTGTGGAAGAGTGTCCTACAATTCCAACAGGAATACAATGTCTGCTATTCTGCAGGAAATAGGATTGTCTAATAATGACGAAAGAGTAGTCCAGACACCGCACAAAGACAACTCGCCTTGATCAAAATATATGCTATTGCAGGAAAGAAGATATGAGTAAGTATTATTTGTGACAGAGCGAGAATGAAGTGAAGAAGACGATAATTGAATATAGGAATGTAATGGAAAAGTACAACCGGAAAATAAAAACTATCAAAAAATGTCTACGGTAACAAATGAGAAGTCAACACCAAAATAAAACAGAGTAATCTAACGTTAGAGAGAATTTTTATTTTTTAAATATGGCAGTCATTAATTTTCAAAGCATGAACGTACCTAGAAAATGATATAACCTAAAAATAAACTCGTTAAGAAATATCTAATCTTAGATAAGACAATGATTAGATAATTTTATTACTGCTGACGAAATAATTATTTTATAGCACTTTTATGTAAGTGGTAGTTCAAACAATAAATTAAGTTGGCAACGGATGATTAACGGCGTATTAGAAGTGAACTCACGAAATATAATTTCTTATTATAATTCCAATATCGAATTGAATCTCATTCTCTAAAGCTTCACTGTTCAAGTATTGATTTCGACGGCATTTCAAAAATGAAAATACACATGATTTCGAGCTATAGATGAATCAAATAAACAAAACACTTATCAGACCACAATTTTTTATTTCCTTTCCAGTAATTTTATCTTACTTACAGATAACAAGATAACTTGACCGTAATATTTAATCCAACACCTCCATTATAAGACTTAGAATGCCCCACAATAACTAAAGTATAATTTAATCAAAACGATCTTGGATGAAAGACAAAATATTCTTCTAATTAATGACCCGCAAACTTATCGCAGGTGTTACTCATAATTTTATTGGAATAACAACGGAGACTTAAAGACTCCAGCGACCTTAATAGCATTGAAATGGAGATTTAAGAATGGGGAAGTCGGCATTGAACAGGATCTCCACAAAAAGCGACAAATGTCGTTGAAGAAAGGGAAAGAGCAGAGGAAGCATCACTTTGCTTTATTTCTTCGTCATCGCAGGAGCGATGAGGAAGGATACAAAAAAAGAACAAGGAATGCCGTAAGGTTTCACGCTGTAAAACTTTTTTCTCTAACCTTGGATGAAATTATATGAGACAAGTACCTGTTCTGGGTCCTCTTTTTGTGTCTGAAGGGAAAAATTAGCTTGGTAATTGGGCAAGGTCGTGGGTATGGTGAAGGAGAACCCGGGAATTATCTGGCAACTGGGACACCAAAACTTTCAGAGTGCAATTTTTGATCATTTTTCGTAATAGACGTCGTAAAAAAATTCGGGGTAATGCACCAGATTGCATGATGTTTTGTTTATTTTTTACCTTAATTTTGATTCTCTGGCTCATCTTCACATATCTCAAAACACTCCACAGCAACGAAAACAGTTCACAAGTAGCACATGCTGCATTTTTTTTAACGAAACTTCGGGCTGGTCTCGAACCGGTGACCTCATTATTTGAAAAGTAGGCCATGAATTTGCTGAGCTTACTGAACCTAAATTAATGTTAACAATGCAATAAAAACTTCCATCTATATGAAAATCAACTCGAATAAAAAATACTGAAAAATATATTCTGATAAACTGGGGATATGGTGATACGTACAATTACATATCCTCAGTTTTTCTTTCACAGAAAACAAGAACTAATTTTTCCAAATTAAAAGCCAAGGTAAAAGTCCTTGAGTCCATGTGTATGTACAAATTCAAACATAAACAAATATTCTATAATAACAATAAATAAACCTTATATCGTTTACATAAAAATATAACTTATGGATTTACTTAATCGGATCAGGCGTAACACAGTATTTGGAAAATCGGGTGGTATAAATATTGACTCAAATGCTAGGAATTATATGCTAATGATTATGATATATTGATAATTGATCGGGCATGCTAGTCTAGTCGAGCGTTGGGGTACCCTAAGAAGGGCCTCGGTACAAGCTGGACACCAGCCTCACCCAAACGATATGATTTTTCGTGTACCAGAACTTCCTTGGAAGCCATAGGAGGTACAAGGAAAGAAACTGGCCCACTTTTCTACCCTGATGTGAGAATTTCACACGCCGTTGGAGTCAATGTTAAGTGAGCTCTGCCCTCACCTGTCAAGCAATAGCTGGGTGTAATACTGTGGAGGGGATAAAAAATTAAAATACTACATTCAAAACAAAATTTATTTATAAAATTCTTTATGAGTAATAAAACCACTTGAATGCTCACCACGTCTTATGTTAATGGAATGTGCAGAGAATTAATCTATAATCGTCTGCCATTCCAAGGGTCGCGGGTTCGATTCCCGCCTGGGTGAGTTTCCCTCCATCTAGGGCTTGGGTGTTTGTAAATGTGACCATTGTTATCGTTCGATGTAAAGGCCAAAATGTGCTGTTTTCGGACTTATACTGAATAAATAAATAAATAATATACATATATTTAAAACTGTTCGAGAGGATTATTATTTAACTTATAGCTTTCAAATTTAATCGCGAAAGATAATGCGCAATAATAACGCATCTCAGGTAAGGCAGAACATTAGCCCTATGCGTACTAGTCACCCGCGACTTTTTCTGCAAAGGAGTCTTTTTGCATTTTATTCTGAAATGTTTCAAAATAAAAAAATCCGTTTTAAACCATATTAAGTAACATACACGTATGGTATCTCCACAAAAATATTCAAACAGTCTACAATAGACAAATATCGTGTTATCTTTAGGCCGAATTAAGCAGAAAAAATAGAACAAATATTTAATATTCTAAACTAATTCTCTTCTGGACTATTGCATAAATCATGGCTGCTGAAATAAACGATCCTTGAGACATCTTCTTACCTACTACTGAGGATACGATCATAGAAACAAGAATAGAAATACTTCGAACGCTTTACAAGAGAGAAGGAGACTTCGGAGTAATTAAAATTAGGACATCATCGGAAGGGACAAAATAAGATGCCGCCGTTTTGAAAAAATATAACTTCCATTCGAAAAATTGCATTGCAAAATCAACTGCCCAGGATTTCAAATCGGAAAAAAACACATCTCTTCTCACTGGAATTAAATGTAAGAACTTCATAACGGAATTAATAAAAGAATAATAAAAGTTTCACGTCCATAGGGATGCATAAAATGAATATTTCTTTTTGTGACCTCCAACCGTCCAACCTGGGAACACAGCCATTGTGTTTTTTTTAATGTTATGACTCCAACCTGTGCGGTGGACTTGACTTACAAGTTATGAGCGAGGTCTCCACCAAAGATAGTGCGGAGAAAAAGGGATGGGTCTGAGACATCGACATCTTAATCTGCTTTTAGGTGCACCTCGATGCATGGACTACCCACGTTATAAATCTCACACACGACTCAAAAGATAAAGCGTTTATACCCTCAACTCCAGAAAGAGATTGAGAGAGATATTGTATAGTCTACACCCTTACGGTTCCAGAACACACAATACGGTTGACTAGAGCCTTATTCCCATAACGGAAAAACTCACAACAATGGCAAAAAGATAAATATAAGAGGGGTATGAGACATTATTTTATGAATTATTTATAAATATGTAGGTCGTTAAGCAGTAAAAATGAATGCATTCGGAGAAAAACGGGCATCCGGACGGCTAGTTGCTATATGAAGATTTCCACCAATGTAAAAATATAGATACAACTTAAGTCAGATCAAAACAACCACAAACCTTAGGTCCCGACTAACACAATAGTACTGTGGTACTCTACATACTGAAAATTAAGTACCATACATACAATAAGATTAATAAGTTTCTTTTCCCTCTCAAGTTTATTTTTTACCTTCACCTACTCTATTCGAATAGATACAATGGTTCTTTTAATTCCAATATACTTTGAATGTAATAATATACATTTATATATACATATATATATATATACATATATATATGTATATATACATATATATGTATATATATATATATATATATATATATATATATGTATATGTGTGTGTGTGTGTGTATGGACATTTTTGGATAATCCCATGCACTTCCTACGATAAGGCTCAACTTTTATATTCTACTATTAACTTCATAATATTCCTCGGAGATCTGAGAAAAAACCCATTAATTATCTCCTGCGAAGTATGCATGAGTTGAAAAAATATCTACGTACCTGCTGTATAGAAGGAAATAATGTCTTCTAAAATAGCGGTTGCCAGCCCGTGGTCCGTAGAAACGCTAGAAAATTTTGTTGGTCCACGGATAAATTTCATAAAAACAGAAACAAATTCACACTAATGATTTTATTCCGTTCAAACAAGCTTTTACAATTTTTCCTAATTACAAAAGTGAAATTGCTTACCCCATTTTAATAAAAATGGAGCTTACATTACCATTATTTCTTAAAAATGTGCAACTTTTAGTATTTTAAAACTATTGAACCAATGGATTCAGAATTGTAAGTTCAGTAAACCAGAAGAGGATGGAATGATTGGCTTTCTCTGCTGTCAGGTTCCTACTATATTTTGAATCACATCATTACTAGAGTAATAAATTAATATTAAGTAAGCGGGAAGCATCAATACCGATTTGAAATGTGGATAAAACATTCATTATACACTAAGAGTTTAACGGAATATTTTGACATATATCGAGTCCCGAAACGCACTCCCGTGTTCTGGCAACTATAAAAGCTTTTGAGTGCGGGAGACCTCTTTGGCCATCAAACCTAACGGACATAAAACTTGAGCTCAGATTGAACTCATTATATTCCAAAAGGCACAAACAGAAATGGGCGTGGGGAATGGGAAAGTTCGCAAAGAGCAGAAAAAACTGACCAAAAAAACCAAATGACTCAACGAAACAAACAATCGACCATTCCAAAATCATGGCCCCTTTAAGTGCGGTAAAGAAAATATGACGAGGCTGAGAATAAGAGAGAGAGAAAAGGGGAAAAGAGGGATAGAAAGAGTAAAATGCATCACTTTAGGAGCGAGCGGATGATTGATCAAAAGAGTCAAGCCTTTTATCTTAAACGATGAAAAACGCTGTGCCCAATTCGGTGGATGATTAACGAGCTACCTTGAAACACAGGAAGAACACATCCTTTAGGTGGTGGCTGCATGTCCCACGCGGCCGATGAAAAACACACGCACGCACTCCGCCCCGCTCCCCACGGTCGACGACACTGCATCCCTAACATAAAAGGGGGGGGGGGGCAGCATATAGTATACGACGCGGGGGCAGGAGAAGAAAGGAGAAGAGTTTTGACTCCAAAACGATTTCGTGTTCGGGTGTAGCCTCTTACGCCAGGTTGTGCGTTGACCTTGAGATTGGAGGTCAAGCGACGGAGTGTTTGAGGGAGGTGTGGATAGGAAGAAGGGTGTCGCTGTCAGTAGGGTGAGAACGGTACCAGTTCGAAAATAAACCCTCCCGGTCGAGAGAGTGACCGTACGGCTTTCGAAGTGAATTTCTTTGTTGAATCAAAGATTTCACCACTTTGACCACGACAGGATTTACTTTATATTTTTACTCGTAATGATGGGCATAGTTCCGGAGGATAAAATGGAGGTACAGAGAGACGAGAGAAACGTTAAAGCGAAATGCAATGTACCGATAGTCTGTATCACCGGTTCATAATTAATTCAATATATTTTGATAGCTTCGGCTTTGAATGAAAATATTCACTGAATAAAGAGATGCTTCCGAGGTTTCGGTGAAGTTCCAATTTTTTTAAAAATATTCTCCCTGTACCGGACTAAAACGAACTGAACGGGATGCCTAAGGAAATTCTGATGACAAAATCATCAAATTTGAAGTAGTAATAACTCAATTTGAAAATATTGACAAGCGTTATACACAAAAAACCTGTTCAGGTACTGTTTGGTGGAAGGGACTCGTATTAGAGAATTTTCTTCTAATTTATGGTCGAATCAAGATGTCAAAAATTAAGTAAATTTTTTGTTTACATTATGAAATACATATTTATATTTAATTAATTTGTAAAAAAAAAATTAACATAATCTTCCACGATTTCTTCCGCGCGGATCCATTTTCTAGGACGACAATTTCGCTGGTGTGCAGTCCTGAAGACACCAACAGCAATGCCGGCACAAATGTCGTCCTAGAAAATGGATCCCTGCGGGGGAAATCCCAAACGATTTGAATCTTCATTCGCTACACTCCACGGAAGCCGTCACAGCAAAATTTATTTTATTAAATCAATGCAAAATATATTTATCTTGTCGAGTATGTAAATTTTTCGTATAACTAAGCAAAATGTTCCACAAACTAAGTCACGCGTTTTTCTCTCGTAGTTTCTTGTAGTTCGTAGTTAAAAACTGACTCCAGACAGGAAGTTTACAATTGTAAATGAAGAATGAAAATAAGCTAATCCAGGTAAACTCATGCTTTATACTGATTGCCGCTTGGTTGTGATCCAGTAAAAATATATTTGAGGGGCAATAAAATTTGCAATACGTTTATTGCATGACAATGAATGATAATGCCAGAAAACTAGGGTCGAAATACGATGTGGAGTTCCTTCCATAAATTTTCAGCCTAAGCAAGTCTTTCTGCAACACTTCGCACATAAGTTACCGAGTACATTACCCACCGAAAATTTATGAGTTCACCTACTCGCCGTAAGGGGACCTCAATTATTCATTTTAAGTATTCGTTTTTGAACCAAATCTCTTACGTGTCCTGACGGGTCCACTCATTCAGTCAAAAAGTGATTAAGAGCCACTTCTCTCGACGCTCTCCATAAGTTTCGGTTATCATCAAATCTTGAAAGTGTACGGGGGCCGTCGGGACAGCAGTTCAAAGAGTTTTCCACTCAGCTATGGAATTCGGATTTTTTCCATACTGCTTGACGTAGTGTTGTCCTAAGTTAAGCAGGGTTTCCTAGGTACTGAAATCAGCTCATTAATTCAGAGAGATACCGAAATTTTTACTTGGAAGTTGGAGAGTTTTGCAATAGCAGTACAGCATGTGTAGGACAAAATTCAAAGTAATTTCAATCAAAATACGGCAGCAAAAATGTTGCCCCCTCAAATCAATGTCACATATTTTATTGTCAGAGGGATTTTACTACCAGAGGGAAAGCATTTATCCCACCACTCAATCAAGCACCATGTTACTTTCTTGAGAAGAATGTTTCTTGTCCTAGTTTTCTTACAAGATCTTATCATTACTGGAAGCATGAATTTTCTAAAACGCGACAAAATTAAAACACAATCGACTTAATTTTCTCATTATCCGACACCGTATATTGCAACTCGTATGTATGATTAATCAATCGTAAATTTATAAATATTTTGGTTTTTACCAAAATAGACGTTTTTGCTTATTGGTGACTCAACTACTTTTCGAGATGGCCGAGGTGTCTGCATAGTTCAAGGAATTGCCCAAAAAAGTTAATACTTATCCAGTTAAACCGATACACAAATCTTCCTTTAAAAAGAAAGATGTACTAGTAATAGTGGTCAAATACGGAGTAATGTAAATAATTAATTTTATGAGCATTAGAGCTTTGAGAAGGGGAATGGGGTTTGAGATGGGGTTTAATGTGGTAATAGTATATCGACATATAGTAACAGTTTGACCTCGTATAACATGCATAGAAATGAGCGGACGAAGTAAAAACACTAAGTATTGTGTATTTCCGCAACCATGGGGTAATGGAAATTACTTATACGTTTTTTTCGGTGAAAAAGAGGGCCTCAAAAACGTCCAAGCCGTTACATTTCGCACAGAAGTCGCCACAAAAGTTTTCTACTGCGATCCCAAGAGGATGATTAAGTGTGGCAAGACGAGCACGACCACCAGAAGTTGGCGAATAACTCAAAAGGTACCTACCTACCTACACCTCGTCAAGGGTATCCACCGAAAGCAATTCTGATCCGCTGGTCCCAGATAATGCCAACAATAATTGGAATTCCGACGTCCATTTCTCTACGGACGCGTTTCATGTTCAATCAATCGGTACGGAATACCTCAAAAGGCCCTCCGGGAAGGATTCTTGCCGGGGGAAATAGATATCGACCACGGTTATCGTCTGGGAATTGAAAAAATACAAGGGGGAATCAGGAAATTTTTCACGGATGGCACATTTTTATGATTTAAGAGCACTGAACCCGTATCTCCAAAATGATTTACGTCCATTTCGTGAATTTCCGATGGAGATTATGAGCGAGAGATAACCCTCCCCACAGCATCCGTGGCCGAGTCATGAATGGACCTACCAAAGTATCAGGGAGCCAACTTCGTGACTACCAAGTTACAGGAAAACAGAACCAGTGGGTCGGAAACGCGATACTGATCACGACCATGCTTTGAAAAAAAAAGTCATAACTTTTGTAGATTGATAGCGAAATATTTTTTACGGCACCGATGTATCATCGCTGAGCCTGGGGGGTGAAATGCAAAAACAGTGATGTTGATAGTTGCGGGAAATGGTGAGCCGCTGGAGCCGAATGCAGGTAGTTAACAGAAATTTCCATTTTAATCAGGCCCCTTAGAACTCTCCAACCGCGGTAACGAGGTCGGGTAGTGCTTTGATAGGCAAAAAAAAGACAAGAGGTTACCGATTTTAATAGTGGCACCAAGTATATTATTAAGGCACCACATTAAATTGGCAGATAAGACCACCAGAATTAAATAAGAATGGTGTGAATTATGCTCAATAAAGAGCAATCATCGATATTTTATTCGCAAAATTTATTGGGGGAAAATTTCATTTAATGCTATACTGTTTATATATATATATATATATATATATATATATATATATATATATATATATATAAAGCATGTGTCATTTTTATTCACAGTATGGGTCAGCGGCGGCCGTTGTATATTAGCAGTTTAAAAAAGTACGCAAAATTATATTTTGGCAAAACATTAATGTGAATGAAAAACTTACGACTCCTCATTATTGAATAGGCATTTTAGATACCAAAACTGACAGATTTAAGCACTGTTTTTTTCTTCCCATTTATATTAACATAAAATCAAACGTATGCACCAAATTATTAGACTTTCTGAAGATAGAAATGTAAGTGTGTGTGTTTTTATATATTCATGCATGTAAATATACGAGTATGTTTATATTTATGCATCAGTGAATATCTATGCATAAAAGGCTGGTAACTTAAAAGGCCAATCTACACGCCCAGTTTGCTTCGGAGTAATATATGTCGATGAACTTTATATTTCATCATGGTCATCGGATGATTTATATGCGAGTAACTATTGACATAGAACACTGCTGGAAGGAGAATTGGTGCATAGGAAACACTATGCATGGGGGTACAAGGCTAAGGTCTAGCCCGTGCAATAAGAATACTTTGAAAGCCCTATAATTCTATTCCTTCCTATTGAGAAATAATTATACCAACTAAATTAGGTTAGTTACCTAGTGATTAGAGCGTCAGAAAAACCATGACTACTAAGTAGTCTCAACGAATAGCCGTCGTCTTCAAGGGCACTGGACATCATGACTTACTAGTATTTATTCAATCGAAAAAAACATCTATTAAAATGATATATCTAAGGATTGTCCAGCGAAACAATGATTTTTATGACGGTACAAAAATGATTACTTTTGTCATAATGTAATAGAAATATAAAGCATTCCTGGAAATGAATATCGTTGAAAAGCATGCTGATCTTATCAAAAAGTATTATTATTACAAATAAACCAGACCTGCAGTTATTTTAGTCGATAATTTATTTAACAGAGGACTAGTGATATTTCAGGATTTTCGTGACGCCCATTTAACGAACGACTTTGAAATAAACTTCAGGGGAAAGATGAAATTTTTGATGCCACTGCAATTGGTAAAAGTATTAATCTACTTCTTTCTGTTTGTTTTAGATCTGACCGTGCATGAGCTAAGTTCTTACCTGGAATTATACGTGCCAACGTGACGCATGCATTACAGAAGAACATCATGGATTCTGAGAGGTGCGCCCGATTACTCACGTCAAGAAGCACTATCGGTCCAAATGGTATGTACGATTTCTATTGGTTTTTTCAAAGGTAAATTTTTTTACCCTTTACTGCGTTTTGTATGCCAGTATGTTACCCTTTCCAGTAATTAAACTATGCCGACGGAATGCTTTTTAGTTAAGGTGTTTAGTTGTATATTCTCAAATGAAGACACTGTCCTCTAAACTTTTCATTGTCCATAATACTCAAACAAGGTAAATTGAAAATTTTGAAAAATACAAATATTATCAAATTAGAAACTTTATTTCCATGCGATATTCGTTAGCCCAAGTAGTTTTCGACCTATTAAAAGTGTAATAATATTTGTTTTTTTGCTTGAAAACCGTATTTTTTAACGTCCATGTGCGTAACACTTGACGTATTTAGGAAATATTTTGGAGAAATATGGACGCAATAGGAATTGAGATTAATCCAAGGCCGACTTTAGGAGGGAGGATCATAAAGCTACTAAACTAGCAAATGGTAATCCAAGGAGGGCGAGTAGCCTGAAGTCAGCAAGACTTTAAATATTAACAGATTTCTTAGGATGAAATTTATTAAATTTTTGGGTATTTTCCAATTTTAAAAAATAAAATGGAGTAACGGAATATATTATGAAAAAATTATTGCGGAAGGGGTACATTCAGACAAATTCCGCCAAAAAACGTTACCACTTAGTATGCATTATCTAAATAGACAAAAATTATTGCCGTTTATAAGTACTTAGACTGTCTATGGTACCTCCGTATGACAAGTTGTGGAAGGATGTCAATCGTTTTGTGAGACCACTACTCCCTGAACACCACCGTCCAGTTTACTTGGATATCGCTAACATATCGCTATCACTATTTTCTTGCGTCGATAAATAAATAAACTGAATGTATTAATAATATAATAACATGTAATTTTCGTACTAACGTAAAAATAAATTAAAAGAGTTCATTCCCGCTTTTTTTCCAACCTTTACCAGCATCTCTATCGCCGCATCGTACCGCCAATCGGTTATTTGTCGGCGGAGGAGGGACCACTGCTGCAGGCATTCGGATGAGATGAATCACGCATTGAAACTTTCACGTTTCCAGCGCGTATTTGAAAGTCATTAATCAAAGTCGCTGCACTTACAAAAGGCTCCGCGGAGGATAATAAAACCGACGGAGGAATCTGTGACAACGCGAACCCTTCGTCGGTTATGACCCAAATCAATGATTTGAGGGAAAGGGAGGAAGGAGGATGTGCCTGGTAATAACTACAGCAATTCATTTACCACGCCGCGAACGGGACGACGCGGAGGGGGGGGGGACTCATCATTGGTGCACGCGCTAGTCCGCCGCACCACTCCTGCACCCACGTCCGCACAGGTAGGCTGGTGGAGGTCGGGGGCGGAGGGGCTGGGAGAATGTAGCCTCGGAGATGAATGTGGATGATAATTCAGCAAAGCTATCGAGTAGCTGCTCAAAGAAAGCTACGGCCAAAGTAAATTCCAAGTCAAAGCGAATGGAGAGAAAGGCCTGCCTATGAAGGGAGGGGTATGGGTAATTGTGCAGTAAAGTTTGCCAAAGGAAAATCTAATAGGTAATAAACGCAAAGATACAACAGATTATTATAAATGATAGAATATTATTATGGTGCACGTGTATTAGGCTTAGATAATTTAATGAATTATTTAGATAGAGCAAAGATATCAAAAACGTAACTCTGTCGAACAGAGACTCGTTTGAAGAGCCCCATTTCACCAGTAAGGTTATAATTAGTTATGACCTCACCGAAGATACTAATGGTAAAGTGTATAAATTTGATTCATTGGTATTCGTGCTAAAGCTGAGACAGTTTCTTTTGCTAAAGAAACTCAATAGTCCATGAATAACGAGCAATAACCTTACTCGAGGCCAAATGTGAACCCGTGACGCTTGCGGTCACTTCCACTAGCCTATGCGATTTAGTCGATAGATTTAAAGCTTCCCTGATCGAATCGTTTTTGGGCTTCCACATATTTTACGTGGTCACTTAAATATCTAAGAGTTTTTTCCCTTCAAGCATATTTTTAGTTTAAGTTATAAAACCATTTGACAAGGAAAATGAAAATTTTATTTTTCAAAATATGGAACATTCGAGCAAGCATGTCAAAAATCGCTGGAATCGATCAATCTTAAAGAATTCCATTTCACTTTTAAATACAGAATAACTCTCAGCTTCCCTTACATGAAGATTTTCATATGAGCATGTTATATTTATTTATGTTGGTTAACGGTTTTCCGCAAAACGATAACATTTTTTCCTATAATAATACTAATTTTCAGCAATTATTTTGATACTTACAGTGAGGAACTCATGAAATTAAGCTATCAAGGCTAATTGACTGCGTTTTGGTTTTGAAACAGTCAAACTGATTGATCGACAGGTGTAACCATTAGGCAATTGATGATATGACGTCAAGGTGTCAAGTTAAAGTTATAATTGATTTCATCTTTGTCTGAGCGAGCCACCTGGGACGCCGATAGGTGGCCGGGAAAAAATAAATCAGTTTTAAATACTCTGGGAAAACCAATTCAAGAGTAATTGATGAGCAGGTCTCGGCACTTAGAAAATCCCGGGAGTAAATCAAACCATGAAATCTGATCACTCTATTCCACCTACGGCCAACATGAGTGAAAATAGTCCTGCTTGCCAGTCGCCATTCTTCCTGCCGTACACTTTCTTCAATGTCAGATTGTGTATCTCAAA